>NC_133534.1:51924716-53197216 GCF_048544455.1 Silene latifolia | reverse complement strand
CAATTTCACATTTCACCAAAAAAAAATAAGAATTAGAACGTTTAAATTAAATATCATTAATAAAACGCTTCATCGACGACGCCCATTCCATATCGTAAAACGAACTCCAAAAAATGACAATGCCAACTAGCAAATACATGTTATCCTATCATCATCGGGTGTTTTGACGGGATTTCTATAAATGCCAATATCGACAGATATGGGTATCTACACTTACGTAAGCTAAAATCACTTTTTTATACTCCTAATTTTCAAGGTAAATTATACACAAAGTCACCAATATCACCGCTTAATATAAAAGTTTCCTTCCTCAAAATTCAATAACCATGCCACGTCCTCATATCTCTCAATTTTCATACTCTATGTTGCCAACACATACTCTTACATCACTCATTTTCATTGACAATTCCCTTACTCATTTTCATTGACAACATCCTTATTCATCACTCATTTTCATTGACAACATCCTTATTCATCAAATAACCCTCTCTCTTTCAGAAAATCATACACCTATCTACTTACACGGCTCAAATCCACTTCAAATGAACAAATGCACATCAATCCCAATAAAACACATATAACTCTCAGAATGCAACACCACTCATCACACATTATTAGAACTTGCCCAATTACCCTAACAAACTCGCTTACTCACTCTCGTTTCACCTTTTCTCAATCATAACCACGGGTGCCTACACCTCTTTACTCATCACGACTATATAACCCACAAGGCAAACTAAGCATTGATACGTATATAAGCAAAATAACACATTATTAACAAACATTGCAATACTACGAAACAAGGAAACCATGTTTTAAATACGAAGATTTAAAATTTAATCGTACACACTAAGGTATATATATAAAAAAAAATTTACCAAGATTTTAAAATAAGATTCTCAAGTTAAGGCAATGTATAGCATTATTAACAAAATTGAAGTCTTATCACTCAATTAAATCAAGAAAACTTTAAAACAAAATTTTCAAATTTTAAGACCATACCTAACAATATTAAACAACATTTGAATCAACACAATACTACATCAACAAAGGCTAAGTACCGAGAAATAATTAAGTCATATTTGAGAGCAAAATCAAAATTATTCATTTTGAGATGAAATTTCAAAAGATTTTGGGCAACATCTTAAAAATGAAATCTTGATTCAAGATGATACATGTCATTACCAACAAGGATAGTAGCCTCCTTAGTTAATTAAACTAAGTTTCAAAAACGGAAAAATCAAAATTTAGGAACGAACATTAAAGTTTTGAAAATTTTGTAATCACAATTTTCAAGGCAAGTTTTTTTAAAGGTACGACAAAAGTTAGAAATAACAACCAAACTTTGGTCCTTGTTAAACAATTAACCAAGCAATAAATACAAAACTCAAATTATCGACTCAAGCATATATTTTTTCGAGCTCATAAAAAAAAATTGGGGGTAAAATTCAACATGAAAATTTCATATTTAACATAATAAGTGATGTAAAAACATTATTAGTATCGTGAATCAAGCAAAATGTGCCATTAATTGACAAAATTTAAAGGGATTAGCATGGATTTAAACAAAATCAAATTGGAAAATATAGGAGGAAAAGAAAACATAACTTACATGGTGAAATTAGCCAATTTAAGGGATAAAATTAAGTAATAATGCAATTCTAACGAATTTCACAGCCCAAAAATTGGCACTCGGTCGAGTGCTGAGTCCACTTGGTCGAGTGCATGACCACTCAGTCGAGTGCCCTACTCACTCGGTCGAGTGACTCACTTTCCAGAAATTTTTAAGTTTCTGGAAAATGGTCAACTCGGTCGAGTATTAGGGTTCACTCGGTCGAGTGACTGGTACTCGACCGAGTCCTAGATCGCACTTGGCTCGGTGCCTCTCTATGGTTTAAAATTTCCGACTAAGAATTACTATTCTTATATATGTGTATATATATATATATATATATATATATAGAGAGAGAGAGAGAGAGAGAGAGAGAGAGTCAAGATCCGGTGAGAACGGTGAGAACAATAGCAAATAACCTCTCGCTCCCTACCACATGCGTTGTATATCAATACTTATCCTAAGTTATCAGTCAGTGCCTTATTTCTTACTCTTCTCCTCAAAATCTATAATTTTACAAATTGTCAATCAACTCATCAAATTATTATAACATCAATTATGATATTTTAAGCAATCAACCTCATTACACCTTCAATTGATTTATTACAATTGTAATTGTAACTTCAAACTCTAGATAATCTAGTATGAAAATAATAATTGATTAATTCATCAATCCTTCAATTTGTTCAAAGAAAACTCCAGTTCAAGTTCCAAAAACGATTCGTCGCACTCAAGAATTCAAGATCAATGCCAGTCCAAGTTCCGGAAACGAAACGACGTCATTTTGATTTGATAACGTTTCCGCCACCGACGTCCAGGGCAACAAGGGTGGAGCATGACTCGATGCGTGATCTCTCCAATTCTAACATGCTGCTCATTTTTTTTCTAGAACGATATCGATGTTGAGTAAACGGTGGATTCAAGCGTCATATAAGAAAAGATCGTCGCAGTTGTATGCCAATTATTTTCTTATGTTTGGTGTGAATATTGTTGTCTTCATAGTTAAGGTAGTGAACCAATCTACACCTTGGCTATGAGTTTCTGAGTTTTTCATTTTGCGGGGGTACCTGCGCCTGCTCGACGCGCGATTGACTTTCGATTAATGCACTTAATAATTTTCTTAATGTATCTAAACTTGTATTTTAACATAATTAAATAATTAATCTCTCTTCCACTCAACTGATCTACACTATTTTTTTATGCGTCTACACTAATATTCGATGTATCTTGCATCTATTTTAATGTATCTTAACATACCAATCGTTGGTTGGCGCAGTGGTAGCATGGGGCTGCGCTTGGTAGGGAGGTCTGCGGATCGATCCCCCACAACTGCGATTGGGAGGGGTTTAAATACCGTAATCCTTGGACACGCCCCGAAATCCGGATTAGTCGGCCCAATGTGGTTCGGATTACCGGATGGTTTGACCAAAAAAAAAAAATTGTATCTTAACATAGATACACCATATTAGTTAGTAGGTACATCAAAATTGGTTTGAGCTACATCAATATATAAACTAATACCCTAATTTCGATTAGCTCCGACAGAGATGGAATTGATGAATATGAACGTCATCAACCAATTGTATACCACCGACCAACCATTTCGGGAATTTTCCCTCTGAAAGTGTGATTTTCTGTCGAAAATGTTATGGTCGGTGTTATGGCGACGATGGTAGCACGGTTGTTGTGCATCAACGGAAAGGAGGCCACACTTGGAGGGACAAAACTGATGGTGGGCTTCGTCGAAACGCCGGAGATCATTTGAAGGGGATGCCGAGAAGAATCTCGCCGGAGCTCCGGTGAATGGAGTTTTAGGTAGCAGGGGTTAAAGTATCAAATGATGGAGACGGGTGATTTGCTTCAGTGGAGGGATATTTTAGATTTAATCCCAACCATTCATATTTAGTCTAATCTAATGGTAGATATGTGTTCTCACCGAATGATTGTTCTCACCGGATTCTAAATATATATATATATATATATATATATATATATATATATATATATATATATATATATATATATATATATATATATAGTCGGGATCCGGTGAGAACCACTAACATAATGAGAACCGTGAGAACCCTAACTAAATCATCATTAAATCTTGTTCCGAAAGTTTTTATGAATCATTTACCCTTAGTTTATTTTATTCAAACACATTTTTAGTATAGCTAAACAAAATTTATTGATTTTATTAACAAAATATAAACTTAATGTACAAAAATACAATTAGGCATACTATAACGGTTATAGATGCACGAAAACAAATACTAGGTGCATGAAAATTGTTACATGCATGAAAATGATTACTAGGTGCATGAAAACAACGAGTTCTAGGTGCATGAAAATGAGTTCTAGGTGCGTGAAAAACATCAGATACATGAAAATGAGTAGTAGGTGCATAGAAATTAATAAAATGCATCTCGTCTTGATTTTTATCACGAGTTTATGTTTTTTAGGCCAAGAAATATGTTATCTAGCCATAAAATTCCATGCTGAATCCAAACATGTCATTATTTTTAAAAAAAAAATTATAAGGTGGAGTTCTCACGGTTCTCATTATGTTAGTGGTTCTCATAGGATCCCAATTATATATATATATATATATATATATATATATATATATATATATATATATATATATATATATATATATATATATATATATATATATATATATATATATACTACGGTTTTATGTATCTTGGGTACTCTATCGAGTGGGGCTTACTCTGTCGAGTAAGTATGTTTTTACGCAAAACAAGTAGTCTTCTGATGGGTACTCGATCGAGTAAACTTGGCACTCGATCGAGTAAGGGTCACTCGATCGAGTAAGTGACTTACTCGATCGAGTAAAAATGAGTTTTACGGGTTGAGTTTGACGGGTTTTGTTAATGATGCGAGATAAGTATAAAAGGTTGTATGTCACGTCTCTTAGTTTCTTTTATCTATTGTAAAACCTGAGGAGAAAAGGAGTTACATAGTTTGTTTGTCATCGCATTAGTAGCAAATCCCGGAGCTAGAGGTGTCGGATTTCATCGTTCTTTACACCGTTGTGATCCTTCTGTCGAGGGTAAGCTTTACATATAATATTTATACTATTTTGTTAAATTTGGTTAAACCCTAATTGGGTGATTTGGGGGTTTTGGGGAGTATTGTTGATGTTAGATTGTGATTGTATGATTGTATGTTTGACAGGAAGTAATTTCAGTGAAGGACGATGTTGATTAGGCCGATTGTGACGATCTTGGTGATTCTTTGTTCCGGTAGGGTTTCCCTACTCAAAGATTAATTACATAATGTGTGGTGATTGTCTTTGTAGTTAGTGATTGTTGGTTATTCGAGACGGTTGTGATTTCGTATTATTGATTGTTTCGAGACGGTTGTTGGTTTTGTGTTGTGATTCTTGTTTATCTCTGTCATGTGATCTTCGTGGTGCGTCCCCCTGGTGAGTGCGATCACTTGCGGGAGTGGTAATAATAATAATAATAATAATAATAATAATAATAATAATAATAATAATAATAATAATAATAATAATAATAATAATAATAATAATAATAATAATAATAATAATAATAATAATAATAATAATAATAATAATAATAATAATAATAATAATAATAATAATAATAATAATAATAATAATAATAATAATAATAATAATAATAATAATAATAATAATAATAATAATAATAATAATAATAATAATAATAATAATAATAATAATAATAATAATAATAATAATAATAATAATAATAATAATAAGAATAAGAATAAGAATGTGTCATAGTGGTAATAGTAAGGGTACTCAAACAGAGAGGTTCTGGGTTCGATCTTCACTAGATGACAATTTATAAATAACACATTTTTTTACTAGACTTAGCTTTGCTATTGCTAAGGGTGTGGGAGCCCAGATTGTCTCTCGGCTCCCCACCAATTTCATGTAAACTTTTATTTTTATTTTAATGAAAGATGCGCGCATCCTTTTATAATAATAATAATAATAATAATAATAATAATAATAGTAATAGTAATAATAATAATAATAATAATAATAATAATAATAATAATAATAATAATAATAATAATAATAATAATAATAATAATAATAATAATAATAATAATAATAATAATAATAATAATAATAATAATAATAATAATAATAATAATAATAATAATAATAATAATAATAATAATAATAATAATAATAATAATAATAATAATAATAATAATAATAATAATAATAATAATAATAATAATAATAATAATAATAATAATAATAATAATAATAATAATAATAATAATAATAATAATAATAATAATAATAATAATAATAATAATAATAATAATAATAATAATAATAATAATAATAATAATAATAATAATAATAACCCTAATAAGATTTTGGATCATATGAGAACAACCATAATGGTGAGAACCGTGAGAACACTCCCATCCCACCCACTAAATAATAAAACTGACGGCTGATCTCATCTAAAACAACCCCCGAGTCCCAAACTTTATCATATACTACAAATCCTCTCTGTTTGCATCTCACGCGCTTTTGATTTTGGCCCCACCACCGACGTTCTCCGAACCCATTAAATTGCAGCTCCACCATTCTCTCTCCTCCTGCTTCACCAACTATAACACCATCACCACTTTGTTATCCATTTTCGTCCCTTTTATATAGTGACATCTGACCAATTAATCGACGTGTCAGGCGCCAACAACCGAATCACCGCGTCGGCAAACCGTCGTATGTCGCCGGGAATACTTATGCTCGAATTTAGTCGCTCCTGTTGCTGGTCTCCACTGCGACACCCGCTCATGTAATGGTATTTTTGTCGTCGTTTTAATGAATGACCAGATATATAAGCAGTTAGGGACGAAGGTGATGTGGTACATAGTCTACGCATCTGATAGTGGTTGAATGGTACTCAATTAGAGTCGATTATTCGAGTTGTTTCTTATGCTTTACCGTTATTCAATTAGAGTCGATAAATCTCAAAAAGGTTTAGAATATATATATGTTCTTTGTATTTAAGTGGAATGTACCTTTGTGCACAATGGATCATCTTAGAAAATAATTGCCCCAAGCTAGTTTCTGCTCTTGAACGCAAAGAGTCAGTTAGATGCCCATGGGAAATTATTGTGGATGACATATCTGATTACATGAAGTCGTTTTTAGAAAGCAAAGTTTGTCACGTCAAAGGAGATGGTAACATTATATGTAGCACGTTTTTGTAGGGATTTGGGGAAGATTTTTTCTGTTTGTCAAATTTCCTTCAAATTATATTGGAATTGGCCAAGTTTGATTTGAAATACAATCACATACCTAGTTTTGACATATGAAAAATTGTGGAATGTACCTTAAATAAATTTGAAATCTACGTAATCTTTCTCAAACAAATGGAAATGTACCTCTTAAAAATGTACATTAAGCATATTCGGAATGTCCTTCCGTATTTTTTAATGGATCTTGACCATTAGTTGAGAACTCTAGGTACATTTTACTTAATATACAGGAACATTTTAATTGTTCTATAAGTACATATTGAATAACCTACGCAACAAATCAATTACTCTCTCCGTCATGGTAATTTATTTACCTATTTAATTTTAGCATGTATGATTCATTTGTTTACTTTTATATATTAGATAGTCTTTTTATGAGTAGCTTGATCATAGCCATCCATCCAATGACAACCACCACAAATGTTCCCTTCCCCTTTTTTTGGTATTTGTGCCAAAATCAAAAGTAAACAAATGACATGAACGGAGGGAGTGCATTTTAACTAATCTACATTCATATTTTAACCGATGTAATGTGAAATTTTAATAAGTCTAATATGGAAATTATAATTTCAATGAGCATTTCCAAACACATCCACAACCAAGAACCAGCATGAGTGCATTATTCTCCACGAGCATCACACATTTCAATTTCTGATTGACAGGAATATACTGCAAATAAACATATTTCAGTGTCTTCAATCATTAATTGTCTATCTTATATAAAGTTGTTACGTACCTTAAGCACATGTTAATTGTACTTTATGTATACTTGAAATGTACCGCATGTTCATCCAAAATGTAACTTCATTTTTAGTTATGTACATAGGAATATGGGATTGTAGAGTTTGAAGTAACCAGTATATAATTAGCATATATATCTCTGTCCCCTACTCACTTGGAACCTACTCATAGTAAACAGTGGAGAACTCTAACATGGATTTAAATAGTACTCTGATCCGTATGTAGTACATTAGAAATACTCTTAATGTACATTCAAAATTGTGTGTAAGTGCACAACTCCAGTATTCTCTCTCCTCCTTCGGTTCCTCGCCAACTTTAACACAATCGCCATTTTAGCACACGTCAGCAACCGAATCACCGTGCCGACAGACCGTCACATGTCACGGGAACTTATGTTCGAATTTAGTCCTTCCCTTTAGTTGCTGGTCTCCACTTTGACACCCTATCATTCGACGACATTTTTGGCATCGTTGTTATGAGTGACCAGATATGCGTTGTTAGGGACAAAGGTGCGGTGGTACATAGCTGCGTATACAGTATTAGTTGAATGATAACTAGTTACGCACTTATGCTTTACCATTTTATTAGTAATAGTCACTTAGCGTTGATAAGTCTCGAAAAGGTTTCTTATGTACATAACATGTTTAGTTTATATGTTCTTTGTATTTAGTAGAATGTACCTTAAATACATTTGAAATGTACATAATTATTATCAAATGTATGGAATTGTACTTCACATAAAATAAGAATGTACATTAAGCACATTCGGAATGTCCTTTGTTTTTGATGGATCTCAACTATTAGTTGATAAACTTACGTACATATACGCTCGTAGTATTCTAGGATGTATGGTACATTAATTACTTCCTGGGTTTCAAGCACATTAAGCACATTCTTGTATTTTTATAACGAATGTTTAATTATTAATGACTTGTCTTTTTATATAATGGGATCATCTCTATAGACCCGATACGAAGTTAGCGGATTAGGGAAAGACGTTCTGACCCATTTAAGTAATTAGGTTGACGAATGTATTATGAATAATAGGTCTCAGGTTCTAATCCCCCCTCCCCTCTATTATAATGTGACTAAGTGCGCTTCATTAGATTAAATAAGAACATATGTTAGGTACATTTCACATATACATTAGGTCCATTTTACGTAGATGTGAGATGCATTTTACGTACGTGTTTGGTACATTTTACGACATTTCAATTCCTTCTTTTTTATTATGGTGTATTTGTTTAATTTTTTTATATTTGTTGTGAAGTGTGTTAATTTTAATTGATGAAAACAAATGATTGAGGCCAAATAATATACAAAGTGAATTTTAGGTCTATATGATCATGTTCATTTTATGTACACGTGAGGCACATTTCACATATACAACAGCTACATTTTACGTACATATAAGGCATTGAGTATATTTTACTTCACGTATGAACAAATTAATATGTACATTCAGATTTTAGACATTTTAAGTTAATTAAATTTAAAACTTCTAAGTCGGAATGAAACGTCGTGAGGGAGGAGTGAAGAAAGACATGTGAGAGGAGTGATAATTGGTTTTAGCTAGCTACGGTCGGCAATGTAAGGTGCTTCAAGGCCGATCAATTAGTCGGTAAACAGCAGTACTGTATATTCGTGGTGACAAATTTGAGGGATCGGAAGTGATATAACGGCGGGTCCGCAACGGTACACCAACACAAGTCAACGGTGGTTTTAGCCATCAACAACGACCAATGTTAAGTGGTGGAAGCGGATGATGAGTGGGAGGTTGTGAACTTGTGGTTGTGGCAAGACCCTGTGGTTGAAGATGCCGGCAAGGATACTGAGATGATGCCGACAAGGGTACTAAGATGGTTCGACGACAGGTATAGTGGCGCCATGTTTTCTCCGACGACATGGTTGGAGTCTTTTTGCAAGTCGGTTGGTCATGTAGTACGTAATAGGAGTAGGAGTGTGATTGCTATGGTTTATTTTAAAGTCAGATCTGGACCGTTGAGATTAGTTAGATAAAGGGTTGAGATGTGTTCTCACCGTTCTCACCAAGTGCCCCGTTCTCACCGGAACTCAACCCATATAGGGTCAGGATCTAGTGAGAACCACTAACATAATGAGAACCGTGAGAACCCTAACTAAATCATCATTAAATCTTGTTCCGAAAGTTTTTATGAATCATTTACCCTTAGTTTATTTTATTCAAACACATTTTTAGCATAGCTAAACAAAATTTATTGATTTTATTAACAAAATATAAACTTAATGTACAAAAATACAATTAGGCATACTATAACGGTTATAGATGCACGAAAACAAATACTAGGTGCATGAAAATTGTTACATGCATGAAAATGATTACTAGGTGCATGAAAACTACGGGTTCTAGGTGCATGAAAATGAGTTCTAGGTGCGCGAAAATTGTCAGATACATGAAAATGAGTAGTAGGTGCATAGAAATTAATAAAATGCATCTCGTCTTGATTTTTATCACGAGTTTATGTTTTTTAGGCCAAGAAATATGTTATCTAGCCATAAAATTCCATGCTGAATCCAAATATGTCATTATTTTAAAAAAAAAAATCATAAGGTGGAGTTCTCACGGTTCTCATTATGTTAGTGGTTCTCATAGGATCCCAATTCTATATATATATATATATATATATATATATATATATATATATATATATATATATATATATATATATATATATTGTAATACTACGGTTTTATGTATCTTAGGGTACTCTATCGAGTGGGGCTTACTCTGTCGAGTAAGTATGTTTTTACGCAAAAAAGTAGTCTACCTGATGGGTACTCGATCGAGTAAGCTTGGCACTCGATCGAGTAAGGGTCACTCGATCGAGTAAGTGACTTACTCGATCGAGTAAGTGAGTTTTACGGGCTGAGTTTGACGGGTTTTGTTAATGATGCGAGATAAGTATAAAAGGTTGTACGTCACGTCTCTTAGTTTCTTTTATCTATTGTAAAACCTGAGGAGAAAAGGAGTTACATAGTTTGTTTGTCATCGCATTAGTAGCAAATCCCGGAGCTAGAGGTGTCGGATTTCATCGTTCTTTACACCGTTGTGATCCTTCTGTCGAGGGTAAGCTTTACATATAATATTTATAATATTTTGTTAAATTTGGTTAAACCCTAATTGGGTGATTTGGGGGTTTTGGGGAGTATTATTGATGTTAGATTGTGATTGTATGATTATATGTTTGACAGGAAGTAATTTCAGTGAAGGACGATGTTGATTAGCTGATTGTGACGATCTTGGTGATTGCTGTTCCAGGTAGGGTTTCCCTACTCAGTATTAATTACATAATGTGTGGTGATTGTGCTGTAGTTAGTGATTGTTGGTTATTCAGACGGTTGTGATTTCGTATTATTGATTGTTTCAGACGGTTGTTGGTTTTGTGTTGTGATTACTGTTTATCTGTCTGTGATCTTCGTGGTGCATCCCTGGCTGAGTGCAGTCACTTGCGGGAGTGGCTTCACGCCCTTGATTTGCTCTCTGTGGAATCCGCCACAGGAGGGGATGTGCACATTAATGAACATGGGTTTATCGCTCGATGGAGATGAGCGGGGCTTAGGTGGGTACGGCTGTGGTCCTCCACTGGCGGTGTTGAGTATCTGTTGCGATGGGTACTCTGGCAGGACTACACACTTTTAGTGTGTTGTCAGTTGTGTGGAGATTGATTATGGAGTTTGGAGGATTGTTGTGTTGTTGAGCTGTTTGCCATTTGTTTCACTGTGGTTTGTATCGTGTAATTAGTACTGACCCCGTTTAATTGTTTTAAAAACTATGGTGATCCATTCGGGGGTGGTGAGCAGTTATTGAGCAGGTATGATATGACGCATATGGGATAGCTGGGATGAGTCATCACGTGGCTGATAGAAGAGTCTTCCGCTGTGTCAGACGATGTCTTATAGTCGTGACAGTTTTGGCTAGTAGACATTTTTGAGTACTTGTATTTCAGTTTAACAGTTTTGGTTTGGACATGTACTCACTTAAACCGTATTTACTATTAAAGTATGTTTTTTTATTGTCTTATGATTATCATTGCCTCGGGTAACCGAGATGGTGACGTTCCTATACCTGAGTGGTCCTGGTAAGGCACTTGGAGTATGGGGGTGTCACAAAGTGGTATCAGAGAGACTATCCTGAAACCTGAAACCAATGAACCTAATGAACATAGGGAGTCAAACTAAAATGAATCCGGGTAGAAGTTGTAGGAGCTAATGCAAAGACTTGAGAGACGTCCTAAAGTCGCGAACTCGCCCTACAATTTTGAACCAGACACTAGGGGGTGTCATGGGATCGCTATGTGTTTGCTAGTATTCTATTGCGTATGTTAAATGATGTGTTGTATAGAAATGTTGCAAAATGATTGTGGTTGAATGAGGAATGTGGTAAATGATAAAATGTTGTGAATAGGCATGTTGCATGATAGTTGGTTTGTAATGTTGTTTGGAATTGCTGGAAAAGTATATGAGAATGATGAAAAATGATGTTGCAGGATGAATGATTTATAATGTGTCTATACTAGTAACATGCGATTAGGGGATGTGATATGATTTTACATAGTTTTGTTTGTGTAAACTTAAATAATAAGTTCATATACTTGTCTACTGTTGTGTCATATGCACTTGCTAGATGGAGAATGTGGTTGAAATGGGAAGAATAGATTGGAAAGGATGGGATGTCAATTGCATGAGAATATGAATTTTGTGATTATGAATATGTTAGGTGATGAAGTGGATTTGTAATATTGTTGCATTAGTAACATGGAAATAGGATTTGTAATGTATGAGTATGTTTTGTTGTACGTATAGCTATGGAATAAAAGCATGTGGGTAAATCATGATTGACAAGTTACATAATCTATGTGCATGATGAATATTGTTGCTTGGCTTTTGAAGATATTAATATGTGATTAGGAATACTGGTTTTATGAGTATGGAGTTGTTTTTGTTTACCTTTTTCTCGTTTAAGTTATTTGGAAGTAGAAATCAAGTAGTTGTGTTTTTTCGATTATAGAGAGGTTGTTTTTAAACTAATATAACTTGAGATGTATATATTATTTTAATGTGATTCCAATTTAAAGTGATACCTTGTTCTTTTACGATTCTAACGATAGGTCACACGCCCAAAACGACCAAGAAACGAGTGAGTTATGAGCGTTTTACGAAAATTGGACAGTGCTGAGAAATGCGTAGGGTACTCGATCGAGTGGCCCTCACTCGATCGACTGCACCTCTTGTTACTCGATCGAGTAACCCTTACTCGATCGAGTAGTCCTGGTAATTTGTTTTACGTGCTTCTGACCTTCACCTACTTGATCGAGTAAGTCACTTACTCGATCGAGTGACCTGTACTTGATCTAGTAACCCCTGTTTTGGGTCATATGCTTATCTTTTGACTTTGTTGCCTATTATGTGTAATTCAAAGTTGTTCTTTTGCTTCCTTGTGCATTGTTTTACGTATGTGTTGGTCCTGATGCATAAGTTACCCAATCTTGTGACGTAAGAAGTGTCATCTGTGGTGAGTATGAGTTCGGTGTGGAGGACATGAGTTGTATGTGGTTGTGATAGGTAGTGGAAAAGAAAAGGAAGTTTCGTAAGGCTTATTAAGGCTTGGAGCATGTTTTGTGAGATGAGATGAGTGATATGATTGTGTGTTGAGTAATGTAAAAGTGAGTGAATGTAGGCAAAGGATGATGTGAGTTTAAGGAACGTGAGAATGAAAAGATTGAAAGGAAGGATGTGGATAGTGGCAATTTGAGATGTATAACGAATTATGGAGGGAGATGGTTAGTAATCGTGTGGGTTAAGAATATATGTAATGAAAGGACGTTTTAGAGGGATTGAGAGGAGTAGTATATAGTGAACTTTATGGAGACCTGTCGCGACGTGGATTTACAGATAGTGAGTGAATTTGGGAATTTGTGATATCAAGAGGTGAAACTACTTTGTGATTTACTTGGGCAAGTAACGGTATGAAATGAGTTTTGGGATTCAAAAAAAATGATTGGTGATATGTGTGAGCAATAGCATGAAATGGTCTAGATTGATTGGTGATAAGTGTAAGTGATAGCATGATAAGAGAAGATCCATGGTAAGAAAGAGTGAGATGATACTGATATGAAACAATGGGATTCGAGTTTTGGAGCAATGAGAAGGTAACCGGAGCACTAAAGAGTTAGATAGAAGTAATAAGGAATTGAACTATTAATTGGTATTGTTGAGTATAAAGAGAAAAGAAGGGTAAAAAGTAAGCTGAGAAAAATGTTGACCGGAGTTATGTGATAAAGAGGTAATGAATCGTCGAGATGTGTGATACTATCATGAGGATTTGAGTTAACGGTTATGTAGGGGTTCCAGGACGACATGTTAATCATGAGTTTCGAGGAATTAAGGAAAGTAAAAAGCTTGGTGAAGAATTAACATGATATGAGATCTTGGTGGTGAGTTGGGTGACGATGCAATTAAGGATGGAATTAGGAATAGTGTTGAGGTAATTTTGTCGATGGATTTGATGTTCGTTATTTGGGGATGTTAACCAAAGATAGGAAAGAAACCGTGATGTTTAGAGATGGGTGTAAAAGGTTTGTTATACGAGCAGTGGGGGTATTGTGGTGTTGTCACTAGTGGTTAAGGGTGATGATAGATAAGAAGGATAGCAATTCTGAAGCGGTTGATTTTGTAGAGGCCGGATTGATATGTACGTTTGGGAGAAAGTATAAGATGTGGTGATATGAGGCAGGTGCTAGTAGTTGAATATTAATGGTATGGTTATACGTGGGAGGAGGTGATGGTATGCGAATGGGAGAATATGTTATGAGGGGCATACGAGTTAAGCTCGGGCGAGAGGTAACCTTTATCAAGTGGTAACTTACGTGATCAGGATTGACTAGTTGGATGTGATTACGGGTCTATGATGTGTATAAATGTTTGTGTGAGGTTCTGACCTCATGAGAAGTGGTATGGTGTGATAGTTATAAAGTTGTTATCTGAATGTTCTATATGTTGAGTACGGTAGCCTAATTGAATGATATTCAAAAAGGTAATAATTTGATTGATCTGGCATGGCTAGTTATAATTGTATGTGTACTGATAATACATGTGTATTCCGTGAAATGGTAGGGATGATGTTCATGAGGTGCTTATCTATTTATTCCATATAATATATTGTGTTGTGATCTAGTAAAGCGGTTTTGAGTAAGTTTTCTTGTCTGGGAAGTTGTCCTGAGGCGGTGTGTATGAGAATAGTGTAAGTGGTTATGTCTATCGATGTGGTTGTTGTGCCTCGGGTGGTGATCCGGGCATGGTATTTCGTGTTGTGATGCGGGTATTTTCGCGCTGCGGTGAGGCTGTTGGTGGCGGTGTTGTGATGCCGTCACCGGTTGTGGTGGAGTAGGCGGGATGATTACGATTCGAGTTTCGAAAGTGCATACCAATTATACATAGTTGTTGTTTTGTCTGTTGCTGTTTCCTGTGAGTTTCAGTTTGGACAGATAGACGGTTGTTTTGTTTATTGATGTTTCTTACCAGTTTCAGCTTGGGTGTGAGGGTAGAGTATGATATGGAAGGGAGTTGTGTATGTTTCTGTTGCCGGCATGGTATAGCGATATTCTGTTGATGGGACACAGTTGTGAGTGGTTGTTATAGTAATTTTGATCTTGTTTTAAGATGAGGCATTGGTAGACATAGTAATGACAAGTGAAGAGTGGAACATGCGTTGTACTTATCTAAGAGCTGCAAGTGGTTTATAATCTTTTGTTGAGACAGTGAGTGTAGGGTGTTGGAAATTAGTGTCATGTTAAGTTATGTATGAGTTTTGCAGTAATGAAAGTAAAGAATTTGAGGATCTAGTGTGAGTGTACGTAACAAGTGTGGATCGTGAGTTAGGCTTTTGACGATAGGTGTTTTATATAGAGAGGTATGTTGTGTTGCGGTAACGTGGAAGAGTTGGAGTGTTGGTTATGCTAAGGATTTTGTGGTATTGGTTAGATGGAGTGCAGAATGAATTGAGGTATGAGAACTGTTTAAGTAAGAGAGCCTTGGAAATAAGAATGGTTATAGGTATGGGGTTATAGGCGGTTATCTTTGACATGTGGTTGTTATGAGGATAATGAGAAGATATATCTAAGGATCTAGTATTAGTGAGTTACGAGGACGTAACATTTATCTTAAGAGGAGTAGGATGCGGCAAAGAGTGTTTAATGGTTGTACATGTTGTAATATAATTGGAAGTAGAGTGTTACTGTAGCATAAAGGATGGAATTGTATTGTGGTTGATATTGTTAAAAGGCCATGGCCGTGCTTGTAGTAGTTCGATGTTTAGGAATGGGAGAATATTTCGTTAGTGTTGACAGTTGGATGATGATGATTATGAGTTTCATAGTTTGGCAGTTAGATGATGATGTTTATAAGTGTGAGTAAACTTCGAGGTCGAATTTCCCTTTAAGGGTGGTAGAATGTAACATTCTGTTTGATGTTATGAGTGTTTTGATATCGCATTTTCTAGTGGATAATATATTACGGAGTTAGCAGCGTTTGTGGATAGTAGTTGGTAGTGTTTAGAGTTGGTGTCGAGCAAGACTATAATGGAGTTGATACGATATCATGAGCTGTGTTGTGGAGGTAGGCATAGTTGGTGGAGTTGGTGTTAAGAGTGTATGTTTTATAGGTTGGGGTTTTGTTTTGAGTTCGTAGTTGTGTTGTTATGTCTTAATCGAGTTGGTATGTTTGTTTTTATGTATGGGTTGAACTTCGGGGACGAAGTTCCTTTTTAGGAGGGAAGACTGTAATACTACGGTTTTATGTGTCTTAGGGTACTCTATCGAGTGGGGCTTACTCTGTCGAGTAAGTATGTTTTTACGCAAAACAAAGAGTCCGCTGATGAGTACTCGATCGAGTAAGCTTGGCACTCGATCGAGTAAGGGTCACTCGATCGAGTAAGTGACTTACTCGATCGAGTAAGTGAGTTTTACGGGCTGAGTTTGACGGGTTTTGTTAATGATGCGAGATAAGTATAAAAGGTTGTACGTCACGTTTCTTAGTTTCTTTTATCTATTGTAAAACCTAAGTGAGGAGAAAAGGAGTTACGTAGTTTGTTTGTCATCGCATCATTAGCAAATCCCGGAGCTAGAGGTGTCGCATTTCATCGTTCTTTACACCGTTGTGATCCTTGTGTCGAGGGTAAGCTTTACATATAATTTTTATACTATTTTGTTAAAGTTGGTTAAACCCTAATTGGGTGATTTTGAGGTTTTGGGGAGTATTGTTGATGCTAGATTGTGATTGTATGATTGTATGTTTGATAGGAAGTAATTTCAGTGAAGGACGATGTTGATTAGCTGATTGTGACGATCTTGGTGATTGCTGTTCCAGGTAGGGTTTCCCTACTCAGTATTAATTACATAATGTGTGGTGATTGTGCTGTAGTTAGTGATTGTTGATTGATTCAGACGGTTGTGATTTCGTATTATTGATTGTTTCAGACGGTTGTTGGTTTTGTGTTGTGATTACTGTTTATCTTGTGATCTTCGGGGTGCGTCCCTGGCTGAGTGGAGTCACTTGCGGGAGTGGCTTCACGCCCTTGATTCGCCCTCTGTGGAACCCGTCACAGGAGGGGATATGCACATTAATTAACATAGGTTTATTGCTCGATGGAGATGAGCGGGGCTTAGGTGGGTACGGCTGCGGTCCCCCACTGGCGGTGTGGAGTATCTGTTGCGATGGGTACTCTGGCAGGACTACACACTTTTAGTGTGTAGTCAGTTGTGTGAAGATTGATTATGGAGTTTGGAGGATTGTTGTGTTGTTGAGTTGTTTGGCATTTGTTTCACTGTGGTTTGTATCGTGTAATTAGTACTGACCCCGTTTAATTGTTTTAAAAATTGTGGTGATCCATTCAGGGGTGGTGAGCAGTTATTGAGCAGGTATGATATGACGCATATGGGATAGCTGGGATGAGTCATCACGTGGCTCTCAGTGAGTCTTCTACTGTGTCAGACGATGTCTTATAGTTGCGACAGTTTTGGCTAGTAGACATTTTTGAGTACTTGTATTTCAGTTTAACAGTTTTGGTTTGGACATGTAATCACTTAAACAGTATTTACTTTTAAAGTGCGTTTCTTTATTGTCTTACGATTATCATTGCCTCGGGTAACTGAGATGGTGACGTTCCTATACCTGAGTGGTCCTGGTAAGGCACTTGGAGTATGGGGTGTGACAATATATATATATATATATATATATATATATATATATATATATATATATATATATATATATATATATATATAGAGAGAGAGAGAGAGAGAGAGAGAGAAAGGATCATGTAAGTCCACCTTTATTGGTTGAGTCCTTGAGTCCTCATCCATGCCATTGGATTAAACAAATGAAGGGCCAAGATTAAATCAAAATGAATGGACTAGGTATAAAAGGAACACAAACCCTAATCACTACTCACTCTTTCATTCATCTCCCACCTCCCACTCTCTCTCTCTCTCTTTATATGATAAAAAAAAAACTTGTCTCCTCTGACTCCACCGCCGTCTGTCACACCTCGCAGCCGCCACTCCCTTTCCTCTTCTCCCTCCTTAAAGGCACCACCACCAGTCACCTCTTCTTTCTCCTTATCTCTCCTTCACGGCACCGCCACTCCTCTTCTCCCTCCTTCACGGACCACCACAGACGACACCCACCTTTTCTTTTCTATCACCACCGACAGCAACCACAACAGTCTCGTTTTTTTTAAAAAAAATTTTCAGATCTGAAGAAGTTTGTTGTTGGTGGTGGTTGGTGATGCGGTGGTTCCAGTCGCGGTGGGTAATGGTGTGGCTGCCGCCTATTCCCTCCTTTGTCTTTTTTTTTTCAGATGTAGGTGGTGTTGTTGGTGGCCAACGGGGAGATAAAGTGGTGGTGCGCGCGGTGGCTGTTTGCCAATGGTGGTCCTTTTTTTTAATCAGATCTAAGAAAAGGAATGGTTTTTTGTTGGTGGTGGGTGTCGATGGCTAAGTCGTGGTGGACTTGTTTTTCAGATCTATTTTTTTTTAGTGAAGTCGGATGTACTGCAGTTACACCCTTTTAAAAATAAAGTTACAACTATATTGACTAAAGTTACACTTGAAATCACAGAAGTTATATTGACTAAAGTTACACTTAAAATGACTAAAGTTACACACTTGAAGAACTAAAGTAATACTTGAAAGGACTAAACTTACACTCATAAAATTATACTCATATAAATTCAGTTTTACATACAAATCACCATATGACTAAAGTTACACTTCTGACCACTAAAGTTACGCATCCAACGACTAAAATTACACTCATAAAATTATATTAATTCAAAGTTTTACATACAAACCACCATATGATTAAAGTTACACTTTCGACGGTTAAAGTTACATCTCCAACGACTATAATTACACTCATAAAAGTATATAAATTTAAAGTTTTACATACAAACCACCATATGAATAAAGTTATACCTTCGACGACTAAAGTTATACATTCAACGACTAAAGTTATAATCGAAAGACACTAAAGTTACATAGACTTTAGTTAAAATTGTTGGGAAATGTTGTAATACTACGTATTTATGAGTCTTGGGGTACTCTATCGAGTAGGCCTTACTCTGTCGAGTAAGGGCGAGTTGCGGATTAAAATAGTTTCTGACCTGTTGGGTACTCGATCGAGTAACGTGGGTACTCGATCGAGTAAGGGGGCACTCGATCGAGTACCTTAGCTACTCGATCGAGTAGCCGGTTTTCTGAAATGTTTTCCCGGGTTTTGTTAATAATGCGATTAGAGTATATAATACTTCCGTCATTGTTCTTAAATCACTTTTCAAAACCTAATTACTGTGAGAAGAGAAATCAAACTACGTCATTCGCTTTAATCGCATTGTTTGCAAATCCCGGAGTTTGGAAGGTCGGATTTCACTCTTCTTTATACCGTTGTGATCCTTGCGTCGAGGGTAAGACCTATATACCATTTTTATGATGTTTCTTTAAAGTTGGTTAAACCCTAGTTTGGGGATTTGGGGGTTTTGTTGTTTGTATGATTGGTAGTGATTATGTGTTTGTATATTAGGAGGAGGATTCGTAGAGGAAGCTTTTTGATATCAACTGTGAGATCGTCTGATTGTTGTGCTTTCCAGGCAGGGTTTCCCTACTCAGTATTATTTACATGATGTGTGGTGATTGTGCTGTAGTAGTGATTGTTGATTGATTCAGACGGTTGTTGCTGTTGTATTGTGATTGTGATTGTTTGTCTCTGGTTCTCGAGATGCGTTCTCGGCTGAGTGGAGTCATTTGCGGGAGTGGCTTCACGCCCTAGTTTCGCCCTTCGTGGAACCCGCCACGGAAGGGGATGTGCACATTAATGGGACAGGGTTATCTCTCGATATGATGAGCGGGGATTTGGTGGGTACGGCTGCGGTCCCCCATCGGCGGTGGTCCAAAGTGGACGATCGATGATGGAGATGGAGTGGAGTGGATGATTGTGTATGATTGTTTGAGCTTTGTATTGGTTCTTGTGTTGGTGGTTATATAAATTATGTAAATAGTATCGACCCGTTTATTGTTTTAAAACTGCGGTGAACCATTCGGGGATGGTGAGCGATATTGAGCGGTATGAGTTGAGTCTTCGGATAGCTTTGGGATGTGCCACGGTCTGATGATAGAAGTCTTCCGCTGTAGCTTAGTAGTTTTCACAAACATTTCGGATAAATCGAGAGACGATCGGTTTGAGAACATGTATTCGTACTTTTGGTTTTGGTTTTGAGATTGTAACCTTTCACTAAAGTATTTCTATTTAAACGTTGTTTCATTATTGTTTATTTGATTATCATTGCCTCGGGTAACCGAGATGGTAATATCCTTATACCTGGGTGGTCCTGGTAAGGCACTTGGAGTATGGGGGTGTTACAAAATGGTATCAGAGCGACGATCTCGAAACCTGTAACCAATGAACCCAATGAATATAGGGAGTCAATTAAAATGAACCTGGGGTAAAGGTTGTAGGAGCTAATGCAAAGGCTTGGGAGACGTCCTAAAGTCGCGAAATCGCCCTACAATTTTGAACCGGTCACATGGGGGGTGTATGTCAAGTCGTATGTGTTGTTTGTCAGCTTGTGTGTGGATGTGATGAAGTATGTCGTAATTGTTGAATGCTTGGAGTAGAAGGCTGAGAATATGAATGAAAGATTGATGAAACATATAGAACTGTGTTGGAATAAGAAGCATGTTGGATGTTTACTATGTGGCGTTTGATCATATGATATAACTGTTTCGTTGAGTTTATGAAAAGCTTGGTAGAATTGCATGCTTAGCTATATCACATGTTGAGTTTATAATGCTGCTGAGTATGTTGGGAGATGTGAGATAACATGCGGGTAGTTTATGCGAGTCAGCATGACTCGATCGAGTAGGGGGGTACTCGATCGAGTAGGTGAGATACTCGGTCGAGTGGGGTTAACTCGATCGAGTGGGTATTTGACGATTTTGAATCCAGAATCGTGTTTTTGGGCACTCGATCGAGTACCTCAGGCACTCGATCGAGTAGGGGGTCACTCGATCGAGTAGCCGGACTAGTCGATTGAGTATGTTAGAGGTCATAAGGTCTGTTTGGGTTCTGGAGTCGAGGCACTCGATCGAGTATGTTGGGCACTCGATCGAGTAGGTTTGGGCACTCGATCGAGTGTGTGCTGGGCAGCCTGTTTTCGTGTTTTGAGGTTTTAGTGCGTATGTTTATGTCTACCCTTTCTTATATAGTTTCAAGATGTCGCCCAAGAGAAACGCGTATTATGCGAGAGCTGCGACCATGAATATGGATGATATCGTTAAGATGTTGGAGCACCAAGATGCTCTCACTGAGGCTTTAAAGAAAGTGAATAAGGATAAGGATAAGGAGGTTGATCGCTCTAAGATCAGTCTCTATATAGCGAGGTTTAACCCAAAAGAGTACACGGGAACCGGGGAACCAAACCTTCTTGACAACTGGCATCGTGAGATGGAGAATATTCTGGACCTGGTTCACTGTCCTGATGAGATGAGAGTAGAACAAGCTGCGTTCTACCTGAAGGACGCAACTGGCAAGTGGTGGGATACGGTGAAGGTGAGTGCTAGGGAGATGTATGCGAACCAGGGCTTACCTGTTATACCTTGGGACGAGTTTCGGAGAGCTATGAGGAAGGAGTTTGTACCGGAACATGTGAGGAGTAAGCTGAGAGAGGAGTTTGATGGGTTTAAGATGACATCTGATATGTCAGTTGCTGAGTACTACAAGCAGTTTAATGAGAAGTCTAGGTATGCTGACGATATGGGTTTGAGTGAGGAGAATCTGGCGCTGAGGTTTGAGAGAGGGTTGACCCCTGATATCATGGATAAGTTACCCGTGGGAGTCCTTACCGATGTTAAGGAAGCTTATGAGAGGGCTGGGAGAGCTGAGAGGTTGGTGGAGATGGCTCAGGAGAGAGTGAATGAGAAAAGAAAGGCTGAGAGTGAGGGTGGAGGCCAATATAATCACAAGAAAGGCAACCACAATCAAGCTAAGGGGTTTTCTTCTGGGTCAGGATTCAGTGCTGGGGCTTCCTTTGGGCGTGGCCGTGTGAGTGGTAGTGGTAGTTGGGGGATGACCTGTTATGGCTGTGGCGGTGTAGGCCACAAGAGACATGAGTGCACGAGTGCACCGGGAGCTTTTCAGGGATCGGCTCGGGGGAGCTATTCTCAGGGACCTGCACAGAGTTATTTGAGCAACAGACCAGGTGGGTTATGGTCTAACCGGGGAAGTCAGAGCTATCAGGATGGAGTGAACCGCAATGGCGGTAATTCCTATCAGAAACCAGCTACGAACAACAACAACAATCAAGGGTCGGGTGCTAAGCCGACCACATCAGCCAGTAGTGTCCAGGGAGGTGGACAGAAGACTAGTGGAAAGCTGTTCATGATGGACAAGAAAGCAGCTGAGGAGGATGCACATGTTATCACTGGTACTTTTCTTATTAACGGTATTCATACCTTTGTTTTGTTTGATTCGGGGGTAGGGATGGCAGTCCCACCCTTACCCTGTGGATATCCATCCACCCGAAATTAAATGGGTGGGATATGGATGACAAATTTTTTTCGAATTTAGGGTAGGATATGGATATGGGTGAATTTAGGGTGGGATATGGATTATCGTCTCTCACCCGCTTAACCACCCTCTGGATATCCGAAATTAATATTTATAATTTTTTTTTATTAAGTTAATAATTATTTAGGTTAGTAATGATTTCCTTTCAAAAGTTAGTTTTTTCTTATCAGAAATTTTACTTAATTTTAATATCATACTGTTATTTAAATAAAGTAAAACTTGTGTTCATGTGGAAATTGTTATTTTCACTAATCAAGTAATTTAATTTCATTAGTTTAATCAATGACATAATGCGTTGGTGGTTTCTTTGTAGTTGGCATGGCGTATTTGTATGGTCACTTGCTTTGCATAGACACTTTGTTGTTGGATATATACTTGGTTGCTATTTGTTAACACACATTGTTACTTGAATGATAGACGCCTTTTAATTTTATTGCCACAATTTTTTTTTACGATATATTATCTTTAAATTTTATAAGCCGAGAAAATATCTAACGGGTACCCGTTCACCCGCTTCACCCGGTGGATATGGATATGGATGGATGAAAAAATATTAAATGGATGAGGGTGGGATATGGATTATCATAAATTAAATGGATATGGATATGGATATGGCTCCACCCCACCCATATCCCACCCATTGCCATCCCTATTCGGGGGCGTCTCAGTCGTTTGTATCTTCGAGTCATGTTAAACGGTTGGGTTTGAGAGTGTATGAGTCTGTAAGTGAGAAATTTTTTATACCTTCGGGTGAGTCTGTATCATGTGGGAGGTTATTTAAAGATGTATCTATGATAGTTGGGCAAGTTGATATACCTGTAGACTTGCTAGAGTTTCCTTTTGACGATTTTGAGATGATAGTCGGGATGGATTTGTTAGGAAAGTATAAAGCTAAGATAGACTGTTATCAAAAGAAAGTGTCTTTGAGAAGGCCTAAGGGGGTTAGTGTGTCTTATCGTGGGTTTCTGGTCAAACCCAAAGTTAAGTTGATTGCAGCTGTCACCTTGAAGTCTTATCTGAGGAAGGGATGTCCTTTGATCTTGTGCCATGTGAGAGATGACCGGATAGAGAGTCCGACGATTTGATCGATACCGATGTGGTGGGAGAGTTTGCAAATGTTTTTCCAGAGGAGATTCCGAGGTTGCCACCGAAGAGGGAGATAGATTTCACCGTTGAGTTAAAACCGGGGACGGGGCCAATCTCTAAGGCACCGTACCGTATGGGTCCTAAAGAGATGGAGGAGCTCAGGAAACAGTTAGATGATCTGATAGAGAAGGGATACATTAGACCTAGTGTATCGCCGTGGGGAGCACCAGTTCTTTTCGTGAAGAAGAAAGATGGGAGTTTGAGGTTGTGCATAGATTACGAGAGAGTCAAACCGAGTGACATGAAGAATAAGTATCCTTTGCCAAGGATAGATGACCTGTTTGATCAGTTGAGTGGTGCATCAGTCTTTTCCAAGATTGATTTAAGGTCGGGGTACCATCAGCTGAAGATTAGAGAGATGGACATACCAAAGACAGCTTTCACGTCGAGGTATGGTCATTATGAGTACGTGGTGATGCCGTTTGGGTTATCTAATGCACCAGCTGTGTTTATGGATTTGAAGAACAGAATCTTCAGACAGTTTTTGGACAAGTTTGTGGTGGTGTTTATTGATGACATCTTACTCTACTCTAAAACTAAGGACGAGCATGAGGAGCATCTGAGGATTGTGTTGCAGACTCTGAGGGAGCATGAGTTATATGCTAAGTTGTCCAAGTGTGAGTTCTGGTTAGAGAAAGTTGCTTTTCTGGGGCATGTGATCTCTAAGGAGGGAGTCGCTGTGGATCTGGTGAAGATTAAGGCAGTGACAAAGTGGGAAGCACCAAAGAATGTTGCTGAGATTAGGAGTTTCTTGGGTTTAGCTGGATATTACAGATGGTTCGTGAAAGATTTCTCCAAGATAGCTAGACCTATGACAGCTTTGATGAGGAAAGAGAACAGGTTTCATTGGGATGAGAGTTGTGAGAAGGCGTTCCAAACATTAAAGGAGCGTTTGACCACAGCTCCTATCCTAGCATTGCCTGAGGGGATCGAGAACTTTGAGGTTTATACAGATGCCTCAAAGAATGGGTTAGGATGTGTGTTGATGCAGAACGGTAAGGTGATTGCCTATGCTTCTAGGCAATTGAAGCCGTATGAGGAGAATTACCCTACACATGATCTAGAGTTGGGTGCAGTGGTGTTTGCTCTCAAGATTTGGAGACATTACCTTTATGGGGCGACCTTTAAGGTATTTTCGGATCACAAGAGTCTCAAGTACATCTTCACGCAAAAGGAGTTGAACATGAGACAGAGGAGGTGGATGGAGCTGATTGGCGATTATGACATGGATATTATCTACCATGAAGGGAAACCCAATGTTATTGCAGATGCTTTGAGTAGGAAGAGTGCACATTCCTTGTGTACAGCTCTATCTTTGATGAGGTTGAGAGATGAGGTGGGGAAGTTTGGGATACATATGATGCAGAGAGGGGATGTTGTGGGAGATTTGACAGTGCAGCCTGATCTTTATGATGATATTTGAGGTAAGCAGGCTTTGGATCCTAAGATGGTTGAGTGGAGAGCTGGAGTAGAGAAAGGGACAGTGTCTCGATTCTCTATTCATACAGATGGTAGTTTGAGGTTCGATGGTAGGTGGTGTGTCCCTAATGATGAGGAGCTGAAAAAGACAATCATGACAGAGGCACATTGTACACCGTATTCAGTACATCCATGTGGTGACAAACTATACAAGGATTTGAAGAACATGTTTTGGTGGCCTGGGATGAAGAAAGAAACAGCTGAGTTTGTGGCCCGTTGTTTGACATGCCAGAGAGTTAAAGGGGAACAACGATGACCACAAGGTAAGATTCAGTCTTTAGAGGTACCTGAGTGGAAGTGGGAATCCATTTCTATGGATTTTATCGTGGATTTGACAAAGAGTCAACAGGGTAACAACATGATATGGGTAATAGTGGATCGACTGACCAAGTCAGCTCACTTTGTGCCAATGAAAGATACGTGGACTAAAGCACAATTGGCTATGGCTTATCGGAAGAATGTGCTTAAGTTACATGGAGTCCCTAAGGACATAGTGTCTGACAGAGATGCGAGATTTATCTCAAGGTTTTGGAAAGAGTTGCAGGAATCTTTGGGAACAACGTTGAAGATGAGTATAGCTTTTCATCCTGCGACAGACGGTCAGACTGAGAGAACAATCAAAACTCTTGAGGATATGTTACGGGCTTGTGTGATGGACTTTGGTGGTAGCTGGGAACAGAGGTTGGATTTGATAGAGTTTTCTTACAACAACGGCTATCACACTAGTATTAGCATGGCACCGTTTGAGGCTTTATATGGGAGGAGATGCAGGAGTCCGATATGTTCGGACGACAGTGTTGAGGCAGTGGTTCTAGGACCAGAGATGGTACATGAGATGGTTGAACAGATTAAGATGATCAGGGAACGGATGAGAGCAGCTCAGGATAGGCAAAAGAGTTATGCAGATCTACATCGCCGGGATATAGAGTTTCAGGTTGGGGATAAGGTTCTTCTGAAAGTGTCTCCTATGCGTGGGGTTATGAGATTTGGGAAGAAGGGCAAGTTGAGTCAGAAGTTCATCGGGCCTTATGAGATCTTAGAGCGAGTTGGGGAGGTTGCTTATCGTATGGCTTTACCGGCTGCGTTAGAGAGAGTGCATAATGTGTTTCATGTATCGCAGCTGCGGAGGTATGTGAGTGACCCATCACATGTGTTAGAGGCAGAGAGTTTAGAGCTGGATGAGTCTTTATCATATCTTGAGGTACCTAAGCAGATTCTTGACCGGAAGGTTAGGAAGACTAGGAGCGGTGAGAAAGTGTTGCTTAAGATCCTTTGGTCTAACCACGAGACTGAGGAAGTTACATGGGAGGCAGAGGATGCCATGAGAGAGCGTTACCCTTTCCTTTTTTATCAGGTATGTGTGGTTACGGGGACGTAACCTTGTTTCTTTTAGGGTGGTAGGAGATGATCGCAAAGAGTTTTTATGAGTTTTTATACCCTTCTTATGTTGTGTCGGTATGGTTGTTGTCGTTGAGTCGGGTTGAGTTTGGGTTAATAAAATGTTTTATGTTGAGTTTTGTTTTGGTTGTTGAGTCGGGAGTGCGTAGTGTGAGTCTTTGTTTTGTTGTGGTTTGAACTTCGGGGACGAAGTTCTTTTTAAGGAGGGAAGACTGTAATACTACGTATTTATGAGTCTTGGGGTACTCTATCGAGTAGGCCTTACTCTGTCGAGTAAGGGCGAGTTGCGGATTAAAATAGTTTCTGACCTGTTGGGCACTCGATCGAGTAACGTGGGTACTCGATCGAGTAAGGGGGCACTCGATCGAGTACCTTAGCTACTCGATCGAGTAGCCGGTTTACGGGGGCTGTTTTCTCGGGTTTTGTTAATAATGCGATTAGAGTATATAATACTTCCGTCATTGTTCTTAAATCACTTTTCAAAACCTAATTACTGTGAGAAGAGAAATCAAACTACGTCATTCGCTTTAATCGCATTGTTGGCAAATCTCGGAGCTTGGAAGGTCGGATTTCACTCTTCTTTATACCGTTGTGATTCTTGCGTCGAGGGTAAGACCTATATACCATTTTTATGATGTTTATTTAAAGTTGGTTAAACCCTAGTTTGGGGACTTGGGGGTTTTGTTGTTTGTATGATTGGTAGTGATTATGTGTTTGTATATTAGGAGGAGGATTCGTAGAGGAAGCTTTTTGATATCAGCTGCGAGATCGTCTGATTGTTGTGCTTTCCAGGTAGGGTTTCCCTACTCAGTATTATTTACATGATGTGTGGTGATTGTGCTGTAGTTAGTGATTGTTGATTGATTCAGACGATTATTGCTGTTGTATTGTGATTGTGATTGTTTGTCTCTGGTTCTCGAGATGCGTTCTCGGCTGAGTGGAGTCACTTGCGGGAGTGGCTTCACGCCCTAGTTTCGCCCTTCGTGGAACCCGCCACCTAAGGGGATGTGCACATTAATGGGACAGGGTTATCGCTCGGTATGATAAGCGGGGATTTGGTGGGTACGGCTGCGCTCCCCCACAGGCGGTGTCCAAAGGGATGGACGATCGGTGACGGAGATGGAGTGGAGTGGATGATTGTGTATGATTGTTTGAGCTGTATTGGTTACTGTGTTGGTGGTTATATAAATTATGTAAATAGTACTGACCCCGTTTATTGTTTTAAAACCTGCGGTGATCCATTCGGGGATGGTGAGCAGATATTGAGCAGGTATGAGTTGAGTACTGGGATAGCTGGGATGTGCCACGGTCTGATGATAGAAGTCTTCCGCTGTAGCTTAGTAGTTTTCATAAACATTTCAGTTGAATCAGTAGACAGTCAGTTTGAGAACATGTATTCGTACTTTTGGTTTTGGTTTTGAGATTGTAACCTTTCACTAAAGTATTTCTATTTAAACGTTGTTTCATTATTGTTTATTTGATTATCATTGCCTCGGGTAACCGAGATGGTAATATCCTTATACCTGGGTGGTCCTGGTAAGGCACTTGGAGTATGTGGGTGTTCCAAATGTGTCCTCCACAATAGTGCGATCACATGATTTAAATATCATTATTAAATTTCATACTAAGAATACGTGAGGGATGATTCTTTACATAGTCGATTGACCGTCATTAATCGGTAATGATTGGCTAACTAGAGTTTGACATTAGTGTCGTGTGACGGTGGTGGTCAGTTGATCCCTTTAGGTCACACCTATAGGATGAGGCCAAAATAGATATTTTATTAATTGTATGCGATACAGATTAATTAATTCCTTAATTTTGGGAGTGCAATTTTACGTCTTATTGTAATGTGATTAAATAAGATTTAATTTAGTAATTAAGGGTTAAATTTCTAAATTAGTTGAGGCTTTTAATAAGTTTTGAGGTAGAGGTAATTAGTTATTTAAAGTTACAAGAATTGGTAATTTTAACCAACTAGTTATTATGGGACCCATTATATGTTGATATAAGGGTAGTATACTACTCAAAAAGTGGAGTGTATATTATATTATTAATTGTAATATTTAAGTGTTAAATGATTACATTAATACTTAATTATGTAAGATAGTTAAACATATGACTTATAAGCATTTGTGGAACAAATGACAAAAGGCAAAAATGGACCAAAATGGATCCATATATTCGGCCAAATAAGAGAGCAAAAGATGCTCTTTTGTCTTTGTTGGTTTTTTATTAAAGCATGATAGTGACACTACATACTAGCTTTAATCATGCCTACTCTTACACTACTCTACCTAAACTAAACAAACAAGTAAAAACAAAAGGAAAAATATTCCTCCTAATGCTCTAAGGCCACCGGTTTTGGTCCTTATATATGAGCATTTGTTGCTCATTTTTCCTCTAGTTGTTTTACTTGTTTTTCTCTCTATATTTCCCTCACATGCAAATTGAAACAAACTCTCACAAATACTAATATACTCAATATATTACTAGAGGTAGTAATACTAGAAATATTAGTAATTAAGGGAGCATTTCTACTACATATCTAGTAATATTAGTAGGAATTTTTGGTATTAATCTTGGGTGCAACTTATTGGAGTGTCTTTTATACTTGGAGTCTTGGAGGATCATCCATCACTTTAAGCTCAAGAACAAGTGAAGGAAGGTGACCTTACTTGTGCCCACATTTTCGAACCATATATCAATGTGAGGAACATTGTTTTTCTTATAAATCTTTCATTTTGTTATGCATGCACTAGATCTAAAGAACAAATAATTAAAAAGTTAATTAGTTCATTATTAGAGGAGTCTAATAATAGGTATATGAACCTAACAAGTGGTATCGGAGCATAAGGATGTTGCATGCATAATCGGTTATTGTTTTTCCGAGTTAAAAAGTTAACATATAAAACTTAAAATTTGTGATTTATAAGTGTAAGCCACGAAATCACCATGCATGTTATTGATCGGTCCGTTTCGTGTTCACAATTGAATAGATGTTGTCGTTGGGTCACGTCCGAATCAAAACACAATTTATAACTTCACAAACAACTCTACAATTAGTAAAGAGGCAAGTAAAGGTCGGATCCCAAGGGACGGGAATTGACATGAGATTTCTATTGAAACTAGTGGTGTCTTAGGGGTGTCACAATTTGGGTTGATGTAGAAGATCACTAACTAAAATAGCAATGGAAATAAACAAGCAAGATGAATTAAAAGGGTTGTAAACAATTGATAAAAAGCACTAGGGTGTCATGGGGTCATAGGGGAATCATGGGAATTGATCATACAAACATGTTCTCAAATTATAAGCAAGCAATTATTGTTGTGATGGATTGAGTTGGGTTATATCTTACAATCCTAGGAAAGTTTGGGTCCCGGAGCCGAATCGATTAGATTGTACAACACATACAAGTTGACTTAGTCTTTCCTACTCAACAACATGCATGGTCTAATGAGACACGAGTTGGTTTATGTCTTACAAGTCTCATTGAAAAGATAGGTGATGGGTAAAAAATGCAAGGATTCATAGGCTCGCATTTCATCAAACATAACATGTGCATGAGTTGAGATCAAAACAAGCAAGAAAATAAAACATGAAAGCATATTAATTTAAGCATGAATCATTCCCCATGTTGGTTTCCCCTAATCACCCATTAACCCTAGCTAAGTGACTACTCACTCATTATCATGTTGATCATGCTAGCAAGGTTGTCAATCATACCAACAAAATGAAACATGATGAATAAATGAAAGTAATTAACAATAATTAAAAAGGGATTAAGAGGATTATACCTACTAATGATTCCAATAATAAAGCAAAGATAAAAGAAGTACTTGATGCTTGATTGAGAGGTTGTCAATCTCCCAATAATAACCCAAATAATCTTCAATTACCCAAAATAAAGGATGAACAAAAGAGAGATTAAGGAATTAAAACTTGTATTAAAACTTGATTAATTGTTGATTACAAAACTAAAGAGGTATTTGATTGGTATTAACTACCCTAAGAACTGATAAGAAGAACATGCTCTTCTAATTAGACTAATGGGGTATTTATAATGGAAATTAGGGGGATGCATTAGGGTTAACTAAGGGCTAAACTAGTAATTACACTTTTTAGATTGAGCAGGGAGGAGCCGGTATTTTTTGAAGGAAGCGCTTCTTTCTTTGTAGCTTGAAGAAGACGAAATTTCGCTGTACTGGAATCCGTGCGTTTTGGAGTCGGGACGGGCGGATTCTGGCAGGGGAAGACGGGCGTCTTCAAGGGAATCCGGGCGGATTCTGGTGGCTGCTAACCCGGGCGTCTTTGGCAGAAGACGCACGGATTGTGCTTGTGGGGGACGGGCGGATTGTGGAGAAACCGCTCGGATTGTACCTCAGCAATATTTCTTCTTCTTTTCTTCCCTTTTCTTCATAAAATCCTTGGGGATTTCCTCGGGGACTCAAGGATCCTTTCTCAACATTGCTCATCTACTATAATATGTACAAAGGCCTTCTAATCTTGTCTCTCCTTGATGCTTGGTCATTGAATTCAATCAATTTAGTCTCGTTTTGCTATGAAAATGCAAGATTCTTACTCCTTTCCTACCAAGGGATCAAAATCTCAAAGAATATGCAAAACAAAGAACTAAAGATAATAAATGACCCAAATATGCACTAAAAAGCATGGGAACAAGGCTAATTCGGGGGCTAAATATGCGCTAATTATGGTCACATCAAATATCCCCAAACCGAACCTTTGCTCGTCCCGAGTAAAGAGGTGATAAAGACTAGGACTATTATTTAAACTAACCTAATAACATAGCCGATATGAGACAATTAGCGGCTCTCACTCCGCCCCTTCAACTCACAACAAGACAACCATGAGGTAGGATGCCTTCTTGCAAGGCAAGGTGGGTCTTGCCAAAATGGCGACACATCCAAACATTAAGCACACAAAATCAAATAATGGATGCATCTACAAAAGGAATAGCCACTTCCTCATCAAGTGGCGGAGGCACTAAAGAGGAACAAATTTAAGAGCTTATAATCCTTCACAAATACTAGTTCAACAAATTACTAAGGCTAAGAGGATGGCACTAAATCACCTCCAAATGGTGTTAAACTAGACTACTTTCGTCCTCAATTTCCAAATGCTTTCGTCAAGGGCGATCGGATGGTGGTGGAATGATGATCCCTATGATGCTAGTAGCATATGACATGACAAGTCTCGAATTCTCTACAAAAGTAAAGGTCATGGATCATCCCAAGCTCGACAAAGTGGCTTGACAAAAAGGCTTTTTGGGAATGAAATGCTCAAATCGTTATACACAACGGGTGGATATGACTAGTATTCAAAAATTGACCTCATTTAACTTTCACATTTCAAAAATTTAAGATGGGGTTTGTCCCTTCCGGGCTAGTGTCATTTGCTTTCGCCAATCGCTTATTAGGCAACCGGTTAACCTCTAGACAATAGCTTTTCGGGGTGATAGTCACTCTGTCTCTGGGCGGTTGAATTCACAATCGTGTGGGGGCCCAATTCAATGGATCCCTCTCCAAAGCACATCGAAGTGGTACGCCTCCATCAAAACAATTAATTTTCTCAACATTCAACAATTCATAACATTTGAGGTTTCCTTGGCATTAAATTACTTCCACATGACAAAACTTTCAAAATGAGCACTTCAAACTTATTGATAGAGAGTATTTTTGGGTTGCCTTACCACAAGGTCAATCATGGTCACCTAGACAAGTTAACCAAGTCCACATCGCATTACGGGGTTGGATAGGTGACTCACATGCAAACCCTTGACTAGGCTTTGGGTTATGGGTCAAAAGACACTAGTATGACACAATCTAGGGTGTTTTACAATCATTCTAGTAGGCAAAGTCTTAAGTTGAAAAAGTATTTGTAATGGCTTAGTTGCTCTTGTCAAAGTTCCTAATTAGGCATTTTTTCAAAACTTTTATCTAAATGCAACTATTATATACATCCTAATGCAAGTGATTCTATCAACTAATATGCCAAATAAACTAAATGCAAGTCCTAAGTTCACATTGTTATACCGCATCAATCAAAATAAAGCCACATAGTCATTAACATAGAGAGGAAAAAGGAGATTGGAAAGATCATACCATGCGGTCTTCATGATCCTCATGTCTCGGATGTGGCATAGTCGATCAATGTGAACAAGGATAGAACAAACACAATATATACAAAACAATATATACAAGATTACACTACAAAAGGAAAGAAACATGTTTTTGGATTTTCAATTTTCAAATTTTTATGGATTTTCGAAATTTTTCAATTTTTTTGGATTTTTGAATAAGAGTTAAGTTAGAATTCCCCATCCTCACACTAATATGGGCATTGTCCTCAATGGCCAAAATGATGGGAAATTATGCAAAGATGATGCATGATTTCTACACTAAATGCAATCTACACTAATCTACACTACATGATGCATGGTTTTTGTTTATGACGGAGAGGATAATTTAGATTACCTCCCGTTGTGTATTAATTAACTTCCCCAAACCGAGTTAGACACTATTGCTAATGTCCTAAGGATGGGTGTAGTTCATGCACACACTGTGCAATGCATGAAATGAATTTGTCATTTTGGATTTTGAAAGTGGGAACAATAAAATGAGACCACCTCAATGGTATCGAGGTGTGAGTCCTCTATGGTGCTAGGACTACTCCAACAATGATCAAGATTAATATTTATACAAGTTAATAAGACACAAACTTCTTTTCATGAAACTTTGAAAAATAAAGAGGAGAGATGAGAAAACTTCATTTAAACTTAGGGGAGTGCCTCTCGCCCGCTCCACCTAGCTATGAAGTAGTCTTTTAGACATCGGCATCATCTCCCTCTACATCGCTATCCCATATCTCCTTTGATGCATCACTCAAAATTGGGTCCATGAATTCGTCTTCTTCACTTTCAAGCTCCACCGTGTCTCCTCCACAAGAATTGCCACTCCCCTCCTCTTGTCTCTCGTTCGCCCCTTCATTAGCCCTCTCCGAATTGGGGAAGAGAAAATCCAATTGAGCCCATGAGGGGAATGCTCCTTCCTCACTAATCCGTCCTCTTCGAACCATCTCGTGATATTGAGGGTAGAGTGCATAGTAAGTGTCCACGGAGGTTTCGTATTGACGGTAGTGTAAATCTTGTAAGATTCCCGTGACAAAGTCGTCACGGGGGAGGATGAAGGGGTTTGGATGGTTCTACGGTTGGTAGGGAAAAGGGTAGGGAGGCACTTTGATCTTCTCATCTTGAGTTTGTTGCTCTTGTTATTGTTGTGGTGGATTTGGAGGTGGTGGTGCTTGCCTTGTTTGACTCTGGATGAGGTAGGATGGAATTGGAGCCAAAGGTCCTCTTCTTGGGGAGATACGTGGTCGGTCGGCCATTGGAAGATAAATCGGATCGCTTCCTTTTGTTAACCACTTTATCCGCTTATCAACCCCCTCAAGGGTTATCCAATGGTGGTGAATTAGAAGAAGATCTTCGTTTATCCTAGTGTTTCCCAAGAGAGGAGCATACTCATTATTCTCATTAAATCTCGGGCTGAAGTGCTTTGCAAGCCTAGTAATGAGTCCTCCATTCACTATGTGCTTCATTCCATCATCGTCCCCATTTCTAAACTTTGCCCATTTCTCTAGAAATACTAGAGGTGCATTGAAGTGATACACATTTCTTCCTTGAATGTTGAGGTAGGATTCCATAAACACAAGGTCTAATTGGTTCACGATGGCCGGATCTCGGCGGGCAAGTAGAGTGCCCGAAAGAAATCGATAAGTAAGCCTCAAGATCGGATTTTGGATATGAAAAGCAAGACATTCATTGGTGTGAATTAAATCCCGGCCCGTCATGGCCCTCCACAAAGGTTCAACACTATACTTCTTTGGCTTCGATGTTCGGGTAGGCGAAACATCGAGCCCGAGTACATTTGTGAATTCTACAAAGGTCATCATCCTAGAAACATTCTCCAACCTAAATTCTATGCATATTGTTTTGTTCAAGGTTGTAATCTTTAAAAAGCTCAAAAATTCAAGCACAAGAGATCGATAAGTTTGTTTATACATGCGAAAAAGGGTTGAGAGACCAAAAACTTCAAAGAGAGCTTCCACTTGGTGATAAATCCCAAGTTTCCTCAAGGTAGCATGACATAAAAACTTAGTGGGAAGAATATTCTTACTTAGAAGCCGGTGGAAGACTAATCTTTGCACATCATTGACAAATTCCACATTTGAGAAGTCATCATGCCTTGTGAGATCTACAATCTCTTCATGCTCCCTTCTTAATGTGTTGACATGGGAGGTAGTAGAATTTCCCCTCATCCTTGGTCTTCTCACATTCCTAAAAGAGGATCTCCTTGGTGCCATTCTTTGATTATTGAGCTGGATTCTTTTGATTTATGAAAGGATAAGGATGTTCCTTGTTGATTAAGTGTTGCCTTTGGAAACCCTAGAAAATTGGGGCTTTTGATTTTGTGGGTTAAGAGAGTGATTTGGATATGTATGGGAGTCATAAGGAGGTGGGTTTTATAATGCAAGTGGAAGGAAGAAAGATGTGTCACTAAATTTGTGGTGGGGTGTAATTCAATTAAGAAAAGTCGGGTCAAATCACCGTGAGAAGACGGGCGGATTCGAGCAGAAGACGCTCGGATTCATGCTTCTCGGGACGGGCGGATTCTGGGTAATACGCCCGGATTCTGTCACAGCTAAATTTCCAAAAAATGACGCCTCAAAGACGGGCGTCCCGAGCATGAGACGCTCGGATTCCTTTTCATCGGGACGGGCATTTTTCCTTCTGGGACGCTCGAATTCACCTTCAGTCCAAAAATCTTCAAATTCTCAGCGTAGCAGGACGGACGGATTCTCCTCAGGCCGCCCTGATTCCAGCAAGACGGCCGGATTCCAGGGAACACGCACGTGTTCAGGCTGTGAATTCATCCTTTGACTTTCTCTCCTCTCTTAGATGCGTCCCCACACTTGAAAATTGGTTCCTTCCTTCATTCAAAATTCATTAGTAACCCTCCCTCACTTACGCTCATGAAAAGAGTTCATGCTATTTATTAAAAGAAATGCAATAAAACAATAAATACAAGTTAGAGGGTTAGTATATTTACAAGTGGTGGTTTAGGGAGGACTCCACCAAACTCTCCCTTAGATGGTCCTTTCAAGGGTGAGGAGGCCCGAGGTAGGTGACCTCGACCTCTCCAATAAACGCTCCCTCATAGTATGGCTTCAACCTTTGACCATTTACCTTGAACTTGCTTCCATCTTCCGCCTTGAGTTCGAAATCTCCATATTTTCCAACTTCGGTTATCACATAGGGACCCATCCATCTAGAGTTCAATTTTCCCGGAAAAAGTCGGTAGCGGGAATTGAATAGAAGGACTTTGTCTCCTTTGTGCAAGGCCTTTTGTCTAATTCTCTTATCATGAAGCAATTTCGTTCTTTTTTTGTAAATCTTTGCATTCTCATAGGATTGTAGTCGGAATTCCTCCAACTCTTGAATTTGAATCATCCTCCTTTGCCCACTCAATTTGAGATCAAGATTAAGTGCTCAGATTGCCCAAAAAGCTTTGTACTCCAATTCGATTGGCAAATGACATGCTTTTCCATAGACAAGCTTGTAAGGGGAGGCTCCTATGGGAGTCTTATAGGCCGTCCTATAAGCCCAAAGAGCATCATCAAGCTTTGTGCTCCAATCTTTTCGGGTCTTGTTCACAACTTTCTCAAGGATTTGCTTGATCTCTCAATTTGAAATCTCAACTTGACCGCTTGTTTGAGGATGATATCCCAAGCCGGTTCTATGTTGGACACCATATTTGGTCAAAAGAGATGCAAGTTTCTTCTCATGGAAATGCGTTCCTCCATCACTTATAATTGCTCTAGGAACTCCAAATCTTGGGAAGATTATCTTCTTGAAGAGCTTGGTGACCGTTTTTGCATCATCATTTGGGGTGGCAATTGCCTCCACCCACTTTGAGACGTAGTCTACGGCCACAAGGATGTACTTATTCCCATTGGATGTCACAAAGGGCCCTTGGTAGTCGATTCCCCAAACATCGAAGATCTCCACCTCTAGAATGCCCCTTTGTGGCATTTCATTCCTCCAAGAGATTCCCCGTTCTTTGACAAGCATCGCAATGAATGATGAATTCTCTTGTGTCTTGAAACATTGTAGGCCAATAGAAGCCCGATTGAAGAATTTTTTCGACGGTCCTCCTTGCTCCATGGTGCCCACCGTAGGGTCATGAATGACATCCTTCCAAGATTCCTTGGATTTCCAATTGAGGGATGCATCTCCGGTAGAGCCCATCACTACACTCCTTGTAGAGGTTTGGGTCATCCCAAAAGTACCTCTTCACTTCGAATAAGAATCTCTTCCTTTGGTTGTGGTTCAAATTTGGAGGGATTACTTTTCCAATAATATAAATAGCATAATCGGCAAACCATGGGGTGATGTGCCTTTCAAGTTGTGTTTGAATGGCCATCAAAATATCGTCGGGAAATGAGTCATTGATCGGGGTTTCTCCATTTTCATCATGAAACCGGATCCTTGACAAGTGATCCGCCACTACATTCTCGGCTCCCTTCTTGTCTCTTATTTCCAGGTCAAATTCTTGAATAAGCAAAATCCATCTTAACAATCTTGGTTTTGCCTCCTTCTTTATCAAGAGGTGTCGGAGAGCACGGTGATCCGAAAATACAATCACCTTGGATCCAAGTAAGTAGGAACGAAATTTGTCCAAAGCATAGACAATGGCAAGAATCTCCTTCTCGGTGGTATCATAGTTCACTTGGGAGGGATCAAGAGTCTTGCTTATATAATAGATGGCATGAAGAGCTCTTCCTACCCGTTGGCCAAGAACCGCTCCAACGGCGTAGTTGCTAGCATCACACATAATCTCGAACGGTAGTTCCCAATTTGGAGGTTGGATGATCGGTGCCGAGATTAGTGCTTCCTTGATTCTATTAAAGGCTTCAACACACTCATTAGTGAAAAGGAATTGGGCATCTTTAAGCAAAAGTTGAGTGAGGGGTTTCGCTATTTTTGAAAAATCCTTTATGAAACGGCGATAGAAACCCGCGTGACCGAGAAAACTTCTCACCCCTCTAACATTCATGGGAGGTGGTAGTTTCTCTATCACATCAACTTTAGCTTTATCGACCTCGATGCCCTTTTCCGAAATTAAATGACCCAAAACAATTCCTTCATTGACCGTGAAGTGACACTTTTCCCAATTTAAAACAAGACTCTAACATCTTCACATTTTTGCAACACAAGAGAAAGATTATGCAAATATGAGTCAAAGTCCTTTCCATAAATACTAAAATCATCCATAAAAACTTCCATTATGGTCTCTAAATAATCGGAGAAAACACTCATCATGCATCTTTGGAAAGTGGCGGGGGCATTACATAAACCAAAAGGCATCCTCCTATATGCAAAAGTACAATAAGGGCATGTGAAGGTGGTCTTATGTTGGTCATCCGGGTGTATAGGGATTTGGAAGAATCCCGAATACCCGTCAAGGTAACAAAAGAATTTGTTGGAGGCTAACCTCTCAAGCATTTGGTCAATGAATGGTAGGGGGAAGTGATCCTTTCTTGTTGCGGAGTTTAATTTTCGATAGTCAATGCACATACGCCAACCGGTGATCATTCTTGTGGGTATTAGTTCATTTTTTTCATTTGTCACTACCGTGGTACCTCCTTTCTTAGGTACCACTTGGACGGGGCTAACCCACAAAGAATTCGATATGGGATATATGATTCCCGCATCAAGTAATTTCATGACTTCTCCTTTGACAACTTCTTGCATGTGGGGGTTCAATCTTCTTTGGGGTTGAATGGTAGGTCTATGGTCTTCCTCTAGATGAATTATATGCATGCAAAAGTTGGGACTTATCCCCTTAAGGTCATCTAGACTATAACCTATGGCCTTTTCATGTTGTTTCAACACATCAAGCAATTTTCCCAATTGGTTCTCATCAAGTCTATCATTAACAATCACGGGTTTGGTCTTTGATTCATCAAGGTAAGCATATTTCAAATTTGGGGGAAGGGGTTTTAAAGTAGGAGTTTGTACCTCACTTTCCTCCTTTGGAGTTTCATTGAGAATTTGCTCCATCTCCATTAGGCATTCCATTCTCATAGCATATTCAATTTGTTCTTCATTCTTATCAACCTCATCACATTCAAACTCCATGATGGGTTCCTCTTGCTCTTGAGCTTGTAAAATGTCTTCTAGGATAGATTGCTCATCCTCTATGGGTTGACATGCTTCTACAAGGATGTTATGCACTAATTCGGATTGTGCATGAGTAAGTTCTTTGTTAGCTAGAGCGGCCTCAAAAATATCCACCACCAATTCCCAATACATATTTTTAGCCTCACTTGCTTCCAAGGCTTCCAATGCTTGCATGGGATCTTTGAAGAAAGGTATACTTAAGTGGTCCTCTCTAAAACAATCTATAAAGTCCATCTTGCAAAATATCGAACAACTTGAAAATAATTAGAACAAACCTTGAGGAGTTTTACTTCCCCAAGGCAAAGAAAGACACAACTAATAACAATATAGGGAAATCTAAATCAAGCTCACACCGTCCCCGGCAACGGCGCCATTTTTGATCGGTCCGTTTCGTGTTCACAATTGAATAGATGTTGTCGTTGGCTCACGTCCGAATCAAAACACAATTTATAACTTCACAAACAACTCTACAATTAGTAAAGAGGCAAGTAAAGGTCGGATCCCAAGGGACGGGAATTGACATGAGATTTCTATTGAAACTAGTGGTGTCTTAGGGGTGTCACAATTTGGGTTGATGTAGAAGGTCGCTAACTAAAATAGCAATGGAAATAAACAAGCAAGATGAATTAAAAGGGTTGTAAACAATTGATAAAAAGCACAAGGGTGTCATGGGGTCATAGGGGAATCATGGGAATTGATCATACAAACATGTTCTCAAATTATAAGCAAGCAATTATTGTTGTGATGGATTGAGTTGGGTTATATCTTACAATCCTAGGAAAGTTTGGGTCCCGGAGCCGAATCGATTAGATTGTACAACACCTACAAGTCGACTTAGTCTTCCCTACTCAACAACATGCATGGTCTAATGAGACTCGAGTTGGTTTATGTCTTACAAGTCTCATTGAAAAGATAGGTGATGGGTAAAAAATGCAAGGATTCATAGGCTCGCATTTCATCAAACATAACATGTGCATGAGTTGAGATCAAAACAAGCAAGCAAATAAAACATGAAAGCATATTAATTTAAGCATGAATCATTCCCCATGTTGGTTTCCCCTAATCACCCATTAACCCTAGCTAGGTGACTACTCACTCATTATCATGTTGATCATGCTAGCAAGGTTGTCAATCATACCAACAAAATGAAACATGATGAATAAATGAAAGGAATTAACAATAATTAAAAACGGATTAAGAGGATTATACATACTAATGATTCAAATAATAAAGCAAAGATAAAAGAAGTACTTGATGCTTGATTGAGAGGTTGTCAATCTCCCAATAATAACCCAAATAATCTTCAATTACCCAAAATAAAGGATGAACAAAAGAGAGATTAAGGAATTAAAACTTGTATTAAAACTTGATTAATTGTTGATTACAAAACTAAAGAGGGATTTGATTGGTATTAACTACTCTAAGAATTGATAAAAAGAACATGCTCTTCTAATTAGACTAATGGGGTATTTATAGTGGAAATTAGGGGGATGCATTAGGGTTAACTAAGGGCTAAACTAGTAATTACACTTTTTAGATTGAGCAGGGAGGAGCCGGTATTTTTCGAAGGAAGGGCTTCTTTCTTTGTAGCTTGAAGAAGACGAAATTTCGCTGTACTGGAATCCGTGCGTTTTGGAGTCGGAACGGGCGGATTCTGGCGGGGGAAGACGGGCGTCTTCAAGGGAATCCGGGCGGATTCTGGTGGCTGCTAACCCGGGCGTCTTTGGCAGAAGACGCACGGATTGTGCTTGTGGAGGACGGGCGGATTGTGGAGAAACCGCTCGGATTGTACGTCAGCAATATTTCTTCTTCTTTTCTTCCTTTTTCTTCATAAAATCCTTGGGGATTTCCTCGGGGACTCAAGGATCCTTTCTCAACATTGCTCATCTACTATAATATGTACAAAGGCCTTCTAATCTTGTCTCTCCTTGATGCTTGGTCATTGAATTGAATCAATTTAGTCTCGTTTTGCTATGAAAATGCAAGATTCTTACTCCTTTCCTACCAAGGGATCAAAATCTCAAAGAATATGCAAAACAAAGAACTAAAGATAATAAATGACCCAAATATGCACTAAAAAGCATGGGAACAAGGCTAATTCGGGCGCTAAATATGCGCTAATTATGGTCACATCAGTTATATATTCTGGTCCTAAAATGGTTTTAGGTCATTTTTATAATTTATGGAAATTTATTGCTCATTTTAATGTTTTTTGGTCATTTTATTACATTTTTATGACTAAAATGGGAATTAAAATGCTAAAAATAGTTAAACTAAGTTTCTGACCTTGGAAACTTTATATGACTTCACATGTATATTTTAAAAGTTGTGTGTAAAATGTCGAGTTAATTTGATTAATATTGCATGATTTATGATTTTTATGAGATAAAAATGGATTAAAAGAGGTAAAATGGTTAAAAAATAGTTAAATTTAGAATTAAGCCATGATTTTTAAATATGTTGTCACGTGCAAGATTTACAGAGTGTATGTAAATTTCTAGATTAAATGATCTTACTTCGCATGATTTATGTATTTTTAGAGTAAAAATGGAATAAATAGTGACTATTTTAACAAAATTAGCTAAAACGTATTGCATGGCTTGAGAAAATTAATTTAAGTTGCATTAATATCCCACTAATCAGATCTAAGGTTGTAAAAATTATTGGAGTAATTTTTGGATACATTAAATATTTTATGAGATAAAACCGGTAAAATGCAACTATATTTTCTCAAAATTAATTCGAAAATTTTAACCATGATTTTTGTCATTATGAGTGTCATGGAATTATTCCAGGATGTTCAAAAATTTTGAAATTCAAATTTTGAAATTTTTATAAATTAATTTGGATTTATTTAATAAATATTATGATTTTAAGGTCAAAAATGAGCATAAAATTAAATAAAGTTGAATTATTGTCAAAAATTGAGTGATGACTAATTTTTGAATCCTAAAAAGTGTTAGGATAATTAACTTGAGCTTAAATTTGATTTAAGTGTTAATTAGTTATTTTAAAAGGTTATTATCACGCATTTCCATAAAATCGGGTTATATGTACGACATAAGTTAAATAGGGCGATTTGGCACATCATTTGGCATGATAGGTACATATTATAATGCTGCATATTTCAATTGTTGAATGTCTTTTATTTATATAATTTTGAATTATGTAATTTTATCTTAGTATGGCCTTAGTTTAATCAATATTACCCGTAGTGAAAGGGAATATTGGTTCGGTTGTAATTTAATGTGATCTAGAATCACTTTTATTTTTATTAGTTTTTCCATTTTACAAATGTATAATAGGAATAGATTTGTATTTTTTATTATTATTTGTAATTATGGAGCATCTTCAAAGACGGTGCCATTCGGAAAGGTGATCCGATGAAGACGGTGTCTTGGGAGGCGTGCCACTTGAAGATTCAAGGGACCAAAGGAGTTGGTTTCCGAATATGTAATAGATTATTTGCTTTTTTATTTTAGGAAGGTCATACTAGGAATTTTATTTATTGCTTTGCATTTCTTTTAATATGTTGCATGCATTGCCAAATCGCCATAACAACACATGCATATCATATCGAGTCATCGACCGTGTCAATTAAAATTATCGTAGTTCACCGCTTTAGTTCACTTAAAACGTGATAGGTAATAAATTGACAAGACCTCTCACATATAATAATTGAGATATAGCCTTACCAAATAGTAGAAACCCATGAAGTACCAATTTCATAAGGGAGTTAATCCGACTTCACCGTAATACAAACCTTGTTACGTTGGCGAAGTGGGGTAGTAAAAAGTTATTACATCAAAATTTGGATTGAGCTCAACGGAAGTATTGTTGACCGTAGTCGCATGTGTTCCGGGCTAAAGATGAAAATTAGAGTAATTTTTATCGACCGAGAGTTCTAAAAGTAGAATCGATTAAAGTGTTAATCCACCGAGTTATATTAATAAGGGATGAATCGGCTCACCGTGCCCGAGTTGATATGAATTTGGATCTCGGAATCATTTATATAGTTGGGTGGAGGTCACTATATAAATGCAATACTTGTAGTTAAATTTACGAGTATTATTACGATAGATGATGATTAATTCCTTCATTTTCTATTTTGTAGTCAAATTTGTTTTATCAACTGCAATGGCAACTCCAATCACGTCAGCATCCACTAGTTCCACCACGCTTACCAATGTGTCATGGCTCCGATCCTTCATGGATCGATGTAAGTTAGAAAAGAATGGGTCTAATTTCGCCGATTGGGACGCGCAACTTCGCTTGGCCGCACAAGGTGACGACAAGCTTCGTTACCTTACCGAGGCATCTCCCTCCGAACCTAATGCTAGGTCCACCCCCGCCGCTAGGAAAACCTATGAGGTTTACCAAACGGAGTCGGTCGCGATCAAAAATGTGTTGATCTTTGCTATGGAGGCCGAACTCCAACGAAGTGCTATAAAGATTAGCACCGCTCATGAGATCTACATGAAGCTTGTGAACATGTTATCACGAGCTCCTATGGTCATTCAATATGAGGCGGCTTCCGCATTCTTTGATCTTAACATCAAGGAGGGCCAAAAGGTGAGCCCTCATGTGCTCAAGTTGATGGAGCATGTTGAGACCTTGAAAATGCATAAGGTGGAGATTCCCAATGAACTCGTGATTGATCGCATCCTTCATTCCCTCAACAAAATCAAAGCATATGTTCAATTCCGGGTGAATTTCAATATGCATGATAAGAAGGTTTCCCTTGATGAGTTGCACAAAATGCTTGTGCAAGCCGAAAGGGACATGAGGCTAAGTGTTAGCACCACCAAAGATGTGCTCAATGTCAATCATAAGAGCAAGGTAACCTTCAAGAAGAGCGTGAAGAAGGAAAAGAAGCGAACTCCCAACAGGAACAAAGCTAAGACTTATGAAGCAAGCTCCTCTAAGCCCAAGTACAGTGCCCCCACCGGAGACAAGTGCCACTATTGTTGTGGCGTTGGGCATTGGAAGAGAAACTGTTCCAAGTACCTTGGCAACATCAAAGTTGGAAAGGTTATTCCAGTAGGTATATAATTATCCCTATCTTTTATGCTTCAATCTCAACCTTGGTATAATGATACAAGTTGTGATGATTACCCTTTTTATTGTAAATAGGGCCCCCTAGCAAGGACAAAGGCAAGGAGAAGCAAGCCTAGAGAATCATGTGGGAAGCTAGAGTAGCCGACCGTGGTGATGATCAATGGAAGCTTGGCTTTTATTTGCTTTGTCTTTAATTTTATGATGTATTTCATGTTTTTAGAACTATTTTGATTTCCTTGTGTGACTTGGAAATTGGCTTGTATCCCTTAAACACGGGTTGTATTTTGGATATTAGTGACTTGGTTTGCAGCCCAAGTCACTTGTTTTATTATTTTGTTTGTTCTAAAATCATCATCATTGATTACTTGCATAGAGAAACCTTAGATAGACAACTTAAATTGATTAAATAGACGATTATGATGATGGGATCATTATTTGTCCATAAGCTATGAATTTGATTCTCCTTATGTCATTATTACTAAAAGTAACAACTTACTTATGTAAGATCAATTAAAGTTGTAATGAGTTTTTGAACTCATCAAGTAGGTAATTTACGATACCATATGGACACATTATTCTAAACGGATGGTCAACCATGAGATACCTAGAATAGATAGTCTATTAAACCATATGACATGAATCACACTGCCATATTACATGAATTAAGCTGCCATGTTAGGATGGCCTTTTGAAAGCTAATACTGTAACACCCCGATATTCAGAGGAGCCTTAACTAGGCCTTCCTTAGCATATAAGGGCGTTACCATCTCGGTTGCCCGAGGTAAGTAATTATCAAACGTCAATAAAAGAACTATTTAGTTGTGTTACAAGTGATTTAAACCAAAATACAACACAATGTTACAACTCAAGGGCTACTCGCTATAATCATCACAACTCGTGAAGACTCATCCCTGCCCGGAAACCAGCTATCAACATCATCAACACCTGCTAAGACCGACTGCTCACCATAAGGGATCACGGCAGACACATAACAAACAAACAACCACACAAGGTCAGTACTGAGACAAGACAAGACAAAGACAACTACAAACAACAATACAACCAACGCTACCAACTCCAATCACAGTCACCACAACCCAACCAACTCTGTCACCGACTGTCCACAGGACCAGCCCTGCCAGTGGGGGACCGCAGCCGTTCCCACCTAAGCCCCGCTCATCGTACGAGCGATAACCCTGTCCATTAATGTGCACATCCCCTCCCGTGGCGGGTTCCACGAAGGGCGAAACTAGGGCGTGAAGCCACTCCCGCAAGTGACCCCACTCAGCCGAGAACGCATCTCGAGAACCATCAACAACGATCATCACCATAGCCACAACACAAACAAATACTATAACAAACAAGCACAACACTACCACAATGACCGACACACTAGACCGTCAACAGAAACTGAGTAGGCGAACCTACCTTTATGCAACCGCAACCAATCCACGCTGACAGACAACATATCCAGCGACCAAGCAACGCCTATTACCAACATACAAACATCTATTACTAACAAGCAAACCCTAGCTATAGAGACAAAGGCACGGTGGATGATTGTGACATACCTATAGGGAGAGACAAGGCCAAAGACCGCTACCCGACTCAAGAGAGCTCTCCTAAAGCACAAGGATCTTTGCAAGGCTTCCATGGAGGTTTTGAGGTGAAGGGAAGGGAAAGAGGCGACTGAAGGATAGGAGGAAAGTGGCGGAAGTGATTTGCGGATTTAACAAAACGCGATATATAACCCTCGCTGGAAACTGGGCACTTGATCGAGTACCCAACCTACTCGATCGAGTAACCCCCTACTCGATCGAGTAACCTAGCTACTCGATCGAGTAGCCTCTACTCTATCGAGTACCACTCTTTCAACTCAACTCTAGACGACCTCGGCACTTACTCTAAGACCATTCCCGCTCCCAAGGTCAGTCAACGATGGTCAAAGGGTCCCTAGAAAGGGCGGGTATTACAGTCTTCCCCCCTTAAAAAGAACTTCGTCCCCGAAGTTCAACTCACCTCTCCCGCTCACGACTCGGAACCAACATAATCTCACCAATCTTCCCGGCTAAACCACTACACCTTGTAAAACACCATCCCCCCCATGTCATCATCATCACCGTTATTTTATATATATATATAAAGCATCCAACCCGCAATGCGAATCGTCACTCACGATCTCCCAACATACAATAATTACTATCCACCCGTCAATCCAAAACATGTCTCACATTAATTCTCATATGGTACAACCAATGCCACCATGTTACTTGGCAACGTAACTCGAGTACGATTTATCACACTATAACTATTTTTATTACTATATTTTTTTTTTTTTATTGTGACCGTCTCTTGGAACATACAGCCCCCTTCACTTTAAATGACTAAAGCAATTCGTTATATCTCAGAATTTTTTGTAGTTAAAGCAAAACATAATACCGACAACATTATAAACAAGCAAAGCATTATTCAAAACAGCCTTTTTGTTTCGCGACATTACTCTTCCCCTCTAAAAGGAACTTCGTCCCCGATGTTCACCACCCAAATATCGACACGTATTACTTATTATGGGCATCAAAACATGACAGAAAACCACATTATTATGGACATTACTCACTAATTGCACACTCGTTAGATTAAAATCATACCCACGCCACCGGAATAACTAGTCACCGTTGATAACATATATTAACATGGTATGTACAAATGTACGAGAAGCTACAACTCCGATAAATAGGTCGTAATGAGGCGTATGCAAAATAAAAGTAACAGGAAATTATTACCGCCTTACTAATTGTGACAAATACGCTCATAAAACTTCAATCATGACTTGTAACATATGAAATTAACGGTTCAAAGGTGTTACTACACACTAATAACCACATTAAACAGTAAACTTCCAATTATAAAATAATTGAACATTTTTAATTTTCAAAAACCCCCTGTAACAGTGTTACTCGATCGAGTAACTAGCGGTACTCGATCGAGTGCCATGCTACTCGATCGAGTGTCTTGGCTACTCGATCGAGTAGCCCGAGATCAGAATGTCTCTTTACTTCCCTTCCTGCAGCTACTCGATAGAGTGTGGGGTACTCTGTCGAGTACCTGCAGGTCAAGTACATTTCATAACCGTCGTAAACCGACATATAACACAAGATTGTCACATAAATTGAGTCGGGGTGATGCCCCGATTCTCAATAATCCTGCAAAAGGTTAGTGTAGCAATTCCGGCCTTATGGCCAATCATACAAATCCAACTAAATCTCAACAATAAAAGGAAACCACTACTAAAGTCTAACACCAGTATCATCATCCAACATCAACTACTATCAACAAGGATAAGAAAACAAGGAGGATCACTCCTGCTGCTGCTGCTGCTCAAACATCACCTCATCATCACCACCACCACCTCCAGATGAACCTACTCCCGCATCACCTCCTGCTCCTGCTCCTGCTCCCGGGGCCACGTACCATGGAGTCAAGCCTCCATAGGGAAAGGACTGAGGGGCTCCCCATGTCGACTGATCCACCCCGTAGGAATGGAAAACTCCCGAGTAGTTCCCAACTCCACTCCACCAAACTGGATGCGGTCCCTCGGTCCCTATCCCCTAAGTGTACGCCCTCTCGTGCATGTTCCGGAGTGTCAAGGTAGATGACACTCTCTGCCAGGTAACTGGATCGCGCCTCCGGGGTGTCGAGGTAAGGGTAGCATGGAAAGGACTGCTGCTGCTGCGGTGCTACTGGCTGTGGCCTAGGCTCCGAGGCCCTCTCTCTCACTCGACGGGGTCCCCTCACCACTCTAGGTCTCTCTGCCACCTGAACTCCCGCATTCTCGCCCTTCGTCGGCTCCAGCATCTTCTGGAGGATGGTGCCATTAATGAGATAGGTCTGCAGCTGGCGGGGTCCGTCATCATCCTCCTCCTCCTCCTCCTCATCGTCCACGTCTACAGTCACCACAGACGGCTCCAAGGGCTCTGTGGCTGGGAGGTGCTCAGGAGATGGAATCTTCATCCAACTCATGCCATATACTCTCCATGCTAGGCTACCGTCAGCCAAGGTTCTCAACCATTTCAGGTCGAGATAGTATTCACAATCCATGGTAGGCACAGGGGTAACTAGAGGCACGTACGCTGAAGAAGCCTCAAAGGAGGTTAGCTTTTCAGCTAACCGAGTGGCAATGGCACCACAACTCAGGTACCGAGAAGGAGAAGAAGCCATCAAGGCAAGGGCAGCGCAAACTATAGAAGGAGCATTAAAGACCACTTTCTTGGCCCGCTCCGGATTGAGGTACGACATCAAAAGTAAGACTTCATGGTTATTCAATTTACTGATATCCTTTCGGTCATAGAGGAGGTTCGAGAGAGAACGGAGGAAGATTCTCAAGGTGATGTGCTGAACGTCATTAATCAGCATGTTACTCGAGGTGGGAGCTTGCTTCTCAGTCAAGCAAGGCATTAGGCGGCAGACGCCGCACTCAGCTGGGATGTCGGTGATGGAGTCCTTGGGAGGCTTGGCCAACCCAAGGTGAGAGGCAAACAAATCCATGGTCAACAGAAAACTGGTATTCATCAATCTAAACTCAATCGACCCACTGGTCATAGTTAAAGGAACTCATGAATTCTAGGGTAAGGAAGGGGTAAGTGTGCTTCCTCACCTAGGTACAAAACCCGTAAACCCCAAGGTCTCGAATATGTGACGGACATCCGTCTCTATTTCCAACTCCTCTAACACAGCGGTGTCAATACACTTTGTGGGTCTCATATTGCATTTTTGTAAAGCTACAAAACGCTCCCTTTGCTTAAAGTCGACAAAAACAACAGAAGGGTACTCAGAAACTGCGGGTACTACCGGTCCACTAGCCTCCCCCCTCTCAAGTGGATCAACCCTTCCCCGTTTACTCTGACGGGTTCCAAGGTTTAGCCTCGGCATCTGCTTTAGACATAAGTTCAAACAATTTACATAAACTTGTAAGCATATACTTCATGTAATTTAGGTTCTATATACTTAGTAAGTCTACTAATTCATCAACCAGTTCCATATTTGAAGCACATAAATCATGCCACCAAACTTAGATGCTCAGCTAGGTACACACCAATTTACCAACAATTCTCAGCATGTGAAGCACATATTTCACGTTGTTACTTTGAGTATGAAGATAAGTATACATGCTCATTAGCAGTTTCTACGATTTCAACATACAAGTTCATATTATTACTACTCATAAGCCATAGTGGTGAAAGTGATTATCATGATGGCCGCATATGCTCAGCGAATTTGGATACCCTATCATGCTTCTAAGGGTTGTTCTAGTACATTGCTAATTACATGTTACTAATTCAAGAGAATGACTAATTTATGACAATTCAATATCACCCTTCACTATTATGTAAAACAACTCAATTAAAATTTTCAGACGGTCTTTACAGCTGTGAAAATTGTGGCATGTATTCATCAATCATTGTTTCTATTGTCATATTGAAGTTCAATTCATGCTTATATTGTCAATTACAACATCAATTTTCCAATTCTAAGTCACGATTTCCCCATAAGGCACTTTTAAGACGGGGTTTTAAGACAACTTGTTAAGGTGATAATCATCAAACATCATTCTTCCACATGATATAAACAATGTATAGTACTTAATTCCATCATCTAATCAATGTAAAACAATCAAAAATCGATTTCAAATTTGTAAACCCTAGAAATTTCGGCTTCAATATTGGCAATTTCTAGCCTATTTTTCAGCAATTAATCACCAACATTCATGGAAAAGAGGCATGTGAATCATGTTTCAACTATCTAAAGCAACTATTACATCATGTGAATCGAAAATTTCAGATTACCTCATCATTCTAACACATTCAAAGTAACAAATCACATAAATTAAGAAGAATAACATACCTTGATTGATTAGTAAGGTAAAGAAACGAATTAAACAAGAAAATCAACCCCAAGAATCACTACTAACCCAAAAGAAAGAGAGGATTTGAGAGGAGAAGTAGGGAATTGAGAGTGATTAAGATGGGTGTGTCGAAATATAGAAGAATAAGAAGAAGAATTAGAAAGATGAAGGGTTTTAAGAAAACCCGTAGGAATGCTGCACAGTAACCTACTCGATCGAGTGCCTGGGGTACTCGATCGAGTACCACCCTACTCGATCGAGTAGGAGCTAAATCGTCGAGTGACTGCAGGAATTTTCCCGCATCCCGACATCATAGCTTCCTAATTAGATCGAGTGAGGTCTACTCGGTCAAGTAAGCACTTGCACTCGGTCAAGTGTAGTTAAGTACTCGATCACAAGTACGAAGTAAGTCGAGAATACCTGCAAAACAACACCACGTGTCGAGTCCAACTAAGTTCGGAATTCGACACTAATTATCGCATTCAATCATGTTTTATAACCATTGTCACACAAAATACAACTCTTCAACAACTAGGAGACATATCACGTTACGTTACACAAATTACTCAACTCGGTCTACCTGTCACCGAGTTATGTATAAACCTAGCCGTGCCATTTTATTACATTTACTTGCTTTACATGCTATTACTAAACTCGTGTTTACATCAAATTGAAACGTATAATTAACATTAATTCCCCATATTTACTTATCACACAATTATATACTTTGCAAATCACTTAATCAATTATGTCTTACATGTTATTCTAAGCAATCTATTTTGCATAATTCAAATATTTCGCAGCGGAAAAATTTCAACTAGCTAATAAAGCATATACACATTACCATATACCGTGATTCGAATTATTACCCATCCATACTAAAATTATCATTATAGTCATCGCGGTAGGATCTACAAGTTCACTTACAACTTTTGTCATCATAAATTTTATAACAAACACCTACGTGTTCGCTATTCATATTACACATTCAAATTCACACTTTCCCGCATCTCCATGACGAGTAACCTCGTCACATAACCCCTAGCTATCCTATAAGCTCACTAATCATCCAACGAGCTTCAATAATCTTGTCAATAATTACCATACTCGGCCCAAACATTACTATCACACCTCTATTAATTCTAACAAAACTTAACCGGAGGTAGCTCCGGCACAATTAACATACATAGCACACATAGACACACGGACTCCACGTTTCCATCCCATGTGACTGGCTTAAGTATCATGGGGCCAAGATTTTGAAATGAGGGCGCCTACTCACCCAAAATCTGGCATCAGCCGTGGCTCCCATTACACATACACCAGGTTCATTTTATTAGACTCTCTACATTCGTTATGTTCATTTGTTTACAGGTTCCAAAATCGTCGCTCTGATACCACTTTGTAACACCCCGATATTCAGAGGAGCCTTAACTAGGCCTTCCTTAGCATATAAGGGCGTTACCATCTCGGTTGCCCGAGGTAAGTAATTATCAAACGTCAATAAAAGAACTATTTAGTTGTGTTACAAGTGATTTAAACCAAAATACAACACAATGTTACAACTCAAGGGCTACTCGCTATAATCATCATAACTCGTGAAGACTCATCCCTGCCCGGAAACCAGCTATCAACATCATCAACACCTGCTAAGACCGACTGCTCACCATAAGGGATCACGGCAGACACATAACAAACAAACAACCACACAAGGTCAGTACTGAGACAAGACAAGACAAAGACAACTACAAACAACAATACAACCAACGCTACAAACTCCAATCACAGTCACCACAACCCAACCAACTCTGTCATCGACTGTCCACTAGACCAGCCCTGCCAGTGGGGGACCGCAGCCGTTCCCACCTAAGCCCCGCTCATCGTACGAGCGATAACCCTGTCCATTAATGTGCACATCCCCTCCCGTGGCGGGTTCCACGAAGGGCGAAACTAGGGCGTGAAGCCAATCCCGCAAGTGACCCCACTCAGCCGAGAACGCATCTCGAGAACCATCAACAACGATCATCACCATAGCCACAACACAAACAAATACTATAACAAACAAGCACAACACTACCACAATGACCGACACACTAGACCGTCAACAGAAACTGAGTAGGCGAACCTACCTTTATGCAACCGCAACCAATCCACGCTGACAGACAACATATCCAGCGACCAAGCAACGCCTATTACCAACATACAAACATCTATTACTAACAAGCAAACCCTAGCTATAGAGACAAAGGCACGGTGGATGATTGTGACATACCTATAGGGAGAGACAAGGCCAAAGACCGCTACCCGACTCAAGAGAGCTCTCCTAAAGCACAAGGATCTTTGCAAGGCTTCCATGGAGGTTTTGAGGTGAAGGGAAGGGAAAGAGGCGACTGAAGGATAGGAGGAAAGTGGCGGAAGTGATTTGCGGATTTAACAAAACGCGATATATAACCCTCGCTGGAAACTGGGCACTCGATCGAGTACCCAACCTACTCGATCGAGTAACCCCCTACTCGATCGAGTAACCTAGCTACTCGATCGAGTAGCCTCTACTCTATCGAGTACCACTCTTTCAACTCAACTCTAGACGACCTCGGCACTTACTCTAAGACCATTCCCGCTCCCAAGGTCAGTCAACGATGGTCAAAGGGTCCCTAGAAAGGGCGGGTATTACAAATACATAGTCTAAGTAAAACTCCTAATACTCCGTTAAATATATATGTTTGTGACTCACAAAGCTATCTCTCATGAATATTGATATATTTCTGAGAAATAGAGTGGGAGTAGATTGAATCGTCACAAACATCTCTTATAGTTGAAATGTTACTTTGTGAAAGTAATAGAATTATAGAGTGAGAGTGTAGATGAACTATAGTCTATAAGATAGAATGGAAGTATAGTTCAGTGGGAGTTTATCGCACATGTCTTATTGTTTAAAAATATTACTTTGTGAAAGTGATAGTATCATGACCTTGTTACATACGAGCCGAAGCATTACAATCCGAAAAATTGTTACTCAAGAGTAGATTTACTTTAAGGCGAGGGTCTCCTCAAAGGTAAATAGAGCTTAACAGTACACAAATGCATAAGATTTACATGAAGATGTTGATCAAGATAAATTGTGTTAGGAATTGCCGCATTTCATTTTAATAAAGCATGGCAAATGAGATTAAAATTCGCTTTTCTAAAATGGGAATTTAGAGAAGGAAGTGTTTGAAAGAAGGAAGTGTTTGAAACACGAAACCTTAGATGAAGATCTAAGAATCCTAACATATTATGCGTAGCTATCTTAAGTGATCACAAGATGGTCTTAAGCTAGCATTAAAGGATTATGTTTTTCATTCACGTGATAATAGTGGATGGTTTCATTCACATGATTGAAGAATCATGATTATGCATGAAGTTAAGTGGGAGCTAGAATTGTTTCTCCATGCCTTATATGTTGATAACATATTACTTATTGAGAATTATGTACCAATTCTCTCTTCTGGCAAGAGTGACTAGGAGACTTGGAAAAGGATGCAAAATATTATAGATTTTGAATCTATGAGAGAGAATATTGGCATAGAGTTAAGAGTCTTATGAGGATAAGTTCTTTCGTATCTGTTGTACATCAACAAGGTTGAATAGGCTATTCATGTTGATGGAAGTAGAATTACTATGATGGAGTCATAATCATTCACTGAACCTATTAAGTTGTTGATCACATGAAATCAAATTCTAATGTTTCCGCCATTAGAATGATCATGTATGCCAACAGACGCACGTGCCATGATGTGATATATGCTGAGAGCACAATAAGTCAATTAAAGGGATAATTCCCACATTATGGCTTGTGAAAGCCTTAAAGAACATCCTTGAGATTCTTGAGAAGTATTAAGGATTCATTCACATGTTTGGAAGACAAACTAAGTTAGGTGTTGAAGTGTTGCACAAACTTTAGTTTCCAAACTCAAAAGGGATTTGTTGAAATCCTAGGGTGACCTATTGACTAAGGAGCAAGAGACTAAGAAAGGTGTTTTAGTTTCGCGCATTGCAAATTCTACAAAAGGATTCTAAGTAAATTGTGATAAAATCGTCAATGAAGGGATTAAGGGTGAATCCCTCTACAAATGACTCTATCACAAGTTATGTGATAACAGTGGGAGCATCTTTCAAGTTAAAGAGCCCAAGTCTAGTAAGTAGTTTAGACAAATACTTAGATAAAATTCATGTCATTAGAGATGACATTGAATGGAAGGAAATAGCAATTAATAAAGTTGGAATATATGGATATCGGGTATATCTACTTGCCAAGCTTATATTGCATTTTAAATAGTGTTAATAATACACTAAAGATTGTAGAATATGAAGTAGTAATAGTGTATTGACTATTCATATGTGATAATCACATTTATCGTTTGAGTTTTATTAAACTCACCCGCTACCTTGTCGTATCCGAATGGGTTGTAGAGACAATTTGAACCCCATTAAAGTGAACTGGATTGACATGGTATTTGCCCCTAGTTACTTATATGAGGTGACGTCTCGAAGTGACTAGAGTGTGATGCGATTGATGGCAAGTTCAAGTGCCATATAGTCATATGGGATGACTAGTCGATCACATAGACGGACTGTATGGGACAATTTGTCGGGCAGTGACCGCTAATAGAGTTCTGGTAATTCATAAACCCTGGTCATGGCAAGAGCTACTATAGTATTCTTATGAGTCAATTCTTTTGACTATAGACTATTCGCCCAAGTTGGCACAACTTCTGATTAGCTTTAATTTATACTCTACGATTTCGTAAATGAGGTCAAACTGGGTATATTTTGGGTTATGATGGACTGTGGCTGAACGAAGGGAATAGGGCGATAGGAATTGTCCACCCCTTGTCAGGGTTATTTGAAATCTCAAGGCCACTCGAGGAGTAGTTAACTGGAAATGCGTGGCCACGCTCGGAAAGTATCTGCGATAGATAATTCCGGTCAGACAGTTAATCTCCAGATCGAGAAAACCACTCAAGATATGATCAAGTGTAAGTACGATCTGCAAGACACCTTGCATTGAGTGGGAGATTGTAATAAGACAAGAGAAATGGTGACGCACACTTGTCTAGGACAAGTGGGAGATTGTTGGGAAATGTGTCCTCGACAATAGTGCGATCACATGATTTAAATATCATTATTAAATCTCATACTAAGAATACGTGAGGGATGATTCTTTACATAGTCGACTGACCATCATTAATCGGTAATGATTGGCTAACTAGAGTTTGACATTACTGTCGTGTGACGGTGTTGGTCAGTTGATCCCTTTAGGTCACACCTATAGGATGAGGCCCAAATAGATATTTAATTAATTGTATGCGATACAGATTAATTAATTCCGTAATTATGGGAGTGCAATTTTACGTTTTATTGTAATGTGATTAAATAAGATTTAATTTAGTAATTAAGTGTTAAATTACTAAATTAGTTGAGGCTTTTAATAAGTTTTGAGGTAGAGGTAATTAGTTATTTAAAGTTACAAGAATTTGTAATTTTAACCAACTAATTATTATGGGACCCATTATATGTTGATATAATGGTAGTATACTACTCAAAAAGTGGAGTGTATATTATATTATTAAATGTAATATTTAAGTGTTAAATGATTACATTAATAATTAATTATGTAAGATAGTTAAACATATGACTTATAAGCATTTGTGGGACAAAAGGCAAAAGGCAAAAATGGACCAAAATGGGTCCATATTTTCGGCCAAATAAGAGAGCAAAAAATGCTCTTTTGTCTTTGTTGGTTTTTTATTAAAGCATGATAGTGACACTACATACTAGCTTTAATCATTCCTACTCTTACACTACTCTACCTAGACTAAACAAACAAGTAAAAGTAAAAGGAAAAATATTCCTCCTAATGCTCTAAGGCCACCGGTTTTGGTCCTTATATATGAGCATTTGTTGCTCATATTTCCTCTAGTTGTTTTACTTGTTTTTCTCTCTATATTTCCCTCACATGCAAATTGCAACAAACTCTCATAAATACTAATATACTCAATATATTACTAAAGGTAGTAATTCTAGAAATATTAGTAATATTAAGGGAGCATTTCTACTACATATCTAGTAATATTAGTAGGAATTTTTGGTATTAATCTTGGGTGCAACTTATTGGACTGTCTTCTATACTTGGAGTCTAAGGAGGATCATCCATCACTTTAAGCTCAAGAACAAGTGAAGGAAGGTGACCTTACTTGTGCCCACATTTTCGAACCATATATCAATGTGAGGAACATTGTTTTTCTTATAAATATTTCATTTTGTTATGCATGCACTAGATCTAAAGAACAAATAATTAAAAAGTTAATTAGTTCATTATTAGAGGAGTCTAATAATAGGTATATGAACCTAAAAAGTGGTATCAGAGCATAAGGATGTTGCATGCATAATCGGTTATTATTTTTCCGAGTTAAAAGGTTAACATATAAAACTAAAAATTTGTGATTTATAAGTGTAAGCCACGAAATCACCATGAATGTTATATATTCTGGTCCTAAAATGGTTTTAGGTCATTTTTATAATTTATGGAAATTTATTGCTCATTTTAATGTTTTTTGGTCATTTTATTACATTTTTATGACTAAAATGGGAATTAAAATGCTAAAAAAAGTTAAACTAAGTTTCTGACCTTAGAAACTTTATATGACTTCACATGTATATTTTAAAAGTTGTGTGTAAAATGTCGAGTTAATTTGATTAATATTGCACGATTTATGATTTTTATGAGATAAAAATGGATTAAAAGAGATAAAATGGTTAAAAAAATAGTTAAATTTAGAAAAAAGCCATGATTTTTAAATATGTTGTCACGTGCATAATTTACAGAGTGTATGTAAATTTCTAGATTAAATGATCTTACTTTGCATGATTTATGGATTTTTAGAGTAAAAATGGAATAAATAGTGACTATTTTAACAAAATTAGCTAAAACGTATTGCATGGCTTGAGAAAATTAATTTAAGTTGCATTAATATCCCACTAATTATATCTAAGGTTGTAAAAATTATTGGAGTAATTTTTGGATACTTTAAATATTTTATGAGATAAAACCGATAAAATGCAACTATATTTTTTCAAAATTAATTCGAAAATTTTAACCATGATTTTTGTCATTATGAGTGTCATGGAATTATTCCAGTATGTTCATAAATTTTGAAATTTTTATAAATTAATTTGGATTTATTTCATAAATATTATGATTTTAAGGTAAAAAATGAGCATAAAATTAAATCAAGTTGAATTATTGTCAAAAATTGAGTGATGACTAATTTTTGAGTCCTAAAAAGTATTAGCATAATTAACTTGAGCTTAGATGTGATTTAAGTGTTAATTAGTGATTTTAAAAGGTTATTATCCTCTAGTTGTTTTACTTGTTTTTCTCTCTATATTTCCCTCACATGCAAATTGCAACAAACTCTCACAAATACTAATATACTCAATATATTACTAGAGGTAGTAATACTAGAAATATTAGTAATATTAAGGAAGTATTTCTACTACATATCTAGTAATATTAGTAGGAATTTTTGGGATTAATCTTGGGTGCAACTTATTGGAGTGTCTTCAATACTTGGAGTCTTAGGAGGATTATTCATCACTTTAAGCTCAATAACAAGTGAAGGAAGGTGACCTTACTTGTGCCCACATTTTCGAACCATATATCAATGTAAGGAATATTGTTTTTTTTTATAAATCTTTCATTTTGTTATGCATGCACTAGATCTAAAGAACAAATAATTAACAAGTTAATTAGTTCATTATTAGAGGAGTCTAATAATAGGTATATGAACCCAACAAAAATTACATAAATTTAAATTTATAAATTCAAATTTGTATATATAAGTTGGCCTTAAAAGGTAAGATACACTTATAAATAATTAAATGGCCAAAATGACACTCATATATAAGTAAAGTTACACTCAAAAATGATTGGCTAGGAATAGGACTTATGGACTCAACCAAATTTGTGGACTTACCTGAACCTATCTCTCTCTCTCTCTCTCTCTCTCTCTCTATATATATATATATATATATATATATATATATATATATATATATATATATATATATATATATATATAGGAATGGGATCATGTGAGTATTAGTTATATATTTGAGGATTGAGGATTAATACTATGATAGGTATTTAGGGTGGAAACAAGGAAGGGCAAATTAGTAATTTAACAGCTGCCTATATAAACTATGTTTTACATCAATACCGTTATTTCCTCCTTTCAAATTCTCTCTCTCTTTGTAGTCGCTTCTCCTTCAATTTCTCTCTCTACTGTTGCTTCTTCCTCCATTGTTGAGCTCGAAAACCCTAGAATTTAGGCGTCATCTCCGTTTTTCGTCGTCATTCTTCACAATTATCATATTATTCCAATTAGTTCGTTTGTTCGGGTACGTAATTGGCGTTTTTAGATCCTAAATTTCGAATACGTCCTAACATTACTCTGTTTGTTCTTCTTTCCTTTTTATAATTTGAATTTCATCTTGCTTTTGTTTGTTATTTTCAATATAATTTTGTGTTTCCTCAAATTCGGTACGTTTTTTGTTTTATTTCCAGGTTTTGCTGCTCATTCTTCACAATTATCATATTATTTCAATTATTTCCTTTGTTCAGGTACGTAATTGCCGTTTTTCGTCCTTATGTTTCGCCTTCGTTCTTATCTTAGTCTGTTTGTTCTTATTTATTTGTTATTTTCAATTTAATTTTGTGCTTCTTTAAAATTCGGCTCGTTTTTGTTTGATTTCCAGGTTTTCGTGCTCAAATCTCTGCGTCTTCAATCTTCATTGTGATGTCTGGTATGTTATTCTTCTTAATTTTGTACTTTCAAATATTCTGAAATCTCTGCGTATTCTCTCTTTATTTTGTACTTTCAGCTTTCAATCACATGTTCGTCATACTTTTGGTACATATTTTTTGTTCATTGACGTTCTTATTTTTCTCAATATGTGATATTGTTTTCTACACCTGGTGATATTGTTTATGTTGATATGTACATTGTATATTCACGTTTGTGATATTGTTTTTCAACTTCATGTGTGATATTTGTTTCAGAGTACGTGATATTGTTTTCCTGAATATGTGATATTGTCCAGGCACCTGTGTGATATTGTTCCTGCAACATTGTTTGTGATATCGTTTTCCATCTTCATATGTGATATTTTCCCAGACAACGTGATATTGTTTCCCTAGATATGTGATATTGTTCAGCCACTTGTGTGATTTTGTTTTCGTCCATATCTTTTACACTTTTTCTTGTTATCTTACCTTTCACTTTTCTTGCCAGATCCTACAAGTAATGTAACCTCTTCTTCCTGTAATGATCTTCATGTCTCTGCCATTACCTCTAAAGATAGTAATGATATTGTTGAGTCTTCACTTACTTCTACTCTTCTGATTGAACCACCTGATGCATCTAGTTCTACTCCACATGTTGAACAACATTCTGTTCCTTCTCGTGTGCATCAACTACTTTTGGACTCCACACCTAGTGGTAGTGAATTGTGGACAAGGAATGTTGCACCTGAATTTAAACCTTATATTGGCCAGTTGTTTGGGACGTTGGAAGAAGCTATTAGTTTTTATGATGTTTATGCAGAAGCATGTGGTTTTGAACCTAGGAAGTCTTCTCAAAAAAGGTCTGTTTCTGGTGATGTGAAGTATAAATTTGTAGTTTGCAACCGTGAAGGTTTTAGAGATCGTAAGAGGAAGGCTACTGTTTTAGATAGTGGAAAGGAGCAGGCAACTCCCAGGCCTTTTGATATCAGGAACACTAAATTAACTAGGATTGGTTGTACTGCTATGATTGAGTTTCGCTATAATGGGGATGGTTATGTTGTTTTTCAGTTTCGTGAGTGGCATAATCATCGTCTTTGTTCACTTAGAAATCAGCAGTTTCAAAAAAAACACAGGCACCTCCATCTTTACCATAAAAAGACAATTATTGATCATTCAAGGGTTAATCAAGGGCCAACAAGGGCATTTAGAAATGTCAAGGAATATGTAGATGGCTATGAGAATGTTGGAGCTCAACTTGTTGATTTTAAGAATTTTGGAAGGGATATCAAATGTTTCATAGGAGACTGGGATGCTCAACTGTTTGTTAACTATTTTGAGGATAAACGTGATACCACTGAAGGTTTTTACTTTGCTTATGAGGTGGATTCTGGTAAATGCTTGGTTCGTGCGTTTTGGTGTGATGCAGAGTCTCGTAGAAACTATGCTTTGTTTGGTGATTACATCACTTACGATCCAACTTACAAGATTTAATAAGTATTGTATGCTTTTCACTCCTTTTATCAAGCGTAGACCACCACAAAAGGTCAGTTACTTTTGCTTCTGCGTTGCTATTTCATGAGGATGAAGATTCTTTCACATGGGTCTTTCAAAAGTTCCTTGATGCTATGGGACAGCGAGAGCCACACTGTATAATAACTGATCAGTGTGCTGGAATAAAGCTGGGTTTGCGTCTTTGTCTTCAAACATGCTAAGCGCAGATATTGCATGTGGCATATCATGCAAAAGGTTACGATAAGGTTGGGCTGCAATTTCGAGAGAGACCGATTTTGTCGGCCGTTTGAATGCTATTGTTTGGGATCTTTGAGTTAGAACCTCTTGAATTTGAAGAAAAGTGGTGTCAGTTGGTCAATGAGCATAATCTTGATGGTAATTCCTGGTTGTCAACCATGTTTAGAAAAAGGAGGAAATGGATCCCAACTTATTTTCGTGATGTTCCTATGGGTTGTCTATTACGAACAACTCAACGTTAAAGAGTCGAATAATTTTTTCAAGCATTTTGAAAATGCACATGGTACACTTGTTGAATTCTTGATGCGGTTTCAAAGTGCCATTGATGTACAGCGCCATACTCAAAAACAACTTGATAGAGACGATGATTGTACTCTTCCACAATTAGCGACTTCTCTTAAGTTGGAAGCTCATGCTTCCAAGGTTTATACAAATGCTGCTTTCTCAGATTTTCAAGTAGAAGCTTCTGCTTCTATTTGTTCCCTTAGTGTTGGTGGCTTCACACCACCTGCAAACGGTGTAGAATTAATTGGTATTGCTGATGCCAAAACACAGAAGACCTACCAAGTCGTCTACAATTCTCTAACGAATGACGCTAAATGTTCTTGCAAGTTGTTCAACTAGAAGGGTATTATTTGTAGACACATTATCTGGGTTTACTCTGGAAAACAAGTCCACACTTTGCCCGATAAATACATTCTTATGCGGTGGACCAAGAATGCACATAAGATCCCTCTTTATGGTCCACATGGTGAGTTAATCGAGGATTTTGATGCCACTGATTTACGAAAGATGGAAATGTGCAAGTTATGTTCAGAGTTCTACGCGACCATCAGTGTGCTCAAGAATGTGCCTACGAAGGAGATCACTGATCTTGTTGACACCCTTAAACAATTCAGGGTGAAACTCAATCCGCAATCAGAGTCAATGACCAAAGAGCAGGAGTTGGAGATGCTTCTCGGGTGCAGTTCCTCAACTGAGGTGAGGATTTTACCACCTCGTCAGGCAAAGAACAAGGGTAGCGGGAAGAGAATGATCTCCAAAAAGCAACAATGCATAGCTAAAGCGGAGAAGCCTAAAAGGCTTTGTCGTAATTGCAAACAAATGGCTCACCATGATAAACGTAACTGTCCTAATGCTTTTGTACCTGATGCCGACAATAAGGTATGTTCACCATGAACAGTCTATGTATGAAACTTTTTATCTATGCTGTATGGTCACGAGTCAGAAACAATACCATATGTTATTTAAAATAATATCACAACTTATGCTAAACAATATCACTATTTGACGATACCAGAATGTGATATTATTTGAGGATAACATAATGTGTCAACACATCTGTCTTAACTTTCTTTTATATTTTCCTGGTAATTTAAGAAACAATACCACATACTGTTAGAATTAATATCACACTTTTGTAGTACACAGTATCACTGCTTGAGGGTAACAGAATGTGATATTGTTTGTAATTGTTCTGAGATAGAAACAATATCACACTTCATTTGAAATAATATCACTCCTTATATAAAGTAATATCACTGTTTCACCTTTTTGTGTTTTCAGGGTAGTTCAGATGAGGATGATGCTGATGATGGTTGATCGGTCGAAGGAGTTTTTGTTGATGGCGCTCATTAATTATAGCAGCAGCAAATAGACGCCATTCTATATGAGTAGTATATTAATATAGCCTACAACATTCATTAAAGTATAGATTATACTTTATTTTTAATAGAAAGTACTCGTACTCGGATAGTATTTGATTATTTTATTTGTCTCAGTTGTCTTGTTTTTGTATTTTGTGATACTGAGAAACAATATCACACCTTACATTTATATATTTCACATCTTACTCTAAACAAAAGATCACTACATCGGGAGTATTATATATGCCTTTTGCTTTAAGATTTTCACATCTTGTGTTTTGTGTGTTGTCAAAATATGGCGTTCATAATATGGCGTTTTCTAACACAAGTATCAACTTGTGTACACAACAATATCACAACATAGTGAAAACAATATCAACGTAAGACTTAAACTAACATATTCATATTGTGATATTGTTTATACATTCAAGTGATATTGTTTAACATACTGTGCGATACTGAGAAGTAATATCAACCTGTGTACACAACAATATCACAACATTCTAAAAACAATATCAACGTGAGATTTAACAATCCATATCCATAGTGATATTTAAAAGTAAACAAACAGTGGTATTGTTTTAGCCCTGTGTGATATTGAGAAGCAATATCACAGCAACTATTACACAATATCACACCAAACGTGAAATAATATCACACTTTAGCATCCGTTAGATGACATCCAAAATAAGCATCAATACTTTACCATTATAAAAAGTTACCATTAAATTCGTTTTTAGTTTAATTAGCATCAGTTTTGTACTACCATTACATAGTCTTTACTTTAATTACAACTTCGTTCTAACAAATATAGTAGTCCTAATTCCTTCCTCTTCCTCTCCCGCGGTTCTTCGGATTTGCAACGGTCTTAATCCTACCACGTTTGTATGTTACTCGCGGGCTCGTTCCTACGATCGCATCTTTTCCTAATCGGCTCCTCGTAAAGCATATCCATACCAACAGTCATTTATTATTTCTGGACACCTTTGTCATAATTACTATCTATCTTTTTGTATATACAACTGTAAATTGTTTTTACCTTTTCCTAGGAGATTGCCAAGAATTGGCAATTACGTGTTAAAAATCGGTTTCTTAGTACAATCCTCCTTTGTCTTGTTTCCTAACATCTTCTTTATTTGCCTCCTCCACAACAACATCAGCATTCTCTTTTGTTTGAACTACATCGCCATTGGTACTTCCTCTTTCTGCTTCCCTTTCGCCTTTTCGTTGTTCTTCCTCTGTTGCTTCAATGTCTTCCATATTTCATCCTTCCCATCTGAAAATTCTTTTACTTTTTCGATCAAAGGTGTTCTGTTCTCATTTATGTCATTAAAAGCAATGCTTTGCTGCCATTTCTAGCCGATAGTATCGCCTATACACTTTTTGGTTCAGGTCGGCTTCAAACATTACACCCTCATATCGAATCATGTACATCATTAAGAAGTTCCCAGACTCGGTATTGTTCATCTCTGTCTTTTGCCAAGGGAAGTTGATGTTGACAACATCAAACGTTATTATATCATCCGCTCTTTCCACTTTCTTCTTTGCTAAGTAGTCACTCATGTGCTCCGCCTACAATATTACGGTTCACCATTAGTAATAATTTCACAAACACAGAAAAATCCATTATTTCAATGTTACTATACAAAGAATACTTTAAAGAACTATCAATTAATCATACCACCAAATCTGCAACTTTGTGTATTTGTGTTTGCTCCCATCGGGTACTCTGTGTTGTCCAAAGACTTCCACTTTGTCTCGGTTTTGAAATTTATACAAACACAGAAATAATGCTCTTTCCATACCATTGGAATAAAAACCAGATCTGCTTGCAGGTTACAGAACCGTGTTTCTTCTAATGAATTCGTCCCAATCTTCAAACATCTTTTCTTTAATCAATTCCCTGTCTCCAGCTCCTTCGGTTTTAATTTTCTGTTTTGAATATATATGTTACAAGTCCTATTTTTGTTTTAAAGAGTGATTATATTTAAACAAACTAAATGGACAAAATTTACCATGTGTCGAATCCCAAAAACATCACACTTGTTTCACATTTTTCTGTGCTCTCAATATGGTTCGAAATGAGGGACCAACATTCAATCACATTGCTACGACATGCTCATTTGGAAGCAACGACAATATATCGTTTCCGACAAGATATTGATCATTACTGAATTTGGCAACCACCTCACTGCTCCAAACATTAACACAAACCAAATTAAAATAGTGCACACAATATCACACTTCTCTAAAAACAATATCACATCCCTTAAGAAACAAAGATCACAAAAATAGCAGTTATGATAAAATAAAAGTACCATCAAATTTAAATAGTGCAAACAATATCACACTACTCGAAAAAAAAATATCACACTCTTCAAGAAACAGATATCACGAAACATACTCTAATAGGAAATCGTGGTCGTCCAATAGGCGAGAGTGAAGCACTTGTTTCCTCATTGTCAACATTTTTGCACACAAAGGATTTGTTAGCCTTCATAAACCTTGAGACGACCTCCACGTTAGAATCTCGCCACACCACGGTTGTATGTGCTACCAAGGCCATCTCGATTTCCCCCTCCCTCTTGCTTCCCACCACACTGGCAGAACCATCTTCTACCACACCTACAAAAATATTTATTTTTGTTATTTGAATATATAATGCTTATATATAATTAAAATAAGTCAGTGTTGAAGAAAATAACCTGTTTTTTTTTATACAGGAGTTTGAACATTCTTTTTCCCACCTTTCCCTCTCTTTCTTTTGCTTGCTGCTTTCCTCTTTGCTACTAATTTAGGCAACAGTGTCCCTTTGATTGCATTAAGGTTTGTAACCTTCCTCAGGACCTGACTCCTACATTTATTTAAATCGCTCAACACAAGCGTTGCTGCAATCTCCCCCCTGTACAACTGCCTCTTCTTTTGATCGTTCAGTTCACATTTAAAATCTTCACCCACAAAAAACATCATGTGGAACATCATGAATAATCCAAAATCCAGGTTCAACTCTTTTGTTTGCCAATCAAAGGCGACATTTGTCAACACATAGTCCTGTACTTTCGCCCCACTTGCATAACCTTTACTGTTGAGGTAGTGCCCGTAAACATGACTCCTGTTTATGTTTATAGAAAATACCTATCAAATTTCATTCTTTAGCTAACAAAAGCATTATATCCTTAGTTCTTATTTTTAAATATAGTACTTACAGTTAAATGAGCAAGGTGTACATGCTCCTCGTCCTCAAAATGATCATAATCTCGGTTGTCCAAGTAGAACATTTTTTCCCTCTTGCTGTCAATACAGACGCAAATGTAGTGGTCTTGATATAGCAAAGGTATGAACTGTTGGGGTTGGTGTCCTTAACAGTTAGTGCAAGGACTTATAAACCTCTAAAAGGATCAAAGGGCATACTTTTGGTATTATTATCAGTTGATCCACGTTTATCAATAACGGTTGGCTTGCTAGATAAGTTTGACGTTATTGTCATACAGATGGCGGTGATCAACTGGTCCCTAAAAGTCACACCTATAGGATACGTTCGAGAGATGTGACGGTATGAAAATACTGTCATGTAGATGCCAAAATTGACTAACCAGTTAGTCCGAGTTATTTGACTAGTAATTAGTCAAATATGTGATGTTGAGATATTATATTTAATACGGATTAAATATCATGGGCTAAGGCGAATTAACCAGTTAATTCGTAAAATTAAATATAAGCGATTTATATTTAATTAAATGTATATTGAATATAATTATACAATACTGTTTTGTCGGACACGTATTAATAATTCAGCTAACCCGTATTATTAGCTGATGCCTTAATTTCCGATAACCGATAACAGTTTATAATCAGACCGCATCATATACATTTAGTCATTTGGGCACGGACTACGAGTTAAAATGAAGAGGAAATGGAAAAGCCCATTTCCTCCCCATGGACTCGGTTTGGCCGAGCCTCTCATAGACAAAAGGAGAGTTTCTCCTCTTGTCTAACCTAACGATTCATTTGAAATGTAACTAGGGTTTTGAAGAGCATTCTCCTCTCGAAAACCGAGATCTCTCATCTCGAAAAACTCACATCAGTTCTCCCAATATTGCAAGGCAATCGGAGAACACCATCTAGCACGAGGGCATATCTCGGACAAGTCTTGGGTGCAACAATTAGGAGGGAATCTCGTTTGATTTCTGTTCTTTACGCCGTGCATCAAAGGACCCGAGGTTATTTCTTGTTCCTTATCGTTTCTATTGTATTTATGTTTTATGACAATAATCACATGTTTAAATTTACGTTATAGTCCTAAATTTAAAGGCTAGTATACGGATATTAACCCACAAGTGGTATCAGAGCGAGGCCACGTAAATTTTCTATGTGTTTTTCATAAAACAATTTTGAAACGATTGTTTTTGTCTTAAAAACCGTGCGGCATCAGCCAATTTTTCTCACGGCAGAAATTTTTTTGATTTGGCTGTTGCGTTTTTATGAAACCGTGACATGTTTTACACGGTTATTTCATGTTGTTTTCGTTGATTTATGCATATTGTTGTTTTATACAGAAATTATAACAATATGTCATGTTTTTGTCAATTGTTAAAATTGTTTTGATGCTTTTTAGATCAAAATTGCAATTGATTTTGTTTTGTCAAAATGTTTTCACGAGGGTTTTATGTTTTCCAGAAACTTTTTCCCTCGATCGAGCATGTTTTTAGTCGATCGAATGGTTTTTCTGACAAGTTTTTACTCGATCGAGTCCTTGCTGTACTCGATCGACCTGCTTTTAAAACCCCACTGCTCGATCGAGAATTCCTCGTACTCGATCGAGCAGTATTGCTGATATAAGTCCTCGATCGACTACCAGTCTTGTCGATCGAGTACTTCCTGATTAGCACTCCTCTCGATCGACTAGCAGTTCAGTCGATCGAGCCCTTTTGTCCCTCGATCGAGCACTTATGTCCCTGGATCGAAGGATTTCGTTTTTGACAGCTTTGAAAATTTGTTTCTTTTGATTTAAATTTTCTTTTGGCTTCAATATGTACTTTATACGGATATTGTACACTCGCTATGATTGTGAAACGGTTCACACACGTACCATTAAGTTATTTTAAAGCGTATTTAAAGTAACGGATTGTAATGGATTAAAATTAAATGATAGAAGCGGTTTTATCACATGAATTTTAATCATTAAAAGGTGGTTTGGATAATTTTAACATAATTACGGAATTATGTCACGAATGAATTATTTTTTAGTTGATGCATTTTTATTTATCGTTTATCTTGAATGCCGTGAATGCCTTTTTATTACGTATTTAATTTTACAAACGATTGTAACTTAGTGTGGCCTTAGTAGAACGTGTTACCGTAATGATGGAACACGGTCTTGGTTGTATTTTGAGATCTTGTATCTCCGTTTTGGTTTTTTCACTTGTAATTACAGTTTTAATTAGAATGTAAATAGGTTTATATTTTTAATTTTAAATTGTAATTTTTGAGAAGACCAAAGATGGAGACCGGATGCTCACTCCCGCTACTAGGATCAAGATGGAACATCAAGACAAGCTTCTCGGGTCCAACGGTGGATTCCAAAGTTGTATTATGTTCTTATACTAGGATAGGCCACACTAGGAATTTTTTATTTACGTATTGCATTCCTTTATTTTTATCGTTACGATAATATGCATCATTTCCCGCCTAAAAACCAAACCACCTAATAATTGCATGAAAACTGACACATATAGAGGTCACGAGTTAGTTTTCATTGACATTCTCATGTCACACGTTTTAAAGCCATCATCCAAATAAATTCATTCACTACAAACGCTAGTTATTCGTTCACTTAAAATGAATTATAATTTAGTTGATGGGATCTTCCTCGTATAAACTAAAATTGAGAACGGTCTTTATAGGTCAAACTCCAATGAGTCCCTTCTTCGTCGGTAGGCATACTATGACCCCTTCTACGTCGGGTAAGTTGGAACCGATTGACCTATTTTATCTCAACACTATGGTCACTCGTACGATCCTGTGATTATGGTGGACTATAGATAGGATTTACGGAAATCTATCGACCAAGAGTTCTTCCGGAAGAATTAGCTAAACAGTTGGCTTATCAATTTACAGAAATTGAGTCTTGGGATCACTTGTATCATTCTTGAGGGAGATCAATTATGCAAGTGCAAGAGTCTACATGTTAAAATGAATTTTAAATAGACTTAAATCACCTCGATGAGTTGCTTATTTCGTTTTGTTTTTCTTTCTTTTTCAGTGTTAGATCACGTTTTTAAACTGCTAAACAACAAATGGCTGGTTCTACTGATAACCCAATGCCAAGTGCCACATTGGACCGTGAGTCCTGGCTTCGGATCTTCATGAATCAGATGAATCAGTCTACTCGACTGAAGAATGATGGATCAAACTTCGCGGACTGGGAGGCGGCATTACCGAATGCTGCCGCTGCTGACGGGAAGCTCAAATTTCTGCTTGAGCCCATGCCGTCAAACCCAGGCCCCACAGCTGGAATTAACGAGATCGACAAGTATAACGATTTCGCTTTGGAAGCGGGTGCGGTTAAAAACGTACTCATTTTTGCAATGGAACCCAATTTGCAGAAACGCTTCATAGCCCATGGTGCAAACAAGATTTTCACCACGCTCACCAAGGAATTCTCGAAAGCACCGAGAATCGTGACCTATGAGCATACCACTCGCTTCTTTGATGCGAGACTCCAGAAGGGCCAACCGGTTAGCCCACATATTCTCAGCATGATTGAGAATGTCGAGAAACTGGAGACCTTTAACTGTAACATCAGCGAGAACATTGTTATCGACCGCATACTTCACTCACTCCACGATGGTTATTCGCAATTTAGAGCGAATTACTATATGAATGATTTGAAGAAAACTCCCCATGAACTGCACTCCCTCCTCGTACAGACCGAGAAGGACATGAAGTTCAGTGGGAGCATAAAACAGGATGTTCTCGTTGTGTCAAACAAAGGCAAGGGTAAGGGCAAAGTTCAGCCAGGCCTAGCAGTAGGCAAATCGAAGTTTAAGAAGTCGGGCTCAGGTAAGAGTGGTCCTGATGAGTCGAGTAACTCATCAGGCGCGACAAAGAGCAAGGAAGATAACATGGAATGCCATCACTGCCACATGACTGGGCATTGGAGACGCACATGTCCTGTTTATCATGAGGACTTAAAGGCAGGTCGTGTTAAACCTGTTGGTATGTCTTCATCTTCTTCTACTTTTATTCATATGATTGAGATTAACCACGCAAGTTACGGAACTTGGGTACTTGATACTGGTTGTGGTTCTCATCTGTGTAATCATGTGCAGGGGCTCCGAAACATCGAACCCCTCGTAAAGGGTGAGGTGGACCTGCGTGTTGGGAATGGAGCAAGAGTAGCTGCCATCTCAAAGGGGACATATGTGATCCAGCTTCCTAGCGGATTTGAGTTATCATTATATGATTGCTATTATGTTCCTAGTCTTTCGAAAAACATTATTTCAGTTTCTGCACTTGACAAACTTGGTTTTTCATTTGTAATAGAAAATAATGCTTGCATTTTCTCTTTACACGATATGATTTACGGCAAGGCAGTCTCCATGAACGGAATTTATGTTTTAGATCAGACCACGGAAATATTACACGTAATGAATAAAAAGTTAAAGGTTGGTGACAAAGATCAAACGTATCTATGGCACTGCCGTATGGGACACATTAATGAGAAACGCGTAAAACAGCTCATCAAACATGGAGCTATCTCGGCCTTTGATTTTCAATCATTTGGCACGTGTGAATCATGTCTCATCGGTAAGATGACTCGTATTTCCTTCAAAGGTGTTGGAATGCGCGCTGCTGACCTATTAGGGCTCATACACACGGATGTATGTGGTCCTATGTCAATCACCGCACGAGAGGGCTATAGGTATTTCATCACTTTCACGGACGATTTAAGTAGATATGGCTATGTCTATTTAATGAAGCACAAAAGTGAATCCTTTGAGAAATTCAAGGAATACCAAAATAGGGTACAGAACCTATTGGGTAGAAAGATAAAAACACTGCGTTCGGATCGTGGTGGCGAGTATCTTTCTCACGAGTTTGATCAACACCTAAAGGACTGTGGGATTGCCCTACGATTAACTCCACCGGAACACCTCGGTTGAATGGTGTGTCCGAACGGAGAAATCGAACACTACTTGATATGGTTCGATCCATGATGAGTCACTCGGTTTTACCCGATTCATTATGGGGTTATGCTCTTATGTCACCGCTCTAATCCTTAACAAGTCCGTCTAAAGTCATTGACAAGACTCCATATGAACTATGGAAGGGAACGGTCCCTAACTTGTCCTTTATACGGGTTTGGGGCTGCGAGGCTTATGTCAAGTGGAGACACGAGGATAAGCTCGGCCCGCGATCGGTCAAGACATACTTTATAGGTTATCCTAAAGGAACACTTGGTCATTACTTCTATTCGCCAACCGAACAACGTGTTTTTGTTGCGGCTAGTGCGACATTCTTAGAGAAGGAATTTCTCGAGAATGCAAAGAGTGATAGAACCTTCGACCTGTCGGAGATTCCAGAACCAAACACCGAGCAACCATTGGAGGAACTGTTCCTTCAATCCCGCTGCGTGAATATTCCCGAGGAACCCAGGAGGTCGGGAAGAGTCTCTATTCCTCCGGACCGATACATTGGTATGGTCGAGGAACATGACATAGATGACGTTCTACTCTTAACGAGTAGTGAACCCGCAACCTATAAAGGTGCCATGACTAGTTTCGACTCAAAGCTATGGCTTGAGGCCATGCAATCCGAGATGGACTCCATGTATGAGAACAACGTGTGGGATCTTGTTGACTTACCCGCTAAGGTTCGTCCCCTTCAATGCAAATGGCTTTACAAGATAAAGCATTCCGTGGAAGGTCAACAAGATATCTACAAAGCACGACTAGTTGCTAAAGGTTTCACCCAAGTGCCAGGTTTGCACTACGATGAGATTTTTGCACCCGTAGTCATGCTGCGTTCCATTCGGATTATCTTAGCGATCGCCGCTTTTCATGACTATGAAATTTGGCAAATGGACGTGAAAACCGCCTTCCTAAACGGCTTTTTGGAAGAAGAGTTGTACATGGTACAACCCGAAGGTTTCATCGATCCAGTACATCCTAAGAAAGTGTGAAAGCTTAAGCGTTCCATTTATGGACTTAAGCAAGCATCAAGGAGTTGGAATCATCGCTTCGACCAAGTGATAAAAGAAAATGGATTTACTCGATCAGTCGAGGAACCATGTCTATATATCAAGTCGAGTGGGAGCAAGATTGTCTTCCTAATATTGTATGTTGACGACATACTCCTGATTGGGAATGACATACCTCTCTTAACTTCGGTAAAAGTATGGTTGAAAAACCATTTCCAGATGAAAGATCTGGGAGAGGCACAAAGAATTCTAGGCATTCGTATCTATCGAGATAAATCACGACGAATGTTATTTCTCAGTCAGGAGTCTTACATAGACAAAGTCCTAGAGAGATTCAGCATGACTAACTCCAAGAAGGGGTTCCTTCCTATGGCTCCAGGGGTGCATTTGAGCAAGTCTCAGGCACCAGAGACACCGGAAGAAAAAGAGCGCATGACACGGATTCCTTATGCTTCGGCTATAGGATCAATCATGTATGCCATGATATGCACACGTCCGGACGTGGCATATGCATTGAGTATGGCAAGTCGATTCCAACAAAGAATCGGTGAACCACATTGGTTGGATGTCAAGAACATTCTTAAGTACCTCCGGAGGACTAAAGATTGGGCATTGACTTATGGAGGCTCTAAAAAGCTATGCGCAACCTTCTGCAGATGCTAGCTTCCAAACGGATCGAGATGACTCGAAATCTCGGTCTGGATTCGTTTTTACTCTTAATGGCGCTGCATCACCGGAAGAGTTCGAAACAAACTGTTACAGCAGATTCTACGACTGAGTCCGAGTACTATGCCGCGTCTGAAGCTACAAAGGAAGCGATATGGATGCGTCAATTCTTACATGGGCTCTCTGTAGTGCCTAGTTCGAATGACCCGATCACCATCTATTGCGACAATAGTGGTGCCATCTTCCAAGCTAAGGAGCCAAAGTCTAGTAACAAGTCTACACATGTACAACGGAAAGCTCATCTAATCCGAGATTACGTGGAGCAAAAGGAAGTAGTGATAGAAAAGATTGCTACAGATGATAACATAGCAGATCCTCTCACTAAAGCATTACGACAAGATAAGCATGAAGGGCACGTTAATTCCATGGGAATCAAACGTGTTCCTGAGTTGTAGTACTCTTTTATGGATCAGATTCATTCTTCTTTGTACTCTATACGACATCATCGTTTTGATATTTTATATATATATTTTGTTTTTCATGTGGAATTGTACGACAATTTTGAACACCACAAAGTGAACTGAACAAACATCATATCTTGTTAGTCCTTAATTGCCCACATGAGCTGATAACTCTGGCAATTATTCTGTGACGTTGGTTGATGGTGGGTTCAACGAGCCATAAGTCAACCGGTTGACTGACCAATCACAGAGGCGATTTATACGGATATTTCGTAGGACACCATTGTGACATCGACGTGGAGTCCTAAATGTTTTATAACATTCGCTGCCCGGTCGTGGATAGGACTTCCATGGTGATCCTAAGAGTCGATTCTTTGACTATCGACTGTCTCTTGAGACTAAGGCATTTTGGGTGACTTTGGTTTCTTTCTCACGGTCATCCGTAACAGGGGGCAAGTAGATTTTTTCTGGGTCATTTCATGCCGTGCTTAGATCGGAAGGAGTCGAGTTGAAGGAAATATTCAGCCTTTATCGGTACTCGATATTTCTCGGGGCCACTCGAGGAGTCAGAATCGAAATGCATGGCCATGCTCGGATACGGATTCGTTTTATCGGTTAAGTTACTCTCTAGTCGGGGAAACCACTCTAGATACAGATCGATTGTAAAATACGACCTTTGTGGATCCGGATCTGCAAATTGTTTTACATTGAGTGGGAGAAATTTTAAATGAATATGAGAATCGGTTATCGCACATACACTTGTTCGGACAAGTGGGAGTTTGTTGGAGCTTGTGTCCTCCAGTTAGTGCGGATAACGTCATTGCACATGCACTTGTACGGACAAGTGGGAGCTTGTTGGGGTTGGTGTCCTTAACAGTTAGTGCAAGGACTTATAAACCTCTAAAAGGATCAAAGGGCATACTTTTGGTATTATTATCGGTTGATCCACGTTTATCAATAACGGTTGGCTTGCTAGATAAGTTTGACGTTATTGTCATACAGATGGCGGTGATCAACTGGTCCCTAAAAGTCACACCTATAGGATACGTTCGAGAGATGTGACGGTATGAAAATACTGTCATGTAGATGCCAAAATTGACTAACCAGTTAGTCCGAGTTATTTGACTAGTAATTAGTCAAATATGTGATGTTGAGATATTATATTTAATACGGATTAAATATCATGGGCTAAGGCGAATTAACCGGTTAATTCGTAAAATTAAATATAAGCGATTTATATTTAATTAAATGTATATTGAATATAATTATACAATACTTGTTTTGTCGGACACGTATTAATAATTCACTAACCCGTATTATTAGGCGATGCCTTAATTTCCGATAACCGATAACGATTTATAATCGACCGCATCATATACATTTAGTCATTTGGGCACGGACTACGAGTTAAAATGAAGAGGAAATGGAAAAGCCCATTTCCTCCCCATGGACTCGGTTTGGCCGAGCCTCTCATAGACAAAAGGAGAGTTTCTCCTCTTGTCTAACCTAACGATTCATTTGAAATGTAAACTAGGGTTTTGAAGAGCATTCTCCTCTCGAAAACCGAGATCTCTCATCTCGAAAAACTCACATCAGTTCTCCCAATATTGCAAGGCAATCAGAGAACACCATCTAGCACGAGGGCATATCTCGGACAAGTCTTGGGTGCAACAATTAGGAGGGAATCTCGTTTGATTTCTGTTCTTTACGCCGTGCATCAAAGGACCCGAGGTTATTTCTTGTTCCTTATCGTTTCTATTGTATTTATGTTTTATGACAATAATCACATGTTTAAATTTACGTTATAGTCCTAAATTTAAAGGGTAGTATACGGATATTAACCCACATGAACACCTATAGAAATATTTTATAGAAAATAACACTGTCATTCACAGACCATAGCATACAATATCACAAGTACTTAGTAACAATATCACAGAATATATAATACAATATCACAACTAAAATAGCTACCTGATTTAAGAAACAATTTCAATACTTACTTCTGACAATATCGGATAATTAACTTAACAAAGTATTAGATAATTAACTTAACAAAGATCGAACTAAAAGTACTTTTAAATTCTTACCATATCCGAATTTAAATTCGGTGGGTCGTTTATATTGATTTGACCACGTATCCCATGTCCTCCATACGTCTTCCTTCAGATCTTGTCGATTCATCAACATTTTCTTCATCTACCAGTAAGATTTTCTCCATACCACCCTGTTTGTTTATAACAGAATTGATTAGTCGTGTTGACAGATTTTTCCACGTAATTTAAAACACAAGGAACACATGAGGTTTATGTTTTCCATACCGAGTGAGCAAGGCCATAGAAAATCCTTGTGGGTCTGTTGCTGTCTTTTGGCGCCATTTCAAACTCATTGAGCAATATTGCCCATGCCTCAATAACCACTTTGCTTCTATTTTAGTGTCGTGCAACAAAGACTCAATATCGCTCTTTGGTATGTTATGGTAAATACCAAAGTCACAGACAATCTCCCTGTACCATTTTCCAAAAAAATTAGCATATTAGTTTTTAAATTATTTTTATGTAATAGATTAATTAATTTCTTATATTCAAAAAATAAACTTACGTCTTCTTAATCGCATGATCTGTAAGGAAGCAATAATCCATTACTTCCTTCCGACGCTTCAAGACAGTCTCAAATAATTGGTCCTGTCTGAACATGAAATCTGAGACAAGTGCAGCATCCCTGTCTGGTAAACCACAGTCCATAGTACACCCCAAATTATGAGGTACCATATATGCCGATTCAGGTATTTTGTTCATGCTGTTTGCGTGCAACAAATAGTCATTGATGCTCCACGTTCTCTCTGTTTCCAACTGAACATTTGGAAGAACCTCCTTCTTATGAGACCCCACACTTTTATCATCATTTTTCTCCCCAGCCTCTTTTCCAGACTCCACGTTCTTATTATTCAGGTCCTCAACATCTTTTCCAAATCCCTCCTTAACATTTGTTACGTCCTCAACATTTGCTGTCTTCCCATCCCTTTTTACGGCCTCCTCATTCATTTCCTGAACCTTCTCAACAGTCTTGGTCCCTCCTAAACCAACATTGATTACACCTTCATCAAGCTGTGTCAACACATCTGTCTCCTCATTTATTTTTCCACACTGTTTTTCACCGTCTTCTTCATTTAGTGTATCACGATTCAACTCTTCAACGGGACTTCCTACTCCTACACCAATACTGGATATAACATCATTCAATTTTGAATTCATGTCATTATCCAGTCCATCATCTTCGTCTTCATCATCACCACTGTCCAAGTTAGTAACATCATTAATATTATCATCCTGTTGTTTGTCATCACATTCCAAGTCATCATCACTTTTACGTAGATCTTTATCTCGTACATCCACCGTATTTTGTGTTCAATTCCTTGTCTTGCACTTTCAACATTTCAGTCCAAACATCAAATGTCTTTGGCATCCCTTCTTTTGCTTTCTTCATTTCATATGACCTCGCTATCAACATGTCCACCAAGTTATGATACCCAACATCTTTCATGAAAGGCAGCGTTTGAGTCTCTGTTGTACTCTTTTCAGGATTCCCAATTTCTTCTTCAGCAGCAGCATGTTCTTTAGGATCAACATCTTCCGCACCATCTACCTTCGCACCAGATTGTGTAGATGTAGTTGCTTCACCCATTGAACTCTTTGCTTTCATAGTGATCAGTTTTCTCATGTTACGTACATACCTACCTATGAACAATTCATTGTCCCTCTTCATACGTAGATAAATTTCATGAGCACGCTGCCAAATTACAAAATAAATATATTAAACACTAAAATACACTCTTTGATAATAAGAAGAAATGACACAATAATAAGGTTATTTAATATCAACTTTCATAACAATATCACAGCCTATTACAAATAATATCACACTAGTGCAAAAACAATATCATAACAATTTATAAATCAATATCACAACAATCTGTTATTCAATATCATTTGCTTTTCTAAACAATATCACAATTATCAATTAAGAATATCACAATATCATACAATATATCAAACAATATCATATCTAAAATAATTATCAGAGCAAATGCTTTTATTCAATATCAATATCATAATAATATCACAGCAGACTCAAAACAATATCACACTAGTTCAAAAACAATATCACAATAATATTTTAATATCATAGCTAAAATAATTATCAGTCATTAGTGCTTACATCCATTGCCCTTGCTCTGATTTGTTCATCAGTTTCAACACCACTAGGCAACTTCACCATCATATACCCCTCTTTTGTTTCCACTTCAGCTTCATGATCAGATGTCTGAGTCAGTAATATCTCTAGAGCTGCTGAAGAATACGGTGTCTTTTTAGGGACTTCTTGTTGCTGACAGATGGGGTACTGAATCTTTGATATTGGAGCATTCCCCAAAGATCCTGTTTTTTTCTCATCATCCACTCTCTTTGACAATTTTTTATCGTCCCAATGTTGAATGAGTAGTAAAGTGTGTTCCAAAACATCACCCTTGAAATCAAACCTATGCATATATGCTAGCATAATAACTATTACGCATCCACTAACAGTTGACTTTCCCCCTTCTTTGAACACCCTAACACTTCTAACCATTTCCTCAAATACGTATTCACACCAATCAAATTGGCTTATCCTTGTCACATGCTCAACAGCCTTTACCAGTTTCAAATCCAGAGATTTATTTGAAGACGGTGCTAGGAAAATAGACATGCTGTAAATTACAAACATTCTTTTAAATTCATCCCCAGCATCATTACATTCCATCAGTCTTTCATGCACATCTTTGACCATAATTGGAGCTGAAGTACTCTCCAATCCAAACTTTGCCCTCCATGCATTTTTCAGCTTTGTGTCTGTCACAGCAGTGGTGTTTCCCATGTGAGCGACGTCCACTTTCCGACCTTGTCGAGGAAGTTGAAATATGTCATGCACATCGTCTTTCGTCAACAGGAAATCAAATTTCTTTGTTTTGAACATGTTGCTTGTGTGATCAAATGCCTTCAGCAGCATTTTCAGAATTCCATGGGGAATTTTTGTTAGTTTCAACTCTAACAATCCACCAAAGCCAACATCAGAAACAACCTTCTTTTGTTCTTCATTTAAGTTGGCAATCAACTCAACCAATTTCAGTGGCCTACATTTAGTTTGAAACGGTTGCACCTTCTTCTTTTTGACCTCAGGCTGTTCTACCTCTACATCCTGTACCACCAATTCGGCATCTTTGTTTCTATCAGTCTTTGATTTCTTTTTTGATGGTTGGCCCTTTTTTTTTGTTGACGGCAGGATGCTCTTCAATTTCATCCTGTAACACCATTTCGTCAGCTTTACTTTTATTTTCATTACCATTTTTTGACCTCTTGCTTGGTTGTTCAACCTCATCATATTTTGATCTCCTCTTTCTCGTGTATGTTTTTTCAGGTTGTTTTGAAGTCACAAGTCCATTCTCTTTGAATCAATATCACACTTCATTAGACATAATTTCACACCTTATTCAAAACAACATCACTACTGTATGTCACTGGTAATAAGTATTTTAAAAGGAGTATACAGTTTTGTATTTTTGTAAACACTATCAATAATAGAACTACACAAAATTCATGAAGATTCAGAACCACTAATATTCAGATTCAATATCAGACCATACAAGTAACAGTATTACAAGTTTGTCTTCCTCATTGCCAACACATATATCAACGTTATTCATTGTACTGAACAGAAACTCTCAATTCATGGACCTCATTGTCAAACAAATTCAATTCAGTGTTATGAAATTGTATTCGTTCACATTTAACCAAACGTTTAACCCTAATTTTTGCGATTCAAACAATTTGCAACCGTTTTTTTGACAAATTCACAATTTCGAACTTTCAATTTCACAATCGAACAGTGTTCAAACGAATAATTAAACGGTTTATTATGTTAAACAGTTTTTTAACCAGTTTTAACCCTAATTTTTCACAATTAAACAATGTCGAACTTTGAATATCACAAATAAACAATGGAACAGTGTTTAAACATAAATTTCTTCATTGAATATGTTAAAACCTATTCTTAATTGATAAAAACAGTACGAAATACTTATTTTGCATTTCGAACAATGTCGAACCCTAATTTTTCGCAGTCGCACAATATTCAACGCTAATTGAGCAGATTTAAAGAGGAAAATATGAAATTTCAACTGTAACAGAAAACCATTCAATTAACAACTACGAAGTTGTACAATTATATGAAAATTATTGGAAATTAACGAAGTTTACCAATAATTTTGATACTTAAACTAACAAATACTCGATTTTAACAATGATTTCACTCAAATTGAAGTCCTCGAGAGAATTAAGACAGAAATTGTACCTGATTTTCAGTGAAAATGCAATTGAATTGAACAATGATTAGTATTTTCCCGTAATTTGTTGTTGATTCGCGTTAATAATCGGGAATTTTAGTGGTTTTTTGAGTTTTTAGAGAGAGAAAGTGAGAAGTTGAAAAACCTGTTGCGCGGTTATGAATTTCAAAAGGCGTGCGTGTCTGTTTTGTTACCTTTTTTTTACGTGATATTGTTTAGTTTAATGCGCGATATTGTATCCGTTACTCAATCCTCAAATATTTAGGGGTTCTCACCGGATCCCGACTCTATATATATATATATATATCTATATATATATATATATATATATATATATATATATATATATATATATATATATATATAGAGTAGAGATCAACTAAGTCCTTATGTTAATAAGTTCATAAGTCTTAGTGAAGGCTATTGGATCAAATCAATGGTCAAGATTTTACACAAAAAGCGCACTACACCCACTAAACATATATTTTCTTATTTACCTCTCTCCTCTTACCCACTACCCCATGCATGCTACTGTTACATCCCATCAGTCTTTCATGATTTCCCTCCTCATTTCCCATAGAATTCAAAACAACTTGCGGTTTTTTCCCCTCTATTTTCTGTCATTTCATCTTCCCTTCATTTTTCTTCACATTCCTGATAACTCCATTTGCCATATTTCATCACCACCAATTTACTCAACTCGCCATTTTCTTCAACTCGCCTGCAACTCGCCATTTTATATCAAATTTTTCATCAAACTCTTCATTTTCTGATAAGGTATTTTTCTTTTTCTTATTTAGTGATTTTTATTTGTTGTTTGTTAACTATTGCCTTGTTAAACTATCATAAACGAGTTCCTTTGATTTGTTCAATTTAAAATTACGGTTTTGTTATTGTTGATTTCTTCAATTCACAATTATGGTTTTGCAGACGAAACTGTTAAATATTGTAAGTTTCTTCATTAGTTGTGTGATCCTTTTTCTCATCATTTGTTTTCTTCAGATAGTTTATGCCAAGAAACCTGATTCAAACGTAAAAAATCTCGTTTTATTCGTATCTCTTATAGAATTATGTATAAATTCAACTCACTGTATGTTTAAGTTGAATTAATATTGTTTGTTATCTACAGATGGATGATGTACAAAGTACTGACAAGAGACGTGATACCAAGGTAAAAAGTAGCCTTTTATAACTCCAGTCATTTGTTGTATAACTCTGATCCCATTTTGAATAACTTTAGTTTACAGAATGTATAACTCCATTAATGGATTGTGAAGTTCTAATTATGTATAACTCTTATCCCTTTTGGTATAACTTAAGCTAACAACATGCATAACTCTTTTAATTATTTGTATAACTCTACTTATATTATGTATAACTCTTATCTTTTTTTATATAACATTAACTCACAGTATATATAACTCCAGTAATTGAATATGAACTTCTAATTATGTGCAACTCTTAGACCGTTCTGTATAACTTCAAATTATATTATGTATAACTCGTAGCCTTTTTTTATAACTTCAACTCACTGTATTATAAGTTCAACTAATACTGTTTGTCATCTATTTTTTCAGATGTATGATGTAAAAAGTACTGACAAGGAACCTGATACCAAGGTAAAAAGATGCCTTTTTTTAACTCCAGACATTTGTTGTATAACTCTGACCCCATTTTAAATAACTTCATTATACAGTATGTATAACTGTAACACCCCCATTTATTCAGGAGCTTTTAGCTAGACATTCCCAAATAAATAGAACTGTTACCATCTCGGTTTCCCGAGGTAGTGAATAACAAAGTACAACAATACCAAAGTACTTTAAATTAAAACTTTAGTGAATACATGTTTATTACAATTTTAACCAACTAACTTAATATAAAAATAAATACAACTCGCAGCGGAAAATAAATAAGTGATATAACTATATATGTGATCTAGACTTCATCTAAGGTTCCATGTTTGGCTCTCATCCTCAATGCTCCCAAGTCAGCTAATCTTTGGTACCTGTCAAATCTGCTCCCCATAAAACGGTTCACCGCAGGTGTTCACGAATACACAGTCAACCGCGAGGTTGAGTAGGAATAAAACTAAACAACAAGAACATACAATTATCAATCCAATTCAATTCACTTTCATTGCACAACCTCCTGACAACGTGCCCACCCTTTTTCTTTACTTAGCACAACTCCCTTAACAACGTGCTCACATTTCTTTGGTACCCCTCCCTTAACAACGTACCGCAATATGTGATAGTACCCCTCCCTCACAAGGTACATATTACTATCTCCCAGTGTACAAACTCCCTCAACAACGTACACTGACTGTCGCACAGCTTTACACATTAGTCACAATCACAACCAACATAATTCATCCTGTCAACATTATCAATATAAACAATTCCAATTCCATCCACCTTGCCAATATTATTAAATACAATCGACACAAGACAATATAATTCTCCCATTTCAACATATGAACAATTCCACTTTAACGTAAGTAATTCACCATACCAAACATAGATAATTAAAAGTCGAGTTGAGTAGGATTATCCCTACCTGGCAAGCGATTCCAATAAAGCAGCTCAAGCAATCCAAATAAATAAAGCGAACAAATTCGATTATAAACTCTTCACAATTTCCGTCACCTATATAATAATAACAATTATAGCAATTATAATTACTAACTTATTTATTCATTTATTTATTTATTCCTTTTATTACTTTAATTATTCAAACTAATTATTTATTATAATTAAAGATTACGATATTATAATTATTATGTAAAACCCGATTACGTAAACAAACCCAAGTCACCAAACAAAAACCCATTTTAAACAAGAAGTCAACCCATCCCCATACAACACCCACGTAACCATGAACAACCCTCCATTTAACCCGTATAAACTTCCTCACAAGCATTCACACACACACCTCAACCAACCCACGGCAACACAACCACCTCAGCCCCACCGTGAGTCCCTACCACCAGCCCCCAACCACCTGCAACGACAACCTCAGACAATGAGCAACCCACGGCCCTACTACGTGCAACAACCAAACATCACCAATAATACCGAAAACCCGACATGTACAACTCCTCGTTTAACCACTACTTACGACCACCACCAGCCTCCATTGACTCCACCCAACCTAGCCATTAATAGCCTGCAACTCGACGCACCCCTACAACCAACACCCACCAGCAAAAGCACCACCACCATCCCACAAACTCACGCCCTAAACCCCGCGACAAGTACCCCCTGCTCTCCCTTGTTTCGCGAAATCCCGACCACCACCAACACCAACCACCACCAGCTACCCTACCAACACCCCCACCGTGGTCGACCCAATCCCCTGAAGCCAACCCACCACAACCCAGGTCAAGTCAGTCCCGTTTATGGGTCCAATTACCCATCCAAAACCCCACGACCAAAACTCGTAACCCCCCTGACCAGCGACCTTTAGGCGCCTGCCAACGCCACCCTAGGCCTTCCCAGACACCACCACTACACCCATTCCAACCCTTGCAACCCCACGAACTACCTCCCAAAGTTTGGTCTCATTCCGTCAAGGTTTGGGTCAGTTTCTAAGTGTCTTAAGATCGTCTGACATTCAGCTGTATAAGAAAATAAAACGAGATTAAAAGTTGTTACCTATTAATTACCGCTTGCTAATTCCGTCTCCAAAAGCTCCTCCTCTTAATTGTGATTTAATTCTCAGATTTAAGGTGGTATTTATAGTGTAAGATTTAGAGAATACGAGGTTAATTAGGAAACAATTGTGACTTACCTTATTCTATTTAGTATAGGAATTGCTATTACAATTATATTATTATTATTATTATTATTATTATTATTATTATTATTATTATTATTATTATTATTATTATTATTATTATTATTATTATTATTATTATTATTATTATTATTATTATTATTATTATTATTATTATTATTATTATTATTATTATTATTATTATTATTATTATTATTATTATTATTATTATTATTATTATTATTATTATTACTATTACCATAAGTAGGATTCTCTTATTTTATCTTTACTAATTTATTATCGCCATAACTTATTATTAGTATCAATATAATTATTATATTTATATATTTATTATTTCCATATTATATTATAAATTCCCGATATAAATCCCGATCACACTCCTACCCTATTTATTAAATTCCGGCCCACTACTTAATGGCACGTGGTCCAATACTCGACTATTAGCTAAGCCCAATTCCCGACTTGCTTTACTTAATTTATTATTCAACCAACATTTTATTTGTAATTATTATTAGAAATGCTTTTAACTAATTATTAAATTTCATAAATTATTAATAACGAAATACGGGGTATTACAATAACTCCAATAATGGATTGTGAAACTTCTAATTTTGTGTAATTCTTAGACGTTTCTGTATAACTTCAACCTATATTATCTATAACTCTTATCCCTTTTTGTATAACATAAGCTAACAGTATGTATAACTCCAATAATTGATTGTACAACTAATTATGTTGAACTCTTTGAGCTATCTGTATAACTCTACTTATATTATGTACAACTCTTACCCTTTTTTGTATAACTTTAATTCACAGTATGTATAACTCCAGGAATTGATTGTGAAACTTCTAATTGTGTAACTCTTAGCCCTTTATATATAACTGTAACTACAGTATGTCTAATTTTGGTTGTTATCCTTGTTTTTCCCAAGAAGGCTGATGCCAAGTCAAGGGTAAAGAGAGTACAATAAACCATGGTTTCATGTCGACCTATAAGGCTTGTTTCTCTGATTGAAAAGCTTAATGAGGACCAGGTGGCTGCCGTAAAGAAAATTGGGTTTGGTGGTCTTTTCGAGCTTAAGATTAGCAATTTCCCAATTGCATACGTGCGGCTATTTTTGGATTCCTTCTCTGATGGGTCATATGTGTTTAGGGCTTCTCGGAAGAAGGATTTTATGATCAGTAAGCATGACGTGCATGACTGCTTTTTGATACCTTTTGGCCCCAATCCTCTTCCGCTTCTACCAACTGGCTCTTTGAAGGGGTCCAACAGCCCTGAAAATAAGGCGCTCAAGGACAAATGGCGGCAAGATTACGAAGTCCAGAAAGCCTCTAGTTCAATAAATTTAGGCGAATTTCACAAGGAACTCAAGGAGTACAAAGAGGCGGACGATCATTTTTGCAGGCTCTTTGTTTTGTTATGTATGTCTTTATTCCTCGCATCTACCCTAAACAATGGGATAGATTTAAAGCTTTTAAGAGCTGTAGAAGACCCTAAAGTCATTCCACATTTTGACTGGTGTTCTTATGTATTGGAAAGTCTGGACAAAGACGGGTTAGATTTAAAAAAGGCGGCAACGATGTTGGGTGGCTGCATCCCCTTCCTCATGATAGCCTACTTTCAGCGATATGATTACCGCGGAAGTACGTGCGGCCACGATCTCCCTCTGATTAAGCATTGGGATGAAAAGAGGCTTGCAAGTGGGATAAAATTTGAGGTGTCTAAAGGGGGATTGGGTAGGCTAACTTCATCTAAGGTCAAGTATCCGAGGTGCTTTCAAGGGCCCTCTAATATTTTGAGTTTGGACAGTATCACCATCAGCGACTCTTGGTGAATCCAAACTTCTCTTGCCATCCCTTCTCTGATGGGTCATATGTGTTTAGGGCTTCTCGGAAGAAGGAGTTTATGATCAGTAAGCATGACGTGCATGACTGCTTTTTGATACCTTTTGGCCCCAATCCTCTTCCGCTTCTACCAACTGGCTCTTAGAAGGGGTCCAACAGCCTTGAAAATAAGGCGCTAAAGGACAAATGGCGGCAAGCTTACGAAGTCCAGAAAGCCTCTAGTTCAATAAATTTAGGCAATTTTCACAAGGAACTCGAGGAGTACAAAGAGGCGGACGATCATTTTTGCAGGCTCTTTGTTTTGTTATGTATGTCTTTATTCCTCGCACCTACCCTAAACAATGGGATAGATTTAAAGCTTTTAAGAGCTGTAGAAGACCCTAAAGTCATTCTACATTTTGACTGGTGTTCTTATGTGTTGGAAAGTCTGGACAAAGACGGGTCAGATTTTAAAAAGGCGGCAACGATGTTGGATGGCTGCATCCCCTTCCTCATGATAGCCTACTTTCAGCGATATGATTACCGCGGAAGTACGTGCGGCCACGATCTCCCTCTGATTAAGCATTGGGATGAAAAGATGCTTGCAAGTAGGAAAAAATTTGAGGTGTCTAAAGGGGAATTGGGTAGGCTAACTTCATCTAAGGTCAAGTATCCGAGGTGCTTTCAAGGGCCCTCTAATATTTTGTGTTTGGACAGTATCACCATCAGCTTAGTTGCTAATTGGCTAATCCTTTGTAGGGAACAATTGGTCACATATAACGAGCCATATTGCATACCTCATGAGGATCTCCACACGTTGATGCCTGGAGTTCAGGTCATGAACAATGTCATGGACTGCTGGTGTATACTACTCAATCAGGTTATGTCCAAGAACACCACACCTGTTGCAAGTTCCCGCTGTTTCTTTGGGCTGGGTAACGCTGTAAGTGTGATCCGAACTAAGAAAGTAATTTGTGACTATATGTACGTAACTTCTGATCTAGTCTGACAACCCGTCTATCATTTTAATAGGACCTTGCAATTGCAATTTGGGATGACCTAAAAAAACAAGGTTGTTGATCAATCTGAATCATTTCGTGGCGTGTGGGACCTATGGCAAGAGGCGTGTTCTAGTCCATTCCAACTGGACTCTGATATGGTGAGTTTATTTATCAATTTATATAACTTTATCAGCTGAAGTTACACATTTCCATATTGAAGTTATACATTCATTGATTAGGATTTACGCATATTGAGCCTGAAGTTAGTCATCGATTTAGTAGAATTTTGCATAAAACTTGTAAATTTCGTCACTATAACTTCAATGTTTTTTGTTGAAACTCCATTTCATAAAAACTGTAACTTCTAACACGTTATGTGCAACTCCAGTTATATTATGCATAACTCTTACCACTTTTGTATAACTTCAGATAACAGTATGTATAACTCCAGTTAATGATTGTGAAACTTCTAATTATGTGTAACTCTTTTATCTTTATGTTTAACTTCAAAATATATTTTGTATAACTCTTAGACTTTTCAGTATAATTTCATCTTATATTATGTATATTGAGCCTGAAGTTACACATTTTCATATTGGAGTTATACATTCATTGATTCGGAGTTACACATATTGAGTCTGAAGTTAGTCATCCATTTAGTAGAATTTTGCATAAAACTTGTAAATTTTGTCACTATAACTTCAATGTTCTTAGTTGCAACTCCATTTCACAAAAACTGTAACTTCTAACACGTTATGTGCAACTCCAATTATATTATGCATAACTCTTACCACTTTTGTATAATTTCAGATAACAGTATTGTATAACTCCAGTCAATGATTGTGAAACTTCTAATTATGTGTAACTCTTTTATCTTTATGTTTAACTTCAAAATATATTTTGTATAACTCTTAGACTTTTCAGTATAATTTCAACTTATATTATGTATAATTCAAGTAATGGATTGTGACCACTAGCCACTAGCCCTGCTTATATGACTTCAACTAATCCTGTGTTGCATTTTTGTAGGTTTTCGTCCCGGTAAGCACTGGCGATAATGGTCATTACTCGTGCATTTGCATAAATTTCCTCTCTAAGCAGATCGGGTACCTTGATAATCGTTCTTACGACGACGATCTTCTGACGTTACCATATGGAGGGATCATGCGTATTACTGTAAGATTTATTTAATGGATGACTAATTTAATTTTTCCCGTGGTTTTGTTAAATGGTCTTCTCTTTAAACGCCTTGCTTAACTTTTGCCAAGCTGATGAGATAGGAAAGTATATTGTCTCCAAAGGGAAGAAAGTGTTGGAATATGTGTCCTCCGACAATAATGCGATCACAACTGTTGATCATGATGATCACATGTTTAAGTCTCATTATAAAGAATACAATTGGGAAGTAATATTTTACTGTCAACTGGTCCACACATATCGGTAATGATTAGCTGACTAGAGTTTGACATTACTGTCGTGCGACGGTGGTGATCAGTTGATCCCCTAGGTCATACCTAAAGGGCAACACTCTTAATTGATCATTTAATTGACCGTATAACGTTACGAGTCAATTAAATTATTTAAAATTGACGGACGATTTTGGAAGTAATATTTACGTGTCTCATTGAAATTTGATTAAATGAGATATGGTCTGAGTAATCGAATTGTTTCATTACTAAGATGAAATTATTGTTTAAGGAAACAATTGAAATTGAATGAATTATTATAAATACAAATTATTGTGATTTATAATTGGCAAAATATTTTGGTACAAGTAATTGCGAATTACTAAGTCGATTTTTGTATATGACGTATTTTCATTAATACGTTGATTTTTAATATGTTAAAAATACATAACAATTTTATGTAACATATGACATGTGACATATTGACAAATTGACAAAAATAAAATGGATTCCATTTTACATGTATACGGAAATTAAAGGGGAGTATTAGGGTGAAATTGTGTTGATTATGTTAGTGGTGAACATAATCATTCCCCTACAAAACTAGCCATGCAAACTAGTTGTCATTGTGAAGACAAACTCAAGCATGCATTGGCTCCCCTCCCTTCCTCTTACCCGGTTTTTCAAAAGGAAAAACAAAGGGGTTTTTGCCATATATTTTTATCATATACAATACATAAGATAATTAGTGTATTGTAGCATTCATTCATTCATCATAAAAATATTTTAGAGAGATAAAATATTTTCTCCCTCTCCTCCTCTTAACCGGTTTTAAGAGTCCAAAAACCAAATATTTTTGGGTCAATTTTAACACTAAATTAATATTGTTCTAGTATACATAATATTAATTTTATTAAGAGTGTGCCTTGGGTATTATACTTTGGGAGGAATCCTATACTTGGATCCTAGATCTTCCATTGAGGAAAGCGCAAGAACAAGAGAGAAGGAGATCTCTCTTGTGCCCAAATAAACCAAAATTCCAATGTAAGATAAAGATTTCTTCTTTATATTGTTTATTGTTTGCATGCATAAGATCACCATTTAATTTTATGACAAATTAACATAAAACATATATGAATATATTGAGTATATAGATCTACTTTTCCTTCAATCGGTATCAAGAGCCTTGGTTGTTTGCATGCAAATCGGTTAAAAGTTTTTCCGAGTTATACGATTAACATATAAAACTTGTTTAATTTGTGTTATTATGATATATCACGAAAATCATTATGCATGTTAAATTTTCTGGTCCTAAAATGTTTTTAGGATATTTTGGTTAATTTATGGATTTTTATTGTTCATATTACATAATAATGGCATTAAAAATATGATTTTTTGAATAAAATGTCATTTTCGGACTAAAATTAGCTAAACTTCGCATTTTCCAGTGATTTTTGGATATGTTATCACATATATTATTTTGAGATGACCTGTAAATTTTCATAATTTTTCGACTTCTTATGCTCGAAAAATGGATTTTCCATTATTAAAATCGGATTTAGATGAAAAATAGGTTAAAATGAGATAAATTTCGAATCTAGTCATAGAAATTTAGTATGTTGTGACATAAAATTTTACAAGATGTGTGTAAAATAATAGGCTATATTGAAGTCTTTTTGCATGATTTATGATTTTTTGAAGAAAAATAGCATAAATAGTGACTTAATTAGTGAAAGATTAATAAAACATACTTTATGACTAAGGAAAAACGTCACATGTTGCATTTTATTATCTTTTTCAGATCTAAAATTGAAAAGTTGATGAATATAATTTTTATACGGAAAATTCACGTGGTACCCTCGAACTTTGGCATTTTTCACGTGGTACCCAACTTTTTATGTTTGTGCATGTGATATCCTTGAAATTTGATTTTCAAGCACAACATGTCCTTTTTATCGTTTTTAAAATTTCAAGTGAGCATAAATTATAGACCAGAAATCGGAATTGACTAATTTTTTTTTCCAAATTGATTAACTCTTCGAGATCTATAAATTGATAAAACGAAATTCGTCATTCAGAAATTTATGATCGAAGATATGTTTGATTTGAGATTTTCGTTAAAAAAAACCCTATAAAATGTCAGTCGGCAATTTTTTTTTTCTCAAATCGTAGATTATGACGAGATTTCATTTAACGAAAAAAATTGGCCGATTCTAAATTATGATCTAGGAGTTATGCGCAATTGAGTTTTTTTAGAGCGACAAAAAGGATATGTTGTGCATGAAAATCAAAGATGGAGGGTACAATGTACACAAACTTAAAAAGTTGGGTACCATGTGCAAAATGGGAAAGTTCGAGGGTACCACGTGAATTTTCCGTAATTTTTCTCATGTTTTTATGATTATTTTTTGTTAAAACCGATAAACCGCAACATTGTTTTTCCGGATAAATTTCGAAATTTTAACCTAAGTTTTTGAACATTATGAGTGTCATGGTATTTTTTCCAGAATGTTCATGAGTTTAAATTTTGAATTTTGAATTTATTTGAAATTTTGTGATTTATTTGAAGTTTATAGCTTTTTATTGTAATTTTAGGTCCATTAATGAACAAATTTTAGAAATATGAATTAATTATGGTCAAATAATTAGTGAAGACTAAATTTTGAGTCCTAAGAGGTTAGGGTAATTAACTTATGCATAAATATGAATTTATGTAATTTTTGTGATTATAAAATGTTGAATCACGCAAATCCGTAAGAACCGAGTATTATACGATATTGGCTACTTAAAGGCGATTTAGCATAAGATTGGGCATGTTCATACATATTATAATGCTGCATTTAATTTATAATTGTCATAATTTTATTTTATGTAATTTTATTTTATGTAATTTTTACTTAGTATGGCCTTAGTTTTTAATTGGTATTACCCGAAATGTGTGGGAATCTCAATTCGGTTGTAATTTATTGTGATCTCGTATCACCGTTTTGTAATTTAATAGATTTATTTTATTTTATTTACAAATGTATAATAGGAAATTATGTAATTTGTTATGTAATTTTATTTTACCGGAGTTCATAAAGACGGATTTCTTCAAGATAGCGATACATAAAGACGGTATTACCTCGAGATGCGTGCCACAACCGAAGGTCAAGGGACCAATGGTGTTGGTTTCCGAATATGTAATAGTTAAATAGTTTTTCTATTTTAGGAAGGCCATACTAGGATTTTTTTTTATGCTTTGCATTTTATTTATATGTCACATGCATCGCTAAATCGCCAAAACTAAAATATGCATCATCTTTCATCGATTTTACCGACCGTGTCAATTACAATTATCGTAGTTCACCGCTTTAGTTCACTTAAATCGTGATAGATAATAAATTGACATGACCTCTCGCTAAAACAATTAATTGAGACATAGCCTTACCAAAGAGTAGAAACCATGAAAACCTATTTCGTGAGGGAGTGCACTCGGCCACACCGGGGTACAAACCTTGTTACGTAGGGGAAGTGGGTGATAAATGTCTATCCACCGAATTCATGTTGATGAGGGTTTTATCGGCCACACCGTGCCCAAGTTAATGTGGGTTTGGATCATGGACACATTTATTCGAAATTTGGATTGAACTCAACAAAAGTTTTTCGATAAGGGTTTTATCGGCCACACCGTGCCCTTGTTGAATGTGTTTTGGGCTAAAGATAAATGTTAATGTAATATTATCGACCAAGAGTTCTAAAAGTAGAATCGATTAAAGTGTTAATCCACCGAGCTATATTGATAAGGGTTTTATCGGCCACACCGTGCCCAAGTTAATATGAATTTGGGTCTTGGAATCATTTATCTAGTTGGGTAGAGGTCACTAGAAAAATGCATATAACTTGTTTAAATTATAAATTTTTACGAGTATTATTATTAAAACGACATTTGTTTTACTCCTTCTATTTTGTTTTGTAGACCACTTCTTTTTCTCATAACAAATGGCTACACCAACCCCTAACACCACGCCTCTCGCTAATTCATCATGGCTCCGATCCTTCATGGATCGATGTAAACTTGAAAAGAATGGGTCAAATTTCTCCGATTGGGATGCCCAACTCAAATTAGCCGCCCAAGGTGACGACAAGCTTCGTTACCTTACCGAGGCCTCTCCACCCGAACCTACTACTAGGTCGACCGCCGCCACTAGGGAAGCAAATGAGGCTTACCATAAGGAGTCCGCCGCAATGAAAAATGTGTTGATCTTTGAAATGGAGGCGGATCTACAAAGGAGAGCCTTTAAAATGGGCACCGCTAATGAGATTTACTCCAAGCTTGTGACAATGTTTTCACAAACTCCGCGGATCGTCCAATATGAGGCGGCCGCGGCATTCTTTGATCTCGACTTCAAAGAGGGCCAAAAGGTTAGCCCTCATGTGCTCAAACGTATGGAGCTAGTCGAGACCTTGAAGATTCAAAAGGTTGAAATCCCCAAAGAACTCATTGTAGATAGGATTCTACACTCCTTATCCAAAGTCAAAGCGTATATTCAATTCCGGGTGAATTTTAACATGCAAGACAAGGATGTGTCTCTTGAAGAATTGCACAAGTTACTTGTGCAAGCCGAGAGGGACATGGGGTTAAATGTGAACCCACCAAAGGATGTGCTTAACATAAGCACTAAGAGCAAGGGGAAGTTCAAGAAGAATGGGAGGAAGGGTAAGAAACAAGCTCCCACTTTCACCAAAGCTAAGACTAATGAAGCTAGCACTTCAAAAATCAAGAAGGGTCCTCTTGATAAATGCCATTATTGTAATGGTATTGGACATTGGAAAAGAAATTGTTCCAAATACCTTGGTGATATAAAGGCTGGAAAGATTACTCCAGTAGGTAAATGACTATCCTTTCTTTTATGTTTCTAATTCAACTATGGTATTGTGATACAAAGTTGTGATAATGTATCTCCCTTTTTATTGTAAATAGGGCCTCCACCAAGGAAATACAAGGGAAAAGAAAAGCAAGCTTGAGAAACCATCAAGAAGCTAGGAATAGCTTTCATGGAGCTTCGCTTTTTATTGTCTTATTTTAATTATGTTTTGGATTTTTAGAACCTTTAAGTTTCCGTGTTCGACATGGAAAGGTATGTTGGATAATTTGTTGTATTTTGGATAATGGTGACTTGGTTTGCAACCCAAGTCACCCGTTTTATCATTTTATCCTTGTTCTAAAATTCGTATTCAATTGCTTGCTCTTAGAAACATATGATTATTCACTTAAAGTGATATAATAGACAACTATAATGATGGGATTCATTATATGTCCACATGCTTAAGGCTTGTGTATGATCATTTATAAAGTGATATTGAGTCTATGAACTCTCTTAAAGGAATGTTAATCACCAAGTACACTTACAAAAATCTAAAACTATTAGTCAAACTATGAGATAGTCCTCCTTATACTTCAAAATTCATTATTTGTGTCTCATAAGCTATCTTTGAATCTATAGTGTATTCATTCTAAAGATAGAGTGGGAGAAAATGAAGACACAAAGATCAAGAACACCAAGATAAATTTGTGTACTTGTGTAAATGAGATCTACGCAATGAAGAATGATTTGAATGAAGGTATATCTACTTATATAGTATACCCAATAGATGAGATCTATGGTCTCAAATAGTTCTATATGACTAAAGAGACCAAGTGAAGTAATCATAAGAGTATGTTCTCAAGATAAGTACACGAGGAGACCAAAAGAAAGTTTTGGAACAAGAATGACTAATGTAAAGTCTTAATTGACTAGTTTATGATAAATTTTGACCAATAGTTTCAACTTTACTTAAGAGCCTAAATGAATCAAAGTAACATTATAGTAATAAACAATATTTATGACTAGAGGTTGCAAGGATTGATATACCGATATCCTCAATTGCTAAAAGTTAAGTATTAACCACGCAAAAGTCATCACTTAACCACATTATGAAAATGAATTGGTTAAACCTCCTTCTGAAAGGGATATTTTGAAGGACGTGTATTAGATATTACTTATATTTGATAAATGACATTGCCACACATCATTATGACATGAATGTCTTAGAGATTAAAAATCTCTTTCCATAAGGTTAAAAATGAGTCCACTTCAAAATAGGTATTTTGAAAGGATATGATGGGAACATATATGGTTTTATCTCAAACAAAAGCAATATAATGTCTTAATTGAGTAGTCAATTGCGAATCAAGTGGGAGTTAGAAATTATCATGTGAAGACATGGAATTTAGTGGGAGTAATCATCTTATATAAGTTTATAACTCATCACTCATTGAAGAATGACGAGCTAATACCTTCCTTCACAGAGGAAGATTTGAGTTTTCAATTCTGGATGAAAATGGACCATGATGAATCCAACTACATCATGAGATGTTGGATAAGTATTGTAAGATACACATCGAATCAACGAGATACGTAGGTTATTCATTTAAATGAAAATGGAATTACCATTAGCAGTCATGGTCGTTCCTTGAACCTAAATATAGTTGATGACATGATTAAAAGTTACTAATGTTTCCGCCATTAGAATAATCATGCACATGTCCAATTATGAATCATACGCATAAGAGCATGATGAATCATTGGTAATCCATAGTAGAAACGTCATAAATTCTCGAGAAGAATTCGATGAGTGATTTCGGTGTTTGACAGAATACTCTGTTATGTGTCAAGAGGTTGCACATGTTAAAGAAATCCGAACACACCTAAAGATTTATGAAAATCCTAAACTTTTCAAGCCAAAAGGAGAAATAAGAAGTTTGGAAAGATACTTAGTTGAATAAGAAGTTGCTCAAAACTAATCTTTCCTAATATGCTAGGACTTGTGAGAAGTGCTAGGCTAATCATCTTGACAAATTGTTGCAAGACTCTACAAAACATATACCTAGTGCATTGTGTGTGGATGGAGCACTTGATCAGTACAAGTTATATCATTCACCACAAATTCGTTCGTTATGTGATAATCGATAAGGAAGTTCTTTCAAGATAAAGAACCGAAATCAAGGTCGGGAACCTTGATGTGTACTTGGTAAGGTTCATGCAATGAGTGATAACATGAATGTAAAGGATAATACGATTAAGAAGTTTGAACACATGGACACGTAACATGTTAAACTTCTATTGCAATCAACAAGTGTTTACACACTTACGATATGCATCACAAGGTTGTAATATGGTATTGACTACCCGAGTGTGATGTCGACATTTGTCGTTTGAGTTATTATTAACTCACCTTATACTTTGTTACATCCAACGGGTTGTAGAGACAATTGAACCCCGTTTTAAGTGAACACGGATTAGCATTGTATTTGCCCATAGTTACTTACATGAGGTGACGTCTCGAAGTGACTAGAGTGTGATGCGATTGATGGCAAGTTCAAGTGCCATAAAGTCATATGAGAATGACTAGTCGATCACATAGGCGGACTGTTAGGAACATTTTGTCGGGCCTTATGACCGCTTATAGAGTTCTGGCAAATTTATATAGCCTGGTCATGGCGAGAGTTGCTATAGTATTCAAATGAGTCGATTCTTTTGACTAAAGACTATTCGCCTAAGATGGCACAGTTTCAGATTAACTTTGATTTGTGTTACTGCGACCTTCGTAAATGGGGTCAAATGGGCATATTTTGGGTTATGATGGTTGTGGCTAGTTGAAGGGAATGAGTGCGATGGGAATTGTCCACCCCTAGTCAGGGTTATAACAATATCTCAGGGCCACTCGAGGAGTAATGAACTGGAAATGCGTGGCCACGCTCGGAATGTATCCATGGTGGATAAATCCGGTCAATCAGTTATTCTCCAGATCGAGGAAACCACTCTCGATATGATCACTTGCAAGTACGACATGAAAAACACCTTGCATTGAGTGGGAGATAGTAATAGGACAAGAGAATTGGTGACGCACACTTGTCGAGGACAAGTGGGAGATTGTTGGAATATGTGTCCTCCAACAATAATGCGATCAAAACTGTTGATCATGATGATCACATGTTTAAGTCTCATTATAAAGAATACAATTGGGAAGTAATATTTTACTGTCAACTGGTCCACACATATCGGTAATGATTGGCTGACTAGAGTTTGACATTACTGTCGTGCGACGATGGTGATCAGTTGATCCCCTAGGTCATACCTAAAGGGCAACACTCTTAATTGATCATTTAATTGATCGTATAACGTTACGAGTCAATTAAATTATTTAAAATTGACGGACGATTTTGGAAGTAATATTTACGTGTCTCATTGAAATTTGATTAAATGAGATACGGTCTAAGTAATCGAATTGTTTCATTACTCAGATGAAATTATTGTTTAAGGAAACAATTGAAATTGAATGAATTATTATAAATACAAATTATTGTGATTTATAATTGGCAAAATATTTTGGTACAAGTAATTGCGAATTACTAAGTCGATTTTTGTATATGACGTATTTTCATTAATACATTGATTTTTAATATGTTAAAAATACATAACAATTTTATGTAACATATGACATGTGACATATTGGCAAATTGACAAAAATAAAATGGATTCCATTTTACATGTATACCGAAATTAAAGGGGAGTATTAGGGTGAAATTGTGTTGATTATGTTAGTGGTGAACATAATCATTCCCCTACAAAACTAGCCATGCAAACTAGTTGTCATTGTGAAGACAAACTCAAGCATGCATTGGCTCCCCTCCCTTCCTCTTACCCGGTTTTTCAAAAGGAAAAACAAAGGGGTTTTTGCCATATATTTTTATCATATACAATACATAAGATAATTAGTGTATTGTAGCATTCATTCATTCATCATAAAAATATTTTAGAGAGATAAAATATTTTCTCCTTCTCCTCCTCTTAACCGGTTTTAAGAGTCCAAAAACCAAATATTTTTGGGTCAATTTTATCACTAAATTAATATTGTTATAGTATACATAATATTAATTTTATTAAGAGTGTGCCTTGGGTATTATACTTTGGGAGGGATCCTATACTTGGATTCTAGTTCTTCCATTGAGGAAAGCACAAGAACAAGAGAGAAGAGAGAAGGAGATCTCTCTTGTGCCCAAATAAACCAAAATTCCAATGTAAGATAAAGATTTCTTCTTTATATGCTTTATTGTTTGCATGCATAAGATCACCATTTAATTTTATGACAAATTAACATAAAACATATATGAATATGTTGAGTATATAGATCTACTTTTCCTTCAGAAAGTTCAAGGGTTTAATTTTTTAAACATGAACTTCAAATGGCAGGGAGTAGGGTATTCTGAGAATGACTCTGGTGTATACGTCATGGTTCATATGTTGCTTTATCGTGGAGACCTATTTGAATGTACCTTAGGGACAAAGAATAACAATAACCTCATGCGCGCGGAAATTGCTGCCACCCTTGTCCTCAGTGACATTAACAAGGAGAGGGAAGACGTGTTATCTAGTGTTGGAGCTAGTGTCCTCCACAGTTAGTGTGATAACATATATAAATCTCTTATAGGTTCACAAGGGTATACTTAGTATTTTATCAGTTGATTAACATTTACTTAATAACGGTTGACTTGCTAGAAGTTTGACGTTATTATCATACTGATGTCGGTGATCAACTGGTCCCTAAAAGTCACACCTAAAGGATGTGTTTGAGAGATGTGATTGTATGAAAATATAATCACATTGATGCCTTATATGACTAAAATGTTAGTCCATGTATTTGACTAAAAGGTTAGTCAATGTGATGATGAGACGATTATTTAATACAATTAAATAATATTAGCTGAGACGAATTAATTGTAAATTCGTAAATTGAATATAAACAGTTATATTTAATTATTGTATATAATGTTAGCTTAAACGAATTAAGATGTTAATTCGTAATTAAACATAAACGGTTATATTTAATAAGCAAATTATAAATATGCGATATTTATAGTTAATGTATATATTATGCGAAATTGTCATAATAAAATGTTGACAGGCCGGTATTAATAAATCGACTACAAACTGTTGTGTGTGGACTTATTAATACGGGACGACATAAATGACAATTGATAAATAATACACATTTTATACATTTTGAGAACAACCAAAAATAAGAAGATTTTCTCCTTATTTTTGGTGGTTGGTGAAACCGAAAATAAGAAGATAATTCTCCTTATTTTCTCGGTGGTTACACAAAAAAAAAGGAAGAAAAATCTTCCCTTATTTACCTCCTTTGACACAGTTAAGAGGAGAGGATTTGGGGATCATTTTCTTACTTTTTTTGACCTAATTCTCACATCACACAAAAAAACCTAAAAATTAGAAATTAGGGTTCATCTTTTTTAGCAAAAGAGAGGCATTTCTCAAAGCATTTTGGGTGCAACAATTAGGAGAATATCGATTTCGATATTGTTCTTAGGCCAAGTTGCTAGGACCAAAGGTTAATTCTAAATCTCTATTCTTTTGTTTATGCAATTCGTTTATGACTAGTAATTTCATATATCATAATTCGTTATAATCCGAATTTTTCTTGATGAAATATACCGATATTTCCCACAAGTGGTATCAGAGCATAGGCCACGAAATTATTTTATATGATTTTCATAAATGGATTTAAACAAAACATTTTTGAAAAGAAAAAAATTTCGACCGAGAGAAATTTTTTTTTGCCGAGTGCATTTTTTTTTGCCGAAAGGGTTTTTGATTTTTGATCCCTTGTTTCCATTTAGATTTATTGATATTGTTGTTTTAATATGTTAAGATGATAATATGATAAATTTGTAGATGTTTTGGTTTAATAAGAATTAAATTAAAATGTAAATGGAAATTGTTTTGACTTGATGATTTGTTTTTGCTATATAGTTTTGGCATACAAGTTAATTTAATCAATTATGATGAATCAAATATTCGGATAATCGATTTAATCATAATTTAGATATTCATTTTAATAGGTTAAATTGAATCATCTAGTTTGGATCAAAGTTTAAATTAAATGTTGTTGATTATGCCAATCTTGATATATTAGCAACATTAAACAAATTTGTTCATAAAAGGGTCAATTTTTTAATGAAATTTTTTTTTTTTTCGACATTTAGGGTTGAATGCCGAGTAGAGAAAAAAAAAAGAAAAAAAACTGTTTTTTTGTTTTAGGGCAAAATGCCGAGAGAAAGAAAAAAAAACTGGTTTTGTTTTTTTTTTGGCTAAATGCCGAGATGAGGAAAAAAAAACTGTTTTTTTCTTTTTCCCAGATTTGCCGAGAGCAATTAAAAAAAGAAAAAAAAAATTGTTTTCGTTTTGTTTATTTTTTGGCCAATAATTATAATACATTAGATTTACAATGTATAATTGTTTGTTGTGAAAAAGTTCACAAATTATAGATACCCAATTATTTTAAAGAGATTTAAAATAATGTTGGATTAATTCATATTACAAGTTAATATGTATTAAGATTGGAATTATTGTGAGTAATTGAGGAATTGTCACATAATTTTGATCATTTTAAAATATATAGGTGGTTTGGATAAATTACTCTACATAATTAAGGAATTATGTCTTGAATGATTAATTTATAGTTGATGCATTTTATTTAGTTGAATGAATCGTTGAATGGTTTATTTACGTATTTTTGCAATCGGTTGTAATTTGTATTACCTAGCGTGGCCTTGGTTAATTATGTTTTCGTAATGATGGAAACGTAATTTTAATGTAATTTTGAGATCTCGAATCTCCTTTGGTTTTCTTTTAAGTATTATGGTTTTGAAATTAGAATGTAAATATGTTTATTTTGTAATTTTTATTGTAATTTTGAGAAGACTGAAGATGGAGATTGGATTGCTCACTCTCACTACATGGACCAAGATGGAACATCAAGACAAGCTTCTCAGGTCCTAGGAAGGATTCCAAAGTTGTATTTATGTTCATTTTGGTAGATAGGCCACACTAGGACTTTATTTTGTTTTATGTTTTTCCATTCTTATTGCTTTTCTTCGCTTCATAGTTAGGGCATCATTTTCCGCCTAAACCAAACCACCTACTTAAATGCATGTATATTGACTCATATAGTTTGGATGTTAGTTATAATGGACATAAAGATGTCACACAATTTTAAGCCATCATCTTAGTTTATTCATTCTCGCATGCTAGATATTAGTTCACTTAAAATGAATTAAAATAAAGTTGATGGGATCTTCCTCTAAAACTGAAATTGAGACTAGTCTTTATAGGCCAAACATCTATGAATCCCTTCTTCGTCGGTAGGCATATAGGACCTTACTCTCCATATGACCCCTTCTACGTTGGGTAAGTAGTTTGTGTTGACTTAGTTTATCTCAACATTATAATCCGAAGAGTTTCTCGTGATTATGATGGACTATAGATAGAATTTACAGAAATTTATCGACCAAGAATTCTAAAAGTAGAATTAGCCAAGAGGTTGACTTATCAATTTACAGATAATTGAGTCTTGGGATCATTTATATAATTCCTGAGGGAGGTCAATTGTATAAATGCTTGACTCTTCGCTTATAACAGTTTTGCATTAGACTTAAATCATAACGATGAGTATGCTTATTATATTTTTCTTCTTTTCGCAGTGTAGAATTCATTTTATATTGATAATACTGCTTACAACAAATGGCTGGAAATAATGACATCCCTATGCCAAGTGCCACACTTGCACGCGAGTCCTGGCTCAAAACTTTCATGGACCATATGAATCAGTCCACTCGACTGAAGAATGACGGGTCCAACTTTGCGGACTGGGAGGCATCATTACGGAATGCTGCCATTGCTGATGGTAAGCTCAAGTACTTAACTTGCTTATAGTGACTTCGTCATGGAAGCTGGTGCGATAAAGAACGTACTCATTTTTGCAATGGAAACCAATTTGCAAAGACGCTTCATTGCCCAAGGTGCAAACAAAATTTTCACCACGCTCACTAATGAGTTCTCAAAAGCACCGAGAATCGTTACTTATGAGCATACCTGTCGCTTCTTTGATGCGAAAATCCAGAAGGGCCAATCGGTTAGCCCTCACATTCTTAACATGATTGAGAATGTCGAGAAACTAGAGGCACTTGATTGCAAAATCAGTGAGAGCATAGTCATTGACCGTATGCTTTATTCACTTCATGATGGTTTTGCCCTTTTCAGGGCAAATTACTACATGAGTGACATGAAGAAAAGTCCTCATGAGCTACACTCAGTTCTCGTACAGACCGAGAAGGATATGAAATTGAGTGGGAGCATGAAGCAAGATGTTCTCATGATTTCCAACAAGAATAAGGGTAAGGGCAAAGCTCACGGTGACCTAACTGTAGGAAAGCCAAAGTTTAAAAAGTCAGGAAACGGTAAGAGTGGGCCTGGTGAGACTAGTGGCTCACAAGGCAAGGCAAGGCAAAGAGCAAGGGCGGTGACATTGAGTGCCACCATTGTCACAAGACTGGACATTGGAGGAGGAACTGTCCCATGTACCGTGAGGACATAAAAGCAGGCCGCGTCACTCCTGTTGGTATGTCATCTTATATTCATATGATTGAGATTAACCATGCAAGTTTCGGAACTTGGGTACTTGATACTGGTTGTGGTTCTCATCTGTGTAATCATTTGCAGGGCCTAAAAAACATCAAACCCCTCGCAAAGGGTGATGTGGACCTGCGAGTCAGAAATGGAGCACGAGTTGCTGCGTCTCAATGGGAACATACGTAATCCGGCTCCTAGTGGTTTTGAGTTATATTTATATAATCACTATATACCCAGTTTATCTAAGAATATTATTTCTGTTTCCGTACTTGATAAAGACGGTTTTTCATTTTCAATAAAGGACAATAGCTGCATTTTCTCTTTTAATGAAATGGTTTATGACAAAGCAGTTTCCATGAATGGAATTTATATCTTAGATCAAACCACATATATATTACATGTGAATAATAAGAAACTAAAGGTTGGTGATCAAACTTATCTATGGCATTGTCGAATGGGACACATAAATGAAAAATGTGTAAAGAAACTCATCGACAATGGGACTATTCCCACATTTGATTTTTCTTCATTTGGCACGTGTGAATCATGTCTTATCGGCAAAATGACTCGAATTTCCTTCAAAGGTGCTGGAATGCTAATGACCTATTAGGACTCATACATACTGATGTATGTGGACCTATGTCAATCACCGCTAGAGACGGCTATAGATATTTTATCACTTTCACGGATGATTTGAGTAGATACGGATATGTCTACTTAATGAAGCATAAAAGTGAGTCTTTTGAAAAATTCAAGGAATACCAGAATAAGGTTGAGAACCAACTGGGAAGAAAGGTTAAAGCACTCCGTTCAGATCGGGGTGGCGAATATCTTTCAAATAAGTTTGATCAACACCTTAAGGACTGTGGAATAGTTTTACATTTAACTCCACCTGGAACACCTCAATTAAACGGTGTGTCCGAACGGAGAAATCGAACACTACTTGATATGGTTCGATCCATGATGAGTCACACGGTAGTACCTGATTCATTATGGGGTTTTGCTCTTTTGTCAGCTGCTCTTATACTTAACCGAAGTCCGTTTAAAGCTGTCGACAAGACTCCATATGAAATGTGGAAGGGAACGGTCCCTAACTTGTCCTTTATTCGGGTTTGGGGCTGCGAGGCTTATGTCAAGTTGAGACACGAGGATAAGCTCAGCCCGCGATTGGTCAAGACATACTTTATTGGTTATCCAAAAGGAATGTTTGGTCATTACTTCTATTCGCCTACCGAACATCGAGTTTTTGTTGCGGCCAGTGCAAAGTTCTTAGAGAAAGAATTTCTCGAGAACAAGTCAAGTAATAGAACGTTCGAGCTGTCGGAGATTCAAGAACCAACAACCGAGGAACAGATGGAGGAAGATGTTCCTTCAACTAATGATACGGTTAACATTCCTCAGGAACCTAGGAGGTCGGGTAGAGTCTCTAATCCTCCGGACAGATACATTGGTATGGTCGAGGAAAATGGCGTTTTGCTCCTAGAGAGTAATGAACCCGCTACCTATAAAGGTGTCATGACCTGTTCTGACTCTAAACTATGGCTTGAAGCCATGCAATCCGAGATGGACTCCATGTATGAGAATGACGTATGGGATCTTGTTGATTTACCTAATAAGGTACGACCTCTTCAGTGCAAATGGCTTTACAAAATAAAGCATTCTGTAGACGGGCAACAAGATACCTATAAGGCACGACTAGTGGCAAAAGGTTTCACTCAAGTGCACGGATTGCATTATGATGAAATTTTTGCACCCGTAGTTATGCTGCGATCCATTCGGATAATCTTAGTGATTGCCGCTTTTCATGACTATGAAATTTGGCAGATGGATGTGAAAACCGCCTTCTTAAACGGTTATTGGAGGAGGAATTGCACATGGCACAACCCGAAGGTTTCATAGATCCTGAAAATCGTAAGAAAGTATGCAAGCTTAAACGTTCCATTTATGGACTTAAGCAAGCTTCTCGGAGTTGGAATCATCGTTTCGACCAGGTGATATAAGAGTATGGTTTCACTCGATCGGTCGAGGAACCATGCTTATATATCAAGTCGAGTGGGAGCAAGATTGTTTTCTTGATATTGTATTTCGATGACATACTCTTGATTGGGAATGACATTCCTCTTTTATCTTCGGTAAAAGGATGGTTGAAGAACCATTTCCAGATGAAAGATCTGGGTGAGGCACAACGCATATTGGGAATCCGTATCTATCGAGATAGATCACGACAGATATTATCATTGAGTCAGGAGTCTTATTTAGATAATATTCTTGAAAGGTTAAGCATGACCAACTCCAAGAAGAGGAACCTTCCAATGACTTCTGGGATGCATTTGAGCAAGTCTCAGTCACCCACGACGCCTGAAGGGGTTGAACGCATGAGTAGTGTTCCTTATGCATCAGCCATAGGATCAATCATGTATGTCATGATATGCACACGTCCAGACGTGGCATATGCATTGAGTATGACGAGTCGGTACCAAAAGAATCCAGGTGAAACACACTGGATAGCTGTTAAAAATATCCTTAAGTACCTACGGAGGACTAAGGATTGGGCATTAACTTATGGAGGAGATACTAAGCTATGTGCAATCGGTTACGCAGATGCTAGCTTCCAAACGGATCGAGATGATTCGAAATCTCAGTCCGGGTTCGTCTTTACTCTTAATGGTGTTGCGGTCAGCTGGAAAAGTTCCAAACAAGAAGTTGTAGCAGATTCTACTACTGAATCCAAGTACTATGCCGCTTCGGAAGCAGCAAAGGAAGCTATATGGATGCGTCAATTCTGACAAGGACTAACCGTAGTTCCTAGTTCGAATGACCCGATCACCATCTATTGTGACAATAGAGGTGCCATCTTCCAGGCTAAAGAGCCTAAGTCTAGCAACAAGTCTAGACATGTACATCGGAAGGCTCACCTGATCCGTGATTACGTGGAGCAAGAGGAGAAAGTGATTGACAAGATAGTTTCGGATGATAACATCGGGGATCCTCTCACTAAACCGTTGAAATATGATAAGCATGAAGGGCACGTTATTTCCATGGGAATTAAACGTGTTCCTGAGTTGTACTAGTTGCTTATGAATTCGATACATTTTCTTTTTCATATGCTATTTATAACTTCATTGAACACCACAAAGTGAACTGAATTACATTATATTTGTTTTGGTCCGTAATCGCCTACATGAGCTGATAACTCTGGCTATTATATTGTGAAGTTGATTGATGGTGGGTTCAACGAACCATAAGTCAAACAGTTGGCTGATCGATCACAGATGCTAGTTATAACGATACCTCGTAGGACAAATTGTGACAACGTAATGGAGTCCTAAAAGTTTAAAAACATTCGGTGCCAGGTCGTGGATTGGACATCCATTGTGTTCCTAGAGTCGATTCTTTTGACTATCGACTGTCTCTTGAGATTAAGGCAGTTTTTGGGTGACTTTGGTTTCTTTCTCATGGTCGACCGTAACAGGAGGCTAAGCAGATTTTTTCTGGGTCATTTCATACTGTGCTTATATCTGCAGGATTCGAGTTGAAGAAAATATCCAACCTTTATCAGGTTCAGACATTTCTCAAGGCCACTCGAGGAGTTGTAACTGAAATGCATGGCCATGCTCGAATGATGATTCGTTTATCAGTTAAGTTACTCTCTAGTCGGGAAAACCACTCTTGATATTGATCACTTGTAAAATACGACCTTTGTGAATACGGATTTTGCAAATTGGTTTACATTGAGTGGGAGAAATTAAGGATATGAGAATCGGTTATCGCACATACACTTGTGAGGACAAGTGGGAGATTGTTGGAGCTAGTGTCCTCCACAGTTAGTATGATAACGTATATAAATCTCTTATAGGTTCACAAGGGTATACTTAGTATTTTATCAGTTGATTAACGTTTACTTAATAACGGTTGGCTTGCTAGAAGTTTGACGTTATTATCATACTGATGGCGGTGATCAACTGGTCCCTAAAAGTCACACTTAAAGGATGTGTTTGAGAGATGTGATTGTATGAAAATATAATCACATTGATGCCTTATATGACTAAAATGTTAGTCCATGTATTTGACTAAAAGGTTAGTCAATGTGATGATGAGACGATTATTTAATACAATTAAATAATATTAGCTGAGACGAATTAATTGTAAATTCGTAAATTGAATATAAACAGTTATATTTAATTATTGTATATAATGTTAGCTTAAATGAATTAAGATGTTAATTCGTAATTAAACATAAACGGTTATATTTAATAAGCAAATTATAAATATGCGATATTTATAGTTAATGTATATATTATGCGAAATTGTCATAATAAAATGTTGACAGGCCGGTATTAATGAATCGACTACAAACTGTTGTGTGTGGACTTATTAATACGGGACGACATAAATGACAATTGATAAATAATACACATTTTATACATTTTGAGAACAACCAAAAATAAGAAGATTTTCTCCTTATTTTTGGTGGTTGTTGAAACCGAAAATAAGAAGATAATTCTCCTTATTTTCTCGGTGGTTACACAAAAAAAAATGAAGAAAAATATTCCCTTATTTACCTCCTTTGACACGGTTAAGAGGAGAGGATTTGGGGATCATTTTCTTACTTCTCTTGACCTAATTCTCACATCACACAAAAAAACCTAAAAATTAGAAGTTAGGGTTCATCTTTTCTAGCAAAAGAGAGGCATTTCTCAAAGCATTTTAGGTGCAACAATTAGGAGAATATCGATTTCGATATTGTTCTTAGGCCAAATTGCTAGGACAAAAGGTTAATTCTAAATCTCTATTCTTTTGTTTATGCAATTCGTTTATGACTAGTAATTTCATATATCATAATTCGTTATGATCCGAATTTTTCTTGATGAAATATACCGATATTTCCCACATCTAGGGTATCAGATTTTAAGGCGGTCAAAGACGGTGAACTGGCGAGGATGATTGAGGCACAGCGGTCAGCAGGTAACACAAGTGGAAGGAAGAGAGGTATCGGATCCGACGGAGGGATCCGTACTGCAAAACGCCCTTGCTCTAATGTCAGTTCATCCCATAAAACTCCACCTTCCAAAGTAGCTCTGGGTCGGACGCCGTCTAGTCGGGCCCCTTCAGCTGTTAATAGCCGCTCCCATGGTAAGGGCAATGGACTTAGTTGCACCATGTTCTGCGGGGAACCGGACCCCGAGCATATAGTGGTCTCCAAGATGCTCAAGTTAAACAAGTCGTTAATCAATGATATCCCGGTGTATCGCAAACAAGTGGCAGATTACTGCTTCCTTGATGAAAATAATTTGGAAAATTGGTAAGCTGTCTGAACCCTGTCTAAATGATTTACAGTTGATCAATTTAATGAAGCTTATATTACATGTCTAAAACACACATAACCACTTGAGTACTGTTTCATGCTTTGTAACATCAACTATGAAATGTATAACTTTACCAACTAAAAGTTATACATATCGTTAATGGAGTTACACATCCTTGACTTGCAGTTATACGTTTCCTCACTGACGTTTAGCAGTCATTTTAATAGTAGTTACATTTCCATTTAGTAGAAGTTATATCCTGATTGATTAACATCTGCTGTCTGAACCACAGTGAACCACTGGTGTACTATGGTCGTCATGCAAAGATTAATAGGGTGCAAATATTGTCCATGCTACCTGAGACGCCAATGGATGATTCAGTGATTGAGTGTTGGTCGATGTTGCTTAATCGTTTGAAGGGAGAGGAGAGCGAGTCTTCAAGGATGTCTTTTTTCGGTATCCGTCATATGGTACAATTGTAATCAGTCCTTTACCTTGGCTTAATAACTATGCATGTGTATCTTCAATGGGTATGATATGTATAACTTTGCCAGTGGAATATAAAACTAAAGTTATATATATCCTTTATGGAGTTATACATTCATTAATGAGAAGTTACACATTCCCAATATGAAGTTAGTCATCCTTCAATATAAATTCACTGCTTTTCTGTGCAACTCCATTGCACAACCCCAATAACTTCACTGCTTTTCTCATACATGTACTTCTACCTGAACAGGAAACAATCTTGGAGTCTGTACGAAACCCTGACTAACAAACACAGAACACCGAAAAGTTGTACACAGTGTGGGATGTTTTTAGACAAGACAGTGAATCTGATTTCAGCTTGAAGGCAGATTTAATCTTCGTACCCATAAAGATTGAAGCCCATTATGCTTGTGCGTTTATCAACTTTAATTCACGTACGATTGATCTCCTTGATAATAAGGACTACCCTAATGCGGAGAGGTCGGAGATATGCAAAGCGTGTCATATAATTGTAAGTGGAGGTGAAATGTTATTACGTTCAACTTAACAATTTTGTTTCCACTTTACAATTTCTCTGATCTTTTGTTGTTTGTCCCAAGCGAGCCACATGAGCGACTATTTGGAATCTAGAGACGAGGACAGAGGGAAATTCATACCGGAGTTCCAATTTCATCAAGTTCAGTTTGCTTGGCAGAAGCAAACGATCAACGACACGTAGTCTGGCTTGTTCACAATGACGCACATGTTAATGTACAAGGGTGATATTTTTCGTCATGTGGATCTTGAGAATAGGTGAACCGTCGGTATTTGGTAATCCAGTTGGCAGCGACCCTTGTCCTAGCTGACATGAACGTCATAAGAAAAGGAATTTTGAATAGGGTCAACAGTTTCATAGCCGAGAAAGATCAGATCCTGAAGCAAGTAGAAGCCAAACAAAAAATTAACAGGATATTGGCCAAAAAACCTATCAAAAAATAGATTGTTTTTCTATTCATTTTGTAATCTCTCTTTTGTAACTCTAGTCTGTTGTCAAGAAACTCCTTAACAACCTAGGCAACTTTTTGTGAATGGATTGTTATTATTTCATCTTGGTCAGTTTTAATTAAAATAAAAGTTATACAAAATCGCGTTAAAGTTACACATAATTTGAGATGAAGTTGTGCATAGTGGCCAAAGAGTTATACATAATAGGCACTGGAAAAATTATGAGGGAAGTTAGGTGAAATTATACAAAAAAGGCTACGAGTTATACATAATAGGCACGGGAGTTTTGCAAGATATCCTAATAATCATACAAATAGCCATTCCAACATCAACTTGAAGTTGCTCATAATATGACTGAAGTCATACAATCTTTAAGTTGAAGTTGCCAAATTAATACACCTCAACAAACTAACTCCGGTGCATATTACATCATTTCAGTGCAACTTCCGTTCAAAATAGACAAAATGTAATACCCGCCCTTTTAGGGATCCTTGGACCAGCGTTGACCGTCCTTGGGAGCGGGAGTAACCTTAGGGAAGTATGCCAAAACCATCTTGGGGTGCGTATTAAGAGTGGTACTCGATAGAGTAGAGGCTACTCGATCGAGTAGCTAGGGTACTCGATCGAGTAGGGGGCCACTCGATCGAGTAAGTTGGGTACTCGATCGAGTGCCGGGTTTTCAGCGAGGGTTTATATCGCGTTTTGTTAAATCCGCAAATCACTTCCGCCACTTTCCTCCTACCCTTCAGTCGCCTCTTTCCCTTCCCTTCACCTCAAAACCTCCATGGAAGCCTTTGTGAAGATCCTTGTGCCTTAGGAGAGCTCTCTTGAGTCGGGTAGCGGTCTTTTGCCTTGTCTCTCCCTATAGGTATGTCACAATCATCATCCGTGTCCTTGTCTCTATAGTTAGGGTTTGCTTGTTAGTAATAGATATTTGTATGGTGGCTATAGGCATTGCTTGATCGCTGGACGTATTATCTGTCGACATGGATTGGTTGCGGTTGCCTAAAGGTAGGTTCGCCTACTCAGTTTCTGTAGATGGTCTAGTGTGTCGGTCGTTGTGGTAGTATTGTGGTTGTTTGATACAGTAATTGCGTGTCTTGTGATCGTGGTTGTGATTGCTGTTGATGGTTCTCGAGATGCATTCTCGGCTGAGTGGGGTCACTTGCGGGAGTGACTTCACGCCCTAGTTTCGCCCTTCGTGGAACCCGCCACGGAAGGGGATGTGCACATTAATGGGACAAGGTTGTCGCTCGGTATGATGAGCGGGGCTTAGGTGGGAATGGCTGCGGTCCCCCACTGGCAGGGCTGGTCTAGTGGACAGTCAGTGATAGAGTTGGTTGGAGTATTGTGATTGCGGTTGGGACTGATGTCATTGTTTGTATTGTTGATTGTAGTTGCCATTGTCCTGTCTTGTCTCGATCGACCTTGTTTGGTTGTTTGTTTGTTATGTGTCCGCCGTGATCCCTTATGGTGAGCAATCGGTCTTAGCAGTGTTGATGTTGTGGATAGGATGGAGTCCCAGGGCGGGATGAGTCTTCACGAGATATGATGGTCATAGCGAGTAGTCTTTGAGTTGTACCTTGTAATGTATTTTGGTTTGAATCGCTTGTAATATAGTTTAATAGTTCTTTTATTGACGTTTGATAACTACTTCCCTCGGGTAACCGAGATGGTAACGCCCTTATATGCTAAGGAAGGCCTAGTTAAGGCTCCTCTGGATATGGGGGTGTTACAAAGTGGTATCAGAGCGACGATTTTGGAACCTGTAACAAATGAACATAATGAACGTAGGGAGTCTAATAAAATGAACCTGGTGTATGTGTAATGGGAGCCCCGGCTGATACTAGATTTTGGGTGAGTAGGCGCCCTCATTTCAAAATCTTGGCCCCATGACACTTAAGCCAGTCACATGGGATGGGAATGTGGAGTCCGTGTGTCTATGTGTGCTATGTATGTTAATTGTGCCGGAGCTACCTCCGGTTAAGTCTTTGTTAGAATTAATAGGGGTGTGTTAGCGATATGTCAGGCCGTGTATGGTAATTGTCGATGAGACTAGTGAGGTTCTTTGAATGTTTAGTGAGCTTATATGATAGCTATGAGTATGTGACGAAATTATACGTCATGGAGATGCGTGAAAGTGTGAAATCGAATGTGTAATACGAATAGTGAACACGTAGGTGTTTGCCATAAAATTTAGGATGACGGAAGTTGTAAGTGAGATTATAGATCCTACCGCGATGACTATAATGATAATTATAGTATAGACGGGTAATAATCCGAACCATGGTATATGGTAATGTGTATATGCTTTGCTATTTAGTTGAAATTTTTCCGCTGCGTAATATTAGATTTAAGTAAGATAAATTGCTTATGATAGAATGTGAAACATGGTAGATTAATTTGTTTTGAAAAGTATGCATTTCTGTAATACGTGAAAGAATGAACTAATAATAATTTAAATGTTTCAATTTGGTAGTAATATATAAAGTAAGCTTAAATGTAATACAATGACGTGATTATGTTTATGGAAGATTCGGTAGCAGGTAAACTGAGTAGGGTAATGAGTGTAGTGTAAGTGGAATAAACTTCATTTGTTTGACGATAGGGTAGGCTTTGTTAATAATAGTAATGCATGAATGAACTTGATAAAGAGTGCCGAATTCCGAACTTAGTTGGAATCGACACGCGTTGTTGTTTTTGCAGGAATCTTCAAGTTACTTCGTACTTATGATCGAGTACTTAACTATACTTGACCGAGTGCGGGTGCTTACTTGACCGAGTAGACCTCACTCGATCTAGTTAGGAGGCTATGATGTCGGGATGTGGGGAAAATTCCTGCAGTTACTCGACGATTTAGCTCCTACTCGATCGAGTAGGGTGGTACTCGATCGAGTACCCAAGGCACTCGATCGAGTAGGTTACTGTACAGCGAGTCCTACGGGTTTTCTTAAAACCCCTAATCTTTCTATTTCCTCTTCTTAATTCCCCTATATTTCGACACATCTCCATCTAATCACTCTCAATTCCTTACTCCCTCTCAAATCCTCTCATTCTCTTGGGTTAGTAGTGAATCTTGGGGTTGGTTTCTTAGTTTAATTCTGTTTCTCTACTTTGTTCATCAATCAAGGTATGCTATTCTTCCTTATGTACATGGTTTAATGCTTTGAATGTGTTAAAACAATGAGATAATCTGAAATTTTCGATTTACATGAGTAGGTAGTTGCTTTTGATAGTTGAAATATGATTCACATGCCTCCTTTTCATGTTTGTTGGTGACTAATTGCTGTAAATTAGATGAGAAATTGCAAATTTGAAACCGAAATTTCTAGGGTTTCCAAAAATTGAAATTTATTTTTGGTTGTTTTACAATGGTTGGATGGTAGAATTGAGCCTTAAGTATTGATTATATCATGTAGAAGGATAGATTTTGATGATTTTACCCTTAGAAAGTTGCCTTAAAACTCCGTCTTAAAAGTGCCTCAAATGGAAATTCGTGAGTGATAATTGGAAAATTTATGTTGTAATTGACAGTATAAGCATGAGTTGAACCTCAATATGACAATAGAACGATACTTGATGAAAATATGCCCAAATTGTCACAGCTGTAAAGACCGTCTGAAAATTTTAATTGAGTTGCTAGACATAATATGAAGGTCATAACGATATGTTATAAGTTATTCTTGTTCATGAACTAGTAAGACTGCTTCACATGTGTTTAACAACGTACTTAGAATGAGCTTAGAATCATGCTAGGATGTCCAAAATTGTTGAGTATATATAGTCACCATGATAATTTCTTTCACAACTATGGCTTGCAAGTAGTAGTAAACTGAACTTGTATGTAAAAATTGGAAACTGTTGACGAATGTGTGTACATAATGTGACATTCAAGGTTAGTAGCATGAAGTATGTGACTCACATGTCAAATTGTTGGTGAAGTTGAGTACTTAGCTGAATATGTTGAATTCAAATTACATGAAGTATATGCTTACATGTTTATACAAATTGTTTGAACATATGTCTAAAGCAGATGCCGAGACTAAACCTTGGAACCCGCCAAAGTAAACGGGGAAGGGGTGATCAACCTGAGAGGGGGGAGGCTAGTGGACCGGTAGTACCCGCAGTTTCCGAGTACCCTTCTGTTGTTTTTGTTGACTTTAAACAGAGGGAGCGTTTTGTAGCCTTACAAAAACGCAAGATGAGACCCACGAAGTGTATAGACACCAGTGTGTTAGAGGAGTTGGAGATAGAGACTGATGTCCGTCACATATTCGAGACCTTGGGTTTTACGGGTTTGTATAGGCTGAGGAAGCATACTTACCCTTTTCTTACTTTGGAGTTCATGAGCTCTTTTAACTATGACCCAAATGGGTCGATTGTGAGTTTAGATTGATGAATACCGGTTTTACGTTGACTATGGATCTGTTTGCCTCTCACCTTGGGTTGGCCAAGCCTCCCAAGGACTCCATCACCGACATTCCAATGGAGTGCGGCGTCTGCCGCCTAATGCCTTGCTTAATCGGGAAGCAAGCTCCCACCTCGAGCAACATGCTGATTAATGATGTTCAGCATATTACCTTGAGGGTCTTTCTCCGTTCTCTTTCAAACCTCCTCTATGACCGAAAGGATATCAGTAAGTTGAATAACCATGAGGTCTTGCTTTTGATGTCTTACCTCAACCCGGAGCGGGCCAAAAAGGTTGTTTTTAATGCTCCTTCTATAGTTTGTGCGGCCCTTGCCTTGATGGCTTCTTCCTCTTCCCGGTACCTGAGTTGTGGTGCTATTGCCACTCGGTTAGCTGAAAAGCTAACCTCCTTTGAGGCTTCTTTGGCGTACGTGCCTCTAGCTACCCCAGTGCCTACCATGGATCGTGAATACTATCTCGACCTGAAATGGCTGAGGACCTTGGCTGACGGCAGCCTAGCGTGGAGGGTGTGGGGGATGAGTTGGATGAAGGTTCCAGCTCCTGAGCACCTCCCACCCACGGAGCCCTTGGAGGCGACAGTAGTGGCGGTGGACTCCGATGATGAGGAGGAGGAGGATGATGACAGACCCCGCCAGCTACAGACCTATCTCATTGACGGCGCCATTCTCGAGGAGATGCCGGAGCCGACGAAGGGCGAGAATGCGGGAGTTCGGGTAGTAGAGAGACCCAGAGTGGTGAGGAGACCCCGTCGAGTGAGGGAGAGGGCCCCGGAGGCTAGGCCACAGCCAGTAGCACCGCAACAGCAGCAGTCTTTCCCATGCTACCCTTACCTCGACACCCCGGAGACGCGATCCAGTTACATGGCGGAGAGAGTGTCATCTACCTTGACACTCCGGAACATGCACGAGATGGCATACACTCAGGGGATAGGGACCGAGGGACCGCATCCAGTTTGGTGGAGTGGAGTTGGGAACTACTCGGGGGTTTTCCATTCCTACGGGGTGGATCAGTCGACGTGGGGGGCACCTTAGTCCTTCCCTTACGGTGTCTTGACCCCATGGTACGTGGGCCCAGGAGCAGGAGCAAGTGGCGGATGCGGGGATCGGGTCGGCGGAGCGGTACTTCGTGGTGGTGATGATGAGGTGATGTTTGAGCAAGAAGAAGAAGAAGAAGAACGGAGTGATACTCCTTGTTTTTATCTTCATTCATGATTGTTAGTAGTAGTTGTTGTCGGTAGCGTGGTTAGATTTTCAGTTGTTTTAGTTGAAACTTTATTTATGAACTTGTATCGTTAGGCCATAAGGCCGGATTTGCTACTTTCACCTTTTGCAGGATGATGGAGAGTCGGGGCATCATCCCGACTCAGTTTATGTGACAGTCATGCTTATACATGTTGGTCTATGACGGGTTGTGTAAGGTACTTGACTGCAGTGTACTCGACAGTACCCCACACTCTATCGAGTAGTCAGGAAAGGAAGAAAGAGAACATTCTGATCTCGGGCTACTCGATCGAGTAGCCAAGACACTCGATCGAGTAGCATGGCACTCGATCGAGTACCGCTACTTACTCGATCGAGTGACACTGTTACAGGGGGTTTTTTAAAATTAAAAATGTTCAATTGTTTTATAACGGCAAGTTTAATGTTTAATGTGGTTATTAGTGCGTAGTAACACCTTTGAACTGTTAAATTCATATGTTGGAAGTCGTGCTTGAAGTTTATAAGCGTATTTGTCACAATTAGTAAGGCGGTAATAATTTCTTGTTACTTTAATATTGCATACGCCTCCTTACGATCTATTTGTCGGCGTTGTAACTTCGCCTATGCTTGTGCATACCATAATATCGTGCCTTCTGAAAGGCAGCTAACTAGTCCGGTGGTTAGTGTATAATTGCTAATTTAACGAGTGCGTGCTTAACGAGTAATGTCCGCGATAGATAACATGTTTTAACCCATGTCATGAATCAAATAATAAGTAAAATGCGTGGTAATTTGGGTGGTGAACTTCGGGGACGAAGTTCCCTTTTAGAGGGGAAGAGTAATGTCGCGAAATAAAAAGGTTGTCTTCGAATAATGTTTTGCTTGTTCATAATGTTGTTGGTAGTTGTTTATAATGTGGTTGGTGTCATGTGTTGCAAAAAAAAAAAAAAAAAAAAAAAAAAAAAAAAAATTGTTGTTGAATTATAACGACTTACTTTCTTTGGTTCTTTAAAGTGAGTGTGATCGTATTTGAATCACGTTGCCAAGTAACGTGGTGGCATTAGTTGTACCACATGAAAGTTGATATGAGACATGTTCTAGATTGATGGTTGGACAATAATTAGTGTATGTTGGGAGATCGTGAGTGACGATTCGCACTGCGCGTCGGATGTTTTATGTGTATATAAAATAACGGTTGACTGTGATAAAGCTTGCATGATAGTGGCAAGAGTCGATAGGTTTATTTGTGGACGGTGATGATGATGACATGGGGGGGGGCATGGTGTTTACAAGGAGTGATGGTTTGACCGGGAAGATTGGTGAGATTGTGTTGGTTCCGTGCCATGAGCGGGAGAGGTGAGTTGAACTTCGGGGACGAAGTTCTTTTTAAGGGGGGAAGACTGTAATACCCGCCCTTTTAGGGATCCTTGGACCAACGTTGACCGTCCTTGGGAGCGGGAGTAACCTTAGGGAAGTATGCCAAAACCATCTTGGGGTGCGTATTAAGAGTGGTACTCGATAGAGTAGAGGCTACTCGATCAAGTAGCTAGGGTACTCGATCGAGTAGGGGGCCACTCGATCGAGTAAGTTGGGTACTCGATCGAGTGCCGGGTTTTCAGCGAGGGTTTATATCGCGTTTTGTTAAATCCGCAAATCACTTCCGCCACTTTCCTCCTACCCTTCAGTCGCCTCTTTCCCTTCCCTTCACCTCAAAACCTCCATGGAAGCCTTTGTGAAGATCCTTGTGCCTTAGGAGAGCTCTCTTGAGTCGGGTAGCGGTCTTTTGCCTTGTCTCTCCCTATAGGTATGTCACAATCATCATCCGTGTCCTTGTCTCTATAGTTAGGGTTTGCTTGTTAGTAATAGATATTTGTATGGTGGCTATAGGCGTTGCTTGATCGCTGGACGTATTATCTGTCGACATGGATTGGTTGCGGTTGCTTAAAGGTAGGTTCGCCTACTCAGTTTCTGTAGATGGTCTAGTGTGTCGGTCGGTGTGGTAGTATTGTGGTTGTTTGATATAGTAATTGCGTGTCTTGTGATCGTGGTTGTGATTGCTGTTGATGGTTCACGAGATGCGTTCTCGGCTGAGTGGGGTCACTTGCGGGAGTGACTTCACGCCCTAGTTTCGCCCTTCGTGGAACCCGCCACGGAAGGGGATGTGCACATTAATGGGACAGGGTTGTCGCTCGGTATGATGAGCGGGGCTTAGGTGGGAACGGCTGCGGTCCCCCACTGGCAGGGCTGGTCCAGTGGACAGTCAGTGACAGAGTTGGTTGGAGTATTGTGATTGCGGTTGGGACTGATGTCATTGTTTGTATTATTGATTGTAGTTGCCATTGTCCTGTCTTGTCTCAGTACTGACCTTGTTTGGTTGTTTGTTTGTTATGTGTCTGTCGTGATCCCTTATGGTGAGCAGTCGGTCTTAGCAGGTGTTGATGTTGTGGATAGCTGGAGTCCGGGCAGGGATGAGTCTTCACGAGATATGATGGTCATAGCGAGTAGTCTTTGAGTTGTACCTTGTATTGTATTTTGGTTTGAATCGCTTGTAATATAGTTTAATAGTTCTTTTATTGACGTTTGATAACTACTTCCCTCGGGTAACCGAGATGGTAACGCCCTTATATGCTAAGGAAGGCCTAGTTAAGGCTCCTCTGGATATGGGGGTGTTACACAAAAGCTAGCTATTTAATACCCCCTCCGTCTCACCAGATTCTTTACCTTTCAAAGAAAAAGAGTGTAACTAATTTGTTGAGACGGAGGTATTTCTCTATTGCCAACTACTACATTTCGTTATGTTTCCCTTCTTCTTCTTCTTCTTCTTCGTCTTCTTCTTCTTCTTCTTCTTCTTCTTCTTCTTCTTCTTCTTCTTCTTCTTCTTCTTCTTCAGATGCTGGTGATGATGGTGGATGTTCTGAAAATGGGTTAGGGCAGTTCCGTTTATCGTGGTGTGCCATTTGTTTGCAGTTATTACACATGCGCTTTGGTTTACTAGCTAAGGCAATGGATTTAGTCTTAGCTGACACCATTCTTTTACCGATGCCTTTGTTTTTGGATTGTTTTGGTGGAAGTATTGTTAACCCTTCACTGGCGGGGCAACCAAGAATTTGCTCCAATTCCTGTTGCTTAGTCAAAGCTTTCTTGCACGGTAAAAGTTTCTCCTTGAATTCTCTAATTAAGGAGCTTAAGTTCACAACTTTAGTCACACTCATGCCATGAAGTAAACCAATGGTCACATGAACTTCTGACCACAACTTCACCATCTCAACTTCTTTTCCATCAACGCTACTATTTGAATCCGCTAGTTCACCATCACAGGCTGATAATCTGAATTGAAGTGCATCCTTTGTCCATCTTGCAGCAACGTAATCATCTGGTATTGTCTTCTTGCCGTTAGCCGACAAAATCCATACTATATGTCGGCATAGAATTCCCTTCCTTTCAAACATTCTACAGGTGCACCGTGCCACAAGTGTCCCAGAAATCAAATTAAATTTACAAGTTTCTGACAACTAAATAACTTCTTTATCCACAGAGTATAACTCTAGAACAATATCATACAACTTCAGTCATTTACTACATACTTCCTCCATTCAACTCCACTCTACCACTTTGCTTTTTCACGTTTGCCAACGCGTGTTCTACGCCCTAAATATCGTTAGCTACGTATTTGCAAAAATTATAAAAGTTACATATTTTTAATGCACTCGTGAAGACGAATCAAACAAGATCCCACATGAATATATTTTCATTTACGTATCGAGAGAAAATTAAAATTGAATAATCATTTGTGAATAATGTATAAAAATAAAATTGATAGAGTGGAGTTGAATGGAGGAAGTATTTCATTAGATGACAAATGTATAACTTCTCTGTTCAGATAGTGTAACTTTAGAACGATATCAAGCAACTTCAGTCAAGTTTCTGACAACTAAATAACTTCTTTTTCCACAGAGTATAACTCTAGAACAATATCATACAACTTCAGTCATTTACTGCATATTTCATTAGATGACAAATGTATAACTTCTTTGTTCATACAGTGTAACTTTAGAGCGATATCAAGCAACTTCAGTCAACTACTACATAGATAAAGATTGTGCCAAATGTATAACTTCTTTGTTCGAACAATTTAACTCTAGCAATATATCGTGTAACTTTAGTTATCTGCTGCATAATTCATAACTTTTAACAAAAACTTTATTATTACCTGGGTTGTACTCTACGTTGAAACTTCTCTCTCTGTAGGAATCCTTAACGACAATCACCTCAAGTCCATCTACTTCAGCATAACCCCCGATCCTACATGTATCGATCGAGTAAATGACCTCTTGTTGAAATTCCTTGAAAACCTCACCGGTATACACTTTTGACGCGTATTCCTCTATGGCTAAATGCATTCCAATTTTTGGTGTTGTCGGTTTTCATGGTCAAGCCTCTTCTGCGTATGCCGCTGATGGTCCATAACACTTTCAAAACGCATCCAAAACTCAACTAACGTACCTGAATTCTGCTCAAACTTCTTAAAAAAAACTATTAATGCTCTCTGATCTCTGCGTTATCCTCATTACACCGCCCATGTTCAAGTCCCTGCAATGCGCCATCACCCACTGACTCCTTTTATCGTATGCTTCTGTAAACCACTCTTCGTTCACAAAAACATGCGCTTCCATTATTTCCGTCCACCTAACGTCAAAGTCGACTGCTTCTAGATTGTCGTCCCATATAATGTCGTTCATTTTCTGAAGGAACTCCTTATAATCCTCCCTTGTCACCCCGAACTTCGGTGGCACCTTCTTCATTATATGCCACATGAAAAAGCGGTAGCGTGCAGTCTTAAAGGCAAGGGGTACGACCTTAATAATCCCCGCATCCTGATCTGTTATAATGTATTGGGGCTCCTTTCCCCCCATAGCATTCAAAAACCTGGTGAAACCCCACTGGAATGATTCATGGTCTTCATGGGCAATCACCCGCAAAATGTTACAGATCGCTTATGGTGATCTACACCAGTGAATGGCGTAAAAATCATATCATACTTGTTCTTCGAGTATGTTGGGTCGTACGATACTGCATCTTCAAATACCGAGTAGTTCCTTCTAGCCGTTCTGTCAGCCCAGATTGCCCTACGAAGGCTATTATCCTTGTCAACTTCATAATCAAAATAAAACCCCTGCCTATTTTCTGCCATATTCTTGAACCGATCTATGAACAATTGACCGTCCCGTTCATGGATGAAGTATTTCACATCTCTGTGGAAGTTCTTAAAATCAGTTAACGTAGCACCAATGTTCTCGAACCCATTTACGTGTTCCTTACACATGTTGTACGTCCTTGTACGTCCTTGTTGCTCCTATCCTCAACTGCAATGGAAAGTATATCCTGATTAGTGCTGACTAATAATCAAAACTAAAGTGAATACTCGACAAAAATTTCTTATCTATAACTCTTAGACCTGTCTGTATAACTTCATAAAACTATATGCATAACTCCATTTATGGATTGTGAAACTTCTTATTATTTATAACTCTTAAATCTTAATGTATAATTTCACCAGAGATTATGTATAACTCTTACAACTTTCTGTATAACTCTAGACAACAGTAAGTATAACTTCAGCCAACAATATGTAAAACCCTAGTAATTATTTATGTATAACTCTAAGATTTTGATGTATAACTCTTAGAACTTTCTATATAACTCTAGATTGTTATAAATAATAAGAAGTTTCACAATCCATTACTGGAGTTTTACACAAATTTCTTATCTTTAACTCTTAGACCTTTCTGTATAACTTTATAAAATAGTATGCATAACTCCATTCATGGATTGTGAAACTTCTTGTTATTTATAACTCTTAAATATTGATGTATAACTTCACCTGAGATTATGTATAACTCTTACAACTTTCTATATAACTCTAGACAATAGTAAGTATAACTTCAGCCAACAATATGTACAACTCCAGTAATTATTTATGTATAACTCTAAGATTTTGTTGTATAACTCTTACAACTTTCTATATAACTCTAGATTGTTATAAATAATTAGAAGTTTCACAATCCATTACTGGAGTTTTACATATATTTGGCTGTACAGAAGGGTCTAAAAGTTATACATAATATTTTTACAAGTTATACAGAAGGGTCTAAGAGTTATACTTAATATTAGTAGAAGTTGTATAGACAGTTGCAATATTTATGTAAAACTCCAGTAATGGATTGTGAACCTTCTAATTATTAATAACTCTAAGATCTTAGTGTATAAATTTAGAGTACACTATGTATAACTCTTCCACATTTATGTATAACATCAACTAATCCTGTTTGTCATTCAATTACTGGAGTTTTGATTAATAGTTGACTAACCCTTGAGTTGTAGATTATCAGGTACTTGTGAAAATCTTCTATGTTCCGCGACATCTTTTGAAACTGAAATACAAGCTTGTGATTACGCCCCATGTGGAATCGGTCAATTACCAATACGCCATCCTTCATAAATAGCCTGATATGTGCTTTACACCCTACCCTCTTGATTGTATATTTCCTCTGCTTCGCATGTGTTAATCCCCATTGCATTTCTTGTTCCCTTCTTCCGGTCTCAATATTTTTAATTACTGCCTCGCCTTTTGAGACATATGTGAATCCCTCTCTGTTGCAAACCAAAAACTTTGACTTGATTTCACCGTCACGCCATTTTTTCGTCGTATACTTCCGAACATCAAACCCACAGGCCAGTGCATAAATTTTATAAAATGTCACTGCCTCGTCGATTTCAAAAAATTGTTGTCCTACACAAGAAGTAAACTCACTTGCTAAATGCTTGCAATACTCAGTTTCGGCTTCCGTTTCCCCTCCCTTACGACCCACTAATTCTGAACAGAACCACACATCCATGAAATTATAAGTACCATTATATGTAGTTAATTAAAATGATATGATATGATTAAGGCAAGTACCATTGTATTTAACTCTAACCAAGAAATATACAACTTCAACTCATTGTAAGTGTAAATTCTAACAGGATATATATAACTTCAAAGCAATGTAGGTGTAACTTCAATTGAGGAATGTATAACTTCAATAAGAATATGAATAACTCTAAGCATATAATGTATAACTCCAACTCCAAAACAAGATAACTTCAACATCGATTAGTATAACTTTAACTCTACAAACTGTGTCATTTTAACCTTACTAGTTATATGAAGGTCTAAGAGTTATATAAAAGAAAACCTGACGTTAAAAGTCACCTCTTTGAAGCTACAATTATCCTGACTGAAGTTATACATTACATGCAACTTTAATCAGGATATATGTAACTTCAAAGCAATGTAAGTATAACTTCAATTAAGGAATGTATAACTTTAGATCAACATAGGTATAACTTCAATTAAGGAATGTATAACTTCAGTCAGAACATGAATAACTCTATCAAATTAGGTTGTTTAATAATATTTTAAATTCAAAATTAAGAGTAAGAATTACAGGAGTTATATAGTCTGTTACCTGAAACTATATAACATAGTGTAAGAGTTATAAAAAACCTACTGAAGTTATAACACATTCTATATAAAATTTTATTAATATTTTCATTTTATAAAAAAAGTACAATCTGCATGACCTTCTATATACAGTCTGTATAATTGAAGTTATACATATATGGTTTAGAGTTTTACATAAACCCACTGAAGTTATAACACGTTCTTCATTAATATTTTAAATTTCCATACATTTTGCCATGTACATGAAAATATGATTATCACAAATTTAATGAACACTATGAAACAACAATGATAACAAAAAAAAGAAGTACTTTGATGAACACGATGAACCTACCTAAATGATATTCATGAAAAACAAGCTAAAACAATAATCAAGAAAGCTTAGATAAAGAAAGCAAATAAATAACCAAGATTTCGAACTCACCATCGACGGCAACTTCCATCTGCATATCATCCATTTCATGAACACTGACTGTCATTTTGATCGTGTTTTTGTGATGAACAATGACAATTTTTTTATCTTCAACTAAATATTCTGCGGAATGATGTTGATAAACGGTGGGAAAGAAATTTATCTTCTTTTTTTGATAAATTATAATGGGTTTGCAAAATTATTAGGGTTTTTTTTGATAATTTTTATGGGTTTTCCTTGCTGAGAGGTTTTGAATGGTGAAAAGAAGCATGCAAAATGAATAAGTTGGATTTGTTTATTGCTTTGTCCGATGGATAGTACTGACACAAGTACACAAACAGTAAGCTTTGTCTACCCTCTCTCATACAATCAGCATTTTCCTTTTTTTTCCACCAAAAACAGTCCCCTTCTCTCTTCATCTCATCCATTGGATTCACTCATCCAAGGGCTTTTATCAATACTTAGGGCCTTATATGATATAAAGGACCTATGAGAACCCCCTCTCTCTCTCTCTCTCTCTCTATATATATATATATATATATATATATATATATATATATATATATATATATATATATAATAGAAACTGAAACATGTGAGGCACCCTTCTTAGGGTGAGGCGGCTGAACCCTTTCTAAACAATTTGAACTAACTATTATAGTCTCATCAGATTATGACACCTATCCCTATATGATCTCAAAACACACGGTCATTTACTCTTCTCATTTACTTCATCCTTCTTCTCTCTTTCTCTCTCTTCAACTCGTCTTCAGCTCAGCTTCAGCTTGTCACTCGCCATTAATGTTGAGCTTCCGACCGCCATTGCTAGTGAGCTTCCCATCCGCCATTATCCTCTTCAAATCAGGTATTTTCGATTGAATAAGTTTCATTTCAATTCATCAGTATTTTACAGTTTCTTCCCGATTCATATCCTCTTCGCCATTATCGCTGTGCTTAAATTACTTATTATTTTTATTTTTATGCAGGTTTTAATCGTTTATTGAGCATAATCAAGCACCGTCGGAACGCCTAAAATCAATTGAAAAGCAATTTTCCTGCTTCTTCGTTTGGTTTTCCCCCTTTCTTACCTATTTACTACCTCGATTTCAAATTTTTCTGGTTAATCTGTTACGATTTGGTGAAAAACTTATATCATCACTTAAATTCAGTTAATTTTTATAGCTTATTATTATACTATCTTCAAACTTGGATTTAATGTTTGTCATCTATTTGTTAAGATTTCGTTTACCTGCTTTTGTGAAACCTAGATCTTATTTTGTGAATCTAGGAGGTAAAGCCGTGAAACCAGAATCTGCTACTGCTAAACTTGACCTGAATCCTTTACCTTGTTTTGTTATTACTTGGTGAGGCTACTGCTAGTATGAAGGGAGGTATTATAAAGAAAGGGATGGGGTCATCAGCTATTAGTTTTTGCTATATCATTTAATTTGTTTCCCAATTAAATGAGTTTTCTTCTAGGTTAATGTACTTGACTTGTTCAAATTAAATCAGTTTTCTGCTGTTTTTTTCCCTACCTTGTTTATCATTTCATAGAATGTGCTATCCTTGTACTGCATGCTTCAATTTTGTCCTTCTGATTTTGTCTTTATGCTTTTGTGAACTTTAGAGTTTACTTTGTGATGCTTGGCGGTCATTTGTCTGGCCAATTACATATACATTCACCTGATTCATCTTCTTTGATTTTTTCCCTACCTTGTTTGTCATTCCATCTTCTCTGATTCATATCATCTTGCCATTATCACTCAGTTTTCATTCCATTTTCTTCATACTAATGTTTAGTCGACTTATTTAATTCGTTAAATTTAAGCTCAACTAGTTTCATTACTTATTAATTTATTTTTATGCAGGTTTTAATTGTTTATTGAGCATAATCGAGCACAGTAGGAAGGCATAAAATCAATTGCAGACAATTTCTCTGCTTTTTTGTCAGGTCCTTCCCCTTGCTTACCTATTACTACCTCGATTTCAATGTTGGTTCTCAGACATCAACAATATACTAGTTTCATTACTCGGTCTTTTTAAAATATGTTGCTTGAGTGTTCAGTAGCTTCAGCAGCTACACCTCATCTGCGTTGTTCCATTGCTTCTGTTTATACTTCGAATGCACTTGCATTCTGCCGCCTAGCATTTTATAGTTGTTGTAGATACTTTGAATGCACTTGCTAGCTTTTAGTTGTTCTTTGCTTTCGGTTGCTTGCGTTTTTGGTTTTGTGTGGCCCTATTTGTCTTCTCTTCTTATATTATCTTCTCTTCTTATAGCCCTGTTTGTCATCTCTTCTTATTTTGTCCTTGACCATTTCACTCCAAGTTTCACTAAATCACCCATTGAGGTCTAAAATTAGAATTTACTCTTAGGTATTTTGAGTTTTATTGTCTCTAACTAATCGTCTTTTACTAACTTGATAAAATGTTGGTCCATTCCATTTAAGTGTCAATTATGTCTACATAAACAAACATCTATGGAAAATTGGTGCAAGGGGTGGGTTATGAATAATATAACAGAAGATAAAGCACGATTTGTTGAAAATTATGTAACTGAAAAGCAAACGGCTATGGGTTTTTCATTTGCTCCCTTAAAGGAAGTCAAAGTTAATGGGAGACGCTATCAAGCACAACATGTTGTTTTCAATAATCAAGATTTAATGAAGGAAATCTTCACACGCCTTGATTTTTAGGAAGATAAGGCAAACATGACAAATCGTTTGTAGAAATTGGTCTCAACTCTTTCTTGTACACCCAGCTGCTATTCATGTTGACATGGCATTCTTGCGTTCTCTAGTCATAAATGATTCTAATGGTGTAAGGGCTATTCGTAGGGGTCCCAGAATAGTTTATAAAAGATTCAAATGTTTTATGACGGAGGATAAGACAGCCAAATTAATCCTCCATAATCAGCAAGCAAAAAATCAAAATCGGAGCTCCAATCTTAAATATCTTCATGATATTGCAAAGGGCCAAGTTAAAGAGTTGTTGCGTGCTTTGGCTACGCCATCTGAGGCACGAAACAGAGCAATTGCGATTGCTACAGACTTGCTACTAACTCATGAAAATTTCTCTTTTATTGATTTCCCTTTTGAGATCGACATATAGCCCAAGTTTGCCACACTTTTTGCCAATGTACTCTCTGTGTACTTAGGGCTTCATACATTAAGGTTTATAAGTGGCCCTTTTCTTAGCCTTTTAGTAGTTATTATGTATAATTATGTACTTCTTTAATCAACCTTTTGTATAATTATTGTATAATTATGTAACTCTTGTGGGAACCTTTTGTATAATAATGTAGTTTTTTATTTAACATTTTAGATAACAACATTTATCATGTAATATTCAACTTTGTTTTCAAAATTAGCATCAATCTCTTTTTTATGAAATTGTTTACGCGCCCTTGGAAACGGTTCCGTCAAATAAGGGAAAGGGTTTAGGGTTGGATTAGGCGGATCCGCGGTTTTGTTTTCAAAATTAACATCAATCTCTTTTTTATGAAATTGTTTACGCGCCCTTGGAAACGGTTCCGTCAAATAAGGGAAAGGGTTTAGGGTTGGATTAGGCGGATCCGCGGTAGCGGTCCGCCTAATCCAACCCTAAATCCTTTCCCGTCCTAAATAATTCCGTCCTAAATTTTAGTACATCCGGCCTCTACTTTAAATCCCATCCCCCAAAAAAGGTTCACCCGGTCCCTCTAGGGTGTCTTTTGGTCTTCCTGCAGCTTGAATAAGTAGCAAGGGAAAGGGTTTAGTGTTGGATTCGGCGGATCCGCGGTACGCAGATCCGCCTAATCCAACCCTAAACCCTTTCCCGTCCCGTTTTAGGATACCTAACCCTCTACTTTAAATCCCGTCCCCCAAAAAAGGGTTCACCCGGCCCCTCTAGGGTGTCTTTTAGTGTTCCTGCAGCTCGAATAAGTAGCAAGGGAAAGGGTTTAGGGTTGGATTCGGTGGATCCGCGGTAGCGGTCCGCCTAATCCAACCCTAAACTCTTTCCCGTCCTGTTTTAGGATGCCTGGCCTCCTACTTTAAATCTCGTCCCCCAAAAAACGGGTTCACCCGGCCCCTCTAGGGTGTCTTTTGGTCTTCCTGCCGCTCAAATGAGTAGCAAGAAAAAGGGTTTAGGGTTGGATTAGGCGGATAATAGTATTAGTATGTTTTCTTGGTGGGCAAGGCATGGTAATATGGTTTAGGGTTGGATTAGGCATAACTGCTGTCCAGCAGCTATTTCGAGGGTTTAGGGTGTGTTTTCTTGGTGGGCAAGGCATGTTAATATGGTTAGGATAGTCAGGTGTGGATGGGTGGTCATGGGCACGGGTTTTGTAGCCGTTTGGAGCGGGTTTGGAAGTGTTTGATTGGGCTCGGGTTTGGAGAATGAAAACAGGGGGGCTGCTTGTTGCGTGAGGTTTGTGAAGGAGTTTGGACGTGGGTTGCATGGGAAAGGGCTTGGAATTATAGCTTGATATGTGGGCTAGGTGGGAGGTGAGATATGGGTCACATTGGAGTCGAATACGGGCGCTTCGTGTCGGATTTGGGTGCAAAAACAGAGCAAACAAGGTGGTGTGTTGGGCTGTTTGGGACGTGATTGTGGGTGGGTTAAGCCAGGGTTTTGTGGTGGGATTTGGCTGGGATTTGAACATGGGTTGGAGGAGAGGGGATTGGGCCGAAAGTGCGTCGAAAATCGAGCCCAAATCAAGTAGAAAACGAGCTCAAAATCGCGTATATAATCGTCGTAAAAATCGAGTTCTTTAAATACGATTTATAAAACGATTTAAATTGATTTTTCAAATTAAGTAACTTAAGAATGATTTTTCAAATCAAATATCTATTTTATTTTCAATGAAATCACTTAAGAAAATAAATTCGAAATAAAATAATATTAACTTAAATATCATTTAAATTAATAAAATACTTCATCGACGACGCCCATTCTACATCGTAAAACGAGTTCCAAATAATGACAATGACAACTAAATAATACATGTCGTCCTATCATCATCGGGTGTTTGTCGGGTTCTCTATAAATTCCAATATCGACGGATACGGGTATCTACAATGAATATATTGTATTGATGAGACAGTGTTAATTATTATACACCTTCAAAACTTTAAACTTCAGGCCAAAGTTATAATATGGACATATTTGCTCGTCTTAATAAAATAAATCTTTTGGAACTTCAGGCTCAAAATTATATAATATGTCCCTTATCAACACTTCTTGACCACATATATGGAACTTCGGATCCAATAATATAATCCAATACAATTAAAAAAAAAAATCACAAAATTCGGGACATATAACAATATATCCTTATCCTAAACTTGTGAGAATATAAAGAACAATATAAACATGTGCAAGATTAGAGAAGCACATATTTTATAATAAATACAAGATTGGAGATGTAGCCTTCACATTATTAGTTGATTACTTGATATTCATTCTTTTATTAGCGATAAGGCAATTTATCAACACAATGAAGTAAATTCAAGTGGTCATGTTCATAAGATCTACACAATTAAAATAAGGTAGCAGAACCATGAGGTTAGGTAACTCTTCATACCTAGATTAGGAAACCACCAAGCGCAATTATATTAACTTTGACTAAACGACTTGTTAAGATATTGATCCAAGGCTCGTATATTCATATATTCCGCGAGATTACTCCTTAAACAATAGTAATCAGAAAGTGTACCTGAATCTTGAATAATTGTTACGATAAACTAATTAAAGAACCTCGTCTTTAGAATTATTTATCTTTGTTATCTTTTTTTTTTTTCGTTGCTCAGTTGAATCTAATGTACCTTTGTACATCTCAATAAACAATTATGAAGAATAACGGAACACACCTTGATTAACGGAATAAAATAATAAGAACTTATACGAACCTCCTTTATCAGATCTAAATCGGATAATATCAATAATAGATGAAGAGATTTTGATTATAAATTCCTTTTAGCTCATAATATTGCATAACAATTTAGAAGTATACCATCAACAAAGTGCACAGGTCAAAACAAATAATGCTTGATTTTTGAATTGATTCTGTTTAGAGGTGGCAATTAATAACACGACCCGAAAACTTAAATGGGTCAGGTAATGGTTAAGCTCTTTTGACACGACACGAATAACCCATTTATTTAAAAATGTCGTAATATATTTGGGTTGAATCAATAATCTAACCAAACAACTTAAGAACAAGAATTTTCATTCATCATTTTTGAGATAATAGGACTATAAAGCTTATTTTATTATATTAGTTTATTGGGTAAAACGAGTTAAGTAGGTTAAAAATAACCTACTAAAAAATAAATGAGTTAAACAGGTCGGGTTAGGTTATAGAAAAGTTAAATGGGTTGGTTAGGGTTAAGACAAATAACTCATTTATGAAATTGGGTCGGGTTAGGGTTGGGATAGTAGCGACCCCTTTAAAGTTGACAGGAACACGAGCGCGATATGACCCGGTCTGTTTGCCAGGTCTAATTCTGCTTGTAACACTTAATATATCAAACATAAGGGTTCAATGTCATAAGATGTTATATGTATAATTATATATACACAACAAGATTATTATAATGTAACGTGATGGAGTTCAAAGAATTGTATTTAATTCATGAACAAAAGGGACTAACATCTTTATTAGAGATGCTAGTATGTACATGGAACTTATTTCATAGTTCTCTTATATAAAAGATGGATTTCATTTGGAAATCGCAACACAACAAATCCCACAAAATATAAGTCAAACAACTTGACTACAAAGTCGGGTTTAAGAGCATGAGAGACACTACAAGTCTACAAAGGGTATTCTAATACAATATTTGAGGGGTTACTCTAGGGGGTATTATTGGCGGCATTTACCAATTACCGGAGGACTAGAAAGTTTCGTACTTTAATTATTGTGGGTCCCGAATTGATATTTATTCGGGATGGTTACGTTATACTAATACTATTATTATAGTGGATTTTAGTTAATTTGGCTAGTGGATTTACCTTCGTCTTTCAAGGTTTCGCCCTAGGTTTGACCCTAATTACCGTCCCATTTTATTATTACTTGTAGTTCTTTATTTTTATGTTTTACTTGTCAATTGGTTGCTTCCATTGCGCGTGGGAGATTGACGCTAATCTCTCAATAGTGGTATTAGAGCCACTAGGCTCGGTCTGGTGGATGGTTTAATCGATAAGGATGTTAATATGTGGGGGTCTCAATTTGCAGTACTGAAATTTGATGGTAAAGTAGTTTCATCTTTTGGCAAATAAGGATGAAGGATCACCTTGTACATCATAGCTTGGCTAAAGCCTTGAAAGGAGATGATAATGGCAAGCTCGAGAAGATGAGTGATGACTACTAGGAAAAGGTTTGGACCAAGTGTGTAAGTACCATTAGGTGTGCGGTGTGCATCTCGGATTCGGTTATCAATTGTGTTCTTGATGAAAACTCTCCATCATCGATATCGTATAAGTTGGGGAAACTCTACATGTCAAAGAGTTTGACCAACAAGCTGTTGTTGAAGCGGCGATTATATCGATTGAGGATGGATGCGGATGAAAACTTAATTGGGCACGTAAATGTGTTCAATGGACTATTAGACGAATTAAAGAAAATCGAGGAAAACAAGGCCTTGTTACTCCTCAATTCTCTTTGTCACCAATAAGCCATTTATAACTACTGACAACTGAGTAAATCCCATTTTTGGTGCTCCCAACCCCTTGCCTATACCCATCCATCATTTGATTCCTTACTTGACAAATATTCTGCCAAGTCCACCTAGTATGAATAAAAGGCTAGTATTCAAACCAATCCCGCTTCTTCAAATACATACGATTAACTAATGTATCTAATATTTATATGATTTTATCCTCTCACTTTGCTCATTTCTATATGATTTATAAACTCTACGAAGTGATTTTGTGAGCTAATGTCGTTTTCTAGGTGTTTTGCATGTCTTATTGTATTTTGTGAGAAATGAAGCAGGTTTATGGCTTTTCCTATCATTTAGCATTCACCTGAGGAGTACGGAGCTACTTGGAGCGAGTCTTGGCCATGCTATGGGTCTTTTGAGAAGATTCACGTATCCCAAGGAAGAAAGGATGGGATTTGATCGCAAGTTTTATGAATGATTGAAGTTCTAGTGAAGATGTGAATAAAGCATGAGACCCCAAGACACAACCCCCACCCCTTGGGGTCACATTACTTGATTTTGAGTGAAGAAATATGACTCAAATTGTTTTATCCACATCCCCTATCGAGTTGAGTGACCCCGACCTCATGGGGTGTTGGCTTTTTCGTGTGTAAAGGAAAATTAACGAAATGGAGCCACATCGTTGCGACCCCGATCGGGGTTGGTGACCCCGGTGCCCGGGGTAGCTATTTTCTATGCCAAATGTTTGGTCCTCCCCTCTTTGTTCTATGTTCTATTTAAGCTTATGTTTTCCGTCTATTGTAATCATCCTTTCATACACACTTAGTTTTACATAAAACGTAGTTCTCTATAACTTAGTTTGCTTTTGTTATCAACAATCGTTCAAGTAGTTCAAGTTTTATTTTCGGGTTTAGTTCGTTCTTATTTTTTCAAGTTCTTGCTCTTATTTCCTCTTGTTGGTAATTTCATTTCTTTACTTTTTTCTTTAATCATTTCCATTTCAATTTACATATTGTTATTATGTTTATGTTAATAGAATTTATCGTTGTTAGTTTATTCATCGTTATTATGAGTGAGTAGTCTTATAATCTAGGTGAAGGGAAGCCATGTTTGATTAGAAATTTGTATTTGTTGAATTGGGTTTTATTGTTATCAATTTATTGTCTCTATCACATGTTTGTTTTGAATTGTTAATCTTTGGTTATCGATCACAATCATTAGTTAAATTGTTAATTCGTTTTCCTAAGATCGAAAGTCGGGAATAGAACTAGAGTAAGCATGTTTTAGTAGTCCGACCTAGTAAGTACGAAAGCCAGCTACTGATCATTCTAAGGTTAGTAATCGAGCCGAGAGGTCTTTGCTAATAAATCTAGACAACTATTGATTATATGTTTGCCTAATTCAACATTGTTAATTGCTAGTTTACATATGAAACTCCATCTCCCTAGTTCCTTTATTATCAATGCTATACATCTTAATTTGTTACCGTTTTAATCACCAAACCAATTAACCAATCGAAAATCGATCTTGATAGAATTCTAACTATCGTTTGCCTTCTCCCTGAGATCGATCCCTTCTTCTCCAATAGCATTTGTTTGTTAGCTAAGCCTAGGGTATCTTTGTTGACTATGCGATAAGCTTATCATTAACCCATGTTATCCATAGGTGGTCCACTCTAGAAGAAATTCACCAAGAATATTTACCTATCATTGCCTCATTCCAAATCCTGCTATTAACAATCCCCAAACCTCCCTGCTTTTTTTCATGACAAACATTCTCTCATGTAACATAGTGTGTTTCTAAGTATTCAACATATCCACACCATAAATTATTTCGGGTTATGCTCTTTCATGGACATGATTTATTCAAGCATAGATATAAATGACCATTACAACCTTACCATATTTACACTTCTTATTTTCCATTCTATATAATCCTCTCAAATTACAATCCAACTCCGTCAAATCACCAGACTCCCCCACCGCCACCTCCTCTCCCTGCGCGACCATACTGCCGGACCTTTACACCGACCACTTGCACCGGAACCCTGCTTCAAATGGTTCGTTCCATTTTTTTAAGGTTGTTAGCAAATCTGAAGTGTTATCCCTATCTCCATTTCTCTCTTTTGAGGAATATATAGCAGCCATTGTTTTCAAATATATTGATTTGTCCGTTGACAGCAAATTAAAAAAGTTTACATTACTTTTGTTTGTTGACTGTTTTTTTTGGTCTAAACCATCCGGTAATCCGAACCACATTGGGCCGACTAATCCGGATTTCGGGGCGTGTCCAAGGATTACGGTATTTAAACCCCTCCCAATCGCAGTTGTGGGGGATCGATCCGCAGACCTCCCTACCAAGCGCAGCCTCATGCTACCACTGCGCCAACTAACGATTGGTTTTTGTTTGTTGACTGTAAGGCCTGTAACCTACTGCACTTTGGTCTAAAGTCTCCCTTTTCTTTGAAAATCCAGATTCAAACAAACCCTAATTTAGTTAGTGTAAATTAATTTTTTAATTTGATATAATGTAATTAATAAACTAAATGAATTAAGATTATTACTTGATTGACATGAGAATTAGCATCCATAATTGTGTAATTTGCTATTTTTTGATTAATTTTCTGAGGAAAAGAATTAGAGAGAGTTTTTTTTTTTTTTTTGTCTTTAGGCAAAGAGCATACTATGAAAAAATAATGAAAAAAAAGTTCATAAAAGAGTAAAATCCGTCCATGAAAGTGCAACTACGATTATTTCTGCAAATACCCATAATCCTTTCAATCACCTTCACATGAATTATAAAAATACGAGCCCATTAAGAGCATCCACAACCATGCTTAAAAATAAAAGCTTATCATGCCAAAAAAAAAGTGTGTCAATACAATCATGATAAAAAAAAAAATAGCTTATAATGAATGAACAAGAAATATGCCCATTCACGCTTGATACGTTTGTCATAGGAGAGCCAGTAAAATTGGCATAGTTGGCAAGCATATTTAAATGAAGATAATTAACTTGAGAGTTTACCGTTTGAGCAACGATAATTTTTTAACGTAAATTTTTTCTGTATTCACACCTCTCCAATCTCGTAATTACTTCTATTTAACATTCATTTTTATTTTCCCATTTCACAATTTCATACATATATTTTTCCATATAATAATAATAATAATAATAATAATAATAATAATAATAATAATAATAATAATAATAATAATAATAATAATAATAATAATAATAATAGACTTGACAGGTTCTTCTCCTTTGACTCAGACTGGGATGACGGATTTTGTGCCTGGCCGGGTTGTCGCTGATGCTGCTCAGCGAAAGTGTGCTAAGTATGGGGATTTGTGCGCGGTAGCGGGTTATGGTTTCCTTCCTTTCTATTTCTCTTCACTTGGGGAGCTGGGTTCGGATGCTGTTGCCTTGCTCAAGCGGATCCAGAAATTCTCGGTATCTCAGGATGCGGGGGCTCGGGTGGCCGCTTACAGTTTTACTACACTTAGCTTTGCTGTTGCTAAGGGTGTGGGAGCCCAGATTGTCTCTCGGCTCCCCACCAATTTCATGTAAACTTTTATGAATCTTTTAATGAAAGCTGCGCGCATCCTTCCATAAAAAAAAAAAAAAAAAAAAAAAAAATAATAATAATAATAATAATGTAACACCCCCATTTATCCAGGAGCCTTTAGCTAGACATTCCCAAATAAATAGGACTGTTACCATCTCGATTTTCCGAGGTAGTGAATAACAAAGTACAACAAACCAAAGTACTTTAAATTAAAACTTTAGTGAATACATGTTTATTACAATTTAACTAACTAAAACTCAAAATAAAATAATTACAACTCGCAACGGAAATAAATAAAGTGATAAAATCTTCTATATGGTCTAGACTTCTAGGTAGTTTGGCCAAGTCCTCACGTATCCCAAAGCTCCCAAGTCAGTTAATCATTAGTACCTATCAAATCTGCTCCCCATTATGGCTCAACGCAAGTGTTCACGAATACACAGTCAACCGCGAGGTTGAGAATGAATAAACTAAACAACAATAATAATCCAATCAGAATTGACATCCTTCGTATTCTCATCACTTCATCCGTACAACTCACTTACGTCACTGGCAGTAGCATAACTCCCTTAACACCGTGCTATGCTCACCTGGCAGTAGTACTTGCGTACCATGTTCACCTGGCAGTAGTAATTACTTACTATGCACAACTATCTCTGGCAGTAGTAATTACTTACTATGCTCATCTGGCAATAACGATTGCTCGCTATGCACAACTGGCACTAACAATCACTTGTTATGTACAACTGGCAGTAACACACTCCGTGTTATACTCAACTGAACAACCATCGCACCACACCATATGTAACCAACAACAATGAACAATAACAATCCAATTATACGGCTCCGTCAACAACTTTAGCATACACATATACTCCGTCTCCAATACTCATTCATAATATTAACATTAATCTCGTCATCCATCGCAATTCAATATACATTCACATAATAATAAAATACGAGTTGAGTAGATAATTCCTACCTGGCAAGCAATTCCGAATAATGCAATCTACTAAAAATATTTTTCAACAAACCCGTTCCACAAGTTCGTCACCTATAGATAAATAATAATATAATTTAACTATTAATTATTCGATTCTTTAAGTAATTAAGTTAATTATAGTTTAATTGCTTTAATTATATTTCCGTATAATTACTTACTAATTAATCATTAATTACGATAATTCATTTACTACGTAAATTACCCATTAAAAACCCGTCTCAAACCATTAATTAAATAGCGTCTTAAAATAATCCCAAACTAATTATTATACACAATACAATCAAACTAATTATACATTTCTTTAATCTAATTTAATTAAATTCCGTCTTAACCCGAGTCACATCCCAAGCATACCCTTGAAACCGACTTAACCTCCGTGTCAACACCTACATAAAACCCGTCTTAATAAAAAAAACAAGTCAACCCACGTGAAACCAACACTCACACCCATACTACATACACGTTTTTAACCATGTACACACCCTTCCTTCTACCCCCTTTTCCCGACACCACTAACCACCCGGGACTCCACTACCGCCTGCCATCTCAAGCCCGCAACATGGCGCATCCCTACAACCACCAACCACCCCCTGAACGTCCCAACCAGGCCACAAAACCACGCCCAAAACAGACCCTCAAAACCCGCCACAACTCGAACACAAACACGTACTCACCACCCTTGCCACCACCATGGCAGCCCGTGGCCACCACCGTGGTCTCCCTTGACCCAAGGTGGTCCACCACCTACTACGACAGCCCAAAACATTCCCCCAAAAGCCGACAGCAACACCCTTAAACCCTCTCCCCTGTTTCGCGTTTTTCCGGCAAGCCGTCGCACAAACCTTGACAACAACCACCCCAAGGTGGTCGACTAACCACCCACAAGCCAACCAATCCCAGTTTGAGTCCAACAAATCAAAGCAACGTGTATAAAATTGTTCCATCGTGTTTAACAATAAACTTGGCCTATCTCACAATTCCGGTAACCCACCGCACGAACCACAACTTTGGTCCACCCAAAGCCACCCACCAAGATTGACACATCACCTAGGAACCACCCTACTAACCCCAGGTCAAGGCATGCACATTAAAGGGTCCAAAACCCGTGTAAATAGCATATGAAACCACCCATACAACAACCCCTTCAGACTCCCATTCCCGCCGGTCAATGGTGGTCAAACGGAGGTTCGGTCATACCATGGTGGTACACGGTCAGAGTCACAGTCACGGCTAACCTTACGGTGGTCTACAACGCGAATTATTCTAATTATAAAATCAATACATTATATTGTGAGACGGTTATATAAACTTACCTTGAGACGATAATAAAAGCGTAGCTCCTCCCTTTTCTCCCTTATAAATCTCCCTCTCTATCTTTTATGAATTATTTTCAGACTTAAATTATTTTTAGACTTATGAATTATTAAGACTATTGTTGGGATTACCATCTATTTATATTGATAGGTTAAGGTTATAAGAAACCAATTAGAAAATTACTAAGAAATATTATTATATTATATCATATTATATTGTTATTATTATTTCTATTACTATTATTATTATTATAATTATAATTATATAATCCCGTTACTAGAATTCCCGAATCAACTTATAACCATGCCCCAAGTCACGCCCTCCGACTCATTTATTATTTTATTATTTATTTATTCCGTCTTGTTCTCAATTATTAATTATAACCGTCATAATCAATTATTCAAATTACGTAAATTAGTTATATAAACTTCACTAAACTACAGGTTACTACAGTCTTTCCCCCTTAAAATGAACTTCGTCCCGAAGTTCACCCAAAAATGCTACAAAACTCAATAACCATCAATACAACCGAGTACCATTTCAACTTATTACCATTGCACACGATTAACCATTTTATTATTATCAACCATATCAAACTAATCAAAATTTGTTACAAAATAGACTCAAAACGTTTGAAGTATCACATTCTACCCCCCTAAGAATTAACTTCGTCCTTGAAGTTCGAGATATCAACAACGGAAATAATAACCCATTTATCGTAACCTCCGAAGACATGTATACACATTGCAACATAATACAATCTACAACTACAACCTTTAACACAACATTAATTGATGGATAAATGTATAACAACAATCTTTGAGTTACTTTTTATTACTTGCGCGTTTATTTCTTACCAACGAGGTCTAACTTAATCATGGATGCAACTAATACAAAGATATAGGCTTAGGGCAACACATTTCGTATATTACTAGACATGTCATTCTACTTCACATAATTTACAACATCAAAATCTCAATGTGCAAAAGATAAGAAACAAAAACTTATACTTTTCAAGGCTAGGAAAACATGTTATAACTTCTAAAAATCATAAATAAATAATAACTTAATTACTCCTCGAGAACTTATACTTTTTAGAAAATACAGAGAGTTAATAAATTATGAGAAAAAGAATCAAGTCAAAAACCCAAAAGGTCAATTTATAATGCATTTTACAATTTATTTGGTCAAAACAGAAATTTCACAGCATCTTGTCAGAAACTTAGGTCAACTTGTAAAAATCACCATAAATTGTCAAAAATTTAAATTTCAACGTGGCTTATCAATTTGGAAACTTACATGAGTCTATTAAACAGTAGAGCTGGAATTATAATAAATCATTATGTATTTTTTAAATGGCAAATTTTACAATACATGGCGCGAAAACACAACTATACAGGGACATTCCGACCATTGTCCACTAAAATATTTATTTATCCTAAACCATATATTATTTGAATCATGAGACCAGTGGCATATAAAAGCTAACTCTCAAAGGTATCACACATAAAAATCTCGAACAAGAATTTTAAACAGACAGTAAATGGCAGCCAAAACAATCAAGGGTAAAAATCTTGTGAAATCAATCAAAATCACATTCTTCACAATTCCACACAATAATTAATACTTCACATGCTTACTCATATTCACACCTTCCACATACATGCTAACATACTTCCTCATATCAACATGCTTATAACAATGCGTAAAAGAAATCATGTCACACCCCTCCTCCGTAAACTAAGGTTACGCCCCCGTAACCGCAATCATCAATGACAACAATATGCAATCAAGACAAACAAAATTCCTAAGAGAAATATACTATATTCATTTTAATTTACCCCACACTCTCAAGTATTCTCTCAAGGTTCTCGGTTCAAAACTGAGAGGGCCATAGTACGAATTAAGGGCGCCTTCTTAACTGCACTAAGAGGGGCTCCTAACAGTTTCCACCCGGGGTTCATTTTATTTAGACACATCCTAAGTTCATTATTATTCATTATTTAGGCCCGATGATCGTTTTGCTCTGATACCACTTTGTAACACCCCCATTTATTCAGGGGCCTTTAGCTAGACATTCCCAAATAAATAGGACTGTTACAATCTCTGTTTCCCGAGGTATGAATAACAAAGTACAACAAACCAAAGTACTTTAAATTAAAACTTTAGTGAATATATGTTTATTACAATTTAACTAACTAAAACTTAATATAAAATAATTACAACTCGCAGCGGAAATAAATAAAGTGATAAAATCTTCTATGTGGTCTAGACTTCTAGGTAGTTTGGCCAAGTCCTCACGTATTCCATAGCTCCCAAGTCAGCTAATCTTTAGTACCTGTCAAATCTGCTCCCCATTATGGTTCACCGCAGGTGTTCACGAATACACAGTCAACCGCGAGGTTGAGTAGGAATAAACTAAACAACAACAATAATCCAACCAGAATTGACATCCTTCGTATTCTCATCACTTCATTCGTACAACTCACTTACGTCACTAGCAGTAGCACAACTCTCTTAACACCGTGCAATGCTCACCTGGCAGTAGTACTTGCGTACCATGATCACCTGGCAGTATTAATTACTTAGTATGCACAACTATCTCTAGCAGTAGTAATTACTTACTATGCTCATCTGGCAGTAACGATTGCTTGCAATGCACAACTGGCAGTAACAATCACTTGTTATGCACAACTGGCAGTAACACACTCCGTGTTATGCTCAACTGAACAACCATCGCACCACACCATATGTAACCAACAACAATGAACAATAACAATCCAATTATACGACTCTGTCAACAACTTTAGCATACACATATACTCCGTCTCCAATACTCATTCATAATATTATTATTAACCTCGTCATCCATCACAATTCAATATACATTCACATAATAATAAAATACAAGTTGAGTAGGTAATTCCTAGCTGGCAAGCTATTCCGAATAATGCAATCTACTAAAAATATTCTTCAACAAACCCGTTCCACAACTTCGTCACCTATAGATAAATAATAATATAATTTAATTATTAATTATTCGATTTTTTAAGTAATTAAGTTAATTATAGTTTAATCGCTTTAATTATATTTCCGTATAATTACTTACTAATTAATCATTAATCACGATAATTCATTTACTACGTAAATTACCGATTAAAAACCCGTCTCAAACCATTAATTAAATATCGTCTTAAAACAATCCCAAACTAATTATTATACACAATACAATCAAACTAATTATACGTTTCTTTAATCTAATTTAATTAAATTCCGTCTTAACCCGAGTCACATCCCAAGCATACCCTTGAAACCGACTTAACCTCCGTGTCAACACCTACATAAAACCCGTCTTAATAAAAACAAACAAGTCAACCCACGTGAAACCAACACTCACGCCCATACTACATACACATTTTTAACCATGTACACACCCTTCCTTCTACCCCCTTTTCCCGACACCACTAACAACCCGTGACTCCACTACCGCCTACCATCTCAAGCCCGCAACATGGCGCATCCCTACAACCACCAACCACTCCTTGAACCGTCATAACCAGGCCACAAAACCACGCCCAAAACAGACCTCCAAAACCCGCAACAACTCGAACACAAACACGTACTCATCACCCTTGCCACCACCATGGCAGCCCGTGGCCACCACCGTGGTCTCCCTTGACCCACGGTGGTCCACCACCTGCCACGACAACCCAGAACATTCCCCCAAAAGCCGACAGCAACACCCTTAAACCCTCTCCCCTGTTTCGCGTTTTTCGGCAAGCCGTCGCACAAACCTTGACAACAACCACCCCAACGTGGTCGACTAACCACCCACAAGCCAACCAATCCCAGTTTGAGTCAAACAAATCAAAGCAACTTGTATAAAATTGTTCCATCGTGTTTAACAATAAACTTGGCCTATCTCACAATTCCGGTAACCCACCGCACGAACCACCACTTTGGTCCACCCAAAGCCACCCACCAAGATGGACACATCACCTAGGAACCACCCTACTAACCCCAGGTCAAGGCGTGCACATTAAAGGGTCCAAAACCCGTGTAAATAGCATATGAAACCACCCATACAACAACCCCTTCAGACTCCCATTCCCGCCGGTCAATGGTGGTCAAACGGAAGTTCAGTCATACCATGGTGGTACACGGTTAGAGTCACGGTCACGGCTAACCTTACGGTGGTCTACAACGCGAATTATTCTAATTATAAAATCAATACATTATATTGTGAGACGGTTATATAAACTTACCTATAGACGATAATAAAAGCGTAGTCCCTCCCTTTTCTCCCTTATAAATCTCCCTCTCTCTCTTTTATGAATTATTTTCAGACTTAAATTATTTTCAAACTTATGAATTATTAAGACTATTGTTGAGATTTACCATCTATTTATATTGATAGGTTAAGGTTATAAGAAACCAATTAGAAAATTACTAAGAAATATTATTATATTATATCGTATTATATTGTTATTATTATTTCTATTACTATTATTATTATTATAATTATATAATCCCGTTATTAGAATTCCCGAATCAACTTATAACCACGCCCCAAGTCACGCCCTCCGACTCATTTATTATTTTATTATTTTATTATTTATTTATTCCGTCTTGTTCTCAGTTATTAATTATAACCGTCATAATCAATTATTCAAATTACGTAAATTAGTTATATAAACTTCACTAAACTACGGGTTATTACAGTCTTTCCCCCTTAAAATGAACTTCGTCCCGAAGTTCACCCAAAAATGCTACAAAACTCAATAACCATCAATACAACCGAGTACCATTTCAACTTATTACCATTGCACACGATTAACCATTTTATTATTATCAACCATATCAAACTAATCAAAATTCGTTACAAAATAAACTCAAAACGTTTGAAGTATCACATTCTATCCCCCTAATTATTAACTTCGTCCTCGAAGTTCGAGATATCAACAACGGAAATAATAACCCATTTATCGTAACCTCCGAAGACATGTATACACATTTCAACATAAGACAATCTACAACTACAACCTTTAACACAACATTAATTGATGGATAAATGTATAACAATAATCTTTGAATTACTTTTTATTACTTGCGCGTTTATTTCTTACCAACGAGGTCTAACTTAATCATGGATGCAACTGATACAAATATATAGGCTTAGGGCAACATATTTCGCATATCACTAGACATGTCATTCTACTTCACATAATTTACAACATCAAAATCTCAATGTGCAAAAGATAAGAAACAAAAACTTATACTTTTCAAGGCTAGGAAAACATGTTATAACTTCTAAAAATCATAAATAAATAATAACTTAATTACTCCTCGAGAACTTATACTTTTTAGAAAATACAGAGAGTTAATAAATTATCAGAAAAAGAATCAAGTCAAAAACCCAAAAGGTCAATTTATAATGCATTTTACAATTTATTTGGTCAAAACAGAAATTTCACAGCATCTTGTCAGAAACTTAGGTCAACTTGTAAAAATCACCATACATTGTCAAAAATTTAAATTTCAACGTGGCTTATCAATTTGGAAACTTACATGAGTCTATTAAACAGTAGAGTTGGAATTATAATAAATCATTATGTAGTTTTTAAATGGCAAATTTTACAAAAACATGGCGCGAAAATACAACTGTACATGGACATTCCGACCACTGTCCACTAAAATATTTATTTATGCTAGACCATATATTATTTGAACCATGAGACCAGTGGCATATAAAAAGCTAACTCTCAAGGGTATCACACATAAAAATCTCGGACAAGAATTTTAAACAGACAGTAAATGGCAGCCAAAACAATCAAGGGTAAAACTCTTGTGAAATCAATCAAAATCATATTCTTCACAATTCCACACAATAATTAATACTTCACATGCTTACTCATATTCAAACCTTCCACATACATGCTAACATACTTCCTCATATCAACATGCTTATAACAATGCGTAAAAGAAATCATGTCACACCCCTCCTCCGTAAAATAAGGTTACGTCCCCGTTGTTGGGGTTGGTGTCCTTAACAGTTAGTGCAAGGACTTATAAACCTCTAAAAGGATCAAAGGGCATACTTTGGTATTATTATCAGTTGATCCACGTTTATCAATAACGGTTGGCTTGCTAGATAAGTTTGACGTTATTGTCATACAGATGGCGGTGATCAACTGGTCCCTAAAAGTCACACCTATAGGATACGTTCGAGAGATGTGACGGTATGAAAATACTGTCATGTAGATGCCAAAATTGACTAACCAGTTAGTCCGAGTTATTTGACTAGTAATTAGTCAAATATGTGATGTTGAGATATTATATTTAATACGGATTAAATATCATGGGCTAAGGCGAATTAACCAGTTAATTCGTAAAATTAAATATAAGCGTTTTATATTTAATTAAATGTATATTGAATATAATTATACAATACTGTTTTGTCGGACACGTATTAATAATTCAGCTAACCCGTATTATTAGCTGATGCCTTAATTTCCGATAACCGATAACAGTTTATAATACAAACCCGTCATATACATTCTAGGATTTGGCGAACTGGACCTCGAGCTAAAATTAAGAGGAAGTGGAAGCCCACTTCCCCATGCATGCACTCGGTCCGGCCGAACCAAACAAAAGGAGAGACTCCCTCTCCTTTTGACCTAATCATCATTTTGAAACAAAGATTAGGGTTTGAAGAGCATTCTTCTCGGAAAACCTGAGATCTCTCATCTCGACAAAACACACATCAGTTCTCCCTATATTGCAAGGCAATCGGAGAACACTGTTCTAGCACAAGGGCATATCTCGGACAAGTCTTGGGTGCAACGATTAGGAGGAAATCTGCTTTGATTTCTGTTCTTTACGCCGCTATTTAAAGGACCCGAGGTTATTTCTATACATTAATCATTTCATTGTGTTTATCGTTTTATGACTATAAATTGCATGTTTAAATTTACGTTATAGTCCTGCAATTAAAGGGTAGTATACGGATATTAACCCACAAGTGGTATCAGAGCGAGGCCACGTAAATTTTTATATGTGTTTTTCATCAAACGATTGTTGAAACGATGAATTTTGGTTAAAAATATTTGTCTCGGCAGCCAATTTTTTACTCGGCAGAATTTTTTTTTTCATTGCTGCGTTTTTTGGTTGCTTTGGGAACCGTGTCTTGTTTACACGGTTGCTCTTGTTGTTGTTTTGTCTCGAAAACTAAACCGTGCCATGTTTTACACGGCTGTTTTTGTTTCAAATTTCATATTGTTTTTACATGTTGTTATTTTATACGGAGATTATAGCAACATGTCAAGTTTTTGTCAATTGTTAAAATTGTTTTGATGCGTTTTTGATCAAAATTACAATTGATTTTGTCTCGAAAATCTGTTTTCACGAGGGTTTGGTGAATTTTCCAGAGACTTTTGCACTCGATCGACCAAGTTTTTAATCGATCGAGTGGCTTTTCTGTATAATTTTTGCTCGATCGAGTCCCTGTTGTACTCGATCGACCCTGTTCCAAAAACTTTTTGCTCGATCGAGTCCTTGTTGTACTCGATCGACCTGCTTTTAAAACCCCTCTGCTCGATCGAGTTGTCCTCGTACTCGATCGAGCAGATTTGCTGATAAAGGTACTCGATCGACCACCAGTTTAATCGATCGAGCACTTCCTGATTAGCATACCCCTCGATCGACTTGCAGTTCAGTCGATCGAGCCCTGTAGTTCCTCGATCGAGCACTTGTGTCCCTGGATCGAGGGATTTCGTCTTTAACAGCTTTGAAAATTTGTTTCTTTTGATTTAAATTTTCTTTTGGCTTTATTATGTACTTTATACGGATATAGTACACTCGCTATGATTGTGAAACGGTTCACACACGTACCATTAAGTTATTTTAAAGAGTTTTTTTTTTAAAATAACGGATTGTAATGGATTAAAATTAAATGATAGAAGCGGTTTCATCACATGAATTTTAATCATTAAAAGGTGGTTTGGATAAATTTAACATAATTACGGAATTATGTCACGAATGAATTTGTTTTTAGTTGATGCATTTTTATTTATCATTTTTTTTTTGAATGCCGTGAATGCCTTTTTATTACGTATTTAATTTTTACAATCGGTTGTAACTTAGTGTGGCCTTAGTAGAACGTGTTACCGTAATGATGGAACACGGTCTTGGTTGTATTTTGAGATCTTGTATCTCTGTTTTGGATTTTTCACTTGTAATTACAGTTTTAATTAGAATGTAAATAGGTTTATATTTGTAATTTTAAATTGTAATTTTTGAGAAGACCAAAGATGGAGACCGGATGCTCACTCCCGCTACTTGGATCAAGATGGAACATCAAGACAAGCTTTTCGGGTCCAACGGTGGATTCCAAAGTTGTATCTTGTTCTTATACTAGGATAGGCCACACTAGGAAATTTTTATTTACGTATCGCATTCCTTTATTTACTTTTATGCAACGATAATATGCATCATATTCCGCCTAAAAACCAAACCACCTATAAATTATTGCATGAAAACTGACACATATAGAGGTCACGAGTTAGTTTTCATTGACATTCTCATGTCACACGTTTTAAGCCATCATCCAAATAAATTCATTCACGACAGACGCTAGTTATTCGTTCACTTAAAATGAATTAAAACTTAGTTGATGGGATCTTCCTCGTATAAACTAAAATTGAGAACGGTCTTTATAGGTCAAACTCCAATGAGTCCCTTCTTCGTCGGTAGGCATACTATGACCCCTTCTACGTCGGGTAAGTTGGAACTGATTGACCTATTTTATCTCAACACCATGGTCACTCGTACGATCCTGTGACTATGGTGGACTATAGATAGGATTTACAGAAATCTATCGACCAAGAGTTCTTCCGGAAGAATTAGCTAAACAGTTGGCTTATCAATTTACAGAAATTGAGTCTTGGGATCACTTGTATCATTCTTGAGGGAGATCAATTATGCAAGTGCGAGAGTCTACATGTTTAAAATGAATTTTAAAATAGACTTAAATCACCTCGATGAGTTGCTTATTTCGTTTTTGTTTTTCTTTCTTTTTCAGTGTAGATCACGTTTTTAAACTGCTAAACATCAAATGGCTGGTTCTACTGATAACCCAATGCCAAGTGCCACATTGGACCGTGAGTCCTGGCTTCGGATCTTCATGAATCGGATGAATCGGTCTACTCGACTTAAGAATGATGGATCCAACTTCGCGGACGGGAGGCGGCATTACGGAATGCCGCCACTGCGACGGGAAGCTCAAATTTTTGTTAGAGCCCCTCCCGGAAACCCAGGTCCCACGGCTGAGCTACCGAAATCGCCAAGTTTAACGATTTCGTATGGAAGCGGGTGCGATTAAAAACGTACTCATTTTTGCAATGGAATCCAATTTGCAGAAGCGCTTCATAGCCCATGGTGCAAACAAGATTTTCACCACGCTCACTAAGGAATTCTCGAAAGCACCGAGAATCGTGACCTATGAGCATACCACTCGCTTCTTTGATGCGAGACTCCGAGAAAGGGCCAACCGGTTAGCCCACACATTCTCGGCATGATTGAGAATGTCGAGAAACTGAGACCTTTAATCGTAACATCAGCGAGAATATTGTTATCGACCGTATTCTTCACTCACTCCACGATGGTTATTCGCAATTCAGAGCGAATTACTATATGAATGATTTGAAGAAAACTCCGCATGAATCGCACTCCCTCCTCGTATGCACCGAGAAGGACATGAAGTGCGGTGGGAGCTCGAAACAGGATGTTCTCGTTGTGTCAAACAAAGGGAAAGGTAAGGGCAAAGCTCCGGCAAACCTAACAAAGAGGTAAAGCGAAGTTCAAGAAGTCGGGTTCGGGAAAGAGTGGTCCTGGTGAGGCGAGCAACTCATCGGGCATGACAAAGAGCAAGAGTGAAAACATGGAATGCCATCATTGCCACAAGATCTGGCATTGGAGACGCACATGTCCTGTTTATCATGAGGACTTAAAGGCAGGTCGTGTTAAACCCGTTGGTATGTCTTCTCTCTCTTCTACTTTTATTCATATGATTGAGATAAACCATGCAAGTTACGGAACTTGGGTACTAGATAATCGGTTGTGGTTCTCATCTCGTGTAATCATGTGCGGGGCTCAAACATCGAACCCCTCGTAAAGGGTGAGGTGGACCTGCGTGTTGGTAATGGAGCAAGAGTGGCTGCCATCTCAAAGGGGACATATGTGATCCAGCTTCCTAGCGGATTAGAGTTATCATTATATGATTGCTATTATGTACCCAGTCTTTCTAAAAACATTATTTCTGTTTCTGCGCTTGATAAACTTGGTTTTTCATTTGTAATAGAAAATAATGCTTGCATTTTCTCATTACACAATATGATTTATGGCAAGGCAGTTTCCATGAATGGAATTTATGTTTTAGATCAGACAAATGAAATATTACACGTAATGAATAAAAAGTTAAAGGTTGGTGACAAAGATCAAACGTATCTATGGCACTGCCGTATGGGACACATTAATGAGAAACGCGTAAAACAGCTCATCAAACATGGAGCTATCTCGGCCTTTGATTTTCAATCATTTGGCACGTGTGAATCATGTCTCATCGGTAAAATGACTCGTATTTCCTTCAAAGGTGTTGGAATGCGCGCTGCTGACCTATTAGGACTCATACACACGGATGTATGTGGACCTATGTCAATCACCGCACGAGAAGGCTATAGGTATTTCATCACTTTCACGGACGATTTAAGTAGATATGGCTATGTCTACTTAATGAAGCACAAAAGTGAATCCTTTGAGAAATTCAAGGAATACCAGAATAGGGTACAGAACCTATTAGGTAGAAAGATTAAAACACTGCGTTCAGATCGTGGTGGTGAGTATCTTTCTCACGAGTTTGATCAACACCTAAAGGACTGTGGGATTGCCCTACGCTTAACTCCACCGAACACCTCGGTTGAATGGTGTGTCCGAACGGAGAAATCGAACACTACTTGATATGGTTCGATCCATGATGAGTCACACGGTTTTACCCGATTCATTATGGGGTTATGCTCTTTTGTCAGCCGCTCTAATACTTAACCGAAGTCCGTCTAAAGCTGTTGACAAGACTCCATATGAACTATGGAAGGGAACGGTCCCTAACTTGTCCTTTATACGGGTTTGGGGCTGCGAGGCTTATGTCAAGTGGAGACACGAGGATAAGCTCGGCCCGCGATCGGTCAAGACATACTTTATAGGTTATCCTAAAGGAACACTTGGTCATTACTTCTATTCGCCAACCGAACAACGTGTTTTTGTTGCGGCTAGTGCGACATTCTTAGAGAAGGAATTTCTCGAGAATGCAAAGAGTGATAGAACCTTCGACCTGTCGGAGATTCCAGAACCAAACACCGAGCAACCATTGGAGGAACCAATTCCTTCAATCCCGGCTGGGGTGAATATTCCTGAGGAACCTAGGAGGTCGGGTAGAGTCTCTATTCCCCCGGACAGATACATTGGTATGGTCGAGGAACATGACATAGATGACGTTCTACTCTTAACGAGTAGTGAACCCGCAACCTATAAAGGTGCCATGACAAGTTCTGACTCAAAGCTATGGCTTGAGGCCATGCAATCCGAGATGGACTCCATGTATGAGAACAACGTGTGGGATCTTGTTGACTTACCTGCTAAGGTTCGTCCCCTTCAATGCAAATGGCTTTACAAGATAAAGCATTCTGGAAGGTCAAAGAAGATATCTACAAAGCACGACTAGTTGCTAAAGGTTTCACCCAAGTGCCAGGTTTGCACTACGATGAGATTTTTGCACCCGTAGTCATGCTGCGTTCCATTCGGATTATCTTAGCGATTTCCGCTTTTCATGACTATGAAATTTGGCAAATGGACGTGAAAACCGCCTTCTTAAACGGCTTTTTGGAGGAAGAGTTGTACATGGTACAACCCGAAGGTTTCATCGATCCGAACATCCTAAGAAAGTGTGCAAGCTTAAGCGTTCCATTTATGGACTTAAGCAAGCATCAAGGAGTTGGAATCATCGCTTCGACCAAGTGATAAAAGAAAATGGATTTACTCGATCTGTCGAGGAACCATGTTTATATATCAAGTCGAGTGGGAGCAAGATTGTCTTCCTAATATTGTATGTTGACGACATACTCCTGATTGGGAATGACATACCTCTCTTAACTTCGGTGAAAGTATGGTTGAAAAACCATTTCCAGATGAAAGATCTGGGAGAGGCACAAAGAATTCTAGGCATCCGTATCTATCGAGATAGATCACGACGGATGTTATCTCTCAGTCAGGAGTCTTACATAGACAAAGTCCTAGAGAGATTCAGCATGACTAACTCCAAGAAGGGGTTCCTTCCTATGGCTCCAGGGGTGCATTTGAGCAAGTCTCAGGCACCAGAGACACAGGAAGAGAAAGAGCGCATGACACGGATTCCTTATGCTTCGGCAATAGGATCAATCATGTATGCCATGATATGCACACGTCCAGACGTGGCATATGCATTGAGTATGACAAGTCGATTCCAACAAAGAACCAGGTGAACCACATTGGTTGGCTGTCAAGAACATTCTTAAGTACCTCCGGAGGACTAAAGATTGGGCATTGACTTATGGAGGCGAACAAAATCTATGCGCAACCGGTTACGCAGATGCTAGCTTCCAAACGGATCGAGATGACTCGAAATCTCAGTCTGGATTCGTTTTTACTCTTAATGGCGCTGCAGTCAGCTGGAAGAGTTCGAAACAAATCTGTTACAAAGAGATTCTACGACCGAGTCCGAGTACTATGCCGCGTCTGAAGCAACAAAGGAAGCGATATGGATGCGTCAATTCTTACATGGGCTATCTGTAGTGCCTAGTTCGAATGACCCAATCACCATCTATTGCGACAATAGTGGTACCATCTTCCAAGCTAAGGAGCCTAAGTCTAGCAACAAATCTAGACATGTACAACGGAAAGCTCATCTAATCCGGGATTACGTGGAGCAAAAGGAAGTAGTGATAGAAAAGATTGCTACTGATGATAACATAGCAGATCCTCTCACTAAAGCATTACGACAAGATAAGCATGAAGGGCACGTAAATTCCATGGGAATCAAACGTGTTCCTGAGTTGTAGTACTCTTTTATGGATTAGATTCATTCTCTTTTGTACTCTATACGACATCATCGTTTTGATATTATATATATATATTTTGTTTTTCATGTGGAATTGTACGACAATTTTGAACACCACAAAGTGAACTGAACAAACATCATATATTTTTCAGTCCTTAATTGCCCACATGAGCTGATAACTCTGGCAATTATTTTGTGACGTTGGTTGATGGTGGGTTCAACGAGCCATAAGTCAACCGGTTGACTGACCAATCACAGAGGCGATTTATACGGATATTTCGTAGGACACCATTGTGACATCGACGTGGAGTCCTAAATGTTTTATAACATTTGCTGCCCGGTCGTGGATAGGACTTCCATGGTGATCCTAAGAGTCGATTCTTTGACTATCGACTGTCTCTTGAGACTACGGCAGATTTTGGGTGACTTTGGTTTCTTTCTCACGGTCATCCGTAACAGGGGGCCAAGTAGATTTTTTCTGGGTCATTTCATGCTGTGCTTAGATCGGAAGGAGTCGAGTTGAAGGAAATATTCAGCCTTTATCGGTACTCGATATTTCTCGGGGCCACTCGAGGAGTCAGAATCGAAATGCATGGCCATGCTCGGATACGGATTCGTTTTATCAGTTAAGTTACTCTCTAGTCGGGGAAACCACTCTAGATACAGATCGATTGTAAAATACGACCTTTGTGGATCCAGATCTGCAAATTGTTTTACATTGAGTGGGAGAAATTTTAAATGAGTATGAGAATCGGTTATCGCACATACACTTGTTCGGACAAGTGGGAGTTTGTTGGAGCTTGTGTCCTCCAGTTAGTGCGGATAACGTCATTGCACATACACTTGTACGGACAAGTGGGAGCTTGTTGGGGTTGGTGTCCTTAACGCTTAGTGCAAGGACTTATAAACCTCTAAAAGGATCAAAGGGCATATTTTGGTATTATTATCACTTGATCCACGTTTATCAATAACGGTTGGCTTGCTAGATAAGTTTGACGTTATTGTCATACTGATGGCGGTGATCATCTGGTCCCTAAAAGTCACACCTATAGGATACGTTCGAGAGATGTGACGGTATGAAAATACTGTCATGTAGATGCCAAAATTGACTAACCAGTTAGTCCGAGTTATTTGACTAGTAATTAGTCAAATATGTGATGTTGAGATATTATATTTAATACGGATTAAATATCATGGGCTAAGGCGAATTAACCAGTTAATTCGTAAAATTAAATATAAGCGTTTTATATTTAATTAAATGTATATTGAATATAATTATACAATACTTTTTTGTCGGACACGTATTAATAATTCAAATAACCCGTATTATTAGCCGATGCCTTAATTTCCGATAACCGATAACAGTTTATAATACAAACCCGTCATATACATTCTAGGATTTGGCGAACTGGACCTCGAGCTAAAATTAAGAGGAAGTGGAAGCCCACTTCCCCATGCATGCACTCGGTCCGGCCGAACCAAACAAAAGGAGAGACTCCCTCTCCTTTTGACCTAATCATCATTTTGAAACAAAGATTAGGGTTTGAAGAGCATTCTTCTCGGAAAACCTGAGATCTCTCATCTCGACAAAACACACATCAGTTCTCCCTATATTGCAAGGCAATCGGAGAACACTGTTCTAGCACAAGGGCATATCTCGGACAAGTCTTGGGTGCAACGATTAGGAGGAAATCTGCTTTGATTTCTGTTCTTTACGCCGCTATTTAAAGGACCCGAGGTTATTTCTATACATTAATCATTTCATTGTGTTTATCGTTTTATGACTATAAATTGCATGTTTAAATTTACGTTATAGTCCTGCAATTAAAGGGTAGTATACGGATATTAACCCACACCCGTAACCGCAATCATCAATGACAATAATATGCAATCAAGACAAAGAAAATTCCTAAGAGAAATATACTATATTCATTTTAATTTACCCCACACTCTCAAGTATTCTCTCAAGGTTCCCGGTTCAAAACTGAGAGGGCCATGGTACGAATTAAGGGCGCCTTCTTAACCGCACTAAGAGGGGCTCCTAACAGTTTCTACCCGGGGTTCATTTTATTTAGACACATCCTAAGTTCATTATTATTCATTAGTTAGGCCCGAGGATCGTTTTGCTCGCTATGCACAACTGGCAGTAACAATCACTTGTTATGCACAACTGGCAGTAACACACTCCGTGTTATGCTCAACTGAACAACCATCGCACCACACCATATGTAACCAACAACAATGAACAATAACAATCCAATTATACGGCTTCGTCAACAACTTTAGCATACACATATACTCCGTCTCCAATACTCATTCATAATATTAACATTAACCTCTTCATCCATCACAATTCAATATACATTCACATAATAATAAAATACGAGTTGAGTAGATAATTCCTACCTGGCAAGCAATTCCGAATAATGCAATCTACTAAAAATATTCTTTAACAAACCCGTTCCACAAGTTCGTCACCTATAGATAAATAATAATATAATTTAATTATTAATTATTCGATTCTTTAAGTAATTAAGTTAATTATAGTTTAATTGCTTTAATTATATTTCCGTGTAATTACTTACTAATTAATCATTAATTACGATAATTCATTTACTACGTAAATTACCCATTAAAAACCCGTCTCAAACCATTAATTAAATATCGTCTTAAAACAATCCCAAACTAATTATTATACACAATACAATCAAACTAATTATACATTTATTTAATCTAATTTAATTAAATTCTGTCTTAACCGAAATCACATCCCAAGCATACCCTTGAAACCGACTTAACCTCCGTGTCAACACCTACATAAAACCCGTCTTAATAAAAAAAAAAAACAAGTCAACCCACGTGAAACCAACACTCACACCCATACTACATACACGTTTTTAACCATGTACACACCCTTCCTTCTACCCCCTTTTCCCGATACCAATGACCACCCGTGACTCCACTACCGCCTGCCATCTCAAGCCCGCAACATGGCGCATCCCTACTACCACCAACCACCCCTGAACCGTCCCAACCAGGCCACAAAACCACACCCAAAATAGACCCCCAAAGCCCGCCACAACTCGAACACAAACATGTACTTGTAGATACCTCATTTCTGCACCTCCCGCAAACCACCCGATGATGATTAGGCCGCATGTTTGGTACGCGAACGATTTGTGACAGTTCGTAAGTTTATCGTCAAGTGATTGCTCAAACACTGATGTCTACCTTTTAGTTGTCATCTACGCGCTGATACGGTCGTTTTGACAGTAATTAGAGTACATTTGGAGTCCGGGCCTAAAACCGTCTTCATTTTCTGATAACCGCTAAAACCCGAGTCAGAATGTTCTGGAATGTTCCGGATATTTCTATTCCATATTTTATAAATATTTCACAATCTTTTAATCTTTGGTAAACAGTTTCCCGTAATATTCATACAAAATATTAAGGAAAATAGAATTAATCCGTTATTCCATAAATTAAACACGGAAATCTTTCATCCGCAGGAGGAAACCACCTGGGAACAGACGCAGCAGGTGCTGCGCCTCTTCCCAGGTCCTTTTATGCGTATTTCTTCGTATCTTTTTCATATCTTTTCGAGATTCACTTCCAATGTTTCTCCGAAAACCCTACTCCTTCACGTGATTAGTATAAATAGGAGCCTTCGCTCCTCAGATTTCTCACGCAAGTGTCCGCCCTTCTCTTCTCCCTTTGCATTCTAAGACCACGTTCTTACTTTTTGAAGTATACGTGCTTGAACATTCGACCACGTAAGCTCGGATCTTTCTGAGTACCAGCCTCGTTTGCATGACCGACCAATTTGACCAACTCCACAACTAATCAACTTAATTAATCTTAATCGTTTTCCTCTTACGAGGGCACTTTCGTTACATTCGAGTCGAGCATCACTAATCGTAAACTTAGTTCATCTCGTTTTGTCAAACATGTAAGTCTGAGGGTGTAAATCCTTCTTTATTTATTGTTCTTTAACTTTTTGTATCACTAATGTAAGATTAATGTCGAAAATATTTGTTAAAACCGATTTATAAAACTACGTTTTAAACCCTTTTTACGGATTACCAGAAGATAACCGTCGATAAAGGAAGCAGCAACTGCTGCGCCTCTTCGAAGGAGCGCAGTGCCTGCTGCGCCTCTTCGTGAGGCTGCCGTAGTTCCTGCTTCCTTTCTTCTTCCTTCGTCCTCTGTAAATTCGTTGTTGTTTTATTTGTTTTCGTTTGTTTTCGTCAATTCTTTGATGTAATAACATAATAATTTCACATGTACGTAATTTATCATTCGTTAGTATATAATTCGTCATTAAATCCGACCTTAAATCCCTTATAATCCAATATTTGCGGGTTTTCGTCATTAAAGTGAAACCGGGTTGTAGAAATTCGATTCATTCGTATCGGGTTTCTGGAATTCGATCTTTGGTATATTTTCATCTGTCTATTGTCATGTTCGCCATTAATTCTTCATTAAGTCATTATGTTTAGCCTATTTAGTTCACCCATGTCATTAATCAATCTTTCATTCATGTAAATAATTCATCTTAATTCCGTCTCATCCATGTTTATCGCTTTCATGACCATCAATCATATGTAAATAGCCTGATAATCACTCTATCCGAGTTAAATATGTTAACAGATCATTAAATTCACCAATTAATATTCACAATTTGCAGTTTCGGCTTCACAGCCAGAACTCACCCTTGGAACAGACGCAGCGTCTGCTGCGCCTCTTCCAAAGGGCGCGATCTGCTGCGCTGTTCCAGTTGAGTTACGCCTCAAACTTCCGTTCTGCCTTGACCTAGTTTAATTAGCTTACGTATAATTAACTATTATTCGTATTATCGCCTAATTCCCGTTCGTTAATTCATTCATTTATTCTTTTTCTTAAATTATCCGTTTTAAAGGTATTTTCGACATAAATCGCTAAATCGATGTAATTATTGTAATTTTTATTATTGTAATTTTCGTTATTGTATTTATCATATTTCTTGCATCATTTGTATGTTTTCACATGTAATTAACCTTAATTCCTACTTTGACATTAATTGTATGATTAAATTACTTGTTCACCGACTTAGTCTAATCTTCACATGCTAGGATTAAAATGTTGGATGTTGAATTGCATGCATATAATCGACAATATATCAAGTATAGATAACTTCCCTAATCATTAGTAGAGGCCGCTATCGAGGCAGGCGGGATTAGGTGTTCGATCAAAAGAGCTTCCTAATACGTACCCTCACCCTTTACTCCAGATCTCTGTGAACATCCGTGTTCATTGGCATCCACGAGAGTCATTCTAGACATAGAATGCTAAGGGTAACGAGTTCTTGGTGTTCATGTCTCTACTTTGTGTCTTGACATGACACGAGGTATTCGAACGGTTCCAATTTCCCATAAAAATTGGTGGCGACTCCACAAATGCAAACGCTTGTTCTCTTTCTTCCCAATCGCCCCCGTGGGCCCGCGTCCACAGTTTGGCGACTCCGCTGGGGATAATACACTTACGTGTAGCCAAGGGTGAAACTTGAACAAGGTTAGGGAATATTTTATACAAGACATTTGTCGGTTTTCATAACTCGGTCTTCCTAGATCGTTTTATTCGGCCTTCCTAGGCCCAACCCAACCCATTCGACCAATCGTCCCGTCTAAACGGTCCTAATTCTTATTTGGGCCTAAGGATGGATAGCGATTGACGTCATCCATACCATGATGCTTACTCTTATTTGTATCAAGGACCTTCACTACTTGAGGCAATGGACTAGGAATCGGCCTTACTCCTGTTTGGTACGAGCCTCTCCACAGACTTCGGGTTTGATTGTTCGGTATGGCAACCCACCCTTTAAACCAAAACCCTTTTAAATGCACTCAGCATCCCGTTATAATGCTTGTATAAATGTTTGTACCTTACGTGATCACCATTTCTAAACAAAACCATGACGATTTTTGTAAAATCAAAATCCCTTTTTTTTAAATGAACATTTCGAAAAAGGCCCATGATTAGCGCAAAACCAAGTCAAAACTCTGTCAAAATTCGGGCCCGAGCCCATTTCAAAACCTCACTTCGAGTCCACTTGTACAACTACACTATAGTTGACTAGGACCAACATTTTTCAAATTTTGTCATTTCTTCAAAGCTCACTCAACACAAGTGGCACACACCCACTTCACGAGTCAAAACGTTTCTTCACTTAGTAAGTGTGTTAGAATGGTCGATCGTGTTTTGATTTGTCGTCGATCTCTTATCCAGTTTCCAAGATGCCTGAAACAAGCGACGTGAACTTCAATCAACTTCAATATGGTAATGATCGAATCCTAACCGCGCTAACTCAAATCCAAGTTACGCCGTAGAGTCGAGGTTGCCTCCTCGAGAAAGTGAAGTAGTTGATGACTTCGTGAATGACTTCAGGGACGAAAACCCTCCCATGGGAATGACTGCAGCTGAGAAAAGACTCCAATACTTAGAGGAGCAATTGATGTATCTTAAAGGGGATGACATTTATAGGGAGAATAATCGCAAGTATGAGGCCATAAATTCCAAATTACCAACCAACTTCAACTTGACGGATATCCCTAAATTCAAGGGGCATGAAAACCCTTTGAACCACATCCGTGCCTTTAAGGATTGCATGTCTATCAAAGGCATCAAACCCGAGATGTTCTTAAGGATATTTCCTTCATCTCTTGACACCATCCCAAAGCAATGGTTCTACTCTTTAGAACACAAGAAGATCGCTACTTGGGAAGATGCCGCGATCGAGTTTGCTAAGCAATATGCGGATAATGCTGAGATCCAAGTTAACATGCGCACTTTAGAGGTTCTTACCCAAAATGACAAAGAAGGATTCACCGACTTTCTAAGTAGGTGGAGGAAGACTAGTACCCAACTAGTTGAACGCCCGGATGAGGCTACCCTTGTGGAGAAGTTCTTGGACAATCTAAAACCCATCTATGCCAATCATTTGAGGTACCAAAACATCAAAACTTTCAAGGACTTAACCGTACTAGGAACGCGAATTGAAGATGACATCCGTAAAGGACTCTTGTCCAAAATGGTAGGTCGAGGATATCAAGGCTCAACAAGTCGTTCTTACGGCTGCACTAGCAAGACCGATGAAGTTAACCTTCTCAAGCCATCCAAGAAGAGTACCCCACCAAGGAAATTCACAAATCTTGGGGACAGTTACTCCAACGCTCTAAAGAGGTTAATGAAGCAAGGCAAACTCCAACCCATAGGACCTACTCCCGAACCCGAAAAGAAATCCAAATTCTGGGACGAGAACTCATACTGTGAATACCATAGGGGCAAGGGGCATGACACAGAAAAATGCTACAAATTGAAAAATGTGCTTCAAGAATTGATTGAGGATGGTCGACTACGAATACCGCCGGGAGGTAAACTCAACAACACTCAGAATCCTCTTGGAATTCTAGTGATCACAAGTGAAGAATCTACCTTAGATTGTTCACACCTCATTTCTCCAGTTGAAGATGAGATCTACGTAATCGAGAATGAAGGATTCTACTCTACTATCTCCCCTACCATTTCCGACTTCCTCACATGGGCAAGGAGTGTGGATAGGCAAGTTTGGGAATTGGAAAATGTGGTGACGAATTTACGCAACACCAATGCGACACCTAAAGAGCATGCGCCACTAATCTTTTCTCAAAATGCTACTATGAAAGAAATAGTCGCCGTGGTTGATAAACTAGTCGACCAAATTACACAATTAGAGGATGAGATCATGAAAATGAGGGAACTAGCTACAATCAATGGAGTATGGGTCGATGATGATGAAGACGAGTATCTTATTGAACACTCCCTAGTCAAGGAAATAGTCCAAAATGGTGAAGACCAAGATGTGGACCACCTAACTCGTTCGGGGCGTCCATATCAAAGCACTACTCAAAACGGTCCAACCAACGTTGTCACACCAAATGATAACGAAGATGACTCCACCGATCATTTGCTCAAGCAATTACAGAAGACAAAGGCTGATCTTTCAGTCTGGCAACTAGTAGCAAGCTCATTCCCACATCGCCAAGCTTTACTGCAAGCTTTGGCCAAACTAAATGTAGCACATAACTCCACACCCGACGATGTAGTCAACTTGGTCTTCCAAGAATCACCGAAGCTAAGTAATCCTATTACTTTCTCAGACGAAGATTTGCCACCCTTTGGCGCCAGTCATAACTTAGCTCTTTACATCACTGTCATTTGCTTAAAGAAGAATGTGCCAATGACCTTCGTAGATGATGGCTCCGTGATCAACGTCATACCCTTGAAAACGGCATATAAATTAGGCATGAAAGAGTCGGATTGGACCACTACCAATCAAGGTGTTCGCGCATATGATGGTACAAGACGAAAGGTAGTAGGACTCGTTAACCTAACCATATCCACATGGCCAATTGAGCGAAAGGTTAACTTCCAAATAGTGGACATTGAAGCTTCCTTCAACATACTTCTGGGAAGACCTTGGATTCACGCTTCCAAAGCGGTAACATCCACCCTTCACCAAAAGATCAAAATCCCACTAAATGGCAAAGTGGTGACGATCACTTCGTCACCCATCAAGGCAATAATCGAAAAGAAGTCAAACAATCAAGTCCTTGCGGATCCAGTGTATGAACTTAGGGGCTTCCAAAGCATAAGTGTCATAGAAAGTGAATTGGCACCCCTATACTACAATCCCTACTCCAACTTGGTGGTCAACCACATACTCAAATCCCAGGGATACTTCCCTGGAATGCCTTTAAACCCTGTCCGAAAAAACACCTTCGCACCTTACAAGGAAGGCAACTAAAAAAGAATACAACTTGGACTAGGGTACAAACCCACTAAAGAGGAAGTTCTCGAGATGCTCGCTCAAGTTCAAAACCGTAAGCACATAGGAGTCCAAATGCGACCATACTTCCCTACCCTAAATGGATACTTCGTTAGGGAAGGAAGTCAAGAACTCTTTCATGGATTTCCCGAACCTTGGCACTACCTCGGAAGGAAGCTAGCCGGAATCGAGATCTTTCACGATTGCTATTTCATCCCTCCAGAAACGGTTCCTACCGTTAAAGCCCGTCAAGCACCTTGCTTAGACGAACAAGCTGTTAGTCTACTATTTGGAGAAGATCGATTTGTTAAAGCCGCGCTGGATGAGATCATTACCATGATACTTCAAGACGATCACTTCAACCCTACCGCGTTAATCACAGAAACAAACGCGAACCAACAGAAAGGATGGAGAAAATCAATCAAGTGGACCAACAATCAAGGAAGACTCTTCAAGCTCACCACTGGAGAAGGAGAGATGTTCAAAGGAGAACCAGAAGACGATGAATTTGAGTCAGAGTCAGAGTCGGAATCAGAGTCGGAGTCCAGAGAAGTCGCTAAGGAGTCTCCTCCTATCGTCACCCCCATTCCCTTTATTTCTCCTAGCTTAGCCTCAAATAGTAACAATAGTTCGGGAAATGTCCCAACAACTGTCCCTTTACCGCCACTGACCACAGATCAGATGGCTTCTTTGTTTCAACTTTTCTCAAACTTTAATATGAATAAATCAGGTTCTGCTTACTCTTTGTGTTATCTTGAGTGCAATTCTGTTTACGATGATACTAAGGATGACCCAGGCCCAGACTCAATTGAAATACCTCCCTACATAGCCAAAGAAATACTACAAGAAGGGAAAGGGGGACCAGTAATAGAGAACACCGAACCCATCAATGTAGGAACCGAACTACAACCCCAAGAGCTCAGAATAGGGACTACCTTGAGCTCTACCGAAAGGGCCGATTTCATAGACCTCTTACACGAGTTCAAAGACGTCTTCGCTTGGTCCTACAAAGACATGCCAGGGATCGACAGGGATATTGCCGAACATAGAATCCCAATTAAGCCAGGCTTCAAGCCTGTGAAATAAAAGCTTTGTCGAATGAGAACAGAATGGGCTCTCAAGATTAAGGAAGAAGTCGATAAGCAATTCAAAGCCGGGTTCATTAAAGTTTCCAAGTACTCTGACTGGGTAGCTAACATAGTACCTGTACCCAAAAAGGATGGGAGAATCCGTGTTTGTGTTGATTTTAGGGACTTAAACAAAGCAAGTCCTAAAGATGACTTCCCTCTACCACACATCGACATATTGGTGGACAATACCGCAGATCACGCGTTGCTATCCTCGATGGATGGGTACGCGGGTTATAACCAAATCAAGATGGCCATAGAAGACATGCATAAGACCGCCTTCGTCACTCAATGGGGAACCTATTGCTATACGGTCATGCCGTTTGGGTTAATCAACGCCGGAGCTACATATCAACGCACCGCAACTACACTCTTACATGACATGATGCACAAAGAAGTTGAGGTATATGGAGACGACATGATTGTCAAATCCAAGGATAGAGAGGGGCATATTGCGAACCTTCGCAAATTTTTCTCAAGGCTACGAAAATACAACATGAGACTCAATCCTCAGAAGTGCGCATTCGGAGTAACATCTGGCAAACTCCTAGGTTACGTCGTTAGCCAACGAGGTATAGAAATAGACCCTTCCAAAATCAATGCTCTGATCGAAATGCTGCAACCTCAAACAGAAAAAGAAGTCAGAGGATTCCTGGGAAAAGTATAGTATATAAGTCGATTCATATCGAAACTCACCATGATTTGTGAACCTATCTTCAAGAAGCTCAAGAAAACGGATCACACCATATCGGATGATGACTGTCAGAAGGCATTTGGCCGAATCAAGGAGATATTAGCTAAACCACCAGTGCTCATGCCACCTCAATGAGATCAACCTCTTGGTTTATATCTCACAGTAACCGAAACAGCCATGCTAGAGCAAACCATAGGAAAGGAGGAAAGGGTTATTTACTACCTTAGTAAGAAGTTCTTGGAGTATGAGTGCAAATACTCACAACTCGAAAAGACATGCCTCGCTCTTTTGTGGGCAACAAAGAAGCTACGCCATTACATGCTTAGCTACTCCGTCAAAATATACTCCAAAATGGACCCAGTCAAATACCTCTTCGAGAAACCCGTCCTCAACGGACGCCGAGCAAGATGAACTTTGATGCTCTCCGAGTTCGATCTCAAATACGTGCCTCTGAAATTTATAAAAGGGCGCGCCGTTGCCGAATTCTTTGCAGAAAATCCCATCAATGATGCACAAACAATAGATACTTGGTCATTTCCAGACGAGGATATACTCCAAACAGATGTAGACTCCTGAGACCTTTACTTTGATGGAGCATCAAACTTAAGAGGATTTGGAATATGAGTGTTGCTCATTTCTCCTGAAGGTGAGCATACACCAATCTCTGTCATACTCGACTTCGAGGTGACAAACAATGCTGCAGAATACGAAGCTTGTCTCATTGGACTACAAGCGGCAGTGAGCTTAGGCATTAAAAACCTCCGAGTACATGGGGATTCATCTCTGATCATCAATCAAGTTACGGGATCTTGGAAAATCCGAAGCGAAAGCCTAGCAGCTTATCAAGCCAGAATAGACCAAGTTGCCCAATTCTTGGATCACGTGACCTATCTACACCTACCTCGGGAAGAAAATCAATTTGCAGATGCTCTTGCAAAACTTGCATCTTTGATTATAATGCCAGATCACATGGTGGAAATGCCTTTATGTATTGAACGACGGTAAGAGCCAGCTTATGTCCACCAAATCACCGATGAAGAGGAAATCACACAGGAACCCTGGTTCCAAGAAATCCTAGATTTCAAGCTCAACAGTACCTATCCACCAGATATGGACAAAAGGGGACAACGTGCTATACGCCTACTAGCTTCCCAATACGTTATCATGCAAGGAGAGTTATACAAAAGAACACCTCTTGGTGTAATCCTACGTTGCCTTGATCATTCACAGACACGGAAAGTGATGGAAGAAGTTCATGATGGAGAATGCGGTCCTCACATGAGTGGGCCCATGATGGCAAAGAAGATCACACGCTTGGGGTATTATTGGACCACAATGGAATCCGATTGTATCAAATACGAAAGACATTGCCATAACTGCCAAATCTTCGGGAACGTACTACATGTCCCTCCTTCATTGCTTTATACAATGACATCTCCTTGGCCATTTTCTGCCTGGGAAATTGATATAATCGGGAAGATAACTCCAGCCGGAACAGGAGGTCACTGTTTCATCCTAGTGGCAATCGACTAATTCACCAAATGGGCAGAAGCGGCTTCCTACACTAGTCTCACGGCTAAAAAATGTAGCAAAGTTCATACAAAGCAACATCATCTGTCGATACGGTTGCCCACATGAGATCATTAGTGATAATGGATCACATTTCCAAGCCGAGACTGAGCAATTGCTAGCCAAGTACAAAATTAGGCAACACCAATCTTCGCCATATAGACCACAGGCTAATGGCGCGGTAGAGGCAGCAAACAAGAACGTTGTCAAAATTCTCAAGAAAATGATTGACAACTATCGAGATTAGCCAAGAAAGATACCCTTTGCTTTGTGGGGATATCGCACATCTGTTAGGACACCCACTGGGGCCACCCCTTTCTATTTGACCTACGACATGGAAGCTGTACAACCAGTCGAGTTAGAAATACCATCGTTGCGTATCTTACTCGAAAGTCAAATCCCGGAAGCCGATTGGAAGAGGGATAGATATGAAGAACTCATCCTCCTGGATGAACGTAGGCTACGCGCCTTGCATAATGTCCAAACCTATCAATCACGTATCATACGAGCCTTCAACAAAAGGGTCAAGCCAAGGAACATCAAGGAAGGAGACTTAGTACTCAAGTCGGTTAGAGCTCTTTTACCTGTCGATCCACGGGGAAAATTCAAACCTAATTGGGCCGGGCCATTTCTAGTCAAGTCCATACTTCCAGGGGGTGCGGTTAGAATCACAGACCTATATGGGAATGAATTTGCCAACTCGACAAACCTCAACCAACTAAAGCGGTATTATGCCTAGGATAGGAACAAAAACGCGCCTCGCGTAACCTCACGTGTCGCTCTTGTGGCACTAAATAAACGGCCCCTGGCCAAGCTAAAATAAGCTAATGTCATTCTGCTCTTGCATTTTGACAATTTGTCATCCTCAGATCATCAAATAAACTAAACTGCACCTTCAGAGTAAGTAAAAAGCTCATGCTTATTTTCTAACGTTCATTACAAGCTCTTGCTTAGAACAATTATTCTTTTACATTTACTCGAACTACGCGCAAGGGTTAGATTTCATTTTCTTAATGAATACGTAGGCAATCCTTCATAGGATACAACCCATTAATTTCAAAATGTAAATAGAAGGACATTTGCATTGCATTTGGAATTTGACAAGAATAATAAATGGAAAATCACAACGGTTTCATAACCAATTAACCTTTTTTATTTCATTCATTTCTAATAATAATAATATGTTACATAATAAAGATAAAAAATAGGCTAGGATTCTAAAAACCCCACCTTCTTATTACAATAATAATAATAATAAATAATAATAGAAACTTGGGCTATTCCTCCATTTTCCCTTTGCCCTTGTCATTTTTGTCATACTTCTTGTCACGACCTCGAGCCGGACGCTCTTGCGCCACTTCGGACCTAATCACCAACGGTCTTTCTCGTGGTCTAGCCTTCCCATTCTTGTCAATCACTTTGTCCACGGTAGGAGAGGTCTTCGGTTTCTTCGAAGGATGAACAACTCGAAACCCGGCTTCTTCCTCTCCCTCAGTCAGATGCTTCTCTTTCTCCTTTTCCACCTCGCGCACCTTGTAGTCAACAGGCTCGCGCTTCCTCAATCTCTTGCACTCTTCCGAAGTAGTAGCTTTCCTCCATCGCAGATAAGAGTCCGACACCCATAAGGCACTAACAGAAGAGTTCAAGAACCATACATTTCTTTGAGCCCATTTAATGGCCCACTCCCTTCGACTCTCAGTAGTAAGCGCCACGGCAGTCTGCGGGACAGTGTCAAGCTTCGGGATTGTCTGCTTTAGTCCAACCTGTCTCATCAGCCTTTCCGGGAAGATGCATACCATGAATTCCAAGCCAGGAATGCGCACAGATCGAGTAGGATCCAAGGAAGATACTCCAGTGACATATTTGAGATGCCACCATGGTACAATCCACCTAATAAAGGGGCATCATCACTCTTCAATTTATTCTCCCAATAATTGCAAACTCGAGTGAAGTCCACCATGTAAAGCCTGGTCCTCACTGCAATCGAACGAGCATGATAAGAAGGAACATGAACAAGGGGCTCGATCAATCGAAGACGCTCCATAAGCCAAACCTACCAATAGCGGGTATTAGAAAGAAAAAAAGACAAAAGAACAAAAAAAATGAAAAAAAACGAAAAAAAAGAAAAAAAAAAGAAAAAGAAAAATAAGCGTTCTTTTACCTGCAAAATAACGGGACTTCCCAAGTACGGTAGGTCGCGATTGCCTTTCCTATTATCCAAACCCAATAGGATATCTCCTAAGCATAAACTGGCTGGGCTCCTGCGCAGCTCCATTTGCTCAACCAGGCCCAGGAGACGGGGATCACCTCTCAAGTCTTCATCGACATGCCCTTGAAGGACATATACATGCAACAAACAAAATCCGAAGGCCCTTCGCCTAGCAACATAAGAAATGGTGGGGTTGGCCCTGTTAATGAATCGGTCAATGAAGTCCAACATTCGCACTCCTTTCGAGGTCACTAAACGGTTCACCTCAATTCTTGCTAATCCAAGCAAGTCTTTAAATTTGTTCTTATACCCTTGCGAAGTAGAAGGAATGGCAGTCAAGTGTTCTGGGTCCCACCCACCGATCGCAGCAATTTCTTCAGGATATGGGCAAATGTCGCCTCCGAGGAACGCAAAAACATGATAATTCGGGTCCCAATAATCAAGACAAGCATCTAGGAATGGTTTGACAACCTTGATAAGCTTCAAACTCAACAAAGATCCAAGATTATAAGCGCCCATGTCATGCTTCTCCATGTTGGAAAACTCATTGGTCCACTCTTTTAGGCGAATCTCCAAAGTATTCATGATGAGTGATTATATTGAGAATTTTATGTAATAAGACGAAGAAGAGACGGAAGAATTGTGTGAATAAAACCTCTATCAACGTCTCTATTTATACTAAACTTTGTTTCCTAAAATCTGCCAGAACAGACACGCTTGGGACAGGCGCATCACCTGCTGCGCCTCTTCAAAGGGACGCAGCTCCTGTTGCGCCTCTTCCTCAGCAAGGTTTCTGTGATTTTCCGCGTTGGATCTTTCCTAAATTCCTTGGCGAATAATTTCCTATTCCTACGGGTTATTATTTTGGTAAATATGTGAAAATTGCCATATTTCGTGTTTCCTAAATCCGCGGGCACGCATTTCGAGACAATATCAGCATTTTCGTCATTTTAACGCACTTGTATATTTTCATTTTAGGGAATAATTTTCATTTTAATGTAATTTATTTCAAAATTTATATATACTTCTTTTATTTTTATCTCCATTTATTTCTTTTGTAATCATTTCATTTCTAACATATAGGTTTATATTTTTTTTCATTTTTTTGGGGGTAACCCTCCCTACCGTCTGGTCATTTTCGGCAAATTTTTTGCATTTTTGGCACTTTATTTTGCATTTTTTGCACTTTTGAGTCATTCGTTTTGCGCTAATTTAGGCCATATGCATATACAAATGTATGTTCTATGTAATTTCTATGTAAATTTCGGCAGCGTGACGGCATAAACCGTCATCTACCAAACCTGTTCAAAGCTAACCTGCAGGTACAAGCAACGCAACCAAGGCACTCAGGCCATCATATATACAACCAAAAAAGGGAAATGTACAACAAACTGGGGGCTCGAGCCCCAAGCAAAGTCCAAAATGTCCAAGATGTAGGTCCAAAATGTACAAATGTACAAAACAACCAACAGCAAAACAAAACTACTGCCGGTCGCCCTCTAGCTCCGCAACTCTCACCTCGAGAGCAACAACCTCGGCGTCGCGAACCTCGAGCTCCCTCAACAAGCGATCTGTCTCCTCCCGAGACTGAGCCAACTCTTGCTCCAGCTCACGATCCCCCTGCAAACAACAAAATTGGCTCATGTCAATCATTTCAAGCAATTACAAGAAAAGTTGGAAAATCAAAGTTCGAAAATGAAATAGACAAAAGGTTCATACCTGACGACCTCGATCGCCGACAAGTGCCTCGACGGTAGTAGCTCGCAGCCGGTTGGCCACCCTCCATAACGCCACAAACCAAGACAGCGCAACCTGCATTTTCAAATAGAGGTTCTCAATAATTGAATAAGTTCAGTCAAATGTGTTCTTACACAAAAAAAATCATGCAAATTAGAGGCTCACCCTCCGAATCAGATGCTGCCAATCATCCAGGCCAGCATCCGTCACAGCCACGTCAAAGTCACGTAGCTCGGAAATCGTCGTCCTCCCGATCGCGTCAGTGTACTCGAGGGTCTCGGGGTACTCTGGGGGCTCGATGCCCGTCGTCTCAACCTCTTGCAAAGTCAAATGTTTCTCATTAATCGATGATCTTTAATCGTATTCTCAAAATCAAGAATAAAGGAGAGTGAGATGCTCACCACAACCGGCCAGTATGCCAACCTCCCGTAGAGGAACGCCGAGTAGTCCTCACCAGGAAGAAGGAGGGCGTCACCACCAATGCCAGCCAAGTCAGCCTCCCTCTCAGCCTCAGAAGGCTCCCTGAACATCGTCCTAGGAGGATCGATGGGAACCGTCAAGACATCCCGAGAGCACTGACGAGCCAAGCGCTCGCCCAAGTACCACACAGGACCTATCGACGTCCTCAACAGCAGCCGGCTCGAGCTCCTAGGTCGAAGGACCTCATCCACAAAAGGAGGCGCGCCAGCGTACTCCGCCCAAGGCCTGGGCACCCACTGGGGACAAGACAAATAAGGAATCATTCTTATGATCGGTTAAGAAGTAATGAAGAAGCAAAACGAATATAAGTGAGATACTCACGCTGTCCAGCTGAAGAGCGTTCACGCCCCGCCGGTAAACACCGTGAGAGGAACGCTTGCTCCTCGTACGACACATCACCCAATCCCTCACGACGGGATAGGCCTTCTCCAGCGGCTCCATCCTCTTAGGCGAGAGGCTCGGAAAGTAGGAGTACACCCATGCCTGTGAAGCAAGATAGTCAACAACGATCTTTCATAATTCGATAAGTGATTTTAGTCTAAATGAAGGTTCATACCTCCAACAGTAGCCCAGGGCTGACAGCACCAGGAGAAGTCCCCTTCTCCATCAACTCCAGATGAACCATGGCCCTCATGAAGTGGATGAGGACCGCTAAACCAGCAGTGACCCAGTCCCAACGCCCTAAGGAGCTCAGGTCAGAAAGAAAGGGAAGGAGCTTCATCGACAGCCTCTCTCCCTTGTCTCCGAGGTAAATCGAAGACAGAAACCACTAAAGCCACAAACGGGCCCTCTGCTCAGCTGTACAGGGAGGGGGAGCCGTCTCTATCCCGTCGATCACCACCCGCGCCGGGGTCATCCCCGCAAATTAGTCTCAGACATAGGAACTGGGCACCAAACTAGGCACTGTAACAGCCTTCGACGCCAAGTTCCAGCCGATCAACCTCCTAGCCTTGGCCGAGTCCACCCTCATGGCAGTCTCCGGCCACTCCACCACCTTAGTCCCGCACGACAGACCAGAAATCATGCCGTAGTCCTCCAACGTAACTCCCACCTCACCAAAAGGCATGTGGAAAGTGGAAGTCATGTCCCAGAATCGGTCCAAGAAAGCGCGGACCAGGCTAAGGTTAGCCCGCAGCTTCCTCTTCGCGATATCCCTCCAAGCCTATACCAAGGCACCAAACGCTCTATGCTCGATCATGGCGCGCTACTCCGCCGACAGCCTCTTATATCACTCCATCGCCATCGTGTAACTCGAGAACGACCTGATGTTCCCGGCCTCCTATTGTGATTTGAAACAAAAGCTATCTTTAGTTTGAATGAAAATTGGAAAGGATATGAGCAAATGAAATGAAAGAAGGCGAGTGATGGTTAATGAATTCAAGATTACCAAGCTCTTCACCGTTTTGTAGGACAGGTGACCCTCCGCAGCCCAAAGCAAGTGCCTGCTGTCCCAGGTCTCAGCCCACGCGGGTGCTCCCCTCAGCTGACGACCACCTCGCCCAACGTTGGCCCGCCTCTGGGCCTCCTCCTCCTCAGCAGCCTTCTCCTCGTGGACCTCGTCCTCAGCAGCCATCACCGCGGCGGTGAAAACCTCCTCCAAAGCCTCCTCGATAGCACGAGAAGGATCAACAGCAGTGTCTATCTCCATGGGAGCTCTCCCAGAAGTAGAAGCCTCATCACCTGCAACGTTAAAGTAATTTTAGGTCGCGTCACGTGATTACAAGCCTTGATTAGGGGATTTTCGAGCTTTCGGAAGCCCTGAAATCGCTCTTTTCTCGCCATCTTTGGCCGTATTCCCACAAACCCGATCACTCATGTGGTAATTAGGTTCAAGGCAAGCCTAAGTTGAAGCCTAGTCACGGGTTCGAGTCGAAATTTCGGCAGCATTTCGTTATAACGGCGATTATGCCCTAGAAAAGTGTTCTGAAAAAGCCGTCACAAACCGAAATTCCGAAATGATAGGAAGTTTACCCATCATCCAAGGATCCCAAATATCAAGTTTCATCGCAAATGGGCAATCCTAAGGCCATTTTCGAAGCAATTTACGGTTTAGCTGTGAAACCGTGTCAATTTCACTCAAATGCTCAAAAATCAACGAAAATTCAAAACAAATACATGGTTATGATTCTTATACTACCAATTAGCCATTTACAAGATCAATTTTACAAGGCAAAATCATTTGGGGGAAAAGCCCCAAATTTTTGACATTTCAGGGTTGAAAACCCTAAATTTTGTCGATCAAATTCATCCATTATAGAAGATTAATGCAAGAATGTGAAAGAAATGTAGATTCATATACATTATAACATACTCATATATGTCAAAACTAATTTGTCATAAAATTAAAACGGATTTTATGCATGCAAACAATATAACAAAAGAGAAGAAATCATATCCTTACATAGATGTTTCGGTTTTATAGGGCACAAAAGAAATCTCCTTTTCTTTTGTTCTTGAGCTTTCCTTATGGATGAACAAGATCTAAGTTTAAGATCTCTCCCCAAGCTTTATACCCAAGGCTAACTCTAAATCTAATTAATATTATTTGATCTAGTATAATATTAATCATAGTAGAAAATTGAACCAAAACTCTTTAAATCATATAAAAGTTTCGGTTTTTAAGAGAGAAGAAGAGAGGATTTTTCTTCTCACTAGAACTTGTATTTTGGATGAGTAGTTAGAATGAATAATACACACATTACATTATGGTGTATATCAAAAATAAGAAGAAAAACCAAGTGGTTTTTCTTCTCTAAAAATCCGGCCAAGAGGAGGTGGAAAGGAGCCAATGCATGGGCTCATTTGTCTTCACAATGCACTATAGGCATGTAAGGCTACTAAAGCAAAACAATCATTATGTTTAGCTACTAATTAAACAATTAATTAGCTTAAACCTCTTCTTTATTTCGGTCCACTATATAATATGTATCCCATATTATTTTTGTCAATTGTCTATATGTTACATGTCACATGTCACATATATTTGTTATGTATTTTTAACATATTAAAAATCAACGTATTAATAAAAATACGTCACATACAAAAATTGACTTAGTAATATCATAATTACTTGTACCAAAAATATTTTACCATTTATAAATCACAACAGATTGTATTTATAACAATTCATTCAAATTTAATTGTTACATTAAACAATTTATTTCATCCGAGTAATTATACAATTTAATTACTCAGACCGTATCTCATTTAATCACATTTCAATTTGATACGTAAATTTTACTTCCAAAATTGTCCGTCAATTTTCAAGTAATTTAATTAACTCGCAACGTTATACGATTAATTAAATAATCAATTAAGAGTATTGCCCTTTAGGTATGACCTAGGGGGTCAACTGATCACCACCGTCACACGACAGTAATGTCAAACTCTAGTCAGCCAATCATTACCGATATATGTTGACCAGTTGACAGTAACAATATTACTTCCCAATTGTATTCTTTAAAATGAGATTTAATAATGATATTTAAATCATGTGATCGCACTATTGTTGAGGACACATTTCCCAACAATCTCCCACTTGTCCTCGATAAGTGTGCGTCACCAATTCTCTTGTCCTATTACTATCTCCCACTCAATGCAAGGTGTCTTTCAGGTCGTACTTGCAAGTGATCATATCGAGAGTGGTTTCCTCGATCTGGAGAATAACTGATTGACCGGATTTATCCACACTGGATACCTTCCGAGCGTGGCCACGCATTTCCAGTTCATTACTCCTCGAGTGGCCCTGAGATATTGTTATGACCCTGACAAGGGGATGGACAATTCCTATCGCACTCATTCCCTTCGACTAGCCACAGCCATCATAACCCAAAATATGCCCATTTGACCCCATTTACGAAGGTCGTAGTAACACAAATCAAAGTTAATCAAATCGTGCCATCTTAGGAGAATAGTCTTTAGTCAAAAGAATCGACTCATTTGAATACTATAGTAGCTCTTGCCACGACCAGGCTATATAAATTTGCCAGAACTCTATAAGCGGTCATTAGGCCCGACAAGGTGTTCCTAACATCTGCCTATGTGATCGACTAGTCATCTCACATGACTGTATGGCACTTGAACTTGCCATCAATCGCATCACACTCTAGTCACTTCGAGACGTCACCTCATACAAGTGACTATGGGCGAATACTATGCTAATCCGTGTTCACTTTAACGGGGTTCAATTGTCTCTACAACCCGTTTGGATGTAACAAAGTATAATAAAAGAGTTTTAAAATAAAACTCGAACGACAAATGCGATTATCACACATGAATAGTCAATGCCTGATTACTATTTCATGTTCTATAATCTAATTTGATCTTGTACATAGTTGTTCATTTCAATTCAATTGAAATGACATGACTCATCATGTTTAGCCTTTGAGAAGGCTTTGGTTAGTAGGTTTTATCAATTTCTTGTACCTTACTCAACCTCACTACATACTCGTTTTCCTTTGTAATGTATACATTTGCATTACAATACTTTCTGAGTACGTGTCGAGATCCAATCAAGACATAGGCCCTCTTAGCCTAAGAATAGCCCCCACTGTTTTCACAGTGTGCGGGACTCATCCTGTTGCACATCTCATGATTGCAAGTGTACTCAATTTCCGTTATAAATATCTCTCATTGTTCTTTATTGCCTAGAATGATTCTAGAAAATCTACTTCTTAATTATCATAACCACAATGGTATCTTAACCATCATAACCACAATGGTATCTTAACCATCCTAATGTGTTTTGATTATGGTTTTGTCGGAAACCATGCGCAACCTCAATTGTCAATTGTCACTTGTGTAACACCCTTACACAAAATTGCATCATAAACACTTTGCATTATAGCCTTAATGCTTCTGCAAGCACTTAAGGACAATCTTTATGGCGTACTTGGCAAAGATTACTTAAATTCGATTTTGAAAACAGTTCATCATACTCAAAGTATATGAAGTGTTATACATCATTACTTATTTAATTGATCCGGCAGCGGAAGCAAATGGAATCAATCAAATATGTTCAATTTAATTGAACTAGTCATGAATCTTATCAACATAAGACTTCTTACTGACGCAGATATCATGTGGATTTATCTTCATAAATCCGGATATTCAAGATGTATTATAATACTCCAAAAGTCTTAAATCATTCTCAATGATCAATATGTCATCCACATATCGGACTAACTAAAACTTCCGTAACTCCCACTAAAATCCATGTATAAACACAACTTCTCGACTTATCGAGAAATGTTTTATCACATGATCGAAATGTTGATTCCAACTCATTGATGTCCTACTTAAGATTCTCTCTTAAGTTGCTCATCATCTTAGGATTGCAAGAATCTACAAAACTCATGACATGTATTGAATACATTCCTTCTATTGAAGAAGTGGGTTTTAGATTCACTCGCTATGTATTTCATAACCTCATAATGAAACACAATCCCTAAGAAGATCCAAATAGACTTAAGCATTTCAATTAGTGCAAAACCCTTTGCAACCAATCTTGCTTTGAAATCTCTCTTTATTAGTGCAAAACCCTTTGTCACTAATCAAGCCCTTTAGTTTCGGATTTTCATGGCTCTAAGCCTTGTATTGAGTTGTGGCTTAAACATTCTTATGTAAGTCATATGTTCATTACTTTCTAGAAGTAATCAACTTGAATCAAACAATTTCTTTTGTAAGTTATAAGCTCTTTACTTTCTTAAAAGTAGCATGAATTCATCATCTTTAACAAGTGACGAATTTAACCTCCTAGGTTTTAAAGAAACAACGTCTTACACAAAACGTCTCATGTAGTCAAGAAAGTCCAGTTTCTCGCGACATAACATCTTTGTGGTTCTTGAGACATAACATCTTGACATAACATCTTTGTGGCTCTTGAATAATTTCTCCCACTCTGTCTTCTAGAAATAAACTTGTATTTTAGAAAGACAGCTTCACGAGCCGCAAACCCGTCGTACTCGTGATAATTGCAAGGGAAAAATGAGCATTTGTTTCTTGTGAAAACTTACAAACATGGTACCCTTACCATTTCATATCTCATATGATTCTATTTAGTGGAAAAATAATTTAGACAAAATGATAAAATCCCCAAAAGTATCAAGTAACTCAAAGTAACTTGATTGAAGTCCAAACCATATCGAATATCGTTTGATTTCTTATCCAAACACACATTATTCCATAATGCGTGCTAAGAGAGATTAACTTGTGATACTATATCACATTTCTTTTGGCTTATATCAAAGTCTTCACTTTGATAATCCCATCACGACTAAATCGTGATTCCTTGAACTCTTTGAAATTCTTCAAAATTTCTCTATTTACCTTATTAAGTGAACATATTATCGTCAACTTAAATCGTTGGTAAAAGAAAATGATCAACCTATTTTGGATCGATGATTTACAAACTCGATCTCCTTTTCAACCAAAAGGCACGAGACATCTTGCTTTGAATACAAGATACGCATACACCATTAACAACCTAATGGTTTCAAGAGTACTCGATAACTCTTTGCGTTCATCATTCCAAAATTTTAAGGTTTAATCTTGGGTTACCAATTTGAGTCTTACATCATCTTCATGATATATCATTCTAGTTTGGTTTAGAATATAATCACCTTGATGATGGGCTAGCCATACATCAAATCATGGTGTAAAGGGTCACAAAGGTGAAAACCTCTTTTGTATCTTAACAAGTTTATACTCTTATTTAGAGTTTATGCACTTAATAGTCATAATTAAGTACAACTTTAAATCCAAAAACTAGATTGAGTACACAATTACTCTGTCTCTCGATATCATTGTTGCTAGTCGTCATATTCTAATCATCCTATGTATCAAGTACAATGATGAAAACCTCCATTGGTTTCTAATATAGACGAAGTAGTACTAGCAAAATTTTATGTTTAATCAAATAAACATTTTTAAAGAAGAAGGTCCCATTAGATGTCCCACAACTAACTTGTTGATTCTTCAATAATTTGGGGTAGTTTCCTTTCTCGTGTCCAACATTTTAAGACAATGGAAACTTTATCGGTCGGGATTGATAGGTTTAGTATCGTTATTCTCAACAACTTTACCTTTAACATTACCTTGTATCAATTCCATTATAATCTTTACTTCTTGAACCTCGTCCTCATCTTAACGGTTTAAGAGAATGCTCCCACTCATTTCAATGAGTCTTTGCTTTGAGAAGCAAAATTGAATTCATGAATATTACTCTTCATTTGTTCGTTTTAATCTTAAAACTTTCATTGAAGTGGTTGCGCTATTTTGGTCAATTACGAATTCTGACAAAACTAATTACCAAAACAATTTATCGCTTCAAGGTACTTAATTCATTTAAGTATATGAATAACAATCCATTGTAAGTAGATGTGTTAGTCAATAATCAAAAACCTGTTTGATAATGAATAACTTTAATCTATACTCTTTAAGAGATCCTTAGCAATGGTTCATTTGAGGTTTTAGAAGCAAACTCATATTTGTCTTTAGTTACGATGTTTTAATGGAGATTTGAATCAAAATCGAAATGATATCGTATATGAATTGTGGTAAAGAAATAGAACAATATTATAACGGAATAATGGAAAACTTAACATTCATCGTTTTATAAATACTTGTGAACAAGTATAGCATTTACATAGTGACCTCTACCCAACTATGATAAATGATTCCAAGACCCAAATTCATATCAACTTAGGCACGGGGTAGCCGATGCAACCTTCATTAATATAACTCGGTGGATTAACCTTTTAATCGATTCTACTTTTAGAACTCTTGGTCGATAAAATTACTCTAATGTTTATCTATAGCCCAAAACACATCAACAAGGGCACGGGGTAGCCGATGCATCCCTTATCAATTACTTTTGTTGAGTTCAATCCAAATTTCGAATAAATGTGTCCATTATCCAAACCCACATTAACTTGGGCACGGTGTGGCCGATACATCCCTTATCAACATGAATTCGGTGGATTAACATTCATCACCCACTTCCCCTACGTAACAAGGTTTGTACCCCGGTGTAGCCGAGCGCACTCCCTCGCGAAATAGGTTTTCATGGTTTCTACTATTTGGTAAGGCTATGTCTCAATTAATTGTTTTAGCGAGAGGTCATGTCAATTTATTATCTATCACGTTTTAAGTGAACTAAAGCGGTGAACTACGATAATTCGAATTGACACGGTCGATAAACTCGATAAAATAAGACAATGCATGTTTAGTTATGGCGATTTAGCAATGCATATGACATAAAATAAAATGCAAGCATAAAATAAATAAATCCTAGTATGGCCTTTCCTAAAATAGAAAAACTCTTAATCTATTACATATTCGGAAACCAACTCCATTGGTCCCTTGAACTTCGGTTGTGGCACGCATCTCGAGGTAACACCGTCTTTATGTATCGTCATTCTTGAAGAAATCCGTCTTTTGGAACTCCGGAATGAATAAAATTACATAATAAATTACATAATTTCCTATTATACATTTGTAACTAAAATAAAATAAATCTATTAAATTACAAAACGGTGATACGAGATCACAATTAAAAATTACAACCGAATCGATATTCCCATACATTTCGGGAAATACCAATTAAATCTAAGGCCATACTAAGTAAAATTACATAATTCAAAATTACATAAATTAAAATTATGACAATCATAAAGAAAATGCAGCATTATAATATGTATGAACATGCTCAATTTTATGCTAAATCGCCTTTTAATTAGCCAATATCGTATATTACTCGGTTTTTACGGATTCGCGTGATTTCAACATTTTATAATCACAAAAATGCATAAACTCATATTTATGCATAAGTTAATTACCCTAACCTCTTAGGACTCAAAATATTGTCTTCACTAATAATTTGACCATAATTAACCTTTATTTACAAAATTGCTCATAAATGGACCAAAAATTACAAAAATAAGCTATTAAACTTCAAATAAATCCAAAATTTCAAATAAATTCAAAATTTGAAATTTAAATTCATGAACATTCTGGAAAAATTCCATGACACTCATAATGTTCAAAATCTTAGGTTAAAAATTTCGAAATTTTTCGGGAAAAACAATGTTGCGGTTTATCGATTTATAATAAAATAATCATAAAAACATGGAAAAATTATTTTCACTAACTTTTCAATCTTAGATCTGAAAAAGATAATAAAATGCAACATTACACGTTTTTCCTAAGTCATAGATTATGTTTTATTAATTTTCAACTAATAATGTCACTATTTATGCTATTTTTCTTCAAAAATTCATAAATCATGCTAAAAGACTTCTTTATAGCCAATTATTTTACACACATCTTGTAAAATTGCATGTGACAACATATTAATTTTCTATGACCAGATTCGAAATTTAACTCATATTAACCTATTTTTCTCTTAAATCCGAATTTAATAATGAAAAATTCATTTTTCGAGCATAACAAGTCCAAAAATTATGAAAATTTACAGGTTATCTCAAAATAATATATGTAACAACATATCCAAAAACCAAGTAAAAATTCGAAGTATAGCTAATTTTCGACCAAAAATGACATTTTTACTCATAAAATCACATTTAAATGCCATTATTGTTAAATATGAACAATAAAAATCCGAAAAATTAACCAAAATATCCTAAAACACTTTAGGACCAGAAATATTAACATGCATGTAATTATTTCGTGATATATCATAATAACACAAATTTTACAAGTTTTATTTGTTATTCATATAACTCGGAAAAACTTTTAACCAATTTGCATGCAAACAACCGTGGCTCTGATACCGATTGAAAGAAATGTAGATTCATATACATTATAACATACTCATATATGTCAAAACTAATTTGTCATAAAATTAAAACGGATTTTATGCATGCAAACAATATAACAAAAGAGAAGAAATCATATCCTTACATAGATGTTTCGGTTTTATAGGGCACAAAAGAAATCTCCTTTTCTTTTGTTCTTGAGCTTTCCTTATGGATGAACAAGATCTAAGTTTAAGATCTCTCCCCAAGCTTTATACCCAAGGCTAACTCTAAATCTAATTAATATTATTTGATCTAGTATAATATTAATCATAGTAGAAAATTGAACCAAAACTCTTTAAATCATATAAAAGTTTCGGTTTTTAAGAGAGAAGAAGAGAGGATTTTTCTTCTCACTAGAACTTGTATTTTGGATGAGTAGTTAGAATGAATAATACACACATTACATTATGGTGTATATCAAAAATAAGAAGAAAAACCAAGTGGTTTTTCTTCTCTAAAAATCCGGCCAAGAGGAGGTGGAAAGGAGCCAATGCATGGGCTCATTTGTCTTCACAATGCACTATAGGCATGTAAGGCTACTAAAGCAAAACAATCATTATGTTTAGCTACTAATTAAACAATTAATTAACTTAAACCTCTTCTTTATTTCGGTCCACTATATAATATGTATCCCATATTATTTTTGTCAATTGTCTATATGTTACATGTCACATGTCACATATATTTGTTATGTATTTTTAACATATTAAAAATCAACGTATTAATAAAAATACGTCACATACAAAAATTGACTTAGTAATATCATAATTACTTGTACCAAAAATATTTTACCATTTATAAATCACAACAGATTGTATTTATAACAATTCATTCAAATTTAATTGTTACATTAAACAATTTATTTCATCCGAGTAATTATACAATTTAATTACTCAGACCGTATCTCATTTAATCACATTTCAATTTGATACGTAAATTTTACTTCCAAAATTGTCCGTCAATTTTCAAGTAATTTAATTAACTCGCAACTTTATACGATTAATTAAATAATCAATTAAGAGTATTGCCCTTTAGGTATGACCTAGGGGGTCAACTGATCACCACCGTCACACGACGAAAATAATGTCAAACTCTAGTCACCAATCATTACCGATATATGTTGACCAGTTGACAGTAACAATATTACTTCCCAATTGTATTCTTTAAAATGAGATTTAATAATGATATTTAAATCATGTGATCGCACTATTGTTGAGGACACATTTCCCAACAGAATGATATACATACCTCGATTAGTCATGGCGAATGCAAGCTTTTGGATCAAAGTTTGGCAGAAATGGTTAAGATTTGAGAGAAAAATTGATGATTTATGTTTCGAAATAATGAACTGAGTCCCTCTGTTTTATCGCGTTTTTACGCAGAAAAGACACCTCCAGAAATAGATGCAGCAGGCGCTGCGCCTCTTCCTGAGATTCCTTTCATACGAGTTTTCAAAAATTCGTTATGAGTTCGTTATTTGTGGGCCCATATTTGGTGCGCCTCTTCCTCGATGCCATTTTATCTTTTTTGGTCCGTTTGACGATTATTCTTCGTTCAGACCCGCATTTATAAGCCAACCGCAGGCTATTATACGTTATTTATCGCTTCCAAGACTTTGCTTGTCACAACGAGCAGGTATTCTCTTCACAGGTGTTTTGACACGCCTTCATTATATTCCCCCAGCGAGAGTAAGCGGATCGACAATCCCTCTCAAGACATGGAGATAAGTTCCTGATAAGGTTCCCCACACGAGAGTTCATGACATACAATCGTCCCTCACAAGTTCCTCCGAAGTTTGTTTGAAGACAACCCAAGCAGATTTCTCCCAGCATTTCCCGCCTGTGTCCTGCTACTCGCAATATTTCTTGTTTCCCCGCGGAGTGCGATAAAGGTATCGTTCTCCCGAAGTTCCCTAACCCGTAGAGTTCCTACACTCGAGCCTTAGTTACCCCTTAGTTTGAACTTGTATTCGGGCCTCCTTCCCATTAATGCTTTCCTTTAGGGCCCCACACCCTAACACCAATCCTTACTTATCTTTTAGGTCTTACCCTTAGCTCCTACGCTTACCCTTAGCTCCTATGCACCTCCGGAAGCATCTCGAGAAGAAGTCTCAGGTATGATCTCTTCTTATGGCTGGCGAGCCGCCTTACGTAGACTAATGGACTTTAAACGACCCTCCCCGATAGTCGACAGACTCTAAAATGTTCCCGACGATAGGTCCTTGGTTCAGACCCCTTGAGCCGCCTCGCGTCGCCATAGTCAGCAGGTTGTAATCTTCGATGGACCTGATGGCTATACTTTGAATTTCGCCTTGTCCAAGCCTCAGTCAAAGTGGGGGCTCTGTAGATACCTCATTTCTGCACCTCCCGCAAACCACCCGGTGATGATTGGGCCGCATGTTTGGTACGCGGAACGATTTGTGACAGTTCGTAAGTTTATCGTCAAGTAATTTCTCAAACACTGATGTCTACCTCTTAGTTGTCATCTACACGCCGATACGGTCGTTTTGACAGTAATTAGAGTACATTTGGAGTTCGGGCCTAAAACCGTCTTCATTTTCTGATAACCGCTAAAACCCGAGTCAGAATGTTCTGGAATGTTCCGGATATTTCTATTCCATATTTTATAAATATTTCACAATGTTTTAATCTTTGGTAAATAATTTCCCGTAATATTCATACAAAATATTAAGGAAAATAGAATTAATTCGTTATTCCATAAATTAAACACGGAAATCTTTCTTCTGCAGGAGGAAACCACCTGGGAACAGGCGCAGCAGGTGCTGCGCCTCTTCCAAGAGACGCAGTGACTACTGCGCCTCTTCCCAGGTCCTTTTCTGCGTATTTCTTCGTATCTTTTTTATATCTTTTCGAGATTCACTTCCAAAGTTTCTCCGAAAACCCTACTCCTTCACGTGATTAGTATAAATAGGAGCCTTCGCTCCTCATATTTCTCACGCGAGTGTCCGCCCTTCTCTTCTCCTTTTGCATTCTAAGACCACGTTCTTACTTTTTGGCATCTATGTGCTTGAACATTCGACCACGTAAGCTCGGATCTTTCTGAGTACCAGCCTCGTTTGCATGACCGACCAATTTGACCAACTCCACAACTAATCAACTTAATTAATCTTAATCGTTTTCCTCTTACGAGGGCACTTTCGTTACATTCGAGTCGAGCATCACTAATCGTAAACTTAGTTCATCTCGTTTCGTCAAACATGTAAGTCTGAGGGTGTAAATCCTTCTTTATTTATTGTTCTTTACCTTTTTGTATCACTAATGTAAGATTTATGTCGAAAATATTTGTTAAAACCGATTTATAAAACTATGTTTTATACCCTTTTTATGGATTACCAGAAGATAACCGTCGAGAAAGGACGCAGCAACTGCTGCGCCTCTTCGAAGGAGCGCAGTGCCTGCTGCGCCTCTTCATGAGGCTGCCGCAGTTCCTGTTTCATTTCTTCTTCCTTCGTCCTCTGTAAATTCGTTGTTGTTTTATTTTTTTTCGTTTGTTTTCGTCAATTCTTTGATGTAATAACATAATAATTTCACATGTACGTAATTTATCATTCGCTAGTATATAATTCATCATTAAATCCGACCTTAAATCCCTTATAATCCAATATTTGCGGGTTTTCGTCATTAAAGTCAAACCGGGTTGTAGAAATTCGATTCATTCATATCGGGTTTCTGGAATTCGTTCTTTGGTATATTTTTATCTGTCTATTGTCATGTTCGCCATTAATTCTTCATTAATTCATTATGTTTAGCCTATTTAGTTCACCCATGTCATTAATCAATCTTTCATTCATGTAAATAATTCATCTTAATTCCGTCTCATCCATGTTTATCGCTTTTATGACCATCAATCATATGTAAATAGCCTGATAATCACTTCTATCCGAGTTAAATATGTTAATCGATCAATAAATTCACCAATTAATATTCACAATTTTCAGTTTCGGTTTCACAGCCAGAACTCACCCTTGGAACAGACGCAGCGTCTGCTGCGCCTCTTCCAAAGGGCGCAGTCCTGCTACGCCTGTTCCAGGTTGACTTCTGCCTCTGAACTTCCGTTCTGCTTTGACCTAGTTTAATTAGCTTACGTATAATTAATTATTATTCGTATTATCGCCTAATTCCTGTTTGTTAATTCATTCATTTATTCTTTTTCTTAAATTATCCGTTTTAAAGGTATTTTCGACATAAATCGCTAAACCCGATGTAATTATTGTAATTTTTATTATTGTAATTTTCGTTATTGTATTTATCATATTTATTGTATCATTTGTATATTTTCACATGTAATTAACCTTAATTCCTACTTTGACATTCATACATATGATTAAATTACTTGTTCACCGACTTAGTCTAATCTTCACATGCTAGGATTAAAATGTTGGATGTTGCATTGCATGCATATAATCGACAATATATCAAGTATAGATAACTTCCCTAATCATTAGTAGAGGCCGCTATCGAGGCAGGCGGGATTAGGTGTTCGATCAAAAGAGCTTTCTAATACGTACCCTCAACCCTTACTCCAGATCTCTGTGAACATCCGTGTTCATTGGCATCCACGAGAGTCATTCTAGACATAGAATGCTAAGGGTAACGAGTTCTTGGTGTTCATGTCTCTACTTTGTGTCTTGACATGAGACGAGGTATTCGAACGGTTCCAAATTCCCACAAAAACTGGTGGCGACTCCACAAATGCAAACGCTTGTTCTCTTCCTTCCCAAGCGCCCCCGTGGGCCCGCGTCCACAGTACTCACCACCCTTGCCACCACCATGACAGCCCGTGGCCACCACCGTGGTCTCCCTTGACCCAAGGTGGTCCACCACCGGCCACGACAACCCAGAACATTCCCCCAAAAGCCGACAGCAACACCCTTAAACCCTCTCCCCTGTTTCGCGTTTTTCCGGCAAGCCGTCGCACAAACCTTGACAACAACCACCCCAAGGTGGTCGACTAACCACCCACAAGCCAACCAATCCCAGTTTGAGTCCAACAAATCAAAGCAACGTGTATAAAATTATTCCATCGTGTTTAACAATAAACTTGGCCTATCTCACAATTCCGGCAACCCACCGCACGAACCACCACTTTGGTCCACCCAAAGCCACCCACCAAGATCGACACATCACCTAGGAACCACCCTACTAACCCCAGGTCAAGGCGTGCACATTAAAGGGTCCAAAACCCGTGTAAATAGCATATGCAACCACCCATACAACAACCCCTTCAAACTCCCATTCCCGCCGGTCAATGGTGGTCAAACGGAGGTTTGGTCGTACCCTGGTGGTACACGGTCACGGCTAACCTTACGGTGGTCTACAACGCGAATTATTCTAATTGTAAAATCAATACATTATATTGTGAGACGGTTATATAAACTTACTTGAGACGATAATAAAAGCGTAGTTCCTCCCTTTTCTCTCTTCTAAATCTCCCTCTCTCTCTCTTTTATGAATTATTTTCAGACTTAAATTATTTTCGGACTTATGAATTATTAAGACTATTGTTGAGATTTACCATCTATTTATATTGATAGGTTAAGGTTATAAGAAACCAATTAGAAAATTACTAAGAAATATTATTATATTATATCGTATTATATTGTTATTATTATTTCTATTACTATTATTATTATAATTATTATTATTATAATTATTATAATTATTATTATTATTATTATTATTATTATTATTATTATAATTATATAATCCCTTTACTAGAATTCCTAAATCAACTTATAACCACGCCCCAAGTCACGCCCTCCAACTCATTTATTATTTTATTATTTATTTATTCCGTCTTATTCTCAATTATTAATTATAACCGTCATAATCAATTATTCAAATTACGTAAATTAGTAATATAAACTTCACTAACTACGGGGTATTACAAATAATAATAATAATAATAATAATAATAATAGTAATAGTAATAGTAATAGTAATAGTAATAGCAATAATAGTAATAATAATAATAATAATAATAGTAATAATAGTAATAGTAATAATAATAATAATAATAATAATAATAATAATAATAATAATAATAAAAATATTAATATTAATAATATTAATATTAATAATAATAATAATAATAATAATAATAATAATAATAATAGTAATAATAATAATAATAATAATAATAACAATAACAATAACAATAACAATAACAATAACAATAACAATAACAATAACAATAACAATAACAATAACAATAACAATAACAATAACAATAACAATAACAATAACAATAACAACCACAATAATAACAATAACAATAACAATAACAATAACAATAACAATAACAATAACAATAACAATAACAATAACAATAACAATAACAATAACAATAACAATAACAATAACAATAACAATAACAATAACAATAACAATAACAATAACAATAACAATAACAATAACAATAACAATAACAATAACAATAACAATAATAATAATAATAATAAATAATAATAATAATAATAATAATAATAATAATAATAATAATAATAATAATAATAATAATAATAATAATAATAATAATAATAATAATAATAATAATAATAATAATAATAATAATAATAATAATAATAATAATAATGGAGGTTCGTCTTTTTCAGGGGACATTGCCGCCTATTTTGCGACCTGTGTCCACCTGCGCCACCACTATTGGGCCATCAGACCTCACGTCGCCGGTCTCAATCGTGGTGTTCGACGAATCTGACTGCGCTATTCCTTCCTTTTCTCCAGTGAGTGTCTTGTTCCTTTTACAATAGGGTTTTGCGGTTTCTTTCCTTTTTTTTTCTGCCTTCTTGCTGCTGGTGTTTGCCCTTGCGGTGTCCTGGTGGTCTATGGTGTTGTCCCCGACCATTGCTTCTGCTGCCGCTGCCTTTTCTTTAGGGTTTGGTTGTTGTTTGCGGTGGGTGTTGCGGGGATCTAGTGCCGTGGTGTTTTTTATTGGGTAGCTAGTGGTGGTGGTTGATCATCACCGGAGTGGGTGGTGTTTAGTGGCCACCTTGGCTGCTTTTTCTTTAGGTTGTGGTTGTTGTTTGCGCTGGGTCTTGCCTCTACCTGCTTGTGCGGTTGCCTTCGGAGTGGTTTTCGTTCGGGTGGTTGCTTGGTGTCTATATCGGTTTTTGTGCAGGTGGGGCATGAGGTTTTGCTTTTTCCTTCATGCCCGAGCTTGTGAGGTACCATTGTCCTTTTTCGAGTCTTCATTCTTGTCGGGATGGTTATGGTAAGGGCCTTACAAAGGCTGCTTGGCAGAAGCATTTTCAGGACCGGCATTGTCATGAGGGTGCGTTGGAACTTACGCGTCAGACTCTTACTGATAGTTTGACTGTTTATTCTAATGCCGAGAGTTCTTTAAGACGGATGGGACTCTAGTTGTGTGGGGTGTGTTTTAAAACCCGTACTATTCGAGCTAGATGTCGGCATAGTCGGGGTGATATTGTGATGCACCCGGAGTGTGTTGATGGCCTCTACACCTTTCATATTTATGGTATTCCGAGACCTTTGGCTCCTTCTACTTCGGTTTCTTCTGATGATAGTGTTGAGCTTGTTCAGTGGTCTATATCTTCGCTTGATCGTTTATTGTCATTAGGCCTTCGCACCGTGAAATCTATTCCTCCTAAGTGCCGTCTTGGGTTTGCTCGGGCTTTGAAAGGGGCCATGGATGATGTGGCTGATTCCCCTAGTGATCTCTCCCGCTGGGTTCGTTTGCTTGTTCTACCACTTTGTTTGCTTAGGACTCTCACTCCTCAGAGTAATCATGAGTGTCGGACTGCTATTCGGCGTCAGCATCAGGAGAAGAGTATTGCCAGGGCTATCCTTGCTTGGGGGTACCGGGGTTGCGATTGTTGCGGAGTGTTTCGATAAGGGTCCTTCTTCGTTTGCTGTAGACGAGGATCTGAATTTGAGTGAGCTTAACCTCCGCCAATGTCGACGGAAGATTTGTGATGGCCACTATACTGCTGCTGTTCGGGTGCTTTCTTCCTATGGGGTCACCCCCTACTCCGATGCCACTATTGTGGCCTTGCGTGAGAGGCATCCTATCGCCCCGCCTCCTTCATTGCCTCCTTTGTGTGGGGATCATCATCATCTAGTTGCCTCTTCGACTGTGGTTTTGGATATGATTCGGAGCTTCCAACGTGGTACTTCTTGTGGGCGGGATGGTTTTCGTGCCCAACACCTTATGGACTATTTGAGTGTCGCTGTTGTGGCTATCTCTGATGATTTGATCACTTCTATTACTAGGGTGATTAATGTTTTTTTTTAAAGGGGGGGGGGGGGGTGTTGCAAGAGTGTTTCGATAAGGGTCCTTCTTCGTTTGCTGTAGACGAGGATCTGGATTTGAGTGAGCTTAACCTCCGCCAATGTCGACGGAATATTTGTGATGGCCACTATACTGCTGCTGTTCGGGTGCTTTCTTCCTCTGGGTCACCCCCTACTCCGATGCCACTCTTGTGGACTTGCGTGAGAAGCATCATGTCGCCCCGCCTCCTTCATTGCCTCCTTTGTCTGGGGATCATCATCCTCTCGTTACCTCTTCGACTGTGGTTTTGGATATGATTCAGAGCTTCCCACGTGGTACTTCTTGTGGGCGGGATGGTTTTCGTGCCCAACACCTTATGGACTGTTTGAGTGGCGCTGTTGTGGCTGTCTCTGATGATTTGATCACTTCTATTACTAGGGTGATTAATATTTTTCTTGAGGGCCGATGTCCTCTTCCTCTGGGTGAGTACATTGCCAGCACCCCACTCACGCCACTCGTTAAACCGGGTGGAGGGGTTCGTCCTATTGCTGTTGGCACGGTCTGGAGACGGCTTGTCTCTAAGGTTGTTGCTTTTATGGTTGGTTCTTCTTTATCTTCTTATTTTGATGGGCTTCAGTTTGGGGTGGGTGTGTCCGGTGGAGGAGAGGCGATCTTGCATGCCTTGAACCGGCTCATTGAGGCTCGGGATGCTCAGGTGGGGCTTTCTATGTTGCTGGTTGATTTCCAGAATGCGTTCAACCTTCTTGATTGTGCGACCATGCTTCAGGAGGTCCACCGTCGTTGCCCTGTTCTTTCCCGTTGGGTGGAGTTTTGTTATTCCAGCCCTGCCCGTGTTTTTATGGGGAGCACTGCTTGTGGTCTTGTCAGGGTGTTCAGCAGGGTGATCCGTTAGGCCCTTTGCTTTTTGCTTTGGTTTTGCATCCCTTAGTATGCAAGATCCGGGACTCTTTTGATCTCACTCTGCAAGCGTGGTACTTAGATAATGGCACCATCGTGGGTGATACTTTGGAGGTGGGGCAGGTCTTGGATTTGATTATGGTGGATGGCCCTCATTTTGGACTACATCTTAATGTCTCCCAAACGGAGGTCTTTTGGCCTGTTGAGGATCCTCGGAGTTGGCTTCCTGGGGGTTTCCCCCCTTCTGTTTCTCGGCCATTGCGTGGTGTTACAGTTTTGGGTGGACCTGTCAGTACTTGTCCTGGTTTTGGCAGTGAGATTGTGGCGAAGAGAGTAACTAAAACCATTGAGCTAATGGACTTGGTTGCGAGGATTGAGGACCCGCAATGTGAGTTGCTTCTACATCGAGCTTGTACTGGTATTTATAAGCTCTATTTCTCACTTCGTACTTGCTCCCCTAGTGTTTTTGGGTCGGTCCATCTTCCTTTTGATGTCGCTCTTCGTTCCAGCTTGGAACGTATTGTCACCGCGTCCGGGCCGGGTTTTGGGGATTAGCAGTGGCGCCTTGCTACATTCCCTTTTCATCTTGGTGGTCTTGGTGTCTATGCGGCGGGAGATGTTTTATTTTATGCTTTTATTGCGTCCCGTTTGCAGTCTGCTGGTTTGCAGGCTAAGCTTCTCGGCCCTTCTGGTATTGTAGCTGCTGGCCCTGCTTTTGATGATGTCGCGCAGGTTTTTACTGCGACTATAGGCTCTGTTATATTAGGTAACCCTAGTGAAATTGCTGCCCCCAAACTTATAAAGAAATTGGCAGACATTTATTTCGCGACGGTTGTTGCTGCCTCAGAGTCTGTCTTCTCTTTGACACCACGCCAGCTTGCTTTATGGCAGTCTCAGCAGGGTTCTCACTCCTCTGATTGGTTACGTGCGGTTCCTATCTCGGGGTTGGGTCAGACTATGAACGGGAGGACTTACCGTAATGTGCTTGGGTATCGTCTGGGTGTTCTGTTATTCACGGTATCTAGGCCCTGTCCTGCTTGCTCTCGGATTTTTGGGGACCACGCTGTTTCTTGTACTGGTACTGTGGGCGTTAAACATCGGCATAACCTCGTCCGGGACACTCTTTTCGACATCTGTTATAGATTTGGCATTACTGCGGGAAAGGAGGTTGATATCGGTTTGGTTGATGGACATGGTGGCTCTCTTCGTTCTGCGGATTTGTTGCTTTATTCTTGGGACAGGGGGCGTGATGTGTGCGTTGACTTGACAGGTTCTTCTCCTTTGACTCAGACTGGGATGACGGATTTTGTGTCTGGCCGGGTTGTCGGCGATCTTTGCTCAAATGAAAGTGTGCTAAGTATGGGGATTTGTGCGCGATAGCAGGCTATGGTTTCCTTCCTTTCTCTTTCTCTTCACTTGGGGGGCTGGGTTCGGATGTTGTTGCCTTGCTCAAGCGGATCCAGAAGGGTATCTTAGGATGCGGGGGCTCGGGTGGCCGCTTACATTTTTACTAGACTTAGCTTTGCTGTTGCTAAGGGTGTGGGAGCCCAGATTGTCTCTCGGCTCCCCACCAATTTCATGTAAACTTCTATTTTTCTTTTAATGAAAGCTGCGCGCATCCTTTTATAAAAAATAAAATAATAATAATAATAATAATAATAATAATAATAATAATAATAATGATAATAATAATAATAATAATAATAATAATAATAATAGTAATAAAAATAATAATAAAAATAATAATAATTATAAAAATAAAAATAATTATAATAATAAAAATAATAATAATAATAATAATAATAATAATAATAATAAGAAGAAGAAGAAGAAGAAGAAGAAGAAGAAGAATAATAATAATAATAATAATAATAATAATAATAATAATAATAATAATAATAATAATAATAATAATAATAATAATAATAATAATAATAAAAATAATAATAATAATAATAATAATAATAATAATAATAATAATAATAATAATAATAATAATAATAATAATAATAATAATAATAATAATAATAATAATAATAATAATAATAATAATAATAATAATAATAATAATAATAATAATAATAATAATAATAATATTAATAATAATAATATAATAAAAATAAAAATAAAAAAAAAAATAATAATAATAATAATAATAATAATAATAATAATTCTTTGGAGAGGGGTGAGGGAGCGATCAGCGATTAGGGCGATTAGGGCATTGCTGCTGCTTGTTGCCTGTCGCCGGCTGCCACCTGGGAGGACCATCGCATCACCTCATCACGCCAATCTTAGACCTCACGTCGCTGTCGTGTGTGGCCGTTGGTGGTGTTTCCGGTAGGGTTCTCGTGGTTTTTGTTTCTCTTTTTTGTTTCGTTTTTCGATTTCGGTTTTTCTGTATCTGCCTGCTTTGTCCCTTATGCCTACCGTCATTCCCTCTACTGTCAACCACTGTCGTCCTAGCTGGTTGTTTTTCGTCGAAAATTTGGTTGTTGGTTCAAGTCAGTGTTCGTAGGGTTTGGGTATTGCAGGTATTGCGGGTTTTTCATTTTTGCTCTTGCACCTGGTATTGGTTATTGCCGCCTGCTTGTCCCACCTGCTGTCAGCACCCTCTCCCCTCGTCGGAAGTTTATTCGGCGCCTATCGTCGGGGTTTGGTTTGTCTGGGTTGGGTTAGTTTGCAGGTTTTCGGTTTCTGCAGGGTTTTTTTTTTTTTTTTTTTACGTTGGTTTGTTGGTGTTTGTCTTCTCTACGACGGCCACCAGTCTATTCGACGGCCACCAGTCTATTCGACGGCCACTCTCTCAGCCCGCCAGTCCTGACTTGGTTAGTTGTGTTGGTTGGACTCCACCGGATTTTGGTGCAGCTTTGTGGTGAAAAGGTTGCGGGTTTTCGAGTTTTCGGTTTAGTGGTTTGCTTGCCGCCTGTTTGCTCCTGCCTGACTCCCTCTCCTTTCGGCCGCCTCATGTTGGTGTGCTCTCGTGGATTTGCTTTTTGGGTTGCCGTGATCGTTTCTCGTGGTTGGGGTTGGCTACATTTTTTATCCATGCAGGCTACCGGTGGGTTGCTTTAGCTCCGTCATGCCTGACTTGGTTCGTTTTCACTGCCCTTTTGTTGGTCTTCATGGGTGTTTGGATAATGGTGGTAGGGGTCTTATTAAAACCTTTATGCTACGGCACTTTCAAGATCGACATTGTCATGGTGAAGCTATAGTACTTACACGTCAAACTCTTTCTAATAGTTTGACTGTTTTTTCTAATGCTAAGATTACTTTACAGCGGATGAGGATTTGGATATGTGGGGTGTGCCTTAAAACTCATACCTTTTATATTAAATGTAGGCATAGTCGGGACGACATTGTGGCGCCTCCGAATTGTGGCGATGGCCTTGTCCGTTTTATTATTTTTGGTATTCCCCGGCCTTCTATTCCGTCTCCGTCGGTTATCTCGTCTGATGTTGGGGTTGAGCCAGCTGGTTGGACCGTCTCTTTGCTTGATCGTTTCCTTTCTTTGGGGTTACGCACCGTAAAATCTATCCCTCCTAAGTGTCGCCTTGGGTTTGCTCGGGTTTTAAAAAGGCTTTAGGTGATGTGGGTGGCTCTCCTAGTGACCTGTCCTGCTGGATTCGTTTGATTGTGTTACCCCTTTGTTGTAACACCCCCATACTCCAAGTGCCTTACCAGGACCACTCAGGTATAAGGAAACTACCATCTCGGTTACCCGAGGCATGATAATCATAAGACAAAGAAGAAACATACTTTATTAAATAAGTTTAAGTGATTACATAACAAAACCAACTGTAAGCAAAATACAACTGTTCTCAATCTATAAACCAACTGAAAGGAACTGTCCTAACAAACACAGCGGAAGACTAAAGACTCGGATATGTGATGACTCCATCCCCCCCTAGATCCCACGCGCGTATCCAAGATATACCGCTAAGCAACTCGCTCACCACCCCGAATGGATCACCACGCTTTTAAAACATTTAAACGGGGTCGGACTAATCACACAACTCAATATACATCGACAATAAGATAAACAGATACTTTAATCACACACACACAACCACACCAATTCCAATAATCTCAATCACCGACTGTCCACTGGACCAGCCCTGCCAGTGGGGGACCGCGGCCGTACCCACCAAATCCCCGCTCATCATAGCGAGCGATAACCCTGTCCCATTAATGTGCACATCCCCTTCCGTGGCGGGTTCCACGAAGGGCGAAACTAGGGCGTGAAGTCACTCCCGCAAGTGACCCCACTCAGCCGAGAACGCATCTCGAGAACCATCAACAACAATCACAACCACAAACACAGTACAATCATGATATCAAACAACCAAATACAACACATCACCAATATCCCATTATGGGACTAATACTGAGTAGGAAATCCTACCTGGAAAGCATAATTATCAGACGGTCTCTACAGCTGTATCAAAAAGGCTCTTCTACAAAACCTCCTCCTATCATACAAACATACAAACACTACCGAATCACAATCTACACAAAAACCCCCAAATCCCTAAATTAGGGTTTAATCAAATTAAAGGAAAGACAATAAAAAGGGTACATAGATCTTACCCTCGACGCAAGGAACTCAACGGTATAACCAACGACGAGAACTGACCTTCCAAACTCCGGGTATTGCTAATAATGCGATTAGGATGAAGAACTTGCTTGCTTTCTCTCTTAAACAGTAATTTAGGTTTTGAAAAAGTGATTTAGAATAATGACGACAAAGCTTTTATACCTTAATCGCATAATTAACAAAACCCGAGAAAACTCCCCGTAAAACCCGGCTACTCGATCGAGTACCCAAGGTACTCGATCGAGTACCCCCCTACTCGATCGAGTATCCCAACTACTCGATCGAGTACCCAACAGTCGAAACTTTTCTAAAACGCAATCTACCCTTACTCGACAGAGTAAGGCCTACTCGAGAGAGTACCCCAAGACTTATAAATACGGAGTATTACAGTCTTCCCTCCTTAAAAAGAACTTCGTCCCCGAAGTTCAACCCATACATAAAAACAACCATACTAACTCGACCAAGACACAACAACTTAGCTAAGAACTCATGAACTCGACCGAACATAGAACATGAACTCTTAACACCCACTCCACCAACTATGTTTACTTCCACAACATGACTCACGATATCGTATCTACCACATATATATCCCTCACGACACCAACTCCATACATAACCAACTACCATCCTCTAAGGCTGCTAGCTCCATAATATCATCCACTATCAAATCCAATAGCAAGACACTCATAGACATCAAACGGAATGTTACATTCTACCACCCTTAACAGGAACTTCGTCCTCGAAGTTTACTCACACTCATAATCTCATCATCTAACTGTCAACACTATCGAAGTATTCTCGCATTCCTAACATCAAACTACTACAAGCACGTCCGTGACCTTTTAACACTATCAACCACAACATATACAAATCCATATCTTATGCTACACCAACACTCTACTTCCAATTATATTACCGCATGCACCACCATGAAACTCTCTTTTATTGCATCCTACTCCTCTTAAGACAAATGTTACGTCCTCGTAACTCACTAATACTAAATCCTTAGCTATATTATCTCATTATCCTCATCACCACCACATGTCAAAGATAACCGCCTATAACCTCATTTCCATAACCACTCCTATTTCTCAAGGCTCTCTTACTTCAACAGTTCTCATACTTCAAATCAATCTGCACACCCCTAACCTATACCATAAGGCTCGTAGCAAAATCACCATACTAACTCTCCATTATCACTGCAAACCAACATACCTCGCTATGTAAAGCACTTATCTTCCAGAAGCATAACTCCCGATCCACACTCGTTACGTATACTCACACTAGATCCTCAAGTTCTTTCCTTCATTACCGCAAAACTCATACACAACTTAACATGACACTATTTCCCCCAACACCCTACACTCCCTGCCTCAACAAAGGATTATGAACCACCTGCATCTTTCAGGTCATTACCACACATGTTTTACGAATCACTTGCCATTACCATGTCCACTAGAGCCTTATCTAGAACAAGATCAAAATTACTGTAACAACCTCTCACAACCGCGTCTCATCAACAGAATATCACTATACCATGACAACAACGAAAACATATACAACTCTATTTTATACCATACTCTATCCTGATTCTCAAACTTAAACTGGTAAAGAAAACATCAATAACAAAACAACTGTCTATCTGTACAAACTAAAACTCACAGGGAGCAACATCAACAAAACAACAATCTATGTATCACTGGTATGCACTTTCGAAAACTCGTATCATAATCATCCCGCCTACTCCACCACAACCGGTGACGGCATCATAACACCGCCACCAACAACCACACCGCAGTGCGAAAATACCCGCATCACAACACTAAATATCGTGCCCGGATCACCACCCGAGGCACAACAACCACATCGATAGGCATCACAACTGCATACAACTCCCATAAACACCGACTCGAACAACTTTTCGACAAGAAAACTTACTCAAATCCACTTTACTAAATCATAACACAACATATTTTATAAATTAAACAGATAATAACCTCGTGAATATCATCCCCTTACCATATCACATGATTGACATGTATCATGAATACGCACAAGCATAACTAGTCATGCCAAATCACCAAATTATTACCCTTTTTAAACATCATTCCATTACGTTCTCGTATCCAACATGTATTACAGAAAATTCAGATAACAACATTATAACTATCACACCATACCGCTTCTCGTGAGGTCACAACCTCACACAAACATTTATAGACATCATAGACCCATAATCACATCCAACTAGTCAATCCTGATCACGTAAGTTACCACTCGATAAGGTTACCTGTCGCCCGAGCTTAACTCATATGCCCCTCATAATATATTTTCCCGCTCGCATAACCATCACCTCATGCCAAGTATAACCATACCATTAATATTCAACCACTAGCGCTCGCCTCATATAACCACATCTTATACTTTCTTACAAACATTCATATCAATCCGGCCTTTACAAAATCAATCTCTCTAAGATCATTGTCTTTCTTAGCTATCATCACCCTTAACCACTAGTGACAACACCACAATACCACCACTGCTCGTATATCAAATCTCTTACACTCATATCAAAATAACACGGTTTTTCTCCTATCTTTGGTTAACATCCCAAATAACGAACATCAAACCCATCAACAAAATTACCTCAACATTATACCCAATATCTTTTCTTATTTGTATTGTCATCCAACTCTCCACCAAATATCTCGTATCCCGCCAATACTCCACCAACTTATTACTCCCTTAATTCCTCGAAACTCATTATCAATCATGTTGTCCTGAAACTTCTATATAATCATTAACTAATATCCTCATGATAATATCATAAATCTCGACGATTCCTTACTTCTATATCACATAACTCTGGTCAACATTTTTCTCAGCTTACTTTTATCCTTCTTTTCTCTTTACACTCAACAATAACAATTAATAGCTCAACTCCTTATTCCTTCTAGCTAACTCTTTAGTAATCCAGTTACCCTTTCGTTGCTCCAAAACTCAAATTCCATTATTTTCTACCGACATCATCTCACTCTTTCTTACCATGGATCTTCTCTTATTATGCTATCACTCACACTTGCCACTAATCTATCCATAAAATCAACGTTCACTGTCCAAACAATTGCATCTCCTTTGTACCTCTCTAGAAATCGAAATTCATTTAATACCGTTAATTGCCCAAGGAAATCCCACAGTGGTTTCACCTCTTAATAAACCAAATCTCCCCAAACTCCCTCACTGTCTACAAATCCACCTCGCGACATGTCTCCACAAAGTTCACTATATACCCCTCTTCTCAACCCCTTTAAAACGAACTTTCACTATGTATATTCTTAACCCACACGACTCCTAACCATCCCCCTCCATGATTCTTTACACATCTCAAGCTGCCACCATTTGCGTCCCTCATTTCAATCTTTTCATTCTCACGTTCCATAAACTCACACCATCCCTTGCCCACATTCATTTACTTTTACATTACCCAACATACAAACATATCGCTCATCTCATCTCACAAAACATGCTCTATGTCTCAATAAACCATACCAATCTTCCTTTTCTTTTTCCACTATTTATCACAACACATATAACTTATGTCCTCCCACCGAACTCCTACTCACCACAAAGCCACTCACTTCACCATAAGATTGGGTAACTTACGTATCAAGACCAACATACATGTAAAACAATGCATAAAGAAGCAAAATAACATCTTTGAATTAAACATAATATGCAACGAAGTCAAAAGGGTAAGCATATGACCCAAAACAAGGGTCACTAGATCGAGTACAGGCCACTCGATCGAGTAAGAGACTTACTCGATCGAGTAGGTGAAGATCAGAAGCACGTAAAACAAATCACCAGGGCCACTCGATCGAGTAACTAACGTACTCGATCAAGTGCCCCCTTACTCGATCGAGTACCAAGGATACTCGATCGAGTACCCCAATTCTCAAGATCAGTCCAGTTTTCAAAAACAGTCATAACTCACTCATTTCTTGGTCGTTTTGGGCGAGTGACCTATCGTTAGAATCGTAAAAGGACAAGCTATCACCTCCAATTGGAATCACATCAAAATCATTTATGAATCTCAAGTTATAACGGATTAAAGACAACTTTGCTGTAATCGGACGACATAACTATTTGATTTTTACTTCCAAACAGCTTAAACAACAACCAAGCAAACAAAACCAGTCCAAAACTCATAAAACCAGTATTCATAATCATATGTTACTATTTTCAAAAGCCAAGCAACAACATTCATCATGCACATAGCTTATCTAACTTGCCAATTATGACTTATCCACATGTTTTTATTCTATCACTTTTCGTAAACAAAATCACAAATACATGACATCAAGTCCCCTATTCACATGTTACTACCACGATGATTCATCTTTTTCCACTAATTCATCCATCATACCACATATTTATCCACCATATTCGTTCAACATATTCACTCAGCACATGTTCAATTCACACTCCCAACCTTCTGTACTTTTACTCAACACGACAACAACAACATGTATACTTACACATCACTTTATATATATATATAGACAAAACACTTTTCCTTACATAATTATAACATGCCAAATTACATGTATCAATCCATATACTTTCATGCTTTACAATCAACCAACATACAATTCACGTCATCATCATCTTTCAATTCAGATCCCCCACCCTCCACATGCATGCATCCATCAATTCATACAACATACTACTACATAGATACACACAACACACAATAAGCACATAATGATCCCGACACATATCCCATGGTGACCGGTTCAAAATTGTAGGGCGAGTTCGCGACTTTAGGACGTCTCCCAAGTCTTTGCATTAGCTCCTACACCCTTTACCCCGGGTTCATTTTAATTGACTCCCTAGATTCATTAGATTCATTGGTTACAGGTTTCAGGATCATCGCTCTGATACCATTTGTAACACCCCCATACTCCAAGTGCCTTACCAGGACCACTCAGGTATAAGGATACTACCATCTCGGTTACCCGAGGCATGATAATCATAAGACAAAGAAGAAACATACTTTATTAAATAAGTTTAAGTGATTACATAACAAAACCAACTGTAAGCAAAATACAACTGTTCTCAATCTATAAACCAACTGAAAGGAACTGTCCTAACAAACACAAATGGAAGACTAAAGACTCGGATATGTGATGACTCCATCCCCAGCCTAGATCCCACGCGTATCCAAGATATACCGCTTAAAAAATCGCTCACCACCCCGAATGGATCACCACAGTTTTTAAAACATTTAAACGGGTCGAGACTAATCACACAACTCAATATACATCAACAATAAGATAAACAGACAACTTAACTGTCACACACACAACCACACCAATTCCAATAATCTCAATCACCGATCGTCCACTTTGGACCCGACCACCTCGCCAGTGGGGGACCGCAGCCGTACCCACCAAATCCCCGCTCATCATACCGAGCGATAACCCTGTCCCATTAATGTGCACATCCCCTTCCGTGGCGGGTTCCACGAAGGGCGAAACTAGGGCGTGAAGTCACTCCCGCAAGTGACCCCACTCAGCCGAGAACGCATCTCGAGAACCATCAACAGCAATCACAACCACAAACACAGTACAATCATTATATCAAACAACCAAATACAACACATCACCAATATCCCATTATGGGACTAATACCGAGTAGGAAATCCTACCCGAAAGCATAATTATCGACGGTCTCTCACAACCGTATGTATCAAAAGGCTCTTCTACAAAACCTCCTCCTATCATACAAACATACAAACACTACCGAATCACAATCTACACAAAAACCCCCAAATCCCTAAATTAGGGTTTAATCAAATTAAAGGAAAGACAATAAAAAGGGTACATAGATCTTACCCTCGACGCAAGGAACTCAACGGTATAACCAACGACGAGAACTGACCTTCCAAACTCCGGGTATTGCTAATAATGCGATTAGGATGAAGAACTTGCTTGCTTTCTCTCTTAAACAGTAATTTAGGTTTTGAAAAAGTGATTTAGAATAATGACGACAAAGCTTTTATACCTTAATCGCATAATTAACAAAACCCGAGAAAACTCCCCGTAAAACCCGGCTACTCGATCGAGTACCCAAGGTACTCGATCGAGTACCCCCCTACTCGATCGAGTATCCCAGCTACTCGATCGAGTACCCAACAGGTCAGAAACTTTTCTAAAACGCAATCTACCCTTACTCGACAGAGTAAGGCCTACTCGATAGAGTACCCCAAGACTTATAAATACGGAGTATTACATTTGTATACTTAAGACCTTTTCCCCGAGGAGTAATCTTGAGTTTAGGACCGCTGTCAAACGTAAGCGCCAGGAGGAGAGTATTACCAGCGCTATTCTTGCTTGCGGTGTGCCTGGTGGCAGTTTGCAACTCTTACGGGCGACTTTGGATGAGGTTCCCTCTTCCTTTCATGTGGATGAGGATCTTGATTTGAGCGAGCATAACCTTCGGCAGTGTCGGAGGAAGATTTGCGATGGTCATTATACTGCTGCTGTTCGGGTGCTTTCTTCATCAGGTATTGCCCCTTACTCTGACGCCACCCTTGTGGCTCTCCAGGATAAGCACCCCGTTGCCCCATCTCTCTCTTTGCCACCTTTGCCTGTTGATCATCATCCCCTCGTTGCCTCTCCGGCTGTTGTGTTAGATATGATTCGGAGTTTCCCGTGTGGCACTTCTTCTGGACGGGATGGTTTTCGTTCCTAGCACTTTATTGATTGTTTGAGTGGAGCTACTGTGGCTATTTCGGACGATTTAACCGCCTTTATTACTCAGGTGGTTAATCTTTTCCTTGAGGGCCGGTGTCCGCAGGCTCTGGGTGAGTACATAGCTAGTGCTCCGCTCACGCCACTTGTTAAACCGAGTGGTGGTATACGTCCTATTGCTGTTGGCACTATTTGGAGATGCCTTGTCTCTAAGGTCGATGCTTTTTTGGTTGGCCCGTCTTTACTTGGTTATTTTGCTGGTCTTCAGTTTGGGGTCGGGGTATCCGAGGGAGGAGAGGCTATTCTGCATGCCTTGAATCGGTTAGTTGAGGCTCGTGGTGGTGAGGAGAGTCTTTCTATATTGCCGGTCGACTTCCAGAATGCGTTCAACTTAGTTAATCACGGGACCATGCTTCAGGAGGTTCGCCGTCACTGCCCGGTCCTATCCCGGTGGGTGGAGTTTTGTTACTCTAGTCCTGCCCTGCTATATTATGGGGAGCATAGTTTATGGTCTTGTCGGGGGGTTCGGCAGGGAAATCCGTTGGGGCCTTTGCTCTTTGCATAGGTGTTGCATCCTTTAGTGTGCAAGATCAGGGACTCCTTTGACCTGAATTTGAAGGCTTGGTACTTAGATGATGGCACTATTGTTGGGGACACTTTGGTTGTGGGGAATGTCTTGGATATGATTATGCAAGATGGTCCTCGTTTTGGCCTCCATCTTAATGTTGGTAAGACCGAGGTCTTTTGGCCTACGAAGGATCCCAGGAGTCGGCTTCCTGGTGTCTTTCCCACTCTATTGCTCGGCCTTTACGTGGTGTCCCTGTTCTGGGTAGTCCTGTCAATACGTGTCCTATTTTCGGCAGCGATCTTGTGGCGAAGAGAGTGACTAGAACCATCGAGCTTATGGATTCTGTCGCAAGGATTGATGACCCACAGTGTGAGTTGCTTCTGCATCGGTCCTGTACTGGTATTTCTAAACTTTACTTTGCCATGCGTACTTGTTCTCCACGTGTCTTTGGGTCGGCCTAGCTTCCTTTTGATGTGGCACTTCGTTCTAGCTTAGAATGTATTGTCACTGCGTCTGGGCCTGGTTTTGGGGATTGGCAGTGGCGGCTTACCACCTTTCCTTTTCATTTTGGTGGGCTCGGGGTTTATGCGGCTGGGGATGTAACACCCCCATTTATTTAAGAGCCTTTAGCAAGACATTCCCAAATAAATAAAAATGTTACCATCTCAGTTGCTTGAGGTAGTAAGTATAAAAGACAAAAAATACAAAAGTACTTTAAGAAGATATATTATTAAAGTGTCTCAAAAGGTTTATTACAAATATCCAACGTGATAAATAAATATTATTAAGTACTTCCAACAACTACAGCGGAATTAAATAAATAGTGTATGAATACTAATTAAGGCGATTGGTAGACTCAAGTGATCTCATCCCCAAGCTCCCCTCTAAGCATCCAACACTTCTCACAAGCTAACCTGAAATCAATCTGCTCCCCATTATGGTTCATGACAGGTGTTCACGAATACACAATCCTCAAACTCACTCACCACGGGAATTTCGTCCGCGCCTGGAATTTCTTCTGGAAACACATCCTCAAACTCACTCACCACGGGAATTTCGTCCGCGCCTTTTACCGCCTCACGCGTGTCCCACACGTGGCACAAAATTAACTCTCCTCCCTTCCTCAAACAAGACTTCAAGGTAACCGTTGATATAAGTCTCACCTTAGGTTTCACTACAAATCCCCTATAGGACACTCTTACTCCTCTTGGTCCTTTCAAAGATACTTTCTTTTGGTAACAATTTGTAAATGCTCTATTTCTACTCAACCAATCTATTCCCAAAATAATCTCAAAACCTCCTAACGGAAATTCTATTAAATCCATAGGAAATAAAACTTCACCTATAAGGATATTCATATTCCTAAACATTTTGGTGCATATTATCGATTTCCCAGAAGGTATTGTTACTTTATCTTTAATTACTACTGGGTCATCCAATCCCATCACTTTAGCATGGTCATTATATATAAATGAATGAGTTGCTCCCGAATCAAATAAAACATAAGATGGCTTAGAGTTGGTTAGAAAAGTACCAGAAACCACATGAGCATCTCCCTCAGCTGCCTCTTTTCCGATCACAAACAACTTGCCACTGTTCTTCACACTACCCTGCACCGTAGATGTCGACGCCACTCCTTGCTTCCCGGTGCCATTCTGGTTCTCTCCATTTCCATTGCCTTAGCTATTGTTAACACGATTCTGAAAGTTGTAGCTATTGATATAGCTTCTTTGATTATTCCATGATCCATTAAAACGATTGCTTCAATAGCTAGGCGCTGGTGTTTTAAATCCATTAAAAGTCCCACTACTAAATCCTCCATTCATATTATTCATGCTATTATTTCTCGCAGTAATCCTACACTCCACAATCTTGTGACCAAACATTCCGCATCCATAGCACTGTGGTCTCTTCGTACCACTCGCTCCGCTTGTCACCCTACCATGGCCGAAACCACCTCCACTCACGCCTCTGCCGACAGAAAACGAACGGTGTTGATTGAAATTTTGCTTCTTGTTTCCTCCAGTCCCTTCACTTGTAGCCTCAACCTTTCTCTTTTCACCCTTGTCTTTCTTTTCCTCCTTCACCATGTCGGCAATTCTCTCAGCATGTCCCGCTCTTTGTTATATTTCCTCTATGATACTTGGCTCTCCAGCTTCCAACCTCTTCTTGATACGCGTAGTTAAACCCTTCTCAAACCTCAAAGCCAACATCTCCTCTCCATAATTTAAATCTGACACATACTCAGCTAATTCCCTGAATTTGTTATGATAATCATCTATGGTCATCTCCTCTGTCATCTTAAATGAATCAAACTCCGACCTCATCTTACTCCTAATGTGTTCAGGTACAAACGTGCCCCTCAAGGTATCCTTAAATCCTTTCCATGAGACAAATGGTTCATCACTCTTCTTCCATGCCTCTCTAATCATTGCCTTGTTGCGGTTCCACCACAACCCAGCCTTTCTTTTCAAGTAGTGAGCAGCTTGATCTACCTGCATCTCCTCAGGAGAGTCCAACACTTCGAAAAGATTGTCAAACTCCCTACACCAATCTCCCAGCAATGACGGTTCACCAAGTCGATCATACATCATTAGATTATGACGACCAATAATAGCACTCATCTTAGCATGATCCTTTGTCGCAGTCTTTGATTGTAAAGCAGCAGTCAACGCATCATTGGTTGCAATGAGCCTATCGATCTCTTCCTGAGTCATAGCTATGGATGTAGCTTTCTTGGGTGACATTTGGGTTCTAATAAGATAAAATAAGAAACATAAGTTTCCGTTCTAAGAAGTTTTGGGTATTAGGTAGAAGATAAAATTTCCTGCATACAAAAGAATGTGTGATTGATCGAGCTGGCCTTGCCCGACCAATCACGGCATCACGGCCTCACGACCCTCTTTCTCTCCTTTCACAATTAATTATTTTTGGAACATGTTTAGTCTTTAATTCACGCGATCTCATAATTCAATGTCTACAGGCTCAGGGAAACACATTCCGCATATCACTATATATGAAATTTACTAAACATGTAATTCACATATATACAATCAATTCATGTGAAGATGCAATAATCTATTATTCATATTTCTCCATCTCATGCCATTTATGATATTTCAAGAAAATTTCCATGTGTAATCATGCTGTGAATTAGAACAAGCTCAAAATAAATTTTCAATCACCACACTGCCATTACATAGGCCACACGCCTATCGCCCTTACATAGGCCACATGCCTATTATCTCCATCCGTCTTAAAATTTCTTACCTTTCGTTCTCATCCTGCAAATAAAATTAGTACTTCTCGCAACTTCAAGGCACAATTAGACCCTTAAGGTAAAGCATCCACGCTAACCACCCTTCTCTCTCTTTATCCTTCCTCGAGGTGACCGGCTCAAAACTGAAAAGGGCCAGATCAAGGACGTCTCCCTAACCTAGAAAATGGGCTCCTAAACAGTTTCTACCCCGGGTTCATTTTATTAGACTCATCCTAAGTTCATTAAATTCATTTGTTTAGGCCTTAGGATCGTTCGCTCTGATACCACTTTGTAACATCCCTATTTATTTAAGAGCCTTTAGCAAGACATTCCCAAATAAATAAAGGTGTCACCATCTCAGTTGCCTGAGGTAGTAAGTATAAAAGACAAACAATACAAAAGTACTTTAATAAGATATATTATTAAGGTGCCTCAAAAGGTTTATTACAAATATCCAACGTGATAAATAAATATTATTAAGTACTTCCAACAACTACAGCGGAATTAAATAAATAGTGTCTGAATACTAATTAAGGCGATCTCTAGACTTAAGTGATCTCGTCCCAAAGCTCCCCTCTAAGCATTTGTACTTCTCACAAGCTAACCTGAAATCAATATGCTCCCTATTATGGTTCATCACAGGTGTTCTCGAATACACAATCAACCACGAGGTTGAGTAGGATAACCAAACAACAATAACAATAATGATAATACGATAGCCTGCAACACAATCAACGATCCGAACCAAGATCGTTGTGCTCACACACACACGACACACACACGGCTTGATCGTGCCACACACGCACCATAAGGTAAATTCCAATCCGACACCACACACGGTGTACTGCTCAGGTCCATGGCCCACTCCTCACGCCACCATGCTTGTCTGACCATCATATGTACAGGACCACGACACTTACACATCCCCGTGCCTGACCGACCATAACTGTACAAGACCACGGCTCAATCCCGTGCCTGACCGACCAAACAATCTCAATAGCAAAAGCTAATCTCAATGCAAATCTTTTCACAATCAATCAACAACAGAGAACCAATCAACAAGATAATAATATGATCATAAGACAACAATGATATCAATATGCTCAAGACTACAATTACGACGATGTGCTCACGACAACAATTACAACAATAATTCATCTTCCAATAATTCTCCAACTAGTATAGATCCCGCGCAAATGCGCGGTTTGTTAGATAGGAATATTAGAGAATGTAACAATTATACTATTGGTATTTAATAGTGTAAATCCTGCATATTTGCGATATATATAGAGGTTTTGTTTTTAGTTATTATTTAAATATTTTAAATTGATACATTATTAATTTTTCATATTTTTCATATACTTCATCGTTTTTGGATATGAGAAAAAAATGAACTATGAACTTCAATAGAATTTAGTAAAGTTATAAAATATGTTTAATGATTTTTTTCTTTAACATAAAATTAATGATTACCAATAATAAATTTTCTCAAATTATGTTAATGATTTTTTATTTTATTTTTGTGATGAAGCTAATTATATCAGTTTAATATTTTGTTTTTTACAAAATGTGTCAAGTCATTCTCTCATATATAATAATAATTAATACATAACAAAATTTTAGAAATTTACAGTTTATAAAATTATAGTGAATTTATCTTCTTTAATTAAAATATTATAATTAAGATTTTCAAAGAAAATACTATTATTTGATTAAAAAGTTATATTTTGATGAAATGATAATAATTTGAAGAAAGAAGTATTTTTGTTTTCTTATTTAGCTTGATACCTTTTGGAGGAAAACTTTGGAGAATTTTATTCTCTTAGTATATAAGAGGATTCATTCCAAATTGTATACCTTCAAATTTTTATATTTCACCAAATTGTATTTTAATATGGGAAAAAATGTAGTATGTCGTGAAGTTTTTTCAACATAAAGTTAATGATTTTATTTTATAACTTTGCTTAATTTATCTTAATGAGTTTTTTTCACGTGGCTAATAATATTATTTTATTGTTTTATAAAGTTAAGGTATGCATTAAATCATTTTCGAAGAAAAATTAACGATTTTGTATTTTATAATTTTATACTCCTTTTATTTTATTTTTATTAAAACATTATATAATAATAATCTAGAATTTAATAAAAAAAAAGTCATGCTTTAGGAAAAATATTATAGTTTAATGGGAAAGTTTTATTTCTTTCCTTATATAAGTAGGTAGAGTTTGGAGGGAAAACTTTTGAGAATTTTTATTCTCTTAGTAGTAGGGGGATTACCAATATAGTAAAGTTGAGTAGTTAACCTACCTCTTAGCAAATCTTCTCAATTAAGCAATTAAATCAAAAAGCCTCTTCAATAAATTCACCACCTAAACAATAATTGAATTATGTATAATCAGGGCCGGCCTTGTGGGTGTGCAACCCGTGCAGCCGCACAGGGCCCCCAAATATCTAGGGCCCAATCCAACAAGCTCTGCTACTGTAAAGTAAAAAAAAAAAAACTTGGAATACTAATCAAGCGGAGTAAACAAGCGCGTAATTTAGGAGTATAAGATTACTTACTCTAATTAATGAGTCAAAATCATTTATATTCTAAATTTATTCCTCTTATCTATACACTTCCCAAAAAAAAAACATTTTACTTCCCCTAAATCTCTCTTATAAGATTCTTACCCTATTTAAAATAATTACTGTATTATTTACAATTCTATAGAAAAACAATCAATTTGATCTCAGTATCTTAACTTGGAGACTAATTTTCGCATATGAAGTATTTTTTTGTTGTATTTTTTTATTTTAATCTTTAAAATTGTTTTATTGTTGGATTATTGCATTTTATATATATATGATTAAAGTTTTGCATGGGAATTTTTTTAGTTTAATTTCCCTATTTTAAGTACTTAATTGTTTTTCTATGCACTGATCAAGATCATATTTTACTTAATTTGTGCAAAAACTGGTTGATTTAGTTGAGTCCACAAGCTTGAAACCTTGAATGTTGTTCTTGTGGCCAAGTTGAATTATTTAAGTATTTTCTTAACTTAGTGAAAAAAAGTTGGTGATTGTTTTCCTAATGAATAAAGAGTTCATTCCCTGGCAAAGATGGGTCTTCTTGAGATTATTAAATTAATGAAAAAAGTTGATTATTGTTTTCCTAATGCAATGACAGCATATAAGATTTTGTTGATGGTTCCTCTCACCATTCCATCTGCGTGAAAAAGCTTTTTAAAGCTCAATTGCCGAAATTGTAATTCGATCTACGATGTCACAAGATCAACACAATGAATTTGTGATGATAGCTATCGAGAATAATCTTTTGGAGAAATTTAGTTGTGAAAACAAATTAATGACTTTGCTTCAACGAATATAAAAAGAGGGGCGAATTGACTTTATTATCATAATATTTTGTATGAACCACCTGAAATAATTTTTTTAGACAAGATGTAATTTTTTTTCTTATTGAATTATATTTAGGGCCCCAAGTTGAAAATTCGCACAGGGCCCCCGATAACTCCGGGACGGCCCTGTGTATAATTATTAACTAATCTTATTAATAAATTTAAGATGTAAAATACCCAAAGCAAATCCCATAAAACGCCACAAACAATCCCTCAAAGCTCACGGCCACACCGACGGAGAATTCCAATCCGCCGGTCAACAGCCACCATGGCTCGGTCAACGGTCACGGTCAACGGTCAACGGCCATAATACGGGTCAAGGTCAAACGTAAACAATTGATATTAGTTGATTAGATATCTTACCGTAATTAATTATCGCAAGGTGAAAAGCTCCGTCTTAAAGTTATCTCACAAAATCTCTCCTCACAATTGTATTTGAGTTTTAGAAGAAGAATAATTGTGATTGTGAGGCATATGGTTGGTATTTATATAAGTTGGTAGGAGAAATAGGAAGGTTCTAGGAAAGTCCTTTTAATAATAAAATAATGAAAATATCTTAAAGCATAGGTAACACCCAAACCAAATACCACCTTCCTTCCTTGGTCCCACCGTGGCCCACAGGGCTCCTCACACACGGTTCGCCCGTGGTCCCCACTCCATCTTATTTGCTTATTTTATTTTACTTCTTTTCTTTTACGACTACAACTAATTATTTATTCCACTAAATATTTATTCATCTTATTATTTATTTACGACTTGGTCGTGGTTAAAACTTCGTCGTCAAAAGTCACTTCACCAAAACAATATTTATAACTTTACAAACTACTCTTAGTAAAGAGACAAGTAAAGGTCGGATCCCAAGGGACGGGTATTGATGTAGGATTTTCAATTGTAAATGGTCGTGTCTTAGGGTGTCACAATTTGGGGTTGAGATATGAGATCAATTAAAACTAATCAACAATAAAAGCAAAGCAAGGTATATAAAATGAAGATGTAAACAATTGATTATAAGCACTAGGATATCATGGGTTCATAGGAGAATACATGGGGGTTGATCATACAAACATGTTATCAAATTATAAGCAAGCAATTATTGTTGTGATGGGATCAAGTTAGTTTATATCTTACAATCCCTAAGAAGGTTTGGGTCCCGGAGCCGAATCGATTAGATTGTACAACACCTACAAGTCGACTTAATCCTTCCTATTCAACATTATGCATGGTCTAATGAGGCTCGAGTTGGGTTATGTCTTACAAGCCTCATTGAAAAGATAAGTGATGGATAAAAAATGCAAGGATTCATAGGCTCGCATTTCATCAAACATAACATGTGCATAAGTTGGAATCACAACAAGCAAGCAAATAAATTATGTTATCATATTAGATTAAGCATGAATCATTCCCCATGTTGGTCTCCCCTAATTACCCATTAACCCTAGCTAAGAAAACTACTCACGCATGGTCAAGTTTAACATTCTAACAAGGTTGTCAATCACATTAACAAGGCAAAACATGATGAATGAATGAAAATGATTAACAATAATTAAAGCAAGGATTAAGAAAATTATACCTATGGAGATTCCAAAATAATAATGCAAAGAATAATCGAAGTACTTGATGATTGATGGAAGGTTGTCAATCTCACCCAAATATTCTTCTAATTGCCCAAAATAAATGAAGAACAATAAAGAAATTAAGGAAAGATTAAGTATTGAGATTTGTATTAAGACTAGATTAGAAGTTGATTACAAGATTAAGGAATGATTAGAACTTGATTAAGGAAGTACTAAGAGAGCATGCTAATCTAGGTAGTACAATGGGTTATTTATACTAAAGATTAGGTACATAAATTAGGGTTACTAAGGGCTTAAATGACTATTAAGACCCTTAAGAAAAGTTGAGGAAATGCTCCTCTCCAAGGAGATGAGCATCTCCGTTTTGCTGGTCCCGTGTGGATATGCTCATCCCGAGCGGCTTGGAAGCTAGCACGGTGGGTTCTGTCAAAAGATCCGAGCGGATCATTAGAGGAGACGATCGGATTCTATGGCTTCAAGACAAGCGTCTTAAGCTTGGGACGCTCGGATTGTGGTGCAGGGAGACGCTCGGATTGCTGGGAATCCGCTCGGATCCTGGGTCAGACAACTTCTCTTCTCTTCATTCCTCAACAATCCGCGGGGATCTTGTTGAGGATACAAGGATCCTTTCATCATTGCCCAATCTACTTTATTATCTACATAGGCCTTCTAGTATCATCTTCCCTTTGATGCTTGGTCATTGGATGCGATCAATTTAGCTCCATTTCGCCATGTAAATGCAAGGTTTGCACTCCTCTCCTACCAAGGAAACAAAACCTCAAAGAATATGCAAAATGAGAAACTAAAGATAGTAAATGACCCAATTATGCACTATAAAGCATAGGAACGAGGCTAATTCGGGGACTAAATGTGCTCAAATATAAGTCACATCAAACATCCCCAACAACCGAACCTTTGCTCGTCCCGAGTAAAGAGGTGACAAGACTAGGACCCTTATTCAAACTAACCTACTAATATAGCCGATGTGAGACAATTAGCGGGTCTCACTCCGCCCCTTCAACTCACAACAAGACAACCATGTGGTAGGATGCCTTCTTGCAAGGCAAGGTGGGGCTTGCCAAAATGGCGATACATCCAAGCATTAAAGCACACAAAATAAGTAATGGGTGCATCGTCAAAAATGAATAGCCACTTTCCTCATCTAATTGGCGGAAATTATCTAAAAGGGAAGCAATCTAAGGGTACACATTTCATCATAGATGCGGTTTCTTCAAACTACTAAGCCTAGAAGGATACCAATAAATCACCTCCAAGTTGTATCAAGCTAGGATACCTTTGTTCTCAATCGTTAAAGGCTTTCGTCAAGAGTAGACTCCCTATGGTGTTAGAAACACTGGAGGATCGCGGAATTCCCCTTCTTGCCTAGATAAGAAGAAGGGTCGTCCCCTCTCTACCATGCACAAAAGTGGATACGATAGAAAAGGGATCAATAGAATTTGAGTTTCATATGGGAGTTTGCTTTTTGTTGTTGTTTTTCCCCCAAATTTCTTGTGGCATTTGACATTTTGAGAACATTTCTTTGCTACTTCTTTTAATGTTTAGCATTTCAACACTTGACAATTTGAACTTTTTCTTGCATTTTCTTTTTGAACATTTTCAAATTCACCCCATTCGTAAATTGAATATAATATGTTATATTTTATTAATGTATATAATGTTAGCTTAACCGAATTAAGATGTTAATTCGTAATTAAAAGTAATCGGTTACATTTAATTAGCTAATTATAAATATGCGATATTTATAGTTAAAGTATATATTATACGAGATTGTCATAATAAATTATTACCGATCGGTATTAATAACTCGACTGCAAGCTGTTGTGTGTAGACTAATTAATACGGAATAAATTAAATGACAATTTATAATTTATACACTTTATATACATTTTGTAAACTACCAAAAATAAGAAGATTTAATCACCTCATTTTGGTAGTTGGGAAAACCGAAAATAATAAGGAGAATGATCTCCTTATTTCGGTCAAAAATAAGAAAAAGAAAGGAAAAAAATATCTTCCCTCAATCTCTCCTATTTCGGTTATAATAGGGGAGTAGGGAGATCATTTTTTTTAACCTAATTTTTCTTATCATTTCTCTCGTCAAAAAAACACACACAAAAACCCTAAAATTTATAGAAAATTTGGGATCTCATTCTAGCAATTTGAGGGGCATTTCTCGGAGCATCTTGGGTGCAACGATTAGGCGAATATCATTGCGATATTGTTCTTAGGCCGATTTTGCTAGGACCGAAGGTTATTTCTTAATCTCTTTATTTTGTTATGCTATTTCTTTTATGACTAGTTTTCATCATCATAATTTCGTTATAATCCGTATAATTTTAAAGGAAGTATACCGATATTTCCTACACTACTGTGGTCAAGAATGACAAAAATGAGTTAATACCTACTAGAGTAGTAACTGGCTGGCGGATGTGTATAGATTACAGACAGCTGAATGCCGCCACCAAGAAAGATCACCTCCCCCTTCCTTTCATTGATCAGATGGTAGAAAGGTTAGCTTCTCATAAGTTTTTCTGCTATCTAGATGGGTACTCAGGGTTCTTTCAGATCCCTATTCATCCAGACGATCAGGCTAAGACTACTTTTACTTGTCCTTGGGGCGTGTTTGCTTATCGCAGGATGCCTTTTGGTTTGTGTAATGCCCCTTCTACCTTCCAAAGGTGCATGATGGGGATATTTTCAGAGTACAATGAGTCTATTATGGAAGTTTTTATGGACGACTTCAGTGTCTATGAAAGTGATTTTTCTAACTGTCTGTCTAACCTTGATAAAGTGTTGCGGGGCTGCATTGAGGTTAATCTTGTGCTTAACTGGGAGAAGTGCCATTTTATGGTCAACTAGGGAGTTGTCTTAGGGCACTTAGTTTCTGACAGGGGGTATAGAAGTTGACAAAGCAAAAGTGGAAGTGATTCAGCAATTACCTCCTCCTGTTAATGTTAAAGGAGTGAGGAGCTTCCTTGGTCATGCTGGCTTTTATCGCCAGTTTATCAAGGATTTTTCAAAAATTGCTAAACCACTTACACAGCTGCTGCTTAAGGACGCCCCTTTTGTATTTACTGATGAGTGTCTTTCCGCTTTTAACAGGTTAAAGCAGGCTTTGATTTCGGCGCCGATTATACAGCCTCCCGACTGGGATTTGCCATTTGAGATCATGTGTGACGCTAGTGACTATGCACTAGGAGCGGTGCCAGGCCAAAGGAAAGAAAAGCTTTGAATGCAATTTACTATGCGAGCCGAACTCTGGATGAGGCTTAAGTGAAGTACACCACTACAGAGAAAGAGCTTTTAACTGTGGTTTATGCTTTAGAAAAATGTCATTCTTATTTGATAGGGTCAGAAGTTACTATTTTTACTGACCATGCAGCGCTGAGACACCTTCTTGCTAAGAAAGAAGCTAAACCACGGCTATTAAAATGGATACTCCTTCGTCAGGAGTTTGGTTTTCAGATAAAGGATAAGAAAGGTGCTAAGAACGTTGTAGCTGATCATCTATCAAGACTGTCACAGCAAGAGGGAGAAGATTCTTTACCTATTGATGATTCTTTTCTTGATGACTCTTTGTTTGCTGTTTTGTCTTCTATTGTTAACCAAGATCCTTAGTATGCAGATCTAACTAATTACGTTGTTAGTGGCACGCTGCCGCCTGACCTTTCTCATCAGCAGAGGAAGCGTTTTCTGTATAACGCTAAGTAGTACTTTTGGGATGATCCATATTTGTTTAAGGAATGTGCAGACGGTCTCTACAGACGGTGTATTCTACAGTGGGAGACCAAAGTGATCTTGGAAGGCTGCCACTCATCCTCTTATGGTGGTCACCACGGTCCATCGCGCACCGTGGCTAAGGTACTTCAGTCTGGTTTCTACTGGCCTTCTTTGTTTGCTGGTGCTAAGGCTTTTGTTTCAGCTTGTGATGCCTGCCAACGATCAGGGAACATTTCAAAGACACATGAGATGGCGCGGAATGGTATCTTAGAGGTTGAGGTTTTCGATGTCTGGGGCATTGATTTCCAAGGACCATTCTCATCTAGTAAAGGTAACAGGTATATTTTAGTAGCTGTTGACTATGTGTCTAAGTGGGTGGAGGCAATTGTTTCACCCCATTGTGATGCCAAGACCCTGATTAAGATGTTTAAAAAGATTATATTTCCCTGATTTGGTGTCCCTAGGTTCGTCATTAGGGATGGGGGAATGCACTTTAAAGAGAAGAAACTAACTTCCATTTTGTCTAAGGTTGTGTTCAACACCGGCGTGGTTTGGGGTATCATCCCCAAACTAGTGGTCAAGTTGAGGTCTCTAATCGCGAGATTGAAGAGATCTTAGCTAAAGTAGTTTCTAAATCATGGAAGGACTGGAGTCTTATACTGGAGGACACATTATGGGCTTATAGGACTGCCTTTAAGACGCCGATTGGTACATCACCTTATCAGTTAGTTTATGGGAAGTCATGTCATTTACCTGTCGAACTAGAATGTAAAGCTTGGTGGAAAATTCGTGAACTTAACTTTGATCCTAAGTTGTGTGGTCAGAACCGTCTATTGCAGCTAGATGAACTGGAGGAGTTTAGGCTCAACGCCTATGATAGCTCTCGCATCGACAAGGAGAAGACGAAGAGATGGCACGACAAAAGGATCTTACCTCGGGAATTTCATGTCGGGCAGAAGGTGTTGCTATTTAATGCCCGACTGCGATTATTTCCTGGCAAGCTGAAGTCCAGGTGGAGTAGCCCTTATACAGTGACATCTCTCACTAAATTTGGGTCTGTTTAGCTAGAAGGTTCCGAGGGAAATAGGTTCAAGGTGAATGGGCAATATGTGAAGCATTACCACGAAGCAAATGATGCAGACAACCGTGTTGAAGTCTTGTACTTCGACGAGCTTGATGAGCCAGTTAGTTGAATCCAGAAAGGTCGTGCGGGACCTCTTAAACCTGCGCTTTCCGGGAGGCAACCCGGACTGTTTTATTATACTTCAGTTAAACTTATTTTCTTTCTTTTAGCTTTGTGTTGAGTTTCGAACGCCGAACTATATGTCTCTCGTATTTCCTATACTTCTTATATGCGTTTTGCAGGTGAGGTAGCTCGATCGAGTGGTTTTTCTCCTTGATCGAGCACTTTTGCTAAGAATTCTACTCGATCGAGCATCTGCTGCTCTCGATCGAAATGCTGCAAATCCAATTCTTTCGATCGAGTAACAATTCCTCTCGATCGAGTCCTTTTGACACCAGATCCACTCGATCGAACCCCTCTTATCTGTTCGATCGAGTAGTCATGTGGTCCGGCCGCTATTTTTCGTCTATGGAGCTGCTGCGTGGCTACCCATGACCTCCCATGTTCATGGTCGGTTTGGGGAGGTCCCTCCTTACGCCGTCTTGAAAGTTTTACGACTCCCGTTATCCTTTTCCCCTTAGTTTGCATTTCCCTATTTTTATTACAATGAGGGCATTATACGGTTTGGATTGGGGAGGTATGCATCCATATCTGTGTCTGCATGTTTATTGCATTTCCGTTTGCACGTTTATTTATTTTTCGCATGCATCGTTGTTTTTAATTCAAAAAATCACATAAAAATTCAAAAATTTTCACGTTTATTTTGAGTCGGAATGTTTGAGCTTTAGACGCTACATTGAGTCTTTACCTTTGCCTTGCATATTCTTAACATTTTGTTGGCATGGTAATGTGCATAATCTCAGAGTTTTTGTTTCTCTCTTATCTGAACGAATAGACTTGACTCACGTTTTGGCAACCTACTTTACATTCTGAGGTTAGAGCTATATAAACTGGTGACATTCATGACCGGTTTCATGTAGGATGTGAGTAGTACTCTCTATAAGGCATGTAACATCAATTTGCATAAGCATGAATCTAGTCTTCTTAATACTTGTATGCATTCGGTCTGTGGATGGTGACACATGTTAGGAGAGGCAGTTCCCTTTATTTCATTCTACCCATAAGCCTCACATAGCCAAATTACCTTCTTTGTCCTGTTTAACTACAATCTATAATTTTGCCTATCCTAGCCGAGCTAGTAATCAGTAGTTATTGGGAATGTTTCATTGCTGTTTGGTTATATATCTAATTTGAAGAAGTTGGTGGATATGTTGAAGGGAATGAAGGAGATAAATGAAAGAGTATTGGAATGAAAAAAAATTCGAAAAAAAAGTTGAAAAAAGAAATATGAGAAAGAAAGGAAAAATCATATGCGGAAAAATGAAAAGTTGTATAGATGGTTTTTTACTCCCATGATTTATTTGTATCTTATGGGGAGTCGATAAATATATGGTGTATTGTGAGTTGAGTGCGTCTAATTTGCACTGTTTTCTATTGATATATACTGAGTATGAAGTTGGGATGTAGTTTCAAAATTTGGATCCGTTGTTGCTAGCCTGGCTGTTAACTCGACATCTCCAAATTCATTTTAGCCCCTTCTTACCCATTACCTCACTTACCCAAATGTAAGTCCTCGGCATGTGTCTTGATCATTAGTTGGTGGGAATGCATATGTACGATCGTAGAGATTCTATTCATGTTAAACTGCATGCATGCTCTTATAGGTCGAGTTAGGTGAGTGTCTTTACTTCGTTCTATCTTTCACTTATATACTCACCCTGTGCCTAATTTGAGTGGTGAGCGACCCATGAGAGTCCGATATCTATGAGTCTTGCAAGGTCGATGGTTCAGTAAGTATGAAACATTGATTTAATTCGTTTGCACTTATCACTTGCCACTTTGTTAGTTGTTGCATTAAACTGGTTTTGGTGGATGATTTTTAGTTGATAAATTGGTCCCGTTCAACTATCTGTTCTAGTTGCATTCATAGTTTTCTTGGGGACAAGCAAAGGTTTGGTTTGGAGAGATTTGATGCGTGTATTTTATATAAGGTTTTTACCTCATTTTTAAACGCATTTCTGTACTATTTATGTAGCATCTAGCTACAAATACCCCGGAATAGTCCACTTTAGTTTGTCTTGTGTAAATTGCAGGTACGGACTAGAAAGAAGATAAATCGAGTCTAAACTTGTCTCAATTGCATGCATTTGTGGAGAATAAGGAATTAGAGCTTGGAATCTATCACTTAAAAGACGCGTGAGCTGACCTCAGAAGGTGTCAAGTTGTCCTACGTGCTAACATAGCTCGATCGACCACTTTTCAGTCGATCGAATGCTTTATTCTTTTAAGATTTACTCGATCGAGTTGTTCTGATACTCGATCGAGATGGCTGATATAAGAAGTCCTCGATCGAACCCCAATTCTGTTCGATCGAGAGGAATTGCTGATCATGTCCTCGATCGAGTGGTTTAATTCCACTCGATCGAGAGGTTTCATCCTGTAATCATGTTTTTGCCTTATTCCGTGTTGGGCTTTGTAATTAGGATTTATATTAGGTTAAGTACTAGGTGTTACGACTACTTCATTATTCCTTAGACTACGATACTCTCTTCTTCCTCACCACTCTCTCATATACTTTACTCTAGAACTATTGCTTGGATTCGAATCTTGTAATCGGTATTGTTACTCTCCTTTATTTATTAATCTTAATTCCTTTATTACTCTTTATTTCTTCTCCTCCTTTATTTACAATTGCTTTTATTCAATCTCTTCATTGCATTGTTATGATGTTTAGTTTCTCTTGCTTGCGTATGATTATTGCTAATTCAATGATTATGCATAACTAATTTCGCTTGCTAGGACATAGGGGAACAATGATTATTAAGGAATTGTAATTTGAAGTATTAGGTCTAATTCTAGTTTGGTTCATGTTGTTAATCGCTATATTAAATTGTTTCTGTCTAATTGAGTCGATGCAACTAGACATTAAATCACAGTAAACCTTGAACTAGATCGGAAGATTGGAAAGGGTGAGACTTGTAGCGAACATTAGGGCACGTAGTGAGGGCGGAAGCTAAGCTATTTGTGCTTTAGGGCGAATTGAGACCGGAAGGAGATATTCACCGTCTTAGCTATTTTCTCTCTATTTGCTTAACTTTTATTCCCTTGCCTTTTCTCTCTTTCTTGATCTCATTAGATTAGAACAACAATTAAAACCCCCAGAGCTGTTACCTAGACGGACTTAATTAAGCTGACATTTTCCCATCTCCCTGTGGAGATCGACTATACTTGCTGCTAACTTCTGTTAGTTGTATCTAGGTTTTATTTTTGGTACCTGACGACGGTATCACTTCATTTAATTGTTCCCCAATAGTGTCATGAGTTGATGAGAACAACTCTTCTTTATTCTTGTCATTATGGCCAATGAGGCCTTCTTCTTCTCTTGTCATGAGTGGTGGTGAGCTATTCAAGCTCTCATTCTTGTTGAAACATTCTTGCTCTTTGGATGGAGCATCTTGGAGATTACCCATTTTCTTCTCCCATATGGGTGGTGATTCTTTACCCATAGCTTGTCCTTTGGATTGAGATGCCAACTTCTTCCTATCACTTTCTTGGCTATAATGATCGATCATGAAACATGGCTCATGTAAGCGGGGAGCTCTCATTGTCTTGTCAAGGTTAAAAGTGATTGTTTCATATCCCACTTCAAGTGTGAGCTCTCCATGTTTCACATCAATCACTGCTCCCGCGGTGTATAAGAAGGGTCTTCCTAAAATGATAGGAATGTTGGAGTCTTCCTCCATGTCAACAATAACAAAGTGCACCAGGATGAAGAACTTGCCAATTCTTACCGGCACATCCTCCCATACCCCTAAAGGTGTCTTCGTTGATCAATCCGCCATTTGAAGTGTGATATTAGTGCACTTGAGCTCTCCCATTCCTAGCCTCTTGCACACCGAGTATGGCATGACACTCACACTTGCCCCAAGGTCACACAAAGCTTTGTTGATTGTAGTGTCGCCAATGGTGCATGGAATAGAGAAACTTCCCGGATCCTTTAGTTTTGGAGGTGAACTTCCTTGTAGGATGGCGCTACTCACCTTAGTGAACGCAATAGTCTCTAGCTTCGGGATGGATTTCTTCTTTGTAAGAATATCTTTCATGTATTTCACAGAGGCCGGAACATGATTGATTAATTCCGTAAATGGAATTGAGACTTCCAAGTTCTTCACAATCTCCATAAACTTTCCAAGTTGTTCATCAAACTTAGGCTTAGGTTGACGACTTCGAAATGGAAGCCTAATCACAATAGGCTTTTTCTCCTTAGCCTTATCTTCATTCTTCTTCTTTGAAACTTCTCGAATGTTGGCGGGTTCTTCTTCTTTCTTAGAGTTTTCAACTCTTTCCTTGTCACTAGCATTCACAACATCTTCATCAATGGGCCTCTTCGGCCCTTCATACCTTATACCACTCCTTAAATGGATGGCACTCACCGACTCATGTCTTGGGGGATTACCTTCAAGTGGTAATTGCCCCTTTTGTCTTTGAGAACTAGAAGATGCTAATTGAGACATTTGGGTCTCCAACATCTTTGTGTGAGCTATTATGTTGTTGATGGTGATGTCTTTTGCTTGGCTATCCTTTTGCATTTGAGTGAAAAACTCTTGTTGGTTCTTTTGCATTTGGAGGACCGCTTTTTGAACATGAAAACCTTGGTCATTTGTTTGATTGTATGGAGGTTGATTTTGATAACTTTGGTTTTGATTGTAAAAGGGTCTTTGAGCATGGTTTCTCATTGGAGGTGGGGTGTAAGTTTGAGGGTTTTGAACATTTTGACTTTTGTATGAAAGATTGGGGTGGAATTTGGTATTCTCATTGTAATAGTTGGAATAAGGGGTGCCACTTTTTTATGCTTGGAAAGCATTCACTTGTTCCCCTACATTCACTTTGGTCATATCCCAAAGTTCCAGAACTCTCACATACTCCACTTGGAATTGATGATGATGCCACCATAGCATTAACATGTTGCTTGGGTGATTTGGAGACCTCTTCAACTTTAGCCATGGCCATCTCAAACTTCAAATTAATGGTGTCAATATGAGCACTAAGTTGAGCACCCAATTGATTAATGGAATCCACCTCATGTTTTCCTCCTCTAGTAGCCTTCCGAGGTCTACTATATTGCGAGTTATGGACCGCCATTTCTTCAATTTTGTTCCATGTTTGATTGTCATCAACTTCGGTGAACATACCATTTGATCCCATATTGAGAATGTTTCGGGAGTCTTCATATAGACCATTCCAAAATTGTTGTACAAGGAACCACTCGCTAAGTCCATGGTGTGTACAAGATCGACAAGTGTCCTTGAATCTTTGCCATGCTTCATACAAAGATTCCTCATCCCTTTGTTTGAACCCGGTGATTTGGGCTCTCAACATGTTAGTCTTTTCCGGAGGATAGAATTTCTTGTAGAAAGCAAGTGCCAATTTCTTCCAAGAATCAATACCAAGAGTAGCCTTATCTAGGCTCTTCAACCATTGTTTCGCGGAACCAATCAAAGAAAAAGGAAATAAGACCCATCGGATTTGGTCTTGAGTAACTCCGGTTTGAGAAATCGGCACAATAGTCACAAAAAGTCTCCATATGAGAATAAGGGTCTTCACTAGGCATCCCTCCAAATTGACTTCTCTCAACTAATTGTATAAATGTGGATTTGGCAATGAAATTACCGGTTAAATGTTGTGGTGTAGGAGTACCATTTGGTAGATTCTCCTCCGTTGGTACGGAATGTGATGAAAATTTAGGCATTGTGGGTTGATTTTGTGGTTGGTTTTGTATTGGGTTATCCTCTCCTTCTCTTGCAAAAGGGTTGATGAACTCAATGTTATTTGGTTGAATGTCCACAATATCACCAATACCTCTCGAAGTATTCCTAGCAAGTCTTCTATTGTTGGTCAAAGTTCTTTCGATTTCAAGATCAATGGGTAACAAATTACCTTGTGATCTCCTAGACATGAAAAATATCAAACAACTTGAAAACAATTAGAACAAACCTTGAGGAGATTAAATTCCCCAAGGTAAAGAAAGACACAACTAAAAACCATTAATGAAAATGAAATCATATTAACACCGTCCCCGGCAACGGCGCCATATTTGGTCGTGGTTAAAACTTCATCGTCAAAAGTCACCTAACCAAAACAATATTTACAACTTTATAAACTAATCTTAGTAAAGAGGCAAGAAAGGTCGGATCCCAAGGGACTGGTATTGATGTAGGATTTTCAATTGTAATTGGTCGTGTCTTAGGGTGTCACAATTTGGGGTTGAGATAAGAGATCAATTAAAACTAATCAACAATAAAAACAAAGCAAGGTAGATAAAATGAAGATGTAAACAATTGATTAAAAGCACTAGGGTATCATGGGTTCATAGGAGAATACATGGGAGTTGATCATCCAAACATGTTCTCAAATTATAAGCAAGCAATTATTGTTGTGATGGGATCGAGTTAGTGTATATCTTACAATCCCTAAGAAGGTTTGGGTCCCGGAGCCGAATCGATTAGATTATGCAACACCTACAAGTCGACTTAATCCTTCCTATTCAACATTATGCATGGTCTAATGAGGCTCGAGTTGATTTATGTCTTACAAGCCTAATTGAAAAGATAAGTGATGGGTAAAAAATGCAAGGATTCATTGGCTCGCATTTCATCAAACATAACATGTGCATAAGTTGGAATATCAACAAGCAAGCAAATAAATTATGTGATAATATTAGATTAAACATGAATCATTCCCCATGTTGGTCTCCCCTAATTACCCTTATGCGTGTCTTTTATATGATGTTTTATACCCTATTTTACACGCATTTCAGAGCTCATTTATGTAGTTTATGCTGCTATTTGCCCTATTTCATCTACTTTCGTATTTTTATGTGTAGATACCTGTATCCGTCGATATTGGAATTTATAGAGAACCCGACAAACACCCGATGATGATAGGACACATGTATTTTTTAGTTGTCATTGTCATTTATTTGGGTTCGTTTTACGATGTAGAATGAGCGGTGTCGACGGAGTATTTTAATTTAAATTAACGTTTTTTTTTTTTTTTTTTTTTTTTTTTTTAAGTGAGTTCATTTTATTATTTTAAATGATATTTAAATTATGGTTTTTTGATTTGAAAAATCATTTATTTTAATGTGTTATTTGATTTGAAAAATCGATTTTAAAAGCGAAGAAAACTCGTTTTAAAAGCATGTTTTTGAGCTCGATTTTAGCTCGGTTTTTGGGCCCGTTTTCTTTTCGAGTTGGCACGAATATCGAGTACACTAACCAACCTAGACCAATACCCATCCACCCCAGTTCGAACCCCCTATCCACGGCCCAAAATTCCATCCCAAATCATCCCCAACAACCCGCATACAAACAGCAGCCCCCCCTGTTTTGGCAGCTCATTCCCGAGCCCAAAACCAGCTCCAAATACCACCAAAACCCGTACCCATTAACCCTAACCCATACCCTAGTATCCTACCCATATTACCCTAGCTTAATCACGAAGAAAACCCCTCTCAAACCCTCACAAAAGCTGCTGGACAGCAGCTATGCGTGAGCAGGCCCGATTGCCTCTCCCTCTCTTTTACCCTACTTTAACTCCTTATAAATACCACCCCTTCACCATACATTCATTCCTCTAAGTTCTCCATACATCCTATCTTCACTCACAAGCTTTAAACCTCAGAAACAAACCTTAATTGCCTCTCACAAACCTTCCACAAAACCGACATCCAAACTGAAACAGTTTGTGTGTCCTCTTCGAAAAACAATTTGTTCCTCCTTCAAACCTCCATCAAAACTCGAGTTTCTTGTTCCTAATTAACCATATAACATCCATCTACACATTAGACAAAGATTTACGAGCCAAATTGCCCTTGAGTGTACACGAAATCCCTCGAAAAACAGAGTGTTATACACTCTCTTTTCGCGGTTTGTTACTGTCTGTCCAGTTCTGTTTGTGCTCGTTTTTCGTGCCCAATAACTCAAAACAATCAGGGGTTGCTTTAAGATCTATGTTCTCCTCTCTTTCTAGTTTTCAAAACATCTTTTAAATCGAATTTTCATCGTGAAACGAGGGAGAAATCGCTGTTTGAAAGTTGCTGTCCAGATTCGATAAAAACGCGTGTTTGCTTTGTTTCTTCGTCGACGACGGCCTCTCGAGATAAAATCTACCATCGATTACGACCCAAGACGGTGTCAACGATACATGTAGGTTGAGGGTGCATCAAATCCTCCTCTTTCTCCTTTTTTTATTTCGTTTTTATGTTTGTTCTTTTATAGTTTGTTTTGTTCGTTTATCGCTATTCATTTATCGTTTAAATTAACTATGAAACTAGTTTAGTCCGAGTATGAGTTAAAGTACCACCATGAACACCCGCGTTGACTTGAGATGGGAAAAGAAACCGCTACATCAGTCGGTCGTACACCCCCGTCTCATTTACATATCCTCGTGTTCAAGGTAGGGCATTAATAAAACGATTTTAACTTCGTTCTTCGCTTTTGACATCTCCTCTTCTCTCGTGCAATTCGACCCACCTTAGGACCCGTCACATGTTAGTATGACCTCTGATTGTTAACATATGACTTATTTAGATGACATTAGATCAATTTAATAACCTAATTAGATACTTTAGGGTACATCGACATAGCTTTAAAAATCAACTAACAATTCTGTAACTTAATTGAATTCATCTTCCCTTTCACTAATTTTCTCGCTAGCATGGAAGTGCGCGCTTAACACCTTTACATTTGCACTCGTTGACGATTTAGAATTGTACCTAACCTAGTTCGTATTTATTTAATTCAATTTGTAATTAATTAACCTTTAATTTGTTTTATTTATTTCTAATTTTTTAAAAGTCGTTTTAATTATCTTTTATGGTTCAAAATCTGTAAATTTAATTTAATGAATTTTTTCGTAATTTATTTTACTGATTTCGTAATTAAAACATAATTAACTTTGCTTTTCTACAAAAACCGTGCCTTGCACGGGTCTGTCTGACTTCTGATCCGTGCACTGCACGGGTCTGCCAGTTTTAGTTTCTTTTCTTCTTTTGTTTCTTTAATTGTTTACTAAACCTATTTTAATAAATATGGATTGGTGAATAATTTTAATAAGTTGGGTTAAATTGTACCTAATTTATTTCAAGCCTTTGTACTTATTTATTTTAATTTAATTAGTTTAATTCTAATCTAATTTGCTTATTAACTAATAATTCGGCTAACATCTTTAATTAGTCTAACTTAGCTTTAGCTTTTTTTGTTTACATTTGTTTCGTTTATTAAGACTTAATAGTTTAAGTTGTATTTTGTTAGTTTGTATTGTAATCTGAGTCAAAGTAATTACGATAGTTGTTGTAATTAGATTGAGTTGTAATTTATTTCTCGTTGTGTCGGCATGAAATGCCTGGGTTGTAATAGGATAGATCCCAATGGCTCCCCCATTCCCATCAAGCCTTGTTTGCTTTGCTTTGTATGTTGTTAGATTAATCAACCCACATGCTAAATTACAACTTTGACAAAGTTAGTTTAGTTGCATCTAAAACGACATAGAAATTGTTGTCACATGTTAGGGTTTAAAACGATGTTTGCATATCATATATCGTAGTAGCTATGACCTTGTTTGAACTCCGACACTTGACTTAGTAGAGGCCGTTATCGACGGGCGGGGTTAGGTGTCCTTATGGGCTTCCTAACACGTACCCTCACCCCTTACTCAAGATCTATGGTTTGTGGATCCGTCTAAATACCATTGGATTACGAGAGTCATTCAAATCGAGTGATATAGGGTACAAGTCTTTATCTTTAATCACTCGTAGTCGATTGGCTTTATGCTTTTCGATGAAAGGTGTAAAGTTGACTTAAACGGTTCCAAGTTCCCAAAAAACTTGGTGGCGACTCTAATTTGTCTTAATTCGATTCGAAAGAACCTCGAGTCGATTATGCCTAGTGTGGATCCCGCGAACGCAGTTCCCGAGGGCCTTGTCCACGCTTGGCGACTCACTGGGAAAAGAGGACTAGTTACACTTTGTTTCTAGGGTCTTTTCCTCCGAGGTGAAACTTGAAAAGAAAGTGTTGGAAAGTAAAACATTACTCATAGTGCTACGATTCATGCATAAACCCTTAAGGACTTGCCCGGGCCGTCCCAGCGTTTCTTCGTGATGCGTGGGGGGCGACGTCCCACTATGCTAGGAAGCTGCACATTGCTCGCTTCCACTTCACCTCGCGTGGTTCTTGATGGTGGGGACGATCTTCTAGGTACTCTACCTTAAGACACCTTGCTCTATAAGACCGCAAAAGGATGGAGGGCATAGACCTTCATGTAGAAGACTTGCCGAGACTTAGAAATGTCTAGGAGCATACATCCTTATAACATGAGAATGGCAATGTGCAAATTGTTTTCCCGAGTCTTTTCGAAATTCTTCATATCCTTTTCGAAACCGAACTTTCGAACAACTTACTTTCAAAATAGCATGGTTTTAAAAACGCGGAATGCTGCCCAAATAGGACTAGAATTTTCGGCCCAAAATGAGCTTTTATAGCCGGCATGCTGCCCATTTCAAATCTCATTTTCGAATCAATCTTTCGTTTTTCAAAATCAATCCAAAGTGCCTCTCGAACCTCAACCAAGCATGAAATGCGTCAAGTCGTGTCCGGGTTATGGCCGTGTTAGGCCGGGTGTGTTTCGTTCTAAGAGTCTAGAACACGACCTTGTTGGGTCACCCAAGCTCACCTCTTGGGCTTTGAGTCATGTTGGTCGACCATTTGGTCTAGGATAGTCCACAGAAACGTCCAAGCTAGGCCATTGTGGACGTTTTATACGAACCTATGGGCTATGTTAGTCCAATCACGGGTTTAGTCACACCGAGTCCGGTTTAGAACCGAATTATGATAATTCGGGTCGTGTCGTTTTGCCGAGTCTAAAATGAACCAAGGTCTAAATCCAACCGTGAGTCGAACCTTTGGTTAGTCAGTCTCAAGTCGAGTCTTTGTTTGAGTCAAGTTGGGGTCGTGTCCTTAAGTGTGCAGGGGCTCTTACTTTAAGTATTGACTCAGTACGGGGTTTTCTTGTAGAAAGGCCGCCAAAAACCCGACTTCAAGCAATGGAAGATGCTGTTAACAAACTCACTGAGGCCGTGAACCTCATGATGGCCAGAATGGATGTGATCGAATCCAAGCTGGGTGAAGATTCCCCTCCATCTACCCCACCTCTGACTGATCTGGAGAAACGGTTCAAGTTCATTGAAGACCGTCTGAAACTCTCCCAGGGGAAGAACATCCACTATGAGAATGCTAGGGCCTATGCCCCAGTTCAGGATAAGTTGCCCACAAACATGGTACTCACTGATATCCCAAAGTTTAAGGGCACAGAAGATCCATCCACCATGTTAAGGCCTATAAGGGGTACTTAGCACCAAGGGAGTACCCGCCGACATGCTCTCCGAAATTTTCGCTCAATCTCGGATGAACACCAAGGCGTGGTTCTACAACTGGACCTTAAGAACTTCCCCACTTTCGAAGATATTACGGTGGAGTTCTGCAAGCACTATGCTGACAATGTCGAGATTCAAACCAACATAAGAACATTAGAGGTGATGACACAGAAAGAAAAAGAAGGCTTTACTGAATTCCTTGCAAGATGGCGCGCTGAAAGCGTGAAACTAGCCAAGAAGCCTGATGAAGTTGAAATGGTAGATAAGTTCGTAAAGAATCTACGACCTATTTACCGTGATGCTCTGAAATACCAGAATTTTGGTTCTTTCAAAGAATTGATAAGAATCGGGATAAAGGTAGAAGATGATGTCATAAGGGCAGAGGCTTAAAAGCCGAAAGGGTACCAAGGGGCGTCATCGTCTAAGGGCAAGGCTCAAGCAACGGCCCATATTGATGAAGCCATCAATCTCTTAGAAGGGCAATCGAAGAAGTCGCAGCGCCAAACACCTAGGGCATTCACCGATATCGGATGCACTTATACATATGCTCTCCAAAGGCTCATAGCCCAAGGAAAGCTGAAGCCTATTGGTCCAACTCCGGACCCTCCCGCTGATCAACAAGGTAAATGGTATAAACCAAATGCCTACTGTGACTTCCATCAAGGGAAAGGCCATGATACTGAAAGGTGCTATCGACTGAAGCACAAAATTCAAGACATGATCGAGAATGGAACACTCCCGATCCCAACTGTTAAACCCAATAACATCACCAATCCATTAAGCGATCACACTAACTTTGTTTCTGTCGAAGACAGTGTCGATTATTCTCATCTTATCCGCCCATGTCACTGGAAAGGGGTGTTTATCGGGAAAATATTTGTAGATTGCTGTGAATTCTTGCAAAACCCGAAGAATGAAATTCAAATCGGGAGTCTTGCTCCAGGATGTACTCCTCTCGTTAACGAAGTTAATAAAGGCCAATTCGATTCACCAACCTTCATCACTGGCGTAGATCCTCAGAGGACTACCTCAGGATGGAGGCAGACCATCAAAGGGATCAAGAACCAGAGCCGAGCATCTAAGTTGACAACTGAACAAGAGAAAGCTCAAGACCAGATTTGAAAATTATGAGTCGGGATCTGTTTTCTTATTTTAGTCGAGTCGAGTCTAGGACTTTCTTTTCCTGAAGTTGAGTCGTTTGTTCCGCGATGACCTAGGGTGTGTCCTATGAATCGTTCCTTCGAGTCTGTTAAGCATGTGTCATTCCAATAAAAGTTGCAGTTCGTTTCCAAATATGTCTTGTTTCCAATCCTCAATCATTCCGAAAACATGATAAAATGCACAACACACTCAAAGGCATCCCTGGGGTAGAAATATGTCCCGTTTCAAAACGTAAGGTACAATAGGGTTCCGTGTTTGATTCCTTTACCTGTTCCATGTCTGGCGGTAGAAAACCTCCATCAGAACCAGTGCTTTTGACAAGCTTTTAGATGATTCTATGACGAACCCGAACTAGCTCCTTGTTTCCCCTATCGATGACCGAAGTCAAGCCTTTTTACCATAACATCATCCCATCTCGAAGAGAGAAGATATCAACCCGTTCTTACAAGGAATTGTTAGTTCCTACCCAAATTAGTTGGCGAAGCCCAGTTTTCAAGGTGTATCCATTTATGACTAAGAGAATGAATAGGACATCATTTTCAAAGAGAGGAAAAAAAAAGATGAAAAAGAATGAAAAATGAGAAAAAGAGAAAAAATGAAAAAAAAAATGAAAAAAAATGAAAAAAAAAAGAAAAATGAAAAAAAGATGAAAGAAAAAGAAAAAAGGAAAAAAGATGTTGAAGTTATTGCAGAACGCTTTTGGTTGAATGACGAAGTTACAGAGGCCAGAATTCAAGTCAAGTACCCATAGTTGAGGTTCAATGGGCGAAGCCCAAAAGCTTAAGTAGTAACCTCTTTACCCTCTAAGTCCTTCTTGAGACAGTTACAAAGGGATAGTCGGGAATTTTGAGAATTATTCCGCTTGTGTTGTTACACCCAGCCTTTAGGGTCCAGACATGTAAATTTGAACCCACATCATTTTTCAACCCATTTGCACTCGTGGTTCATCAAACCCGAGACACCCATTCCAACCACATCAGCAGCCATAACCCTTGGCCTTAGCACCACAAAACAAACCTTCAGAATGATGGTTAACCATTCCAACTTGTTATTACCAAGCTCCACATCCCAAAAGATCCAAGCCTTTTTGTACCAACCCTAGACACGGGATTTAACAGTACCTTACAAGCTAGAATGGGATACGACATGATACTTTAGGTGAAACCTTCGAGTGTGTACACACAATCAAAATGCCAATTTAATGCACCTTGATCGAACTACGTCGGATTTGATTTCACTTCACGCAAATACGTAGGCAGTCCTTCAGAATAAGGGGTTCAATCCACTCATCAACCAAGTTGTCATCTTGTCGGTTTCTTACGGGTCTTAACCAAGTCCAAATGAAGCCACCTTTGTTTGAATCGGTCTTAGCACTCGATGTAGGCTAGGATAAGGATATAGGTTCAGATAAGTAGTGTCAAGTCTCGCAATGAGCTTTATCTAACGGTGTAGGCAAAGATGCTGAGTCACATAGATGTGGGTTTGTGTTGGGAACAGAAAATATGAAAAACCCGCTGAAAAGAAAGAAGGCGTGGAAGAAAAATAGTAAAAGCCCGCTGAAAAGAAAGAAGGCGGTGGCAAGAAATGATGAATACTCGCTGAAAAGAAAGGAGGCGAGGAGAAGAGTGACAGAATGTTCCCAACAAAAGTCATGTGTGATGTCTAAGTGTTCTCATAAAATCAGTCTGTGTTTAGTGTCTGGGCGAAGCCAACGTTGTTGCTCCGTGAGTTTAATCCACCTTGTCAATGTCACGTGATCTTGATTCCCATGTGCCCTCGGGAGCACGCCCATGCCATATGATACCTCCGTCCCAAGGTCGACGACCTTGTGATTCCCATTTGCCATCTTTTGGCGCCGGAATGGCCAATTTACATTTCTACCCCCAACAAGTCAATAATTGAATTTAAACTCGTGCACACTTACGGTTTTATTTTCCTTTTTTGTTTTACGGTAGCGGGCTATGCCCACGTTGTTTACAAGTCATACAGAGTGTCTGAGTCGTATTTCATGCTCACCCATCAAGGTTCGATTTCAAAAAAAATTCCGAAATTTCAAAAAATTTCAAAAACTTTTTGCAAATTATGGATAGATGATCCAAGTAGTAGAATCTTTTCGGGTCGATGATCCAATCTTTCAAAATTCAAAAATTCAAATTCAATTTTTTGGGTCGATGGCCCAACATACCAAGTAATGTCAAATGCAAAATTCAGGTCGATGACCCAATTTTTTCAAAATTTTCAAATTCAATTTTCGGGTCGATGACCCAGTATTTCAAATGATCCAATTTCAAGATCGATGATCCAAATGTGCTTATGTAATGATTATTGCTAGTACGTTTTTGTGTTCCAATTTTAGCAGGATATGCTTCAACTGGGGGCTCTAAAGTCTTCGAATTTAGAGCCATTGCAAACTGGGGGCTCTGAAGCCGTTGGCTCCAGAGACCATTATCAAGATGTAAAGGATGGCATCCACCAAGAATTCATTTCGATACAAGAGTATGAAATGGAAGAATTCCGTAGCTGAAAGCAAGTGATGAAAGCGACGGCAACCTCCTCGGAAAGTCCCGTCCCATTCGGACAAGCGCCAGCAGATGATAAATTTTGGGCAAATGTCAACAGATGATGAATTCGGACAAATGCCAGCAGATGATAAACTTTGGGCAGGTGTCAGCAGCGGCCGAACTACGACGCGGGTTTGATTCCGTCAGAAACGGATACGTAGGCGCCCAAGGTTAAGGCTCAATCCACCATATATGCAATTTATGGGTCGACGACCAACGACGATAATTTGATACAACAGAAGCAAGAGTCAACCCCCAACGAAGTTTCAGGTATGATCTCTTCTTATGGCTGGCGAGCTTATATACGCAAGTCTAATGGACTATAAACGACCCGAAGAATCCTCAGGTCGAGAGGGACCTGGGGTATACTTTGACTTTCGCCTTGTCCAAGCCTCAGTCAAAGTGGGGGCTCTGTAGATACCCGTATCCGTCGATATTGGAATTTATAGAGAACCCGACAAACACCCGATGATGATAGGACACATGTATTTTTTAGTTGTCATTGTCATTTATTTGGGTTCGTTTTACGATGTAGAATGAGCGTTGTCGACGGAGTATTTTAATTTAAATGATATTTAAATTAATGTTTTTTTTTTTTTTTTTTTTTTTTTTTTAAGTGAGTTCATTTTATTATTTTAAATGATATTTAAATTATGGTTTTTTGATTTGAAAAATCATTTATTTTAACGTGTTATTTGATTTGAAAAATCGATTTTAAAAGCGAAGAAAACTCGTTTTAAAAGCATGTTTTTGAGCTCGATTTTAGCTCGGTTTTTGGGCCCGTTTTCTTTGCGAGTTGGCACAAATATCGAGTACACTAACCAACCTAGACCAATACTCATCCACCCCAGTTCGAACCCCCTATCCACGGCCCAAAATTCCATCCCAAATCATCCCCAACAGCCCGCATACAAACAGCAGCCCCCCCTGTTTTGGCAGCTCATTCCCGAGCCCAAAACCAGCTCCAAATACCACTAAAACCCGTACCCATTAACCCTAACCCATACCATAGTATCCTACCCATATTACCCTAGCTTAATCACCAAGAAAACCCCTCTCAAACCCTCACAAAAGCTGCTGGACAGCAGCTATGCGTGAGCAGGCCCGATTACCTCTCCCTCTCTTTTACCCTACTTTAACTCCTTATAAATACCACCCCTTCACCATACATTCATTCCTCTAAGTTCTCCATACATCCTACCTTCACTCACAAGCTTTAAACCTCAGAAACAAACCTTAATTGCCTCTCAAAAACCTTCCACAAAACCGACATACAAACTGAAACAGTTTGTGTGTCCTCTTCGAAAAACAATTTGTTCCTCCTTCAAACCTCCATCAGAACTCGAGTTTCTTGTTCCTAATTAACCATATAACATCCATCTACACATTAGACAAAGATTTACGAGCCAAATTGCCCTTGAGAGTACACGAAATCCCTCGAAAAACAGAGTGTTATACACTCTGTTTTCGCGGTTTGTTCCTGTCTGTCCAGTTCTGTTTGTGCTCGTTTTTCGTGCCCAATAACTCAAAACGATCAGGGGTTGCTTTAAGATCTCTGTTCTCCTCTCTTTCTAGTTTTCAAAACATCTTTTAAATCGAATTTTCATCGTGAAACGAGGGAGAAATCGCTGTTTGAAAGTTGCTGTCCAGATTCGATAAAAACGCGTGTTTGCTTTGTTTCATCGTCGACGACGGCCTCTCGAGATAAAACCTACCATCGATTACGACCCAAGACGGTGTCAACGATACATGTAGGTTGAGGGTGCATCAAATCCTCCTATTTCTCCTTTTTTTATTTCGTTTAAATTAACTATGAAACTAGTTTAGTCCGAGTATGAGTTAAAGTACCACCATGAACACCCACGTTGACTTGAGATGGGAAAAGAAACCGCTACATCAGTCGGTCGTACACCCCCGTCTCATTTACATATCCTCGTGTTCAAGGTAGGGCATTAATAAAACGATTTTAACTTCGTTCTTCGCTTTTGACATCTCCTCTTCTCTCGTGCAATTCGACCCACCTTAGGACCCGTCACATGTTAGTATGACCTCTGATTGTTAACATATGACTTATTTAGATGACATTAGATCAATTTAATAACCTAATTAGACACTTTAGGGTACATCGACATAGCTTTAAAAATCAACTAACAATTCTGTAACTTAATTGAATTCATCTTCCCTTTCACTAATTTTCTCGCTAGCATGGAAGTGCGTGCTTAACACCTTTCCATTTGCACTCGTTGACGATTTAGAATTGTACCTAACCTAGTTCGTATTTATTTAATTCAATTTGTAATTAATTAACCTTTAATTTGTTTTATTTATTTCTAATTTTTTAAAAGTCGTTTTAATTATCTTTTATGGTTCAAAATCTGTAAATTTAATTTAATGAATTTTTTCGTAATTTATTTTACTGATTTCGTAATTAAAACATAATTAACTTTGGTTTTCTACAAAAACCGTGCCTTGCACGGGTCTGTCTGACTTCTGATCCGTGCACTGCACGGGTCTTCCAGTTTTAGTTTCTTTTCTTCTTTTGTTTCTTTAATTGTTTACTAAACCTATTTTAATAAATATGGATTGGTGAATAATTTTAATAAGTTGGGTTCAATTTAATTAATAAGTTGTACCTAATTTATTTCAAGCCTTTGTACTTATTTATTTTAATTTAATTAGTTTAATTCTAATCTAATTTGCTTATTAACTAATAATTCGGCTAACATCTTTAATTAGTCTAACTTAGCTTTAGCTTTTTTTGTTTACATTTGTTTCGTTTATTAAGACTTAATAGTTTAAGTTGTATTTTGTTAGTTTGTATTGTAATCTGAGTCAAAGTAATTACGATAGTTGTTGTAATTAGATTGAGTTGTAATTTATTTCTCGTTGTGTCGGCATGAAATGCCTGGGTTGTAATAAAATAGATCCCAATGGCTCCCCCATTCCCATCAAGCCTTGTTTGCTTTGCTTTGTATGTTGTTAGATTAATCAACCCACATGCTAAATTAAAACTTTGACAAAGTTAGTTTAGTTGCATCTAAAACGACATAGAAATTGTTGTCACATGTTAGGGTTTAAAACGATGTTTGCATATCATATATCGTAGTAGCTATGACCTTGTTTGAACTCCGACACTTGACTTAGTAGAGGCCGTTATCGACGGGCGGGGTTAGGTGTCCTTATGGGCTTCCTAACACGTACCCTCACCCCTTACTCAAGATCTATGGTTTGTGGATCCGTCTAAATACCATTGGATTACGAGAGTCATTCAAATCGAGTGATATAGGGTACAAGTCTTTATCTTTAATCACTCGTAGTCGATTGGCTTTATGCTTTTCGATGAAAGGTGTAAAGTTGACTTGAACGGTTCCAAGTTCCCAAAAAACTTGGTGGCGACTCTAATTTGTCTTAATTCGATTCGAAAGAACCTCGAGTCGATTATGCCTAGTGTGGATCCCGCGGACGCAGTTCCCGAGGGCCTTGTCCACATTATGTAATATTGCAGATTTATGCGGAAATGAGTAGAAATTTAGCTAAATCCGTCCCCGAGTACCTTGCATTGCATTTGACATGAAGTATTTACACGAGAAATGAACTTGGTGCACGTTTTGAGGCCTGAAAGACAACTTTATGAAGAATTAGAAGCGGACTACCAGCTATAGTGGTCGATCGACTGATGCCTATGGTCGATCGACCAGAGCACGACTTCCAGTAGCTCCTGTACAGCGTTGACCGGTCGATCGACTGCCTTGTATGGTCGATCGACCAAACCGTTGATTCTGACGCAAATTAAAAGGACGAGAAGTTAGAAGCCCATTGTATATTAGGTTTAGGAATAAGTGTTACGTGATTTTCCTATATAACGTAACCTTGGTTTTCAGAATAATTATCAGGTTTTTATCAAGTCTTTCATCATCAAATTCATTACGGTTAATTCATTAGCTTAGAATATTTTCCTTCAATAAAAGTTTACTTTCCGCATCCGGTTTTGATCTTTATTCCTGCATCCATTCGGTATTTCTCTGTTCTATTATTCAGTTTTATTGCTTTATTTCGTTCATAGTTTAGAATCGCTAGAGTAGTTTCCCGAAGCCAATTTATCGTCTCATGTTATTTGCTTGTTTAGTTAATTTAATCATGAATTCAGTAGCTTTATTCGTTAATCTTATTGTTGTTTTCGTAATAATCATGAGTAGCTAAACCCATCGTGCTAGGATGTAGGGAATCTGTAGTGTAGGCGGCATTAGAAATAGTATGACCTGAAATCGCGCCATGGTAGATCGACTGGCCACGTGAGATTTATTTCGTTTTAATTAATTTAATTGCAATATTTGACGAATGGAGTGCACGCGACTAGTTGAATGTTTAGGAATTGACCGACCCGATAAGATCGAAAGATAGGGGAGGGAGATAGACTACCTAATTAAGACGGCTAGATTAACGAGGTCGAAAGATAAGTTAATTTACGCTTTTAAAGTCACTTTTCAGGACGAGAGTCAGTATTAGTGATATTAGGGACCCGTAGCTAGATCGAAAGATGCTACCTGTTAAGATTGGACCGAGAGGACTTCTTATTTTTCCCGTCTCATGTGTTTATTTCAAACTTACCTAGGATACTGCCGCCGAAACTATAAGTGAACCAACCATCTTAGTACCCCTTTTATATTTGATTTCATCTTTTAGCTTAGTTTACTTTTCATTTGCTGCCTTTAGTTATAGAACAACTCAAATCAAATCCCCTCACAATTGTTACTTTAAGACTAAAATTAGACAACTATTAATTGCATCGCCTCCTTGTGGTTCGACCCTGACTGCCACTATCTATAGTAGTAGTTTGGAACTATAAATGTATCCTTGGTACTCTACGACGGTATCCAATTTTGGCGCCGTTGCCGGGGAAGCAATTGTTTAAAATTTTTAGTTGTTTTATTTTTAGGCTTTCTCTTAGTTTAAGGGACATCTGTTCCTTAAACTATTCTCATATTCTTCTTGTAGTTTCATCTTATGCACAGGTCTCAACAAGGCGAATTATTTCCCCTTGATCTCGAGCTTGAGAGGACTTTTACGCGTGAAGAGGAGATTATTTCAAGAACAACAGGCAGAGGAAGAGCCTGGTTCTCATTCTAGTTTTTACGAGAACGAGTTGTTTGAGGAGGATCCACATTCGTCACCTATTTATACTTCCTCAGCTGAGACCGTCACATCTCCAGATATGGCTGAAGAAGCAAGCATAGCTAGTCACTCCGAGCCAACAGCTGCGAATCTTTATAAGGGATTCGCATTACCGGGGACGGACAGAAAATTCGAGCCAAAACCGTCTTATATTAACTTGGTTAAGAGAAACCAATTTGGGGGAGCTGCAAATGAAGATGCAGCTAAACATATGGAGACATTCATTGACTATCTGCTTCCCATACCCCCACCAAGGTGTGACTCAGGACCAGGTGAAGGAGACTATGTTCATATTCTCGCTTCGTGATGCTGCAAGGGAATGGTACCGAGATCTGGATCGAGCTGCTAACGGGATTACTGATTGGAATTCGCTGGCCCTAGCATTCTACAAGAAATATTTCTCTGCCTCGAAGACCAATGCCATTAGAGCTCAGATCACGAGCTTTAAACAGGGTCCTGATGAGAATTTTCATGAGGCGTGGGTCCGTTTCAAGAAGCTGGTGCGAACTATTCCGCACCATGGGTTCGAGCAATTGAGCCTATGCAATCAGTTTTATAATGGGCTTTATGACGATCAGAGGGCTATCCTGGATGCTGCAGCTAATGGCAGGTTCCAGGAGAATGTTGGAGAAACTAAGGGGTGGAAAATCATTGATGATATGGCCACCCATAAAGCTGAGCATGGAAATTCCAGGGGAAATCAAAGGAGAGCTGCTGAATCCCCTTCTATAGCTGCATTAGAGGCTCTTACGGCGAGATTTGACAAGTACGAGTTGGGAGGAGCTTCAAAAGGAGGGATCTATCAAGTGAATGCTGTGTCAGACGGTCCTTTCGTCTGTAAAAGATGTGGAGCTGAGGGACATGTTTCAGATTTTTGTCCTCATCCCTATGAGTCTTGTGCCGCTTTTCAACATTATAGGCAAACAAATACTTATTTTGAGCCGAATGTCCATCCAAACTTGAGGTGGAGTAGCCAAAATGTCCAAAATCCGACTCCACCCCCACAAAGAAGAATAAAGAAAGTTATGTGCCCCCATAAGCAACAACGATTTCAAAAGCCTCCGTATGTCCCAAAGAAGAAAGAATAAAATTTCCCCATGGCTCCGATTTTGCCGAGTTGAAAAATTTGTTGCTAAAGGAGTCTCAAGCTAGAGAGGCCGGGATGAAAATGTTGGAGAGTAAAATTGCTCAATTGGCTAGCAAGAGTGCAACAAGAGCTCCGGGGTAATTACCGTCGCAGCCGGACCAAAAGGAGACCCTTACTGCAATTACTTTGAGGAGTGGGTCTACCCTTAATGGGCCCGCTATGGTCGAGGAAGCTACTGAAAAAGATGAGGCGGAACCAAGTAAGAAGAAGGCAGTGATGAACAGTGGCAAGAAAAAGACGTCTACCAGGTATATCAGTCGATCGACTGATAAACCTGGTCGATCGACTGAAACGCGAAATAAAACAACTTCTGGTCCTGTAGAAGTCAGTCGATCGACTGACATAGATGGTCGATCAACTGACAGCGCTGCTGATCACGAACCTTTTCATCCTCCAATGCCAGATAACTTGAGGGATCACTTATTTCGGGGTGCGACGACTCCGAAAATATTGAGGCAAGACCCAAATGCTGATGGGTCTGTTCCGGTTTCAAAGTACGACCCGATGACGATTAATGGTTCATTCTTGAGACGGTTTGAAGAAGGTTCAAGCTTCAACAAGGAGAAGGTCGTGGATTTTCAGCCTAAATCCACTGATGCCGGTATGAGAGACTTATACTTCTTACAGCCCCCTATCCAGAGAGATTAGTGCCGACAAAGGAACAGGTATCATTTAACAAATTTGAAAATGTTATTCGTAGCTTAAATGTGCAAGTTCCTTTTCTTGAATTGGTTAATCAAGTGCCCGCTTACATGAAATTTATGAAGCAACTTTTGTCTAAAATGAAGTCACTTGAAACTGTGCAATCTGTCGCACTAACTGAGGAGTCATGTTCCTATTTGACTCATACTGCACCTCATAAGCTAGAGGACCCAGGTAGCTTTTCCGTCCCATGTAATATTGGCACTTTTTCTATTGAGAAGGTATTATGTGACCTAGGAGCCAGTATTAGTGTCATGCCTTTGAGTCTTGCCAGGAAGTTGAAATTGACTAGGTTTGCGGTCACCAACAAGACAGTACAGATGGCTGATCGTTCTGCGGTCCAGCCTATAGGAGTCTTAGAGGATATTCCTGTGCAAATAAGAAAGTTCTTTTTCCCAGTTGACTTCGTTGTACTAGATATGCCCAAGGATGCTCACATTCCTATCATTTTGGGTAGACCATTTCTGCACACTGCTGGTGCAGTTATAGATGTTGGCTTAGGGACATTGACGTTTAAGGTAGGGAAACATTCCATCGTCTTTTCCCAGACAGCTAAGAAGAAAGACCTCATGTGGCCAGGAACTTGTAATGTGGTTTCTGAAAAGAAATCCTATTTTGTGCTTTCCGATATGCCTACCTCTATGCCTATTTCTGCTGTAACACCTCCGCCCCAGATTGGGAGCAAATTGGAGGAAGATTCTTCTGTTTTGACTATTGCAGGAGCTGGTTTGGGGAAGGAAGAGTCGCATGTTGCTCTAGCTGAGAAGGAGCCAATCGTTCAAAGAGGCGGTCTAGGATGTCTTAGCTATGGCATAGATGAGGAGCCTGATGAGGAGCCAGTCAAAGTGACAGAGTCCGATTTGGATTTTGACGAGTCAGATGAAGTCATTGATTGGGGAGATGTTGAAGCTGTTGATCCGTTGAGTTCTGCGGATGTTGGAGTTGCTACGAGTGCCGCTGAGGAGATGAGCACTATAGAGGCTACCTCTTGTAGCCAGGACCTGAGCAAGTGGGCCATTCCGTGGCCATTCTTGATCAACTATTAGTTGATCACATGCTTTTCAAAACATTCATTTTATTGCTTTTGTTAAACTTTCTTTTTATTGCTTTTGTGTGCGCGAGACTTCGCATTTTAATAAGTTTACTTATGATTTTAAACACTTTTTTCTGTTACTTTGGGTTTTGCGCAATTTTGGGCGCGTTATTATGTGTATTTGCAGGTTTATAGACCATGTTGGCTCAATTTATTGAGCTAATTCGAAGAAAATCAGAACTTACAAAGAGTTTTTCCATCGATCGATCGCTCCTATGGTCGATCGACTGAGCTGCGAATTCCAGGAGCTTCTGTTCCTGTTCACTCTGGTCGATCGACTGGGTGATGTGTTCGATCGACCATGTTCGCTGCTGTACCTGTTTTCGATCGTTCCCCTGCTGTGTTTGATCGATTTGCGGAGTTGAGGGAGTCTTTTCTCCACTTTATTCTCCGCTTCATTTCTGTTTTCTTCAGTTTTTCTTATTTTACACATCATTTTGCGTTTCGGAAATTGCTTTCTTGGAATTACGCACGTTATTGTTCGTCTTTTCAGGTACCTATGGTAGCACTGCTGGCTACTGAAACCTCCTAGCTCACGCTGGTTTGGGGAGGTTTCCTTTTGCTGCGCTTAAAGTCTTGTGAGTTTCCGAGTCCCTTTCATGTCTTATTTAGTTAATTTATCGCAAATTACCGTTTCCCTTTTACTTCATTACATGATTTTGCACAATGGGGACATTGTGTGATTTGGTTTGGGGAAGGGTTTTGCGTTGCATTCACATGTTTTATTGCATTTCTGTTTCACGTTTATTGCACTTCAGTTTGCATTTGTTTCAGTTTGCATTTCTCTTATATATACAGAAAATTGAAAAAAAAAATTGAAAATTTTCAAAAATTCAAAAAATGCACGTTTATTTTAGCATATAGGTTGAGTCGGAACGGTAGTATTTCAATGATGACATTGCATTTTCAGCTGTTTATGCCTAAGCCTTGCTAATTGACATGTTATTAGTAGAATCAAATATGCATAGCCTACGAGTTTTCGTTAATTTATTCGCTGAATCTTGAGACTTGACTTTGATTTTTGGTAAACTACTTATATATTCTGAGGTTTAGAGCCTATAACTGGTGACATTCCTGACCAGTTTATCTAGGATTGTGAGTAGTTACTCCTTATAAGACATGTTACATCAATATGCATAAATATGAACTAAATCTGCTTAATACTTGTATGCATTCGGTTCGTGGTTAGTGGACACATGTGGAAGAGGTTTCCTTTATTCATTTTTTCCCATAAGCACCACACTGCCAAAAATAGCCTTTTGTCCCGTTACTACATCCTACAATTAGCCTGCCCTTGTCAAGCTAGTAGTTTATGTTCTTGGGATTGTTACTTTGTTTTTGGTAGCTAATGCTCATTCTGAGATGATGTTGGGAAGATGAAAAAGGAAGGAAAGAAAGAAAAGAATTGAAAAAAAAGAAAAAAAAAAAAAGAGAGAAACAAGTTCGATCTATGGTCGGTCGACTGGACTCAGTGGTCGATCGACTGAAGCCCGAGAAGAAAGGAAAAAAAAAAATCAAATCGCATAATTCAAAGTCTTTATTAAATGGCGATTTTTGCTCCCATGTTGCATTTGTATCTTACGGGGAGTTGATTAATTATTATGGAGATTGCGAGATTTGTGCTTGATAATTAGCACCCGTTTTATTGTTGATTTTGAGCAAGAAATTGGATGTTGTTGATGCGGTCGTTTCTACACCAAAAATAAATACCTAAAAACAACTAACAGAAGCTAGCAGCAAGTAGGGTCGATCTCCACAGGGAGGCTATTTTGCTAATTATCTGTTTAACTCAGTCTGTCAGGATGTCACAGAAATGGGGGTTTAAATGTGAATTTCTAAACTAAAGAGAATAAGGAGAAGAGAGTAAAAAAAAGAGGAAATAAACAGATAGAGGGAAATAGCTAAGACAGACGGTTCACCATAATCATCCGGTCAAGTAATCTAGGTCTCAGGTCAATGCAAATACGGTCTAAGGGGTAACGAACGTCACCTTTCGGTCCTTAATTCACCCTAAAGCGTAAACGAAATTAACTTTCGCCCTCACCGCAATACTCTATCGTTCACTATTAGTCTCGCCTTGTCCAACCTTTCGGTCCAGGTCAAGGATCACTAGGAATTATAGGTCTAATTGCGTCGACTCAATTAGAAAGATACAATTAAATGTAGCATTTAACCAACAAAGACTATACTAGCATTAACCAAATAAATCAATTACTCTCCCTTCATAATTATGGATCCCCTATAGTCTTAGCAGAGGGGAATTAGCCACTCATATTACTAATTAGACTAACAGCAATTAATTTCCCAGCAGTAAACATAATGAAATAACAATAAATTGCGATAAGGAAAATTAGGGCAGAAGAATAAACGAAGTAAACAAGTAATTAAAAGCAAGCAAATGATTAATTATTATAAAGAAGGAGGAAGGAATTACAATCCAAGCGAATCCGGCGTAAAGAACACAAAATCCGAGTGAAAATAATCCCGAAACAAAGTAACAGTGAAGAGGAAGAAAAGCAAAGTTCTAAGTTTTACAGTAGAGTGTTTGATAATATGAAAGGATGATCCTAATAAACCTAGTAAAGCATGCTTAAATAGCAAAGCAAAAGAGTTTAGCGAAATAAAATATCACGCGGACTAATTAAAGCCCAAACCCGTCAAAAATTGTTGCTCGATCGATCATATAGTCTCTCGATCGAGTGATATTCCTTAGCATTCCCCTCGATCGAGAACAATTCCTCTCGATCGAAGACTTCTTTCCCTTTAATCACTCGATCGAGAAGAAGTAGCTCTCGATCGAGCAAAGGGGCTCTCGGTCGAATAGAAATAGATCTCGATCGAGCACTTCTCAGCGCGTAATTCCTGCTTTGCGCACTGAACTTCAAATGGCTGCCATTTCTTCGTTACTTGGGCAAATAGGGCGATTCCGGTGGCGTTGGAAAGCTAAAAGGACAAACTTTCATCTCCAACTAGAATCACCTGAATATATGTTGTAGAACCCGAGATATGGCTCTCCAAAGTAGGTACTAGCAATTTGAAGTTCTTCCTTTGCTCGCCTAGCTATCTTTCTTCTTTGCGTATCTCAAAATAGCTACATTCCCGCTCCAAATTCACTCTTCCTCCAAATGCATGCTAAAAGGACGGTAAAAGGCTTGATTTCACTACTTTTGGGTTCATTCCTGCAAATAAGACAAAATAACCCAAAGTAGTATATTCGGGCATTTCGTAGCATAAAACTACGATAAAAGCATAGAAATACGTGCATGAATTAGGCTAAAAAGACTATATAAAATGCACGTATCAAATCTCCCCAAACAAAACCTTTACTCGTCCTCGAGTAAACTAAAATGCAACTAATGGAACGGAAATGATAACTCAGAGCTAGCTTAACTTGTCTACTTAAACCAGTTTAATGCAAACTAAAATCAACAGTTACAGCTACAATGGTCAACACGCAAACGAATTGTAAGATGTCCATAAATAAAGCTGACCTATCAACCCTGCAAGACCAACAAAATCGGACTCTCACGTGGTCACTCTTCTCTCATGAAGCAAAGGGTGAGAGTATATGTATAAGAGAGAAAGAGAAAACAGTCACTCACCTAGACTGCGACCTACATAACATGCATGCAACAAAAATGATAGACGATTCAAGTACTGCACATACATTCCAACCAACAATGTCCGTCACAGCTGAGGGCTTACAAAAGATATGGGAAAGTGAGGTTCAGGTGAGAAAAGGCAAAACAAATTATGGAAATGTGAAGGTAAAGCGTCAAGCTAGTTCCTAAATAAGGCCATATAAGACCATCCGAATCTCAACTGACTAGAAAATAAAGTACAAGTGCCCTTCATTGGCACACATCTCACTACCCAAAACACTATCTCCTCAAAAAGATATGAATAAAACGGAGGAGTGAGACCGTCACAATATAAAAGTGAACACATACGGTCTCAAAATCAAATCAGCTCAAATATTCCAACTTTTCTTCTTCTGGTTACTTCACTGTATAACGTGATTTTTGATGATTCAAGTTTTTCCCTTTTTTTTCTTCTTTTTTTTTTTTTTTTTTTTTTTCACGTATCACTTTCTTTTTGTTTTACAATCTTTTTTTTTTCTTTTCTTTTCATCCTTCCTTCCTTTATTTTCCACCAACTCTAACAATACACACGAGCCAAACTTGCAAACGGAATAAACATACCACAAAAGACATATTAAACTAGCTTGACTAGGCAGGCTCAATTTTGGATGTAGCTAATGGGTCAAAAAGGCTATATTTAGCTAAGGTGGAGCTAAATGGGTGAAAAATATAAGAAAAGGGGAAAATTTATAAGCACCTCCCTGCATGTGACACCGACCACAAACCCGAATGTATGCATTTGACAAGAAATTGAATGTCATAAAAGTGCAAAAATAATGAACATGCTATGCAAGGAGTACTACTCTCAATTCCTACATGAACCGGTCATGAATGTCACCAGTTATAAGGCTCTAAAACTCAGAAATTGTAGAGTAGGTTGCCAATTTATCAGGTCAAGTCTAAACAGTCAGCTAAATTTGAACAAAAACTCGTGGAAATGCGCAAGACTCAGCTAATAAGTGTTAATAAAGTGCAAGGCTCAAGTAAAAAGACAAGTTAAAGTGCAATTTCATCACGGAAATCTACCGTTCCGACTCAACCTATATGCAAAAATAAACGTGAATTTTTTTTGAATTTTTGAAAAAATTTCAATTTTTTTATGGACTTTTTGAATTTTTAACAAAAATAAACAACAATGCAAACATAAATTAAACGTGATAATTGAAATGCAATGAAAACAAGATGCAGACACAGATATGGATGCATAACCTCCCCAAACCAAACTGTACAATGTCCTCATTGTACCAAAAATAGGGAAAGGAAATGCAAACTAAAAAAAAGGAGAGAGTGGAGATGCGGAAAACTCACAAGACGTCATATAGAGGGACCTCCCCAAACCGACCATGAACATGGGAGGTCAAGGAAAGTCAAACAGTAGCTCCATAGACGGGAAACAGCAGCAGGGAGTTAAAACTACTCGATCGAGCACTTGGAACAGCTCGATCGAGTGAACTGGTCCATTGGAAGGACTCGATCGAGCAGAAAACCACTCGATCGAGTAAGCATGATATTGACTTTGATCGATAGAGGACGAGTACCACTCGATCGAGTGAAGGCTTCCCCAAAAAGTGCTCGATCGAGCAAAGAACTACTCGATCGAGTACTATGTCCTGCAAAACACGCATTCCAAAGCTAGAAAGGCATAAAGAGTTCGTAAAACAGCGTTTAAAGTTCAACAATAAGCTAAAGAGAAATAAATAGTTCAACAAAAGTTCAAAAAAACAGTCCGGGCTGCCTCCCGGTAGCGCTAGTTTCAGATAGGTCCCAGCTCGACCTTCTTCCAGATCATCCAAAAGCACAAATCATCGGCCTACTACTAGGCCTCTGACTGGACGCGGTAGCTTCAGCAATCGTCAAGCGGATATCCGGCCTCCACAGCTTGGCAATGTAAGAACAGCAGCTTCCCACAGCATCCGGGTCCCAATCTATCACCTCATCACGCAACTTTTTCCTAGACGGTGTGGCTTTATCAACACCTCCTCCTGGGTCGTCTATCCAGGCAGTTCAGACTTCATGCTAAGAGCACCCATCTCACCTCCCGGGTCTTTGAACTCGTCAAGACCTATAGAAAGAGAAACAAAGGCACGTTCCTCCAATTCGCTCCCAGGATGGGGCGGAGGTGTTACAACAACAACGACAATATGTGACTCAAAATACGGCTCAGACGGAATGTCAACGGAGTCTACAAGGGGAATATCAATGCAAGGTATGATAGGTATGGATTCCCTAGGGTCATCGGACTTAGTAAAAACCAAGTCCTCTCCTCCGACCTGAAAGGTAAGTGTCCCAACCCCGACATCAATAATTGCGCCAGCAGTGCACAAAAATGGTCGTCCCAAAATAATGGGAACATTGCGGTCTTCGGGTATGTTTAAGACAATGAAATCTGCGGGAATATAGAAATTCCCGACCCTAACAGGTACGTCATGTAAAGCTCCTTTGACCCGTACATAAGAGTAATCAGCCAACTGTATAGTCGTTCTAGCGCACGTAAACTTAGTCAATCTCAATTTCAACGCCAACGACAAAGGTAAAATGTTGACACTAGAATCGAGGTCACATAAAGCATTATCAAACGAATTGGTCCCTATAGAACACGGAGTAGGAAAACGACTTGGACCAGACATATTAGGGGGGGGGGTCCCATTCCGAAGAAGTGTGCTACACTCTTCAGTCATAGCTACATTCATTATCGTCTCACCAAAGATCCATCTCGGACAATCAATTTGAGAAAGAAAATTAGTATAAGTAGGTACCGAGTGATCATCTCGTCGTAGTGAGCAAATGACATTGAGAGCCCGTATGCGGTCCGAAATTTTACGGTGTGGCAGCAATCGTTGTGGATACGGGATCGACCGAACAAATAATATTACTTGATCGAGCGATTTCCTCATCATCTATAATCGGTTGAGGATCAGTGAGTAGCTGAATGAGCATTTCTTCCTCAAGAGTCCTCGATCGAGTATTTACATCCTCTCGATCGAGGGTTACAAAGATCGATTATGCTCGATCGAGCGAAAGGCGAGCTTCGATCGAGTGGCTTGTCCTCCAACCTATTCGATCGAGTGCGCGAGTTACTCGATCGAATTGATCACCCAACGAGCTCTTAAATCAGCGTGCATATCGATCTTGTGGGCTGCGTGAATGCGATACCGTGAAGCTCGAGTCATCAACATTAGCAATAATAGGCGATTCGGGCACTTCATAAGACGGAATGATGTCGGTGTTGATAGCATACACCGTCTCATATTGCTCTTGGGTTTGCTCGACAGCTAGTTGGTTCACCCAAGCCTCTAGCTTCTGTATACGGATGGAAAATTCCTCACCAAGTGCCCTTATCATTGACTTAACTTTTTCAGCCTCATCATTCCGAGCAAGTGGGGGAATTGGTTGCGGTGAGAAGGAATAACAAGGCGGTGGGTAGCCTTGTTGCAGCCAACGGTTGTGGTCTAGGCCTCAGTGGAGGAGCAGCATCATAGTGATTACCACAACCCCAAGATTCTTTCCTCTCCCCATTAGTAGCTCTTTCAGTTTGAGCTTCAAACTGAGCAATAAGTCGAGAGACGAACGTCATCTTGGCAAAAGGGTCGAAGGTACTCAAGCCTTCCCTTCGACAATCTCCTTCTAAAATCAGTCTAATAGACCTGTAAGACCTATCAAAACAGCACTAAAGAAAAAGATAAGAACGGCCTCAAGGTACTCAGTCTTCCCTTAAGGCGAAAAACAGACAAAATTAAAACAGATAAAAAGCGTCGCCTCCCCGGCAACGGCGCCACAAAATTTAATGCGGTCGTTTCTACACCAAAAATAAATACCTAAAAACAACTAACAGAAGCTAGCAGCAAGTAGGGTCGATCTCCACAGGGAGGCTATTTTGCTAATTATCTGTTTAACTCAGTCTGTCAGGATGTCACAGAAATGGGGGTTTAAATGTGAATTTCTAAACTAAAGAGAATAAGGAGAAGAGAGTAAAAAAAAGAGGAAATAAACAGATAGAGGGAAATAGCTAAGACAGACGGTTCACCATAATCATCCGGTCAAGTAATCTAGGTCTCAGGTCAATGCAAATACGGTCTAAGGGGTAACGAACGTCACCTTTCGGTCCTTAATTCACCCTAAAGCGTAAACAGCTTAACTTTCGCCCTCACTGCAATACTCTATCGTTCGCTACTAGTCTCGCCTTTTCCAACCTTTCGGTCCAGGTCAATGATCACTAGGAATTATAGGTCTAATTGCGTCGACTCAATTAGAAAGATACAATTAAATGTAGCATTTAACCAACAAAGACTATACTAGCATTAACCAAATAAATCAATTACTCTCCCTTCATAATTATGGATCCCCTATAGTCTTAGCAGAGGGGAATTAGCCACTCATATTACTAATTAGACTAACAGCAATTAATTTCCCAGCAGTAAACATAATGAAATAACAATAAATTGCGATAAGGAAAATTAGGGCAGAAGAATAAACGAAGTAAACAAGTAATTAAAAGCAAGCAAATGATTAATTATTATAAAGAAGGAGGAAGGAATTACAATCCAAGCGAATCCGGCGTAAAGAACACAAAATCCGAGTGAAAATAATCCCGAAACAAAGTAACAGTGAAGAGGAAGAAAAGCAACGTTCTAAGTTTTACAGTAGAGTGTTTGATAATATGAAAGGATGATCCTAATAAACCTAGTAAAGCATGCTTAAATAGCAAAGCAAAAGAGTTTAGCGAAATAAAATATCACGCGGACTAATTAAAGCCCAAACCCGTCAAAAATTGTTGCTCGATCGATCATATAGTCTCTCGATCGAGTGATATTCCTTAGCATTCCCCTCGATCGAGAACAATTCCTCTCGATCGAAGACTTCTTTCCCTTTAATCACTCGATCGAGAAGAAGTAGCTCTCGATCGAGCAAAGGGGCTCTCGATCGAATAGAAATAGTTCTCGATCGAGCACTTCTCAGTGCGTAATTCCTGCTTTGCGCACTGAACTTCAAATGGCTGCCATTTCTTCGTTACTTGGGAAAATAGGGCGATTCCAGTGGCGTTGGAAAGCTAAAAGGACAAACTTTCATCTCCAATTGGAATCACCTGAATATCGATTGAATAACCCGAGATATGGCTCTCCAAAGTAGGTACCAGCAATTTGAAGTTCTTCCTTTGCTCGCCTAGCTATCTTTCTTCTTTGCGCATCTCAAAATAGCTACATTCCCGCTCCAAATTCACTCTTCCTCCAAATGCATGCTAAAAGGACGGTAAAAGGCTTGATTTCACTACTTTTAGGTTCATTCCTGCAAATAAGACAAAATAACCCAAAGTAGTATATTCGGGCATTTCGTAGCATAAAACTACGATAAAAGCATAGAAATACGTGCATGAATTAGGCTAAAAAGACTATATAAAATGCACGTATCAGTTGTCATATGGTTTTGTTTAAGTACTAGCTTGATCACGTATACCTCCACATTCCCATATTTGTTTTGCCTCTTCTTACCCATTACCTCACATATCCATATTTACCTCGGCATGTGTCATGGTCATTTGTTTGGTTGGAATGCATATGTATGGTTGTAGAGATCATTTTCATATTAGATTGCAGGCATGTTCTTATAGGTCGTAGTTAGGTGAGAGTCACTACAATATTACTTCTTTCTATCTTTACATATATTCACCTGTGCTATATTGTGATATGAGCGACCCGTGAGAGTCCGAATTGATAAGTCTCTACAGTTGACGGTTCAGCAGTTTTTAAACGACTATATAACTCGTTTGCATGATTCACATTACTAATTGATTGTTAGTTGTTGCATTAAATTGGTTTAGGCTTTACAAGTTTGCATTTCGCTATGAGATTGTGTGGACAGCGGGCCGCCCACGGGGCGCTTGGGTTGGAAAAGAGAAACAAGCGTTTGCATTTTGTATGGAGTCGCCACCAATTTTTATGGGAAATTGGAACCGTTCGAATACCTCGTGCCATGTCAAGACACAAAGTAGAGACATGAACACTAAGCAATCGTTACCCTTAGCTTTCTATGTCTAGAATGACTCTCGTGGATGCCAATGAACACGGGTGTTCACAGATATCTGGAGTAAGGGGTGAGGGTACGTATTAGGAAGCTCTTTTGATTGAACACCTAATCCCGCCCGCCTCGATAGCGGCCTCTACTAATGATTAGGGAAGTTATTCGTACTTGATATATCGTCGGCTATATGCATGCAATGCAACATCCAAGTTTTAATCCTAGCATGTGAGAATTAATACTAAGTCGGTTGACAATTAATTAGCAAACAATTGAGGTCGAAGTTGGATTTAGATTCAATTACATGTGAAAACATTCAAATGATAAAAGAAATACAATAAAATAAAATTACAATAATGAAAATTACAATAATTACATTGGAATAGGCGATTTATGTCGAAAATACCTTTAAAACGGATAATTTGAGAAAAAGAAATAAAAGAATAAAATTACGACTAGATCAGAAGGTGATAATACGAATAATAGTAGATTATACGTAAACTAATTAAACTAGGTCAAAGCAAAGACGGAGTTCAGGGACAGAACTCAGCCAGGAACAGGCGCAGCAGAGCTGCGTCCTTTGGAATAGGCGCAGCAGACGCTGCGTCTGTTCCTTGGCTCAGTTCTGGCTGTGAAGCCGTAATTGCAAGCTGTTAATGTTAATTGGTGATTTTAATTGTTGATTGATGACATTTACTCGGATGAAAGTGATTAGCATGTTATTTAACATATGAATGGGTCATTAAAAACAGTAAAACATGAATAATACGGAATTGAACGAATTAATATAAGATGGATTAATGATAGAAGTGAAAAATATTAATGAGTGAACAAATTAAATCAATTAATTCAGTTAGATACGATGGACTAATGACGAGCACAATAAATAACAGGTGAAAACTATATCAAGGAAGAATTCCAGAAACCCAATATTGACGAATTGAATCTCTACAACCCGGAATTGAATTTAATGACGAAAACCCGCAAACATGAGATTATTTGGGATTTAAGTCGGATTTGTGATGATTAAAACATGTTAACGATGATGATTATAATATACATGTGAATTATATGCTATCATAATGGAGAATCAACAAACAAACGAAACAAAAGAAAGAAATTTGACGAATTACAGAGGACGAACGAAGAAGAAAGGAAGCAGGAACTGCGGCAACCTCACGAAGAGGCGCAGCAGGAACTGCGCTCCTTCGAAGAGGCGCAGCAGTTGCTGCGTCCTTTCTCGACGGTTATCTACTGGAAATCCGTAAAAAGAGGTTTTAAAGATGGTTTTTAGAAATCGGTTTTAATGGTATGTTCGACATAAACCTTACAATTGATGATGATACAATAAATAAATACAATAAATAAATAAGGATTATACACCCTCAGACTTACATGTTGACGAAACGAGAAGGACTAAGATATCGATTAGTGATGCTCGACGCGAATGCAAAGAAAGTGCCCTCGTAAGAGGAAAACGATTAAGTTAATTAAGTTGATTGATGTGGAGTTGGTCAAATTGGTCGGTCATGCAAAACGAGGCTGGTACTCGAAAGGATCCGAGCTTACGTGGTCGAAAGTTCAAGCACGTAGACGCCAAAAAGTAAGAACAAAGTCTAGAATGCAAAGGGAGAAGAGAAGGGCGGACACTCGCGTGAGAAATATGAGGAGCGAAGGCTCCTATTTATACTAATCACGTGAAGGAATTAGGGTTTCGGAGACTCTTTGGAAGTGAATCTCGGAAAGATATGAAAAAGATACGAAAAACATGCGAAAAAGGGCACTGGGAAGAGGCGCGGCGAGCCATGCGTCTCTTGGAAGAGGCGCAGCACCTGCTGCGTCTGTTCCCAAGGGGTTTCCTCCTGCAGAAGAAATATCTCCGTGTTTGAGTTATGGTAGGACGGAAATAATTCGGTTTTCCTTAATATCTTATGTGAATATTACGGGAAATGTTTACTAAAAGATAAAATTCATGAAATATAGAATAGAAATATCCGGAACATTCCAGAACATTCTGAGTCGGTATTTAACAGTTGACAGAAAATAGAGACGGTTTTAGGCCCGGACTCCGAATGTACTCTAATTACTGTCAAAACGACTGTATCGACACGTAGATGACAACTAAGAGGTAGACATTAATATTTGAGCAATCACTTGACGATAATCTTACGAATTGTCACAAATCGTTTCGCGTATCAAACATGCGGCCCAATCATCACCGGGTGGTTTGCGGGAGGTGCAGATACGAGGTGTCTACAGAGCCTCCACTTTGACTGAGGCTTGGACAAGGCGAAAGTCAAAGTATAGCCATCAGGTCAATCGAAGATTACAACCTGACGACTATGGCGACGCGAGGCGGCTCAAGGGATCTGAGCCAAGGACCTGTCGTCGGGAACATTTTAGAGTCTGTCGACTATCGGGGAGGGTCGTTTAAAGTCCATTAGACTACATAAGGAGGCTCGCCAGCCATAAGAAGAGACCATACCTGAGACTTCTTCTCGAGATGCTTGCGGGAGCTAAGGTTAAGCGTAGGAGCTAAGGGTAAGACCTAAAGGATATATAAGGATTGGTGCTAGGGTGTGGGACCCTAAAGGAAAGCATCGATGGGAAGGAGGCCAAATATAAGTTCAACTTAAGGGTAACTAAAGCTTGGGTATAGGAACTTTATTGGTTTGGGAACTTGAGGGCTTATGAACCTAAAAGGGATTGGGATCCTATAGTTAAAAAATTCCTAATTTCGGGTTTACGAACCTAAGAAAGAATGCTTTGGGTTTGGGAACTTCTGGAAAACGACTCCTTTGTCGAACTCCGCGGGGAAACAAGAAATATTGTGAGTAGCAGGACACAGGCGGGAACTGCTGAGAGAAAACTGCTTGGATAGTCTTCGGGAAACAATTGTGAGTAGCAGGACACAGGCGGGAACTGCTGAGGGGAAATATGCTTAGGTAGATCGTCAATCCTTACGTCTTGAGAGACAGTACGTCCGCTTACTCTTGCTGGAGACGTGATGGGGAATTTATTCTTCTTGTCATGAGAGGGAAAGTGTATCCGCTTACTCTCGCTTGGAGACATAATGAAGGTGTGTCGAATTCTGTGAAGGAATGAATGCTCGTTGCGACAAGCAAAAGGTCTTGTAAGGAATAAATAATGTGCGACAGTCTGCTGCTGGCTTGGAAATGCGGGCCGGAATCCAGAAAATCGTCAAACGGTCCAAAAGGATAAAAAAAACATCGGGGAAGAGGCGCACCAAAGATGGGCCCAAAAATAACGAATTCATAACGAATTTTTGAAAATTCGTATGGAGGGAACAAAAGGAAGAGGCGCAGCAAGAGCTGCGTCTCTTGGAAGAGGCGCAGCGCCTGCTGCGTCTATTCCCCAAATTGGTTTTTCTGCGTAAAAACGCGATGAATCAGAGGGATTGTTTCATTTGCTCGAAACACAATTTACTCATTTCTCTCTCAAATCTTCACCATTTCCGCCAAGGTTTGATCCAAAAGCTTGCATTAAAAATGACTAATCGAGGTATGTGTCTCAATCTTGCATTAATCTTCTATATTTGTCTAATTTTGAGCCGAAAAATCTAGGGTTTATGACCCATTTGATCGAAATTTTGGGGCTTTTCCCCCAAACGCATTTGCCTTGTGAAATTGAAATTAGAAATGGATAGTAGGTAATATTAGGAACATAACCATGTATTTGTCTTGAATTTTCGTTGAGTTTTGAGCCTTTGAGTGAAATTTGAGACGGTTTTACAGCTAAACCGTAAATCGCTTCGAAAATAGCCTTAGGATTGCCCATTTGCGACGAAACTTGATATTTGCGATCCTTGAATGATGGGTAAACTCTCTACCATCTCGGAATTTTGGTTTGTGACGGCTTTTTCAGGACACTTTTCTAGGGCATAATCGCCATTATAACGAAATGCTGCCGAAATTTCGACTCGAACCTGGAACTAGGCTTCAATTTAGACTTGTCTTGACCCAAATTACGACATGAGTGATCGGGTAGGTGGGAATATGGCCAAGGATGGCGAGAAAAGAGCGGTTTCAGGGCTTTGAAGGCTCGAAAATCCCTTAACCAAGGCTTGTCGTCACGTGACGCGGCCTAAATTTGCTTTAATGTTGCAGGTGATGAGGCTTCTACTTCTGGGAGAGCTCCCATGGAGATCGATGCTGCTACTATCGAGGAGGCTTTAGAGCAGGCCTTCACCGCCGGTGATGGGCTGGGGGACGAGGCTCACGAGGAGGAGGCCGTCGAGGAGGAGGAGGCCCGAGACGGGCCAACGTCGGGCGAGGAGGTCGTTAGCTGAGAGGGGCTCCCGCGTGGGCTGAGACTTGGGAGAGCAGGCACCTGGTGTGGGCTGCAGAGGGTCACCTGTCCTACAGGACGGTGAAGAGTTTGGTAAATAGGAATTCACTACTCATTACTCATCCCCTTTTCATTCTTTTGTTCAAATTCCTTTCAAATTTCATTCAAAACTAAAGATAGCTTTGTTTCAAATCATAATAGGAGGCCGGGAACATCAAGTCTTTCTCGGGTTACACGACAGCGATGGAGCACTACGAGCGGTTGTCGGCGGAGGAGAGGGCCATGATCGAGCGTGGAGCGTTCGGTCCTTTGGTCCAGGTCTGGAGGGACATCGCGAAGAGGAAGTTGCGGGCTAACCTTAGCCTGGTCCGCGATTTCTTGGACCGATTCTGGGATACGACTTCTACGTTTCACATGCCTTTCGGTGAGGTGGGAGTCACTCTGGAGGACTACGGCATGATTTCTGGTCTGCCGTGTGGGACCGAGGAGGTGGTGTGGCCGGAGACTGCCATGAGGGCGGACTCGGCCGAGGCGAGGAGTTTGATCGGCTGGAACTTGTCGCCGAAGGCTGTTACAATGCCGGGTTTGATACCCAGTTTTTACGTTCGAGACTACTTTGCGGGGAAGACCCCGGCGCTGGTGACGATTGACGGGAGGGAGACGGCTCCTCCTCCCTGTACCGCAGAGCAGAGGGCTCGTCTGTGGCTCTGGTGGTTTATGTCTTCGATTTACCTCGGAGACAAGGGCCATGGTTCGTCCGGAGTTGATGGAGAAGGGGACTTCTCCTGGTGCTGTCGGACCTGGACTACTGCTGGAGGTATGAACCTTCCTTTAGACCAAAGTTAATTCCTTTCTTTATCAAATCGCGAAGGATCGTCATTGATTATTTTGTTTTACAGGCGTGGGTGTACTCCTACTTCCCGAGTCTCGCGCCCAAGAGGACGAAGCCGCTGGAGAAGGCCTATCCCGTGGTGAGGGATTGGGTGATGTGCCGGACGAAGAGCAAGCGTTCTTCTCACAACGTCTACCGGCGGGACGTGAACGCTCTTCAGCTGAGCAGCGTGAGTATCTCACTTATATTCACTTGCTTCTTATATTTGCTTTTAATTGATCGTAGGAATGATCCTTGTTTTATCTTGTCACAGTGGGTGCCAAGACCTTGGGCGGAGTACGCTGGAGCGCCTCCTTTCGTGGCTGAGGTCCTTCGACCTAGGAGCCCGAGAGGACTGCTGTTGAGGACGTCGATGGGTCCTGTGTGGTACTTGGGTGAGCACTTGGCTCGTCAGTGCTCGCGAGACGTGTTGACGGTTCCCGTCGATCCTCCCGGGACGATGTTTAGGGAGCCTTCTGAGGCCGAGAGGGAGGCGGACTTGGCTGGTGCCAGTGGCGACGACCTTCTTCTCCTTGGCGAGGACTACTCGGCGTTCCTCTAGGGGAGGTTGGCGTACTGGCCGGTAGTGGTGAGTATCTTTTGTTTTTCCTCTTGATTCGATTTTGAGAATTATGATGAAGGATCATCGATTAATGAGAATCATTTGTCTTTGCAGGAGGTCGAGGCGGCGGGCATCGAGCCCCCAGAGTACCCCGAGACCCTTGAGTACACTGACGCGACCGGGAGGACGACGATCTCCGAGCTGCGTGACTTTGACGTAGGCGTGACGGATCTTGCCGGCCGGACGACGGCAAAGATCGATTCGGAGGGTGAGCCTCTAACTTGTATAACCTTTGTGTAAGAACACATTTGATTGAGTTTGTTCAATTGTTGAGAATTTCCTTTTGAAAATGCAGGTTGCGCCGTCTCGGTTTGTGGCGTTGTGGAGGGTGGCCAACCGGCTGCGAGCTACTGCCGTCGAGGCACTTGTCGGCGGTCGAGGTCGTCAGGTACGAACCTTACGCCTATTTCATTTTTGATTTTTGATTTTCTAATTTTGCTTGAATCGATTGACATGAGCCAATTTATTGTTTACAGGGTGACCGCGGGCTGGAGCGAGAGTTGACCCAGTCTCGAGAGGAGACAGCTCGCTTGTTGAGGGAGCTCGAGGTTCGGGACGCCGAGATCGCCGTTCTTATGGCGAGAGTTGCGGAGTTGGAGGGCGCCCAGCAGTAGTTTTGTGTAGCTTTTGTTTGTATTTTGTACATTTGGACACTGATTTTAAGCATTTTTGGACTTTGTTTGGGGCTCGAGCCCCCAGTTTGTACATTTCCTTCGTTTGGTATATATATGATGGCCTGAGTGCCATTGCTGCTGGGTTGTGTTGCTTGTATCTGTAGGTTAGTTTCGAACAGGTTTGGTAGATGACGGTTTACGCCGTCATGCTGCCGAATTTTACATAGAAAACACGCAAAGCATACAGATGTACATACATACGACCTTAACTAGCGCAAAATGAGAGACTCAAGAGAACGCGAAAATGCAAAAATTTTGCCGGAAATGACCGGACGGTAGGGAGGGTTACCCCCTAAAAAAAGAAAAAAAATAGAAATCTATAAGTTAGAAATGTAGAAATGAAATTAAGAAATTGAAATTAATATATACATGTTGAGATTTAAAATAAAGGAATTAAAATGAAAATATTTCCTAAAATTAAAATGAAAATTATTTCCTAAAAATGAAAATATACAAATGTGATAAAATGGCAGAAATGTCGATGTCGCCTCGAAATGCGTGCCCGCGAAATTAAGAAACCTGAAACATGGTAATTTTCCGTATTTACCAAAATAATAACCCGTAGGAATAGGAAATTATTCGTCATGGAATTAGGAAAGATCCAACGCGGAAAATCACAGAAGTGAAGCTGAGGAAGAGGCGCAGCATGAGCTGCGTCCCTTTGAAGAGGCGCGGCAGGTGATGCGCCTGTTCCCAAGGTGGTCTGTTCTGACGGATTTTTGGAAACAGAAATTAGTATAAATAGAAACGTCGATGGAGCTTTTATTCACACAAATCTTCTGTCTCTTCTTCGTCTAATTACACAAAACTTCTTCAAAATAAATTTTTCATCATGAATACTTTGGAGATCCGCTTGAAGGAATGGACCAACGAATTTTCAAATATGGAGAAGCATGATATGGGCTCTTATAATTTTGGATCGTTGTTGAGTTTGAAACTTATCAAAGTTGTTAAACCTTTCTTGGATGCTTGCCTTGACTATTGGGACCCGAACTACCATGTTTTTGCGTTCCCTGGAGGTGATATTTGCCCCTTTCCCGAAGAAATTGCTGCTATTGGTGGGTGGGACCCCGAACACTTGCCCGCCATTCCTTCTACTTCTCAAGGGTATAAGAGCAAATTTAGAGATTTGCTTGGATTGACTAGGCTTGAGGTGGACCGTCTAGTTACCTCAAAGGGTGTGAGAGTGTTGGACTTCATAGATCGATTCATCAACAGGGCCGACCCCACCGTTTCCCATGTTGCTAGGCGGAGGGCATTTGGCTTTTGCTTGTTGCATGTGTATGTCTTCCACGGGCATGTTGATGAAGACTTGAGAGGTGATCCCCGTCTTCTGGGCCTTGTTGAGCAGATGGAGCTGCGCAGGAGCTCAGCTTGTTTATGCTTAGGAGAGATTATTTTGGGCTTGGATAATAGGAAATCCAACCGTGATCTGCCGTATTTGGGGGGTCCCGTCATTCTGCAGGTAAAAGACATCTTCTTTTTCTTTTTTTTTTCTTTTTTTTTCTTTTTTTTCGTCTTTTTTTTTTCTTTTCTTTTTTTTCTTTCGTTTTTTTGTTTTGATGTCTAATACCCGCTTTTTGGTAGGTTTGGCTTATGGAACGGCTCCGATTGATCGAGCCCCCAGTTCATGCGCTTTCCTATCATGCCCGCTCGATTGCGATGAGGACAAGGTTGTATATGGTGGACTTCACTCGGGTTTGTGATTATTGGAAGAACAAGCTGAAGAGCGATGATGGCCCGTTGATCAGGTGGGTCGTACCGTGGTGGCACCTCAAGTCCGTCACTGGAGTGTCTTCTTTGGATCCCACTAGGTCCGTGCGCATTCCTGGATTGGAGTTTATGGTGTGCATCTTCCCGGAAAGGCTGATGAGACAAGTTGGGCTGAAGCAGACGATCCCGAGGCTTGACACCGTCCCGCAGACTGCTATGGCACTTTCTACAGAGAGCCGGAGAGAGTGGGCCATTAAATGGGCCCAAAGAACCATGTGGTTCTTGAATTTCTCCGCCAATGCTTTATGGGTGTCGGATTCTTATCTGAGATGGAGAAAGGCTACAACTCCGGAAGAGCGCGAGAAATTGAGGAAGCGCGAGCTTGCTGACTTCAAGGTGCGCGAGGGAGAGAAAGACAAAGAGAAGCATCTGACAGAGGGAGAAGAAGAAGCCGGGTTTCAAGTTGTTCATCCTTCGAAGAAACCAAAGACTACTCCTGTCGCGGAAATGGTGATTGGCAAGAATGGGAAAGCTAGGCCTCGAGAAAGACCGTTGGTGATTAGGTCTGAAGTGGCACAAGAGCGTCCGGCTCGAGGTCGTGACAAGAAATATGACAAGAATGACAAGGGCAAGGGGAAGATGGAGGAATAGCCCGAGTCTTTATTATTATTATTTGATTATTATTATTATTATTATTGTAATAAAAAGGTGGGGTTTTTAGAATCCTAGCCTATTCTATTTTTATTATGTAGCGTACTATTATTATTAGAAAATGAAATAAAAAAGGTTAAATGGTTATGAAACCGTTGTGATTTTCTATTTATTATTCTTGTCGAATTTCAAATGCATTGCAAATGTCCTTCTATTTACATTTTAGATATAATGGGTTGAATCCCATGAAGGATTGCCTACGTATTCACTTAAAAAGCGAAATCAAACCCTTGCGCGTAGTTCGAGTAAATGTAAAAGAATAATTGTTCTAAGCAAGAGCTTGTAATGAACTTAGAAAATAAGCATGAGCTTTTGCTTACTCTGAAGGTGCGAATTTAGTTTATTTGATGATATGAGGATGACGAATTTGCCAAAATGCAAGAGCACAGTGACATTAGCTTATTTCAGCTTGGCCAGGGGCCGTTTATTTAGTGCCACAAGAGCGACACATGGGGTTACGCGAGGCGCGTTTTCATTCCTATTCTAGGCATAGTATCGTTTCAGTTGGTCAAGGTTTGTGGGGTTTGAAAACTCATTCCCGTCTAGGTCTGTGATTCTAACGCACCCCCCGGGAGTATTGATTTGACTAGAAATGGTGCGGCCCAATTAGGCTTGAATTTTCCCCGTGGGTCAACAGGTAAGAGAGCTCTAACCGATTTAAGCACTAAGTCTCCTTCTTTGATGTTTCTTGGCCTAACCCTTTTGTTGAAAGCTCGTTTGATACGTGCTTGATATGTTTGGACATTATGCAAGGCGCGTAGCCTACGTTCATCCAGGAGGATGAGTTCTTCATATCTATCCCTCTTCCAATCGGCTTCCGGGATTTGACTTTCGAGTAAGATACGCAAGGATGGTATTTCTAGCTCGACTGGTTGTACAGCTTCCATGCCGTAGGTCAAATAGAAAGGAATAGCCCCAGTGGGCATCCTAACAGATGTACGATACCCCCACAAAGCAAAGGGTATCTTGCTTGGCCAATCTCTATAGTTGTCAATCATTTTCTTGAGAATCGTGACAACATTCTTGTTTGCCACCTCTACCGTGCCGTTAGTCTGTGGTCTATAGGGCGAAGAGTGGTGATGCTTAATCTTGTATTTGGCTAGCAATTGCTCGGTCTCAGCTTGGAAATGTGATCCATTATCGCTAATGATCTCATGTGGGCAACCATATCGACAGATGATGTTGTTTTGTATGAACTTTGCTACATTTTTAGCTGTAAGACCAGTGTAGGAAGCCGCTTCTACCCATTTGGTGAAATAGTCAATCGTTACTAGAATGAAACAGTGTCCTCCTGTTCCGACTGGGGTTATCTTCCCGATTATGTCAATTCCCCATGCAGAAAACGGCCAAGGAGATGTCATTGTATAAAGCAATGAAGGAGGGACATGTTGTACATTCCCGAAGATTTGGCAATTGTGGAAATATCTTACGTATTTGATGCAATCGGATTCCATTGTGGTCCAATAATATCCCAAACGTGTGATTTTCTTTGCCATCATGGGCCCACTCATGTGAGGACCGCATTCTCCGTCGTAGACTTCTTCCATCACCTTTCGTGCCTGTGAATGATCAAGGCAACGTAGGACTACACCAAGAGGTGTTCTTTTATATAATTCTCCTTGCATCAGAATGTATTGGGAAGCTAGTAGGCGTATAGCACGTTGTCGCCTCTTGTCCATATCCGGTGGATATGTACCATTAAGCTTAAAATTGAGGATTATTGCTTGGAACCAGGGTTCCTGTGCGATTTCCTCTTCGTCGGTGATTTGGTGGACATAAACCGGCTCTGTCCGTCGTTTGATGCACAAAGGCATTTCCACCATGTGATCTGGCATATTGATCAAAGATGCAAGTTTCGCAAGAGCGTCTGCAAATTGATTTTCTTCCCGAGGTAGGTGTAGGTAGGTTACGTGATCAAAGAATTGAGCGACTTGGTCTATTCTAGCTTGATAAGGCGCTAGGCTTTCGCTTCGGATTTTCCAAGATCCTGTAACTTGATTGATGATCAGTGATGAATCTCCATGTACTCTGAGGTCTTTGATGCCTAAGTTCACTGCCGCTTGTAGTCCAATGAGACAATCTTCGGATTCTGCAGCATTGTTTGTCACCTCGAAGTCGAGTTTGATAGCTATTGGTGTATGCTCGCCTTCAGGAGAAATGAGCAACACCCCTATTCCGAATCCTCTTAAATTCGATGCTCCATCAAAGTACAGGTCCCAGGAGTCTACATCAGTTTGGAGTATATCCTCGTCTGGAAATGACCAAGTATCTATTGTTTGTGCGTCATTGATAGGATTTTCTGCGAAAAATTCGGCGACGGCGCAACCTTTTATAACTTTCAGTGGCACGTATTTGAGGTCAAATTCTGAGAGCATCAGGGTCCATCTTGCTAGACGTCCGTTGAGGACGGGTTTCTCGAAGAGGTATTTGACTGGATCCATTTTGGAGTATATTTTGACGGAGTAGCTAAGCATGTAATGGCGTAGCTTCTTCGTTGCCCACACAAGAGCGAGGCATGTCTTTTCGAGTTGTGAGTATTTGCACTCGTACTCTAGGAACTTCTTACTAAGATAGTAGATAGCCCTTTCTTCACTTCCTACGGTTTGAGCTAGCATAGCACCCATGGCGGTTTCAGTTACTGTGAGATATAAACCAAGAGGTTGATCTCGTTGTGGTGGCATGAGCACTGGTGGTTTAGCCAATATCTCCTTGATTCGGTCAAATGCCTTTTGACAATCGTCATCCCACATGGTGTGGTCTGTTTTCTTGAGTTTCTTGAAGATAGGCTCACAGATCATCGTAAGTTTCGATACGAATCGACTTATATATTGCACCTTTCCTAGGAATCCTCTGACTTCTTTTTCTGTTTGAGGTTGTGGCATTTCGATTCTGAGCTTTGATTTTGGAAGGATCTATTTCTATACCTCGTTGGCTAACGAAGTATCCCAGAAGTTTGCCAGATGTTACCCCGAACGTGCATTTCTGAGGATTGAGCCTCATGTTGTACTTTCGTAGCCTTGCGAAGAACTTGCGAAGGTTCGCGATATGTCCCTCTCTTTCCTTGGATTTGACAATCATGTCATCAACGTATACCTCAACTTCTTTGTGCATCATGTCATGTAGGAGCGTAGTTGCGGTGCGTTGATATGTAGCTCCGGCGTTGATTAATCCAAACGACATTACCGTATAACAATAAGTTCCCCATTGGGTGACGAATGCGGTCTTATGCATATCTTCCATGGCCATCTTGATTTGGTTATAACCCGCATACCCATCCATGAAGGATAGTAACGCGTGGTCAGCAGTATTGTCCACCAATATATCGATGTGAGGTAGAGGGAAGTCATCTTTTGGACTTGCTTTGTTTAAGTCCCTAAAATCAACACAAACACGGATCTTCCCATCCTTTTTAGGTACGGGTACTATGTTAGCTACCCAGTCAGAATACTCGGAAACTTTGATGAACCCGGCTTTGAATTGGTTGTCAACTTCTTCCTTAATCTTTAGAGCTCATTCTGTTCTCATTCGTCGAAGCTTTTGTTTTACAGGTTTGAAACCTGGCTTAATCGGAATTCTATGTTCGGCGATATCCCTGTCGATCCCTGGCATGTCTTTGTAGGACCAAGCAAAAACGTCTTTGAATTCATTTAGGAGGTCTATGAAATCGGCCCTTTTGGTAGAGCTCAAGGTAGTCCTTATCCTAAGTTCTTGGGGTTCTAGTTCAGTTCCTACATTGATGGGTTCGGTGTCCTCTATTACTGGTCCCCCTTCCCCTTCCTGTAGTATTTCTTTGGCTACGTAGGGAGGTATTTCGATCGAGTCCGGGTCTTGGTCATCCTCAGTATCATCGTAAACAAAATTGCACTCAAGATAACACAAAGAGTAAGCAGAACCGGATTTATTCATATTAAAATTTGAGTAGAGTTGAAACAAAGAAGCCAACTGATCCATGGTCAGTGGCGGCAAAGGGACAGTGGTTGGGGCATTTCCCAAACTACTGTGACTACTCGAGGCTAAGCTAGGAGAAACAAAGGGAGTGGGGATGACGACAGGAGTAGACTCTCTAATGACTTCTCTAGACTCCGACTCTGACTCTGACTCCGACTCAAACTCATCGTCTTCTGGTTCTCCTTTGAACATCTCTCCTTCTCCAGTGGTGAGCTTGAAGAATCTTCCTTGATTGTTGGTCCACTTGATTTATTTTCTCCATCCTTTCTGCTGACTTGCGTTGGTTTCTGTGATTAACGCGGTGGGGTTGAAGCAATCGTGAAAGAGTTCTAGACTTCCTTCTTGAACAAAGTACCCATTTAAAGTAGGGAGATAGGATCGCATTTGGACTCCTACGTGCTTGCGGTTTTGGACTTGGGCAAACATTTCGAGAACCTCCTCTTTCGTGGGTTTGTACCCTAGTCCAAGTGGTATCCTCGTCGAGTTGCCTTCCTTGTATGGTGCGAAGGTATTCTTCCGAATTGGGTTCAAAGGCATTCCAGGGAAGTATCCCTGGGTATGAGTATGTGGTTGAATAGCAAGTTGGAGTAGGGATTATAGTATAAGGGTGCCAACTCACTTTCTATGACACTTACACTTTGGAAGCCCCCAAGTTCGTATACGGGATCTGCAAGGACTTGATTGTTTGACTGTTTTTCGATTATTGCCTTGATGGGCGACGAAGTGATCGTCACTACTTTGCCATTTAGTGGGATCTTGATCTTTTGATAAAGGGTGGATGTTACCGCTTTGGAAGCGTGAATCCAAGGCCTTCCCAGATGTATGTTGAATGAAGCTTCAATGTCCACTATTTGGAAGTTAACCTTTCGTTCGATTGGCCCTGTGGCTATGGTTAAGTTAACAAGTCCTACCACCTTTCGTCGTGTACTGTCATAAGCACGCACACCCTGATTGGTAGGGGTCCAATCCGATTCCTTCATGCCTAGTTTGTATGCCGTTTTGAGGGGTATGACAATGACCGCGGAGCCATCATCTACCAAGGTCATTGGCACATTCTTCTTTAGACAAATGACAGTGATGTATAGAGCAAGGTTGTGACTAGCGCCAAAGGGTGGCAAATCCTCGTCCGAGAAAGTAATAGCATTACTTAGCTTTGGTGATTCTTGGAAGACCAAGTTTACTACATCTTCAGGAGTGGAGTTATGTGCTACATTTAGTTTGGCCAAAGCTCGCAGTAAAGCTTGGCGATGTGGGAATGAGCTTGCTACTAATTGCCAGACTGAAAGATCAGCCTTTGTTTTCTGTAATTGCTTGAGCAAATGATCAGTGGAGTCATCTTCGTTGTCATTTGGTGTGATGACGTTGGTTGGACCATTTTGAGTAGTGCTTTGATATGGACGACCCGAACGAGTTAGGTGGTCCACATCTTGGTCTTCACCATTTTGGACTATTTCTTTGACTAGGGAGTTTTCAATGAGATACTCGTCCTCATCATCGTCGGCCCAAACTCCATTGATTGCAGCTAGTTCCCTCATTCTCATGATATCATCTTCTAGTCGTATGATTTGGTCGACTAGTTTATCAACTACGGTGACTATTTCTTGCATAGTAGCATTCTGAGAGAAGATTAGTGGCACATGTTCTTCGGTTGTTGCGTTGGGATTACGTAAAGTTGTTACCACGTTTTCTAGTTCCCAAACTTGCCTATCTACACTCCTTGCCCATGCAATGAAGTCGGAAATGGTAGGGGAGATAGTAGAGTAGAACCCTTCATTCTCGATTGCATTAATTTCATTTTCAATTGGAGAAATGAGGTGTGAGCAATCTAAGGTAGATTCATCACTTGTGATCACTAGAACTCCAAGAGGATTCTGAGTGTTGTTGGGTTTACCTTCCGGTGGTATAGGTAGTCGACCATCTTCAATCATGTCTTGAAGCACGTTTTTCAACTTGTAGCATTTTTATGTGTCATGCCCCTTGCCCCTATGGTATTCACAGTATGAGTTCTCGTCCCAGAACTTGGACTTCCTTTCGGGTTCGGGAGTAGGTCCAATGGGTTGGAATTTACCTTGCTTCATTAGCCTTTTTAGGGCGTTGGAGTAAGTGTCCCCAAGGTTTGTGAATTTCCTTGGTGGGGTACTTTTCTTGGATGGCTTGAGAAGGTTAACTTCATCGGTCTTGCTAGTGGAGCCGTATGAACGACTTGTGGAACCTTGGTATCCTCGACCTACCGTTTTGGACAAGAGTCCTTTACGGATGTCATCTTCAATCCTTGTCCCTAGTATGGTTAAGTCCTTGAAAGTTTTGATGTTTTGGTATCTCAAATGATTGGCATAGATGGGTTTGAGATTATCCACAAACTTCTCCACAAGAGTAGCCTCATCCGGGCGTTCAACTAGTTGGGTACTAGTCTTCCTCCACCTACTTAAGAAGTCGGTGAATCCTTCTTTGTCATTTTGGGTAAGAACCTCTAGAGTGCGCATGTTGACTTGGATTTCGGCATTATCCGCATATTGTTTAGAGAACTCGATTGCGGCATCTTCCCAAGTAGCGACCTTCTTGTGATCTAAAGAGTAGAACCATTGTCTTGGGATAGTATCAAGAGATGAAGGAAAGATCCTTAAGAACATCTCGGGTTTGATGCCTTTGATAGACATGTAATCCTTGAAAGCGCGGATGTGATTCAAAGGGTTCTCGTGTCCCTTGAACTTAGGGATATCCGTCATACTAAAGTTAGTTGGCAATTTAGAATTGACGGCCTCATACTTGCGATTGTTCTCCCTATAAATGTCATCACCCTTAAGGTACATCAATTGCTCCTCTAAGTATTTGAGTCTTTTCTCGGCTATAGTCATCCCCATGAGAGGATTTTCATCCTTGGATTCGTTGTCAGAGTCACGTTGTACTTCACTTTCATGAGGAGGCAACCTTCCCTCTACGGCATAGATACGGCCCTCGATGAGCTCAAGGCGGTCATAGGTTTGTTCTTGGGTAGCTTGCATTTGGGCTAGCGCGGCTAGGATTCGATCATTACCATCTTGAAGTTGGTGGAGATTTTTTTCATCACTTGATCCGGGCATCTTGAAAACTAGATAAGAGATCGGCGACGAGTCAAAACGCGATCAACCATTCTAACACACTTGCTACAAGAAAAAATGTTTTGACTCGTGAAGTGGGTGTGTGCCACTTGTGTTGAGTGAGCTTTGAAGAAAGACAAGGTTTTTTTTTTTTGAAAATGTGTGTCCTAGCCAACTATAGTGTAGTTGTAGGAGTGGACTCGAAGTGAGGTTTTGAATGGGTTTGTGGCCCGAATTTTGACACGACAAACGGACAGAGTTTTGACCGGATTTTGCACTAATTAGAAGCCTATTTCGAAATTCTTTGTTTGAGAAAAAAGGGTTTTGATTTTTGAAAAATCGTCATGGTTTTGTTTAGAAATGGTGATCACGTAAGGTATACACATTTATACAAGCATTATAACGGGATGCTGAGTGCATTTAAAAGGGTTTTGGCTTAAAGGGTAGGTTGCCATACCGAACCATCAAACCCGAAGTCTGTGGAGAGGCTCGTACCAAACAAGAGTAAGGCCGATTCCTAGTCCATTTCCTCAAGTAGTGAAGGCCCTTGATACAAACAAGAGTAAGCATCATGGTATGGATGGCGTCAATCGATATCCATCCTTAGGCCCAAATAAGAATTAGGACCGTTTAGACGGGACGATTGGTCGAATGGGTTGGGTTAGGCCTAGGAAGGCCGAATAAAAATGGTCTAGGAAGACCGAGTTATGAAAACCGACAATTGTCTTGTACAAACTATTCCCTAACCTTGTTCAAGTTTCACCCTTGCTACACGTAAGTGTATTATCCCAGTGAGTCGCCAAACGTGGACGCGGGCCGCCCACGGGCGCTGGGTTGGAAAAAGAGAAACAAGCGTTTGCATTTTGTATGGAGTCGCCACCAATTTTTATGGGAAATTGGAACCGTTCGAATACCTCGTGCCATGTCAAGACACAAAGTAGAGACATGAACACTAAGCAATCGTTACCCTTAGCATTCTATGTCTAGAATGACTCTCGTGGATGCCAATGAACACGGGTGTTCACAGATATCTGGAGTAAGGGGTGAGGGTACGTATTAGCAAGCTCTTTTGATTGAACACCTAATCCCGCCCACCTCGATAGCGGCCTCTACTAATGATTAGGGAAGTTATTCGTACTCGATGTATCGTCGGCTATATGCATGCAATGCAACATCCAAGTTTTAATCCTAGCATGTGAGAATTAATACTAAGTCGGTTGACAATTAATTAGCAAACAATTGAGGTCGAAGTTGGATTTAGATTCAATTACATGTGAAAACATTCAAATGATAAAAGAAAAACAATAAAATAAAATTACAATAATTACATTGGAATAGGCGATTTATGTCGAAAATACCTTTAAAACGGATAATTTGAGAAAAAGAAATAAAAGAATAAAATTACGACTAGATCAGAAGGTGATAATACGAATAATAGTAGATTATACGTAAACTAATTAAACTAGGTCAAAGCAAAGACGGAGTTCAGGGACAGAACTCAGCCAGGAACAGGCGCAGCAGAGCTGCGTCCTTTGGAATAGGCGCAGCAGACGCTGCGTCTGTTCCTTGGCTCAGTTCTGGCTGTGAAGCCGTAATTGCAAGCCGTTAATGTTAATTGGTGATTTTAATTGTTGATTGATGACATTTACTCGGATGAAAGTGATTAGCATGTTATTTAACATATGAATGGGTCATTAAAAACAGTAAAACATGAATAATACGGAATTGAACGAATTAATATAAGATGGATTAATGATAGAAGTGAAAAATATTAATGAGTGAACAAATTAAATCAATTAATTAAGTTAGATACGATGGACTAATGACGAACACAATAAATAACAGGTGAAAACTATATCAAGGACGAATTCCAGAAACCCAATATTGACGAATTGAATCTCTACAACCCGGAATTGAATTTAATGACGAAAACCCGCAAACATGAGATTATTTGGGATTTAAGTCGGATTTGTGATAATTAAAACATGTTAATGATGATGATTATAATATACATGTGAATTATATGCTATCATGATGAAGAATCAACAAACAAACGAAAGAAAAGAAAGAAATTTGACGAATTACAGAGGACGAACGAAGAAGAAAGGAAGCAGGAACTGCGGCAGCCTCACGAAGAGGCGCAGCAGGAACTGCGCTCCTTCGAAGAGGCGCAGCAGTTGCTGCGTCCTTTCTCGAAGGTTATCTACTGGAAATCCGTAAAAAGAGGTTTTAAAGATGGTTTTTAGAAATCGGTTTTAATGGTATGTTCGACATAAACCTTACAATTGATGATGATACAATAAATAAATACAATAAATAAATAAGGGTTATACACCCTCAGACTTACATGTTGACGAAACGAGAAGGACTAAGATATCGATTAGTGATGCTCGACGCGAATGCAAAGAAAGTGCCCTCGAAAAAGGAAAACGATTAAGTTAATTAAGTTGATTGATGTGGAGTTGGTCAAATTGGTCGGTCATGCAAACGGGGAGGCTCGTACTCAGAAGGATCCGAGCTTACGTGGTCGAAAGTTCAAGCACGTAGACGCCAAAAAGTAAGAACAAAGTCTAGAATGCAAAGGGAGAAGAGAAGGGCGGACACTCGCGTGAGAAATATGAGGAGCGGAGGCTCCTATTTATACTAATCACGTGAAGGAATTAGGGTTTCGGAGACTCTTTGGAAGTAAATCTCGGAAAGATATGAAAAAGATCTGAAAAACATGCAGAAAAGGGCATGGGAAGAGGCGCAGCAGCCACTGCGTCTCTTGGAAGAGGCGCAACACCTGCTGCGTCTGTTCCCAAGGGGTTTCCTCCTGCAGAAGAAAGATCTCCGTGTTTGAGTTATGGTAGGACGGAAATAATTCGGTTTTCCTTAATATCTTATGTGAATATTACGGGAAATGTTTACTAAAAGATAAAATTCATGAAATATGGAATAGAAATATCCGGAACATTCCAGAACATTCTGACTCGGGATTTAACAGTTGACAGAAAATGGAGACGGTTTTAGGCCCGGACTCCGAATGTACTCTAATTACTGTCAAAACGACCGTATCGGCACGTAGATGACAACTAAGAGGTAGACATTAATATTTGAGCAATCACTTGATGATAATCTTACGAATTGTCACAAATCGTTCCGCGTATCAAACATGCGGCCCAATCATCACCGGGTGGTTTGCGGGAGGTGCAGAAACGAGGTGTCTACAGATTGAACCCGTTCCATTAGGTCCTAGGATCGAGTCTAGTTCTTGCTTGAGGACAAGCAAGAGTTTGGTTTAGGGAAGTTTGATGCGTGTCTTTTATATGATGTTTTATACCCTATTTTACACGCATTTCAGAGCTCATTTATGTAGTTTATGCTGCTATTTGCCCCATTTCGTCTACTTTCGTATTTTTATGTAATATTGCAGATTTATGCGGAAATGAGTAGAAATTTAGCTAAATCCGTCCCCGAGTACCTTGCATTGCATTTGACATGAAGTATTTACACGAGAAATGAACTTGGTGCGCGTTTTGAGGCCTGAAAGACAACTTTATGAAGAATTAGAAGCGGACTACCAGCTATAGTGGTCGATCGACTGATGCCTATGGTCGATCGACCAGAGCACGACTTCCAGTAGCTCATGTACAGCGCTGACCGGTCGATCGACTGTCGTGCATGGTCGATCGACCAAACCGTTGATTCTGACGCAGATTAAAAGGACGAGAAGTTAGAAGCCCATTGTATATTAGGTTTAGGAATAAGTGTTACGTGATATTCCTATATAACGTAACCTTGGTTTTCAGAATAATTATCATGTTTTTATCAAGTCTTTCATCATCAAATTCATTAGGGTTAATTCATTAGCTTAGAATATTTTCCTTCAATAAAAGTTTACTTTCCGCATCCGGTTTTGATCTTTATTCATGCATCCATTCAGTATTTCTCTGTTCTATTATTCAGTTTTATTGCTTTATTTCGTTCATAGTTTAGAATCGCTAGAGTAGTTTCCCGAAGCCAATTTATTGTCTCATGTTATTTGCTTGTTTAGTTAATTTAATCATGAATTCGGTAGCTTTATTCGTTAATCTTATTGTTGTTTTCGTAATAATCATGAGTAGCTAAACCCATCGTGCTAGGATGTAGGGAATCTGTAGTGTAGGCGGCATTAGAAATAGTATGACCTGAAATCGCGCCATGGTCGATCGACTGGGTTACTTGGTCGATCGACTGGACACGTGAGATTTATTTCGTTTTAATTAATTTAATTGCTATATTTGACGAATGAGTGCACGCGACTAGTTGAATGTTAAGGAATTGACTGACCCGATAAGATCGAAAGATAGGGGAGGGAGATAGACTACCTAATTAAGACGGCTAGATTAACGAGGACGAAAGATAAGTTAATTTAGGCTTTTAAAGTCATTTTCAGGACGAGAGTCAGTATTAGTGATATTAGGGACCCGTAGCTAGATCGAAAGATGCTACCTGTTAAGATTGGACCAAGAGGACTTCTTATTTTTCCCGTCTCATGTGTTTATTTCAGACTTACCTAGGATACTGCCGCCGAAACTATAAGTGAACCAACCATCTTAGTACCCCTTTTATATTTGATTTCATCTTTTAGCTTAGTTTACTTTTCATTTGCTGCCTTTAGTTATAGAACAACTCAAATCAAATCCCCCTCACAATTGTTACTTTAAGACTGAAATTAGACAACTATTAATTGCATCGCCTCCTTGTGGTTCGACCCTGACTGCCACTATCTATAGTAGTAGTTTGGAACTATAAATTTATCTTTGGTACTCTACGACGGTATCATACCCATTAACCCTAGCTAAGGAAACTACTTACTCATGGTCAAGTTTAACATGCTAACAAGGTTGTCAATCACATTAACAAGGCAAAACATGATGAATGAATGAAAATGATTAACAATAATTAAAGCAACGATTAAGAGAATTATACCTATGGAGATTCCAAAATAATAATGCAAAGAATAATAGAAGTACTTGATGATTGATGGAAGGTTGTCAATCTCCCAATAAAACCCAAATAATCTTCTAATTACCCAAAATAAATGAAGAACAATAAAGAAATTAAGAAAAGATTAAGTATTGAGATTTGTATTAAGACTAGATTAGAAGTTGATTACAAGATTAAGGAATGATTAGAACTTGATTAAGGAAGTATTAGGAGAGCATGCTAATCTAGGTAGTACAATAGGGTATTTATACTAAAGATTAGGTACATAAATTAGGGTTACTAAGGGCTTAAATGACTATTAAGACCCTTATGAAAAGTTGAGGAAATGCTCCTCTCCAAGGAGATGAGCTTCTCCGTTTTGCTGCTGGTCTCGTGTGGATATGCTCGTCCCGAGCGGCTTGGAAGCTAGCACGGTGGTTTATGCCAGGAGATCTGAGCTGATCATTAGAGGAGACGCTCGGATTCTATGGCTTCAAGACGAGCGTCTTAAGCTCAGGACGCTCGAATTGTGGTGCAGGGAGACGCCCGGATTACTGGGAATCCGCTCGGATCCTGGGTCAGACAACTTCTCTACTCTTCATTCCTCAACAATCCGCGGGGATCTTGTTGAGGATGGAAGGATCCTTTCATCAATGCCCAATCTACTTTATTATCTACATAGGCCTTCTAGTATCGTCTTTCCTTTGATGCTTGGTCATTGGATGCGATCAATTTAGCTCCATTTCACCATGTAAATGCAAGGTTTGCACTCCTCTCCTACCAAGGAAACAAAACCTCAAAGAATATGCAAAATGGGAAACTAAAGATAGTAAATGACCCAATTATGCACTATAAAGCATAGGAACGAGGCTAATTCGGGGACTAAATGTGCTCAAATATAAGTCATATCACGACTACTCACATAAATATAAATATAAACTATTAAATAAAATACGGAGTATTACAGGGGATATCATGCACTATGCTTTTCTGGCGTCTCATTTGCAGTCTGCTGAGTTGCAGGCTAAGCTCCTACGTCCTTCTAGTATCATTGCTGCTGGCCTTACTTTTAATGATGCCCTGCTTAATTTTAATGAGGTTACAGGTTCTAATCTTCTACATGATCCTAGTGAAATCGCTGCCCCAAACTTATGAAGAAATTGGCAGATATATATTTCGCGAAGGTTGTCGCTACTTCTGACTCTGTTTTCTCGTTGACTCCACGTCAGATTGCATTGTGGAAGTCTCAGAAGGGGGCTCACTCTTCTGATTGGTTGCGTGCGGTTCCTATTTATGGGTTGGGGCAGACTATGAATGGGAGGTTCTATCGGAGTGTGCTTAGTTATCGACTCGGCGTACCTTTGTTTACGATGTCTAGGCCCTGTCCTGCTTGTTCTCAGGTTTTTGTTGGGGATGTTTATGGCGATCATGTCGTGTCTTATGCTGGTACTTTGGACATTAAGCATCGGCATATCCTCGTTCGTGATACCTTAATGGACATCTGCTACAGGTGAGGGATCTCTCCTGGTAGAGAGGTTGATATCGGTTTGGTTGATGGGCATGGTTGCTCCCTTTGTCCGACGTATCTGCTTCTTTATTCCTGGGACAGGGGGCGTGATGTGTGTATCGATCTGACGGGGTCTTCCCCCTTGTCTCAAACTGGGTTATCCGATTTTGTGCCGGGTCGGGTTGTTGTTGATGCTGCTCAGTGAAAGTGTGCCAAGTACCGGGATTTGTGCACGACGGCTGGTTATGGTTTCCTACCCTTCTCTTTTTCTTCGCTGGGAGAGCTGGATACGGATGTTGTGGTTTTGCTCAAACAGATCCATAAATTCTCTGTTTCTGAGGATGCAGGGGTTCGCGCGGCCGCTTACATTTTTACTAGACTTAGATTTATTATCGCTAAGGGAGTGGGGGCCCAGATTATATCTCGGCTACCCACTAATTTCTTGTAAAAATATTGATTATTTTTAATAAAAGTTCCGGTTTATTATTAATAATAATAAAAAAAATAAAAAAAATAACAACAACAACAACAATAATAATAATAATAATAAGGAAAATGATAAATACAGCCCTAAGGGTTGTATTTAAGGTACCAAAAAAGGGATGAAAATATTAAATCAAGCAATGATGACATCAATTTACGCGTAATTGTATCGTAAATTCCTAATTTAATTCCATTTTGGGAAGTAATTTAGTTCTTAAATACAGCCCTCAGGGCTGTATTTATCATTATCCATTTTAACATACTTATATAAATGTCTAAATAAAATATAATTTGAAATAATAATAATATTACAATATAAAGATTATAAAAAAAAATTAAAAACGAGCTCAAACGAGCTTTCGAGCCGAGCCTTGCTGAGCTCGGGCTTGGCGCGTATTTAACCGAGCTCGGGTTCGAGCTCGGTTTGATAGAGCGCGAGCTGAGCTTTGACCGAGCCGAATCCGAGGGCTCGACGAGCCGGCTCATATCATTGACAGCCCTAACCATACCTTTATTATTATTATTAGGGTAATGATAAATACAGCCCTGAGGGCTCGTTTTTAATTATGCGCCGAGCTCGGTTAAATACGCGTCGAGCCCGAGATCAGCAAGGCTCGGCTCGAAAGCTCGTTTGGGCTCGTTTTTAATTTTTTTTTATAATCTTTATATTGTAATATTATTATTATTTCAAATTACATTTTATTTAGACATTTATATAAGTATGTTAAAATATAATAATTTTTAGTATTTTATAATTTTATTTGTTTTTTTAAAATATTTATATTTAGTTAGATTTAAAAGGTGAGAAAGTGAAAACATATAATGACAAAACGAGCTCGATTCGAACTCGAGCCGAGTTCAAGCTTCAATTTTTTAGGCTCGACAAGCTTCGAGCCGAGCCCGAGCTCGAGCTTAAAATTCGAGCCGAACCGAGCCCACCCGAGCTCGAGCTCGACTCGGCTCGTTTACACCCCTAGGTATCACTACTACAGATACAGCCTATAACAACGGGTAAAAACCGTTGTAAAATAAAAAAGCGGACGTTGTTAAAGTGGCCGTTGTAGAAGGTATTTACAACGGTTTGCTTATTTAGTGAAACTGTTGTCTAAAGTATTCACCACGGTTAAAAGCCGTTGTTGTTGGGTGTTCTCCGTTGTGGAAAGTGTTTCAAAATTTTGGAGGGAATAATATAACAACGGTTGTCGTATGTATAACCGTTGTTGTAACTTTCCCTCCAAAATTGTGAAGTCTTTTGACAACGGGTTTATGGTACATACCCGTTGTTGAAATTTTTTGTAACAACGGTTCTATGTTTAATACCCGTTGTTGTAATTTTACCTCCAAAATTGTGAAGACTTTTAACAACGGTTCTTTGTTTAATACCCGTTGTTGAATATTATGCGCGGGTATTTGTGAATGTCATTCACAACGGTGTTATTTTTATTAACCGTTGTGAAAGGTATTCACAACGGTTTTTTTTAGTAACCGTTTTATTACAAACTCCTAATGTTTTGAAAAAATAAATTTGTTTCATGCCATTCAAAAACTTGCATATGTCAAGAAACCATATATACCAAAGACCAAAGATAAATCACACTGGGTTCATCGAACTCAATAGATTCAATTCAACCACAACAGCAGCTGCATCATATATATATATATATATACTTACAAGGAGTTGAATTTACATGAACTAATCATTCCCTAACTTCAACAAAAAATTTACTAATAAGTTGATCTAAACTCTGAGTATCATGCATTTCTAAATATATTCTAAGACGTAGTTGCCCCACATGTCTCTTACCTCGTCTATATCTACACTTGAGTACTGCTCAATCTGTTGTGACGGGTTGATTGCATACTGCGGAAAAAACAAAGAGAAGACATTATGGTATATATAGCAGAAAGCAAGACAACATTAGCAACATCATGGTATATATAGCGAAAGCAAGACAACATTAGCTCTAATTTAAAAAAAAGTAATAAACACATGTTTAAATTATTACTAACCTTGTCTGGAATAACGAGATATCTTCGCCTAATAATCTCCAACATGAACCGACAAGCGTAGTATCCACATTGTATGCTATCCGGGGCGAGGGGCCTACTATTACATAAAAAAAAAAAAGAGACGAGAGAAGGCTCACATCAGAATCTTGAACTTTAGGTATTGTATTAGTATTAAACACAAATTTTGCACTTAATGTTATTGTATTTGAGCACGTACCCCTGTTATCGTAATAAAATCGGGGCCAACATCGAGAATCTTCCGTGGGTTGATCCCGCTCGTTTGCTCTTTTCTTCTTAAAGGCCCTTTTTAAAAAAATAAAAAAGGAGGCGAAAACTAATTTTTTTAGGGGCAAAAATATGAAAGAACTTTTTTCTATAAATAAAAAATGAAAATGTTATTATAAATAAATCAGTATTATAAACTTACATATTAATCAAGTGCTTAAAAGTCTCGCTTGGTTGATGATGTAAAGAGTCCAACCGAAAAACTTTATTCCTTGTCGGCATGATGGTTGCTAGCACCCAATGAGTCCTACATCAAGAGACATCATCATTATTAACAAGTACATATATTAGGTATGAAAATGCAATTGTAGGGGGAAACGTAATATTAATTTGTTTATTACCCTTTTTCATTATAAGCGCCAAAAATCAGCTTCTTGGTTGTCGCCAATTGTTGAGCAATATAATCTACCCGTTGTTCGAACGAGAAATCCGGAATAAATAAAGATAAAACATAGGGGCACGGAATCCGTATAGATCGGATGGAATATTCTTCTCCGGGATCACTCTCAATTTCAATATCCTACATTATTACGGTATTAATTCCGGTATTTAAAACACTATCTAGTAGTCAGAATATTAGACTATGAAATTATTTATTAAGAAACTTACTTCATCCAAACAAATATGTGTGATATATCAATCTGGTCTAGGCCAGCCCATACGGCTAGCAGATCCCATGATATAAGCGCTTGGCGCTCAGCCCCTAGAATATCCTCCTCGAGCGGAATAACTATCACTTGCTCGGTGGCTATGCGATGGCCAGCCTCCTCATGCAGTCTCATCATCGTCACCGTTCTTACTTTTTGCATGTAATCCTTCCCTTTATATTGTGTGGAGTTTAAAGTCCTAACTTTCGTGTCCGGAAAGAATGAGTCTTTGATTTTGTGCTACTACCACCAGCCTACACATGTAGTAGATAATTAAAATAATAAAAAATCCAAAGATAACATATCCTAGTTGGAGTAATAAAAATAAAAGCGTACTTAATTAAATACCTCGTCAACCTGCTCTTTCAATGATGAGGTAGTAGTAGCAGGTAAGACTGGTGGGGACTTAGGCTTATCAGTCTTTTTTGTCCCCTACACAAAATTACCATGCTTTTTATAAATACAGACAAAATATAAATAAAGGGAGCGAGGTTAATTTTTAAAAAAATTGGAGAAGTTAATTAAATACCTCATAAAGTTGTTGTGAAGTCGAGGTCGTTGGCATGTCTGTGGACTTAGGCTTATCCGCCAAAGCCGCCTTTTTTGTTCCCTACAAAAAAAAATAACATATAAATTTAACATATAAAAACATTCAACAATTAAAAATGTAACATATATATAAAAGTATTTCTTCTAACCCCAACTGCTTTCCGCTGCTCAGGCGGCGGAGATATCTTCGCCAAGTAGATGTGAGTATCAGGCCATTGGATGAAACTTCCAAGCGCATCTCCCGAAAATGGTAATGTCGTCCTGAACCGGGACAGACGGTTGAAAGTTTTCATGGCCTGGATTGACCGTAGTTATCTCTACTATTCTATGATTCGGCAAAAGTTTTTCGCCATGAACAACGATTTCCGCTAGCTGATTTGTTTTCTACGAGACCCCCGCCAACACGCACATGTGGCTTTTCGATTCTATTAGGGTCAAGCAAGAATAACGGCCTCTTGTTTACGGCCTAAAGAATATACACATACATTATTATATCTTTGCAAAAACGCTTCAAAGATTCAAAAGATTTTGCAAAAACGCTTTCTGTCTCGGGCGATTTTTGCACAAACTTCAGCATTCATATAAATTTAACTAATTAAACACTTCATGCATACCTTACGAAAAACAGGAACCGACTTGAAGGGGATGTATGCTGTTTTCCATCAGCCGTCTTCTCAAGTTGCATCTCCTTTTCGGACCCATTATTTACCTAATAAAATTAACCAATTCAATGGCACCATGTCGAAAGTTGGCAAAGTGAACACACCCCCTGATCTTACCCCAAAAAAAAAAAAAAAAGAAAAATAAGGAAGTATTAGGTACCGATCGGCTTTAGTTGTTACAACTTCGAAGCATTATTAGGTACCGATCTTTCTCGAATCTCGTTGACCGATACTTCCTTCTCATGTATTGCCAAGGTAGTAGCGGCCTCTTCACCAATCTGTTGTACCTTATTATTACCCCCTTTAGAAATGACATCCTCCATCATCTTCACTTCTTCTTCGGAAAGCTTACCTCCAGCATTCAGCTTTAGTAGTACGGATGCCATTAACTGAAGCTTCTTGCCAAGAATGTAATGTATCAGCAATTTTTATCCCAACAATAACATGTGAATTGAACTTAAATGAAAATAATAGAATAAATGTTACCATGTCAGCGTTCTCAGACTTAGTCTTCCTTTTCTTCTTTATCTGGGCAGTTTTCCCATAATATTTCGTTAGTCCAACCTGTAACGGGACGCCCCTCAAACGACCTGGATGTTCGGGTTGGCCGATCGCTCTAGCAAGAACGTCATTACGACCACTGGGAGTGAATTTCCCTTCTTCTACCTCTTTCAATACGTTGTCCTATAATATATTAAATAAACTTCAAATTATATTTGTGACTAAAATAATAAAGTTAGTAATGAACTCGTCTTAATAAAATAATGCTTACTATGTTGGCCAAAACTTCCTCATCATATTTGTCACGCGACGACCGGGATCCTTTAGGCGTGTGCCCTTGTTTATAAGTTACATGCCGATCCACCTCTTTCACTCCATTTGCCACCTACACATTAACATGGTAACATTTATACACGTAAATGTGTATCAATGCAAGTCCAAGTGTGATTAAAAAATAAAGTCCCACAGGGAATAATGCATGCTACTTACGAGGTCCTCTTCTATCTTTCTCAGAACCGTCTCGAGAACCATAGAATTTCCCCTTCTTGCATGAAATGTTAGCACGATTTCTTCTGCTAACGGCCTTCAAATAATTATATAAAAGCGCAAGTAGATGAGATAATAAAAAGATTATATAAAGGACTCATTAATTAAAAAAATGATAGGTAAATCGTTAAAAGGCGAGGATATTTAACCCGAAACTTCTCAGTAGTTCTCATCTTTTTGAAAAGATCCCATTCTTCCTGCTTGATGGTGGGACACTTGTTTTCCGGTGGGCTCTTACGCATCTCCCCCGTTGCCTTGTCCACATACAACCAATCCCTAGCAACGCCACACCTCCACTGCCTGTGGAGATCCGCTGCCTTATGCATTAAATACTCATCATGGCTTTTATCGGGTATAACAAAGCCTTCCTTTACACGAGCCACGTATAACTCCGCCAATTTTGGATTCAAAGTTCTAACATCATCTAAATGGATAGGCACAAACTGTCTTGTGCAAGCACCAATCCAACTGGAGAAAAGACCCGCATTTGGACCAAAGGGGAAACCCATCTCACTCCATGTTATTTGGAACAACTACTGTTTAGCGGCTATAGCTGCAAGGACTTTCTTGCACTTTGTAGCACCCCTCTCACCAGGCTTATTATCACCAGGCTCATTATTCTTTTGACTTCTTTTACGTTTTTCACCTATGATAATCCTAAAACCCAAATATGAATGATATAGCTGGAAATGAACAACTTAACAACGTACATGCAGAGTATTATCTAAAACCCTAAACCCTAATAGGAATGAAAATTTAAAACAACAGATTGAGCTTCTAAAATCCTAAACCCTAATAAGAGGAGTAAAGTAGATGCTGCGGGATGATAAAGATAACAAAGAAGACGAAAAACAAACAGATGCATGATAAAGAAACAAGATGATCGTCTTAAAACCCTAATGACAAAACACAAAATTAAAGTGAACATACCTGTTGATGATGATGATAAAGAGAACGAGCAGGATGATAAGGGAAGGCAACGGAATCTGGGCATCGGAAATCGCGACGGCGGCGACGAGAATATAAAAAGCGAGGAAGAGAGAAGAATTAACACAGGATACCAACGATTGAACTAATAATGTTGTGTGTGTTTGTGTATGGCATGATGTATGGGTTTCTATATTAGTTTTTTATTAAGACAAACTATTGACAACGGGTGCTCAAAGAAGAACCGTTGTTATATGTTAATAACAACGGGTCAATAAAAGTAAACCGTTGTCAAAAGTTTATTACAACGGTTAAAATATACCCGTTGTAATATATTTTCACCAAATTTGCGCCAAAATGAAATATGTCAAAAAAATAATTGACAACGGGTAGAGGTACTACACCCGTTGTTGAAAGTATTAACAACGGGTAATTTAAATATAACCGTTGTTATTGTTGAACCTCTTTTTTTTTTTAAAATTATCAGTAATTCCATTACGGTCAAACTCAGTAACAATACATACTGTAATGTGAAGCACCATATACTTTGCAACATTATTCAAAGAATTTCAACACCAAAGATCCACATCTAATAATAGGATCAAGAAAATAAGACAACACCAGCATGCATGCATACTGTGTCCTGATGAACTATCTCAGGATCGGGGACGTTTCTTGGATGTCATAGTTTCTTCGTTAACCCAAATACCTTCACCATGGTCATCATGCATATAGATGCTTTCAGTGTCCTCATGATCAGTGTCAACATCGTCGAAATAAGATACAGTGGTAGACTGATCCATTCCCTCAAAAACGACATCCTAATCATCATCACCATTATCGGATGGACTACTCCTTCTTTTCCTTATAGACAGTACAACAGACCACTTCTTATCCATAGGATCGGTGACATAGAACACTTGTTTAGCTTGGGATGCCATTATGAAAGGATCATCCTTATTATTGCCAACCTTACCCAGATTGACCAACGTAAATCCCACAACAATCGCAAATCATCTAGAAGAGGTTCCAAATATACATCTATATCATTTCCAGGTTGTTTAGGGCCGGAAATTAACAACGACAACATCAAATACTTTCTTTTCATGCACACATATGGAGGTAAGTTATAAATAGCCAACACTACTGGCCAAGTACTATGTTGTTAAGGTCATCCCAATTACTAGTGTCATCACCTACATCTTCAAAAGCAATGGACTCATCATCATTCTCTTCATTATCTATAGACCCAACATTCAACTTCTCTACTTCCAACTATTCCAACTCAAAAAACTCGGCAAACTCAGGATCATCAGTTAGCCTTTCGTGTACCTCAACATCATCTTCTTCAGAGTTATTCTCTTCCTCTAATGATTCCCCATGAAAAATCCAAAGTGTATAGGATCGACTAAATCTCCACTTTTCTAGGTGTATTTTAACGTCCGGAAAAGCCATATAGCTAATATTACCACATCTTTCACAAGGACATGTAATACTAGAAGAACCTTTCAAATTGTTCGAAACGAATTCATAAAATTCAGCTAAACCATCCTTGTAAGTGCGGTCACTCATATTTGCATCAATCATCCAAGTTCGAGTCATTATTCTACATTCGTAATAATAGGCAACTAATTCAGAAAATACAATAATAGGCAAACAAATAAACGAAATTCAGGAAAGCAATTAAGCTAAATTATCAACAAATTAGATAATAACCCAAAAAATCCTATATCTAGTTATAAGCGTTGCTAAGAAACATATATATACCTGATTGATAAACACGATGAGGGAGAGAAGACGTGACAACAGTGACGGAGATGAAGACATAGAGACGATCAGGGAGGAATGGAGGATGATATAGTAGCAGTATTAGCTTGTGTTTGTGTTTGTAGCGTATAGCAGAATAAAGCAATATGTTGTTCTTAAGATTTTCATAATATTAATAACAACGGTTATTGAGTCTACAACCGTTGTTAAAACGTATTAAAAACGGGTTCTAATATAACCGTTGTGATTACTTTTCACTAATTTGGCGCCAAACCATTAACAACGGTTAAAATTTAACCGTTGTTATTAGTTTTTTCATTAACAACGGTTGTTTAATTATGACCCGTTGTTAAAACCAATAACAATGGTTAACAACACATAACCGTTGTAATTAAGTTTGGTAAAATTCGCGGAATAAATTCTACAACGTGTTTTGATGATTTTCGTGAATAAGCGTTGTTAAAGGGCCGTTGTGGTTGCCTGTATTTGTAGTAGTGTATGGATTTCTGGAATGGATTTCTAGAATGTTGCCACCACTGCATCTCATTCTTGGTTCTGGAACTCTGTTATTCGCATGAAGGACCTGCTGCTCCAAGTGTTGGGCTACCCTGATGCTGCTGTTAATTATCTGCATTCTTGCACTATTGATGATAAGTTTCAAATGAGTCTCCTGTTTGACAAGATCGGAACTAGGGCTTGGGTAGTCGTGTGGCATAGGACTATATATGACACTATTACAACCTTAAGGGTTGTATTTATCATTACCCTAATAATAATAATAATAATAATAATAATAATAATAATAATAATAATAATAATAATAATAATAATAATAATAATAATAATAATAATAATAATAATAATAATAATAATAATAATAATAATAATAATAATAATAATAATAATAATAATAATAATAATAATAATAATAATAATAATAATAATAATAATAATAATAATAATAATAATAATAATAATAATAATAATAATAATAATAATAATAATAATAATAATAATAATAATAATAATAATAATAATAATAATAATAATAATAATAATAATAATAATAATAATAATAATAATGATAATAATAATGATAATAATAATGATAATAACAATGACAATGACAATAATAATGGCAATAATAATGACAATAACAATAATAACAATAACAATAACAATAACAATAACAATAACAATAACAATAACAATAACAATAACAATAACAATAACAATAACAATAACAATAACAATAACAATAACAACAATAAGAACAATAAGAACAATAAGAACAACAAGAACAACAAGAACAAGAAGAACAATAAGAACAATAAGAACAATAAGAATAATAATAATAAGAATAATAATAATAATAATAATAATAATAATAATAATAATAATAATATTAATAATATTAATAATAATAATAATAATATTAATAATAATAATATTAATAATAATAATAATAATAATAATAATAATAATAATAATAATAATAATAATAATAATAATAATAATAATAATAACAATAATAATAACAATAATAATAACAACAACAATAATAACAACAACAATAATAACAACAACAAGAATAACAATAACAAGAATAATAACAAGAATAATAATAATAATAATAATAATAATAATAATAATAATAATAATAATAATAATAATAATAATAATAATAATAATAATAATAATAATAATAATAATAATAATAATAATAATAATAATAATAATAATAATAATAATAATAATAATAATAATAATAATAATAATAATAATAATAATAATAATAATAATAATAATAATAATAATAATAATAATAATAATAATAATAATAATAATAATAATAATAATAATAATAATAATAATAATAATAATAATAATAATAATAATAATAATAATAATAATAATAATAATAATAATAATAGGTATGGATTTCTGGAATGTTGCCACCACTGCATCTCATTCTTGGTTCTGAAACTCTGTTATTCGCATGAAGGACCTGCGGCTCCAAGCGTTGGGCTCCCCTGATGCTGCTGTTAATTATCTGCATTCTTGCACTATTAATGGTATGTTTCAGATGAGTCTCCTGTTTGACAAGATCAGAACTAAGGCTGGGGTAATCGTGTGGCATAGGACTATATATGACTCTATTACTGCTCCTAAACATGTTGTGATTGTTAGAAATCATTAATCTCATTAATTTACATATTCATATATGTTCAAATTTATTTAGTCATAAAATAAATGGAAGATCTTATGCATGCAAACTAAAGCAAGATAAAAGAAGAAATCGTCAATCTTACATTGAGGTTTCGGATATTAGGGCACCAACAAGATCTCCTTCTTGTTAGTTCTTGAGCTTTCCTAGTAATGGATGAACAAAAGGTCCAAAGTAGAACCTCTCCCAAAAGTGAATACCCAAGGAAAACCCCTAATAACTAATATTATTTTGTACTAGAAATAATACAAGTCTTACTTAAAATTCACACAAAATAAATTTGTATTGCTCTTGAATATTTCGGTCAAGAGGAAAGATTTATGAGGATTTTTATTTCTCTAAGTTTTCACAAGGTTTAGAGAGATTAAATTTTCTAACTCTTGAAAGTTGAAAATATATTATGAAAGATGAATGAATAATAGAGAGGAAAAACCCTTGGCTTTTTCTCATCAAAACCGGTTGGAGGGGAGGAGTGTGCCCAATGCATGAGCTAGTTTTTCTACCCAAGAATTAATAGGTATGCAAGGCTAAGACTATGGATAATCATTGTGTTTTCCACTTAAAAATAATTAACACAATATCAACCATAATCCCCTCCATTTTCGGCACATATATAAAGTAGGAGGTCCATTTTATTTTTGTCATTTGTCAATTGTAACATATGTGACATGTTACTTGACATATGAAATTGTAATGTATTTTTAACATATTAAAAATCAAAATACTCATAAAATTTGTCATATACAAAATCGACTTAGTAATTCGTAATTACTTGTGCCAAAATGGTTTATCAAATTATAAATTACAACGTCTTGTATTTATAATAAATTATTCATTCAATTTCAATTTCAATTGTTTCGTAAACAATAATTTTATCTAAGTAATAAAATAATTTGATTACTTAGACCGTATCTAATTTAATCGAATTATAATAAGACACATTAATCTTACTCACAAATCATCCGTCAATTTTAAGCAATTTAATTAACTCGTATCGGCATACGATTAATTAAATAATCAATTAAGAGTATTTCCCTATAGGTATGACCTAAGGGGATCAACTGATCACCACCGTCGCACAACAGTAATGTCAAACTCTAGACAACCAATCATTACCGATATGTGTGGACCAATTGACTGTAAAATATTACATCCCACATGTATTCTTAAAATGAGATTTAAACATGTGATCATCATGATCGACAGTTGTGATCGCATTATTGTCGGAGGACACATATTCCAACAATCTCCCACTTGTCCTCGACAAGTGTGCGTCACCAATTGTATTGTCCTATTACTATCTCCCACTCAATGCAAGGTGTCTTTTAGGTCGTACTTGCAAGTGATCATATCTAGAGTGGTTTCCTCGATCTGGAGAATAACTGATTGACCGGAATTATCTACCATAGATACCTTCCGAGCGTAGCCACGCATTTTCCAGTTCATTACTCCTCGAGTGGCCCTGAGATATTATTATAACCCTGACAAGGGGTGGACAATTCTTATCGCACTTATTCCCTTCGACTAGCCACAGCCATCATGACCCAAAATATGCACATTTGACCCCATTTACGAAGGTCGTAGTAACATAAATCAAAGTTAATCTGAAACTGTGCCACCTTAGGTGAACAGTCTTTAGTCAAAAGAATCGACTCATTAGAATACTATAGTAGCTCTCGCCACGACCAGGCTATATAAATTTGCCAGAACTCTATAAGCGGTCATTAGACTAGTCATCTCACATGACTCCATGGCACTTGAACTTGCCATCAATCGCATCACACTCTAGTCACTTCGAGACGTCACCTCATGTAAGTGACTATGGGCGAATACAATGTTAATCCGTATTCACTTTAACGGGGTTCAATTGTCTCTACAACCCGTTTGGATGTAACAAGGTACAAGGTGAGTTAACAATAACTCAAACGACAAATGTCGACATCACATTCGGGTAGTCAATACCATATTACAACCTTGTGATGTATATTATAAGTGTGTAAACACTAGTCGTTTGCAACGTGAGTTTAACACACCATGTGTCCATGTGTTCAAACTCTTGAATTGCATTTTCCTCTATTTTCATGTTTGTCTCACATAGCATGGATTTTACCAAGTACATATCTAGCTTCTCAAACTAGGTTCAGGTTCTTTACTTTGAGAGAAATTTCTTGTTGTTTATCACATACCAAACGAATTATGGTGGACGATATAACTCACACTAGTCAAGTGTTCTTCCAACTCATAATGTACCAGGTATATGTTTTGTAGGATCTTGCAACAATTGCCAAGATGATTAGCCTAGCACTTCTCATAAGTCCTAGCAAATTTTGAAAATACTAATTTTGAGTAACTTCTTACTATAACCAAGTATCTTTTCAAACCTCTTATTACTCCTTTTAGCTTAAATAGCTTAGGATTTTCTTAAATCCTTACGCGTTTTCAATCTTCAATATGTGCAACTTCTTGTCACATAACAGAGTGTTCTGTCAAACACTAGAATAGCTCATTAGTTCTTCTCGAGAATTCATGACGATTCTTCTATGGCTTACCAATGACTCATCATGCTCTTAAGCATATGATTCATTATAGGACATGTGCATGATTATTCTAATGGCGGAAACATTAGTAATCTTTAATCATGTGATCAACCATTCTTAGGTTCAATGAATGACCATGACTGCTTATGGTAATTCCATTTTCATCGATATGAATAACCTACGTTTCTCGTTGATTTGATGTGAATATCTCAATGCCTATCCAACATCCCATGATGTGATTGGATTCATCTTAGTCCATTTTCATCCAGAATTGAAAACTCAAATACTTCTTTGTGAAAGATAGTACTAGCTCGTCATTCTCAATGAGTAATGAGTTATAAATTTTACAAGATGATTGCTCCCACTAAATTTCATGTCTTCACATGATAATTTCAAACTCCCACTCAATTCCACATGTTTCGTCATTGACTACTCAATCGAAACATTTCAAGAATTGAAATACATTTTGCTTTGCCAAGTTATTAAGATAAAACCATATATGTTCCCAACATATCTTTTCAAAATACCATTTTGAAAAAGGTTTCAATCTTAAACTTATGGAAAGAGATTTTAATCTCTAACTCATTGATTTTTATAATGATGCGTAGCAATGTCATTACTTAAATGTGAAATCCTATTTAATACACGTCCTTCTCAAAATACCCTTTTCGGAAGGAGGTATAACCATTTAGTTTTCATAATAAGGTTAAGTAATGACACTAGCGTGGTTAACAATTAACTTAGCTTTTGTAGATATCGGCATATCTTTCTTTGCAACTTTGTTTCATTTAGGCTCTTAAGTAAATATCAATATTGAAACTCTTATTTATATGTAGGTCATAGACTAGCCAAATCTCTTGTTGACACTTTTCTTTAGTCATTTTCTTTCAAAACTTTCTTTTGGTCTCCTCGTGTAGTTATCTTAGGAACATATTCTTTTGATTACTTCACTTGGTCTCTTTTGTCATGTAGATCTCATCTATTCGAGACCATAGATCTCATCTATTCATGTATACTATCTATATTGGTATACAAATCATTCTTCCTTTTGTAGATCACATTTACTCAAGCATACAAATTATTCTTTGTATTCTTTGTGTCTTCATTTTTCTCCCACTCTATCTTTAGAATAAATACACTAGATATTCAAAGATAGCTTATGAGACACAAATAATGATTTTGAAGTAGAAGGAGGACTGTCTCATAGATTAACTAGAAGATTTTAGATTTGATGAGTGTACTTGGTAATTTACATTCCTTTAGGAAAGTTCATCAACTCAACATCACTTTATAATTGATCATACACAAGCCTCAAGCTTGTGGACATATAATGAATCCTATCATTATGATGTCTATGGGATCACTTTAAGTTGATGATCATATGTTTCTATGTGCAAGCATGTAAAGATGAATTTTAGAACAAACAAATACGATAAAAGGGGTGACTTGGGTTGCAAGCCAAGCCACCATAATCCAAAATACAACTATTGTTTAGAAAGGATCAACCATTTCCATGTCGAACACGGAAATCAAAATAGTTCTAAAATTCATAATATTAAAATAAAGACAATAATAAAAGCCAAGCTTCATCGGTAGCTACTCCTGACTCCTTCATGATTTCTCAAGCTTGCTTCTCTTTTCCCTTGTCTTTGCTTGGAGGAGGCCCTATTTACAATAAAAAGGGGATACAATATCACAACTTTGTATCAATATACCATAGTTGAATTAGAAACATAAAAGAAAGGATAGTCAATTACCTACTGGAGTGATCTTTCCAGCTTTGATGTCACCAAGATACTTGGAACAATTCCTCTTCTAATGTCCAACACCATTACAATAATGGCATTTATCAAGAGGACCCTTCTTGGTCTTCGAAGATCTAGCTTCAAAAGTCTTAGCCTTGGTGTTTATGGGAGCTTGCCTCTTACCCTTTTTCCCATTCTTCTTGAACTTCCCCTTGTTCTTAGTGCTTATATTAAGCACATCCTTAGGTGGGTTAACATTTAGCCCCATGTCTCTTTCGGCTTGCACAAGTAACTTGTGAAACTCTTCAAGAGACACGTCCTTGTCTTGCATATTGAAATTCACCCGAAATTGTACATATGCTTTGACTTTGGATAAGGAGTGAAGAATCCTATCAACAATGAGCTCCTTGGGGATTTCAACCTTTTGAATTTTCAATGTCTCGACTAGCTCCAACAATTTGAGCACGTGAGGGCTAACCTTTTGGCCCTCCTTGAAATCGAGATCAAAGAATGCCGAGGCCGCCTCATATTGTACGATCCTCGGTGCTTGTGAGAACATTGTCACAAGTTTGGAATAGATTTCATAAGCGGTGCCCATTTTAAAGGCTCTCCTTTGGAGATCCGCCTCCATCGCAAAAATCAACACATTTTTCATAGCGGCGGACTCTTTGTGGTAAGCCTCATATGCTTCCCTAGTGGCGGCACTCGACCTAGCATTAGGTTCGGGTGGAGATGTCTCAGTGAGGTAACGAAGCTTGTCGTCACCTTGAGCGGCTAATTTGAGTTGGGCATCCCAATCGGAGAAATTTGACCCATTCTTCTCAAGTTTGGAACGATCCATGAAGGATCGGAGCCATGAAACATTAGTGAGAGTGGTGGCGTTGGTGTTTGGTGCGGCCATTTATTATGAGAAATAAAAGTGGTCTACAAAACAAAGTAGAAGGAATAAAACACTTGTCGTTTTCACAATAATAATACTCGTAAATTTTAAACAAGTTTTATAGCATTTATCTAGTGTCCTCTACCCAACTTGATAAATGATTCCAAGATCCAAATTCATATTAACTTGGGCACGGTAGGGTCGATTCATCCCTTATCAATAAAACTCGGTGGATTAACGCTTTAATCGATTCTACTTTTAGAACTCTTGGTCGATAAAATTACATTAATATTTATCTTTAGCCCAAAACACATCCGACAAAGGGCGAGAATACTTGTGTTGAGTTCAACCCAAATTTCGAATAAATGTGTCCATGATCCAAATCCACATCAACTTGGGCACGGTAGGGCCGACTCATCCCTTATCAACATGAATTCGGTGGATAGACATTTATCATCCACTTCCCCTACGTAACAAGGTTTGTACCCCGGTGTGGCCGAGCGCACTCCCTCATGAAATAGGTTTTCATGGTTTCTACTTTTTGGTAAGGCTATATCTCAATTGTTTATTTTAGCGAGAGGTCATGTCAATTTATTATCTATCACGCTTTAAGTGAACTAAAGCGGTGAACTATGATAATTGTAGTTGACACGGTCGATAATCTCGATTAAAATGCATGTTTAGTTATGGCGATTTAGCGATGCATGCAACATATAAATAAAATGCAAAGCATATAAATAAAATCTTAGTATGGCCTTCCTAAAAATAGTAAATCTAATAAACTATTACAAATTCGGAAACCAACTCCTTTGGTCCCTTGAACTTCGGTCTTGGCACGCACTTCAAGGCAACACTTTCTTTGATGGATCGCCTTCTCGAGTGGCACCGTATTCAAGGAACTCCGGAATAATTAAATTACAAAATGAATTACATAATTTTCTATTATACATTTGTAATTAAAATAAAATAAATCTATTAAATTACAAAACGGTGATACGAGATCACAATAATTACAACCGAATCGATATTCCCATACATTTCTGATAATACCAATTAAAACTAAGGCCATACTAAGTAAAATTACATAATTCAAAAATTACATAAAATAAAAAATATGACAATCATAAACAAAATGCAGCATTATAATATGTATGAACATGCTAGATTTTATGCTAAATCGCCTTTAAAGAGCCAATATCGTATATTTATCGGTTTTCATGGATCTGCGTGATTATAACTTGTTAAAATCACAATAATTACATAAATTCATATTTATGTACAAGTTAATTACCCTAACCATCTTAGGACTCAAAATTAGTCTCCACTAACATTTTGACAATAATTAACCTTCATTTCTTAATATTGTTCATAAATGGACCTAAAAATACAAAAAATGCTATAAACTTCAAATTAAATTATAAAAATTTCAAATAAATTCGAAATTTGAAATTTAAACTCATGAACATTCTGGGAAAAAATACCATGACACTCATAATTTTCAAAACTTAGGTTAAATATTTCAAAAATTTATCGAGAAAAACAATGTTGCGGTTTATCGATTTTAACAATTATGACCATAAAAGTATGAGAAAAATTATTTTCATCAACTTTTCACTTTTAGATCTGAAATATATGATAAAATGCAACATGTGACGTTTTTCCTTTAGTCATGAAGTATGTTTTAGCATTATTACTAATTATAGTCACTATTTATGTGATTTTTCATCAAAAATTCATAAATCATGCATAAAGACTTCATTATAGCCAAATATATATTTTACACATATCTTGTAAAATTGCATGTGACAACATAATAAATTTCCATGACCAGATTCAAAATATAACTCATATTAACCTATTTACCCATTTAAATACGATTTTAACTTGAAAAATCCATATTTCGAGCAAAACAACTCATTTTATCATGAACATTTACAGGCCATCAGTAGATAATATATGTGAAGACATATCCAAAAATCACTGAAAAATTCGAAGGTTAGCTAATTGTCTTCCAAAAATGACATTTTTATCATAAAAAACACATTTTACTGCCAATATTATATAAAATGAACAATAAAATCCATAAATAAACCAAAATATCCTAAAAATCACTTAGGACCAGAAAATTTTAACATGCAAAGTTATTTTTAGGTTTATCTTCATAAATCTATAAATTAGTTTTGTATGTTAATCTTATACCTCGGAAAAACTATAAACCGATTTGCATGCAAACAACCTAAGGCTCTGATACCACTTGTTAGAAATCATTAATCTCATTAATTTACATATTTATATATGTTCAAATTTATTTAGTCATAAAATAAATGGAAGATCTTATGCATGCAAACTAAAGCAAGATAAAAGAAGAAATCATCAATCTTACATTGAGGTTTCGGATATTAGGGCACCAACAAGATCTCCTTCTTGTTAGTTCTTGAACTTTCGTAGTAATGGATGAAGAAAAGGTCCAATGTAGAACCTCTCCCAAAAGTGAATACCCAAGGAAAACCCCTAATAACTAATATTATTTTGTACTAGAAATAATACAAGTCTTGCTTAAAATTGACACAAAATAAATTTGTATTGCTCTTGAATATTTCGGTCAAGAGGAAAGATTTATGAGGATTTTTATTTCTCTAAGTTTTCACAAGGTTTAGAGAGCTTAAATTTTCTAACTCTAGAAAATATATTATGAAAGATGAATGAATAATAGCTAGAGAGGAAAAACCCTTGGCTTTTTCTCATCAAAACCGGGTTAGAGGGGAGGAGTGTGCCCAATGCATGAGCTAGTTTTTCTACCCAAGAATTAATAGGTATGCAAGGCTAAGACTATGGGTAATCATTGTGTTTTCTACTTAAAAATAATTAACACAATATCAACCATAATCCCCTCCATTTTCGGCACATATATAAAATGGGAGGTCCATTTTATTTTTTCATTTGTCAATTGTAACATATGTGACATGTTACTTGACATATGAAATTGTAATGTATTTTTAACATATTAAAAATCAACATACTTATAAAATATGTCATACAAAATCGACTTAGTAATTCGTAATTACTTGTGCCAAAATGGTTTATCAAATTATAAATTACAACGTCTTGTATTTATAATAAATTATTTATTCAATTTAAATTTCAATTGTTTTGTAAACAATAATTTTATCTAAGTAATAAAACAATTTGATTACTTAGACCGTATCTAATTTAATCGAATTATAATAAGACACGTTAATCTTACTCACAAATCATCCGTCAATTTTAAGCAATTTAATTAACTCGGATCGGCATACGATTAATTAAATAATCAATTAAGAGTATTTCCCTATAGGTATGACTTAAGGGGATCAACTGATCACCACCGTCGCACGACAGTAATGTCAAACTCTAGACAGCCAATCACTACCGATATGTGTGGACCAATTGACTGTAAAATATTACATCCCACATGTATTCTTAAAATGAGATTTAAACATGTGATCATCACGATCGACAGTTGTGATCGCATTATTGTCGGAGGACACATATTCCAACAGTGATTGGGGCCTTGCCCTGTCAAAACAGACTATCTACGGTGGATAACTTTGTTAAGAGAGGTCTATAAATAGTAAACCGTTGTGCTTTGTGTGAGGAGGCGTATGAGGATATACAAAATCTATTCTTTAAGTGCCGTTATTCCTCTCAAGTCTGGACTACTATCTGCACCTGGTTGAAAATGGCATGTTATCCCTGCTCACTATCAACAACTCTGATGTGGTTTAAAAGCTATAATCGTGGAAAGGCTAAAATGAAGCAGGTAAGGAGATTTGCTTTCGTATGCTCCATGTATATGCTTTGGGGAGAACGTAACAATCGCATATTTCAAGAACTAAAGCTATTCCCCTTGGCATTAAGTCAAAAAATTAGATTTTTTACTGTTATGAGAAGTCATCATTGTAAAGGTCAGTTGTAAGGGTCACTCGATGGCCTATGGTCTAGTTATGTTCTTTATTTAAAGGTGGCCTTCATGGCTCCCTTTGTAGGAAAGGTAGGACTATGGATCTTATAATTCATTCTCATCATTAATAATATGATCCAAAAGCTTTTCAAAAAAAAATAATAATAATAATAATAATAATAATAATAATAATATTATTATTATTATTATTATTATTATTATTATTATTATTATTATTATTATTATTATTATTATTATTATTATTATTATTATTATTATTATTATTATTATTATTATTATTATTACGCTGATCAGCACATCGGTCGGTAACCTCATGTAGCCGTCGGCTTTTCTCCACCGCTGGCCACCTCACGTCGCCGACGTCATTGTTTCCACGGTGTTTGCTGCGTTTGGGCTCAGTTTCAGCGGTGGTTTTTCTGTTTTTGAGAGAGAAGAGTGCTGTCGTGGTTGCCACCCAGCCGGTCACCGCTGTGCGTCACTGCACGCCGACCTTTAGACTCTTCGCCGCTGATCGTGTGTGTCAGTGTTTAGGGCTTTGTTCCGTTTTAGGGTTTGTTCCGTTTTTTTTATTTCTTTTAGGGTTTTGTTTTTTTCTAAACTGATGGTGGTCACATGGCTGTACGACGACCACTAGGCTCCACCACGGCTCTTATTTGCCGGCATGTCTTGTCTTCATCATCCGTTTGCTGCTCCGACGGGGTTGCTTGAGGTTTGCGGGTTTTCGGTTTTTACAGTTTGTTGTCGCCTGTTCACGGCTTGTTCTCGACGGCCTGACTCCTCCTCTGCCGCCTACTGTCTATGCGCCGCTCGGCCTTACTGTTGTGCTGATGTCTCCCCTTCTGCCGTCCGGATTATTAGTGGCGGTGTATGGTGGGTTTTTTGTTTGGTTTCGTTCATTTGCTTTTCTTCTTTTGTTTTCGTTTGCTGTTCACGGTGTTGTCGTTCAGTCTGCTCGGGATTATAGTGGTTGTTATCATGGAGGGTTTGGTTTGTGCCTTGGCTATATTTGTTTTAATGCAGGTTGGGTCCTTAGTCTTGGTTTGATTACCATGCCCGATATTGTTCGGTATCACTGTCCTTTTGGTGGTCTTCATGGGTGTTTGGATAATGGTGGTAGGGGTCTTGTTAAAACCTCCATGCTACGGCACTTTCAAGATCGACATTGTCGTAGTGAAGCTATGGTACTTACACGTCAAACTCTTTCTAATAGTTTGACAGTTTTTTCTAATGCCGAGATTACTTTACAGCGGAAGGGGGTTTGGATATGTGGGGTGTGCCTTAAAACTCATACCTTTCATATTAAATGTCGGCATAGTTGGGAAGAGATTGTGGCGCCTCCGAATTATGGGGATGGCCTTGTCCGTTTTATTATTTTTGGTATTCCCCGGCCTTCTGTTCCGTCTCCGTCGGTTATCTCGTCTGATGATGGGGTTGAGCCAGTTGGTTGGACCGTCTCTTTGCTTTATCGTTTGCTTTCTTTGGGGTTATGCACCGTGAAATTTATCCCTCCTAAGTGTCGCCTTGGGTTTGCTCGGGTTTTAAAAGGGGCTTTAGATGATGTGGGTGGCTCACACTTCGCCGGTCACATGGGGAAGTGTGTTGAGAGTTGTGTCATATATGTGCATGTATGTGAAGGTTCTTGGTGATAATAAGTGATGGTTGGAAATTTGTATGTGGAATTCGTGAGTATGGTGAATGGAAAAGTAAAGGAAGGGACGGGTATGTGATATTTGGTAAAGTGGATTTAGCATGTGAATGATTAGTATGATTGTGTGTTTATAACATGTCACTAAAGTTCCTGTTGATATATGTTTGATGAGGGAATAGAAAGCATGATAGGGGACTTTATACTGTTTTAACCCGTCTTTTGTATGGCTCGGCCGAGTAGGGCAGGTACTCGACTGAGTAGGGAGTACTCGGCCGAGTAACCAAGCACTCGACCGAGTGTTGTTTTGCATTGAGTAGTCTTGGCTACTGTACGTGTTTACTCGACCGAGTAAGTAGGTGTACTCGACCGAGTAGTGACTACTCGACCGAGTATAATGTGTACTCGAACGAGTATACATTTTGGGTTTTTGACGTTGGCTACTGAAGTCAACTACTCGACCGAGTATCTGGAATACTCGACCGAGTAGTCCTTACTCGACCGAGTATTGTCTTATACTCGCCCGAGTGTTTCTTTTGTGGAGGATTGTTACATTTTGAGTCGTAGGCTTTTGTGCTTACGTTTCCTTGTTTCTTATCAGCTCAAAATGCCGCCCAAAAGAACCCCCGCACAGATCCAAACTTCTGAGATGTCCCTTGATGAGGTTGCTCGTATGATTGAGCAACAAGAGGCTCTCCTTGAAGCTCTTAAATGTGGGAAAGGGGAATGAGAAGCCGGTGGATGCTACTCAACTCAGCATCATCATTGCTCGCTTCAACCCTCCCACATATGAAAGGGCGGGGGAACGAAAGCTGCTCGAGAAGTGGCACCGTGAGATTGAACGTCTCATGGAAATGGTTAAGTGTCCCGAAGACATGATCGTTGAGCAGGTAGTATACTACCTGAGAGGTGAAGCCGCTGTGTGGTGGCAAAACGTCAAGGAAGATGCTAGAGCCTATTACCAGGCTGAGGGTTTGGGAGTTATCCCGTGGTCAGGGCTTAAGAGTGCTATGAGAGAGCAGTTTGTGCCGGAGCATATCCGACACAAGATGAGATCTGAGTTTGATTCCTTCACCATGTCGGAGGAGATGACAGTCACTGAGTACTATCATCGGTTCCTAGAGCTATCTCGCTATGTTGAGGACATGCAGTTGGGACAGAGGGGTTTGGCTCTCCGTTTTGAGAGGGGTTTATCTGCCAAGATCGTGAGCCGTATGCCAGCTAGGGTTGCTACTGATCTTAAGGAAGTGTATCTAAGAGCGGGCTAAGCTGAGAGAATGGTAGATCTCTCAAGAGAGATAAACGAGAGGACTGCTGCTGAAAAGAGGAAGGCTGACAGTGGAAGCAACAGTAAGTTGGGCAACAAGAAGGGAAACTTCAACCATGCAAAGCCTTTTTCTGGTGGAGCCGGTTTCTCAGGGGGATCTCGTGGTTGGGGAAAGACTGGAGGTCGGAGTCTGAGTGACAACTCCAGCATCACATGCTTCAACTATGGTGGAGTAGGCCACAGGAGACGGGAATGCACGAGTTATAGGCCCGGCACTGGTTCAGGAGCTCAGCAGGGGAATTTATCTCAGGGGCCAACTCAGAGTTTTGCTAGTAACCGACCGGGTGGATCATGGGGCAACAGAGGTGGACAGGGCAACCAGGGCAGTTATAACCGCAGTGGTGGTGGGTCATATCAGCGTCAGAACAACAGCACCACCCAAGATTCAACAGCCAAGCCAAGTACCTCCAATGCTTCGGTTCAAGGTGGAGGACAGAAAAACAGTAGGAATCTTTTCATGATGGACAAACAGGAAGCGCAGAATGATGCTCATGTAGTTACCGGTACCTTTCTCGTTCATAATGTACCATCCTTTATTTTGTTTGATTCGGGGGCTACGCATTCTTTTGTGTCTAAGAGTCATGCCTTGTCCATGGGTTTGGGAAAGTTTAAAGTTGTCAAACATGATGTGTTCATACCTTCAGGGGAGTCTGTGTCATGTCTCAAGTTGTATAGGGGAGTGTCTATGGTAGTTGGAGGGGTAGATTTACCGGTAGACCTGATAGAGTTTCCTATGGATGGGTTTGAGGTGATTGTCGGGATGGATTGGTTGGGTAAGTATGATGCCAAGATAGATTGTCGTCAAAAGAGAGTGTCCTTAAAGGGTCCTAAGGGTGTTAAGGTGTCTTATAGAGGGTTTGTGGTAAAACCTAAGTGTAAGTTCATAGCTGTGATGACCTTAAAGTCATGTTTGAGGAAGAAGTGTCCTTTGATTCTCTGTCCTGTGAGAGATCGCCGTGTAGAGCCGCAAACAGCTGCTGAGATACCTGTGGTGGGAGAGTTTGATGATGTCTTTCCTGAGGAGATACCGAGTTTGCCGCCCAAGAGGGACGTTGACTTCAGTGTGGAGCTTAAACCGGGAACAGGTTCGATATCCAAAGCACCTTACCGTATGGCACCTAAAGAGTTAGCTGAGTTGAAGAAGTAGATACATGAGTTGCTAAGCAAGGGTTATATCAGACCTAGGCCTCGTTTGCTTGCCTCATTAAAAACGGAGGAATTGGAAAATCCCATGAATTGGGAAAATGGGAGTTGTTTGTTTATCCAAAATCCCATGAATTCTATTTTCCTAGGCATTCTCAACTCCCCCATAATGGAGGAGTTCAATTACCTAGCCTCCCCTAGGTAATTGAAAACTCCCGTGTTAATTTAATTCCTGGATGCCAACCAAACGTGTTTTAGGCAATTCATGTGAATTGTCCAATTCACGTGTTTTGAAAAAACACGGGAAATTAATTCCCGTATGGCAACCAAACGAGGCCCTAGTGTGTCACCGTGGGGAGCCCCAGTTCTTTTTGTGAAGAAGAAAGATGGGAGTATGAGACTGTGCATTGATTACAGAGAGCTTAATCGAGTCACAGTGAAGAACAAGTATCATTTGCCTAGGATTGATGACCTGTTTGATCAGCTAAGTGGAGCAGGTGTGTTCTCCAAGATTGATCTGAGGTTGGGCTATCACCAGATGAGGATATTCCTAAGACAGCGTTCCGATCTCGTTATGGTCATTATGAGTACGTGGTGATGTCTTTTGGGTTGACCAATGCACCAGTAGCTTTCATGGACTTGATGAACCGGATCTTTACACCATTCTTGGACAGGTTTGTGGTTGTTTTCATCGACGACATCTTAGTATATTCTAAGACTAAGGAAGAACATGAGGAGCACTTGAGGATAGTCTTGCAGACTCTGAGAGAGAATCAACTTTATGCCAAGCTATCTAAGTGTGAGTTCTAGCTAGAGGAGGTGGCTTTTCTGGGTCATGTTATATCTAAGAAAGGGGTGTCTTTGGATCCTAGCAAGATTTAGGCCGTAACCAAGTGGGAATCGCCGAAGAATATTGCCGAGATTCGGAGTTTCTTAGGCCTTGCTGGCTACTACAGGAGATTTGTAAAAGACTTCTCTACCATAGCTCGGCCTATGACATCTTTGATGAGGAAAGAGACCAAATTTGTTTGGGATGAGAGTTGTGAGACGGCAATTCAGACTTTAAAGGAACGCTTGACCACAGCTCCTATTCTAGCTTTTCCAGAGGGATGTGAGAACTTTGAGGTATACACCGATGCTTCAAAGAATGGTCTTGGTTGTGTTTTGATGTAGGCAGGGAAGGTCATAGCATATGCTTCGAGGCATCTTAAGCTATATGAGGAGAACTACCATACTCATGACCTGGAGTTGGGTGCAGTTGTTTTCGCTCTTAAGATTTGGAGGCAGTACCTTTATGGAGCAACCTTTAAGGTGTTTTCTGATCATAAGAGCTTAAAATATATCTACACTCAGAAGGAGCTTAACATGCGACAGAGACGGTGGATGGAGTTGATCGGAGATTATGATATGGAGATCATCTATCACGAGGGTAAGGCTAATTTTGTTGCGAATGCTTTGAGTAGGAAGAGTGTTCATTCGCTATGTACGGCTATGTCTCTGCTGAAGCTGAGGGACGAGGTGTCCAGGATGGGGATCTTTATGTTAAGGAAGGGAGATACCATCGGGGATTTGACGATCGAGTCAGAGTTATATGAGAACATCAAGAGTAAACAGGAGCTTGATCCTAAGATCCAGGAGTGGAAGTCAAGAGTAGAGAGTGAGACAGTTTCCAGGTTTTCTATCCATACAGATGGGAGTGTCTATTTTGATGGGAGATGGTGTTTTCCTGAGGATGCAGAGTTGAGGAGAGTGATCTTGACGGAGGCTCATTGCTCTCCTTATTCGGTTCACCCGGGTGGTGACAAGCTTTATAAAGACCTTAAGAAGACTTTCTGGTGGCCCAACATGAAGAGGGATGTAGCTGAGTTTGTGTCTCGATGTTTGACCTGCCAGAGGGTCAAAGGTGAGCAGAGGAGACCACAAGGTAAGATTCAGTCCTTGGAGGTACCCGAGTGGAAGTGGGAGTCCAGCTCTATGGACTTCATTGTGGGATTGCCTAGGTCACAGCAAGGTAATAACATGATCTGGGTGATTGTTGATCGGTTAACCAAGTCATCTCACTTTATTCCTATGAAAGATACCAGCTGGCATTAGGTTACATGAGGCATGTGGTACCGTTACATGGTATACCCAAGGATATCGTTTCTGATCGTGATGCTAGGTTCATATCCAAATTTTGGCAAGAACTGCAGGAGTTGATGGGTAAAACCTTGAAGATGAGTACAGCCTTTCATCCGGCAACCGATGGTCAGACAGAACGAACCATCAAAACCTTAGAGGCCATGTTGAGGGCATGTGTCATGGATTTTGGAGGCAGCTGGGAAGACAGGCTTGACCTGATTGAGTTTCCATACAACAACAGTTATCATACGAGTATCGGGATGGCACCTTTGAGGCTTTGTATGGTCGGAAGTGCCGAAGTCCAGTTTGTTGGGATGATAGTTCTGAGACAGTGGTTTTAGGGCCACAGCTGGCCTAGGATATGTTTGAGCAGGTCCAGATGATTCGACGAAAGACGAGAGCAGCTCAAGACCGTCAGAAGAGTTATGCCGATTTGCACCGCAGAGATATTGAATTCGCGGTAGGTGATAAGGTCCTTTTGAAAGTGTCACCTATGCGAGGTGTAATGAGGTTTGGAAAGAAAGGTAAGCTAAGTCAGAAGTTTATAGGTCCTTATGAGATTTTGGAACAGATAGGCGAGGTAGCCTACAGATTTGCTTTGCCACCAGCTTTGGATAGAGTCCACAATGTTTTCCATGTTTCGCAGCTTCGGAAGTATGTGAGTGATCCATCACATATCCTTGAGATGGAGAACATCGAGCTTGATGAGACCTTGTCTTATGCCGAAGTTCCTAAAGAGATTCTTGATCGCAAGGTGCGTAAGACGAGGAATGGTGAGACGGTCTTACTCAAAGTACTTTGGTCTAATCATAATGTGGAAGAAGCCACATGGGAACCCGAGGAAGCCATGCAAGAACGTTTTCCTAGTCTTTTTGATCAAGTATGTTTGGTTACGGGGACGTAACCATTGTCTTTTTAGGGGGGTAGGAGATGGTAGCGTGTGTGTTTTGTTTTATTTTGAGTCGGGTTAGTGAGTCTTGTGGTGTCTTGTGTGGTTCTTTGGCATTGATAAATGTTTGTTTGTGTAGTCTTTTTGCGTTATGTAGTGTCTTGTTTTAGGGTGGAGTGTGAACTTCGGGACGAAGTTCTTTTTAAGGGAGGAAGACTGTAATACTACGGATTTTGTTAAGTGACTACTCGACCGAGTAGAGCCTACTCGGCCGAGTAGTGTTGTTGGTATGGTCTGTTTTCGTTCTGCCGAGGAATACTCGGCCGAGTATAGTGAATACTCGACCGAGTAGAGGATACTCGGCCGAGTATACACTTTACTCGACCGAGTATCCGGTCTGGCGAGTAGTAATTCAACGGTTTGAGGCGGGAGTGTTTAGGGTTATTTTATAATTCAAAGTCAGTTTCTAAAACATCATTTCTACCCTAATCACTTTACGATTTCCCTAATCACACTCTAATCACTCCCCAAATCATTCCCTAATCTCCTTGTGTGTGTATTCGTCGTGGTCTTTGCGTGTAATCTCTCATTCTACCGTTGGTAAGTTCTTTCCCCATGTCATTTATGTTCTTTTGGGGTTACTGTATGTATTGAATTGGGGTATGGGGGAATTGTACAATATGTAATTGTGCTATGTGGTTATTGTATAGGAGAAGACTTCATAGAAGAGCCTTTTTTATTGTTCGGTTTTCGTCTGCTATTGATTGCTAAGGTAGGGTTTTCCCTACTCAGTTTACTATTCATTGTTTAAGACATAATTGTGTTGCGATTATTGTTATCTACTGATCATCGGTGTTCGGGCGTTGTTGTGACGGTGTTGGTGTGGAGATGTTGTGACAGCTGTGATGTTGTGTGTGTGTGTGTTTGTGGTGGAGTCACTTGCAGGAGTGGCTTCACACCATAGTTCGCCCTCCGCAGAACCCGCCACGGGAGAGGATGTGCACATTAAGGGACAGGGATTGTTAGTCTCTCGTTGATGAGCTGGACTAGGTGGGCTGGGCTGCGGTCACCCACTAGCGGCGAGGATTACCTGTTGCGATGGGTAATCTGGCAGGGCTACACATTTCGGTGTGTAGTCGGTTACTGTGTGAGATCGGGAGACTGGGGTGGAGGATGATCAGCTGGTTACCTTGTCTGTTTGTCTTATATTGATTGAGTAATACTGACCCCGTTGTTGTTTGTGGAATCTGCGGTGATCCATTTGGGGATGGTGAGCAGGCTTGGCAAGTATTGCTAGTGGTGAGCTTGGGGCAGTCATGGGAGTGTCGTCATCACCAGTCGTAGCATCACCGTCCGAGTCTTAGTTCTGATTTCTTTAGTTGTCAGACAGTGGAGTTGTTTTATTGAATTAGTTTTGGATTTGGATTGATGTAAACTTTAACACTTTTTGGTATTTAATAAATGTGCTCAGTTCAGACGCTTTTGATATGTAATAACCTCGGGCAACCGAGATGGTAACACACTTTCATGGTGGGGTGGTCCTGGTAAGGCACCTCGGTATGAGGGAGTGTTACAAGGACAGACTTCTCAAAACTTAAATGGTGTGTTGGGATCAGATTCCCTACAGATATTCAGGGAATGTGTGATTAGATATGCCATAGGACAAGGAAGGAACTTGAAATTTGTGGTTAGTGATGAGAGTAGAGGTAAAAGGCTTGGTGTAAAATGTAAGAAAGGGTGTCAATTCAAGTTGTATGATAGCTAGGACAACAGCAGAGCCTGTTTTGTTGTTAAATCTGTAAATCATGCTCACAACTGTCAAATAACAATGGAGAGTAATAAACAGTTCAAGGCATCTTGGCTTGCAAAGCAGTTACTTGAAGTGTTCAAGGCAAGACCCCATTGGCCTGCTTCTGAGATAATAAATACAATTAGAAGAGCTTATAAGGTAATGGTGAAGAAAGGATTTGCCTATAAAGTGAAGTACTTTGCTCACAAACTTCTTCATGGGACTATGAGAGATCACTACACCAAAATAGGAAGCTACATGGTTGTCCTTCAACAACAGTATCCAATCAGTGTATTTACTTTGAGTACAGTGCCCTCAAATGTGAGTTCAGTACCTGTCTTCCAAATATTATTTGTTTGCTTTGATGCACTGAGATAAGGATGGTTGGATGGTTGTAGGAAATTGCTTTGTGTGGATGCCTATTTCTTGAAAACATTCCTATGGGCAGTTAATAAGTTCAACAGAAAGGGATGGGAATGATCAGATGTATCCATTGGCATCGGTTGTTGTGAAGGGTGAAAATAATAACAGTTATGAATGATTTTTAGAAGAATTAAAGAAAGCAACAGGAGAGAAAAATGGTGAAGGTTGGACTATTATATCATATGAGCATCAGCCATCAGGTTAGAAGACTCACTACTTTACTCTTAAAGTATTAATTTACATTGTTTTCTAAATGTATTAACAAAATTTAGATTGCTTTCTAAATGTATTACCACCACCTACAAAAAGAGGAAGACGAAGACTTAAGTCTTCAAATGTTGGAAACAGGGAAGAGGAGGGAACCTCAGAAATCCATCATGGCGCTACTGCTAACCCCACCAAGATAGGGAGGAGTGGGAGAGTTGTAATGCCAGGAAGAGGAGGAAGGGGTGTTACAAGAGGAGGAAGAAGAGGTGTTGCAAATGGAGGAAGAAGAGGTGCTGCAAGAGGAGGAAGGGTAATGCTCTTGCCAATCTGTTTTTAGCTTGTACTATCAGTTTGTAACAATATCTGTTTTTAACAGTCATTAATATTGTTGCTTGTTATGTAGGCATCACATGGCTTAGGTGTGTTAATAGATGAACAAGGCCTTCACAAATTTGCCAGACAGTCAAGGTGGACCTAGAAGCATAACTCGTGGTGAAGGGGGCAGTCAACCTATAGCACAAGTATATTCAAACCATGTTTGAAGACAATGACAATTCTTGAAAGGATGAAATTGCTAGCTTTTGATTTTAGGATGATCATTAGTCTGTAATGGTTTAATGGGATTTGTATTTTCAACATCTGCTTATGGTTATGTGTTAAGGCTATTGTATGTTGTATTTTGAATAAAATGCTCATGTATTTTGAAGAAGCTTATTTATAGAAGCATGAGTTTGATAAACAACTTCTCAATTGCATTCATCATTCAAATTACATTGTCTAGATGCAAAGCTTTCATACATTATTCATGAACATCAAATAAACTGCAAAAAACAACTAAGACATGAGTAATCCTGTGATGGCTAATTTTTCGACTAAACAATGTTTCTTAGTTTCAAATCTTGATTCCATCAATTCCTCTTTCAACAAAAAATTTTTCAATTTCAATTTCTCAATCTTCTCTTCCAATCTTCTCTTCTAAATCAACATAATTTGCAAACTCCTATCTTCATGCTCATTAAGCACCGCCTCATCATCTTCTAACTCAAAAAACTTGCATTCATTATTCTACAATATTGAAAACCATAATAACTAAATTTGCAACCACAATTACTCAAATTCTAGATAATATCAAAAAAAAAAAAAAAATATATATATATATATATATATATATATATATATATATATATATATTCAGATTACTTACAGGCCACAAAGAACAACTATAGAACCTTTTGCCTACATTAACTCCATTCTTAATCAACTTAAAAACTTGAGGTAATTGGTGTTCGCATAACAATGGTTTTTTGTGATTTCGTCTACTGGAATTCGTTGAAGAAGAAGAAGCAGACCAGACCGCCTTCTTCATTGTCGGGGTAATTTTCGAATTTAGAGAAGATAAATGAAAGGGGGCGGAAATTTTATAGTGGGGATGAGAGAGAGAAGAGAAGAGGGGAAGAAAGGATGAAGAACCCAGAAAAATGAGACAAGAAGAAGAGATGAAGGATACAATTAAGAGTCTTAAATAAGGGAGGAAAGAGGTAATTAAGAGGGAAACCTACTAATTAGTGACCTTCGCCTCTTATAACAAGTTAACATGAAGACTGCTGCAATATAAGTTAAATGATAGTAAAGATAGGATTAATATGGGATAATCAATAGAATGGATTAAATGGGGAAGAGAGGCTTAGGATGGATTATTGGCATTAAATCACCCTAAAATTTATGGTTGTGGATGCTCTAAGTGTGAAGTTGAGTGAGGACAACCTTGACTAGCACCATTCTTCCAGCAAAGTTGAGTTTCCTTGCCTCCAACATGTAATTCTAGTAATCATTTCTCAGCTAATTTTGTACAATCTCCTACAGCCATTCTCTTATAAGTAACCACTTTATGCAAATACCCATATTATACAATTTGTTAACCAAGAAAAAAAACATTAATTATAACACTATTACATTTTATAAAAAATTACTATACACAAAATTAAATTTACATGAATAAATATTTAAAATTCGACAAAGTTTTACTTTATAAAGCATTCAAATGTATGCGAGTTGTATTATAATTGATGAATTGAAAAAAAATCCTAAAGTTGTTGAATTGGCGAAAAAATTGTAAAATTGTAGGACTTATTGTATATATACTATGAATTTTACACTTAAACAAATTTGAAAGGGTTAAGGCTCTATTTGGTAAAACTAGCTGAAAAGGTACCTGAAAACTGAAAAGATAATTGAAGCCTGAAAAGTTAGCTGAAAATTATGACCTAAAAAGGTACCTGATTTTTATTAACTATTTGAAAAACTAGTTAAAAAGGTAGCTGATATTTGGTCAAATGACGTAAAAGGACGTGGTTTATTATTGTTATCGTTTATTATGTTTGTAATATTATTGATGTGTTATTGTTAGTAATTATAATGAAATTTTATTCACTATATTTGCACAAGTCCCCAACATGTTTCAAAATTAATGGAAACAATAATACCTCAAAGGCTCAAACAGTATATCATCTATAAATATATTTTATGAATGTGAAATTACTTTTTTAATAAATTGTAAATAAAAAAAATTAAGTTGCACCTTAATTAAAGCAGCAATATTTAAAAAATATGGAGATTTGGGGCTGAAAAATTTAAACTTGTGGAACATAGCAGCTATTGCTAAATATGTTTGGTGGATTGAGGACAAAGCTGATCATTTGTGGGTTAAATGGGGACATTCCATTTATATTAAGTCTTGTGAGTGGACGTGCTATCAACCCACTCTAAATTCTAGCTGGTCATGGAGAAAAATATGTTAGGTCAAAGAGAGATTCCTGCCACTTTTGCAGTCTGGTTCTGGTGTGCAGGGGGATTACACTGTGAGACAAGGATACTGTTGGTTACAACCTGATTATGAGCAGGTGGATTGGGTTCCCTGGATCCTGAATAGTTGGCTAGTGCCCAAACATAGTTTCATAAGTTGGTTATCTAGATACTAACGTTTGCTGACGCAGGACAAGCTACTTAGGATGAACATTGTTCAAACTAATAGCTGTTACTTATGTGGACTAGGGCCTGAGGAGCACTCCCATTTGTTTTTCAGATGTGTTTATAGTAGCAAATGCAGTAAGATGGTTTCAGATTGGTGCAAAGAGCAGGTACCTGATCAAGATTGTTGCAATTGGTGGATAAAAAGAAGATTCAGATCTCAGACTAAGAAGAAGATCATAAGAATTATTTTGGCTGCACTAATCTATCACATTTAGGTAGCACGCAATACCAGCAGAATGGACAAGTTCATGGTCAGACCAGAAGTTTTACTTGAGAGGATTCAATCTGATGTAAGAAATAGAGTCAAGAGTTGTATTATCAAATGTCATAATAGAGGAGTAGGAACATGGATAGAACATATTATGAGTCTCAAAGGAATAGCTGCATTGTAGTTGTTCCTTAAGTTTGTATGTTTGGCGTATGGTTTTAATTATAAGCTTACATTTTCCCAAAAAAAATAAAGCAGCAATATTTAATATAAAAGGTTGAAGGGTAAAAAAGGTAAGTAAATACAATCAGGTACCTGAAATGTCAAATACTACCAAAAAAATACTACTTGGCAAACGCTTCTAAGAAAATAAGCTACCTAAAACTTTTGACAAAAAAGCTATTTCGATGAAAAAAGGTACTTGAAACGCGGTGCCAAACAGAGCCTAATTAACACTTTGGCCTAAGACAACAACAAAATCGCTATATTCTGCCCCTATATTACTCATTCCGCCCCTATTTTTCATTTAATTTTTCAACTTTGCCTTTCTCTCTCCGGCCACAATATATTTTCAACATTATTTTGTATCGATTAATCGAAAATAAGTGACGGTAACTTAAATTAGATATGAATTATCGTATTAATTACCGATGAATTAACAAAAAAAATATTGAACTAACGAATTAATGAACTTTTTACCTACGCTAGACGATGATTTATAACATATACGATAAATAATGAAGATTTAAATTGAGACAAAAACTGACTATTAAAAACGAAAAACTTTAAGCGGCCATAACTTTATGCTCGGATGTCCGTTTTCGACGATTTTTTTTCAAATCACTTATTTCGACGAGACGAACGCAATGGAAAAAAAAAAGAAAAACAACTGAAATGGTCCATTCATGTAAAACACATGAATTGACCTAGGTCGATTCATGTGGTTTACATAAACAAATCTTAGTCAGTTCGTGCAATCCATATGAACTGGCCTAGGTCCATTCGTTTGATTTACACGAACTGGCCAAGGCTGATTCATGTAAATCACATGAACCGGCCTAGGCCAGTTCTTGCTTTTCACACGAATGGGCCCACTTTCCAATTTTTTTTTTTCTTTTACCATTGTGTTCGTCTCGTTAAGATAAGCGATTTGAAAAAAAAAATTCATCAAAATCGGACACCCAAGCACAAAGTTATGGTCGTTTGAAGTTTTTTCATATAATCATCACTTTTATTTCAAATTTAATCGTTTTTGGTTATTAATTATCGTTGTTATTAATTATCGTTTAATAATATACGAAAATCAGCATTACTAAAATACATAAAGAACGAAAAGTGATATGTGGGGTTCTGATTTTTTGAAGGGATTTTGATTTTATTAATTTTTTAACCGAGTTTTTTTAATTTTGAAATCGGAATTCGAAAATGAGAAAAAAACAAGGAAATAGTGTATAAAGGAGTTTTAATAATTCAAGGGCAATAAGGTATGTTAGGAGAGATATGAGTCAAACTAGGGGCGGAATATAGTTGATACAACATATACTGAGACCCCTTGAATAGGGAGAGAATTGTATTCACATATTTATAGGATATACAAGATACGAATACAAGTATAAGGCTAGAGTACAAAGAGACTTAATCAATACAAAGAGACTACATAAATGGCATATTCTAGAGACTTCATAAATACAAGTGCCTACATAAAATGTATACTCTAGCAATAATTTGGTAGAAACATAATTGTGTATGTTGCTAATAGTAAATGCAAGATGAAGAGGAGTCAAAGGAGTTGCATCGCCTGTCATAGAGACTGATAATTTAATCTAGTAGTAAACGATTGGATTTTGCGGACAAGAGGGATACAATTATAGAAAAGGGGGGAAATAATTTGACGAAGGAATATAATATAGAAAAGGGGAAAAGCAATTGGATAGAGAAAGGGTGGATTTGGGTAAAAGAGTGAGGTAAGATGATGTAGGAATAACAAATTGGAAATCTAGGAAATGGAATTTGACGGGGAGTTTGATTTTGGGGCAAAAAATAGATTAAGGAATTGAAAGAGGTAAGAATAGATGAAAGACAGGGAAATATTTTAGGACTGAAATAAGGATCGACCTTTCACTGATACCATGATACAAAATATAATAATACCCTTTAAATAGAGATAGAATTGTATTCACATATTTATAGGATATACAAGATACAAATACAATGTATAAGGCTAGAATACAAAGAGACTTAATCAATACAAAGTGACTACATGAATTAATGGTATATTCTAGAGACTTTATAGTACAAGTGACTACATAAAATGTATACTCTAACACACCCCCTCGATCGAAGCGGGAGATAAACGAACGCACAGACTGGATCAAAAATATGCAAACAAGGGAGACTACATGAATGGTATATTCTAGATACTTTATAGTACAAGTAACAAGGCACATGTAGAACACGCACATGACTAATCACAACTTTATCGTGGACAAAATCTATGTCAATTTCGATATGCTTAGTGTGCTTGTGCTGACCAGGATTGGAAGAGATGTAAACAAGACTTATGTTAACACAATACACATGGGTGGCCTTAGGTAAAGGACAATGTATCTCAGAAAGAAGTTGCCACAACCAGCAATATTCCGCAACTATATGTTAGCTACGGCTCGATATTCAGCCTCGGTCCTTGAGCGATTAATAGTGGGTTAACGTTTTGAAGACCAAGAGAGAAGATTATCACCCAAAAACACACAAAAGCCACAGGTAGACCTACGAGTGTCAGGGCAACTAGCCCAATCAGCATCAGTATACGCAGTAAGACCAGAGGTAGCGTATTGATATAAACGAAGTTCTGTAATACCCCGTAATTTCTAAGGCTGTACTCAGCCGAGTACACCGAGTACTCGACCAAGTAGAGCTCACTCGACCGAGTGAGGGGCCGAGTAACACCTGATCATTTCGTACCAGCTTATGATGTTGAGTCACTTCTGGTGCACGCGACCGAGTGACCTGTCGTTGTCCATGTTTTCGCGTGTAAGCATTGTGAGCGGACCTTAGCTCTTTTAAACTCCTTTTTTCAGATTTTGGCTCTCATTTCACTCCAAACCTTATCCTCATAATCTCCAAAAAACCCCAAAATACCCCATACCTTATCCTTAGATATCCACCATACTTTTGGAGATTTGCTTCCTAATTCTTGTTCTTACTCATTTGTTTATACTTGTAAGTATACTCTTATTCTTTTTCCTTTATTCTTAATTAGTAAACCCTAATTTTTAGTATGTTGACTTATGGGATTTTAATTAAGGTTTTGACTAGTTAAGTGGGTTGATTAAGGGGTTAATTAGTGTTATTATTATTGTAGTATGTTGTTGTGATAGATAGTCATAATTTGTGTAGGAGGAGACTTCATTGAAGAGCCCTTCTAGTTTGCTTGGTTGAGTTCTTGGAGATTATTAAGAGGTAGAGTTTTCCCTACTTTGCTATGATAATATGGATGTTTGTTTGTGCATTAGTTATTATGAATTACATAATCCATGTGGTAGTAGAATGATAACATGAGAAATTGGTAATTATGGTTTAATGGCATACTAATGTGGGGTGTTTATTCATGTATTGTGATTGGGTAAGTGGATTTGGCATCATGATATCACCTTGTTGCATTATAACATGAATTGGGAAGTTTGTCAATTAATTAGTTGGTTTATTGGTAAACATGTGGATTCTTGTCATAAGATGGTTTATCTTTATGTAGAAAATCTTATTTGGTATATTGTGCATACTTGGTTTATTGTGGATGTTGGGGGTGGCGAATGAAGGATATTGGATTATGATATGTGGTTGTTCAGGAGACGTAAGACGGTTGGGATATCGTCTTACACTTGGGCCGCCTATTGGAGCTTTCCACACCAAGAGGGACGTGCTCGTTAATGATTCGAGTTTGGAGGGACTCGTGTGGTTGAGGCATGATGTCTGGCAGGGATTCGATTAGCGTCCGAGTCCGGTACCACGGGTGTGTCTCGAGTACTTTGTTACGGACTGCGGTCTGATGGTTTGGTGATGGTGTTGCGATGTCCTCACCGGGTTTATTATGCAGGAGATATGGAGGTTTGGATAACTTACATTGTTACATCATCACTTCATATCATAATCATTTAGTCTTTCACATTCACATATTATTAATGAGCATTTGTATTATTGGTGCTGATCAAAGCGTTTTCATATATCTCTGGTGAACCATATGATGATTTTCACTCATATGGGGAGCAGTGACTTGACAGGTAGCATTTGCATGCATATTGGAGGCTTAGGAGCAGTCTTCCCCTTAGTTGTCGCCATTTCTTGTTGTCTAGCTTTTTTACATTATTAAACTCCGCTTTCCTTTCGATTGGGTTGTATTATTGGGATTGCCATTTGAATCCCTTAAATTGTAACTTAACTTAATTATCTTAATATTAAACTTATCTATGTTAGATTGCTTTACTTCGTTTGTTCGCACTACAAACTTGGGAAACTAAGTCACGTTACATCTTCATGAGTTAGGATGGCCTTGAGGAAGGCCTCCCGACTTATGGGAGTGTTACAAGTCCATAGTGTTAAGTACCCTTCACGTATCGTAGAATGAACTTGAGAGCTTGAAAATGAGCATCACAAGGAGCATGTAAAGAGACAGACTTGTTGCACAACATAACTAATATCTAGACGAGTGAACGTAAGATACTGAAAATCCCCTGCAAGACTACGTTATAATGAAGGATCAGATATAGGATAGCCAAAGGATGAGGATAATTTAGCCTTGGAGTCGGCAGGCGTAGACACAGGATTACAATTGCTCATATTCGCCTTTTCACGAATTTCAGCAGTATACTTACTCTGAGATAAGAAGAAACCTGACGAATTACGAGTAACGGATATACCCAAAAAATAAAGAAGGGGACCCAAGTCCTTCATTAAAAACTCGCCATTAAGAGCATCAATAATGCGCTGTAATAATCCTGAGGAGGAGCATGTAAGCACAATATCATCCACATACAAGAAAAGACATGCAATATTCTGACCTGAATGATGGACAAATAAAGAAGAATATGACTTATAACCGACAAATCCAAGGCGAGTAATATAAGAAGCAAAGCATTGATACCAAGCTCGAGGAGCTTATTTAAGACCATAAAGTGCTCGATTAAGTTTACACACATGATGTGGATGAATAGGATCCCGAAATCTGAAAGGTTGTTCACAATATACTGTCTTCTCTAAGTAGCCATGAAAAAAGGCAATTTTCACATCAAGTTGATGAACGACCCACGATTTGGACAAAGACAAACTCAAAACAGTACGTATAGTAGCAGGTTTAACGACCGGCTAAATGTCTCATCATAATTAATTCCAGGCTCTTGTGTAAAACCACGAACCACCCATCGGGCCTTATAATGCTCTAAAGAGCCATAAGAGTTGAATTTGTGCCTGTAAATCCACTTGCCACTTACAACATTAACATTAGAGGGATGAGGAATGAGATCCCAAGTCTTATTCTTAACTAAAGCAGTAAACTCTTCAGCCATAGCATGATGTGTAATACTCCACTGTACCGAATACGTTCTTTGGATGGGGTGACCCCTTGAAGAGGTTCATTTGTAGGCTTAAAACCCAACTAGTGCTTAAAGGGATTGAAAGTACTACTCATATCAACAAAGTGCACTTTCTTTTATGGTTATCCATGCGAAAGAACTCCACAGTTAAGTGTACCATGTTGAGCACGAGTGGTCATAGTATAAGTAGGTAAGGGAAGAGACAAGCGTCTAGGAGAAAGGGGAGAATGTATAGGTTGTGTCGTGAAGGACGAGCTTGATGAAGGTGTGGGAGATTATGTTATTGGAGAAGATGGTGGGGTGGGCATAGTATGAGTAGGGAAGTGGAAAATAAGTGGGGATGGGTAAGGAGAGGTGAGACATCATCGGTGGGACCCATAAAATTATAAATAAGTGGCGTGTCGGAAGTTATAAACGTAAAGGGAAATACTGACTCTTCAAAATTAACATGACTGGAGATAATGACATGATTAGCGGAGAGATCATGACACTTCTAACCGTGTTGATTTAAAGGATATCCTAAAAAGACACATGGGGTACGGTAGACCGTGGGGCAAGCTTATGAGGAGTGGTGGCTGAGAGATTAGGATAACATAGACAACCAAAGACAGGAAGATGAGTGTAGGTGGGAGTTTTGCCATAAAAACTTCATGGGGGGTATGATTTTGGAGAGCTTTTGTGGGTAAAAGATTAAGGAGATGAATAGCTTGATACAAGGCTTCAACCCAATATTCAGGAGGTAGTCTGGCTTGTATGAGAATAGTACGCACTATATTGTTTATGGTTCGAATCATTCTTTCAGCTTTACCATTTTGTTGAGAAGTGTGAGGGCAAGAAAGACGAAAAATAGAGCCATTAGCTAGCGTATTTTGATGAAAAGAATTACTTACATACTCACAACCATTATCACATTGAAGCGCCTTTATTTCAGACTTAAACTGTGTTCGCACAATAGTAGATCGAAATTGATTGAACATGGAAAATACTTCAGACTTGGCTCGAATTGGAAACACCCACAAAAAATGAGAATAATCATCGAGTAACACAACATAATATTTAAACTTGGTGAAACTAAGAATAGGGGATGTAAAGAGATCAGAATGAACGATGTCAAAAGGAGAAGTTGTAGTAGTGACAGACTTTGAAGATGGATGTTTAGTGTTGTTGAACCATATAGAATATATGTTTATGTTTTGATGATGTCAAATGTGCTTTATATTTTATATACTTGTTGCGTAATCGTATGTTTAAGTCTTTTAGATTAAACTTATTTATTACAGGCAATAAAGAAGAATTGTGATGGAGGTATATCGTGATCAAGCCTCAATTGATGATCAAGATTATCGAAGAATCATTCAAGTGTTATAAAAGGATGAAGTCCGTCTAAAGATTAATCAAGCTTGGATGATGAAGTAGCCTATGCTCGAAGATCTCCTATGAAGATTAGAATAATATAGGTGATTATCTCGTAATGGTAACTAAGAGTGAATTTCTTGTATTGGTAAAGTTATAGCTTTGCATCTATAACATTACTAGTAAAAGAGCTCAATGTTATAGCTCTTCTACTATAACATTGAGATGCTGAGTTTTTATTACACGACTTGAATTATTTCAAAATTGTTTTGAAAAACGATTTTGTTTATTTTAAATGTTTTAGTAAAAGTATTTATTAAATAAAGCCCGGTTTAGTGCGGAGTTCGGTTTTATGTTGAACGTTGGTTAGTAGTTGTTTTGGGTCAACTTATGAGTTGGACCATGCTACTAATTAGGATTTTAATATTGCTACTCCTAAAATCTAAATTCTAACCTAATATTGAGCTAGGGTTTACACGAGTCACGAGGCATATGAGCCGTGATATCTCGTGTGACCTAAGATATATTTTGTCAAGATTTTATTCTCTAAGGAATATCTTTGCATATCTTTTAAATCTTACTTAATATTATTATTTATGATAAAGATATTCTCGTTATTAAAATCTTATCATATCTTAGAATTTATGGAAAAGATAATAATAGAATAATTTATATTCTATCCTTTGGAATATTCTTTATTATCTTTAAGGCTTTAAGGAAAGAAATAATAGAAGATATGATTTGTTTACATATCTCTTATTTCGGCTATTAGGGTTTCGTAAAAACCGATTAGCCAAGCTTCCTTCTTTCCGATAAATGCTTTGTTTTTGTAACATTTAAGATGTGAGACCTTAAGCATAAAATTGATTTAATTTTTCAAAGCAAAACCGTGTCTTTCAAGCAAGAAAACCGATTTGCTATTTTCAAAAGGTCGTGTGTTTTAAACTCGTATGTTCATTTGTTAAGTTATCGTTATAAGATAATAGTGCTCAATAGATTTCTTACTTGTTCATTAACGTGAACCTTTTCAAGAATCATTAGTGCTTTCTTATTCGCGTAAGTTAGTCACTCTAGTATTTAACGGTACTCATTTGAGTTACAGCTAGAGTTAGTTGTACGCGTTGGGTTAGTAAATTTGTAATCCGTAGAAAGGTACTAAATTTATTAATCGAGAATAGTGGACGTAGGTTTCGACTTGTGAAACTGAACCACTTCAAAAACCGTGTGTCTCCTTCTCTTTCGTTCGTTTATTTACTTTGTTCATACTTGGTCATTAGTTAATTAGTTAATTATATTCATACAATCGAAAAAGTTTTAAAAAGTTTTAAATCCTCAATTCACCCCCCCCCCCCTCTTGAGTATTTTGGATCGATGGACTCTTCAATTGGTATCAGAGCCTCATGCTCTTGATTGCCTAACCGCAAAGAGGCTGATCTATCTTTTTCTTATTTATCTTATTGTTTTATATTTCACTGCCTATCACGTGATAAATAGATTCCAAATACCTCAAGTGTCCCGTCTTTGATGGGACTAATTACGGGTTATGGAAAAACATTATGACTCACTATGTGAAAGGTCATAATTGGGAGTGCTGGAGGATTATCCAAAACGGACCGCAGAAAATTCTAGTTGCATCCGAAGAAGGCACTACCTATGAGAAGAAGGAAGACGACTATGTCGAGGCCGACTACAAGAAAGCCGAAAAGAACTCTAAAGCAATAAGTCTATTGCAAAACGGAATGACCTCTATAGAGTTCGATCGGTTCTCTTCGTGCTCAATGGCCAAGGAGATATGGGATGGGATTGAACTAGCTTATGAAGGTACTTCCATTGTTAGGAAGCACCGTATAGATTTGCTAATGCAAAAATATGAGCTTTTCATAATGGAGCCTAATGAGTCATTGGATAGTATGTCCGCAAGGTTTTCAAGCATTATAAACGAACTGAAAAACCTAGGTAGGAAGTTCAATACCGAGGACATTGCAAGGAAGGTTCTTAGGAGCCTAACTAAAAAGTGGCATGCCAAAGTCACAGCAATGGAGTAATCACGAGATCTTGAAAACCTATCCTACCAAGAACTCAATGGTGCTCTCATGGCCCAGGAAATTACTCTTAACAAAGATGACGCTGAACCAAGCAGAAATAAGAGTATGGGTTTAAAAAGCGAAGATGTTGGCTCCGATATAGAAGATGAAACCGTCTTATTTGCACGCCGTTTCAAAAATAGAATATTTTGAAACAAGCAAGCAAAATCATCTTATAACAACAACAACAACAAGTCGTCCAACAAGAAAGTTACAGACTCAAAGTCATCGTTCGCAAATAGAGGTTGCTTCAAGAGTGGAGAATCTGATCACATGATCAAGGATTGTCCAACATAGGAGAAAATCAAGGACAAGGCAAAACGCGAAAAGACAAAGAAAGAGTTCAAACAAGTAATGATGGCTTCGTACTGGGGAGATCTTGACTCAGAAGATGACGAGGGATCTGAAGATGACGAAGTAGCCAACCTTTGTCTCAACAGCGTTAGTCTTGACCTAATCTCCGACAGCGATGATGAAAGCACCAACTCTCATTCAAACTATTGCTTTCCTGGAGAATCAGACGAAGATGACAATGAAGAGGTAAGTTATCTTGAACTCAAAAAACGTGTTAATAAATTGTCTAAAAGTGCCTTGATAGAATTTTTTGAGCAATCCCTCGATAAATGTCACGAACAGGACTTGGAATTAAAAGATCTAAAGGAACAGATTCTTGATATTGTAGAGGAGAATCATACTCTAAAGGCCAAAGCTAAGAAGTTGAAATCTAAAGTCATAGCTGATAAAGCTACAACAATAGATTCTACAATGGCTGAAAAGAAGGAATTAGAGTTCAAGGTTATAGCTAATGAAGCTATAACTTCAAACCTAAAGCGTAATATTAAGCACCTTCAAGCCAGAGTTATAGCTAATGAAGTTATAACTTTAGAACTTAGAAAATCCAGAGAACGTTTAGAGACTAAGGTCACATCTAATGAAGCAGTGATCTTAGACCAAAAGAAAGAGATAGATTCCCTCACAAAGCAATTAAAGGAATCTAAGACTGATATGATCAATGTTAAGAAACAACATTCAGACGTTGTACTCATTCTTAACAAATGATTCCAAGACTTTCGTGATAATTTTAAGAAGGATAATGATGTAGATCACACGAAATGTCTAGAAGAAATCAAAACCCTAAAGGATCTACTCTTACATGCTAGGAAAGTCCATGATAAGTGGGAAGGTAGCACAAAAGTTCAAAACTTCTTAACCGAACAATCTGGCAATAATATGAAGATGGGGTTAGGACATGAGTGCTACAGCCGTAGAGATCACTCTAAATGCAAATCAACACCTTTAGACTTTGATTTCAGAAAAACGAAGTTTGTTGATCTTCCTGAATATCTGATTTGCAATTACTGTGGTTATAAGGGTCATATCCAAAACAATTGTGTCAAAAGAACACATGATATACGGAAAAATACCGACCATGCTAAAACGGTTGACACAACTGTCGAGGACGATGAATCTCTCGTAGATAAACCTAACGAAGAAAGGAATAATAACTTTCGTTGGTTCTATGACATGACTTTTGACTACACCAAGAAACCTAGCACTTCACAAACCCCTTGTCGATCTAAACCAAGCAAACCTACTCATAAGGAAAACAGTAATGGTAGACCTAGAGAAATCCCAAGACCTAAAGAAAACCCTAGATCTAAAAAAATCCCTAAACCTATAATTCCTCCTAGACAAAACAACCCAAGGTTTAGAAAAACAACTATTAGACAAGTATGGGTACGAAAGGATTTGGTATATAGAGTAACTAATCACAAGGGACCCAACCTAGCTTGGGTACCTAAAAACTGTATCTTATCCTTTCTGCAAGTAGTAGTGAAAGAAAACAATCAATGGTATCTTGACAGTGGATGCTCAAGACACATGACTGGAGATAGAAATTTGTTTCTTTCACTCAAGCCTTTCAATGGAGGAAACGTGACGTTCGGGGACAACAAAAAGGGAAAAGTGATCGCCGTGGGTGGTCTAAAGCATAACTTGCTTAGCATATCTCAACTATGCGACAAAGGTAACAAAGGTTGTTTTTCATACTGATAGTTGTCGCATTATTATTGAAGGAACTAGCAATGTTATTCTAGAAGGCCACAGGAAAAGGAATGTATACATGGTAGATTTAAATGTTGTGCCTACTAACTCTTTTTCATGCATGAAAGTTACACTTGATGATCCCTGTTTGTGGCATAAACGGTTCGGCCACATTAGCTCACTAACCTTGAACAAACTCAAGAAGTGGGACTTGGTTGAGGGGTTACCTAAGATCAAGTTCGACCAAGAAAAAATGTGTGACACGTGTGCTAGATGCAAACAAGTAAGATCATCATTCAAACCTAAACGAGTAGTAAGCACAAATGAAGCCTTAAAACTAGTACACATGAATCTATGTGGCCCTATGAACGTAAGGAGTAGAGGTGGATCCAGGTACATCTTTGTTCTTGTAGATGACTAATTGAGGTATGTATGGCCTATCTTTCTTCATTCAAAAGATGAAACGTTTGATGAATTTGACTGTCTTATGAAACTTGTTCAAAATAAATATAAGACTAATCTTGTGTCTATTCGTACGGATCATGGCACTGAATTTGATAATCAATCTTTTATAAAATATTATAGAGTTAATGGTGTAGGACATAATTTTTCTGCACCAAGAAACACCTCAACAAAACGGTGTCGTTGAACGTATGAATAGAGCAATGGAAGATATGGCTCGTACAATGCTTTTATGTAGTGGTTTACCTCGCAACTTTTGGGCTGAAGCCATTAGTACTTCTTGTTATATCCATAATCGTGCTATGATTAGACCTATTCTTAAGAGAACCCCCTATGAACTCCTTAGAGGTCGCAAACCTAATATCTCCCATCTTCGTTGTTTTGGGAGTAAATGTTTTGTTCACAATAATGGTAAAAACAGGTTAATTAAATTCGACCCTAGGAGTGATGAGGCGATTTTCATAGGATACTCAGATCATAGCAAGGCTTACAAAGTCTTCAATAAGAGAACACTCTGTATTGAAGAAAGTGTCCACGTTATTTTTGATGAAGATAACGTGTTTGATAAGCCCTTACAGGATGAGGAAGAAGACTTGAATGAACCCGACTTTCGTCTTTCTAGAGACGATCCCCCGGAATTGGAATTGGAGGACAATGAGATTGAAGGAACAAGTGATGAACTTGATCGTTCCTCAAAAGATAAAAAGGATAAAACCAAAGTTATAGTTGATGATACTATAACATTGACTCAAAATAAGGACTCCCAACCTAATGTTATAGGTGATGTTACTATAACATTGAATCCAAATCAAGGTGTACAATCTGAAGTTATAAACGGCTCTAATACAACACCTGGATTGGATTCAGGGGGAATTTCCTCCAATTCTGAGCTAAGTGAAATTGGGTTAAGCTCAAATAATGATGAAGAACCAAGTACCTTGGCCGGATACTAAATATTTTCGGTAACTTGTCGTTAGGAGCACCTAGACCAAAACACAATTTATAACTTCACAAACAACTCTGCAATTAGTAAAGAGGCAAGTAAAGGTCGGATCCCAAGGGACGGGAATTGAGATGAGATTTCTATTGAAACTAGTGGTGTCTTAGGGGTGTCACAATTTGGGTTGATGTAGAAGGTCACTAAACTAAATAGCAATGAAAGTAAACAAGCAAGATGAATTAAAAGGGTTGTAAACAATTGATAAAAAGCACTAGGGTGTCATGGGGTCATAGGGGAATCATAGGAATTGATCATACAAACATGTTCTCAAATTTTAAGCAAGCAATTATTGTTGTGATGGATTGAGTTGGGTTATATCTTACAATCCTAGGAAAGTTTGGGTCCCGGAGCCGAATCGATTAGATTGTACAACACCTACAAGTCGACTTAATCTTCTCTACTCAACAACATGCATGGTCTAATGAGACTCGAGTTGGTTTATGTCTTACAAGTCTCATTGAAAAGATAGGTGATGGGTAAAAAATGCAAAGATTCATAGGCTCGCATTTCATCAAACATAACATATGCATGAGTTGAGATCAAAACAAGCATGCAAATAAACCATGAAAGCATATTAATTTAAGCATGAATCATTACCCATGTTGGTTTCCTCTAATTACCCAATAACCCTAGCTAGGTGACTACTCACTCATTATCATGTTGATCATGCTAGCAAGGTTGTCAATCATACCAACAAAGTAAAACATGATGAATAAATGAAAGTAATTAACAATAATTAAAAAGGGATTAAGAGGATTATACCTACTAATGATTCCAATAATAAAGCATGAATAAAAGAAGTACTTGATGCTTGATTGAGAGGTTGTCAATCTCCCAATGATAACCCAAATAATCTTCAATTACCCAAAATAAGGATGAACAAAAGAGAGATTAAGGAAATAAAACTTGTATTAAAACTTGATTAATTGTTGATTACAAAACTAAATAGAGATTTGATTGATATTAACTACTCTAAGAATTGATAAGAAGAACATGCTCTTCTAATTAGACTAATGGGGTATTTATAGTGGAAATTAGGTGGATGCATTAGGGTTAACTAAGGGCTAAATTAGTAATTACACTTTTTAGATTTGAGCAGGGAAATGCCGGTATTTTTCGAAGGAAGGGCATCTTTCATTGAAGCTTGAAGAAACGGATTTGTGCTGGACTGGAATCCGTGCGTCTTAGGGACGGGACGGCCGGATTTGTGAGGCTCTGCCCGGGCGTCTTCAAGGGAATCCGGGCGTCTTAGGGCTTCTTTGCTGCCCGGGCGTCTTTGGGAGAAGACGGCCGGATTGTGGAGGTGGAGGACGGGCGTCTTCCAGTCAATCCGCACGAATTGCTGGACAGCTTCACTTCTTTCTTCTTTTCTTCCTTTCCTTCATAAAATCCTTGGAGATTTACTCGGGGATGCAAGGATCCTTTCGCGTCATTGCCCAACTACTATAATATGTACAAAGGCCTTCTAATCTTGTCTCTCCTTGATGCTTGGTCATTGAATTCAATCAATTTAGTCTCATTTTGCCATGAAAATGCAAGGTTTGCACTCCTTTCCTACCAAGGACACAAAACCTCAAAGAATATGCAAAACAAAGAACTAAAGACAATAAATGACCCAAATATGCACTAAAAAGTATGGGAACAAGGCTAATTCGGGGACTAAATATGCGCTAATTATGGTCACATCAAATATCCCCAAACCGAACCTTTGCTCGTCCTGAGTAAAGAGGTGACAAAGACTAGGACCATTATTTAAACTATCCTAATAACATAGCTGATATGAGACAATTAGCAGGTCTCACTCCGCCCCTTCAACTCACAACAAGACAACCATGAGGTAGGATGCCTTCTTGCAAGGCAAGGTGGGTCTTGCCAAAATGGCGACACATCCAAACATTAAGCACACAAAATCAAATAATGGATGCATCTACAAAAGGAATAGCCACTTCCTCATCAAGTGGCGGAGGCATTAAAGGAGAACAAATTTAAGAGCATATAATCCTTCACAAATACTAGTTCAACAAATTACTAAGGCTAAGAGGATGGCACTAAATCACCTCCAAATGGTGTTAAACTAGACTACTTTCGTCCTCAATTTCCAAATGCTTTCGTCAAGAGAGATCGGATGGTTATGGAATGATGATCCCCATGATGCTTGTAGCATATGACACGACAAGCCTTGAATTCTCTACAAAAGTAAAGGTCATGGATCGTCCCAAGCTCGACAAAGTGGCTTGACAAAAAGGCTTTTTGGGAATGAAATGCTCAAATCGTTATAAACAAAGGGTGGATTTGACTAGTATTCAAAAATTGACCTCATTTAACTTTCACATTTCAAAAATTAGAGATGGGGTTTGTCCCTTCCGGGCTAGTGTCCTTTGCTTTCGCCAATCGCTTATTAGGCAACCGGTTAACCTCTAGACAATAGCTTTTCGGGGTGATAGTCACTCTGTCTCTGGGCGGTTGAATTCACAACCGTGTGGGGGCCCAAATCAATGGATCCTTCTCCAAAGCACATCGAAGTGGTACGCCTCCATCAAAACAACTAAATTTCTCAATATTTCAACATTTCATAACAATTGAGGTTTCCTTGGCATTAAATTACTTCCACATGACAAAATTTTCGAAATGAGCACTTCAAACTTATTGATATAAAGTATTTTTGGGTTGCCTTACCACAAGGTCAATCAAGGTCACCTAGACAAGTTAACCAAGTCCACATCGCATCACGGGGTTGGAATAGGTGACTCACATGCAAACCCTTGACTAGGCTTTGGGTCATGCGTCAAAAGACACTAGTATGACACAATCTAGGGTGTTTTACAACCATTCTAGTAGGCAAAGTCTTAAGTTGAAAAAGTATTTGTAATGGCTTAGTTGCTCTTGTCAAAGTTCTCAATTAGGCATTTTTCAAAACATTTTATCTAAATGCAACTATATGCCATGATGCAACTATTATATACATCCTAATGCAAGTGATTCTACCAACTAATATGACATATAAACTAAATGCAAGTCCTAAGTTCACATTGTTATACCGCATCAATCAAAATAAAGCCACATAGTCATTAACATAAAGAGGAAAAAGGAGATTGGAAAGATCATACCATGCGGTCTTCATGATCCTCATGTCTCGGATGTGGCGTAGTCGATCAATGTTAACAAGGATAGAACAAACACAATATATACAATAATATATACAAGACTACGCTACAAAGGAAAAGAACTTGTTTTTGGTTTTTCAATTTTCAAATTTTTATGATTTTTCGAAAATTTTCAATTTTTTGGATTTTTGAATAAAAGTTAAGTTATAATTCCCCATCCCCACACTAATATGGGCATTGTCCTCAATGGCCAAAATGATGGGAAATTATGCAAACATGATGCATGATTTCTACACTAAATGCAAGCTACACTAATCTACACTACATGATGCATGGTTTTTTTGTTTATGACGGAGAGGATAATTTAGATTACCTCCCGTTGTGTATGCATTGACTTCCCCAAACCGAGTTAGACATTATTGCTAATGTCCTAAGGTTGGGTGTAGTTCATGCACACACGATGCAATGCATGAAACTAATTTTTCATTTTGGATTTTGAAAGGTGGGAGCAATAAAATGAGAACACCTCAATGGGACCGAGGTGTGAGTCCTCTATGGTGCTAGGACTACTCCAACAATGATCAAGATAAATAATTAAAACAAAGAAAGAAGTAGAACAAACCTCGAGAGGGTAGGAGCCTCCAAAGCTTGCTAATCTTCCATCATATCATCACTATCATCACCTTCCTCACTAGAAGTGGTCTCATCACCACTTTCTTCTTTACTTTCATGTTCACCTTGCTCATCATCCTCTTCTCCTTCTTCACTAGCTTCCTCATCAATGTTATCATCAACCTCTTTATTACCGACAACCTCATTATCACCCGGAGCAACCCTAGATGCACTCGGAAAGAAGACTTCTCTATCCGCCCAACTAGGCAAAGGACATGAAGGATCAAGTAGTCCTTGCCTAGCTAAGTGTAAGAGGGGTGGATATTGGGCTAAGTAAGCATCTTTCCGGTCCTCGAAGGCTTGCTTGTGCATCTCTTGCATAAGAAGAGTCAAATAATCATTTCTTGCTTCAACACCTTCGGGCTTGAACTTTTGGTACTCGAAAGGATAGGTTGGTGTGACAATGGAAGAGGAGGGCATTTCAATTTCACCCTTTTGTTGTCGGATAATATACTCAGCCTCTTTTGAAAGGGGGAGTAGATAGTTGGTCCGGTGGACACTTAAACGACAAATCTTCGAAGGTAAAGTAAAAGATCTAGCCTCACTAGTGAGCCATACATACTTGGTGTCAAGAGGGTTATGAGAGACCCACTTGTACTTGTTCATCATGGTATCAATATCAATGAGATGGCCACCCTTCTTTGCTACATACTTGTTATCTTTGTTGAAGTTCGGATCAAAGTATTTAGCTAAAATAGTGACTAGACCGCCATTCACAATAACGGTAGTGCCTTGCTTCCCACAATCAATATTTAGCCATCTATCCACCAAAAGCCTTAGAGAGTTGAAAGGCTTGGTGTGTTCCCTTCCAATGTTCAAAGCCGACTCAAGAAGGACAAAATCGAGTTTGGTGAAATGGTTGGTGTCTTTTCTTGCAATGATGGTGTTCCCTATGACCTTGTGCCATACTCTAATGCCCAGATGGTGGACTAAAAGAGCACGACTAGCATGAAAGCTCTCAAATTTCCTTCCGGAAATCGCCTCCCAAAGAGGGTCGGGGTCATATTTGCCAACATTCTTGAAAAAACTTGGTGAATCACTAAGACCCAAAGCTTCACCCATTTCCTTAAAGGAGATGCGCCTACTAACATTAGCTAGGCGGAACTCGATGTTTTCCATAGTCTCAACCTTGTTAACTTTTAAAGAACTCAAAAATTCTAAGGTAAGGGAGGGGTATGTCAATTCTTTTGATTCAAACAATTTCTCCAACCCCGTGGCTTTAAAGAAGGCTCTAGTTTGCTCAAGGACACCCAACTTATCTAAGGCATCTTCACAAATAAACTTGGTGGATAGAAATGATTTACTAGCAAACTTGGCAAAAGTGTCCCTATGGGATTTGGAAATGAAAATTACCTCCGGATAGTTCGAAAGTTGATCAATTTCCGGAGTAGTAGATGTTGTTGCTCCTATGGGAGGTTGTTGTTGTTGCACTTCCAAGTTTGGGCTAGCTACCACCATAGCTAATGCTTTCTTTGCTTGAAGACTCTTTTACCTTGATGAAAGTGTCTTTGCCTTTGGTGCCTTTGCCTTTGTTGCTTTTGTTGCTCCCTTAGTTCTTGCCATTGATGATTAAACCAAGAAAAGAGTGAAAAATCTTCAATTTGTAGTGTACCCAAATCGATTTAAAGATGAAAGGCCTTTCCTTTATGAATTCAAAAATCGACTCAAAGGTTGAATATTTTATGCATGGTTTTGATTTTTATTGAAAAAGGAGTGATTGATTTGTTGTTAAAAGGATGTTTTGATTTGATTTTGGTGAATGTTGTTGAGGAATCTTGTTTTTGTGATGAAGAGGATGAGGGTTTTGGAGTTATGGGGTTTATGGGTAGTGTTATGAATGAAGAAATGAAGAAATGAATGTGGGAGGGGGTTTATAATAAACCCGAAAAATTTGAAATGCAGGGGAAAGACGGGCGGATTTTCTTCGGGACGCCCGGATTCTGCCTGCTCTGGGTTTCAAAATTCTCGCCTAAAGACGGGCGGATTTGAACAAAGACGGGCGGTTTTGAAAATGCGGGACGGGCGTTTTTCAGAGAAGACGGGCGGATTCCTTTACAGGGATTTTTCTTGTTTTCCTCAGCCAAGAAGAAGGGCGTCTTTCAGTGAAGACGGGCGACTATTTGAAGACGGGCGGATTCTAATGCAGGACGCCCGGATTTGCTGACAGTCACAAAATTTCAAAAGTTCAGCTCAGAGGGACGGGCGTCTTCTACCCAATATGCCCGGATTGCGTGAAGACGGGCGGATTCTCTTGAATCCGCTCGGGCTCGACCCCTTTTACCCGGATTCAGTTCCATCCATGTACTATGCATATCCCTTGTCATTATTCCATTCTTCAAAATCTCGTGTTCTTCATTGTGGAGGCACTACTAAGGCATGAATAGCCTAGGCAATTGCTATCCCCACACTAAGCTAAAGCACTACACATTAATTGAAATCATTAGTCCGTCCCTCACTTCTCTCAAACATGACAATTATCTTGATCAAAGTATAAAAATCCAAAAATAACAAAAATGCAATACAAGAATTGAAATGCGAGTTAGGGAGTTAGAAATATTTGCAAATGGTGGTTTAGGGAGGACTCCACCAAACTCTCATTCTTGATGAGATGTCAAGGGGGCATGTCCAAGGTGTTGTTGATGTTGCTCAACACCTTGAAAAAGTAATCAAAAGCTTGTTCATTATCGTGATAAAGTTCTTCAATAGACCTTGGCCCTTGTTGTCGGTCTTGATCGATGGCATTACCAATGTAGGGATTAAAAATCCCTTCGAATTCGTCGTCCCAAAGACCACAAACTTCATTAAGTTGATCATTAAAAATCTCTTAATTTGATGGAGACAACTCTCCCATTTTTTTTTCTTGGCCAATGAGACCATCCTCTTCTTCTTTGCTTGATTTTGGTGAGCTTTGCAAGCTCTCTTTGTCACAATTCACTTGCTCTTTGAATGGAGCTTCTTCAATTTTCTTCTTCCATTGGAGTTCCGACTTCTTCCTATCATCCTTCCGGCTATAATGATCAATCATGAAACACGGTTCATGCAAACGGGGAGCTCTCATAGTCTTGTCAAGATTAAAAGTTATACTCTCATCTCCCACTTCTAGAGTGAGCTCTCCATGTTTCACATCAATTACCGCACCCGCGGTGTGTAAGAAAGGTCTTCCTAGGATGATTGGAATATTGGAGTCTTCTTCCATGTCAACAATGACAAAGTCCACCGGGATGAAAAACTTCCCAATTCGTACGGGAACATCTTCCTATATCCCTAATGGTGTCTTCGTCGATCTATCGGCCATTTGGAGTGTGATATTGGTGCATTTAAGCTCTCCCATCCCTAACCTTTTACTCACCGAGTACGGCATAACACTCACACTAGCCCCTAGATCACATACGGCTTTGTTGATCGTGGTGTCGCCAATGGTACACGGTATTGAGAAGCTTCCCGGATCCTTTAGTTTTGGAGGTGAACTCCATTGAAGTATTGCACTACTCACCTTAGTGAAGGCGATAGTCTCAAGCTTCCGGATCGACTTCTTCTTTGTGCGGATGTCTTTCATGTATTTTGCATAGGCCGGCACGTGATTGATTAATTCCGTGAAAGGAATCGAGACTTCCAAATTCTTTACAATTTCCATAAACTTTCCAAGTTGGTAATCAAATTTGGGCTTGGCTTGACGACTTGGAAAAGGAAGTCTAATCACAATGGGCTCCTTCTCCTTGACCTTGTCTTCATTTTTCTTTGAAATCTCTTCTTTTGATGGTTCTCCATCCTTGGAGTTTTGCACAATTTCTTCCTTATCACTAGCTTCCACAACTTCATCCTCAACTTGCTTCTTCGGTGCTTCATACCTTGTACCACTTCTTAAGTGAATGGCACTAACCGTTTCATGTCTTAGGGGATTACTTTGAGGTGGTAATTGCCCCTTTTGTCTTTGTGAGCTTGAAGATGCTAGTTGAGTTAATTGGGTTTCCAACATCTTGGTGTGAGCTAGGATGTTGTTGATGGTGGTTTCCTTTGCTTGACTATCTTTTGCATTTGAGTAAAAAAATCTTGTTGATTCTTTTGCACTTGGAGGACCGCTTTTTTAACATCAAAACCTTGGTCATTTTGGTGATTGTATGGATTTTGATTTTGGTAACCTTGGTTTTGGTTGTAAAAGGGTCTTTGATTTTGGTTTCTCATGGGAGGTGGGGTGTATGTTGTTTGAGGGTTTTGAACATTTTGGCTTTTGTATGAGAGATTTGGATGGAATTTGGTGTTTTCATTGTAATAGTTGGAATAAGGGGTACCGCTCTTGTATGCTTGGAAATCATTCACTTGTTCATTTGTTCCCCTACATTCACTTTGGTCATGTCCCAAAGTTACACAATTCTCACATATCCCACTTGGGATTGATGAAGATGCCGTCATGGCATTAACATGGTGCTTTGGTGATTTTGAGGCTTCTTCAAGTCTAGCCATAGCTTTTTCAAACTTCAAATTAATTGTGTCAATGTGAGCACTAAGTTGAGCACCCAATTGAGTAACGAAGTCAACTTCATGCTTTCCTCCTTTAGTAGCCTTGCGAGGTCTACTATATTGTGAGTTATGGACCGCCATTTCCTCAATTTTGTTCCATGTTTGATTGTCATCAACTTCGGTGAACATTCCATTTGATCTCATGTTGAGAATGTTCCTTGAATCTTCATATAGACCGTTCCAAAATTGTTGTACCAAGAACCACTCGCTAAGTCCATGAAGAGGACATGAGCGACAAAATCCCTTGAACCGCTCCCAAGCTTCATACAAAGATTCTTCATCCCTTTGCTTAAAACCCGTAATTTGAGCTCTTAGCATGTTAGTCTTTTCCGGTGGGTAGAATTTTTTGTAGAAAGCTAGAGCCATCTTCTTCCAAGAATCAATTCCGAGAGTGGCCTTATCAAGGCCCTTCAACCATTGTTTCGCGGTGCCAATTAGAGAAAAAGGAAATAAGACCCATCGAATTTGGTCTTGAGTTACACCGGTTTCAGAAATCGCATCACAATAGTCACAAAAGGTTTCCATATGAGAATGAGGGTCTTCACTAGGCATCCCCCCAAATTGGCTCCTTTCGACTAATTGGATAAAGGCGGATTTGGTAATAAAATTTCCGGTTAGATGTTGTGGTGTGGGAGTACCGTTGGGTAGGTTCTCCTCGGTGGGTACGGAATGTGATGAAAACTTAGGCATTGTGGGTTGATTTTGTGTGGTATTTTGTATTGGGTTCTCCTCACCTTCTCTTGCAAAAGGGTTGATGAACTCAATAGTTGGTTGAATATCTACAACCTCACCAATACCTCTCAAATTCCTCCTAGCAAGTCTTCTATTGGTTGACAAAGTTCTTTCAATTTCACGATCAAAAGATAACAAATCACCTTGTGATCTTCTAGACATACAAAATATCAAACAACTCGAAAACAATTAGAACAAACCTTGAGGAGTTTTACTTCCCCAAGGCAAATAAAGACACAACTAATAACAATATAAGAAAATCTAAATCAAGATAACACCGTCCCCGGCAACGGCGCCATTTTTGGCCGGACACTAAATCTTTTCGGTAACTTGTCGTTAGGAACACCTAGACCAAAACACAATTTATAACTTCACAAACAACTCTGCAATTAGTAAAGAGGCAAATAAAGGTCGGATCCCAAGGGACGGGAATTGAGATGAGATTTCTATTGAAACTAGTGGTGTCTTAGGGGTGTCACAATTTGGGTTGATGTAGAAGGTCACTAAACTAAATAGCAATGAAAGTAAACAAGCAAGATGAATTAAAAGGGTTGTAAACAATTGATAAAAAGCACTAGGGTGTCATGGGGTCATAGGGGAATCATGGGAATTAATCATACAAACATGTTCTCAAATTATAAGCAAGCAATTATTATTGTGATGGATTGAGTTGGGTTATATCTTACAATCCTAGGAAAGTTTGGGTCCCGGAGCCGAATCGATTAGATTGTACAACACCTACAAGTCGACATAATCTTCCCTACTCAACAACATGCATGGTCTAATGAGACTCGAGTTGGTTTATGTCTTACAAGTCTCATTGAAAATATAGGTGATGGGTAAAAAAATGCAAGGATTCATAGGCACGCATTTCATCAAACATAACATATACATGAGTTGAGATCAAAACAAGCAAGCAAATAAACCATGAAAGCGTATTAATTTAAGCATGAATCATTCCCCATGTTGGTTTCCCCTAAGTACCCATTAACCCTAGCTAGGTGACTACTCACTCATTATCATGTTGATCATGCTAGCAAGGTTGTCAATCATACCAACAAAGTAAAACATGATGAATAAATGAAAGTAATTAATAATAATTAAAAACGGATTAAGAGGATTATACCTACTAATGATTCCAATAATAAAGCAAGAATAAAAGAAGTACTTGATGCTTGATTGAGAGGTTGTCAATCTCCCAATGATAACCCAAATAATCTTCAATTACCCAAAATAAGGATGAACAAAAGAGAGATTAAGGAAATAAAACTTGTATTAAAACTTGATTAATTGTTGATTACAAAACTAAAGAGAGATTTGATTGATATTAACTACTCTAAGAATTGATAAGAAGAACATGCTCTTCTAATTAGACTAATGGGGTATTTATAGTGGAAATTAGGTGGATGCATTAGGGTTTACTAAGGGCTAAACTAGTAATTACACTTTTTAGAATTGAGCAGGGAAACGCCGGTATTTTTCGAAGGAAGGGCATCTTTCATTGAAGCTTGAATAAACGGATTTGTGCTGGACTGGAATCCGTACGTCTTAGGGATGGGACGGCCGGATTTGTGAGGCTCTGCCCGGGCGTCTTCAACGGAATCCGGGCGTCTTCTGGGCTTGCTGCCCGGGCGTGTTTGGGAGAAGACGGCCGGATTGTGGAGGTGGAGGACGGGCGTCTTCCAGTCAATCCGCACGGATTGCTGGACAGCTTCACTTCTTTCTTCTTTTCTTCCTTTCCTTCATAAAATCCTTGGGGATTTCCTCGGGGATGCAAGGATCCTTTCGCGTCATTGCCCAACTACTATAATATGTACAAAGGCCTTCTAATCTTGTCTCTCCTTGATGCTTGGTCATTGAATTCAATCAATTTAGTCTCATTTTGCCATGAAAATGCAAGGTTTGCACTCCTTTCCTACCAAGGACACAAAACCTCAAAGAATATGCAAAACAAAGAACTAAAGACAATAAATGACCCAAATATGCACTAAAAAGCATGGGAACAAGGCTAATTCGGGGACTAAATATGCGCTAATTATGGTCACATCATACCTCAACCAAATGGAAATACAAGAGCTCACACCCAATGGACAATATTCTTGGAAATATTAAGAAGGGTGTTCAAACAAGACGATCCCTGAATAATTTCTGCTCATTCTACTCATTCATATCCATGATCGAACCAACAAACATAAATGAAGCTCTCGCATAATCAGATTGGATTATAGCCATGCAAGAAGAACTTCAACAGTTCAAACGAAATAAGGTTTGGCACTTAGTTCCTAGACCTAAGGATCGATCAGTCATTGGAACAAGATGGGTGTTTAGGAATAAAGTAGATGATGCCGGAGTCATTATTAGAAACAAAGCAAGATTGGCGGTTCAAGGTTATAATCAACAAGAACGGATAGATTACGACGAGACTTTCGCACTTGTTGCCCGTCTTGAAGCTATTAGACTTCTAATAGCATTCGCAGCTCATAAAGGGATGAAGTTCTTCCAGATGGATGACAAGACAGCATTTCTAAATGGGTATCTACAGGAAGAAGTCTTCGTAGAACAACCCCCTGGTTTTAAAAATAGCAAATTTGAAGACAATGTCTTTAAATTAGACAAAGCCCTATATGGATTAAAGCAAGCACCGAGGGCTTGGTATGACAGATTATCCAAGTTTCTACTTGACAGTGGATTCAGTAGAGGATCTGTTGATAAAACCCTATTTCTAAAGTCTGAGGGTTCTGACCTTTTAGTTGTCCAAATCTACGTTGATGATATTATCTTTGGATCGACCAACCGAGGCTTGTGCAAGTATTTTTCTGAGTTGATGACTTCCGAGTTCGAATGAGTATGATGGGAGAATTGAAATTTTTCTTGGGTCTGCAAATTCAACAAACTGATGAAGGCATAAAAATCCATCAACAAAAATATATCAAGGAATTGATTCGGAAGTTTGGTATGGAAAATTCTCATGTTATGCCTACTCCGATGGTTGCAGATAAAAAGTTAACATTAGATGAAGATGGTAAATCGGTTGATGAAACAACTTACCGTGGAATGGGGTCATTGCTTTATTTAACTGCAAGTCGACCGGATATCATGTTTAGCGTATGCGTTTGTGCGAGATATCAATCATATCCCAAAGAGTCGCATATTACAGCCATAAAAAGAATTCTACGATATCTTATTGGCACGGCTAAGCTCTACTTATGGTATCCAATGGAGTGCAATTTCGATCTAGTCGGATATTCGATGCCGACTATGCAGGATGTTCTCTAGACAGGAAAAGCACGTCAGGTGTTGCCACGTTCGTTGGACCGTGCATTATTACGTGGGGTTCAAAGAAGCAAAACTCGGTTGCCCTCTCAACTGCTGAAGCCGAATATATTGCTACAGGACTGGTATGTACTCAATTATTATGGCTTAAGCAACAATTACGTGATTATGGTGTTGACGTAGGATGCATTCCTATTTTATGTAATAATACAAGTGCGATAATTATTTCTAAAAATCCCGCACGACATTCACGCACAAAACATATTGAAATAAGACACCATTTTATTCGACACCATGTTGAGAAAGGGAATATAAAAATTGAATTTAGTAGTACTGGAAAACAATAGGCAGACATTTTGACAAAATCATTAGCTAGAGAACGATTTGAGACTTTACGGTTGGAAATTGGTTTAATCAGTGGTACCTAAGCTTCCATATGTGTTTAATCTTTTTATGACTGACTAATAAAGATTAAGATTGTATGACTGTGTCCGTATATTGCGTTGCATGAGTAATTTCGTTTATAGAATTATATTTATCATTTATATTCTATTTGTATTTTAGAATTATATTGGCATACAAACTTTATCTTCTTTCCCAAAATTAAGATACACCATATTTTCTTTATTTTCCACATTGTATAAAATTTCTTCTAAAATACCCATACAAAACACACGTATAACATCTCCTTTCCTAATTCAATTTATCTTACTTCCATATCTTATCTTTTTTTACCATATCAATTTATATCACCTACCATATTTTATCACTTACCAAATTTAATTATGACTTACCTAAACCTAGACTTCTAGACTAACCTATGCTCTCCTATATTTACCATCATTGTCGTGTAAAACCAAACCACACATCCACTTGCATCACTTTTTCCTCTTTTCTAAAGATCTCTTAAAATCTTTGCCATCACTATCATCATCACATTCAACCATCTCCATCACCATGAATTCAAGCCATGCAAAAACTCGTTCCTCTACCCGGAATCAACACCACCGAAACTCCAACAATCCTCCATCTTCACAACCATCCATTAATCCTAATTTTTTCGCTTTTCCTTCATCACAGCACAACCGTCTCCTCCTCTGTTTCACGGTCGGGATGATGCGGTATCCGAGGGAAAAAGGCGTCGTCTTTTTAAGGGAAAGAACAAAGTTGTTATTGATGAGGGGAATGATGTTGATGAACCCAAGGTTATTATTAGGAATGGTGTTTCGAGGACTCTACTCCGAGATGTCTCGAAAAACGCAACAAGAGAAGGCTTGAACCGAGTCCTTTTAACACACGATGAAAGTATTCTTGTTTCTCGTGTCTTGCCTTATTCAATCCATGGTGGAAGGTATTATCCTATGTTTTGGTTGACTACTATTCCGGCTCTTAAGTTTTTCATTGATTTTCTTGATTTTCAAGAATGGAGTCATGTTAGTCAATTTTCGGGTCCAATTTATCCAGTGGAGGTTGTCCAATTTTTCGCTACTGTGAACACTAAGAAGGGAGTGTTGCATGCGACTGTCAATGGTGTAGATGTGATGGTCTCTGTTTCGGATTTTTGCTCTGCTTTTTCGGTTCCTAATGACGGAATTGATATAAATTCGAGTCTTGAGTGGTCTAATGTTGTTGGTGAAAAGGAATTGGCAATTAAGAAGTATTTTGAGGAAGTCGGGTCGGATGGTGGTAATATAGTCGTTTGTCCTCTCTCGACCAAAATTAAATTTCTTCTCAATTTTCTTTGGAATATAATTGTGCCGAGAAGGGGAGGAAGGGACAAAGTGTCTAGTTATGAGGCGATAATTGTTTATTCGTGGTTGGAAGGTCAAAAGGTCAACTTAGCAAGTCTTGTACTAAACCGAATTGTCCAAATGAGTCTCACGGTTACTAAAGAAAAATTTTGTACAACTATCGATATCCCATATGGGATGTGGGTGTCTCGGTTGTTAGAAGTCAAACAAGTTGTGGGACGGGATAGTTATGGAGTTAGTGCTAAAGATTGCATGTGTGACCGTTTAATTAAGCTCATGGGTCTCGGGTTTGATGGACCCGAATTGGTTCTCTTGAAAGATGTTGAGAAGGTTGTTAATGATACGTGTTTGGGAGCTATGAGTGCTAAGATGGAAAGTTTTATGAGCACTTTGATGGAAAAATTTGAGGAACAATATACTACCTTGACTACGGTTTTATCGCAAGTTGGACCATCTCGGTCTTTGGAGTCGGGTTTGGATTATACTCGGGTTTATGCTTGGATGGATGAGGTGGATAAGAGGTTGTCGGGTTTTGAGAGGGAGTTGAAGGCCATCCGTGGGGAAGTGTTCCCACATGGAGATCGTCTTACCTTCCTTACTAGTCAAGGAGGTGCATTGGTGATGCATGGGAAGGCTATGGCGGCCGATCAATCGCTTACTTTGGAGGCCACGAGGGCATTATCATTGAAGATTCTTAACTTTGAACGTAGTCTTCATGGCCTTATTAATCTTGTGCGAAGTTCATTTGACCGCCTTGATGTTTTGGAACACCGCACCCGTCCCGACTATGAACCCTTATAAGACCCGTAACATATGACCTCTCCTCGTCCTTACCTCATTAAGCACCTATTGTTTTTAGTCTTTTCTTATTTTCTTCATCTTAGTGGTGTATTTTGAAAACTCTATTCGGCCCATTTTGGCTTGTACTTGTGGATTATGGCCCAAGTACTTCTCTAAACATGTTGTTTATTCGGCCCTTTGGCATTAAAGATGTTTTCTTTCAAGTTCGTATGTTAATTAGACTTCTAGATGCTTATGTTTATATGTGGTTTATTTGGTTTTTATATCGTTCTTATCTCTTGTCTCGTCTTATATTATTCTAGTCATTTCATGTTTGTTCTAATCTTTTCGATGATGTCAAGAGGGGGAAAGAACATCTATGGTAAGCATCTACCTAAGCTTGCTCCTTGTCAAGACCAATTGTCTCTTAAAGTCCTTAAGTTTTCGATTATATGTTAATCGTCTTGATCTTGCGTTGATCTTTATTATTAAGATGACGGTATTATATTGAGGGGGAACTTTATACTTAGTCACAATTGTAGGAGACTTGTCATCATCAAAAAGGGGGAATTTATTGAACCATATAGAATATATGTTTATGTTTTGATGATGTCAAGTGTGCTTTATATTATATATACTTGTCGCGCATAATCGTTTGTTTAAGTCTTTTAGATTAAACTTATTTATTACAAGCAATAAAGAAGAATTGTGATGGAAGTATATCGTGATCAAGCCTCAATTGAAAATCAAGATTATCTAAGAATCATTCAAGTGTTATAAGAGGACGAAGTTAGTCTAAATATTAATCAAGCTTGGATGATGAAGTAGCCTATGCTCGAAGATCTCCTATGAAGATTATTAGAATAGTATAGGTGATTATCTCGTAATGGTAACTAAGAGTGAATTTCTTGTATTGATAAAGTTATAGCTTTGCAGTTAAAACTTTACTAGTAAAAGAGCTCAATGTTATAGCTCTTCTACTATAACATTGAGATGCTGAGTTTTTATTACACGACTTGAATTGTTTCAAAATTGTTTTGAAAAACGGTTTTGTTTATTTTAAATGTTTTAGTAAAAGTATTTATTAAATAAAGCCCGGTTTAATGCGGAGTTCAGTTTTATGTTGAACGTTGGTTAGTAGTTGTTTTTGGTCAACTTATGAGTTGGACCATGCTACTAATTAGGATTTTAATATAGCTACTTCTAAATTCTAAATTCTAACCTAATATTGAGCTAGGGTTTACACGAGTCACGAGGCATATGAGCCGTGATATCTCGTGTGACCTAAGATATATTTTGTAAAGATTTTATTCTCTAAGGAATATCTTTGCATATCTTTTATATCTTACTTAATATTATTATTTAGAGTAAATTGATAAACAGTACCAATATAAGCACCCATTTTTATAAACAGTACCAACATAATCAATAATTCGTAATCAGTACCAAAATATTAAGTTTTATCTATGAATAGTACCAAGTCGCCTAAAAATCTCATCTTAACCTACTATATAAAGTCCAAGAAACCATCATTTAAGTACAAATCTTGACTCATCCACTTCCAAACTCCCTCTGTTAGATGAAAGCACATATAAAGTAGGAAAAAAATGGAGTAAAAAGGCGAGTTGGTACTATTTGTAGATAAAAGTTATTATTTTGGTACTGTTTACGAATTATTAATTATGTTGGTATTGTTTATAAAAAAGGGTTTTTATATTGGTACTTTTTATCAATTTACTCTATTATTTATGATAAAGATATTCTTGTTATGGAAAATCTTATCATATCTAGAATTTATGGAAAAGATAATAACAGAATAATTTATATTCTATCTTTTAGAATATTCTTTATTATCTTTAAGGCTTTAAGGAAAGAAATAATAGAAGATATGATTTGTTTACATATCTCTTATTTCGGCTATTAGGGTTTCGTGAAAACCGATTAGCCTAGCTTCCTTCTTTCCTATAAATACTTTGCTTTTGTAACATTTAACATGTGAGACCTTAAGCATAAAACTGATTTAATTTTTCAAAGCAAAACCGTGTGTTTCAAGCAAGAAAACCGATTTGCTATTTTCAAAAGGTCGTGTGTTTTAAACTTGTATGTTCATTTGTTAAGTTATCGTTATAAGATAATAGTGCTCAATAGATTTCTTACTTTTCATTAACGTGAACCTTTGCAAGAATCATTAGTGCTTTCTTATTAGCGTAAGTTAGTCACTCGAGTATTTTACAGTACTCATTGAGTTACAGCTAGAGTTAGTTGTACGAGTTGGGTTAGTAAATTTCTAATCCGTAGAAAGGTACTAAATTTATTAATCAAGAATAGTGGACGTATGTTTCGACTTGTGAAACTGAACCACTTCAAAAACCGTGTGTCTCCTTCTCTTTTGTTCGTTTATTTACTTTGTTCATACTTGGTCATTAGTTAATTATTTAAAGTTTAATCAATAAACTTTAAATAATTAATTATATTTCATACAATCGAAAAAGTTTTAAAAAGTTTTAAATCCTCAATTCACCCCCCCCCCCCCCTGAGTATTTTGAATTGATAGATTCTTCAAGTGTTCTTCCCTAGTTGACAAGCCTCATATAAACTAGGTGAAGCGACTTTATTACAAGATATAAAATGACGCCTACATAAAAAAATCTAAGACAGAATCTCTTGGGTGTCCCAAACGACGAAGCCACAGAGGTTGGGGAAGAGTGGTGGAGATAAAGACAAGTTGAGGTTGAGCATTGGAGGAAGATGACTTCGTGAAAGGGTAAAGGGTGCCGCCACTATTACATCGGATAAGCTCATGTTTGGTTGCTAGGTCCTTCACAGAAAAACCACGAGAGTTAAATTCCAAAGAGCAATTATTATCGTTAGTAAATTTGCGAGCAGAGATATGACTTTTCACAATGTTTGGAGTAACAAGCACATTAATGAGAGTTAAATTATAGGAATGGAGGTACGTTCTGCCAATATGAGTTACGGGAATGCTAGACCCATTACCAACCATCACAGTAAAAGAAGAGTTACTACTTAAATTAAGAACATAAGAGAGATTACCTGAACCCTGAGTCATATGATCAGTGGCGCCCGTGTCCATATGTCATGTTCCAGATGGAGGGGGGTGCAAGCTCATTGTATCAACGGAGTGAACCAAAGCTTGAGGCTCCATAGTTTGCCCATAAGGCCACTGTATAGTCGGAAATGGTGCATAAGAAGAGCCTGGTTGTTGCAGCTAATTCGGTCTAAAACTTTGTCGTCTAAGCTAGCCAACCAAAACAGTATTTGTAAACTAAACAAACTACTCTTAGTAGAGTGGTAAGTAAAGGTCAGATCCCAAGAGACGGGTATTAGATTAAATTATCAATTGCAAGTAGTTAGGTCTTAGAGTGTCACAATTTATGTTGGGTTGAGATGTTTGTCTAAGCTACTAAGCAAGTGGAACAAAGTGAGCAAAGTAAATGAGAATGTGAACAATTGATGAAAGGTACTAGGGTATCGTGGGTTCAAAGGGGATTCATGGTGGTGATCATACAAACATGTTTTCATAGTTGCAAGCAAATTATTGTTGTAGTGGAATCGAGTTAGTTTATGTCTTACAATTCCTAGGAAGATTTGGGTCCCGGAGCTGAGTCGGTCAAGACTGTACAACACCTACAAGTCGACTTAGTTTCTCCCTAGTCACTTTTATGCATGGTCTAACAAGACTCGAGTTAGTTTGTATCTTACAAGTCTTGTCGAATAGATAAGAGATGTATTCATGCAAGGTTTTCAATCAAGCAATTTATCAAGCATAACATGTGCATAAGTTGACACTACAACAAGCAAGCAATCTTATGAAAGCATGTTAGATTAAGTATGGATCTACCCCCACATGTTATAGTTCCCCTAATTCCCCATTAACCCTAGCTAGAAGACTATTCACTCATGATCATGGTAAACAAGTTAATAAGCTTGTCAATCATACTAACTAGTCCAAACATGATGAATAATTATGAAAACAAACAATAATTAAACAAATGGTAAAGAAATTGTACCAAACTTGTGATGAACAAATGGAAAGAAAGAATAGTATAAGAAAACTTGATTGATGAATGAAGAGTTGTCAATTCTTAAATAAAACCCCAAATAATCTTTCAATTCCTCAACTAGATCTAAGAGTTCTTCAATAATAACTAAGGAAGGATTAATATGTAATTTAGCTAACTGATTTCTAATGTACTCTAATGACTTGATAAACATCTCCTAATACAATGGAGTATTTATACTAAGTATAAGAATTAGGGTAACTATGGGCTTAAATGACGATTAAGTCCCTAAGAAGAAGATTAGTGCCTTGCATGTCTCATGAGGAGTCCCATGACCTGCTCCAGTTAGACGCTCGTGCTGCTTGAGGATCCGCCTGTCTCATGCTTGAGACACCCGGATTTAGCCTCGGGTCGCTCGACTTGAGGTCGGGACGCCCGGATTGTTGCACGGCTTGGCATATCTTCTTCTTGACTGCCCCCAAGATCCGTGGGGATCACTGAGGAGTCGTGGGGTCTTCATCATTGCCTATTTTACTTGGTTTGTTGACTTAGGCCTTTAGTATTAGCATCCTCTTTGTTGCTTGGTCGTTAAATGCGATCAATTTAGCTCCGCTTTTCCTTTCATATGCGCAAGGCTTAGCATTCTCCCCTACAAAGGGCACTAAAACCTCATAGAATGTGCAAACTAGGGAACACACTACTACTGATACAGGCTATAACAACGGTTAAAAACCGTTGTTATATAAAAAAGAGGACGTTGTTAAAGCGTCCATTGTAGTAGGTTTTAACAACGGTTGGTTTTTCTAAGAAACCCATTGTGAAAACTATTAACAACGATTTAAAGTAGAAAAAACGTTGTGGAAAGGGTGACTAAATTTTGGTGGGAAAGTTATAACAACGGTTACAGTATAAAAAACCGTTGTTATAACTAAAGACAACTGGTTTTTTTTAAATAACCGTTGTTTTTTTTAAAAAAAATTAAATTAAATATTACTAGATGCATGTATTATTACGACCCGTTATAATTCCGATGCATGCCTTATTACTGCCCTGCATATGAATGGACAATATATGGAATGAGAAGGGTTATAAGATTTGAAGCAGAGATATGATGGCACAACTTCCTAAACATATATTAATTAAAAAACAACTCAAACGACACATTACTTAGTATAAATACATGCATTATCTCAATAATTAACCATTCATTCCATTATCTCACTATCTCCAAACCCTAAACTTCTAAAACAAACTCCAAACCCTAAATCTTTCAAACAAACGCCAAACTTCATCAACAATGAATGATACCATCCGTAAGACTGTTACTATGACCGAGTACAACAGGAGTTTCATCCGTCGGTTGCTGGAAATCGAGGACAGGTTCAAGAGCTACTTAGATGAAGCTCGATCCGCACTCAAGGACGCCAAAAAAAAATGGCTTGACAGAGCAGCAGTTGTTGCAGCTATATGACGATATAGCAACTGCTGAAAGAAACCTCCAAATAGCAAAGGAGGAGAGGATGGATATCATAGAAGAGAATAAGACTCTCTATGCATATCTAAGAATTGCATTTTTATCAATGTAATTCATTTTTTAATTTATGTATTTATATATATATATATATATATATATATATATATATATATATATATATATATATATATATTAATTATTATCATGCATTCCTCTATATCATCTTGCTTCTTCTTTGTTTTAGTTTATTTAATTTGTTTTACAAGCTAATAAACGTAGAAAAACAATAGTGACAAAACTAATTAAGCGAATAATACTTAGAGAAAGAACATAATGATCGATAAAAACACATGCAAATGAAATAATTAGAGAAAGAAAATAATGACTAAGATGACAAAACCTAAATTAAATCATGCATATTTACCTGATAATTAGAGAAAATAAGAGACGATGAAACCAACAATGACGGCGAGATGATAAAGCAACGATGAGAAAGAGAGAAAGAGACGATGAGAAAGTGTGTGTTTGTGTTTTTGTTTGTGTTTGTGTATGTTTGTCTTTGTGTTAGGTTTGTATTTTGTGGCTGTAGCTGATCTGTGTTTGTGTGGTTTATAGTATGGAAAGTATTGACAACGGTTGTTAAACAAAAACCCGTTGTCATTACAGAATATATTAACAACGGGTCCATAGTAAACCGGTGTTAAAAAGTATTAACAACGGGTTTATAAATAACCGTTGTAATTACTTTTCACTAACTTTGCGCCAATTTTGCGCCAAATTATTAACAACGGTTGTGCATGTTTGACCCGTTGTTAAAACCTATAACAACGGTTATGGAACCATAACCGTTGTAATTAATTTTAGTAAAATTCGCGCCATCCGTTCTACAACGTCTTATGGTGATTTTCGTGAATAAGCGTTGTTAAAGGGGCGTTGTAGTTGCCTGGATTTGTAGTAGTGACATAAGATAAAAATGACCCTAATAAGTACTAGAAAGCATGGAAACAAGGCTAGTTAGGGGACTAAATGTGCGCAAATATGAGCCACATTAAATATCCCCAAACCAAACCTTTACTCGTCCCGAGTAAAGAGGAGACTAAAACTATGACCCTTATTAATACTACTAGCCGATGTGAGGCAATTAGCGGGTCTCACTCTGACCCTTCAACTCACAACAAGACATCCATGAGGTAAGATGCCTTCTTGCAAGGCAAGGTGGGGCTTGCCAAAATTTCGATGCATCCTATCATTTAGGCACACAAAAACAAGTAAGGAATGCATCTACAAAAAGAATAGCCACTTTCCTCATCTAAGTGGCAGAAATCGTCTAAAGGGGAAGCAATCTAAGGGTACACACTCCATTGTAGATATCATCTCTCCAAGCTACTAAGTCTAAAAGGATACCAACAAATCACCTCCAAGTTATGTCAAACTAGGGTACTTTTATCCTCAATCGCTAAATGCTTTTGTCAAGAGTAGGATCCCTATGGTGTTAGAAACACTGTAGGATCGCGGAATTCCCCCTCTTGCCTAGACAAAAAGAAGGGTTGTCCCCTCTCCACCATGTAACAAAGAAAGGATCATCAATGGATAAAAGGGATCGATATGAATTGAGTTTCACAATGGTAGTTTGCTTTTGATTTGGTTTTTCCCCCCAATTTCATGTAGCATTTGTCTTTTGAGAACTTTTCTTTGCCATTTTTTATGTTCGGCAATTTGATACTTGGCAACTCTTTGAATTTATTTTTTTTTTTTGAATATTTTCAAAGTAACCCCATTTTGTAGCAAGGGCACTTTTATTGAAGCATAGGAGTCTATTTTTGCTCCTCTTTTCATTTATGAATTTTTTTTTGCAAACTTTTTTACTTTCACTTTTGTATTTGAACTCAAATTGGAGATTTATTGTGCCCATTCCCTTTGTATTAGCAAAACATGATGATAAAAATGAAAGAACGGTTTCATGGTATCGAGGGTCACTTTGGAATAAGCGGTAGCCAAGGAATCATCACACCACAAGGTACTCTTGACTAGGCCTTAGTCTATGGGTCAAAAGATACTAGTATGACACATCCTAGGGTCTCTTGAGGGTATTCTAGCAAACAAAGTCTCAAGGAGAAAAGTTATCTACAAGGGCCTATATACACTTGCCAGCTTCCCAACTAGACATTTTCACAAAAAATTTCCTAATATGCGACTACATGCGATGATGCAACTAGCATATAAGCAACTTAATGCAAATGCTACTATCACTAGTATGCCATATAATCTAAATGCAACTCCTAAGATCACATGGGTTTGTACCGCATCAAACAAAAAGAAGCCACATTGTCATTAACATATAAGAAGAAAAAGGAGATTAGGAAAGATCATACCATACGATCTTCATATTCCTCATGCCTCGAATGTGGCGTAGTCGATCCCAAGTGATAGGAGTGAACACAAACAAACAAATATATACAATATATACATTTCTACACTACAAAATGAAGAACATGTTTTTGGGTTTTTTTAAATTTTTCAAATTTTTATCATTTTTGAATTTTTGAGTTAGAAAGTGTTAGAATTCCCCATCCCATACTTAGAATGTACATTGTCCCCAATGGACAAAACAATAGGGAATTGTGCAAATGCAATGAAATGAATGATGCATGATTCTATACTAGATGTAAACTATATGTGAGATATGTACATGTGATAAATATATACAAGTGATGCAAACTAAGCTAAACTATATGATGCATGCTTTCTATTGTTCGGAGAGCTAATTTGAATCAACTCGGGTTGCTTCTGACTAAACTTCCCAAAACCGATTAAATTAGTGGGTGAAGTTTGGCCATAAGGCCATGCATGCAATTGTTGGAGTATGTATCCTCAACAATAGTGCGATCACATGTTTAAATCTCAAATTAAGAATACGTAAGGGATGATTCATTTATATAGTCAACTGATCAACATTAATCAGTAATGATTGGCTAACTAGAGTTTGACATTGTTGTCGTTTGATGGTGGTGATCAGTTTATCCCTTAAGGTCACACCTATAGGACAATTCCTTTAATAGACAAATTGATTAATTGTATGACGATACAAGTTAATCAATTCCTTAAAATTGAACAAATCATTTGTGAGAGAGAATATTTATATCTTATTGTAATTTGATTAAATAAGATTTATTTTAGTAATTAAAATATTTTATTATTACTAAAATTGATTATTGTTTATGAAACAATTGAGATAAGAATGAATGGTTAATTATAATTACAATATGTTGTGAATTAGAATTATATGACCCATTTTATTTATGTGATCAAGAATCACTAGTCAATTTGTTGTATGTAAATTAATTAATTTATAAAATGATATTTATTTGATAAATATGCATTAAATTAATTAATAACATACTACATATGACATATTGTGTGACAAGTGACAAATTGACAAAATAAAATGGTAGTCCATTTTATACATATGGACCGAAATGGAGGGGGTTGTAGTGGATTATGGTTGATTTATTTTATGAGATAAAATAAATATAATCATACCTAGTCTAACTAGCCTTACACACCTACCCTAACCAGTCTTTCACATGCTATTTCTTGTGAAGAACAAAAGGTAAAGTAAGAGCCATGCATTGGCTTTGTGTACCCTCTAAAACCGGCTCCCCCCTTAGTAAATAGAGAAGTTGTTTTCTCTATTTCATTTTATTCATGCATTCATCATTCTTATTATCTCCTTCTCTCACAACTCTCTCTAAAACTTGTTTTAGAAAATATTAGATTGTTCATCCAAAAATTCTAATAACAATAAAGGATTAATAGTGTAGTAATAAGAGTATTATTAGAATTATTTTAAGGATACTACTATATTAATCTAGTTAATTAATATATTAGTTTAAGGGATTTGTTTTGGGTGCAATCAAGAGGCGGATCTCCACATTGGGATTTTGGAGGATCATCCATTACATTTAAGCTCAAGAATAAATAAGGAAGGTGACCTTATTTGTGCCCTTATTTTCGAGCCATTTAACAATGTAAGAGACATTGTTTTTCTCATTTAATCACTTATTTAGTTATGCATGAACTAGATCTAATGAAATCACATCAATATATTAATTAGTTCACTATTAGAAGAGTCTAATAATAGGTTAATGAACCTAACAATTGGTATTAGAGCATAGGATGTTGCATTCAAATCGATTTATAGTTTTTTCGAGTTATTAGTAACTTAATTAAAACTAAAAATTTGTGATTAATTAGATTAAGTCTTGAAATCATGATGCATGTTATATATTCTGGTCCTAAAATATTTTTAGGTCATTTTTATGATTTATGGTATTTTATTGCTTATTTTAATAATTTTTAGTTATTTTATTATATTTTTATGACTAAAATGAAAATTAAAATGCTAAAAATAGTTAAACTAAGTCTCTGACCTTGAAATTTTTATATGACCTCACATGAATATTTTACTTATTGTATGTAAAATTTCATATTAATGTGATTAATATTGCATGATTTATGATTTTTATGAGATAAAAATGGATTAAATGAAGGTAAATGGTTAAATATAGTTAAACTTCGAAATAGGCCATGAAATTTTAATATGTTGTCACATGCATGTTTTACGCACTGTGTGTAAAATTTAAAATGAACTTGAATTATTTTTCATGATTTATGAATTTTTAGTGTAAAAATGGCATAAATAGTGACTATTTTAGCATAAATAGCTAAAACAAATTGCATGGTATAAGAAAAATATTTTAGGTTGATTTTATATCCCACTTATCAGATCTAAAGTTTTAAAATTGATTTGATTAATTTTTGTATACTTTAGATGTTTTATTTGATAAAACCGATAAATCGCAACTATATTTTCTCAAAATAAATTCGAAAAATGTAACCATGATTTTTGATATTATAAGTGTCATGGATATATTTAAGAATGTTCAAAAATTTAAAATTTGAAATTTGAAATTATTATAATTTAATTTGGATTTATTTCATAATAGTTATGATTTTAAGGTCAAAAATGAGCATAAAATTATATCAAGTTGAATTATTGTAAAAAATTGAGTGATGACTAATTTTTGAGACCTAAGAGTGTTAGGATAATTAACTTGAGCTTAAATTTGATTTAAGTATTGATTTGTGATTTTAATAAGTTAAAATCATGTATTTCCATAAAACCGGGTTATATAATCGATATAAGTTAAATAGGGTGATTTGGCACATAATTTGGCATGTTAGATACATATTGTAATGCTGTATATTTCATTATTGAATGTCATATTTTATTTATATAATTTTGAATTATGTAATTTTATCTTAGTGTGGCCTTAGTTTTAATCGATATTACTCGTAATGAAAGGGAATATTGATTCGGTTGTAATTTAATGTGATCTCGTATCACTTTTATTTTTACTAGTTTTTCATTTTACAAATGTATAATAGGAATAGCTATGTATTTTTATTATTATTTGTAACTCCGGAGTTTCTTCAAGACGGTGCCATTCGGAAAGGCGTTCCGACGAAGACGTTATTCTTGGGAGGCGCGCCACTTGAAGATTCAAGGGACCAAAGGAGTTGGTTTCCGAATATGTAATAGATTATTTGATTTTATATTTTAGGAAAGGCCATACTAGGAATTTATTATTGCTTTGCATTTCTTTTTATATGTTGCATGCATTGCCAAATCGCCATAACAACACATGCATATCATATCGAGTCATCGACCGTGTCAATTATAATTATCGAGAATTCGAATTTTAGTTCACTTAAAATTGATAGATAATAAATTGACAAGACCTTTACTTTTAAAATATTGAGACTTAGCCTTGTCAAATAGTAGGAGCCCATGAGTCTAAATTTCATAAGGGGTACAATACGATTTTTCGGGTTGCTTCTATTGACGTTGGATAAATGGGGTAATAAGTAGTTATTACACTTCGAAAGTTTGGTTGATGTCAACGAAGGTATTTGCGACCGTAGCCGCAAAAAGTTCGGGCTAAAGATGAATTTAATGTAAAATCATCGACCGAGAGTTCTAGTTGTAGAATCGGTTAAAGGGTTAACCCACCAAAGTTATATTAGTAAAAGATGTAGAGGGCCCGTAGGCTCACATCCAAATTAATATGAATTTTGGATCGCGAAATCATTTATTATAGTTGGGTAATGGTCACTATATAAATGCTAAAACTTGCTCTAAAATATTTACAAGTTTTAAGACGATAAATGTTTATAATTCCTTCATTTTCTATTTTGTAGTCAATTTGATTAGTTTGCAATGTCGACTCCAATTACATCCGCATCAACTAGCACAAACGATCCACCACTCCCCAATGCCTCTTGGCTCCGATCCCTTATGGATCGTTGCAAACTTGAAAAGAATGGTTCAAATTTCGCCGATTGGGATGCGCAACTCCGTTTGGCCGCGAAAGGTGACGACAAGCTTCGTTACCTTACCGAAGCCACTCCCACCGCACCTACTACTAGGCCAACCTCCGCCGCAAGGGGCCTATGAGGCCTACCTAAAAGAGTCGGCTGCAATCAAGAATGTCTTAATTTTCTCTATGGAGCCCTATCTCCAAAGGAGTGCTATCAAAATGGGCATGGCCTATGAGATCTACACCAAGCTTATGACCATGTTTTCGCAATCTCCAAGGATAATCCAATATGAGGCGGCCTCCGCATTTTTCGAGACCAACATAAAAAAGGGCCAAAAGGTGAGCCCTCGTGTGCTCAAGTTGATTGAGCTTGTTGAGACTCTTAAGATACAAAAGGTTGATATTCCCGAGCAACTCGTCATAGACCGAGTTCTACATTCTTTTAACAAAGTGAAGGCATATGTGCAGTTTAGGGTAAACTACAATATGCAAAACATGAAGACTTCTCTCCATGAATTGCACAACTTGCTTGTGCAAGACGAGAGGGACATGGGTCTTGATGTTAGTTCATCCAAGGATGTGCTTTCTATTAACAACAAAAGCAAAGGGAAGTTCAAAAGGAGTACTAATAAGGGTAAGAAACCCAACAAGGACAAAGGAAAAGTTATTGGGAAGAACTCTTCCAAGCCGAAAAAGGGTGCATCTTCTGAAGATAAGTGCCACTATTGTTGTGGTATGGGTCATTGGAAGCGTAATTGCCCTAAGTATATTGGAGATGTTAAAGCTAGACGTGTGACTCCAGTAGGTAATGAATTCTCTCATCTATTATGTTATTGATAGAAATCTCAACTTTGGTATTTAGATATAAGTTGTGATTCTCACTCCCTTTAAATGTGATATAGGGCATGTGAGTAAGGACAAGGGAAAGGATAAGCAAGCTTGAGGATAATCTTCAACAAGGGATGCTAGTGTAGCCGCCCATAGAAGAATGCCTATGGAAGCTTGGCTTTTTATTTTATTGTCTCTTTTAATATTGTTGTATTTTGGCATGTTATTTTTAGAACTTATTATGATTTCCATGTTGGACATGGAAGTTTGTTTTATTTCCATTATGCAAACAAGGGTTGTATAATTTTAATGACTTGGCTTTCAACCCAAGTCATTCGGTTATGGAATTTATCTTCGTTCTAAAAACTTGTCATCATACACTTTTCATATCATAACATAAATTTATGTTGACTTAATCTAATCATAAAAGAATTACAACGATGGGATCATTGTAATTAGTTCATAAGTCATGAATTTAATTCTCGCTTATGCTTAAGTGACTTAAATGTCACATCTTATTCGATATAAGATAGTATGATGATAAAGTCAAAAGAGTTATTTGTCTCTAAAAAGGCAAATTTGATAAACCAATTGGCTACATCACTTATAAGACTCCATACGAGCTATAGGAGGGCTTAAGACCTCAAGTTTGTATATAACATAGATATAAGTTGAATTGAGTTGTCGAACTCGCTTTTGGAAATTTGCGATCCAAAACGGACACATTATACTAAACGAATGGTCAACCAAGAGATACCTGAAATAGAGAGTCTATTTAACAAATGACATGGATCATATTCGCATATTACATGAATTAAGCTGCCATAATAGAGCTAGTCTTTTATGTGCTAACACGTCAGTCTAGACAAACTTCTATTACTTCACCAAATATGTTTGTAACTTTCAAAGTTATCTCTTAAGAAGATATATGTATTTCTAAGAGATAGTGTGGGAGTAGATCGTAACAAACATGTCTTATAGTTATTGTGTTACTTTTTGAAAGTAATGGAACTATAATCTATAGAGATAGAGTGGGAGTAAAGCACACATGTCTTATTGTTAATATGTTACTTTTCGAAAGTAATGGTATTATGACCTAGTCCCAAATCGATTTTGTTGTATATAAGCCAAAGCATTATAATCCAAAAATTTACTCAAGAGTATATTTACTTTAAGGCGATGGGCTCTTTAAAGTAAAAAGCATAGATTGACATGAAGATGTTAATCAAGATAAATTACGTTAGGAATTGCCACATTTCATTTTGATGAAGAATGGCAAATGATATTAAAAATTCGTTGTTCTAAAATGGGAATTTAGAGAAGGATGTGTTTGGAACACAAAACCTTAGATAAAGATCTAAGAATCCTAACATATTATACAAAACCTTCTTAAGTAATCCTAGAATGGTCTTAAGCAAGCATCAAAGGATTATACTTTTCGTTCATGTGATAATTGAGAATGATTTCATTCACATTGTTGAAGAATCATATTTATACATGAAGTTAAGTAGGAGCCAGAATTATTTTCCCACGTCTTATATGTTGATAACATATTACTTATTGAGAATAATGTACCAATGCTCTCTTTTGTGAAAGAGTGATTGGAAGACTAGGAAAGGGTGCAATGTATTTTAGATTTCTGAATCTATGTAAGAGAATATTGGCATAGAATCGAGAATCTTATGATGATAAGATCTTTCGTATCCGTTTAACATCAACAAGGTTGAATAGGTTATTCATGTTGATGAAAGTAGAATTGCTATGATAGAGTCATAGTCATTCACTGAACCTAATAAGTTGTTGATCATATGAAATCGATTGCTAATGTTTCCGCCATTAGAACGATCATGTATGCCAATAAATGTACATGCTGGGATGAATTATATGCTTGGGGCAAAATAAGTCAATAACAAGTTAATTCGAATGATGGTCTTGTAAAAGCCTTAAAGAACATCCTTGAGATTCTTGAGAAGAATTGAGGATTCGTTATTATGTTTTGATAATAAACTAAGTTATGTGTTGAAGGGTTGCACAAACTTTAGTTTCCAACATAAAAGGATTTGCCGAAATCCTAGGCTGATTTTATTGACTTAGGAGTAAGAGACTAGAGAAATATTTTAGTTTCGACCATTGCAAATTCTACAAATAGAATCTAAGTGAATTGTGATAAAATGGTCAACATAGGGAATAAGAGTGAATCCCTCTACAAATGACTTTATCACAAGTTATGTGATAACAGTGGGAGCATCTTTCAAGTTAAAGAGCCCAAGTCTAGTAAGAAGACTAGACATATACTTAGATAAAATTCATGTTATTAGAAATAACATTGAATAGAAGGAAATTGCAATTCATAAAGTTGGAATGGATGGATACATGGTATATCCACTTGCCAAGCTTTTATTCCATTTCAGCTAGTGTAATAGGTACACTATAGATTATAAGATATGAAGTAGTAATAGTGTATTGACTATTCATATATGATAATCGCATTTATCGTTTGAGTTTTATTAAACTCACCCATTACTTTGTTATATCCAAATGGGTTGTTGGGACAATATTGAACCCCATTGAAGTGAACTAGATTAACATAGTATTCGCCCCTGGTTACTTAAAGGAGGTGACGTCTCAAAGTGACTAGAGTGTGATGTGATTGATGGCAAGTTCAAGTTCCATAGGGTCATATGAGATGACTAGTCGATCACATTGGCAGACTGTATAGGACACTCTGTCGGGCAGAGACCGCTTACAGAGTTCTGGAAATTCATAAAGCCTGGTCGTGGCAAGAGCTACTATAGTATTCTTATGAGTCAATTCTTTTGACTAGAAACTATTCGCCCAAGTTGGCACAAATTTCTAAATGGCTTTAATTTATTCTCTGCAACTATCGTAACTGAGGTCAAATGAGTGTATTTTGGGTCATGATGAACTGTGGCTATACGAAGGGAATGGTGCGATAGGAATTGTCCACCCCCTTGTCAGGATTGTTTGAAATCTCAGGGCCACTCGAGGAGGCCACGCTCGGAAGGTATCTACGGTAGATAATTCCGGTCAGACAGTTACTCTCCAAATCGAGGAAACCACTTAAGATATGATCAAATGCAAGTACGACCTGCGAGACACCTTGCATTGAGTGGGAGATTGTAATAGGACAAGAGAATTAGTGACGCACACTTGTCTCGGACAAGTGGGAGATTGTTGGCGTATGTCTCCTCAACAATAGTGCGATCACATGTTCAAATCTCAAATTAAGAATGCGTAAGGGATGATTCATTTATATAGTCAACTGATCAACATTAATGAGTAATGATTGGCTAACTAGAGTTTGACATTACTGTCGTTTGACGGTGGTGATCAGTTGATCCCTTAAGGTCACAGCTATAGGACAAGTCCCTTAATAGACAAATTGATTAATTGTATGACGATACAAGTTAATCAATTCCTTAAAATTGAACAAATTATTTGTGAGAGAGAATATTTATATCTTTTTTTAATTTGATTAAATAAGATTTATTTTAGTAATTAAAATATTTTATTACTAAAATTGATTATTGTTTATGAAACAATTGAGATAAGAATGAATGGTTAATTATAATTACAATATGTTGTGAATTATAATTATATGACTCATTTTATTTATGTGATCAAGAATCACTAGTCAATTTGTTGTATGTAAATTAATTAATTTATAAAATGATATTTATTTGATAAATATGCATTAAATTAATTAATAACATGTAACATACTACATATGACATATTGTGTGACAAGTGACAAATTGACAAAATAAAATGGTAATCTATTTTATACATATGGACCGAAATGGAGGAGGTTGTAGTGGATTATGGTTGATTTATTTTATGAGATAAAATAAATATAATCATACCTAGTCTAACTAGCCTTACACACCTACCCTAACTAGTCTTTCACATGCTATTTCTTGTGAAGAACAAAAGGTAAAGTAAGAGCCATGCATTGGCTTTGTGTACCCTCCAAAACCGGCTCCCCCCTTAGTAAATAGAGATGTTATTTTCTCTATTTCATTTTATTCATGCATTCATCATTCTTATTATCTCCTTCTCTCACAACTCTCTCTAAAACTTGTTTTAGAAAACATTAGATTGTTCATCCAAAAATTCTAATAACAATAAAGGATTACTAGTGTAGTCATAAGAGTATTATTAGAATTATTTTAAGGATACTACTATATTAATCTAGTTAATTAATATATTAGTTTAAGAGATTTGTTTTGGGTGCAATCAAGAGAAGGATCTCTACATTGGGATTTTGGAGGATTATCCATTACATTTAAGCTCAAGAATAAATAAGGAAGGTGACCTTATTTGTGCCCTTATTTTCGAGCCATTTAACAATGTAAGGGACATTGTTTTTCTCATTTAATCACTTATTTAGTTATGCATGCACTAGATCTAATGAACTCACATTAATATGTTAATTAGTTCACTATTAGAAGAGTCTAATAATAGGTTAATAAACCTAACAATAATGCTATGTAAAAATGCAAATTGTCATTTTGGATTTTCAAGTGGGAACATATCATCACCTTGGTGTTGCTAAGGTGGAAATAGTCCTTAAATTTTACAAGGACACTGGCAAAGGTCAAAACATCAATGATTATTGTTGAGCCTAATATTTCACACTACCGTCAGGCTAGAACTCAGCCTCAGCAATACCGTTCAAGCTAGTTCAATTTAACAGTCCAGGCAAGGAGACAGGCTAGAAGACTATATCAGACGGACAGGACATCATACTGAAAATACTGATCAGGGTACAACTCAGGTCAGGCCTTATTATAAGTCAGCACAGTACAGCAGTACAGTAGGCATTGTCAGGGTACAGCAGTACAACAGGCATTGTTAGGGTACAACAGACATAGTCAGGCTTGCGTACAAAGTAGTTTAGCCTGACAGGCATTGGTATAGGCCATGAGAGGTATTGATGTGACCATAATTGGCGCATATTTAGCCCCCGAATTAGCCTTGTTTCCATGCTTTTTAGTGCTTATTTGGGTCATTTCTTATCTTTAGTTCTTTGTTTTGCATATTCTTTGAGATTTTGATCCCTTGGTAGGAAAGGAGTAAGAATCTTGCATTTTCATGGCAAAACGAGACTAAATTGATCGAATTCGATGACCAAGCATCAAGGAGAGACAAGATTAGAAGGCCTTTGTACATATCATAGTAGAAGAGCAATGTTGAGGAAAGATCCTTGAGTCCCCAAGGAAATCCCCAAGGAATTTATGAAGAAAAGGGAAGAAAAGAAGAAGTTACTATGCTGACTGACAATCCGAGCGGATTTCCAGCAATCCGCCCGTCCAGCCCCTGCACAATCCGAGCGTCCCGTACCTGAATTCGCTCGGATTCCCCCTCAACAATCCGTCCGGATTCCCCAGAATCCGCTCGGATTCCATCGCCCAAATCCGGCCGTCCCGACCCTATTCCGCCCGGATTTCTTCACAGCACGGATTGCCTTCTTCAAGCTACGAAAAGAGAAGCCCTTCTCTCAGAAAATATCGGGTCCTCCTTGCTCAACTTAAAAATTATAATTACTAGTTTAGCCCTTAGTTAACCCTAATGCATCCTCCCTAATTTTCACTATAAATACCCCGTTAGGCTAATTAGAGGAGCATGTTCTTCTTATCAATAATTAGTGTAGTTAATATCAATCAAAACTCTCTTCAATATTGTAATCAAGTATTAATCAAGTTTTAACCAAGTTTTAGTTCTTTAATCTCTCTTTTGTTCATCCTTTATTTTGGGTAATTGAAGATTATTTGGGTTATTATTGGGAGATTGACAACCTCTCAATCTAGCATTCAAGTACTTCTATTATTCTTGCTTTATTATTGGAATCATTAGTAGGTATAATCTCTTAATCCCTTTTTAATTATTGTTAATTACTTTCATTTATTCATCATGCTTCATATTGTTAGTATGATTGACAACCTTGCTAGCATGATCAACATGATAATGAGTGAGTAGTCTCTTAGCTAGGGTTAATGGGTGATTAGGGGAAACTAACATGGGGAATGATTCATGCTTAAATTAATATGCTTTTATGCTTTATTTGCTTGCTTGTTTTGATCTCAACTCATGCACATGTTATACTTGATGAAATGCTAAGCCTATGAATCCTTGCATTTACTATCATCTCCTATCTTTTCAATGAGACTTGTAAGACATAACCCAACTCGAGTCTCATTAGACCATGCATGTTGTTGAGTAGGGAAGATTAAGTCGACTTGTAGGTGTTGTACAATCTAATTGATTCGGCTCCGGGACCCAAACTTTCCTAGGATTGTAAGATATAACCCAACTCAATCCATCACAACAATAATTGCTTGCTTATAATTTGAGAACATGTTTGTATGATCATATCCCATGATTCCCCTATGATCCCATGACACCCTAGTGCCTTTAATCAATTGTTTACACCCCCTTTTTATTCATCTTGCTTGCTTATTTTCATTGTTATTCTAGTTTAGTAACCTTCTACATCAACCCAATTTGTGACACCCCTTAGACACCGCTAGTTACAATAGAAATCTCATTTCAACTCTCGTCCCTTAGGATCCGACCTTTACTTGCCTCTTTACTAATTGTAGAGTTGCTTGTTAAGCTATAAATTGTGTTTTGATTCGACCGTGACCAACGACTACATCTATTTATTTGTGAATACGAAACGGACCGATCAAAAATGGCGCCGTTGCCGGGGACGGTGTTTGTTTGACTTAGATTTCTTTTTATTGTTATTAGTTGTGTCTTTCTTCACCTTGAGGAAGTAACACTCCTCAAGGTTTGTTCTAATTGTTTTTGAGTTGTTTGATATTTTGCATGTCTAGAAGGTTACAAAGTGATTTGTTACCTTTTGACCGTGAAATCGAAAGAACCTTGACGAACAATAGGAGACTTGTTAGGAGGAATTTGAGAGGTGTTGGTGAAATTGTTCAACCCACTAGTGAGTTTGTCAATCCTTTCGCAATAGAAGGAGAAGAAAACCCATTACACAATACCCCACAAAATCCACCTACAATGCCAAAATTCTCGTCACACTCCGTACCCACCGAGGATAATCTACCAAATGGTACTCCTACACCGCAACATCTCACCGGAAATTTTATTGCCAAGTCCGCCTTCATCCAACTAGTTGAGAGGAGCCAATTTGGGGGGATGCCTAGTGAGGATCCTCATTCTCATATGGAAACCTTTTGCGATTATTGTGATGCTATCTCTCAAACGGGCGTGACTCAAGACCAAATTAGATGGGTCTTATTTCCTTTTTCCTTAATCGGCACCGCAAAGCAATGGTTGAAGGGCCTTGATAAGGCCACCCTTGGAATAGATTCTTGGAAGAAGTTGGCTCTAGCTTTCTACAAAAAATTCTACCCACCGGAAAAGACCAACATGCTAAGAGCTCAAATTACGGGTTTTAAGCAAAGGGATGAAGAGTCTTTGTATGAAGCTTGGGAGCGGTTTAAAGGTATTTGTCGCTCATGTCCTCACCATGGACTTAGCGAATGGTTTTTGGTGCAACAATTTTGGAATGGTTTATATGAAGATTCTAGGAACATTCTCAATATGGGATCTAATGGAATGTTCACCGAAGTTGATGACAATCAAACATGGAACAAGATTGAGGAAATGGCGGTCCATAACTCACAATATAGTAGACCTCGCAAGGCTACTAGAGGAGGAAAGCATGAAGTGGACTTCGTTACTCAATTGGGTGCTCAACTTAGTGCTCACATTGACACAATCAACTTGAAGTTTGAACAAGCTATGGCTAGACTTGAGGAAAACTCAAAATCATCGAAGCATCATGTCAATGCCATGACGGCATCCTCATCAATCCCATGTGGGATATGTGAGAATTGTGGAACTTTGGGTCATGACCCAAGTGAGTGTAGGGGAACAACCGAACAAGTTAATGCTTTCCAAGCTTACAAGAGTGGTACCCTTTATTCCAATTTTTACAATGAGAACACCAAGTTCCATCCAAATCTCTCATACAAAAGCCAAAATGTTCAAAACCCTCAAATAACATACACTCCACCACCCATGAGAAATCAAAATCAAAGACCCTTTTACAATCAAAACCAAGGTTACCAAAATCAAAATCCATACAATCACCAAAATGACCAAGGTTTTGATGTCCAAAAAGCGGTCCTCCAAATGCAAAAGAATCAACAAGAATTTTTCACCCAAATGCAAAAAGATAGCCAAGCAAAGGAAACCACCATCAACAACATTCTAGCTCACACCAAGATGTTGGAAACACAATTGACTCAACTAGCATCTTCAAGTTCACAAAGACAAAAGGGGCAATTACCACCTCAAAGTAATCCCCCTAAACATGAAACGGTTAGTGCCATTCACTTGAGAAGTGGTACAAGGTATGAAGCACCAAAGAAGCAAGTTGAGGATGAAGTTATGGAAGCTAGTAAAAAGGAAGAAATTGTGCAAAACTCCAAAGATGGAGAATCAACAAAAGAAGAAAGTTCAAAGAAAAGTGAAGACAAGGCCAAAGAGAAGGAGCCCATTGTGATTAGACTTCCTTTTCCAAGTCGTCAAGCCAAGCCCAAATTTGATGATCAACTTGGAAAGTTCATGGAAATTGTGAAGAATTTAGAAGTCTCAATTCCTTTCACGGAATTAATCAATCACGTTCCGGCCTATGCGAAGTATATGAAAGATATCCTCACAAAGAAGAAGTCGATCCGGAAACTTGAGACTATCGCCTTCACTAAGGTGAGTAGTGCAATACTTTAAGGGAGTTCACCTCCAAAGTTAAAGGATCCGGGAAGCTTCTCAATACCGTGTACCATTGGCGACACAACGATCAACAAAGCCTTATGTGATCTAGGGGCTAGTGTGAGTGTCATGCCGTACTCGGTAAGTAAAAGGTTGGGGATGGGAGAGCTTAAATGCACTAACATCACACTCCAAATGGCCGATAGATCGACGAAGACACCGTTAGGAATATGGGAAGATGTCGCCGTGCGAATTGGGAAGTTTTTCATCCCGGTGGACTTTGTCATTGTTAATATGGAGGAAGATTCCAACATTTCAATCATCTTAGGAAGACCTTTCCTACACACCGCCGGTGCGGTGATTGATGTGAAACATGGAGAGCTCACTCTAGAAGTGGGAGATGAAAGCATAACTTTTAATCTTGACAAGACTATGAGAGCTCCTCGTTTGCATGAGCCGTGTTTCATGATTGATCATTATAGCCGAAAAGATGAAAGGAAGAAATCGGAACTCCAATGGAGGAGGAAAGTTGAAGATGCTCCATTCAAAGAGCAAGTGAATTATGACAAGGAGAGCTTGCAAAGCTCATCAAAATCAACCAAGGAAGAAGAGGATGGCCTCATTGGCCAAGAGAAGAAATTGGGAGAGTTGTCTCCATCTAAGCAAGAGATTTTCAATGATCAACTCAATGAAGTTTGTGGTCTTTGGGACGACGATTTTGAAGGGATTTTTAATCCCTACATTGGACATGCCATCGATCATGATCAACAACAAGGGCCACGGTCTATTGAGGACCTCTACCATAATAATGAACAAGCTTTTGATTACTTTTTCAAGGTGTTGAGCAACATCAACAACACCTTGAACATGCCCCCTTGACATCTCATCAAGAATGAGAGTTTGGTGGAGTCCTCCCTAAACCACCACTTGTAAATATTTCTAACTCCCTAACTTACATTTCAATTCTTGTATTGCATTTTTGTCATCTTTGGATTTTTATTTACTTTGATCAAAATAATTGTCATGAAAGAGAGAAGTGAGGGAGGGACTAACAATTTCAATTGATGTGTAGTGCTTTACCTTAGTGTGGGGATGGCAATTGCCTAGGCTATCCATGCCTTAGTAGTGCCCCCACAAAGAAGAACACAAGACTTGAAAGAAAGAATGGAAGAATGATAAAGGGAAGCGCTGTGCACGGGTGGAACTGAATCCGTGTACACAGAGGACGAATCCGAGCGGATTCCAAAGAATCCGCCCGTCTTATGCAATCCGAGCGTCCTGCAGAAAAGACGCCCGTCCTGAACTGAGCTGAATTTTGAAATTTTCTTGATCGTTAAAGAATCCGAGCGGATTCACGAAAATCCGCCCGTCTGCCGCAGAATCCGCCCGTCCCGGAAAAAGACGCCCGTCTTTGCAAATGAAAAAAACAAGCAAATTTCTCTCGGGCCAAAATCCGTCCGTCCTTGAGCAAATCCGCCCGTCCCGTGTTCAGCAAATCCGAGCGGATTGTACCAAATCCGCCCGTCTTTAGGCGAGCTTTTGCAAAGGTAGAAGAAGCAGAATCCGCACGGATTGAGCCTAATCCGCACGGATTGCCCCTGCAGTTTTGAAATTTTCGGCCTCTTTAAAACCCCTCCCACCTTCATTCATTCATTCATTCATTCATAAACACTACCCACAACATCAAAACCCTCATACCCTCCATCATAAAAACAAAAACCCTCAACAACATTCAACAAAAACAAATCAAACCACCCTTCCAACAACAAATTAATCACTCCTTCTTCAACAAAAACCAAAACCAAGAACAAAATCTTCAACCTTTGAGCCGATTTTTGTTTTCATAAAGGCAAAGCCTTTCACCTTCAAATCGATTTGGGCATCCTACAAATTGAAGATTTTTCACTCTTTTCTTGGTTAAGCTCATCAATGGCAAGGACTAAGGGTGCAACAAAGGCAACAAAGGCACCAAAGGCTAAGGCACTCTCACAAAGGCAAAAGGCTCTTCAAACAAAGAAAGCTTTGGCTATGGTGGTGGCAACACCAAACTTGGAAGTGCAACAACAACAACAACCTTTTATGGGACCATCAACACCTTCTACTCCGGTAATTAATCAACTTTTGCATTATCCGGAGGTAACTTTTATTTCCGATACCCATAGAAATACCTTTGTTAAGTTTGCTATGAAATCTATTCAATCCACCAAATTCATATGTAAAGATGCCTTGGAAAAATTGGGTGTTCTTGAACAAACAAAAGCCTTTTTTCAAAGCCATGGGGTTGGAGAAATTGTTTGAAACAAAGGAATTGACATACCCCTCCCTTGTCTTGGAATTCTTAAGTTCTTTAAAAGTCACCAAAGTTGAGAATAGAGAAAATCTCGAGTTTCGTCTAGCTAATGTTAGTAGACGCATTACCTTTACGGAATTGGGTGAAATTTTGGGTCTTAGTGATGAATCAAGTTATCTTAAGCATTATGGAAAGTATGACCCCGAGCCTCTTTGGGAGGCAATCTCCGGGAAGAAATTTGAGGATTTTCATGCATGTCGTGCTCTTTTGGTCCATCATCCGGGCATAAGAGTATGGCACAAGGTTGTGGGAAATACCATAATTGCTAGGAAAGACACCAATCATTTCACAAGACTTGACTTTATTCTCCTTGAATCGGCTTTGAATATCGGAAGAATTCATACCAAGCCTTACAATTCTTTGAGGCTCTTGGTAGAAAGATGGCTTAATGTTGATAATGGGAAGAAGGGCACAACCGTTATTGTCAATGGCGGCCTAGTCACACTCCTAGCCAAGCACTTTGATCCTAATTTCAATAAGGATAAGAAGTACAAAGCAAAGGAAGGTGGCCATCTTATTGATATGCATATTATGATTCACAAGTTCAAGTGGGTTGCTCATAACGCCCTTGACACTAAATATGGATGGTTAACTAGTGAAGCTAGATCGTTCACCTTGCCCTCGAAGATTTGTCGCCTAAGCGTCCACCGAACCAATTATCTACTTCCCCTTTCCGAAGAAGCCGAGTATATCATTCAACAACAAAAGGGTGATCTTGAAGCTCCCTCCTCTTCCATTGTCATACCACCTTACCCCTTTGAGTATGAAGAGTTCAAACCGGAAGGAATTGAAATTGGGAAAGACTATGTGACTCTCCTCATGCAAGCAATGCACAAGCAAGCCCATGAAGATCGGAAAAATGCGTATTTGGCTCAATATCCACCCCTCCTACATCTAGCTAGGCAAGGACTCCTTGATCCATCTTGTCCTTTGCCTAGTTGGGCGGATAGAGAAGTCTTATTTCCGGGTGCATCTAGGGACGTGGTGGGAGACAATGAGGTTGTTGGAAATGATGAAGAATTTGATGATAATATTGAGGAAGAAGCAAGTGAAGAAGAAAGGGATGGTGAAGAGGAAGATGAAGAAGCAAGTGAAGAAGCAAATGACAAGGAAAGTGGCAATGTGACCACTTCTCATGAGGGAAGTGGTGATGATGATAGCATGATGGAAGACTAGCAAGCCTTGGAGACTCCTACACTCCCATGGTTTGTCTATATCTCTTTGTATTTTATTTCATTTTGATCATTGTTGGAGTAGTCCTAGCAACATCAAAGGACTCACACCTCGGTACTATTGAGGTGTTCTTATTTTATTGTTCCCATTTGTAAAATCCAAAATGACAAACTAGTTTCATGCATAAGCATAGTGTATGCATGAACTATACCCATCCTTGGACATTAGCAATAGTGTCTCACTCGGTTTGGGGAAGTTAATGCATACGCAACGGGAGGTAATCTAAATTATCCTCTCCGTCATAACAAAAACCATGCATCATGTAGTGTAACTTAGTGTAGAATTGCATTTAGTGTAGAAATCATGCATCATCTTTGCATAATTTCCATCATTTTGGCCATTGAGGACAATGCCCATATTAGTGTGGGGATGGGAATTCTAACATTTAACTCTTATTCAAAAAAAAAAACCCATAAAAATTGAAAAATTTCAAAAATCATAAAAAATTGAAAAATTGAAAACCCAAAAACAAGTTCATTTCCTTTATAGTGTAGTCTTGTATATATTGTCTTGTATATATTGTGTTTGTTTTATCCTTGTTCACATTGATTGACTACGCCACATCCGAGACATGAGGATATTGAAGACCGCATGGTATGATCTTTCCAATCTCCTTTTTCCTCTTTATGTTAATGACTATGTGGCTTTATTTTGATTGATGCGGTATAACAATGTGAACTTAGGACTTGCATCTAGATTGTTTGTCATATTAGTTGGTAGAATCATTTGCATTAGGATGTTTATATGGTAGTTGCATCATGGCATGTAGTTTGCATGTTAGAAAAATTTTGCGAAAATCGTCTACTTGGGAAGCTTGACAAGTGTATATAGGCCCTAGTAGATGCTTTTTCTTTTTAAGACTCTGCTTGTTAGAATACTTGTAAAACACCCTAGGATGTGTCATGCTAGTATCCTTTGACCCATGGTTTAAGGCCGAGTCAAGAGTACCTTGTGGTGTGATAACTCCTTAGCTACCGTTTATTCTAAGGTGACCCTTGAAACCATGCATACAACCATCATCCATGTTCTACCACATTTTTGTCATCAAAGGGAATGGGCACAAAAAGAAATCAATTTGAGTTCAATGAAATGAAAAAAAGTGAAAGAAAGTTTGCAAAAATGCATCAAAAGAAAAGGGGAGTAAAAATAGACACCTAAGCTTCAAATACAAGGCACCCTCGTATTGAAAATGTTCAAAAAGAAATGCAAAAAAATTGTCAAGTATTGAAATGCCAAAAATCAAAAAGAAATGGCAAAGAAAGTGTTCTCAAATGTCAAATGCCACAAGAAATTGGGGGGAAAAACAAAAACAAAAACAAACTCCCAAAGTGAAACTCAAATATCTATCGATCCCTTTATCCATCATATCCATTTTTGTGCATGGTAGAGAGGGGACGACCCTTCTTCTTGTCTAGGCAAGAGGGGGAATTCCGCGATCCTCCAGTGTTTCTAACACCATAGGGAGACTACTCTTGACAAAAGCATTTAACGATTGAGGACAAAGGTACCCTAGCTTGACACAACTTGGAGGTGATTTATTGGTATCCTTCTAGGCTTAGTAGTTTGAACAAATTGCATCTATGAAGGATTGTGTACCCTTGAATTGCTTCCCTTGTAGATAATTTCCGCCACTTGATGAGGAAAGTGGCTATTCTTTTGTAGATGCATCCATTATGTGTTTTTGTGTGCTTAATGTTTGGATGTGTCGCCATTTTGGCAAGACCCACCTTGCCTTGCAAGAAGGCATCCTACCTCATGGTTGTCTTGTTGTGAGTTGAAGGGGCGGAGTGAGACCCGCTAATTGTCTCATATCGGCTATATTATTAGGATAGGTTAGTATTGGTCCTAGTCTTTGTCACCTCTTTACTCGGGACGAGCAAAGGTTCGGTTTGGGGATATTTGATGTGACCATAATTGGCGCATATTTAGCCTCCGAATTAGCCTTGTTTCCATGCTTTTTAGTGCTTATTTGGGTAATTTCTTATCTTTAGTTCTTTGTTTTGCATATTCTTTGAGATTTTGATCCCTCGGTAAGAAAGGAGTAAGAATCTTGCATTTTCATGGCAAAACGAGACTAAATTGATCGAATTCGATCACCAAGCATCAAGGAGAGACAAGATTAGAAGGCCTTTGTACATATCATAGTAGAAGAGCAATGTTGAGAAAAGATCCTTGAGTCCCCAAGGAAATCCCCAAGGAATTTATGAAGAAAAGGGAAGAAAAGAAGAAGTTACTATCTTTGATCGACAATCCGAGCGGATTGCCAAAGAATCCGCCCGTCCAGCCCCTGCACAATCCGAGCGCCCCGTGCACCTGAATCCGCTCGGATTCCCCTCAAAATCCGTCCGGATTCCCGAAATCCGCTCGGATTCCATCGCCCAAATCCGCCGTCCCGACCTATTCCGCCCGGATTTCTTCACAAAGACGGATTGCCTTCTTCAAGCTACGAAAAGAAAAGCCCTTCTCTCGAAAAATACCGGGTCCTCCTTGCTCAACTTAAAAGTGTAATTACTAGTTTAGCCCTTAGTTAACCCTAATGCATCCTCCCTAATTTTCACTATAAATACCCCATTAGGCTAATTAGAGGAGCATGTTCTTCTTATCAATAATTAGTGTAGTTAATATCAATCAAAACTCTCTTCAATATTGTAATCAAGTATTAATCAAGTTTTAATCCAAGTTTTAGTTCTTTAATCTCTCTTTTGTTCATCCTTTATTTTGGGTAATTGAAGATTATTTGGGTTATTATTGGGAGATTGACAACCTCTCAATCTAGCATTCAAGTACTTCTATTATTCTTGCTTTATTATTGGAATCATTAGTAGGTATAATCTCTTAATCCCTTTTTAATTATTGTTAATTACTTTCATTTATTCATCATGTTTCATATTGTTAGTATGATTGACAACCTTGCTAGCATGATCAACATGATAATGAGTGAGTAGTCTCTTAGCTAGGGTTAATGGGTGATTAGGGGAAACCAACATGGGGAATGATTCATGCTTAAATTAATATGCTTTCATGCTTTATTTGCTTGCTTGTTTTGATCTCAACTCATGCACATGTTATACTTGATGAAATTCTAAGCCTATGAATCCTTGCATTTACTATCATCTCCTATCTTTTCAATGAGACTTGTAAGACATAACCCAACTCGAGTCTCATTAGACCATGCATGTTGTTGAGTAGGGAAGATTAAGTCAACTTGTAAGTGTTGTACAATCTAATCGATTCGGCTCCGGGACCCAAACTTTCCTAGGATTGTAAGATATAACCCAACTCAATCCATCACAACAATAATTGTTTGCTTATAATTTGAGAACATGTTTGTATGATCATATCCCATGATTCCCCTATGATCTCATGACACCCTAGTGCCTTTAATCAATTGTTTACACCCCCTTTTTATTCATCTTGCTTGCTTATTTTCATTGTTATTCTAGTTTAGTAACCTTCTACATCAACCCAATTTGTGACACCCCTTAGACACCGCCAGTTACAATAGAAATCTCATTTCAACTCCCGTCCCTTGGGATCCGACCTTTACTTGCCTCTTTACTAATTGTAGAGTTGCTTGTTAAGCTATAAATTGTGTTTTGATTCGACCGTGACCAACGACCACATCTATTTATTTGTGAATACGAAACGGACCGATCAGGTATGCAGGGATAAAGTGGACGACCAACATACAATATGGAGAAGATATTTACCTAGCATGTAATGCTAAGTTAATTAGCACATGTCAATTAAACATGGTCTTAAGTGGTTCATATTTTTGTGGAAGACTAAGTCTCATCTTTAAAAGCATGAGATAATCGCAACAAACCCTAGCAAAGGGAAGGTGACAACACCTAGAAGTAAGGAGCAGTCAACTACAATCAAGGGACGGTTCCTATAAAAGAGGACCTACTTTCTATTCACAAGGGGAAGACCGTTGATAAGATATGAGCCTATAAATAAGAAGGGAAGGAGCTCATTTAACACATCTCATCCCACTCTCATCTACTCTACCTTAAGCAAATATTACAATTATTTAGCAATTATAACATTGTTCTTATATTACGTAAAATACATAGTGAAATCCTCTCCTGGCTTGGTGCCCGTGGTTTTTTCCACGTCTTCTTTTATTATTCTTTACTTTTAATTTATCTCTTTTTACATTATAATCAACCCTGCAAAGGTACAACCACAATACTATCATAATAGGATGATACTAGTTAACCTCACTATTATCTACCCTGGCCGGAATACCCTGGAATGCCTGACCGAATTCCAGGCGGCGTAAAAATTGGTCAAAATAATTGGTACCCACCGTGGGGTAACTAGTTTATCATTCCTACAAATTATTCACAATATCGTTTCTTCTCCACAACAAGTTTTTAGAGCCTTAAGAAAAATCAATCCAAAATTTTCCATAACTCTACACTTCGAACGGACAAAGGTTGAATCCAAGAGAAATATTGTCAAGACAAGCTAGAAGCCCTTCCAATAACAATAAGTATAGCATTGCTCAAGAGAATGCGGAGTTCAGGTGCAAATTTCCCACTAAAGAAATTCAAAGATAAGTCTTTCTCATATCCACTACAAGTTTCGCAAGCTCTAAGCAATATATCTTAAAATTTTGGTACTTTGATCTTACTTCTACATTTAGATTTTAGATTTTATTAATTCTGATAATTTTATGTTCTTAGGAAATTGAACCTTGAACATCAAAATACAAGCCTGGCTGGACAACTTAGCCCTGACCAGAACAGGCTTAAAAGTCAGCCCTGAACAGTAGTAGTGCAGCAGAGACCAGCCTTATCCGGACTGGGAATGCTTACCAACACTATGTAACGCAGTAGCCCAGGAACGAATCATAAAGGGAGAAAGTTCTACCAGGAATGATTGTGCAGGGCTACTATGATGGGTTGTCCTTCATTCCCTCTCTTGGCTGATGCCTGGTCGTCATCTACTAGACTAGCTAAAATGTCCCAGCCAGATATTTCCAAGCTGCAAAAGGCTGGTCACGATAGGATTTTCATCCTGGCCCAGCAAGGGTGTTCAAATATTCCCGCACAGATACATCCCTATCCTTTCTATAATATTTAAATAAATATATCATCGCAGTATTGATTCCAAAACAACCATAAATCAAATATTTTTTAAACAACAAGCATCTTGCATATGATAGTTTTAGTCAGTCTTGATACACTAGTGTTAACCTAGCCTGGACTGACTGTTTTCGGAGAAATAAATCAGCCTGGCCTTTTTTATTTTGCAAAGATAAATTAGCCTGACCTGACTGGTCAGAACCGATATGCTTAGATCTATTATCATACTACCTTAATAAATTCTCACATGATTACTCATTCACTTTTTCTTATTATATATCAAGCTTTTTCACCATAGAACTAGAAACTTTAAACTAATTAGACACCTAGACCCCCGGTAAGGGATGAACCATGTTTATATATGGGGCAACCAATATGCAGGGGACATGATTAGGTTTAGTACTAAAATCGCCATAAGGGGACATAATAGCACATGTTGTAAGCTGTTTATTCAAAGTTATCATCAATGAAGCTCGATACAAAACTCTCATAGCAGGGCTCGGGGCTGAACCATACTTGAGATGTCTTGAACCACACAAAGCTAAGCAATATCTCTAGGGCATACATGATGGATGTTGTGTTAACCACAAAGAGGAAGAAGTTTGGCCAGCAAAATGCTCAGGACTGACTATTATTGGCCAACGTTGAGGGCCAATTGCCTGGACTACAACACAAAATGTGAAGCTTGACACAAACATGATCCAATAATTTAACACGATTACTTGTCTCCTTTTTCTTTATCAGCAGGATGTCAGGCTATCCAAAAGCAAAATGCTAGGCAGAATCAAACAACAAAATGGTTATAAACTATTTGAAAAAGAAGCTGATCAGGAAACAGAGTAGATGGGCTAAAGAGGTACCACTGGCCAATGGGCAGATACGATAACTCCAAAAATTCTACCCTGGCGGTCAGGTTCCTTGTTCCCTGGTCTATGATTTCGAAGTACTAATCCTTGCAGAGGTCTACATACCAACACCAAGATACGGCCTGAACACCATTAAAATAAATGACAAGCCTGACCTTGAAGGAAGAACTAAGAGATGCAGCCAGAATCAAGATAACATCCTAACACCACGCAGTAGCCAAGAGTTACAACAAGAATGTCAGGAATAAAGTTTTCAAAGACAGAGCACCGCATCTTGCGAAAAGTCTTCCCAAATACTAAAGATATATCATCAGGCAAAACTAGCTCTTACATTAGAAGGCTCCTACCCAATTGATTTAATTATTGGACAAGGCACTTACAGGCCACAAACACTACAAGGGTACATGATTCCAACATCTTGGAATGTCACCCTTCCAAAAACGTTCCACGCATAAAGCATAATCATACTCGTGGTAAATTTGATCCTGCATGTTCAAGGTAAAAACCCAAACTTACTTATCTAAATGTATCATATGCAATTCGTGAATGATCAATATGCCTTTCCTGAAAATAATACGTGACAATGTGCATTCTTTTCCTGCCTACCTATCTGTAAATTCACATGCCTACTATTCTAATAAAAACTGCTTTACTTGAATCCTGAAAAATTGTTTCTGCCCAATATATTCATTTATCAATTTTCTATAATATGCATAAACAAATATTCAGGATTGAGGGCCACTCCCTTAGCCTGTATAGCACTCAATCGTGCCTGAATGTAATTGGTTACCAACACCAAAACGACATAATCAAAGCCCTCCAGTCAGGCTAAGGATAATAAGCCCTCCAATCAGGCAAAAATCCTTTTATACGGGGACGAAGGTGACAGATCCTGATAACTCGTACAAAGCCCTCCAGACAGGCATAATCAATTCCAGTCAGGCTGAGGATCATAAGCCCTCCAGACAGGCAAAAATCCTTTTATACGGGGACGAAGGTGAAAGATCTTGACAACTCGTACAAAGCCCTCCAGACAAGCATAATTAAAGCCCTCCAGTCAGGCTGAGGATCATAAGCCCTCCAGACAGGCAAATATCCTTTCAAAAGTACAACTATCGAAAAACAAACAAAAACAGGTGTAACTTTTGCAGCCATTTTTCAAATTTTTGCAGGTTATGAAATATACATGATACAAATCGTACAGGATATAAAAAAACAAATTCGTCCCCAGGACAGGAACAACATTCATAAACCAACAGAATACGATAAATGTCCCCTGGACATGATTCATATTTATTAAACCTTACCCCCTTGGGGCAAAGGCACAAAAGATTAATTGTTCTACCAAGGACATTCTCCTTGGTTGAGCAAAACACCACAAGAAACTGTTTAATATTCCTGCCAATGACATCCCTCCTGCCAGGGTCAAACATTATCACCAATCAGAAATTGTTGCTCGCCTGACTGAGAACCAGAATTCTTCTTTTCTCATGAAGGACATTAGCCTCCATCTGCTTAGGATCCCAGGCATTCACTTTGCTTAACAAGCTGCCTACCAAGAATGCCATACGAAATGTACCGCTGGCATAATAAAGTATCAAGGGAATACAAGATTAATTGAGGAAAACCAACTACGACGAGTACTGCAGGAATGTTCCAGAACTAATGTCTTCACTCAAAAGGTGTCCTGAAAAGTTGTAGCATTATTTATCTTCATCAGCACTGGGGCATCCTACATAGCATATTGCTCAAAAGTTGTCTTATACTCATCATCATGTCCTGAAGGAGGAAACTTCACCTCAACTTCATCGTCAGAATTATAATAAAAGTCGGGCTATATATCATCAAGCTAAATCTTTCCTGACTTGGCAAAAGCTTCATGATAGATTCCAATACACCAACAACAAGCAACATATCAGCGATTGCTTGATTATTGCCACCAGGTTTACTCTTTCCTATACTTATATTTCACTCTCCTGTTTTTTTATAATCTCCACCTATCAGGAGTTATCATTCATGTGCAGGACACAGAGCGCATGACTAATCTAATTTTGCTCACGACTATCTAAATGATAGTACTAAATGTAGGGATATTGATTCATACACACTTGGTAAATACACTTGATCAACATACAAACATTGCCGATCTGCACTTTACTCTAATTTTTTCTATCATATAGTGGGGCAACAACAAGTCCTACCAATTATATGCAGGTTAGAAATAATTCTTAGACGCGTAAGAAAGCGGTTATTTTTTTATATCTGGCCTGTCCCAGCGCAGTGAAGAAACAATAAGTCAAGAATATGTACAACTGCATGATCGAGCTTTGTTTATGATTGGAATAAAGTTATCTCCTCATTATTGGCTTGAATCACAAATAATAAGGAGATAAGGGGCAATTGTTGAGCCTGATATTTCACACTGCCGTCAGGCTAGAACTCAGCCTCAGCAGTACCGTTGAAGCTAGTTCAACTTAACAGTACAGGCAAGGAGACAGGCTAGAAGACTATATCAGACGAACAGGGCATCATACTGAAAATACTGATCAGGGTACAACTCAGGTCAGGCCTTATTATAAGTCAGCACAGTACAGCAGTACAGCAGGTATTGTCAGGGTACAACAGTACAACAGGCATTGTCAGGGTATAACAGACCTAGTCAGGCTTGCTTACAAAGCAGTTTAGCCTGACAGGCATTGGTACAGGTCAGGAGAGGTATGTAGGGATAAAGTGGACGACCAACATACAATATGGAGAAGATATTTACCTAGCATGTAATGCTAAGTTAATTAGCACATGTCAATTAAACTTGGTCTTAAGTGGTTCCTATTTTTATGGAAGACTAAGTCTCATCTTTAAAAGCGTGAGATAATCACAACAAACCCTAGCAAAGGGAAGGTGGCAGCACCTAGAAGCAAGAAGCAGTCAACTACAATTAAGGGACGGTTCCTATAAAAGAGGAGCTACTTCCTATTCACAAGGGGAAGACCGTTGACAAGATATGAGCCTATAAATAAGAAGGGAAGGAGCTCATTTGACACATCTCATCCCACTCTCATCTAGTCTACCTTAAGCAAATACTACCATTAATTAGCAATTACATCATTGTTCTTATATTACGCAAAATACATAGTGAAATCCTCTCCTGGCTTGGTGCCCGTGGTTTTTTTCCCATTCAAGGGTTTTTCCATGTATAAATCTTTGTGTAATGTCTCCTTTTATTATTCTTTACTTTTAATTTATCTCTTTTTACTTTATAATCAACCCTGCAAAGGTACAACCATAATACTATCATAATAGGATGATACTAGTTAACCTCACCATAATATACCCTGGCCGGAATACCCTGGAATGCCTGGCTGGATTCCAGGCTGCGTAAAAATCAGTCAAAACAATTATTTAAATTAAGGTAGAATGCAATACCGAAAGTTGACATAAAAATGAGTGAGGGGAAAAAGCTCACACAAGCCGTGGTGGGTGACTCTTGCCCGCTCCACCAAGCTAATGAACTTCTTCACTTGTGGCCATTCTCTCCTCCAAGATCATCATCCCAATGTGCTCAAGTCTCTTCACTTTCGTAGAAATCCATGAACTCGTCCCCTTCACTATTAACCTCCATGGTGTCACCATTACTTGCTCCCTCTCCTTCTCCATTACCATTACCATTTGCTCCACCATTTCCATGAACCGAATTGGGAAAGAGTATATCAATTTGAGCCTATGAGAGAAGTGCCCCCTCTTCATCAATTTGCCCTTGACGAGCCATCCGGTGGAAGGTAGGATAGAGAGCATAGTAGGTGTCTACCTTGTCGTCATATTGTTGGCAATGCAAAGCTTGAAGAAGTCCCGTGGCAAAATCATCCCTTGGTAGGATGAATGGATTTGGATGATTGTAGGGTTAGTATGGGAAAGGGTAAGGAGGAATAGTGACCCTTTCTTGCTCATTCCTTTGATGTTCATTTGCATGTTGTTATCTTTGGGTAGGAGGTGGGGCTTGATTTGCTTGTCTTGTGCTTCCGGGCACGAGATAAGATGGTACTCGGGAAAGAGAACCCCTTCATGGTGCAATTCTCGTCAAACCCTCCATTGGAAGGATTAGGGGGTTACTTCCCTTAGTCAACCATTTAATTTTTCGCTCATAGCCCTCATAGACTATCCAATGGTGATGTTTAAAAGGAGCATTTCATTGATCCTTGTATTACCCAAAAGACGCATGTAAGATTTATTGTTGTTGAAGTTCGTGTTGAAGAACTTTGCAAGTCTTGTCACTAGGCCTCCATTGACGATATGTTTCATCCCACTATCATTCCCATTTCTAAACCGCTCCCATCTTTCTAGTAGCACTAATGGGGCATTGAACTTATAACCACTCTTTCCTTGGATTTTCAAGTAGGACTCTATAAAAGTGAGATCAAGTTCATTCACAAAGGCGGGGTCAAGGCGAGCAAGTAGGTTGCTTGCTATGAATCGATAAGTGAACCGAATGATAGGGTTTTGAATATATGAAGCCGAGCAATCCATGATTCTTGACAAATCTCGGCCCGTTAAGGCTCGCCAAAGGGGCTTTACACTATAATTTCGAGGCTTTGAAGATCGAGTAGGTGACACATCTAGTCCTAGCACATCCGCGAACTCCACTAGGGTCATCATCCTAGTCACATTTTTAAGTCGGAACTCTATGCAAATTGTCTTGTTGAAGGTGGAGATTTTAAAAAAGCTTAGGAATTCAAGCACTAAGGGTCTATATGTGAGTTCATGCATGTGGAACATTGTTGAGAGACTAAATAATTCAAATAGTGCTTCGGTTTGATGGTAGATTCCTAGCTTTCTCAATATTTCATGACAAACAAACTTATTGGGGAAAATGTTCTTACCCAAAAGTCGGTGGAAGATAATTCGTTGAGCATCGTTAACGAACTCAATGTTGGAGAATTCATCTAGACTTGAAAGATCAATTATCTCCTCATTTTCCCTTCTTAAAGTGTTGAGGTGTGAGGTTTATGAACTCCCAATGACTCTTGTTCTTCTTTCTTCTCTTGTCATGAATCTCCTTGGGGTTTTCATTTTGATTGAGTGAAAATAATCCTTGTAAATTAGATCTATTTGAATGTCTCAAACCCTAGGTCTCGGGTGAGCTAAGGTTTTAGAGAGGTTTGTTTATTTGGAGGTGAGATTGGGTGATTTTAAGTACTTGAGAGGGAGGTTATGTCTTCATTTTGGAGGGAGAGGTGATGTGTCATGATATGTGTGGTGGAAAGAGGGGTTTAAAGTTGAAAAGAGAAGAGTAACGCAGGAGGGAGACGTGCGGCCTTGAGCAGGAGTCGGGTGATTCTTGCTTTTTACAAAATTCATGAGAGCAGAATGGGATGCTTGGCTCGGATTCGAGTCGCCCGACGTGGTAAATGAGTCGCCTGTTCTGGGCATAAGACGCCCAGATTTCAACACAGTGAAAAAAAATGTCTTTTTCGAAGCCGGCAGGGACGTGGGTCCTTAGAATGATCCGCACAGATTTCAGCCCAGTGAAATTTTTCTTGAAATGCATAAGGAGATGCTCGACTTGTAGTTGGCCCGCCCGTCTTGAGGCGTGACTCGCCCGACCTATGCTTGGGACGCCCAGATTTTCGTTCAGTGCAAAATTTAACAATTGAGATAGAGCTCCTCCAAGACCCACGGTTTGAACTGAAGTCGAGCGACCTGAGTGGTTGGACGCTCGAGCTAGAGTCGGGTCGGGCATATTTCCTTCCAGAGCAGAATTCCATTTTATGCCTCTTTCCTAGTCCCTACGAGCTCAGGTCTGGTCGTGGGGATCTTCTCCCCGTACCAATTCTTTTTCTTTCCCTCATCATTTCTTCTTGGGTGGTATTACTAAGGCTTGGTTTAGACTAGGCATGTGTTTCCCCACACTTGATCATCAAAACACTACACAATTGAAGCACATTAGAATCCCTCCCTCACTTGCTCTCATGTCAAAAGTTGTAGTTAAAGAATCGAAATGCAATGCAATGAAGTTAAAATGCATGTAAGTGGGTTAGTATATTTACAAGTGGTGGTTTAGGGAGGACTCCACCAAACTCTCCTCCATTTCAATGCTAGATCATGGTTGGGAGAGGCTCAAGGCGAGTAACCTCAACCTCTCGTACAAAAGCTCATTCATAGTAAGGCTTGATACGTTGACCATTGACGTTGAACCGATTCCCATCTTCCGACATTAGCTCAAAGTCTCCATAGTTTCCAACGTTTGTGATAACAAAGGGACCCGTCCATCATGAGTTCAATTTTTCAGGGAAGAGTCGATATCGAGAGTTGAATAGAAGGACTTTGTCTCCTTTGTGCAAGGCCTTTTGTTTGATTCTCTTATCATGAAGCAATTTGGTCCGTTCCTTATAAATCCTTGCATTTTCATAAGAGTGAAGCCGGAATTCCTCCAATTCTTCAATTTGCAAGATGCTCTTCTCACCACTTAGAATGAGATCAAGGTTGAGAGTCTTGATTGCCCAAAAGGCTTTGTATTCCAATTCGAGTGATAAGTGACAAGATTTTTCATAGACTAACTTGTAAGGTGAAGTTCCTATGGGTGTCTTATAAGTCGTCCTATAAGCCCAAAGAGAGTCATCAAGCTTCATGCTCCAATCCTTACGAGTCTTGTTAACAACCTTCTCAAGGATTTGTTTGATCTATCTATTGGAAACCTCAACTTGACCGCTTGTTTGAGGATGGTATCCCGAGTCGGTCCTATGTTGAACACCATATTTTGTCAAGAGTGATGCAAATTTCTTTTCATGGAAAGGTGATCCGCCATTACTAATGATTGCTCTAGGAACTCCAAATCTTGGGAATATCACTTTCTTCAAGAGCTTGGTTACCGTCTTTGCATCATCGGTTGGGGTAGCAATTGCTTCTACCCATTTAGACACGTAATCAACGGCAACTAGAATGTACTTGTTGCCTTGAGATGATACAAATGGACCTTGATAATCAATTCCCCAATCATCAAAGATTTCAACCTCCAAAATACCTCGTTGTGGCATCTCATTTCTCCAAGATATGTTGCCGGTTCTTTGGCAAGGGTCACAATGGAGGATGAATTCTCTAGCATCTTCAAACATGGTAGGGCAATAGAAACCCGATTGTAAGACTTTAGCAATTGTTATTCTTGCTCCATGATGTCCTCCATAGGGGGATGAGTGACAACCTTCCAAAACCCCTTGTACTTCCCATTGTGGGACACACTTTCGATAAAGGTCATCACTACATGCTTTGTAGAGGTTGGGATCATCCCAAAAGTATCTCTTCACTTCAAATAAGAACCTCTTTCGTTGGTTGTAGTTCAATTTCGGAGGAACAACTCCTGCTACAATGTAGTTTGAAAAATCGGCAAACCATGGTGTGGTATGCCACTCAAGTTGTGTGTGGATGGCTATTAGAACATCATCGGAAAAGGAATCACTGGATGGCTTAGACAAGTGATCCGCTACTACATTTTCGGCTCTATTCGTGTCCCTTATCTCTAAGTCGAACTATTGGAGTAACAATATCCACCTCAACAAGCGTGGCTTCGATTCTTTCTTCACCAAGAGGTGTCTAAGAGCACGGTGGTCCGAAAATACAATAACCTTCGATCCGAGTAGGTAGGAGCGGAACTTGTCCAAAGCATACACTATAGCAAGAAGTTCCTTTTCCGTGGTATCATAGTTGACTTGTGATGCATCAAGGGTCTTGCTTATGTAATATATGGCATGTAAAGCTTTCCCAACTCGTTGGCCAAGAACCGCTCCAACGGCATAGTTGCTTGCATCACACATTATCTCAAAAGATAACTCCCAATTTGGGGGTTGGATGATTGGTGCCGAAATTAGAGCCTCTTTGATCCTATCAAAAGCTTCAACACACTCATTAATAAATTGGAACGGGGCATCCTTCAGCAAAAGTTGAGTGAGGGGTTTTTCAATTTTGGAAAAATCTTTTATGAATCGTCGGTAAAACCCTGCATGACCGAGAAAACTCCGCACCCCTTTGACATTTACGGGCGGCGGTAGTTTCTCTATCACCTCAACTTTGGCTTTTTCAACCTCGATGCCCCTTTCCATAATCAAATGACCTAAGACAATGCCTTCATTGACCATGAAATGACACTTTTTCCAATTTAGCACAAGACTAACATCTTCACACTTTTGCAGGACAAGAGATAGATTATGCAAACAAGAATCAAAGTCTTTTCCTTAAACACTAAAATCGTCCATGAAAACCTCCACTATGGTTTCTAAGTAATCGTAAAAGACACTCATTATGCAATGTTGAAAGGTAGCGGGAGCATTGCATAGTCCAAAGGGCATTCTACTATATGCAAATGTTGAAGGTGGTCTTATGTTGGTCATCCGGGTGTATCGGGATTTGGAAGAATCCTGAGTACCCGTCAAGGTAGCAAAAGAATTTGTTAGAGGCAAGCCTCTCAAGCATTTGATCAATGAATGGAAGGGAAAATGGTCTTTTCTTGTTGCGGAATTCAACTTACGATAATCAATACACATTCGCCAACCGGCGATCTTCCTTGTGGGTATTAGCTCTTTCTTGTTATTTTTCACCACCGTGGTACCTCCTTTCTTGGGTACCACTTGAACGGGGCTAACCCACAAGGAATCCGATATAGGGTAGATGATTCCCGCATCAAGCAATTTCATAACTTCCGCTTTTACAATCTCTTGTATGTGGGAGTTTAGTGATCGGTCCGTTTCGTATTCACAAATAAATAGATGTGGTCGTTGGTCACGGTCGAATCAAAACACAATTTATAGCTTAACAAGCAACTCTACAATTAGTAAAGAGGCAAGTAAAGGTCGGATCCCAAGGGACAGGAGTTGAAATGAGATTTCTATTGTAACTAGCGGTGTCTAAGGGGTGTCACAAATTGGGTTGATGTAGAAGGTTACTAAACTAGAATAACAATGAAAATAAGCAAGCAAGATGAATAAAAAGGGGGTGTAAACAATTGATTAAAGGCACTAGGGTGTCATGGGATCATAGGGGAATCATGGGATATGATCATACAAACATGTTCTCAAATTATAAGCAAGCGATTATTGTTGTGATGGATTGAGTTGGGTTATATCTTACAATCCTAGGAAAGTTTGGGTCCCGGAGCCGAATCGATTAGATTGTACAACACCTACAAGTCGACTTAATCTTCCCTACTCAACAACATGCATGGTCTAATGAGACTCGAGTTGGGTTATGTCTTACAAGTCTCATTGAAAAGATAGGAGATGATAGTAAATGCAAGGATTCATAGGCTTAGCATTTCATCAAGTATAACATGTGCATGAGTTGAGATCAAAACAAGCAAGCAAATAAAGCATGAAAGCATATTAATTTAAGCATGAATCATTCCCCATGTTGGTTTCCCCTAATCACCCATTAACCCTAGCTAAGAGACTACTCACTCATTGTCATGTTGATCATGCTAGCAAGGTTGTCAATCATACTAACAATATGAAACATGATGAATAAATGAAAGTAATTAACAATAATTAAAAAGGGATTAAGAGATTATACCTACTAATGATTCCAATAATAAAGCAAGAATAATAGAAGTACTTGAATGCTAGATTGAGAGGTTGTCAATCTCCCAATAATAACCCAAATAATCTTCAATTACCCAAAATAAAGGATGAACAAAAGAGAGATTAAAGAACTAAAACTTGGATTAAAACTTGATTAATACTTGATTACAATATTGAAGAGAGTTTTGATTGATATTAACTACACTAATTATTGATAAGAAGAACATGCTCCTCTAATTAGCCTAATGGGGTATTTATAGTGAAAATTAGGGAGGATGCATTAGGGTTAACTAAGGGCTAAACTAGTAATTACACTTTTTAAGTTGACCAAGGAGGACCCGGTATTTTCTGAGAGAAGGGCTTCTCTTTTCGTAGCTTGAAGAAGGCAATCCGTGCTATGAAGAAATCCGGGCGGAATAGGGTCGGGACGGCCGGATTTGGGCGATGGAATCCGAGCGGATTCTGGGGAATCCGGACGGATTGTTGAGGGGAATCCGAGCGGATTCGTGCACGGGCGCTCGGATTGTGCGGGGGCCGGACGGGCGGATTGCTTTGGCAATCCGCTCGGATTGTCAGTCAGCATAGTAACCTCTTCTTTTCTTCCCTTTTCTTCATAAATTCCTTGGGGATTTCCTTGGGGACTCAAGGATCTTTCCTCAACATTGCTCTTCTACTATGATATGTACAAAGGCCTTCTAATCTTGTCTCTCCTTGATGCTTGGTCATTGAATTCGATCAATTTAGTCTCGTTTTGCCATGAAAATGCAAGATTCTTACTCCTTTCCTACCAAGGGATCAAAATCTCAAAGAATATGCAAAACAAAGAACTAAAGATAAGAAATGACCCAAATAAGCACTAAAAAGCATGGAAACAAGGCTAATTCGGGGGCTAAATATGCGCCAATTATGGTTACATCAAATATCCCCAAACCGAACCTTTGCTCGTCCCGAGTAAAGAGGTGACAAAAACTAGGACCAATACTAACCTATCCTAATAATATAGCCGATATGAGACAATTAGCGGGTCTCACTCCGCCCCTTCAACTCACAACAAGACAACCATGAGGTAGGATGCCTTCTTGCAAGTCAAGGTGGGTCTTGCCAAAATGGCGACACATCCAAACATTAAGCACACAAAAACACATAATGGATGCATCTACAAAAGAATAGCCACTTTCCTCATCAAGTGGCGGAAAGTATCTACAAGGGAAGCAATTCAAGGGTACACAATCCTTCATAGATGCAATTTGATCAAACTACTAAGCCTAGAAGGATACCAATAAATCACCTCCAAAATGTGTCAAGCTAGGATACCTTTGTCCTCAATCGTTAAATGCTTTTGTCAAGAGTACACTCCCTATGGTGTTAGAAACACTGGAGGATCGCGAAATTCCCCCTCTTGCCTAGACAAGAAGAAGGGTCGTCCCCTCTCTACCATGCACAAAAATGGATAAGATGGAAAAGGGATCGATAGTATTTGAGTTTCATTTTGGGAGTTTGCTTTCATTGTTGTTTTTCTCCCCAATTTCCTGTGGCATATAACATTTGAGAACACTTTCTTGCCATTTCTTTTTGATTTTTTGGCATTTCAACACTTGACAATTTTTTTGCATTTCTTTTTGATCATTTTCAAAGTCACCCCAATTAGTAACAAGGGTGCCTTGTATTTGAAGCTTAGGAGTCTATTTTTGCTCCTCTTTTCATTTGATGCATTTTTGCAAACTTTCTTTCACTTTTCATTTCATTGAACTCAAATTGATTTCTTTTTGTGCCCATTCCCTTTGATGACAAAAATGTGGTAGAACATGGATGATGGTTGTATGCATGGTTTCAAGGGTCACCTTGGAATAAACGGTAGCCAAGGAGTTATCACACCACAAGGTACTCTTGACTCGGCCTTAAACCATGGGTAAAAGGATACTAGCATGACACATCCTAGGGTGTTTTACAAGTATTCTAACAAGCAGAGTCTTAAGAAGAAAAAGCATCTACTAGGGCCTATATACACTTGTCAAGCTTCCCAAGTAGACGGTTTTCGCAAAAATTTTCTAACATGCAAACTACATGCCATGATGCAACTACCATATAAACATCCTAATGCAAATGATTCTACCAACTAATATGACAAACAATCTAGATGCAAGTCCTAAGTTCACATTGTTATACCGCATCAATCAAAATAAAGCCACATGGTCATTAACATAAAGAGGAAAAAGGAGATTGGAAAGATCATACCATGCGGTCTTCAATATCCTCATGTCTCGGATGTGGCGTAGTCAATCAATGTGAACAAAAACAAACACAATATATACAAAACAATATACAAAGGAAATGAACTTGTTTTTGGGTTTTTCAAATTTTTTTCAATTTTTATGATTTTTGAAATTTTAGTTAAATGTTAGAATTCCTATCCCCACACTAATATGGGCATTGTCCTCAATGGCCAAAATGATGGAAATTATGCAAAGATGATGCATGATTTCTACACTAAATGCAATTCTACACTAAGTTACACTACATGATGCATGGTTTTTGTTATGACGGAGAGGATAATTTAGATTACCTCCCGTTGCGTATGCATTAACTTCCCCAAACCGAGTGAGACACTATTTCTAATGTCCAAGGATGGGTATAGTTCATGCATACACTATGCTTATGCATGAAACTAGTTTGTCATTTTGGATTTTACAAATGGGAACAATAAAATAAGAACACCTCAATGGTACCGAGGTGTGAGTCCTTTGATGTTGCTAGGACTAAACCAACAATGATCAAAATAAAATACAAAGAGACAAGACACAAACTTCTTTTCATGAAAAATAAAGATAAAGAGAAGAGATGAGAGAACTTCACTTGAACTTAGGTGGCCGCTCATGCTTGCTCCACCTAGTGATGAAGTAGTCTCCTAGGCATCCGCATCATCTCCCTCTATATCGCTATCCCAAATATCCTTTGAAGCATCACTTAAACTTGGATCCATGAATTCATCTTCACTCTCAAGCTTCACCGTATCACCTCCACAAGAATCGCCACTCTCCTCCCTTTTGTGACCGTTCGCCCCTTCATTAGCCTTCTCCGAGTTGGGAAAGAGCAATTCCATTTGAGCCCATGAGGGGAAAGCTCCTTCCTCACTAATCCGTCCTTTTTGAGCCATCTCATAGTATTGGGGGTAAAGAGCATAATAAGTGTCCACGGAGGTCTCATATTGACGGTAGTGTAAATCTTGCAAAATTCCCGTGACAAAGTCGTCACGGGGGAGGATGAAGGGATTTGGATGGTTATATGGTTGGTAGGGAAAGGGGTAAGGAGGCACTTTTATCTTCTCATTTTGAGTTTGTTGTTCTTGTTGTTGTGGTGGTGGATTTTGTGGAGGTGGAGTTTGCCTTGTTTGACTTGGGATGAGGTAGGAGGGCATTGGGGACAAGCTTCCTCTTCTTGGGGAGATCCGTGGTAGATCGGTTATTGGGAGATAGAGTGGATCGCTCCCTTTTGTCAACCACTTTATCCTCTTATCAACCCCCTCAAGGGTTATCCAATGGTGTTGGACGACAAGTAGATCTTCATTAATTCTTGTTCCCCCCGTAAGTGGAGTGTACTCATTGTTCTCATTGAACCTTGGGTTGAAGTGCTTTGCAAGTCTAGTTATGAGTCCACCATTCACTATGTGCTTCATTCCATCATCATCCCCATTTCTAAACCTTGCCCACTTCTCTAGCAAAACTAGAGGTGCATTGAAGTGATACCTATCTCTCCCTTGAATGTTGAGGTATGATTCCATAAATACAAGGTCCAATTGGTTGACAATGGCCGGATCTCGGCGGGCGAAAAGAGTACCCGAAAGAAATCGATATGTAAGCCTCAAGATCGGGTTTTGGATGTGAAAAGCAAGACACTCTTTAGTAAGAATGAAATCCCGGCCCGTCATGGCCCTCCACAATGGTGCAACATTATACTTTTTGGGCTTTGATGTTCGGGTAGGCGAAACATCAAGTCCGAACACATTGGCAAACTCGACAAGGGTCATCATCCTAGAAACATTTTCCAACCGAAACTCTATGCATATCACTTTGTTTACGGTTGTAATCTTCAAAAAGCTTAAGAATTCTAGCACAAGGGACCGATAGGTTGGTTCATACATGCGAAAGAGAGTCGAAAGACCAAAAACCTCGAAAAGTGCTTCTACTTGGTGAAATATTCCAAGCTTTCTTAAGGTATCATGACAAAGAAATTTAGTGGGAAGAATATTCTTACTTAAGAGTCGGTGGAAGACCAATCGCTGCACATCATCAAGGAATTCCACATTCGAGAAATCATCGAGCCTTGTGAGATCTACAATCTCTACATGTTCCCTTCTAATGGTGTTGAGATGTGAGGTAGAGGAACTTCCCACCATCCTTGGTCTTCTTGCACTTCTAAAGGAGGATCTCCTTGGTGCCATTCTTGCTTCTTTTGTTGGGTTCTTTTGATTTGAAGATTGCTTAAGGATGTTCCTTGTTGATTGAGAATTGGAAACCCTAGAAAATTGGGGATTTTTAATTTTGAGGGTAAAGAGAGTGATTAGGATATGTATGGGAGTCATAAGGAGGTGGGTTTTATAGGGTAAGTGTAAGGAATAGTGATGTGTCAAAGTATGTGTGGTGGGGGGGTATTTTAATTAGGAAGAAGTCGGGTCAAAACGCTGTGAGAAGACGAGCGGATTCAAGATGAAGACGCTCAGATTCTTGCTTCACGGGACGGGCGGATTCCTCACAATCCGCTCGGATTTTGCCACAGAGGAAAATCCCAAAATTTTGACGCCACAAGACGGGCGTCCCGAGCATAAGACGCTCGGATTCTTTCAAGGTCGGACGGGCGTCTTTTTGAGAAGACGGGCGGATTCCAGTACAGAGATTTTTCCTTGAAATGCATAGGTGAAAAGACGGGCGTCTTTCTTCAGATCCGGCCGGATTCTTCAAGACGTACGGATTCTTCACAGACGCCTCGGATTTGACCTCGGTCCGAAAATCTTCAATTTCTCAAATAGGCGGACGTACGGTTTCTACCCTATATGCCCGGATTCTGACAAGACGGCCGGATTCTCTGGAATCCGCACGGATTATGGCTGCGAGTTTTAACTTCTTCTCCTTTTTTAGATGCATCCCCACACTTGGGCATTTGTCCCTTCCTTCATTCAAAAACTCATTAGTGACCCTCCCTCACTTACGCTCATGAAAAGAGTCTATGCTACTTATTAAAACGAATGCAATAAATAAATACAAGTTAGAGGGTTAGTATATTTACAAGTGGTGGTTTAGGGAGGACTCCACCAAACTCTCCCTTAGATGGTTCTTTCAAGGGGAAGGAGGCCCGAGGTAGGTAGCCTCGACCTCTCCAACAAATGCTCCTTCATAGTAGGGCTTCAACCTTTGACCATTTACCTTAAATTTGCTTCCATCTTCCGCCTTGAGTTCGAAATCTCCATATTTCCCAACTTCGGTTATCACATAGGGACCCATCCATCTAGAGTTCAACTTTCCCGGAAAGAGTCGGTAGCGGGAATTGAATAGAAGGACTTTGTCTCCCTTGTGCAAGGCCTTTTGTCGAATTCTTTTGTCATGAAGTAGTTTTGTTCTTTCTTTGTAAATCTTTGCATTCTCATAGGATTGTAGTCGGAATTCTTCCAACTCTTGGATTTGAATCATCCTCCTTTGACCGCTCAATTTGAGATCAAGATTGAGTGCTCGGATTGCCCAATAAGCTTTGTACTCCAATTCAATTGGCAAATGACATGCTTTTCCATATACAAGCTTGTAGGGTGAGGCTCCTATGGGAGTCTTGTAGGCCGTCCTATAAGCCCAAAGAGCATCATCAAGCTTTGTGCTCTAATCTTTCCGAGTCTTGTTCACAACTTTTTCAAGGATTTGCTTGATCTCTCTATTTGAAATTTCCACTTGACCGCTTGTTTGAGGATGATATCCCAAGCCGGTTCGATGTTGAACACCATATTTGGTCAAAAGGGATACAAGCTTTTTCTCATGGAAATGTGTTCCTCCATCACTAATGATTGCTCTAGGAACTCCAAATCTTGGGAAAATTATCTTCTTGAAAAGCTTGGTGACCGTTTTCGCATCATCATTTGGGGTGGCAATTGCCTCCACCCACTTTGAGACATAATCGACGGCCACAAGGATGTACGTATTCCCATTGGATGTCACAAAGGGCCCTTGGTAGTCAATTCCCCAAACATCGAAGATTTCTACCTCTAGGATGCCTCTTTGTGGCATTTCGTTCCTCCAAGATATATTCCCCGTTCTTTGACAAGCATCGCAATGAATGATGAATTCTCTTGTATCTTGAAACATTGTAGGCCAATAGAAGCCCGATTGGAGAATTTTTGCAACGGTTCTCCTTGCTCCATGGTGCCCACCGTAGGGTGATGAATGACATCCTTCCAAGATTCCTTGGATTTCCCATTGAGGGATGCATCTCCGGTAGAGCCCATCACTACACTCCTTGTAGAGGTTTGGGTCATCCCAAAAGTACCTCTTCACCTCGAATAGGAATCTCTTCCTTTGGTTGTGGTTCAAGTTTGGAGGGAGCAGTTTTCCAACAATATAATTGGCATAATCGGCAAACCATGGGGTGATGTGCCTTTCAAGTTGTGTTTGAATAGCCATCAAAATATCGTCGGGAAATGAGTCATTGATCGGGGTTTCTCCATTTTCATCATGAAACTGGATTCTTGACCAGTGATCCGCCACTACATTCTCGGCTCCTTTCTTGTATCTTATTTCCAAGTCAAATTCTTGAAGAAGCAAAATCCATCTCAACAATCTTGGTTTTGCCTCCTTCTTTATCAAGAGATGTCGAAGAGCACGGTGATCTGAAAATACAATCACCTTGGATCCAAGCAAGTAGGAACGGAATTTATCCAAAGCATATACAATGGCGAGAAGCTCCTTTTCGGTTGTATCATAATTTACTTGAGAAGGGTCGAGGGTTTTGCTTATGTAATAGATGGCATGAAGAGCTCTCCCTACCCGTTGGCCAAGAACCGCTCCAACGGCGTAGTTGCTAGCATCACACATAATCTCGAAGGGCAACTCCCAATTCGGGGGTTGAATGATTGGTGCCGAGATTAATGCTTCTTTGATTCTATTGAAAGCTTCAACACACTCGTCAGTAAATTGGAATTGGGCATCTTTAAGCAAAAGTTGAGTGAGGGGTTTTGCTATTTTCGAAAAATCTTTTATGAAACGACGATAAAAACCCGCGTGACCGAGAAAACTTCTCACCCCTCTAACATTCACGGGAGGTGGGAGCTTCTCTATCACCTCAACTTTATCTTTATCGACCTCGATGCCCTTTTCCGAAATCAAGTGACCCAAAACAATTCCTTCATTGACCATGAAATGACACTTTTCCCAATTTAAAACAAGACTAACATCTTCACATTTTTGCAATACAAGAGAAAGATTATGCAAGCATGAGTCAAAGTCCTTTCCATAAACACTAAAGTCATCCATAAAAACTTCCATTATGGTCTCTAAGTAATCGGAGAAGACGCCCAAATTTCAACACAGTGAAAAAAAATGTCTTTTTCGAAGCCGGCAGGGACGTGGGTCCTTAGAATGATCCGCACAGATTTCAGCCCAGTGAAATTTTTCTTGAAATGCATAAGGAGATGCTCGACTTGTAGTTGGCCCGTCCGTCTTGAGGCGTGACTCGCCCGACCTATGCTTGGGACGCCCAGATTTTCGTTCAGTGCAAAATTTAACAATTGAGATAGAGCTCCTCCAAGACCCACGGTTTGAACTGAAGTCGAGCGACCTGAGTGGTTGGACGCTCGAGCTAGAGTCGGGTCGGGCATATTTCCTTCCAGAGCAGAATTCCATTTTATGCCTCTTTCCTAGTCCCTACGAGCTCAGGTCTGGTCGTGGGGATCTTCTCCCCGTACCAATTCTTTTTCTTTCCCTCATCATTTCTTCTTGGGTGGTATTACTAAGGCTTGGTTTAGACTAGGCATGTGTTTCCCCACACTTGATCATCAAAACACTACACAATTGAAGCACATTAGAATCCCTCCCTCACTTACTCTCATGTCAAAAGTTGTAGTTAAAGAATCGAAATGCAATGCAATGAAGTTAAAATGCATGTAAGTGGGTTAGTATATTTACAAGTGGTGGTTTAGGGAGGACTCCACCAAACTCTCCTCCATTTCAATGCTAGATCATGGTTGGGAGAGGCTCAAGGCGAGGAACCTCAACCTCTCGTACAAAAGCTCATTCATAGTAAGGCTTGATACGTTGACCATTGACGTTGAACCGATTCCCATCTTCCGACATTAGCTCAAAGTCTCCATAGTTTCCAACGTTTGTGATAACAAAGGGACCCGTCCATCATGAGTTCAATTTTTCAGGGAAGAGCCGATATCGAGAGTTGAATAGAAGGACTTTGTCTCCTTTGTTCAAGGCCTTTTGTTTGATTCTCTTATCATGAAGCAATTTGGTCCGTTCCTTATAAATCCTTGCATTTTCATAAGAGTGAAGCCGGAATTCCTCCAATTCTTCAATTTGCAAGATGCTCTTCTCACCACTTAGAATGAGATCAAGGTTGAGAGTCTTGATTGCCCAAAAGGCTTTGTATTCCAATTCGAGTGATAAGTGACAAGATTTTTCATAGACTAACTTGTCAGGTGAAGTTCCTATGGGTGTCTTATAAGTCGTCCTATAAGCCCAAAGAGAGTCATCAAGCTTCATGCTCCAATCCTTACGAGTCTTGTTAACAACCTTCTCAAGGATTTGTTTGATCTCTCTATTGGAAACCTCAACTTGACCGCTTGTTTGAGGATGGTATCCCGAGTCGGTCCTATGTTGAACACCATATTTTGTCAAGAGTGATGCAAATTTCTTTTCATGGAAAGGTGATCCGCCATTACTAATGATTGCTCTAGGAACTCCAAATCTTGGGAATATCACTTTCTTCAAGAGCTTGGTTACCGTCTTTGCATCATCGGTTGGGGTAGCAATTGCTTCTACCCATTTAGACACGTAATCAACGGCAACTAGAAAGTAATTGTTGCCTTGATATGATACAAATGGACCTTGATAATCAATTCCCCAAACATCAAAGATTTCAACTTCCAAAATACCTCGTTGTGGCATCTCATTTCTCCAAGATATGTTGCCGGTTCTTTGGCAAGGGTCACAATGGAGGATGAATTCTCTAGCATCTTCAAACATGGTAGGCCAATAGAAACCCGATTGTAAGACTTTAGCAATTGTTATTCTTGCTCCATGATGTCCTCCATAGGGGGATGAGTGACAACCTTCCAAAACCCCTTGTACTTCCCATTGTGGGACACACTTTCGATAAAGGCCATCACTACATGCTTTGTAGAGGTTGGGATCATCCCAAAAGTATCTCTTCACTTCAAATAAGAACCTCTTTCGTTGGTTGTAGTTCAATTTCGGAGGAACAACTCCTGCTACAATGTAGTTTGAAAAATCGGCAAACCATGGTGTGGTATGCCACTCAAGTTGTGTGTGGATGGCTATTAGAACATCATCGGAAAAGGAATCACTGGATGGCTTAGACAAGTGATCCGCTACTATATTTTCGGCTCCATTCGTGTCCCTTATCTCTAAGTCGAACTATTGGAGTAACAATATCCACCTCAACAAGCGTGGCTTCGATTCTTTCTTCACCAAGAGGTGTCTAAGAGCACGGTGGTCCGAAAATACAATAACCTTCGATCCGAGTAGGTAGGAGCGGAACTTGTCCAAAGCATACACTATAGCAAGAAGTTCCTTTTCCGTGGTATCATAGTTGACTTGTGATGCATCAAGGGTCTTGCTTATGTAATATATGGCATGTAAAGCTTTCCCAACTCGTTGGCCAAGAACCGCTCCAACGGCATAGTTGCTTGCATCACACATTATCTCAAAAGATAACTCCCAATTTGGGGGTTAGATGATTGGTGCCGAAATTAGAGCCTCTTTGATCCTATCAAAAGCTTCAACACACTCATTAATAAATTGGAACGGGGCATCCTTAAGCAAAAGTTGAGTGAGGGGTTTTTCAATTTTGGAAAAATCTTTTATGAATCGTCGGTAAAACCCTGCATGACCGAGAAAACTCCGCACTCCTTTGACATTTACGGGCGGCGGTAGTTTCTCTATCACCTCAACTTTGGCTTTTTCAACCTCGATGCCCCTTTCCATAATCAAATAACCTAAGACAATGCCTTCATTGACCATGAAATGACACTTTTTCCAATTTAGCACAAGACTAACATCTTCACACTTTTGCAGGACAAGAGATAGATTATGCAAACAAGAATCAAAGTCTTTTCCTTAAACACTAAAATCGTCCATGAAAACCTTCACTATGGTTTCTAAGTAATCGGAAAAGACACTCATCATGCAATGTTGAAAGGTAGCGGGAGCATTGCATAGTCCAAAGGGCATTCTACTATATGCAAATGTTGAAGGTGGTCTTATGTTGGTCATCCGGGTGTATCGGGATTTGGAAGAATCCTGAGTACCCGTCAAGGTAGCAAAAGAATTTGTTAGAGGCAAGCCTCTCAAGCATTTGATCAATGAATGGAAGGGAAAATGGTCTTTTCTTGTTGCGGAATTCAACTTACGATAATCAATACACATTCGCCAACCGGCGATCTTCCTTGTGGGTATTAGCTCTTTCTTGTTATTTTCCACCACCGTGGTACCTCCTTTCTTGGGTACCACTTGAACGGGGCTAACCCACAAGGAATCCGATATAGGGTAGATGATTCCCGCATCAAGCAATTTCATAACTTCCGCTTTTACAATCTCTTGTATGTGGGAGTTTAGTGATTGGTCCGTTTCGTATTCACAAATAAATAGATGTGGTCGTTGGTCACGGTCGAATCAAAACACAATTTATAGCTTAACAAGCAACTCTACAATTAGTAAAGAGGCAAGTAAAGGTCGGATCCCAAGGGACGGGAGTTGAAATGAGATTTCTATTGTAACTAGCGGTGTCTAAGGGGTGTCACAAATTGGGTTGATGTAGAAGGTTACTAAACTAGAATAACAATGAAAATAAGCAAGCAAGATGAATAAAAAGGGGGTGTAAACAATTGATTAAAGGCACTAGGGTGTCATGGGATCATAGGGGAATCATGGGATATGATCATACAAACATGTTCTCAAATTATAAGCAAGCAATTATTGTTGTGATGGATTGAGTTGGGTTATATCTTACAATCCTAGGAAAGTTTGGGTCCCGGAGCCGAATCAATTAGATTGTACAACACCTACAAGTCGACTTAATCTTCCCTACTCAACAACATGCATGGTCTAATGAGACTCGAGTTGGGTTATGTCTTACAAGTCTCATTGAAAAGATAGGAGATGATAGTAAATGCAAGGATTCATAGGCTTAGCATTTCATCAAGTATAACATGTGCATGAGTTGAGATCAAAACAAGCAAGCAAATAAAGCATGAAAGCATATTAATTTAAGCATGAATCATTCCCCATGTTGGTTTCCCCTAATCACCCATTAACCCTAGCTAAGAGACTACTCACTCATTGTCATGTTGATCATGCTAGCAAGGTTGTCAATCATACTAACAATATGAAACATGATGAATAAATGAAAGTAATTAACAATAATTAAAAAGGGATTAAGAGATTATACCTACTAATGATTCCAATAATAAAGCAAGAATAATAGAAGTACTTGAATGCTAGATTGAGAGGTTGTCAATCTCCCAATAATAACCCAAATAATCTTCAATTACCCAAAATAAAGGATGAACAAAAGAGAGATTAAAGAACTAAAACTTGGATTAAAACTTGATTAATACTTGATTACAATATTGAAGAGAGTTTTGATTGATATTAACTACACTAATTATTGATAAGAAGAACATGCTCCTCTAATTAGCCTAATGGGGTATTTATAGTGAAAATTAGGGAGGATGCATTAGGGTTAACTAAGGGCTAAACTAGTAATTACACTTTTAAGTTGAGCAAGGAGGACCCGGTATTTCTCGAGAGAAGGGCTTCTCTTTTCGTAGCTTGAAGAAGGCAATCCGTCTTTGTGAATAAATCCGGCGGAATAGGGTCGGGACGGCCGGATTTTGGCGATGGAATCCGAGCGGATTCTGGGGAATCCGGGCGGATTGTTGAGGGGAATCCGAGCGGATTCAGGTGCGGGGACGCTCGGATTGTGCGAGGGGGCTGGACGGGCGGATTGCCGGCAATCCGCTCGGATTGTCGATCAAAGATAGTAACCTCTTCTTTTCTTCCTTTTTCTTCATAAATTCCTTGGGGATTTCCTTGGGGACTCAAGGATCTTTCCTCAACATTGCTCTTCTACTATGATATGTACAAAGGCCTTCTAATCTTGTCTCTCCTTGATGCTTGGTCATTGAATTCGATCAATTTAGTCTCGTTTTGCCATGAAAATGCAAGATTCTTACTCCTTTCCTACCAAGGGATCAAAATCTCAAAGAATATGCAAAACAAAGAACTAAAGATAAGAAATGACCTAAATAAGCACTAAAAAGCATGGAAACAAGGCTAATTCGGGGGCTAAATATGCGCCAATTATGGTCACGTCATTTAGTCTCCTTTGTCCTTGGATGGTAGGTCTATGGTCTTCCTCTAGATGAATCCTATGCATGCAAAAGTCGGGGCTTATTCCCTTAAGGTCATCTACACTATAACCTATAGCCTTTTCATGTTCTTTTAGCACATCAAGCAAACTTTCTAATTGTCTATCATCATGTTTTTCATTGACAATCACGGGTTTGGTTTTAGACTCATCAAGGTAAGCATACTTCAAATTAGGGGGAAGACGTTTTAGAGTTGGGGTTTGTACCTCACTTTCTACCTTTAATGGTTCATTAGGAACATCTTCCACCTCCATTACACATTCCACCCTCATTACATGCTCTACCTTGGTTGCTTGTTCTTCCTTACTGGATTGTGATGCTTCCTTCAGAATATCATTTGTCCGCATAGATTGCTCATAAGTGAGCTCTTTGTTGGCTAGAGCGGCTTTAAGGAGGTCTACTTCTAATTCCCAATGTTTGTTCTTGGCCTCACTTGCTTCCAAGGCCTCCAATGCTTCTAAAGGGTCTTTGATGAGAGTAGACCTCGCGTGGTCCTCTACTTAACAATCTATAAGATCCATCTTGCAAAGTAAACTAAGAGAAAAAGGTGAGAAATACCTTGAGGAAATGCTTTTCCTCAAGGCAAATAAAGACACAACTAAAAACAATCAATGATAATAATTCAATTGAACACCGTCCCCGGCAACGGCGCCGTTTTTGATTCGGTCTAAAACTTTGTCGTCTAGGCTAGCCAACCAAAACAGTATTTGTAAACTAAACAAACTACTCTTAGTGGAGTGGTAAGTAAAGGTCGGATCTCAAGGGACAGGTATTGCATTAAATTATCGATTGCAAGTAGTTAGGTCTTAGGGTGTCACAATTTATGTTGGGTTGAGATGGTTATCTAAGCTACTAAGCAAGTGGAACAAAGTGAGCAAAGTAAATGAGAATGTGAACAATTGATGAAAGGTACTAGGGTGTCATTGGTTCATAGGGGATTCATGGTGGTGATCATACAAACATGTTTACATAGTTGCAAGCAAAATATTATTGTAGTGGAATCGAGTTAGTTTATGTCTTACAATTCCTAGGAATATTTGGGTCCCGGAGCCGAGTCGGTCAAGACCGTACAACACCTACAAGTCGACTTAGTTTCTCCCTAGTCACTTTTATACATGGTCTAACAAGACTCGAGTTAGTTTATATCTTACAAGTCTTGTGGGATAGATAAGAGATGTATGCATGCAAGGTTTTCAATCAAGCGATTTATCAAGCATAACATGTGCATAAGTTGACACTACAACAAGCAAGCAATCTTATGAAAGCATATTAGATTAAGTATGGATCTACCCCCATGTTATACTTCCCCTAATTCCCAATTAACCCTAGCTAGAAGATTACTCACACATGATCATGGTAAACAAGTTAATAAGGTTGTCAATCATACTAACTAGTCCAAACATGATGAATGATTATGAAAACAAACAATAATTAAACAAAGGGTAAAGAAATTGTACCAAACTTGTGATGAACAAATGGAAAGAAAGAATAGTAGAAGAAAACTTGATTGATGAATGAAGAGTTGTCAATTCTTCGATAAAACCCCAAATAATCTTCCAATTCCTCAACTAGATCTAAGAGTTCTTCAATAATAATTAAGGAAGGATTAATATATAATTTAGCTAATTGATTTCTAATCTACTCTACTGACTTGATAAACATCTCCTAATACAATGGAGTATTTATACTAAGTATAAGAATTAGGGTAACTAAGGGCTTAAATGACGATTAAGTCCCTAAGAAGAAGATTAGTGCCTTGCAAGTCTCATGAGGAGTCCCATGACCTGCTCCAGTTAGACGCTCGTTCTGCTTGGGGATCCGCCCGTCTCACGCTTGAGACACCCGGATTTAGCCTCGGGTCGCTCGACTTGAGGTCGGGACGCCCGTATTGTTGCACAGCTTGGCTTATCTTCTTCTTGAATGCCTCAAGATCCGTGGGGATCACTAAGGAGTCGTGGAGGTCTTCATCATTGCCCATTTTACTTGGTTTGTTGACTTAGGCCTTTAGTATTAGCATCCTCTTTGTTGCTTGGTCGTTAGATGCGATCAATTTAGCTCCGCTTTTGCTTCCATATGCGCAAGGCTTAGCATCCTCCCCTACAAAGGGCACTAAAACCTCATAGAATGTGCAAACTAGGGAACATAAGATAGAAACAACCCTAATAAGTATTAGAAAGCATGGAAATGAGGCTAGTTAGGGGACTAAATGTGCGCAAATATGAGCCACATCAGTAGCGGTGGCGATAAGACTGTAGTAGGGAGCAGAGCATGCCCAACCTGACCCATGGAAGTAGGAGGTCGTTGTTTTGGCCCTGATCCGAGGATACCTGGTTGCACAAAGGGAGCATAACACAAAAGAGGGCTATGGTTGCAACTATGCTCATTGCCATTATAATTCTGATTGCCATTATAGTTCTGATAATGTTGATTGCCATTATAATTGTGATAACCTCCTCTGGGATAACCTCCACGAAAACTACCATATCCACGTCTGCGACCACCATGCCAATTATGTCGACCACCACGCCATCCTCCACAAAAACCGCCATTGTTATTGTTATTATTTCGCCAATTTGGACCATTGTTACACTGATAATTTTGCACAATTTTGGGTAGATGGAGCGATATTAGTTCTAGCGACAGTAATGGAAGTTGCGAGTTGTAGCTGATTGGAACCGATGTTTGAGCTATTCGTTTTCCCTCCATAATTAAAAGACCCATAACATTTAAAAATGAGGGCAGGGGGTTTAGAAGGGGCAACACTTTAGTAAGGGTTTCATACTGAGAGGGTAACCCACGCAATAATTGCAATAAAAGTTCGTCATTAGAAATATTGCGGCCAACAGCTATGAGAGACTTCGATAATGACTGTAGACGCTCGCAATATTGAGTTATAGTGAGGTTACCTTTTTGAAAATGGTAGAATTCATCTCTCAACTGTAAGGCTTGGGAGTCTTTGTGGTCATTGAAAATAGAATCAATTTTGGTCCATATTTCGAGCGTAGTAGCACCCTTTTTAATCATCATTGTCCGAACAGTCGGTGACAACATAACATAAATCCATGATAGAATGGTTGAGTTGAGCCGCTTCCAAGTTGAATCGCTATTGTTAGCCGGAGTAGAAGTACCGTCGAGATGTCCTTCAACCTGAAAACTCTCTGTAGATACCCAGTATCTGCTGAGACTCCAACAAACACCCAATTATTATCGAACTACAACATGTTTTGGAATCGCGGCGTTTGATCGACAGTTTGTGTACAACTTTACGTCAGAAAACTTAAAACGATTTCGAAAATAAGACATTTCAAAACATTTTAAAAATACCTGGAGTGTTTAATGCACGACGACGGGGTCGCAATGACACTAACTAGAGTCAAAACCGACACCGGACCAAAAAGCAACTCAAAAATTCAAATCCCGACTCCAACAACGAGTCAAACCGAGTCAACCACCAAAAACAAAACATTTCAAACCTTCTACCTTAAGTTTTCCCGGATTTATGTTTGGTCAAGTACCAAACATATGACTGCAAAACCTAGGATAGAACAAATCATGATTGCGTTTGTGTGAAAGCGACAACACACCTCGAAGACCCGCGATGTGGCTCGCGCCTCTTTGAGCAGCCCAGGTGGCCACGTCGCTCAAAACTCACACAACCACTCATTTCCCTATAAATACCCCTCAAATGCCCCCCATTTGAGACTTACACGAGTGTCCGCCCCCTCTTTTCTCCCATAAAATTCTTGACTCGACTTCTTAAGTCACAATCCGACGCGTATTTACGACCTACCGATCGTAAATACAACCCTTTCACATTGTTTGGTACCGTCATCGTGCATTAAATCACTTGACCGACCACTTCAACCACTACACCGTCACTTATCTTAAAACACTCTTTTTACTTACCAAAATGGATTTAATCCGAGTCTTTTCCGACCAAACGAGTTGTTACACTTACGTCGGTCACTCGCCATAACCAAACATGTAAGAATGAGGGTGTAAGAATCCTTTTTTTATCATGTTTTCATTTGCTTCATGACTATAACATGCTAAAACATGCATAACATGAACCAAAACATGGGATAAACGAGCCAAAACTGATTTTTGGCCTGAGACAGAAGCCCCTTAATTAGGTTGCAGGCTTACCCGCGCCTAAATGGGGTGTCCAGGTCAGAGATCAACCGTGTATGTTCTCGTCTTTCCCCTTTAATTCATTTTCGTATTTTTAATCGGTTTTTACCATTTCAAATATTTTCAAACCCTTTTTTATTTTATTTCATTTGTTTTAACCATAAAACATTTTTCACCCTTGGGTCCTCATACCATGACGGTTAAATCCGTGTTTCGATGATAATATTTGGTTAATGACATTTAAAAGGTGTTTAAAACCTTTTATTTCAATTCTTTACATTTTGGGAGGTATTTTAAAACCTTTCATCATTTCTTTACATTTTCAAAACAAGCATATTGGTCACCAACACAAAGTCATCCTTGGTTCTACATACCATGCCGGATTTTAACCCGAGTACGATGATGAGTATCGACTAATGATATTCAAATGAACTTAAAACAATTAGTTCATAATTGTTTTCAAAACTATTCATGTCAAGTTTGTCCAAGTCGAACCCGACACCGAATATTATCAAAATAATGATGATTATCCGAGTCTAGTTCTTCAAATCAACAAATGCGGTCTAAACGACCCTTTCAAATCAAATCGGGTTCAAACACCCATTTTTCAACACGTTTTATAACGTTTTTCAAATGGTCAGAATATGGCATATAACCGTAGGCTGACCCGCGCCTCAAGCAGACCTTTTCTTTCTCATTTTCAGAACCAGGGGAGGCCCCTTTACACCGCCGGCTGGCTCGCGCCTCATGTAGCCGTCTGGTATAGGGCCTGTTCCCCTTCCAGCATTAGTCTATGACGATCCCGACACCGGTTAGCCCGGATATAGGACGGATCAGATGACTATTTGCTTATTCAAAATCACATTTGCAAAATTCCCTACTAAGACAAATGGATCACGTTATGCACCCTAAACCTAATACGGTAAATGGATGTTTAATTTCCGTCTTGCATGTAAATCAATCATTAATCCAACTCGGCATCTTATACTTGATACTTGGATTAAATCAACTGACTTAGAAAGCTCTCACATGTTAGGTTTAAATTATTGGATGCGCATTCATGCATTTAAACCGTTTTATCAACTTTTGCATTCAACCAACCAAGATCGATCGGTAGAGGCGCTACATGACGGGATTAGGTGTCTGATTAAAGGACTTCCCAATACGTACCTTCACCTCTTACTCAGAAACTTTGGATAGTGGACGACCTTATCCAGGGCGTACGAGAGTCATTCTAGAGATACGATGCTAAAGAGGGACGATTTCCTTATCTTTAGTACCTATGTCAAACACTGCTTTGTGCTTCGATTTGTTCGAGGTATAAAGTGGAATTCGAACGGGTTCCAAGCATCCCACAAATGCTTGGTGGCGACTCCGAGCATCTCTAATCGTTTCGAGACCCTTACCGAGACGAAACCGACCGATCTAAAACGATCCGGTCGAAAGCATTTTTACGCCGCCGAGCGTGGCTTTCAAAAAGACCGATGTACGTCCACAGATTGGCCAGGCGTGCATGTGGGCCCATGTCCACAGTTTGGCGACTCCGTTGGGGAAAACTAGGACACTTACGTCATTGTGATCCCTAGATGGTGAGACTCGAACGAGGTCTTGGTTGGAATGCATTAATTGATATTACGGTCACGGTCGGGTTCCTTGTCCGGGCCCACAACCTAACCCTTTTCGACCAATTGGCTCGTCTCGTCGGCGTGAGTTTTCTCACCCCCGCGTTTCGAATCCCGATTGAGTCAAGCATGCCATTGACGTTACACATTTCTGTTTCGTCAAAGAGCTTTCATCACTTTCGAGCACGAGGCTAAGGCACCCTCCTTACACATTTTGTTTGGATTGGCATCCCTCTCGCAAATCGAGGTTTGATTGCTTGGTGTGTAACCCACCCTTCTAAGCCAAAACCCGTGTCAGCATAATGCATAATATAATGAACTGTGAGTGCTTATGTGCTACTTGATCATAAGCCCTTCCGTGTCATTTTCAAACTTTCAAAATTACCCTTTTGCACCGTTATAATGGCCGTTTCAAACCTCGATCTTTCGCCGACCGTTGCACGCCTTTCTAGGCCGTCGTAATGAAGATTTTCAAACCCGGATTTTATAACCATTTCAACACGCCTTTCTATGCCGCCGTAATGACGATTTTCAAACCCGGTTTTTTATAACCATTTCAACACGCCTTTCTAGGCCGTCATAATGACGATTTTCAAACCCGGTTTTTATAACCATTTCAACACGCCTTTCTAGGCCGCCGTAATGACAATTTTCAAACCCGGTTTTTATAACCATTTCAACATGCCTTTCTAGGCCTTTACAACCATTTCAAATCACCTTTTCACGCCGTTATAATCGCCCCGTCTAAACACGGATTTTAACCCGTTTCGCGCCGACAATGGCTCTTTCAAAACCCGAGAAAAGCACACACCCTTTTCTCGAGACACTTTCGAGATCCTGAGGACCATGCACCGTCCCCGAGACCTCTTCAAACATTTCAAACCCGATTTTCAAAACATACAATTTTGAATTTCAAAACCGTCTTGGGAAACAATACACTGTTTTCCGAGCCGATTCAAACTCAAACCGTCTTTTGCAAATAAACTTAAGACAACCCTTTCAACTGATCGACTTGCAGAGATCTCTATCTTCGGAAGCCGCTCATTAAAGCGACGAATGAATCTTTTTGAAAATTTCTATTTTCAAAAACTTCAGTCCACCACTCCAATTCTGCCTCGTGTCTATCGAGTCGAAGCAAACGTACTTATGGGTCTTTACTTATGAGTCGTCTCACCACGAGACCCATCCAATGGCGTCGCGGTCATTATGTTAGACTAGTTTCAAAAGTTCGGTCAACACCGTCACGTCATAAATCGAGTCAGCACCGAGAAACCATGCACGGTCACCCTCATCTTGTTGAGTCTGATCTTTGTCTCGTCCCTTGCGTTGTCTGCGTTCAGTCTTCAAACCGTGTTAGATTGAGTTGTAATGTGAGCCGTTTTTCTGCCTCAGAGCCATGGCCCCGTCTTCAACTTCGTCCGTCAACCACAACAACAATGATAACAACAGAGATGTCACGACCGATCAGCTAGCCAACCTGCTCACCGCTCTTAAGGTCACCCTGGATCGCGTCGAGACCCGTATCGACGCCCTGGAAAATAAAGAAATTGGAGAACATAATACTCCACCTCTGACTGAAACTGAGAAGAGGCTAAAGCTCTTGGAAGAACTGCTCCTAGCCCGAGGTAACAATATCCATCTTGAGAACAACCGAAGGTTCGAACCTGTTGGGGATCAATTACCTGACAACTTTACCCTAACTGATGTGCCTAAGTTCAAAGGAGTGGAGGACCCGCTCAATTATATCCGTGCCTTCAAAGACTACATGGCCATTAAAGGGGTCAAACATGAACTTTTCACCCGGATCTTTCCGTCCTCTTTGGAACCGATCCCTCACCAGTGGTATTACTCCCTTGATCCGAAAAACCTTACTACTTGGGATGAGGTCGCAGTTGAATTCGCCAAACAATACGCTGACAATGTCGAAATCCAAGCCAATACCCGTACTCTTGAGATTCTAACCCAGAATGATAAGGAAGGGTTCACCGAGTTCTTAACCCGTTGGAGGAGGGTGAGTAATCAATTGGTCAGTAAACCGAGTGAATCAACTTTGGTGGAAAAGTTCATCAACAATCTCCGCCCAGTGTATGCCAACTTACTTGAGGTATCTAAATATCAAGACCTTCCAGGATCTGCAAATTCTGGGGACACGCATTGAAGATGACCTCCGGAAGGGTGTCTTGGCCAAGACTACTGGCAGAGGCTACCAAGGATCCACCTCGACCGGGTCTCGCCCTTACGGGCAAACAAACAAGATCGATGAGGTCAACCTCGTTGAACCATCTGCTAAGAGAGCTGAGCGCCCCCAAAGAATGTTCACTAATATAGGGTCAACTTACGCCAGTGCTCTGAAGAGACTCATGGACCAGGGAAGGTTACAACCAATCGGACCCACCCCGGATCCGACCGATGCTAAGAAGTCCCGGTTCTGTAACCCCAATGCCTACTGTCAGTACCATCAAGGGAAAGGGCATGATACTGAAACCTGCTTCAAACTCAAACACATCATCCAAGACATGATTGAGAAAGGAGATTTGCCTTTACCCCCACCGACTAAGCCAAACAACAAAACAAATCCTCTGGGAATCCACGCCATCTCCGACGATAAGCCAACTCTGGACTGCTCTCACCTCATCCTGCCAATTGATGACGAGGTGAATGCCTTGAAGAAAGATCCCTCGGATGGGGTATTTGTGTTTAGTGCCGCCACTATGCTCACCATGTTCCAACAGGTTGAGGAAGCCATAGCCAGTCTCTCCGAGAGGATCACCCGACTTGACGATGCCTACCGTCAACTTATCTTCAATCCTCTGCCACCACGCCTGAGGGAAAGTCCCCCGAGCTCCCAAAACTACCCGCACTAGGACGGATTGCTCCCGCGACCATTCTGGCATGCACCTCACAATAATCACCCCCACAAAAACTACCCCCACAAAAATTACCCTCACAAAAATATCCCTCACAAAAACTACCCACCAAGAAATACCCCTCCAAGGTGCCTTCGAGATCCTGAAATCAACGGCATCTGGAGAGACAACGTTGAAGATGTCTACCTTGTCCCAGAGAAAGAGAAACGGGCGAAAGAGATCGGCCACCTTACCCGGTCCGGACGCCCCTATCAGAACCCGAACAATCCAATGGTCGTTCCAACAACGAATGACCAATTCGTCCCGGAAGTAGACACTCAACCGAGGGCTCCTGAGAATTCAATCCTCAAACAGCTTCAGAAGGCAAAAGTCGAGATCTCGATCTGGCAACTGATCGCAACGACTTTTGAGCATCGACAGGCTTTGCTACAGGCCTTGGGAAAATTAACTGTGCCCTTCACCTCTTCCCCTAAAGAAATAGTGGCACATATGACGAGGGACGCCCCTGACTTGAACAACCCGGTCGTCTTCTCTGACGAAGATATCCCTCCCTTCGGAGTAAATCATAACCTTGCCCTGTACATCACCGTACAATGCCTCAAGAAGAATATGCCCATGGTACTTGTAGATGACGGATCCGCAGTGAATTCCATTCCCCTCAAGACTGCTCACAAGCTGGGGATTAAGGAAGCTGATTTGGTCCCAACAAAACAAGGAGTACGCGCCTACGATGGCACTCGCCGCAAGGTCGCGGGGCTCATCACTCTGACCATCGCAACCGGACCACTGGAAAGACAAACCAGTTTTCAGGTGGTCGACATCGACGCCTCCTTCAATATGCTCTTGGGACGTCTCTGGATCCACGCCGTCAAGGCGGTTACCTCAACTCTCCACCAGAAAATCCGGGTCCCCTTCAACGGGAAAACAATCACAATTCCTGCTTCCCCGATCAAAGCTGTCATGAGAAAGGGAATAGCCTCCCAAACTATTGAGGAAGATGATAACGAAATGTGGGGATTCCAAGCTGTGAATGCCATAACTGATGAATCAACACCCTTTGATTGTGACCCGTTTGCCAACCTCACAGTCAACCGTATCATGATGCGCCAGGGTTACTTCCCGGGCTTACCCCTCAATCCACTGAAGAACACCTTGCCTCCCTTGAAACAGGCTAAGATCCCCAAAATTCCCTTCGGACTGGGATATGAACCTACCGATGAAGATATCCAGGAGATGAACCTCCTAGTCCGAAAACGCAAGAAGCACGGAGTTATCCTCCGTCCCTATCATCTGACCTTCAATGGATATTTTGTCCCCGAGGGAGAGTCCGAGCTCTACCATGGCTTTCCGGAGCCGATCTATGACTCTGTGGCCAAGGCTAGGTACCCGGGTAGGGAAGTCTTCCAGGACTGCTACTTCATCCCCGACAACACCGAAGCTGCATCAACTGAGTCTAAGCCGTCGTCATGCCTCGATGGACAAGCTGTCACTCTCCTCTTTGGGGAAGATAACATCAAGCACCTCGACTATGAGGACATTATCAACATCGCCCTGAAGGACAATCAATTTAACCCAACCGCCTTGATCTCTGACACTGACCCGGAGAAAGCTACACAGGGCTGGAGGAAGACCGTCAAGTGGACCGATCGCCAAGGCCGCATTCTCAAGATCACAACTAGAGAAGGCCTTATGTTCAAGGAGGGAAGTGAAAAATAATCTGAATCTGAGTCTGAGCCGGAGTCAGAGTCTGTCATAGCTCCTAACACTCCGGATGTCCCAGTCAAGGTCCCCTTCCCACTGTTCTATCACAAAGTCGTGGCCGATTCAGAGGCTGAGTCTACTAGGGTCACCCCCACTCCCATGAAAGGTGATGATACCGTCGTTTTAGTACCAAAAATAAATACCTAAGTACTACTAACAGAAAGTAGCGGTAAGTAGGGTCGATCTCCACAGGGAGGCAAAAATAAGATTTACCTGTTTTAAATTAGTCTAAGAGTAACGGAGGTTTGAGTATGATTTCTAAACTAAGCGAGGTGGCAAGAGAAATCCGGCGATAAAAATAAAGGGATTAACAATAAAGAGAGAGAACTAGGATTGTCGGGTCATCAATGAATGTCAGATAGTTGCAGCTAAGGTCACATATCGGTCACTTGTATCGGTCTAAGGGGCAACGAATATCTCCTTCCGGACTCAATTCACCCTAAGACACTATTATATTAGCTTCCTCCCTCACTAAAGCATCCTAATGTTCACTGCAGGTCTTACCCATTCCAACCTTCCGGTCTAGGTCAAGGTGTACCGTGATTTATTACCTATTTGCGTCGACTCAAATAGACAAGAACAATTATATATGCAGTGATTAACAACAAAGACATGATTTAAGCAACAGATCTGCAAACCTAATTAGCAACTAACATCAATTCATTGAATCCCCTAAATCCTAGCAAGAGAATTAGCTAAACATAATAATGAATAAAGCAAAAGAGAAAGATGAAGCAAGAACAAACATAATGAAGAAATAAGCAAGAGAGAATTAATATAAAAGAGAGAAAATAAAGGTTACAGAAGTTTAGAATCCGGCAATAAAAACAAGGTAGCAGCAGCGATTAAGAGTAAAACAGTATATAAGATGTGATAAGTGATGTTTATTAACCTAATGACGACTTCCTTATATAGGGAAGTGAAAATAAACAAAAGATAACCTAAACACGGATTAAAAATCCCGAGTATAATAGCTAAATACTCGATCGAGGACTTTTATATCACTCGATCGAGCAAATCCAAGCTAAACCCTCTCGATCGAGTACTTTAGGTACTCGATCGAACACTCATTAAATAGGCACTACTCGATCGAGTAGAAAAAGGAGTCGATCAAACACAATTGTACTCAATCGAGTACTTTCCAGCGCACAATTCCTGCTTCGCACACTGAACTTCAAATGGCTGCCATTTCTTCGTTACTTGGGCAAACAGGGTGTTTCCAGTGGCGTTGGAAAGCTAAGAGGACAAGATTTCATCTTCAATTGGAATCACCTTAAAATCAGTTGTATAACTCGAGATATGGCTCTTCAAAGTAGGCACTAGTAATTTGAAGTTCTTCCTTTGCTCGCCTAGCTATCTTACTTCTTTGCGCATCACAATTAGTAGTTTCCAAGCTCCAACTCAAATCATATCCTAAATGCATGCATAGGGACGTGTTTTAGGCTTGATTATGGACCTTTCTGGTTCATACCTGCAAATAATACAAGACAAACCAAAGTAGACGATTCGGGGGACATTTGTAGCTAAACACTACTAAATATGCATAGAAATGCGTGCAAATGAAGTACAAAATACCTATATAAAATGCACGCATCAAATCTCCCCAAACCAAAGTTTTGCTTATCCCCAAGCAAACTATATGCAAAACTAATGGAACAGAAAAGACCAAAGACCACTCGATCGAGTGATTTTGCAAAGGTCGTATAGGGAGTTTCCTTAACTTCCCCTCTTTTTACTTCTAATTCATTATTCATCATTCTTTTTCGACTATCTTCCATTTATGCAATCAAAAAACCCCAAATTCCTCCATTTTTCTTTCCCATTTGCCAAATCCGCCACCTACATTTTATTCCTTGTTAATTAATCGTGCATAGCCCTCTACTTTCCCCTTGATTCGTGTTGCTTTACTCGGTCTATTAAGGGTATTAGGGTTTACGATTTTTCGATCAAAAAATTGTCATTATTGCTTGTTGGTTGTCGATTAATTGCTATTTGTAGGTTCCTAATCATCAAGTAAGTGATTCCTACACTTCTTTGCATTTTAATTTCGTTAATTTTGCTTTCTATGAAGTGAATTAGGATTAGGGTTTCGAAATTCCTTATTTGGTCGAGTTTTTCGACTATAATTGTAATTGTTAGCCCTATTCGTCTTGCTTGATGATCAAATCCCGTCTCCTCATTGATTTTTGCATGTTTAATTCGAATTTTTGCGAGAAATTTGCGATTAGGGCTATTTTCAGTCGAAATTTTCGACTGTAAACTGGGTTTTGCTGCTGCCATATGCTTAATTCGCCTTAATTGTTGCTTCATTGGCTGCCATTGTTGCCTGTTACCCGCACCCTATCGCTGTTTTACCTGCTGTCATTCGAATTTTTGAGGAAAAATATGGGAATTTGGGCTGTTAGTCGAATTTTATTTCGACTATTTGGGGAATTGTCATACTGTTTTCACGCTGTTTTCATGATGTTTAGCTGCTGTTTTCTTACCAATTCCCCCTGCCCTATTTGTTCAGGATGAATTCTAGCTCTATGCCTTCTACGAGCTCCGCTTCTAGTCCATCCCTGTCTCTGTCTGAGACGGTAGTCCCTGCTGCTACTACCGTCTCGGCACCTGCCAGTACCTCTGTTTTTCTGGTTTCTGCCGCCGGTATGGTTTTTACGCCGGCTAGCACTGCTGCTAGCCCTGTTTCAGCTGCCACCTCAGTCACAGCCACTACTACCGCTAGCACTGCTGCTAGTCTTTCCTCTTCAGTGGCGGTGACAGCAGCAGCCACAGCCTCCACTTCAGCCATAGTGAGCACACCTGTGGCGGACTCACCAGCAGCTTCGTGTGCTTTCAGAGCGGCCCTAGTTCCTCGTCCCGTCGGAGGATGGGCTTCTACCTCAGGTTCTAGAGGCCGGGTTCGGGGTCGGGGTCGTGGTCGTGGTCGTGATACACCAGCTCCTAGTACTTCTGCTACTCCTTCTGGCATGGTCACTGTTCGAGGGGACGACTCCCTCGACTCCCACCCTGAGTACCCGCAGGTAATTTTTGTTAATGGTGTACATCGTAAGAGGTTTTATAACCTAGTTGGCTGTGAGTTTCCCCTTACCCGGTTCTTAGACCGTCCGTCACTTGAGAGACTCGGTTTCTACGAGTCAGTTTGTGAGCTTTTACGGGGCACGGGGATGGTCGGACTCATCACTATGAGTGGCCATACCTTTCTGGAGCTGAGCCTCGAGTTCTTCAGCTCCTTCACCTTCTCCTCCGGGGCACACGACGTTGTCCCCACTAGTCTTTCCGTGTCATTCCGGTTGTTCAACCGGACTTTTTCGATGACATTGGAGGAGTTTGGTACCAGACTCGGCCTTTCCTTTACGGGCTTCACTGCTGCCCCTAGGAAGGTCATTTGTCAGCTTTGGCGGACCTTGGCCCAGACCACCTTTCCCGAGCGAAAGCTCGCGCAGGTCCACCTTCCCCATGCCCGTTACTTTCTTAGACTGATGGGGAGCACCATTTTTGGCCGAAGGGAGCCAAACAACATCAACAACAACGAGCTCTCCATCTTAGGCGGTTACCTGAACATTGACTGCGAGGGTCCTTTTACCCTCAACATCGCCTATCTGACCGCCCAGTACTTCCAGGTCGAAGGGGAGAAGGACACGGGATCTATTGTCTGCGGTGGCATAGCCACCATTCTTGCCCGTTCCTTCTTCCCTGCCTTTCCTCGTGACTTACCGTACCTAGAGGGAGATAGGTACCTGAGCCTAGCGTCTATGAACTCTTAGACCTGGCTTAATTCTGACTACCGGACTTGGAAGATAGACGGTTCCTTGTCAGTGGACCTACCTTGCACCACTCTCCCCCGTCTAGCCCCTTTGCCTACTATCGCACGGGGCGCCCGACTTCCACCTCTATCTGACTACCACCTCCAGGTCCGCCCACCTACTACTTTACTTGCCGCTAGAAAGCGGCGTAGACTTGAGACCGGAGAGGAGTCCATACCTTCTGGGAGCGGTCAGCCTTCCACGGCCACTCCTACACCCATCCCGATCCCTACTCCTACTCCTACTCCTACTTCCGCACCTGCCGACCAGACACAGACACAGCCGGTCCTACCGGCTAATTTTGTACCTCCACCACCCTTTGAGGCGTCCTCGGTCATGGACCAAGGGAGCCGTGACGGTTTGTTAGTTGAGATTGTAGAGAGACAGGCTCGTATGGAGCGGCACATAGCTTTGACTTTGTTCCCTCTATACGAGTATCACATGCGACGACACCGTCCGATCCCAGAGGGTTGGCCACACCCTTCCTTTTACCGGTACCCAGCTGATGGGTACCCGGAGTCTGCTGAGGAGGAGGAGGACGACGACGACGAGGATCCGGCAGCGGCGGCGGAGAGAGCTCGAGTTGAGTAGAGGAGGAGGAGAGAGCGGTAGGTGGACCCGGACTTCACGGTGACGGTTGAGGACGTGCGTGACAGCGACGAGGAGGCTGACGAGTAGCTGCTGGTCTACTAACTTCCCCAGTTTTCTGGCTGGTTTGGGGAAGTTCGTGTTTTGTATGTCCATCTCACTCTTTTATTTTTGTCTCCTATTTATTTTATTATCTTTTATTCTTTATTGGTTGTATATTCCCGTTCCCCTGTATATATCTGCTGGTGTATGCTGGAGGACAACGAGGGCGTTGTCCGTTTTTGTTTGGGGAGGGTATTGCATCCTTTTGAGTCTGCATTTGCATTTGTTTTGCATTCACGTTTATTTATTTCAGCTTGCATTGTTTATTTATTTCATTAAAAATCAAAAAAAAAAATCAAAAAATTAATTATTAGAAAATTTTCAAAAATTCAAAAATATTCACGTTTATTTTTGCATATAGGTTGAGTCGGAACGGTTGATTTCCGTGATGATATTGCACTATAACTTGTCATTTTACTTGAGCCTTGCACTTCTGTTGATAGTTATTAGCTTTGTCATACGCATAGTCTACGAGTTTTTGTTCAAATATAGCTGACTGTTTAGACTTGACCTGATAAATTGGCAACCTACTTTATAATTTCTGAGGTTTAGAGCCCATAACCGGTGACATTCATGACCAGTTCATTAGGAATTGAGAGTAGTACTCCATGCATAGCATGTTCATCATTTTTGCATTTTTATGACATTCGATTTCTTGTCAAATGCACACATTCGGGTTTGTGGTCGGTGTCACATGCAGGGAGGTGCTTGCAAATTTTCCCTTTTTCTTATATTTTTCACCCATTTAGCCAAAACTTGCCTTTTTGACTCATTAGCTACATCCCAAACTGAGCATGCCTAGTCAAGCTAGTTTAGTATGTCCTTTTGTGGTATGATTTTCCGTCTGCAGTTTGGCCCGTATTATTTGATTGGAGTTGGTGAAAATAGAGGAAGGAGAAAAAGAAAGGAAAAAAAAAGAATTGAAAAAAGAAAAAAAAAAAAAAAGAGAGAGAGAGAGAGAGAGAGAAAAACGTGAAAAGAAGAAAAAATGAAAAAAAAAATTGTGATTCACGTAAAAAAAAAAGAAAAAAAAAGTTGAAAATTATTTGATATGTTTCAGTTGATTCATTTAGACGGTATTAAAAAAGGAAAGTTTGTGACCGTCTAACTCCTCAATTCTTATTCCATATTTTTTTAGGAGATTGTGTATGAGATTAATGAGTTGTGTGCCAACTGAAGGGCACTTGTACTTTATTTTTCAGTCAGTTTAGATTCGGACGGTCTTATATGGTCCTGTTAGGAACTAGCTTGACGCTTCTACCTCCAAATTACCATAACTTGTTTTGCCTTTTCTCACCTGAACCTCACTATTCCCATATTATTTGTAAGCCCTCGGCTGTGACGGACATTAATGGTTGGAGTGTGTGCATTAGTACTTGAATCGTCTTTTATTTTTGTTGCATGCATGCTATGTAGGTCGCAGTTAGGTGAGTGACTGTTTCTCCTTCTCTCTTTTACATATAACATTCACCCTTTGCTTCATGAGAGAAGGGTGACCACGTGAGAGTCCGATTTTGTTGGTCTTGCAAGGTCGATAGGTTGGCTATATTTTTGAACAGCTTATAACTCGTTTGCGTATTGACTGCTTAGCTATAACTGTTAATTTTTGTTGCATTAAATTGGTTCAAGTAGACAAGTTAAGCTAGCTCTGAGTTTTCATTTCCGTTCCATTAGTTGCATTTTAGTTTACTCGAGGACGAGTAAAGGTTCGGTTTGGGGAGATTTGATACGTGCATTTTGTATAGTCTTTTTAGCCTATTTTAGCACGTATTTCTATGTACTTTCGTAGTGTTTATAATGCATTTTTGCCCCCGAATTGGCTACGTTGGTTCGTTTTGTCCATTTTGTAGAAATGAACGTGAAAGTAGTGGAATCGTACCATTTTTCGTCCTTTTTGCATCCATTTTGAGGAGACGGGATTTTCCGGAGTGAGTTCCTGCATTGGGATGCGTGAAGGCACGGTCTACGAGGCAGTCGGTCACGAGTTTGAGCTGATTTGAAGGAAGAATACTCGATCGAGCTCTTTTATTACTCGATCGAGTGATTTCTGTGGCTAAGGATGTTCGATCGAGCATTATTTTACTCGATCAAAAAGTGCTGAAAATTGAGGTTACTCGATCGAGTAACAATTCTACTCGATCGAGTAGATATTTTGGATAAATGCTCGATCGAGTGGTTTCAGACTACTCGATCGAGTGGTTTTGGCTGGCGTGGGCTTTAATTAGCCCGTGAACTTGTTTTAGTGTTTGGACTTAGTAGTTTTTCTATTTAAGCATACGTCAACTAGGTCATTAGCATCTTTTATCATACATTCTACTCTATCTAAGTTTTATCTATCATTTCCATCTTCACAAAAGAGTGCTTTGCTTTTCTTCTCTTGTAACTTTTACTTTCGGGGTTATTTAGCTCAGATTCGTTTGTTCTTTACGCCGGATTCTTACGATTGTAATCTCTTTCTCCCTTTTAATATTAATCTTTCTTTCATTTGCTTTAATTGTTTGTTTTGTTTCCTTTTAATTTCTACCCTAATTACTTTTTATGCAATTTAATTGTTGTTTTATCATGTTTAATATTGGTTATTTCTTTGTTATTAGTTTTGACATTAATAGCGATATGAGTAGCTAAATCTGTTTCATGTTAGGATTAGGGGATCTACGGTAGAAATGTGACGATGTAGTAAATAAGTTAGACGAATTAATTGTGAGATTCTGTCACCATAGCAATATAACTGTATTTACCGACTTAGTTGAGTGCACGCTTATGCGTCACCCTTTTAATCTGGTTAAATTTAATCCTAGATCGGAAGATTGGACTAAATAGACCTGCTATGAACAGTAGACTATCCTGACGAGGACGGAAGTTAAGTTAGTGGAAGTTTAGGATAGAAAGTGGACCGGAAGGACCTTTCCATATCCGTCTCGCAGTAATTTATCTAAGTTGTTTACAGTTGAGTCACTGAACTACCGTAGTGAACCGAAATCCTGACATGTCCCCTCTTTATTGATAGTTTATCACCCTTTTTCTGCCTTAATTGCTCTTTCTTTATTTCTCTTCCCTTTGCACTTTTAGTTTAGAAATCAAATTATAAACACCCCCCATTTGTGACCAAATAGACGGACTCTTACAGATATCTTGCCTCCCTGAGGAGATCGACCTGACTTCCCTAGCTATATAGTTAGTTTAGTTAGTTATTTTTGATAGGTATACGACAGCCCTGTCAAATTTTGGCGCCGTTGCCGGGGAGAAAGAGATTACAATCGCAAGAATCAGGCGTAAAGAACAAACGAATCCGAGCTAAATAACCCCGAAAGTAAAAGTTACAGTAGAAGAAAAGCAACGCAGTCTTTTGTGAAGATGGAAATGATAGATAAAACTTAGATAGAGTAGAATGTATGATAAAAGAAGTTAATGACCTAGTTGACGTATGCTTAAATAGAAAAACTATTAAGTCCAAAAACTAAAACAAGTTCACGGGCTAATTAAAGCCCACGCCAGCCAAAACCACTCGATCGAGTAGTCTGAAACCACTCAATCGAGCATTTCTCCAAAATATCTACTCGATCGAGTAGAATTGTTACTCGATCGAGTAACCTCATTTTTCAGCACTTTTTGATCGAGTAACATAATGTTCGATCGAACACCCTTAGCCACAGAAATCACAAGATCGAGTAATAAAAGAGCTCGGTCGAGTATTCTTCCTTCAAATCAGCTCAAACTCGTGACCAACTGCCTCGTAGACCGTGCCTTCACGCATCCCAATGCAGGAACTCACTCCGGAAAATCCCGTCTCCTCAAAATGCATGCAAAAAGAACGAAAAATGGTATGATTCCACTACTTTCGCGTTCACTTCTACAAAACGAACCAAAGTAGCCAATTCGGGGGCAAAAATGCAATATAAACGGTACGAAAGTACATAGAAATATGTGCTAAAATAGGCTAAAAAGACTATACAAAATGCACGTATCAAATCCAAAATTTGATACCGTCGTTTTAGTACCAAAAATAAATACCTAAGTACTACTAACAGAAGCTAGCGGTAAGTAGGGTCGATCTCCACAGGGAGGCAAAAATGAGAATTACCTGTTTTAAATTAGTCTAAGAGTAACGGAGGTTTGAGTATGATTTCTAAACTAAGCGAGGTGGCAAGAGAAATCGGGCGATAAAAATAAAGGGATTAACAATAAAGAGAGAGAACTAGGATTGTCAGGTCATCAATGAATGTCAGATAGTTGCAGCTAAGGTCACAGATCGGTCACTTGTATCGGTCTAAGGGGCAACGAATATCTCCTTTCGGTCTCAATTCACCCTAAGACACTATTAGCTTAGCTTCCGCCCTCACTAAAACATCCTAATGTTCACTGCAGGTCTTACCCATTCCAACCTTCCGGTCTAGGTCAAGGCGTACCGTGATTTATTACCTATTTGCGTCGACTCAAATAGACAAGAACAATTATATATGCAGTGATTAACAACAAAGACATGATTTAAGCAACAGATCTGCAAACCTAATTAGCAACTAACATCAATTCATTAAATCCCCTAAATCCTAGCAGGAGAATTAGCTAAACATAATAATGAATAAAGCAAAAGAGAAAGATGAAGCAAGAACAAACATAATGAAGAAATAAGCAAGAGAGACTTAATATAAAAGAGAGAAAAGAAAGGTTACAGAAGTTTAGAATCCGACAATAAGAACAGAGTAGCAGCAGAGATTAAGAGTAAAACAGTATATAAGATGTGATAAGTGATGTTTATTAACCTAATGACGACTTCCTTATATAGGGAAGTGAAAATAAACAAAAGATAACCTAAACACGGATTAAAAATCCCGAGTATAATAGCTAAATACTCGATCGAGGACTTTTATATCACTCGATCGAGCAAATCCAAGCTAAAACCTATCGATCGAGTACTTTAGGCACTCGATCGAACACTTATTAAATAGGCATTACTCGATCAAGTAGAAAAAGGAGTCGATCGAACACAATTGTACTCGATCGAGTACTTTCCAGCGCACAATTCCTGCTTCGCGCACTGAACTTCAAACGGCTGCCATTTCTTTGTTACTTGGTCAAACAGGGCGTTTCCATTAGTGTTGGAAATCTAAGAGTACAAGCTTTCATCTCCAATTGGAATCACCTTAAAATCAGTTGCAGAACTCGAGATATGGCTCTTCAAAGTAGGCACTAGTAATTTGAAGTTCTTCCTTTGCTCGCCTAGCTATCTTACTTCTTTGCGCATCACAATTAGTAGTTTCCAAGCTCCGACTCAACTCATCTCCTAAATGCATGAATAGGGACGTGTTTTAGGCTTGATTATGGTCCTTTCCGATTCATACCTGCAAATAATACAAGACAAACCAAAGTAGACGATTCGGGGGACATTTGTAGCTAAACACTACTAAATATGCATAGAAATGCGTGCAAATGAAGTACAAAATACCTATATAAAATGCACGCATCAAATATCCCCAAACCAAACATTTGCTTGTCCTAAAGCAAATTAAATGCAAACTAATGGAATGGATATAAAAGCTCAGAGCTAGCTATAACTTGTCTACTTGAACCAATTTAATGCAATCGAAAATTAACATTCATAGCTACAACAGTCAATACCCAAACGAGTTGTATGATGCCCATAAATAGAGCTGACCTATCGACCTTGCAAGACCAACAAAATCGGACTCTCACGGGTCACTCTTCTCTCATGAAGCAAAGGGTGAATATAAATGTGTAAGAGAGAAAGAGAGAACAATCACTCACCTAAACTGCGACCTACATAACATGCATGCAACAAAAATGAAAGACGATTTAAGTACCATACACACATTCCAACCAACAATGTCCGTCACAGCCGAGGGCTTACAAATGATATGGGAAAGTGAGGCTACAGGCGAGAAAAGGCAAAATAAATTATGGAAATGTGGAGGGAAAGCGTCAAGCTAGCTCTTAAACAGGACCATATAAAACCATCTGAATCTCAGCTGACTAGAAAATAAAGCACAAGTGCCCTTCGTTGGCACAAAACTCACTAACCAAATACACTATCTCCTCAAAAGATATGAATAAAACGGGGGAGTAGACCATCACAAGATAGACTAAGCACAAAATGGTCTCTTTTCAAATTCCAATTCTTTTTCTTCTTTTACTTCACTGATTTCACGTTTTTTCTTTTTTTTTCATTTTTTTTTCTTTTTCTTTTTTTTTTACGTCTCTTCTTCATTCTTTCTTTCCAATTTCTTTCTTTTTCACCAACTCCGTACAAATGAAAGTGAGCCGAACTCGCAACAAAATGAAACATACCGGAATAATTACACTAAACTAGCTTGACTGGCAGGCTAAATTTTGGGTGTAGCTAATGGGTCAAAAAGGCTATATTTGGCTAAAGTGGAGCTAAATGAGTAAAAATGAAAGAAAGGGATATTGTAAGCACCTCCCTGCATGTGACACCGACCACAAACCCGAATGTATGCAAGTGACAAGCAATCGAATTTCATAAAAGTGCAAAAGTGATGAAACATGTTATGCAAGGAGTACTACTCTCAATCCTACATGAAACCGGTCACAAATGACACCAGTTATACGGCTCTAAAACTTAGAAATTGTAAAGTAGGTTGCCAATTTATCAGGTCAAGTCTACACAAATACTATATTTTCAACATTAACTCGTAGATATGTGCATGACTAAACTAATAACTGTCAATTAGATGCAAGGCTCAAGTAAAAATGACAAGTTAAAGTGCAGTTTCATCACGGAAATCTACCGTTCCGACTCAACCTATATGCAAAATGAAACGTGAATATTTTTTTATTTTTATAAATTTTTAATTTTTATGAGATTTTTAATTTTTATAAAAATAAACAACAATGCATACATAAATTAAACGTGATAACAGAAATGCAGTAAAAACAACATGCAGACACAGATATGGATGCATAACCTCCCCAAACCAAACCGTACAATGCCCTCATTGTACCCAAAAATAGGGAAAGGAAATGCAAACTAAAAAGGAGAGAGTGGAGGTGCGGAAAACTCACAAGAATACGCGAAGAAGGGACCTCCCCAAACCAGCCAGCAACATGGGAGGTCACAAACAGCTTCACAGTGGCGTCACAGGAAGCGAATCAAAGCAGACTAACTCGATCGAGGAACAGGAGTTGCAAAAGTGATCGATCGAGGAAAATGGGCTACATAAGTACTCGATCGAGAAGAACTGGTTACTCGATCGAAATGGCAATTTCTGTGGGTGCTCGATCGAGGAAGATTATCATTCGATCGAGGGAGTTAGGAACTCGATCGAGTAGAACTGTGCTCGATCGAGAGCCCCCTAATGCGCGAACTCTTAGGCCTCAGTGAAATACCTGCAAAAGACGCGAATAGCAACCACAAATACGACCAAAGACCAAGCCTAAATTGTTCAGAGTCTATGGTTGCAAAACCATTTATTACACACATAAAACTGAAATGTAAAACAGCTAAGAATTTAAACTCCGGGTTGCCTCCCGGGACAGCGCTAGTTTCAGACAGGTCCCAGCTCGACCTTCTTTTCTTTCAGTCAGCTACTCTAAATGAGCCCAGTCAAAACAGCTCAAAGCACGCAGCAGCCGATCAAATAACTGCGCATGTGCTACACAAAACTGTAAGTAGCACCATAATATAATAATAATATAGGAAATTGAAATGTGCATCCGTTTAAGCCTAACGAATTTCCTATGACAGCTCCCAAATTTATCCACAAAATAATTCTGCCCTCCAGCTAAGGGCGAAATATAGAAGCTCAAATTAACCGCGAGTGGAAAATAAGAGAGCTCATGAGCATTTGACTCAAAAATAACGCGAGTAGAATCCAGATGCACTGACGGGTTTGTATTGTGAGGTGAAGGCATCTGGTCTGCTAAAGGGGAAGGTGGGTATTCATCCCAAATGCAAGGGACGGTAAAGTCAATTGGGTCAATTGGGTCTTCAATAATAGGTTCATCCATAATATCATCATAACTATCCCATTTAACCTCAAGACCGTCAAAACTTCTCTCCTCACTCTCCTTATAGCTAGACTCCTCAGTAGGGAAGTTCTCAAAGAGAGCTTCCCAGTCGTCCTCACTATCTGTGCAAGAATCATAGATGGGTTCTAAATTATCCTTATAAAAGGGATTATCAACCACGTTAATGGTCTCCTCTATTTCCCCGTCAGTATTTCCTAAAACGGTTTCCAAGGTCTTACCCACCCCCTCATCTGAGTCAACATAAAGAGAGAAATTGGGTTTAAGAGTTTCAGTAGCAAACCATTCAAAAAATTCTAATACCTCTTTTACGGGGATTCCATCGAAATCCCACTTACCATTAGCCTCGAGGTATGCTCGCGTAGGGACATTAATTCCCCGGATGATAGACTGGCATATTTGGAGTCCCGAAAGCATTCCTCGTCTTGGTTCGAGCCACTCCTCCCACCTGTCTATATAAGAACCAAAACTTTCGTTCTCTCTCTGCGGCAAGTCAAGAACGAAAGACATGAGAATGGTCTCAAGGAACCGAGGTTCCTTGAGACAAGAAATAGACTAAATAAAAACAGATAAAACTACGCTGCCTGCCCGGCAACGGCACCAAAATTTGATACCGTCGTTTTAGTACCAAAAATAAATACCTAAGTACTACTAACAGAAGCTAGCGTTAAGTAGGGTCGATCTCCAAAGGGAGGCAAAAATGAGATTTGCCTGTTTTAAATTAGTGTAAGAGTAACGGGGGTTTGAGTATGATTTCTAAACTAAGCGAGGTGGCAAGAGAAATCGGGCGATAAAAATAAAGGGATTAACAATAAAGATAGAGAACTAGGATTGTCGGGTCATCAATGAATGTCAGATAGTTGTAGCTAAGGTCACAGATCGGTCACTTGTATCGGTCTAAGGGGCAACGAATATCTCCTTCCGGTCTCAATTCACCCTAAGACACTATTAGCTTAGCTTCCGCCCTCACTAAAGCATCCTAATGTTCACTTCAGGTCTTACCCATTCCAACCTTCCGGTCGAGGTCAAGGTGTACCGTGATTTATTACCTATTTACGTCGACTCAAATAGACAAGAACAATTATATATGCAGTGATTAACAACAAAGACATGATTTAAGCAACAGATCTGCAAACCTAATTAGCAACTAACATCAATACATTGAATCCCCTAAATCGTAACAGGAGAATTAGCTAAACATAAAAATGAATAAAGCAAAAGAGAAAGATGAAGCAAGAACAAACATAATGAAGAAATAAGCAAGAGAGAATTAATATAAAAGAGAGAAAAGAAAGGTTACAGAAGTTTAGAATCCGGCAATAAGAACAAGGTACCAGCAGAGATTAAGAGTAAAACAGTATATAAGATGTGATAAGTGATGTTTATTAACCTAATGACGACTTCCTTATATAGGGAAGTGAAAATAAACAAAAGATAACCTAAACACGGATTAAAAATCCCGAGTATAATAGCTAAATACTCGATCGAGAACTTTTATATCACTCGATCGAGAAAATCCAAGCTAAAACCTCTCGATCGAGTACTTTAGGTACTTGATCGAACACTTATTAAATAGGCACTACTCGATCGAGTAGAAAAAGGAGTCGATCGAACAGAATTGTACTCGATCGAGTACTTTCCAGCGCACAATTCCTGCTTCGCGCACTGAACTTCAAATGGCTGCCATTTCTTTGTTACTTGGTCAAACAGGGCGTTTCCAGTGGCGTTGGAAAGCTAAGAGGACAAGCTTTCATCTCCAATTCTAATTACCTTAAAAGCAGTTGTAGAACTCGAGATATGGCTCTTCAAAATAGGCACTATTAATTTGAAGTTCTTCCTTTGCTCGCCTAGCTATCTTACTTCTTTGCGCATCAGAATTAGTAGTTTCCAAACTCCGACTCAACTCATCTCCTAAATGAATGCATAGGGACGGGTTTTAGGCTTGATTATGGTCCTTTCCGATTCATACATGCAAATAATACAAGACAAACCAAAGTAGACGATTCGGGGGACATTTGTAGCTAAACACTACTAAATATGCATAAAAATTTGTGCAAATGAAGTACAAAATACCTATATAAAATGCACGCATCAGGTGACAACCTGGAGCCTGTTCCAGGGGCCACCTCCTCTGCTGTGTCGCCTCTGACTGACCACGAGATGTTTGTCCTTTCCGAGCTTTTCGCTCGTGTCAACTTAATGATCGCTAAGTTTGCTTATGACTCGTCTCAATTTAACTACAATGCAACTCTGAATGACTATGAGGAATTTGACTTGAGTGACTACCCACCTCACCTAGCCAAAGAACTTGACAAACGGGAAACAAGAACCCCCATCATTGAGGAGACCGAACTTATTAATGTAGGGACCGACAATACACCCCAAGAACTTAGGATAGGGACAACCTTGGACCCCTCGGAAAGACAACAGTTCATTGACCTCCTCCACGAATACAAGGACGTATTCGCATGGTCCTACAGAGATATGCCCGGGATTGACAGGGAGATTGCAGAGCACCGGATACCTATTAAACACGGAGCTAAACCTGTGAAGCAGAAGTTACGCCGGATGCGTCCTGAATTGGCCCTAAAAATCAAGGAAGAAGTGGATAAACAGTTCAAGGCTGGGTTCATCAAAGTGTCTGAATACTCTGATTGGGTGGCCAACATTGTGCCCGTACCAAAGAAAGACGGAAGAATTCGGGTTTGCGTCGACTTCAGGGATCTGAACAGGGCGAGTCCGAAGGACGACTTCCCTTTGCCACATGTTGACATTCTGGTGGACAATACCGCCGAACATGCCCTCCTATCATTCATGGACGGGTATGCTGGGTACAACCAGATTAAAATGGTTGAGGAAGACATGCACAAGACTGCATTCAATACACAGTGGGGTACGTATTACTACACGGTCATGCCCTTCGGCCTCATCAACGCCGGAGCAACCTATCAAAGAACCGCTACCACTCTCCTACATGATATGATGCACAAGGAGGTAGAGGTATATGTCGATGACATGATCATCAAGTCAAGAGAACGGGACGGCCACATCAGCGCCCTTCGGAAATTCTTCGCTCGTCTGCGGAAATATAACATGAGACTAAATCCTCAGAAGTGTGCATTCGGGGTCACCTCCGGAAAACTCTTGGGACATGTCGTTAGCAAAAGAGGCATTGAGATTGATCCAACCAAAATTAAAGCCCTTCAAAGAAATGCCTCGGCTAGAACGAGAAGGAGATTCGGGGATTTCTCGGTCAGGTCCAATACATCAGCCGCTTCATTGCCAAGCTCACCATGATTTGTGAACCGATATTCAAGAAGCTTCGCGCCTCCGATCACACCGATTCGGACGACGACTGTCAAAAGGCCTTTGACAGGATAAAGGAAATCCTATCCAAACCTCCTGTCCTCATGCCACCTAAACCGGGGATTCCTTTATCCCTATACCTGACTGTTACCAACACAGCCATGGGAGCAATTTTAGCACAAACAGTCGACGGCGAAGAACGAGCCATCTACTACATCAGCAAAAAGTGTGGGGTAATATCCGTATAATACCCTTTAATTATAGGATTATAACGCAAAATTTACATGTGATTATAGTCATAAAACGAATAACATGATGAAACGATTAAGCAATAGAAATAACCTTCGGTCCTAGTGCAATATGGCAATGAGAGATCAAAGTAGACCTCCTCCTAAATGATGCACCCAAGATTGTCCGAGAAATGCCCTTGTGCTAGAATGAATCCTCTAATTGCCTTGCAATATAGAGAGGATTATTTGTGAGGTTTTGTTTAGATGTGAGATCTAAAGTTTTGAGAGGAATTTTCTCAAAACCCTAATGTTTTCTCAAATGAATTAGCATTAGGTTACAAAAGAGAGAGAGCTCTCTTTTGTCTATACCATTCGGCCAAAACCGAGTCCAAGGAGAGGATATGGGCTTTTCCATTTCCTCTTCATTTTAACTCGTGGTCCGAACCCAAATAACTAAATGTATATGACACGGTCTAATTATAAACTGTCATCGGTTATCGGAAATTAAGGCATCAACTAATAATACGGGTTAGTTGAATTATTAATACGTGTCCGACAAAGACAATATCGTATAATTAATTTATCCAATATACATTAATCAAATATAAATTGCTTATATTTAATTTTACGAATTAACTGCTTAATCCGCCTTAGCCATTATTATTTAATCCGTATTAAATAAAATATCTCAACATCACATTTTTGACTAATTATTAGTCAAATAACTCAGACTAACTGGTTAGTCAAATTTGGCATCTACATGACTGTATTTTCATACCGTCACATCTCTCAAACGTATCCTATAGGTGTGACTTTTAGGGACCAGTTGATCACCGCCATCTGTATGACAATAACGTCAAACTTATCTAGCAAGCCAACCGTTATTGATAAACGTGGATCAACTGATAATAATACCAAAAGTATGCCCTTTGATCCTTTTAGAGATTTATAAGTCCTTGCACTAACTGTTAAGGACACCAACCCCAACAAGCTCCCACTTGTCCGTACAAGTGTATGTGCAATGACGTTATCCGCACTAACTGGAGGACACAAGCTCCAACAAACTCCCACTTGTCCGTACAAGTGTATGTGCGATAACCGATTCTCATATTCATTTAAAATTTCTCCCACTCAATGTAAAACAATTTGCAGATCTGGATCCGCAAAGGTCGTATTTTACAATCGATCTGTATCTAGAGTGGTTTCCCCGACTAGAGAGTAACTTAACTGATAAAGCGAATCCGTATCCGAGCATGGCCATGCATTTCGATTCTGACTCCTCGAGTGGCCCCGAGAAATATCGTGTACCGATAAAGGCTGAATATTTCCTTCAACTCGACTCCTTCCGATCTAAGCAAGCATGAAATGACCCAGAAAAAAATCTACTTGGCCCCCTGTTACGGATGACCGTGAGAAAGAAACCAAAGTCACCCAAAATCCGCCTTAGTCTCAAGAGACAGTCGATAGTCAAAAGAATCGACTCTTAGGATCACCATGGAAGTCCTATCCACGACCGGGCAACGAATGTTATAAAACATTTAGGACTCCACGTCGATGTCACAATTGTGTCCTACGAAATATCCGTATAAATCGCCTCTGTGATTGGTCACCAACTGGTTGACTTATGGCTCGTTGAACCCACCATCAACCAACGTCACAAAATAATTGCCGAGTTATCAGCTCATGTGGGCAATTAAGGACCGAAAAAAATATAATGTTCGTTCAATTCACTTTGTGGTGTTCAAAAATTGTCGTACAATTCCACATGAAAAACAAAATATATAAATATCAAAACGATGATGTCGTATAGAGTACAAAAGGGAATGAATCTAATCCATAAAAGAGTACTACAACTTAGGAACACGTTTAATTCCCATGGAATTAACGTGCCCTTCATGCTTATCTTGTCGTAATGGTTTAGTGAGAGGATCCGCTATGTTATCATCTGTAGCAATCTTTTCTATCACTACTTCCTTTTGCTCCACGTAATCTCCGATTAGATGAGCTTTCCGTTGTACATGTCTAGACTTGTTGCTAGACTTTGGCTCCTTAGCTTGGAAGATGGCACCACTATTGTCGCAATAGATGGTGATCGGGTCATTCGAACTAGGCACTACGGATAGCCCATGTAAGAATTGACGCATCCATATCGCTTCCTTTGTAGCTTCGTACGCGGCATAGTACTCGGACTCGGTCGTAGAATCTCTTTGTAACATTTGTTTCGAACTCTTCCACTGATCGAGCGCCATTAAGAGTAAAAACGAATCCAGGCACCGAGATTTCGAGTCATCACGATCCGTTTGGAAGCTAGCATCTGCAGAATCGGTTGCGCATAGCTTTTGATCGCCTCCATAAGTCAATGCCCAATCTTTAGTCCTCCGTAGGTACTTAAGAATGTTCTTGACAGCCAAATGTGATTCACCGGATGTTTGTTGGAATCGACTTGTCATACTCAATGCATATGCCACGTCGGGACGTGTGCATATCATGGCATACATGATAGATCCTATTGCCGAGGCATAAGGAATCCGTGCCATGCGCTCTTTCTCTTCCGGTGTCTCTGGTGACTAAGACTTGCTCAAATGCACCCCTGGAGCCATAGGAAGAAACCCCTTCTTGGAGTTAGTCATGCTGAATCTCTCTAGTACTTTGTCTATGTAAGACTCCTGACTGAGAGATAGCATCCGTCGTGATCTATCTCGATAGATACGGATGCCTAGAATTCTTTGTGCCTCTCCCAGATCTTTCATCTGGAAATGTTTTTTCAACCATACTTTCACCGAAGTTAAGAGAGGTATGTCATTCCCAATCAGGAGTATGTCGTCAACATACAATATTAGGAAGACAATCTTGCTCCCACTCGACTTGATATATAGACATGGTTCCTCGACCGATCGAGTAAATCCATTTTCTTTTATCACTTGGTCGAAGCGATGATTCCAACTCCGAGATGCTTGCTTAAGTCCATAAATGGAACGCTTAAGCTTGCACACTTTCTTAGGATGTTCTGGATCGATGAAACCTTCGGGTTGCACCATGTACAACTCTTCCTCCAAAAAGTCGTTTAAGAAGGCAGTTTTCACGTCCATTTGCCAAATTTCATAGTCATGAAAAGCGGCAATCGCTAAGATAATCCGAATGGAACGCAGCATAACTACGGGTGCAAAAATCTCATCGTAGTGCAAACCTGGCACTTGGGTGAAACCTTTAGCAACTAGTCGTGCTTTGTAGATATCTTGTTGACCTTCCACAGAATGCTTTATCTTGTAAAGCCATTTGCATTGAAGGGGACGAACCTTAGCAGGTAAGTCAACAAGATCCCACACGTTGTTCTCATACTTGGAGTCCATCTCGGATTGCATGGCCTCAAGCCATAGCTTTGAGTCGGAACTGGTCATGGCACCTTTATAGGTTGCGGGTTCACTACTCGTTAAGAGTAGAACGTCATCTATGTCATGTTCCTCGACCATACCAATGTATCTGTCCGGAGGAATAGAGACACTTCCCGACCTCCTAGGTTCCTCAGGAATGTTAACCGCAGGTAGGGATTGAAGGAATAGGTTCCTCCAATAGTTGCTCGGTACACTGTTCCGGAATCTCCGAAGCGGTTAGAAGGTTCTATCACTCTTTGCATTCTCGAGAAATTCCTTCTCTAAGAATGTCGCACTAGCCGCAACAAAAACACGTTGTTCGGTTGGCGAATAAAAGTAATGACCAAGCGTTCCTTTAGGATAACCTATAAAGTATGTCTTTACCGATCGCGGGCCGATCTTATCCTCGTGTCTCCACTTGACATAAGCCTCGCAGCCCCAAACCCGTATAAAGGACAAGTTAGGGACCGTTCCCTTCCATAGTTCATATGGAGTCTTGTCAACAGCTTTAAACGGACTTCGGTTAAGTATTAGAGCAGCTGACAGAAGAGCATAACCCCACAATGAATTAGGTAATATCGTGTGACTCATCATGGATCGAACCATATCAAGTAAAGTTCGATTTCTCCGTTCGGACACACCATTCAATTGAGGTGTTCCAGGTGGAGTTAACTGTAGGGCAATCCCACAGTCCTTTAGGTGTTGATCAAACTCGTGAGAAAGATACTCGCCACCACGATCCGAATGCAGTGTTTTAATCTTTCTACCCAATAGGTTCTGCACCCTATTCTGGTATTCTTTGAATTTCTCAAAGGATTCACTTTTGTGCTTTATTAAGTAGACATAGCCATATCTACTTAAATCGTCCGTGAAAGTGATGAAATACCTATAGCCTTCTCGTGCGGTGATTGACATAGGACCACATACATCCGTGTGTATGAGTCCTAATAGGTCAGCAGCGCGCATTCCAATACCTTTGAAGGAAATCCGAGTCATCTTACCGATGAGACATGATTCACACGTGCCAAATGATTGAAAATCAAAGGCCGAGATAGCTCCATTTTTTATGAGCTGTTTTACGCGTTTCTCATTAATGTGTCCCATACGGCAGTGCCATAGATACGTTTGATCTTTGTCACCAACCTTTAACCTTTTATTCATTACGTGTAATATTTCGGTGGTCCGATCTAAAACATAAATTCCGTTCATGGAGACTCGCCTTGTCAGAAATCATATCGTGTAATGAGAAAATGCAAGTATTATTTTCTATTACAAATGAAAAACCAAGTTTATCAAGTGCGAAACCAAATAATGTTTTTCGAAAGACTAGGTACATAATAGCAAATCATATAATGACAACTCAAATCCGCTAGGAAGTGGATCACATATGTCCCCTTTGAGATGGCAAACACTCTTGCTCCATTCCCAACACGCAGTCCACCTCACCCTTTACGAGGGGTTCGATGTTTCGGAGCCCCCGCACATGATTACACAGATGAGAACCACAACCAGGATCAAGTACCCAAGTTCCGTAACTTGCGTGGTTAATCTCAATCATATGAATAAAAGTAGAAGAGAGAGAAGACATACCAACAGGTTTAACACGACCTGCCTTTAAGTCCTCATGATAAACAGGACATGTACGCCTCCAATGCCAGTCTTGTGGCAATGATGGCACTCCATGTTATCATTCTTGCTCTTTGTCGCGCCCGATGAGTTGCTCGACTCACCAGGCCCACTCTTACCCGAACCTCGACTTCTTGAACTTCGGTTTACCTCTTGCTAGGTTTGCACGAGCTTTGCCCTTACCTTTCCCTTTGTTTGACACAAAGAGAACATCCTGTTTCAAGCTCCCACTGAACTTCATGTCCTTCTCGGTGCCCGTACGAGAAGGGAGTGCAATTCATGTGGGGTTTTCTTCAAATCATTCATATAGTAATTCGCTCTAAATTGCGAAAAACCATCGTGGAGTGAATGAAGCATGCGGTCGATAACAATATTCTCGCTGATGTTACAATTAAAGGTCTCCAGCTTCTCGACATTCTCAATCATGCTGAGAATGTGTGGGCTAACTGGTTGGCCCTTCTGGAGTCTCGCATCAAAGAAGCGAGTGGTATGCTCATAGGTCACGATTCTCGGTGCTTTCGAGAATTCCTTGGTGAGCGTGGTGAAAATCTTGTTCGCACCATGGGCTATGACGCGTTTCTGCAAATTGGATTCCATTGCAAAAATGAGTACGTTTTTAATCGCACCCGCTTCCATACAGAAATCGTTAAACTTGGCGATTTCAGCAGCTCTAGCCGTGGGACCTGGGTTTGCCGGGAGGGGCTCCAATAGATATTTGAGCTTCCCATCGGCAGCGCGATTCCGTAATGCCGCCTCCCAATCCGCGAAGTTTGATCCATCATTCTTCGATCCGAGTGGACTGATTCATCTGATTCATGAAGATCCGAAGCTAGGACTCACGGTCCAATGTGGCACTTGGCATTGGGTTATCGGTAGAACCACCATTTGTTATTAGCGTTTAAATTAACGTGATCTACACTTTGAAAAAGAAAGAAAAACAAAAACGAAATAAGCAACTCATCGAGGTGATTTAAGTCTATTAAAATTCATTTTAATCGTGTAGACTCATTGCACTTGTATAATTGATCTCCCTCAAGAATAATACAAGTGATCCCAAGACTCAATTTCCGTAAATTGATAAGCCAACTGTTTAGCTAATTCTTCCGTAGGAACTCTTGGTCGATAGATTTCCGTAAATCCTATCTATAGTCCACCATAGTCACAGGATCGTACGAGTGACCATAGTGTTGAGATAAAATAAGTCAATCAGTTCCAACTTACCCGACGTAGAAGGGGTCATATTATGCCTACCGACGAAGAAGGGACTCATTGGAGTTTGACCTATAAAGACCGTTCTCAATTTTTGTTTATACGAGGAAGATCCCATCAACTAAATTATAATTCATATTAAGTGAACGAATAACTAGCGTCTGCGTGAATGAATTAATTTGGGTGATGGCTTAAAAATCGTGTGACATGAGAATGTCAATGAAAACTAACTCGTGACCTCTATATGTGTCAGTTTTCATGCAATAATTAGGTGGTTTGGTTTCTAGGCTGTCAAATACATCTTCGAAAAACCCGTACTAAATGGAAGGCTGTCTAGGTGGACGCTCATGCTGTCTGAGTTTGATCTCAAGTTTGTACCCCTCAAGGTTATCAAGGGAAGAGCAGTTGCCGATTTCCTAGCTGAAAATCTCATCAACGAGAATCCAACGACTGACACGTGGTCACTTCCTGACGAAGACATCATTTGTGCCGATTCCGACGCATGGGACCTATAATTCGACGGTGCTTCCAATCTAAGAGGCTTCGGGGTAGGAATCCTTCTAATATCACCGGAGGGAGAACATGTTCCGATCTCGGTCAAGCTAGACTTTGATGTCACTAACAATGCCGCTGAATATGAAGCATGCCTCATCGGCCTACAAGCAGCCATCACACTTGGCATCAAGAGACTGAGGGTCCACGGCGATTCCTCGCTCATCATCAATCAGGTGTCCGGATCATGGAAAATCTGATCGACATCTTAGCTCTCTACCGAGCAAAGATCAATCAAGAGGCCGAGTTCTTCGACCTAGTCGACTACTTCCATCTGCCACGAGAGGAAAATCAATTTGCTGATACCCTGGCAAAACTTGCCGCACTCATCAACATACCTGACGACATGACATCGATGCCCCTATGTGTCGAGAGAAGGAGCGAGCCAACTCACATTTGTGCCATCAACGACGACGAGGAAAGCCATGATGAACCTTGGTACCAAGCCATCCTCAACTATAAAACCAAAAACAAATTCCCTCCCAACTCTGATCAAAGAGGACAAAGAGCCATCCGTTTACTTTCATCACAATTCGTGATAAACCAAAATCAACTATACAAAAGAATACCCCAAAGATTTCTCCTCCTTTGCATTGACCATCACAAAGCCAAAAAAGTCATGGGAGAGCTCCACGACGGAGAATGTGGCCCTCACATGAGCGCAATGATGCTTACTCAAAAAATCACACGGCTAGGTTACTACTGGACCACCATGGAAGCCGATTGCCGTAACTACGTCACACATTGCCACAATTGCCAAATCTTCGCCAACATACAACACATACCACCATCCCTTTTATACACCATGACGTCACCCTGGCCTTTCTCAACCTGGGGCATCGACATCATCGGGAAAGTCAACCCGGTAGGCACCAAGGGGCATTGCTTCGTCCTCGTCGCCATCGACTACTTCACCAAATGGGTGGAAGCACAGTCATATGCAGTCTTGACTGCCAAACAAGTGGCCAAGTTCATTCGAAACAACATCATCTGCCGGTATGGGGTACCCCATGAAATCATCAGCGATCAAGGCTCATGCTTCCGGGCGGAAACTCAGGCTTTGCTGGATAAATACAAAATCAAACGACATCGATCATCCCCCTACCGTCCCCAAACCAACGGAGCGGTGGAGGCAGCGAACAAAACTCTTGTTACCCTTATCAAGAAAATGCAAGACAACTACCGCGATTGGCCCAGCAAACTCCCATTCACACTATGGGGATACCGAACCTCCATTCGAACACCGACAGGTGCCACACCCTTCTACCTAGCATATGTATGGAGGCGGTTCAACCAATAGAGTTAGAGGCCCCTTCTCTACGCATCCTACTGGAGAGTCAAGTACCTGAGGCGGAATGGACCCGTCGAAGGTACGAACAACTCACTCTTCTAGACGAACGGCGACTCAACGCCTTACATAATGTCCAGCTATACCAACGACGTATACAACGGGCATTCAACAAGAAGGTTAAACCCAGGAACATCCAGGAGGGCGATTTGGTCCTCAAGTCAGTTCGAGCACCGTTACCCGTCGATCCAAGGGGGAAATTCAAACCCAACTGGGCCGGGCCATACCTGGTCAAGAAAATACTTTCGGGGGGCGCAGTGAGACTGAGTGACCTAGATGGGGAGGATTTTACAAACCCGACCAACCTGAACCAACTCAAGAAATACTACCCTTGAACCATAGCAACCAACGACCTAAGCCTAGTTTTACAACTAGCAACCACCTCAACCCTTTTCAAGTCAAGTTCCTCAAACGCGTTCTGATTTGATATTTCATGTTTTATCGAGTCTAAGTTGCGGCACCTTGCCCGTTTCAAAGGTCCTTTAATCTGTCAAAGGCAACATCCATTTGCACTAAAACAAAAACCCCTGAACTACGAGCATGGTTTGATTTCACCTCTTCAGGTGGATACGTAGGCAGTCCCTCTTATGCCTGAGGGATATAACCACAAAACCCAATCAAATTTACAAAGCATTTCGAACTACGATCATGGTTTGATTTCACCTCTTCAGGTGAATACGTAGGCAGTCCTTTCTTACACATGAAGGATACAACCATTCCCACAATCAAAAAAACATTACTCACATACAAAAAAACATCCCCATCAAAAAGGAGGAAGGGAAACCATTCCCCTTCCCGACAAAATACAAAAATAAGCCTTTCTCCCTTTTCACAAAATACCACTTTCCCAAGTGCAAATGTTTAGGATAATTCAAATCGAATTGCCTTCACCAAATGGATGGAAGAAACAAGTGTTCGCAATTTTTGACACAAGCAATCCTCTTATTTAATTAATAATGGGAGGGATTACAATTCCAACAACAAATAAAGCTCGACGAGTCAAGAACTTATCAAAGCTAAGGTGTCAACTAAAACACCTCACATAATAAAACTAGCACAAAACATGCAATAACTAGCTAGTACAACATAATAAAAACTCACAACAATAATACAACATAATAATAAAACGGGTAATGGAGGTCTTCACTCTTCCATTCTACCCTTGCCTTTTCCCTCGGGGTACATCTTCCCCCTGTTCTTCTTGTTGGACCGCCTAGCATGGACTTCCTCCTCGGAACGAATCCTCAACGGATCTAAGACGGCGACGGCCTCCGGTCTAGCACAAGACCCCATGTTCGACCCAAGACGAGCCAATGCACGGCTCACCATGCTCTTGGGACCCGAGCTTCTCCTCTTTGGTGGTCTTATCACATCGGGGCTAGCTCCATTAACATACTCCTCAAAGAAGGCACGGTTAGCCTTGCCAACCTCTCGATACTTCAAGTCGACAACCTCGTCCTTACGAAATTTGGATCTCTCTTCCAAGGACGGAGCACGTGACCATTTGACATAAGCGGGAGTCACCCATGTCGTGGCAACGGGGTTTGGTACCTCCCAGAGCGGCCGAGGGGCCCACCATCTTTCGAAGACCTCCACAAGCTCGGAGTTCCGAAAAACATTCTCTTGGACAAGGGTATCTTGAGCGGGCACCTTTTATTGACGCCCCATTTGCCTCATGAGCCTTTCGGGATATATGAAGGAAGCAACCTTCAAACCCACCACCATCAAGGAACGAGGACTTGCACCCGAAGCGGGCAACCCCGTGAAGGACCTCAAGTGCCACCACGGCACCACCCAACGGATGTGAGGACCACCCTCCTCCGTCAATCTTGCGGCCCAATAAGCCTCGGTAGAAGCAAAACTATCCGGGTACAACTTATTCCTCATGGTAAGGTGACGGAAGGAATAAGAAGAAGAATCAACCGGAGGCTCTACATACCTTAGCCTCTCTAATAGCCACACTTGAAGGATCCTCGGGGACCCAAATAAGGGAGCTTCTCCGCAAAAGCCTTCCTTGTCCAAAGCTTGGATGATCTCGCCAAGCACCAACCATGATGGATCTCTACCATGCTCCATTTTCTCAACCACATGAATAAGGGTCATGCTACCATAGCACTTTGGCCCCTCCTTCTTCAAGACATCAACAAAGAGGTACACATGGACAAGGCAAAAGGCAAGAGCCCTTCTCCTAGCCACCTCCGAAACATCGACATCTAATCGGTTTGAAAAGATGTTGATAAGGGCCAACATGTCCACACCATATGGAGCAAGAAGAAAGTTGACTCGACTTGTCGACAAACCCAACATGGAACGAAATTTCTCCTTGTAGCACAACCGAGTCGGAGGAAGCACCAGAACACAACCCGGCCACCCACCAATGGCTCCAACTTCTTCGGCAAGAGGACAAATCTCACCTTTCGGGAAAACGAAAACATGGTGTTTCGAATCCCAAAACCGAGAACATGCTTCAAGTAATGAAGGTTGCACCTTGACTTGACGAAGCACCAACAATTGACCAACTCCCATGCAAATGAGTTGATACTTTTCGGGAGGCGACAAATCCCGGCACCATTGTCGCAATGCGTTCTCAAAGGCATTCATGAAATATTTTTGTGGAAGAAGAAGAAAAAGTTTTGTCGAGATGTTTTTGTGTTTCGGATGATGAAACAATGAAGCACGAACATCACTATTTATACAAAAATGATCAGCGCGTTTTTCAGAAAAAGGGGAGAGCCGGTTCCCATCGCCAGGCTGCCCGCGCCTCTTTGATACTTCCCCAAGATTCCCGCTGTTGACTTGTCTCTTTCAACTTGTGTTTTCTCCTGACACCTCAAACCTCCCGCCAGGACGCTCGCGCCTCTTCGGGATGATCCAGGACATTATTGTGTTTCCTCACACTCACATTTCCTTGTTTCGTGTTTTACGAAATCCGACACGGTTTCCATGACGCAACTTTCAACATACGGATTTTTCTTTCTTTTTTTAAGGGGGGAAGGGCTAGTCGCCCCGATCTGCGACGGATCGTTTCCATGTCAATCAAAATTTCAAAAAAAATCGCTTTTTCGCAATTTTCCATCAAAATAAGATAAAAATCGAAAATTGATAACACGACGTCAATTTTCCTCAAATTTAAGCACTCACAAATTCGAGTCTTAACCTCAAAATCAAATACACTCATGAAAATCTCTTCTGAAATTCATCCATGACGGTTTGAGTTTGAAATTTTTCGAGTCACAAATCAATTTCAATAATTTCCGACGCAATTTAATTCAAGACACGAGTTAATTGCTCAATTTTCAAATTAATTCCTTTTGGAATCCAAACGTAACGACTTGTCGCGGAATTTTCAAATATCATATCATTTTTCAAAATTCAATTTTAACTTCGGGTCATCTTGGTTAATTTTGTTTTCAATCAAATGCTTGTACGTGTTTACGTTTATGCATATGTGCTACCTGTTGCCTGTTTTCTATACTAACAATGCAGGAACTGATGCAAAGCAAAAGGAGAATCAACAGCCGACAGCGCTCCTCCGAAACACAACACAAAAAAGCCAAAAAAATCATAAAATAAACCACAATCCAAAAACACATATATACAAACCGCCTCACGCAAAATACATCGACACACATTTGATACGGACAATTGACCGTACAAACAGGATCCAGTACAGACATCTATCATACAGACACTGGCCTAAAACAACTATCTATCATACAGACACTGGCCTAAGACAACGAACTGGGGGCTATCCGCCACCTACCGAACTAAGCACTCTCTATCCTCTCAAACAGAAAAGAAAGGGAGCAACATAAGAAACAGAGGAGCAACAACGGAAGCAGAGGTGGTTACCATGACGGTAATACCTCGTTCCTGCTCCACGACAAAAATGAAGACAGTGTCTTGTAGACTTCGGATGATAAGGAGGCCAAGAACCGTGATGCGATGCATCACCCCGGTGCTGACCCCCAATCATCAGCCATCCTGTCTATGAGCCACAATGAAAAGGACAAGCCGTCCAGATCAGCCGCCTCTCCTCCTCTACGGAAGCATCCTCCACCACCGCCTCGAATCCGGCAGCCTCCTCGAGCACTGCACCTCCTCCGGGATCATCCTCCTCCTCCAGTACCTCAACAACGGACCCCATAGGTCCCAAATGGTACCCTACAAAGATCAAAAAGAACAAAGAACATCAGCCGAAATTTCGGCATTATGACGGCGTAAAATAGACAAATCCAAAAAACATAACCTGCAAAGCAAAACAAGGGCAATCCCGCCCAAAATCCAACCAAACAAAACCATTCACAAAAAAAAGCAAAAACAAAAAAACGCAAAAAACGACTCGCCCATCTTTTCAAGCAAAAGACGAGTCAAAACCACCACAAAAACGGCATTTCAAGACCCATACAAGGTCCGCCAACGACCCAAAAATACATTCCCAAGGCAATGGGATATTTTTTTACGGCTCGAAAAGGCAATTCATACGCCAATTTGAGCAAAAGCCGGTCAAAATTCAAAAACGACCGCAAAAAGAGCAAACGTGATTTTATCACGCCTCAAGGCGACCTAAACTATCAATAAGGTCCATTTCAAGGCAAACTGGCTCAATTCAAGCTTAAACAGACGCTTATTTTGTCAGACATAAGACCGTCACAAAAGGCAAAAATTCCAATTTTGCCCACAATACCCAACAAAGGTCCACAATGGCAAAAATGATCTTTCCCGACTACAATGCAACCTAGTGGGACCCATTATCCAAGCAAATAAACTTGGCATTACGAGATGAGGCGGTTTCTCACCTCACTCACGTTTTTCAAGCATGGAGAGCGGGAACGGGGACCAAAATGCAAACTAAAAGCACCCCTATACTCCTAAACAGGCTTCTAACCTAATGCAATCATCAATTTCACTCGAAATGTACTCAATCAAAAACGCCCAAATCGATTTTTTAGGGTAAAATTTCGCCCTAATTCAATTAAGCTAAAAGATCAACAAAAACAAATGGGTTCGAGAGGAAATGCATACCTTGAGACGACATTATTGTTGATGGCACGAATGGAAGCTAGCAAAAGTCCAACAATGGCGATTTTTTGCGGGTTTTTATGTCGAAGGTTGAAGATGAATGAGGAATGAAATTCAGTCCAACCTCGCGTCTTTTTTACAGAAAAAAGGGAAGCCCCTTTGGTTCGCCAGGTGGCTCGCGCCTCAATCAGGCGTCCCTTACTCTTTCAGCGAATTTTGGGCTTTAGCCCAATTTCCACATAACAAACATCAAATTTTCATTGACGATATCAAAAATCGTCATTCTCTCAAAGACAAAAACAAATAGTGAAAATTTAACTTCGCTGTTTTCGAAAATTTCAAACAAACGGCGATCAAAACCGCCAATTTCAAAAATAATAGTGAAAATTCAAAATTCACTATTTTCTTCAATTTTCAAAAATAATAGCGAAAATTCAAATTCGCTATTTCTTCAAATTTTCAAACGACGGCAATTAAAACCGTCATTTCCAAAATAATGCTTGGAAATTAAATTCCACTATTTTCACCATCAAATGTCAACGGCGGCACATAAACCGTCACTTAAATCAATAGTGAAGACTCCAGATTCACTATTTCCATCAAATGTCAACGGCGGCACATAAACCGTCACTTCAATCAATTGTGAAGATTCCAAATTCACTATTTCCATCAAATGTCAACGGCGGCACATAAACCGTCACTTCAATCAATAGTGAAGATTCCAAATTCACTATTTCCACCAAATGTCAACGGCGGCACATAAACCGTCACTTCAATCAATAGTGAAGATTCCAAATTCACTATTTCCATCAATGTCAACGGCGGCACATAAACCGTCACTTCAATCAATAGTGAAGATTCCAAATTCGCTATTTCTTCAAATGTCAACGGCGGCACATAAACCGTCACTTCAATCAATAGTGAAGATTCCAAATTCACTATTTCCATCACATGACAACGGCGCCACGTAAACCGTCACTCCAAACGTGATAGCAAAATTTAAAATTTGCTATTTCCTTCAAAATTCAAACAAATGGCGATCAAAACCGCCACTTCAAATTCAAACAAACGAGTAGTGGAAGTTCAAATTCACTATTCCTTCAATACCAACAGGGGGCTTCCTCGCGGAACCCGCTTATTTCAACAACATTGATAGTGAAATTCAAAATTCACTATTTTCACGGCGGCATCACGAGTTCGCTACTTTCAAAACAAGCCCATTTGACGCGGCTATTCTCACGGACCATTAACCGACCGCCATGGCTGGCGAGCCTTACTACGCATCATGGCTGGCGAGCCTTACTACGCGCCATGGCTGGCGAGCCTTACTACGCGCCATAGCTAGCGAGCCTTTGTCCGCATACACCCAAGGACATATCCTGAAGATGCCTCGGGTACAACTCCTTGTCACAGCTGGCGAGCCTTTGTCCACAAACACGCAAGGACATATCCGAAGATGCCTCAGGTATGACTCCTTCTTATGGCTGGCGAGCCTTCATACGTAGTCTAACGGACTTTAAACGACCCGCACGGATAGTCGACAGACTCTAAACTGTTCCCGACGATAGGTCCTTGATTCGTACCCTCGAGTCGCCTCAGCGTCGCCCTTCCCGACGGCAGGTCCTTGGCCCGAATCCTTTCGAGCCGCCTTGACGTCGCTTGGGTCTCCAGGTTGTAATCTTCGATTGACCTGGGGGCTCTACTTTGACTTTCGCCCTGTCCAAGCCTCAGTCAAAGTGGGGGCTCTCTAGATACCCAGTATCTGCTGAGACTCCAACAAACACCCGATGATTATCGGATTACAACATGTTTTGGAATCGCGGCGTTTGATCGACAGTTTGTGTACAACTTTACGTCGAAAAACTTAAAACGATTTCGAAAATAAGACATTTCAAAACATTTCAAAAATACCTGGAGTGTTTAATGCACGACGACGGGGTCGCAATGACACTAACTAGAGTCAAAATCGACACCGAACCAAAAACCGACTCAAAAATTCAAATCCCGACTTCAACAACGAGTCAAACCGAGTCAACCACCAAAAACAAAACATTTCAAACCTTCTATCTTAAGTTTTCCCGGATTTATGTTTGGTCAAGTACCAAACATATGACCACAAAACCTAGGATAGAACAAATCATGATTGCGTTTGTGTGAAAGCGACAACACACCTCGAAGACCCGCGACGTGGCTCGCACCTCTTTGAGCAGCCCAGGTGGCCACGTCGCTCAAAACTCACACAACCACTCATTTCCCTATAAATACCCCCCAAATGCCCCCCATTTGAGACTTACGCGAGTGTCTGCCCCCTCTTTTCTCCCTTAAAATTCTCGACTCGACTTCTTAAGTCACAATCTGACGCGTATTTACGAACTACCGATCGTAAATACAAGCCTTACACATTGTTTGGTACCGTCATCGTGCATTAAATCACTTGACCGACCACTTCGACCACTACACCGTCACTAATCTTAAAACACTCTTTTTACTTACCAAAATGGTTTTAAACCGAGTCTTTTCCGACCAAACGAGTTGTTACACTTACGTCGGTCACTCGCCATAACCAAACATGTAAGTCTGAGGGTGTAAGAATCCTCTTTTTATCATGTTTTCATTTGTTTCATGACTATAACATGCTAAAATATGCATAACATGAACCGAAACATGGGATAAACGATCCAAAACTGATTTTTGGCCTGAGACAGAAGCCCCTTAGGTTGCAGGCTTACCCGCGCCTAAATGGGGTGTCCAGGTCAGAGATCAACCGTGTTTGTTCTCGTCTTTCCCCTTTAATTCATTTTCGTATTTGTAATCGGTTTTTACCATTTCAAATATTTTCAAACCCTTTTTTTATTTTATTTCATTTGTTTTAACCATAAAACATTTTTCACCCTTGGTTCCTCATACCATGACGGTTAAATCTGTGTTTCAGTGATAATATTTGGTTAATGACATTTAAAAGGTGTTTAAAACCTTTTATTTCAATTCTTTACATTTTGGGAGGTATTTTAAAACCTTTCATCATTTCTTTACATTTTCAAAACAAGCATATTGGTCACCAACACAAAGTCATCCTTGGTTCTACATACCATGCCGAATTTTAACCCGGGTACGATGATGAGTATTGACTAATGATATTCAAATGAACTTAAAACAATTAGTTCATAATTGTTTTCAAAACTATTCATGTCAAGTTTGTCCAAGTCGAACCCGACACCGAATATTATCAAAATAATGATGATTATCCGACTCTAGTTCTTCAAATCAACAAATGCGGTCTAAACGACCCTTTCAAATCAAATCGGGTTCAAACACCCATTTTTCAACACGTTTTATAACGTTTTTCAAATGGTCAGAATACGGCATATAACCGTAGGCTGACCCGCGCCTCAAGCAGGCCTTTTCTTTCACATTTTCAGAACCAGGGGAGGCTCCTTTACACCGTCGGCTGGCTCGCGCCTCATGTAGCTGTCTGGTACAGGGCTTATTCCCCTTCCAGCATTAGTCTAGGACGATCCCGACTCCGGTTAGCCCGGATATAGGACGGATCAGATGACTATTTGCTTATTCAAAATCACATTTGCAAAATTCTCTACTAAGACAAATGGATCACGTTATGCACCCTAAACCTAATACGGTAAATGGATGTTTAATTTCCGTCTTTAATTTCATGCAAATCAATCATTAATCCAACTCGACATCTTATACTTGATACTTGGATTAAATCAACCGACTTAGAAAGGTCTCACATGTTAGATTTAAATTATTGGATGCGCATTCATGCATTTAAACCGTTTTATCAACTTTTGCATTCAACCAACCAAGATCGATCAAGAGAGAGGCGCTACCATGCATGGCGGGATTGGGTGTCTGATTAAAGGGCTTCCCAATACGTACCTTCACCTCTTACTCAGAAACTTTGGATAGTGGACGACCTTATCCAGGGCGTACGAGAGTCATTCTAGAGATACGATGCTAAAGAGGGACGATTTCCTTATCTTTAGTACCTATGTCAAACGCTGCTTTTGTGCTTTAGTTTGACCGAGGTAAAAGTGGAATTCGAACGGGTTCCAAGCATCCCACAAATGCTTGGTGGCGACTCCGAACATCTCTAATCGTTTCGAGACCCTTACCGAGACGAAACCGACCGATCTAAAACGATCCAGTCGAAAGCATTTTTACGCCGCCGAGCGTGGCTTTCAAAAAGACCGATGTATGTCCACAGATTGGCCAGGCGTGCATGTGGGCCCATGTCCACACTCTCACAATGGACTTCAAAGAGCAATTTCCAAGTTTCATAAACAGATTCATCTAGGGTTAATTTGGTAGAAACATAATTGTGTATGTTGCTAATAGTAAATGTAAGATGAAGAGGATTCGAAGAAGTTGCATCACCTGTCATGGTGATTGATAATTTTTGCTAGTTGTAAACGATTGGATTTTACAAACAAGAGGGATACAATTATAGAAAAGGGGAAAAAATAATTTGACGAAGGAATATAATATAGAAAAGGGGAAAAACAATTGGACAGAGAAAGGGTAGATTTGGGTAAAAAGAGTGACGTAAGATGATGTAGGAATAACAAATTGAAAATCTGGGAAATAAAATTTGACGGGGAGTTTGATTTTGGGGCAAAAAATAGATTCAGGAATTGAAAGAGGTATGAATAGATGAAAGACGGGGAAATATTTTAGGACTAAAATAAGGATCGACCTTTCACTGATACCATGATACAAAATATACTGAGACCCCTTGAATAGGGAGAGAATTGCATTCACATATTTATATGATACTCTCTCCCATTCACAATAAACCTCCCATTTCATTTTGGCACAAAAATTAAGAAAACACACTACCCCACCATATAATTAAATTTGGACCACACAAATACACTACCCCACCATACAATTAAATTTGGACCACATAAACACTTACCAAAAAAGGAAATAGGGAGGTTATTGTGAATAACCAAAAAAAAGAAATAGGGAGGTTTATTCTGAATGGGAGGGAGTATATAAGATACAAATACAATGTATTAGGCTAGACTACAAAGAGATTTAATTAATACAAAGTGACTACATAAATGGTATATTCTAGAAACTTCATAAATACAAGTGGCTACATAAAATGTATACTCTAGCAATAGCAAACGGGACTTGCTATTTCCAACACACCATATTGTTTAATCCAACACATTTTTTCCGACTTTTCCGACTTTGCTCCTTTTATTTTTACCCACAAACAAACCCTAAAAGAGAGAGAGAAAAGAGGTCAAATATTTGCATCCACCGCCAGCCACCCCACCAATCGCTCTGCGACGGATAAAGGTGAAGCCCGACGACGGCGGATAAAGGGGAAGGTGGTCGGCGCCGGAGAAGGGAAGGCGTTTACATCAACGGAGTTTGCGGGGGTGACGACATTCATAAGTCGATAATGAGGCTGGGGTTGACGGCGCGGGGAGGGCGATCATCTATGGGGCAGGGGATTGACGGCGCGATGGAGAGTGGTCGGCGATGAGAGGGAAGGGTGGTCGGGGCAAGGGGAGGAGGGTGGTGGGTAGGGGTGTGTGGGTTTATGCCAAAAATGTGTAGGATATACTCCCTTCATTCAACAATTATCACCCCATTTCTCTATTTCTCTATTTCTCTATTATATGTGAGGGATATTATATTGAAATGAGGTGATAAAAGTTGAATGGAGGGAGTATAACAATATTAAGTGTTGGATTTAGCAATTATGTAGCAATTACGCGCAACAAATATTGGTGTGGCATGGTGTGGGACTGTGGAGTGTCTGAGGAAGTTGGCGTGTGGACCATGGAGAACACAGTGAAGCCCCCAAGTGTAAGCAACGCAAGCGTCCATCGACCCCCCCCCCCCCCCAACCCCCCCCCCCCCCCAACCTCCGAAACTGTAATACAAACAAAACAATCGACATTTCCCCACTAATAAAAATTACCAGAAAATCTCGTGTTTGTTTAATTAAATTTAACCCACAAAAAATCCCTGATTTCCCACTCCTCACATTGATTTCACAAACTGTCTCAATCTCAACAGAAGAACAGTTCCACACGGACAAATTCAATTACATTTTGAAGCAATAAGTAATCAAATCCGGTGATGTGAGTTTGGAGACCCCTAATTTGATCGGAATTGATGATCCCGAGGTCGAAATAGAAGAGGGAAGAAATGAGCTCTCAAAGGCAGTTGGTGACGACGCGGGATCTTGTTGATGAAGCTAAGAAGCGGATTGTTATTCTTTCCATTTGTGTTGTTGGTCTTTCTTACCTCATGTCTTGTAAGTGGATTTCCCCCCTGCTTTTGTATTTTTAGACTCGATTACTCGACTAATAATTATCTCCATTCTAAGCGAGCGCCAGCCTTTATAGCTTTGCATGCCTATGCCTATGCCTATGCCTATGTATATAATTGCAATGGACACTGCTAATAGCTCAAACTAGAAATCGTCGGGAGGGAGTTTTGAATACCATTGTATTGAATTGAGTTTCATTTTAGGCATTTCCTTTCCTTTCCTTTCCTTGCGGAGTCTCATAACTTGATAATCCCGATTCTCCTCGTACCTTCAACTAAGCTTTATTTTCTCTCATTGATGCTCAAACCAAGCATGGGTTTTAGCATCAACTAGCACCTTAGTGATCACACACTACTTGCATAAAATTCGATCAAATACTAATAAAAAAAAAACCTCTGGATTATCAATTTCACTCAAAATAGGTCGTCGCTAACTGATCTTGCCGATATCTCCTCAATATTGATCGCATTACCATTGGTTGCGATGCAATGTGCCTAATACCATGCTTACGAGTACCTACGTTTTAATGTTAGTTTGTAAAGTCTATGTATTACAAATTTACAATTATACATCAGGTTTCCTTGATATGCATTCTTTGTTGACTTCAATTGCTGATAATTGTTTTGCCCTTTTATTCAAGTGACGAGCACCTCTGTTTGGGTCAATCTACCTGCTGCAGCCTTCTTGGTCATCCTTGTCCGTTACTTCTCAATGGATTTTGAGATGCGAAGAAAAGCTGCTGCTTACAACAGTAGTAGGTCAAATACTGGGGATGTTCCTATTCAGGAAAAACCTATTGACATTCCTAAACCTGCAATCAAGAAGGACCAGTGGAAAAAGAAAGTCAAGTCCCCTATTGTTGAGGATGCGATCGACCAGTTTACGAGACATATAGTTTCTGAATGGGTCACAGACCTGTGGTATTCCAAATTAACTCCTGATCGGGAAGGACCGGAGGAACTAGTGCAAATTATAAATGGAGTGCTGGGAGAAATTTCTCATCGCCTGAAAAAAGTTAATCTCATTGATCTTTTGGCTAGGTTACCACTGTACCTTGATCTCTCTTATGTTGTTATTGTAATAAATGCTATTCAATCACCTACTTGGATACTGTGTGTCATATGATGCAGGGACGTAATCCATCTCATTTGCAAGCATCTGGAGCTTTTTCGTGCATGCCAGGCAAAGATTGCAAAGAAGAATCTGGAATCACTTTCTTTTGAGCAACGTGATATGGAGCTGAAACTTATCCTGGCTGCTCAGAATAAATTGCATCCACTTTTGTTTTCTGCTGATTCTGAGCACAAGGTGCTAACTTATTCGATCTACTTAAGTTTGTAACTATTGTTTTATGCGTCTATGGATCATATGTGGTCAGTTTATAGGTTCCGTCAATATGCTTCAGAGAAGTCCTGAAAATCTGTTGAAATCATACGGCCAAATGAAAATACAAAAGTCGGTAGCAACGGGGACAGCGAGACAATCAACATGAGTCCCTTTTCTTGTTCACCCTTTCTTTTTTTATGATCATATCCATATCAATGGGGTTCTGGTCGTACATTAATTTTATTTTTTTTGACAAATATGCACATCAATGCTTTGTTTTATAGCTTCAATTGTGTCTGGCCTCAAATTTGAATGAAATTTTGGTAATAGGTTGCTGAGGTTCCTAAAACAAAATTTACTTTCGTAGTGCTTTTGATAAGATTGTATGCTATGTGTGCACAGGTTTTGCAGCACATTATGGATGCTGTCATTTCTTTCACTTTTAGGACTGATGATCTCCAATGTTCTTTCTTTCGCTATGTGACCCGGGAGCTTCTTGCCTGTGCGATAATGCGACCAGTGTTGAACTTGGTCAGCCCAAGGTACTAAAAGACCTGAAATTTTACATTTTTCTTTTCAGGCTATCTAGTTTCTTTTGTTCCCCCTTTCTAAAGATATAACCCTATCAGGGTAGGGACCCGTTTCGCAGCGTTGCCTTTTTTTTAATAGAAAGGGTGCTATTGCTAATTCCTTATTGAGGACTGCTGCAATGTATAAATACTACTACGTCGTAAATAAGAATCATATTATTAGTCATTTGGTTCATTTCATTCATTCATTGTACTCGTAACCAAAAACTAGTAGTAATAATTTTGTTTAACTTATTCTATGATTTCTTTATACATATAGCTAGTTAACATATACTTCAACAAACGATTACTATCATAAACTTTTCTTTTTCAAGGCCGCCATGATTCTCGCAGGGTAAGATTGCGTACATCACCTTTGCCTTTTTAAGTACTGCTTGGACAGGATTTTCGCTGCTTCATTGCTGATTTTTCATTATGTTTTAGCTTATTGTAGATTGCGTTCTTTGTGTTGCTGATAGGTTTATCAATGAAAGAATTGAACAAGTAGTGATGTCTGCAAGGAAGAGAAACCAAGGAGCTTCAGCTACTGATAGTACCCCGCTTTCCAAACACGATGGCCCCTCTAACGTATCTTCTGATGATTTCTCTCCCTTCCCTGATCCCTCCGTCACAGGGGTTGAACTTGTTGAGCTTAAAAATCAGGCTTCAAGCTCTATGAATGACGCTGACGGTGAGAAGTTGAACCACACAGATTCTTCAAAGGATCCTTTACTTTCAAAGGATGCTCGCTCTACGCGTTCTTGGGGTTCGTTGCCATTGGGATCTGCACCAGGTGGTGACAGCCATTTTGAACGCTCTTCTTCAGGAGGAGAATGGGGTGATATGTTGGAACAATTTGCTCGTAGGAAAAAACAAGCTCTTGCTCCTGAACATTTTGAAAATATGTGGTCAAAAGGGAGAAATTATGATACTAAAGACACTTTAGCAGGAGATAATGGTGTCCAGAATTCTTCAGTAACAAAACCCAGTGACCTTGGTAACTCCAAAAGCGCTCCAAAACAGAAAGAAAGTGGACTCAGGATCACTCCTGTAGAAAGTAGGCTCAATATTAGGTCCCAGTCTGAAGCCATGAATGTATCCCCCCTACTTATATCAGATGAAGATGACGAGGAGCATGTGACCTTGGACGAGACAGAATCAGGTAGCAGCACTCATAGTTCCTCAGATAATGAAGAAAATGCTGTAACAGGCTTAAATACTCCTACTACTAAAGTTTGGGATGGTAGAACTAATAGGAATTCTGGAGTTTCTCATATTCACCATCCACTTGAGGGTTTTGACGGAAAGAGGGTGAAAAGGATTAACAGTGGGCATATCCAAAAATTGCATAGACAAAGAAGTGGCAGGAAAAGGTCCAGACTAGGAAGTAAAAAATTACCAGTGTGGCAAGAGGTTGAGAGGACAAGTTTTGGTTCTGGAGATGGTCGGGACATACACCCTTTGAAGCATAGTGTTAAAGAGGATAACTCTAGTGATGATTATGACCTTGAGTTTATGGGTAGACTTCAGAGTGGGACTACTGCCTCTTCATCTGCTGCTACATTAGGTGGAAGTTTTGCTCCGCCTGTCAGCTCCCCTCAAATTACACTCTCAGGAGATTCATTTTTCAAATTGAGATGTGAGGTATATGAAGTGATCACCACATAGTTGCTTGGACTTGTGTTAATTAAAATTTCCTTTTTCATTGCTGATTGTTCTTTGCAGGTTTCAGGTGCTAATATTGTTAGAAGTAGCTCAAGTTTATTTGCTGTATACTCCATATCTGTCACAGATGCTGAAAATAATAGTTGGTCAATAAAGAGGAGGTGCTAATATATGTGACCTTCATCAAGTTTTTTTTTTTTAGAATCTAGATGACTTTGAGGCTACGTATAGGCATACAGCTAACATAATGTACTTTCAACAGATACCGACATTTTGAGGAATTACATCGCCGATTAAAGGAATATCCAGTGTACTCTCTCCATTTACCCCCAAAACATTTTCTTTCTACTGGTTTTGATGTCCCTGTCATTCAAGAACGATGTAAATTGCTTGACGAATACCTGAAGGTACGTCCTGCTTGTGCTCAACAATTTTATGCTCTTCAGAATAAACTAATATTGCGTGTTTGCTCTAGGGCTTACGTGATGCCTTGTGCCCTTGTCCCTTCCTTTACTAACTATTATTACTTCAATCCAATATAATGATACAGATGGGTTTTAGCATGGCGACCAGATATCTAATTTCTATAGAAGAGCCTGAATTTGTAGAAAACTATATATTTACTGTTCTAATGCTGTGATGGGATCAGTTTCTAAGCAATGACTTTTTTCTACATGAATAAGAATCCTCAGTCTACGTGTCGCCATGTTAGAGGAATAGATCACCCAAGAGAAGCTCCATGTTGCCTCTTTTTTTATTTTCTATTTTTTTTTTATCAATAAGGTTTTTCATTCGTCTTTTCCACCCACTATTTTTTGGCTTTGGAATAGAGCGGAGTTATGCAAATTTGCTCACAAACCTATTTGTGCTTCTGATATTGCGAAATAGCAGTCAAACTCTCAAAGCATATGTTAGGCTGCACCCACAAGTAGGAGATATTGAGGCTTTGTGGAAGTGTTGTCGAGTCATTAAAGATATTTTCTTTTTGATTATCTATTTGCAAGTGATCAGTATGATACATTATGTTTGTTTTTAGTAACTGTGCGGTGTTCCTTTTCTGTTCCACAGAAGCTCATGCAACTTCCAACTATTTCAGGATCTATTGATGTGTGGGACTTTCTAAGCATTGATTCTCAGGTTTGCTTCTAGTGGGTAAGTTCTTATGTTTTGTTATTATTACGATGTATACAGTCTGAACATTTGCTTCACTGAATTATGCAGACGTATACATTTTCAAGTGCCTTTTCCATTGTTGAAACTTTGTCTGGTAAATACTTTTCTTTTTAGGTACTATACTTGCCCTAGCCTACTTAAATATTTGGCAAAATTGCAAAGCTTTGAATGGATTTTTAATTGAGGGTATCTTCTCCTTTACCATTTCCCATCAATGAATTTCCATTCCTATTTTAGAAACCGGAGCTTGTAAACCTGGTTTTTTAATACTCTTTTTGACTAGCTTCAAAATGTACTTGACATTAGTTAAGCCACTCGAGAAACGAACAAGCATCCCCAATCAGGAAAGTTCAATTAGGAATCACCTCAAAACTGATTTGAAAGTACCTGAAAAGAACCCTGTCAAGGAATATGGGAAACTTCCGGTGGGCTCATGTGTGGATTCAGAAAACCGGGTACAAAATAATCCTCCTCTTGTACAAGGATATGGGAGTAAAAAAGGAGATCAGATGTCTGAGTTGGTTTTGGATGCTGATGATGATCCAACTTTTCCATCAGAGGTACTACTACTCAGCCTTGCAATCTTGCATGTCCCAGCTACCTTTGTCCTAGAGCTTTCATTTGTCAGGACTTTAAGAAAGATTAAGAAAATTGTACCCCCTCATTTCAAATGAACTCCATACCTTTGATTAAAAAATATACCTCACATATATAAAAAAAAGAAACATATGGAATTCATTTGAATGGAGGGAGTATTGCGCAGTAATAGTATTGAACTGATATCACTGTCTCCCTTTTTTATTTATTTCAGTGGGTAGCACCCAATCTAAGTGGCCCCATATTGGATTTGGTGGATGTTATTTTTCAGCTTCAGGAGGGCGCATGGATAAGGTATCTACTCTTATACTTCCCCTATTCCAATTAGAAGAACATTTGCTTCTTGCACGAGTATTTAGAAGGGGCAAAAAATGTGTGGTAGTGGTATCATTTATTATTACAATTTACCTTCATATCCCATAATCAACCGCCCACCTACATTAACCTTTATTCACCTACCCACTTATGCTCCAATCCCACACAATCACTCATCCACCTCGCCTACCACCACAGACCCACCCTAGATCACTGTCGATAATTGCAGCCCCCCAGACCTTCGACAACCATCGTAAGTCACCCTTAGTTCACCAGCGACCATGGCAGAGTTCTCCGATCACCAACTCAACGACCATCGCTCTTGCCTCCTCGCCTCTGGGTGGGGTGCTTAGTCGATGGTGTTCGTGGAGAGGAGTACCCAACGGTGGTAGATCTGGCATAAAAGGATGGATGAGGTGGGATAATGGCGTGGTGGTGGTAGACTGGTAGTCGGATCTGGGTTGTTGGTCCGGATAGTGCTGGTGGGCTTGGGTGGATGGGTGCTAAAAGGTGTGGTGGGGTTTGGGTGGAGGCTTATATTAACTATGTTACTCTGACTCTTCTAATTCCCTCGCGTACCCGTGTTCGACACTCAACGCTCGGGACATGAGTATGACACGTGGACACCTCATTTTAGACCAAAATATGCATATTTTTCATTAAAATAGCCGAGTCCGACACTTGGGCACGCGCCCATGTAGGCCATGTCGGATACTTCTAAACGAGTCTGAGTAACATGGCTTATATAGGGGTGCTGAAGCTGGGTGGAGGGCGGTTGAAAGGGTGGTTGGTGGTTGGAGGGCGCGAAAGTGGAGGATGATGGTGGATAACGTCATGGGTGGATAATGTTGGATGGTGACGGTGGCTGAAGTAGGATGATAGTAGAGGTGAGTTTGATGGTGGCGTGGCTGGACTAGGTGGTGGAGGAGGTGGTTGGTGGTAGGAGAGGTCGGAATGAGTTTAGGGTTTGGTTTTGGGTTATTAAGATGGGTATAGGTAAACTTAAAATAAGGGCATTTGGTCATTTCAAGCTCAAAGCTCGAGTAAAAATAGAAACGTACAAAGCTCGAGTAAAAATAGAAACGTATACAATCATATGGAACGGCCCTAAACGGAATGCATATAGTTCCATTTGGAAGAGAGAAAATAATATAATAATGTGACATACTTGTGATAGGGTTATCGTCCGACTTACTAAGTTTTCGGTCCTTGAAACTTATTATCATGCTTGATACTGTCATATGTCAGGCGGAAGGCTTTTTGGGTTGCCAAACAGGTGCTGCAGTTGGGAATGGGTGATGCACTAGATGATTGGCTCGTTGAAAAGATCCAGCGTCTACGAAAGGGATCTGTGGTTGCTTCAGGAATTAAGCGGCTTGAGCAGGTGACATACATCCTTATATTTTACAAAAAGAACTTGTATCTGTTGTGAAGATCATGCTGCCTCATATAGAAATTTAGCTATATGTCTAAACTAAACAAGCAGTTCCACATATGGTGTAACCGTCTCAGACTCATAGTGGCTGACTTCTGAAAACTTCGCTGGATGTGATCTTTTTTTTCCCGTTAGGTCCAATTTTTTGTGAACTTTCCGTCTTGAGCTGCTAAGGAGAAGTTCCAAACATCCTACCGTTGAGCTTTCAAGTTCAGCCAACATAATGTACATATTTTTTTGCTTATTACATTAGCACACACTAACAAGTAAGAATTACTGGTGGGCCAGTGGCATAATTGGCAAGAGTGCTACTGTTTATCCAGGTCAACTCTCTAGATCAAAGTTATACATACTAAGCACCAATGATAGGCCTTCAGTAAACCTTTCCCCAGGAACTGCTTTTCTACCTTCTGAGCTGGCTTGCAATCACTCCAACATCATTAATGGAACTATTTGTGTGTGGGGATCAGATGACTTTCAAAACTTGGTTGATTTGATGTATTTGGCGGCCTATGAGGAATGTCATCTTACTAGCCATAATTGACAAATGTCGGTAGATTTTATAAGCTCATTATTGGCGATTCAATTTACCTCATTTTCTAAAATTTGATGATGACTTCTAGGGTTGTAGAAACAAATTTCATGTTCCATTCTCCGTCCTTGGCCTAATTTTAGTTAGAATGAGCATCTTCTGTTCTAAAGACTTGCACCGTTTACTTCTCTCCTTAGCTCATTTTCCTTTCACATTAGTCGCTGTCGTTCCCTTTACCCTCGCTGTTTCACACTTTCACCATAGTCATGCTTGGTATTGAGCAATATTACGTCATGGAAATTAGATATTTCTGTTGGTTTGCAAACACACTTTTTTTTTACCTCTGACTCCCCAAAAGTAAGTCCTGATGCTCATTTTTAAAAAAAAAAACATATTACAGATACTTTGGCCTGATGGAATATTTATAACAAAGCATCCAAGGAGACAAAAACCGCCCACCTCTGTTAGCTCAACTCAGGGTCCATCCAGCCATCAGTCTCCTGATCAAGCATCAGTGGCTAAGGAAGATGATTTGCGGAAGATGGTTGAGGAGCAAGAAAGGGAGGCTATGCAACGTGCTAAGTTTGTGTATGAGCTGATGATTGGTCAGTCACGCTCAAGACCCTTATGATAATATGATCTACTCCACCAAAGTGTTGTCTTTTTATTTTTGATACTATAAAAGCTTTTGCAATTTCCATTGCAGATAACGCTCCTGCTGCTGTTGTAAGTCTTGTTGGAAGTAAGGAGTATGAACAATGTGCCAAAGATCTCTACTATTTCCTCCAGGTATCTAATCTCAAGTTTTTTTAGCTTTATTTTTACATCCTCGTCTTGGTGTGCGACTATTATCCTTCTGTGGGTGACTGAGAGTTTGGGAAATATACTTTTGCTATTGGGACTACCTCAACCACACCAACCTCTGGCCATGCCGTCGCCGTCGCGACCATTAAGCTCTTTCCCCTTCCTTCCTGCTCTGCCCTAGATCTGCTAGAAGCAGCTGGATTTCGAATTAGGGGTGGAAGTGAGATGGATTTTGGCGATGGCCTAATGTTGAGTTGTCAGCGTCTGTGGATGGTGGTGGCGTCATCTATTTTGGAACAATGGTGGCGGAGACGGAGTTGATGATTCTGGGATGGATCTGGAGAACATGGAAGAATTGTAGGCTAATGGTGGTTGGGGTGGAGCTGGATTGTCTGAGGTTGAGCAGCGGGTAAGGGTAGTGTTCGACAGGGGTAAGGAGTGATGGGTGTTTGGCGATGGATTTTGGTGAAGGTGGTGGTGGTGGTGTCTGAGGTTGATGACGGATGTTACTAAAATGGGTTCACGTGAGTAGAAATGGGTAAATATGTTAAAAGGCTATAATTGTAACTTTATTTATAAATACCTACTAAATTAGAAATCATAAACAACCTAATGGAATTGCCCTAAAAGGAAAATGTGGACTATATTGTCGAGAATCTTATAATGCTCCTTTCTACTAATCTGAGAAATTTTCTGATATATTGTCTTTGTTAATTAAGTGTTTGTCAAAAGGACAGTCAAGCCAGCGTCCTGTATACCCAAAACCTTGCTATATAGTATATATATGGATAGCAAACCAAAATCTCATGAAAAAATATCATGTCACAAACATAGTGGTTTAGTTTATCGATGATTTACGTGCTCCTATACCAATCAAAGGAGTTTTCTAATATGTTGTCTTTGGGGACAGTCATCAGTATGTGTGAAGCAGCTTATCGTTGATCTTCTGGAGCTTGTTCTTCTGTATGCGTATCCAGAGCTGGATCATGTTTTTAAGCAGCTACATGACGAAAAACACAAGTTCGGGGCATATCCATGTCTTTAAGCAGCTAAATGACGAAAAACACAAGTTTGGGGTGTTTTAAGTCTACTTGACCGACCAAACAGGCCAGCCAGTCAGCCACCAATTCATTGTTTCATTACTTGCTGCATCTTCTGACAAATTGCAGAATGTGCAGTGACTTGTTCACTTCTGGGTAAGTTTTTGTTTGCTGATATGGATGACCGTAACACTGTAATTTTGTCTCAGGAATGTACCTACTGGACTGGCAAGTTTAGTAAATTTTCAAGGGTTTTTCGCCTTTCCAATTGAGAGTTGTCACTAACAAAATACAGAAGTGGTATTTGCAGTATCCTGTAAATATCCGGATTGAGAGTTCTGTTTTTTTTTTTCATAAATCTGAGAGCGACATAATATATATAGGCCTTATAATGAGCAAAAAAAATGGCAAATGATTTAGTGGACTTGTCACAAACTGCATTGCACCAAACTTACTAATTCTCCTATAACAAAATGTGCTTTATGCAAGCAGTAAGTCATTTCGAGATTCGAGCCTAGTCTAGTATCAAACAGAAAGGTTTTGGAACTGGCATGTTCGACAAGGGAAAAGAAAAGAAGGCACTCTATTTATCACCCCGATTCCAGGGATTATCCAAATTTCTTATTTCGAACTTGCCCTGTTTTAGGCGGCTGTTTTTAATATATTTGGAGACTATAGCGGTGGAGTGATATTTTATGAAACAGCTACAAAAAAGATACGAGTTATGTTACACCGCAAAACTCTTTGCGCAATGCTTTATATTTGCATGGCCACTAATAAAAAAAATTCTAAACCAAATTCTCTTGGATCCTCTATTACTAAATGTTTCAAATTAATCAAATTTCTCCAATTTATGAATAATAATTTGAATGTAAACATGTATTCAATTCCGAAATTTATTGATCTAATTAATATTTTTCTACCCCGCATTATAATTTTTTGTACTTAGGGTTTGAGTTTTTAAGGGGTTGGTGGGTGGCAATACGGTTGGCGGCGTGGGTTGACAACGACAAGGGGAAAGGAGAGTGTGGATCACTTGGGGGTGGTGTGGTGGCGTCGGGGTTGTGAGGGGAAGGGAATGATTCTTCATTGAGTCATTGGTGAGATAGAGGGCGAGGGGGTGGTGGTTTGTGTGGTTAGAGGGAGGGTGAGGGACGACGAGTGGTGGTATGAGGGTTGCGGCGAGGGAAAAGGGGGAGGGACAGCGGTCGCTGGTTTTTGGTTGAGGTTGGGGTTGCGGTGGTAGAGGAATATGGTGGTGGGGTGGTTGGTGATTACATGAAACATGGTTTGATACCTTTTTTTTATTTTTTTTAAATTATTTACTACCGTGGTACATCGCTTGACTTTTTTCTTTTTTTTTGTTTCTTTTACAATTTAAACCGTACATAGTTTGTATGATATTTTGTGCTGTGTAGTATTGTAAACGAATTTCATTTACTTCTCGTAAAATTTCTACGCAAAACGATTTATTTTATAATGTGTTTATTTTCTTTTATAATTTCTACGCATGGTTCAGTGGTGGGTGGTGGATAATGGTGGTGGTGACCGGCGGTGGTCATCTGTTATGGTGAGCGATGGTGTGATGAAAATGAGATGAGAGGGTAGATGGGGAATTGAGAGTTGAAGATATTGGGGTGGGGGTAATATAATACAATAGGTCTTGGTATAGACGGGTGGGGCGAACAGACGGGTAAAGACCTCTAATAAAATGGGTAGAGGGGACAAGGTGGGGCACCCCCATGTGCTTCCCACTTTATGGCAAATGGATATTTTGTGAGGGAAAATGGTATCCGTCTATACGTATTGACGGATAGTGTCCGTCTATAATGAGAATTTGTGAATATAATAAATGGCGTATTTCGTGAGTCAACCAATGAGGATCACCTGTTCCATATTTGTGTCACATCTTCTGTCCCATGCTCTCTCCTTTCGACACATAGACATAAAAAATATATATTTGGTTTATTTTTGACTTTATATGTTGATGTGTCAATGCATGAGTAACATGGGACAGGAGATGAGACACCACACCATATGTGACCGAGGATCCTTACTGGTGAGTCAACACCCTTTATTTTCTTAACACTAGGAGTTTGGGATGATTGCATTAACAGATCGAGCATGACTATCGTCAAAAAGTTCTTATGGTGTTCATCTGAAATAAAATTTCCACATACAACACTCACTATCAAAGACCACGAGAGCTGTCAAAACTACCCGCTTAATCTAATCAACAGACACCGATTACCAATCAATTACATAAACACGCCACTTGAATAATAAAATCGAGAGGTATAAATAAACACGAAAAGTAATAAGATTAAAGCCGGTCATATTACAAGAACCAAACAAGTCACTCACTCATATGTTTAGACTCTACTAGAGGCCAATCTCATCCTCAAAATTCGGATGAGAAAATTTGACACAGAATCTCACCACCTCAGCCTACAGTTGATCTCAAGATTTAGGTAGCACCGACACGGACACGGACACTGACACGACACGGACACGCGATACGGCATCTCATGAAATTTAGGACACAACACGTCATTTAAATTTAATAAAATATTTATTTTATATTTATTTATGTGCGATTTTATTTTTGAAAAAGTATTTGAATATTAAATTTAAATAAGTGAAGGTAAAAGTTAACGTTAATTATAACTCATTCTCATTTCCAAAACCAAAAACTAACTTATAATCAACTATTTCGACATCTCATTACTAGTCTAAAGAACATCATTTACCGCTAATTCAACTTATTTCCCCACCAAATTCAACCATATAACAATTCACGCAATTTACCTTAAATTCAACTTGATTCCGTTTGAAGGTGTGTCCAAATACCATGGACACGGCTCAAAATACCATGGACACGTGTCAGACACGTGCCCAAATAAAAGATGAAGGTTAGACATGGCTTTACAAGTGTCGTCGGACACGTTTTGACGTGTCCGACGAGTGTCGTGTCGGTGTCCGACACGGGAACGCCGATTAGGAGGAGTGTCCGTGCAACCTAGCTCAAGATCCTAATAGTCACAAACTCAAATTACTTCAATAGACCAACAAATTTAGCAGACGTGCGAGGGAAATCTACGGACTCTAACATTGAATTCATATCTTAGGTTCCAAGAGTCGAAATCAATGTTATTATATAAACACAGCTCACATATTCTTCCTCTCAAGATATTTGAGTATTTGGATTCCGAACCAGACTAAGAATGCAACACTTTATCAACATTCAACAACCATAAGCGAAACCATGTCCACACATATATCCTTAAACCAGCTCAATGAAATACAAATCTACAGCATCAAACCAAGCACTTCATAAATGACTATTAGATGTGCTACTTCTGCAGTGCATCTACACAAGAACTCTGGATAAGAAAGAACAGGGAGGGAATAACAAATAGAAATCAATTTGGATACAATTGTAGAAGGGAAGGCGTCATGGGGAAGGGAGATAGAATCATAGAAATTTCCATCCGCTACTTTTCTATATATTGTAATGTAATAGTCATTTGATGCAATTATTGACGCAATATTCATCTTGGGTAATTCAGAAACAGCATGTTGGTCTCCCAAGACAGGGGTAAGGCGGTGAACACCGACCCCCTTACCCTGGTTTTTGTTAGTGCTGAAATGCTAGAAGCGAAATGATCCCTCTATTTCTCAACAACCCAATTTACTAACCAAACAAAGCTTAATCAATCATATCAAGAGAATGGATGACCTACTAGCAAAATAAAAAAAAAAATACATGATGCTGACAGAATCTTAACATCATTTAGCCATTAAATTCAATGCGACTACATTTGTTTAAGGAAATAGGAACCAAATAGTACTACGTTTCTCATTCAAATACAATGTCTGAAATATAAAAGCAGAAGCTAGTTCGAATACTTGAGATATGCAAAAATGAAGTTACTATCTGATGTACTCAACAAAAAACACCCTCTTACAGAAAATATCTCCTCTCTTTAAGCTGATGCAGCTGCCACTTGCCTCCTTGGTGCAGCTTGAGTGCCTACACATATAACAGAAGCATTAGTACAGCATCACCGAAAGAATAGACAAGACGATATAACATCCAATAGTAGTAAGAAGATGAATACCTTCTCTGAAACCAGTCTTGAAACGGCGAGGGACATTACGGAGATACCTCATACGGCCAGTACCTGTTGTCTTCCTCCTTATCGCTTTCACACTCCAATTGTCTACATCCCCAACATTTGAGAAATGTCAAAACTAGCATTCTAAGTTTTGGCCAACAATAACTCGGATTTTGCGAAGTGCAAATTACCAAAAAAAAAAAAAAAAAAGATCTAGAATCGTCAGATATTCAAAGTATATATCGAAAACATCCAAAATTACAACCCTAAAAGAAAAATACTCCGTAAGTGATTAAGAAAATGAAGGTTTCAAAACACATAATCAACTATAAAGGGATCCACAGGGGAGATTTGATTTTGATGCTGACGGGGTACAAACCCGGGTCATGAGTACCACTTTCCATACTTTTCATTACTTTACCAACTAAGCTAGTTGACATCGGCACGTAATTATACAAACTAAAAGGTTGAGCATTTATCAAACAATTGAAGATGAATCTAAGAAAGAGGGAGGATTACATTTGCGAGTACGAGCAGCAGGAAAAGCACAAGCAGAGCAACGACTTTTCTGAAGATGGAAACTGCGACGGCCACAACGGACGCATAAAGTGTGTGTCTTGTTCCTTCTTTTTCCAAAACTACCTGTTCCTTTACCCTGTTTATTTCAAATGAAAACAAATCAAAATAAATTAATAATATGGGCACAAAAATGAGGGAAATGAATAGAGAGACAGAGACCGAGAGTGAGTGGGAAGTACCATTGTTAAGTGTCAAGGATGAGGATTCAAGGAGTAGTGTTTAGGAGAGTTGTTGATGAAGGGATGTGAAATGGAAGCAAGACGGCGCCTATATGGAGCTTCTTTTCGGATTTCACTAGGGTTTTTGTGTTAGCTGCCACTAATTTCAAGGCAAACGGGTTAATAGAGTTGTGTTCGGGTCAAGTCGGTTTAGATCGAGTTACTTTCGGGTTTGCAGAGTTTGGAGTTTGGGTTAGGTTGGGCCGGGTCGTTTCGAGTTCAAATCATTTTCGGGTCAACTATTATCAAATTATTTATGAATAATAATCCATGTGTAACAATAAACATTAAGGTCGAGTTATATTAGGTCAAGTCGATTCGGGTTCGAATCTTGAGTTCGGGTGTCTGATCAAGGTGTCAATTTTGCCAGATTTAGTTGTGATCTACCAAACATTCCTCAACTCTATAATCACAATTTATTTCTCTTTAATGTCAAATTTTTCATATTCTACAATTATGAAACCAATTTAACAAATTTTACCTATAAAATAAGATCAAATGATAAAAACTCCAACACATTCTTAGCAAAAATAAAAAATAAAAAATTGACGGGTAAATTTATTCCTTTTCGCCTATGTATTTCTAATAGCCTATTTAATTTCAATTGATTGATTATTCAAAACTTTTCATATTTTTGTTTTTGTGGTGAGTTGTAATCGATTGGGAGAGAAATGAAGAAGTAAAATGAAAGTAGAAGAAAAGAGAAGAATCTAACAAGCATTTGTAGCGTATTCTTCATTTTTGGCATTGTCGAATGTTGATGAAGACACTTAATATCATTAATAATCGAATATGATCATCCATTATGGCTAGGGGAGGTAAAACTTTGGTGAAGAAAACTCTTTCTTCATCAATTGAAACCTTAGTTTTTTAGTCTCACATTTTATTATTGATATAACGTTTTTGGGAAATTTTTAATGTATTTATTAATCTATAATGTGTATTGAATTTGTTAGAATTGATATCAACAACATTATGTATGGCTAAGGCAAGTTTAGTACAAGTATAATAGTTTTTATAAAGTCGGCTAAAAAAAATATATTTTGTTTGTACTTTGAGTACCAAAAAGTAACATATCATCTAATTTTTAATTTTTAATGACACAATATTGCACGATTCTCGATGTTGTTTTTATCTATTGTACCCATCTTATTTAAATTGTGTTTTAGTTGATTAAACATTACATGATTATTGATGTTGTTTTATTTAAGAGAAATTGAGTTAAGAATATTTTAATTTTTAAATATTATTATCTTCATACTTAAAAATATAAGCATTTAAGTAAGGTTAATACTACTTATTATTTTCATAATATCATTTTAATAAAGTTGTAAACTAAGAAAAATGTTATTTAGACGTCGAGCAAAAACGATCATTCAGCTACAAAAGTCAAATGAGAATAATCAAAATAGATTGCAATAGCATAAAAAATAAAATATGCAATAAAAAATTATATTTTTATTGAAGAGTTTAAAAAATCCCGTGATTTTCACGGGAAGTTAAACTAGTTTATCATCTATAATATATTTTTTATGATATAACTTGAAATTATGATGAGATATAGAATTTATCAACAATTTATGAGACACATTTATTACCTCGATGTTGATATTATTACTTAATTAATATCTTGAAAGAGTGATAGATGAGATCGAAAGTGCGAAATTGAGAGAAATGATGTTAGCAGAAGAGGGGTTTCTTAATGAATAATGAATTTCGTGGTTTAGGTTTATTTATTTTAGACAAACGTGTCGTTAATGGTCAATACCGAATAATCAACATTTTTTTCCCTCAAAACATGTTTTGGTGGTGTTCCACACAATTTTATATTAATTTTTTTTTACAGTAAGAAAAAGGGTGATTATAGTACCCCAAAAGTTACAGAACGAGCTAATCGACTAAGTTGTACTAGAAGCCCGACCAGCAAATCTAGTGCAACGAACCCAAACATAAAGATTACATAATCATTTATTAAAATTAAAATTACAACAAAACAAACGGGAGTAACGAGGGCAGGACGATGAAGAGTAGGTTGAACACAAGTAGTGTCGTCCACGTCAACAACATTACTAACAACTTCTTGAGGCCAACAAGACGGACCATGTGCAGTTACGCCATACGGGCGTAGAAAGAAAAGGGGAAGAACGGGCTGAACAAGCTTGTCTTCAGCGGAGAAGAATCTCCTACACCGTGGTAATCGACCTCAACAATACAAAGACCAACAACCCAAAGAACCAAGTAAACTGAAAAGAAGGACTAGAGAGCTTACCCCAACCAATCTCCCTGCCAATAACCTCGAAAGAGCCCCAAGACTACAATAACGACTCCAATAGAAGGAGATTATTAAAACATAAAAACAAAACAAAAAATTAACTAGTGACGACATCGATATAAAATAAACCACCACCTCCAGACCAGCCAACCACACCAAAGACCCAACTCAAACCCACACAGTCCAAATTAAAATCAAAACACCCCACCCAACTTCACCAATCCAAAGATAGAAAAGAACCCAAACAATCGCCAAAAGGTCAGCAAAAGATCTCCCGAAACTCGAACCGCAACCAACTCAAAAACACCAAAGACAAACATGCATGCAACCAAAAAACAGAAGATGAATGACCCAGCAACAAATCCATCAGGTGGATCAAATACACAAAAAAGACACCCGTTTCACCAAACGACACCTCTCATGACCACCGCCTTACATGCAACCAGACCAAACTAAAGAACGATACTAGTGATAAAGAAAATAGGAGCGATTGGTGGGGGGAATGAAGGGATCACCAAATCTGACCCCCAAAACACGACCACATAGCAACCGAAAGACCTATACTCATCGTCACAAACACACACACACACACAAAGCCAAGAACAGAAAACCAAACCAGGGGTGGGGGAAAGGAGGGAACACCTCTGGGATGGATTCCAAAACGACAGTGACAGGACAAGGGAACGGAAGGACGGAAACGTCAAAGAGGGACCCAACCTCAGACGGACAATGGCCAAAAACGCCACCACCAAGACCAAACAGAACTTCATCATTATGCATGCACGGAGACCGATGACAAGATAGACGGAGAGAGGGGTAAATCAATCACCATGACCACGGAGAATGAAGAAGAAATACGAAAATTATTGGATAAGTGAAAAAAGGGATAAAAGATTAGAATTAAGGATTGATAGAGGAAACATCGTCGGAGATAGGTCAGGGCGACCCCATCTCCGGCAACGGAGCAGGCAGAGAAGGGGTAGTGGATGGATAGGGAAGGTGGAGGTTACAAAGAGGATTTTAGGGGATTTGTTTTAAAAAGTATTTGGGGAGAGTTTTAGAGAGAGAGGGAGGTAGCTTTTAGTTTTTGTTGTGAAAGTAGAATTTTAAGGAAAATTCTAACCTGCATTTTTAATTTTATATTTAAAATTGTTCTACAAGAAATTGTATTAAAGGTTGTATTATGCAAGGTGGCCTATTGATAAGGTAGTATTAAAAGAATGGGTGTTGCTCATTCATGGACGGGTTTTACTCTTTCATGGACGGAAATGACCATTATACCCTTTTATTTTAATGACTTAATTTTTCGTTTCATTTCAATTTTCAATTCAATTACTGGAGAAGAATTGCCATGAATATTAGTATTTGTTCGGATTCCATTGTTGAAGATGCTTATCAAATGGGTAAACTATGACAAGTGAACAATGTCCATGAGTGGATTATGAATTATCTAATTGCAGAAACTCATGGCACGAAACCAAGAGATCCTAGGGCCTTGGGAAACAACAGTCGTTCTTTCCTTTACTAAGGTGGGTATCAATGGAATCGATATTCCAATTCGAGATGGGTTTTCGACTCAAGTATTTTTCAATGGGGAATAATGCTCTCATTAGAGTTCTGGTACTATCTTTATGGAGCAGTGATCGACATTTGAATTCGGACTTCTACCTTACGCCGGTGACGCACGCCGTGGATGACCCCAAAGCCGACGATGCACACCGTGCCTCACCCCAACGGCGACGACGCACGCCGGATTACCCCTTGTAAACCCCTTCTGACACCTTAAAACAAACCCTAATTAAATTACTGTAAATTAATTCCCTAATTTGACATAACATAATCAATTAATAAACTTAATAAATTAGGATTATTAGTTGATTGATATGAGAATTAGCATCCATAATTGTAATAATTTGCTCTTTTTTGGTTAATTATGTGAGGAAGACAATTAGAGAGAGGGTCGGGGAGGGTAGAGAGAGTTTTGTTTCCCTCTATCTAGACAAAGGGCATACAATGGAAAAATAATGAAAAAAAAGTACATGAAAGAGTAAAACTCGTCCATGAAAGAGCAACTACGAAAAGAATTTGTCCTAACTTACTAGGCAAGTCTCACTAACCGTGCCAAACCAACTTGTCGATGGCCCAAAAAAATCAACTTGAGTCCAACCCATGTCTCATCCAAGCGTGTATTGTTGAATACCTCTAATTTAAATAAGTTGTGACGTTATGTAACAAAAAAAAAATTGTATTCAAGAACCTACCTACCTTTGTTTTTTTTATACAACATTATTATGTCAAAACCAAATTGCAGTTCGCGAAAGTGGCAGTTTGCCCCCTTAACTTTGTTTAATGGTGAAATTAGGCCCCTTAACTTTCAATTGTAACAATCATGCCCCATAACTTTAACAAAAAGTGAAATTCAACCCCATTATTTGATTTTTTATGAAATTCCACCAAAATTCATTTTTATAATCCAATTAATCAAATATAAAATTTAATTTTATAACTTTATAAATTTTATACAATCCAATTTTTTTTATAATTTTACAATTTTAGACAAGTTATTCTAAATGTAAGAATAGTTCATAAAATTGTATTATATTTTTATTTTGTTTAATATAGATGAATGTAAAATTATTTTTTAGATGAATAACTAACTTATATAAATTAAGAAGGTTAAAATTAGTAATTTTATGTATTATTAGTTGTATAATATAAATATAAAATGAATTTTTGTTGAAATTTAAGTGAAAAATAAAAATTGGGGTTAAATTTCACTTTTTGTTAAAGTTATGGGGCTTGATTTCTACAATTGAAAGTTAAGGGGTCTAATTTCACCATTGAATAAAGTTAAGGGGGTAAATTACCACTTTGCAGTTAAACGCATTGATTACTGATTCACAACTTAGTCTGTACTCTGTACTACTCTGTTGGCAGTCTTGGCACTAGATAGTAGATAGATATGTGCCAGTGAAAGGCAAAGGAAATGTCAAACTTGTTTAATATCTTAATCTGTTTTTATAATCAACCAAAAAAGAAAACATAATTATCAGAATTATACAATCGGCGATCTTATAAGCTTGATATATCATGGACTCGACTCATTGGTTGACAGTCCATGAGAGCTGCGTCATGTGATTTTACTTTTTCCGAAGTAAAATGATGGGTGGGAAAGAATCCCTCCTCGACAATCAGCAGACTGGGACTACCACGTCGCCACCAAACCGGCCTTGCTATGTGAATAAGAATCAAACATGTCAGGCAAATGCCACCAGATGGATACTGAGGCTGAGCTGTGTAGAAGCTGTTTAATGATTAATTAAGCTGTGCTTCTAGAAGCAACTACACTAGATCAGTAGGCCGGTGATGAGACCAAGACGTTGTGCTCCTTGAGTCGTCGCTGGAAATTAGCCAGACGGTTTTGGAGCTCTACAATACCGGCAGCCTTCTGGGATAAGATGGCATTCAGTCTAGTGATGTAATTGTCTAGCTGGTTTCCTGGTTCATCAGCTTCAACCAGTAGATTCATCTCCTGTAATTACATTGATACAGAGTATATTTTAGACAAACTGCTGGAGAGCTGTATGCGGAGATCAACTGATAAACCCCCCGCACAAAAATTTGGGTTCGCCTAACGATCGATAATACTAATTACTAATATTACATCAAAGACTGCTTACTTGGAAAGAAAAGTAGTACAGTATAAAAAAGAAACTAGGAGATAAGAGATACAGGCACCTCTTTTACGATATCCATAGTCTCTTCAACCTGTCTCCGATGAGCATTTACTAGATCTTCCTCTTCCTGTAATTAAATGTAAATATATCATGTCAGATCAACACTTTGGGATTAGTTAGGTACTCCCACTGTTAATAGTTAATACTTCCATCTGTTGCATAGATACTTAACATTCTTATAATCGTATAAGATTTAGGATATAACTTTCAACCTAAAAACAGAACTCATAACTTATTTGCTATGCTGCAGAATACATAGAAAAAACAATACGTGCGATCCAATTGATCCACTTGCCTAACTTAACCGATTAAAAATAGTAGTAATGATTTTTATCTTTAAAAAATCAGGTAAAAAAGTAACTTTCCAACTAAAACCTGACCTTGCACAGTATTTGAAATCAACCAAACAGTAAAGGGCAGGGGTATTTCTGAATCATGTGGAATACAACTACTGTTCTGTTTGATATTTACCTGTAACAGGTCATTGAGATCATCATCGTCCGAATCAAGGCTCTTAGCATCAACTTTGGACACATCTTTCCACTTTGTGTGACCCTTGGCAGTGCTGACTTTTTCCTCAGAAATATAAGTTGACGACTCAACCTTTCCGTTCTTCCTCCGGGTCACTTTTGGTTGATCATACGTCTCATCTGGAATTTCATATTCCTCCTTCTCGGTGGGTTGAGACCACAGGTCGCTGTCATCCTTGAGCATTGCTGGAGTGCCAGAAGACAATGGTAAAGTTGTTGATTCTCTCAGGTTTGCCGTGGGAAGCAAAATGTCCTTCTTTGGGCCATTTCCTTTAGAAAGGCTCTTCACCCTTTTCAGATTCAGAATTGAGAGTTATTTGAGTGTTAGGCAAACTCACAGTCAGAAGTCTGACGAATATAATATTTTGCTTAATAGTGTTAAACAAAGAATCACTATCCTTTGGTTTTGGATTCTGATGGAAGAAAACAAAATGGCTCACTAAGTTGGATGCGCTTCTTTTTATCGCGAAGAATTCATCCAATGCAATTCTTAATGCAATTATGTTCACGAGTCACTGGGAAATAGTTTCACTTTGTTAACATATGAGAGAAGTTGCATACATCTGACCACCTTACTCAGCCTTGTGTTACTGTAGTAATGATGTTGCAATGTTAAATAAAAGACTCCCTGTTTTTTTCGTTTTTGTAAAGATGGAATAAGACTCACTAAAATGACTACGCCTCTTAAAATAGTGAAGAATCAACCAGCCATTCAAAAGCAACCTCTTTGAGCTTTTAACGCAGGGGATAGGTTGCGTACAACCGACCGCCTTATCCCGCCATTTGAGAGAGCCCAGACTCTGAAAGTAACATTGTTGTTGTTGTGTTAAATAAAGATATTACCTGTCGGCATATCTTAGGGTGTTAAGAGTATGTTCACATGAGCCTGAGCTTGGAGAAATACAAGAAATCATAACTGTCTTTGAGTTGCCAACAAAAGAATCCCTCAATACTTCAGTCAGTTTACTTCCTCGGAAAGGTATATGGTTCTGATCATTGTCAAGAGCTCTTATACATTCCTTCAGTGCAAGCAAACTTTTATTGATTTCAGCACCTTCTATCCTGTAAATGGGATTAAACAAGTATCGATGAAACGGCGCAAGGTGTAAGACAAACATGACGAAGAAATCAGTACTAGGATTACAATCATGTAGGGCAGATCATAACGGGCTCTCTATACACTATAGAGTATCATCTTTTAACCATAAGATCCCCATATGGAAACAGGCAATCAGTCTGAATGAGTATTAAGATAACTTCAAAGATAGCATATAATGCAACTGCGCCATTTTTTTGGTTTTAGTATATCATACAAGGTTCGGCTATTGTCTAATTAGCTCTGCATAATTGATACATTTTGCGCAAAGCCGCCAACTTACTACAGGAATTTAGTCATTAGAGCCTCAGTCTCGAAAGGGTCGGGCAGCAACAACAACAACAACAAAGCCTTATCCTTTGTTTGATTACACAATGGGGAGGGCCGAGGGGAAGGGAGGGAGGGGTGGGAGGAAGGGGGTAGAAAGGGAGATTCTGTTGGAAGGATTTTAATTTGGCTTGTAGGACAAATAAATCCCTCCAAAACTTGCTCAACAAACTAGGGTTTTAGTTGTTTTGCACTTGGTGACCTAAAGGGTATTATAACCAAAACAATAGTATGTCACCAAAGTGAGAAATTCATTACCCTTGAATACCGAAGTGGAATTAGCACATAGGAAATAAAGTGGAAAAAAAAAATATTTTATGGTCTGCTTTTCTTGAGATCATTGTTAGGAGCAAAACAATAGAGACCAAATTACATGGATATAGTGATGCTGATGGATCAAAGAAAAGGAAAAAATGGAAATAGTAAATCATCTCCTCCCCAAGTTAATGCATTACCCCCATAAGTTCTCCTAACTGTTTCCTCCTCCCTATACTGCCATCATTTCCCTCTTCGTTCCCTTTGTTTTCAAATATATTACGCAAGTAACAATCACCCCCAGCTCAAGCAAACTCTTAATGTTCAAAAATGAATTCAATTGCTGAGAGCCTGATACCAAATAAAAGCTTGTCAAGTTACTAGATAAGTAACAAGGCATATAATTCTATACCAAGATAAAAAATGTAAATAGACGCAACCGTTCAAAGTTATGCAAGCACCAACTCGCAAGGAGCTCTATGGGTTTGATTGGCCAATGCCTCTACAAAACAGAAAATATGCAGACTCCACGGAAGGGGAAAAACATTGACAAACATGTGTTACCTGGTCTGCTTATCATTATCCGTTGTGTCTGCACCACGTTCACTACCAGCAAGATCAATGAAGGAGAGTTTGCCAACAAGCCGTGGAGGTTTGGATTCAGCACCATCAGGTGTCTTCTTGACAGCAAGCTGAAGTATGGCATGCGAACGAGAGGACTCTTCATTAGCACCAGTAGTTCCCGTACTTCTAGACCCATTTCCTCTTTCTATGAGTTCCTTAATCATCTCCACATCTGATACTCGAAACTCTTGCAATCCCACAATGCAGACTTGTTGCTTTCCATCCTCCCTCATGCAGAGCTTTCTGAAAGTTGGGGGACCAAGTTTATTACTATCTCCATACCAAATTTATTATTCTCATTTGACTTTGGTTGTGATGTGAACTGCTGCTCAACTTTGACCTATAATTCTCCGGACATGCGTAAAGATACCATGTATATGTCTATTACATATTGTGAGAAAATATGGTTCAAAGTCGACATAGGTTGACTATCAATGTCAATGGAGACAATATAATGGGAGGGAGAGTGTATATAATAGACAATCATCAGGTATAGACTGAAATTTTAGTGGATGAGGACACTCACTTCCGATCATTGAGGAGATCAAACAGCTTTCCTCCATATATCTCAAAAAAGCTAAAGAACAACTGAAAACCCTGATTTCTGTAGGTATGGTGCATTAACCGTAATATATCTCTGGAGGCTTTAAGGGGCAATGGTTTCATTGTGTAAGTCTTCCCACTTCCTGGAATAGAAAAGCATCAGTTACAATATAATCATGTATGTTGACTGCACAGAGGATATCACCAAGAAAAGAAGGGAAAACAGAATATTAATTAGGTGGTTCTGATTCACTGCTGATTCATAGGAAATTATAAACATGTATCAACAACAACAATGACAAAGATGGAGTCATGATCCCAAATTCTTTTGGAGTTGGCTGACACGAATCATCATTTGAAACCGTCAAGAGAAAGAAAAATAGAAAAAAGGAAACAATAACAATAAGTAATAAGTAATCAATATACAAAAATTAAAATGTGGAGAACCCTCAAATCGAAGACAGGTGTCCATAAACAAAAATGTACACGGTCAATTTCAATTCCCCATTTGACTGAATAGTCAAACCCACAAAGGGGTTGCGCTGGAACTCCTTAGGGAAGAAAGGCCAGATGGTAGAGAAGGGAAATTTGAACACTGCCCAACTGTTGCCAGAACACTTGGGTTGTTTTCGTAACTCTATGTATACCCATTAACTTCTTTTCCTTCACTAAATCTCAATTTCGCTCTATGTTGTCTGTTCCGAGTTTCAACCCTCACCAAAGAAGCCTCTTTATACTAAGATCGAAAATATTGGATATAATTTCCAGCTGGATGAAGCCACTAAACTGCTGAATGAAGCCACTATGCAGAAATTATCAGCCTCAAAAGCTATAAACGTAACCTTTCACAACAATAACATTAACCCAATGCTTTGATGGCTTCTGCTTGAGGCGAGGTAAGGAGGGTCGGATGTGTCCAGCCTTACCCCTGTATTTTAAATACAGAGAGGATTTTTCAGATGACCCGTGATGGAAATTGCGTCATAATTCATAAAATGCATAATTTCTGCTACTTTATGATGCAAGAAGCATAGAGAGTTTGATGAGTCATTTTGATTTATTCCATCACATTCCAAAGACGAAAAATAGCGAGTCTAGCGTCGTATTGGAAATCGAAACACACACAGAGATATCCTTCAAAATTCAATATACTTCAACAGAAGTACAACAACTGCATCAAGCACAGCAACCTTAACTAAACATTACCTGTTTGTCCATATGCAAAGCATGTTGCTTTAGTGCGCTGAAAAATTATAGGCACTATTGGCTCGACGGTCTCACGATAGACCTGAAAGAAATAAAAAGAATTAACACAAGTTCGAAAAATATCACAAAGTACTATCACTGATATCACTTCTTCCTCTCACCTCATCATTTGAAACTTCCTCATTCAGCACTGCATCAAATACAAAATTGTGCTTCTCGACATATTCTGTCAAATCAACCTGTAACCACATATTAATCCCGCTTTAGCATCATCATCTCGCAAGCATAAATTGGGAAACCAAAAATGCATAATGCACGATTCATTTAAGCTTTTTATAATAATCTACAGTAATCATAAGCAATCAAATGCAGGCGAGACGTCTCATGGAAAGCAAGTCGACCACTTTCTCCTTGAGCATAATGCATAACAGCCAACAAAACTCAATGTACTTATTGGGGTCAAAATTTCAAAACGACGACCATATATGTAGAAAAAAACCCATAATATTATATTAGCCTGAACACATTTTTTGAAGGAAAAAGAAGAACATAAAAAAGAAATAGAGGGACGATGGCATCTCTTTAGGGCGAAAAAAAGGTAACCAGAAGCAGGAAAGCAAGAGGCAAGACAGAGTATTTTAAACTATTTTTTTACATTGAAAATTTACAGTGCGTAATTTCTGCACCAGATGGCAGTTTTGAAACCAACATTTGATAATGGTAAAAAAATAATGTTATTGTTAGATTGGAGAGACTTTTCAAATACTTGAAACTAAACTGAATATTAGAAGATGAAATAAAGATATTCAAAGTCAGTTGAACGGCCTACCTTCAATTTAGTTTCGTAAACTGTTAACGAATTGGAATTTGTCTCGATAATGTCTTCCTCATTTTTTCCCAACTCCTTTTTGTTAAGCGGCCTCTTCCGAACCTGCTCATGCATTCAAAATGAGTAACTGATAAGTATTCCCAAAATCGCAACGTATTCATCAATAAAAATCTATAAGCAAACTTCAACATACTACGCATGCTTTATCATCCATTCTTTGACTTCAGTGCATTTCACTTGCCATGCCATAGAGGAGTCGCGTTTGATGACTGAGTGATAAAATGGTCACATAAAAGACTACCTATACTCGCTATCGAGTTAAAGCCACCAAATAACTACTTTATTAGTCATCGCTCGATGGTTAAAGATGGTACATTATATTTCATACTTCATAGTGGAATAACTACATAAAATTGGACCACAAGCACAGGCAGATCATTTAACTTTTCATAAATAAGTTCGATAGAATGGTATGTACTAATGATCCAGTTATTTGTAGACCAAACATTCTTAAAGTGGCAGTCAAACCATAGTACATCAATTCATCTAAACGAGCTCTAACCACATCCATGTGACATTGAGAAACTTTATGGCAAGCAGAACATATTGGACAATAATGAACTAAGGTATCTGAATGAAAAAGTCATACCACCACTTTAATTTTTGCAACAGCACTAATTTTATCCTTGTCCACTGCGATACTTTTCATAACATTGTTTTCTTGCAAGCCACGAGCCCTATTCATACCAGCCTTACTAGTCGGAAGCTCCATATCGTCAAAACTTCTGCTCTGAAAAGATGGATAAAAAGAACTGTTGTACTGACCAGGACCAGGCACCTGCAGTGTAGAAGACAAAATAATAATTATTTAATGAGTAGCTATGCAGCACAACGAGCTGTTAATGCTCTTGACTCAACATAACCATTCAGAAGAATAAACCATTTAAAATCGATGGCAATTTATCAATTCAAAGTTTGGCCAAATCATTCTTTATACTCCTTAGTAGAAAGCAGCAATTTGACATATCATTAGTCCATAGCCACAAAACAAAGTTTTTCTTCTTTGAAAATTCACACTGATTTTTTGAAATACTGAGTCATGTAACTCAAAGTAGTACACGCAAAAACTACGTCCATCAAAACAAAAAAGTTCAGTGAAGAATGACATCTCTTCTTAAAATGGGCGAGTTCATTGAAAAAAAAAAGTGATTTTAACATAAATACAAACACATATACAGTCAATCCTTAAAAAGGCACACATGATAGATATACAAACAAATATACAGTTATTCCCATAAAGTCAAAATTAACCCCAACAACACCAACAGTAACCCAGTGCCTCAATGACTCGCCTCAATGACTCCTGCAAATTGCGGGGTAAGGGGGGTCGGATGTAAACAGCCTTACCCTTGTGTTAGCAACACAAAGAGGCTTTAAGAATGACCAAAGATGAAAATTGTGTCGAGAGCTGCATCAAAAGACCGCTATTTCACAGGAGAAAGAAGCACGACCACTTTAGTGAGCCATTTTGATTTATTCCATCCTAATCAATAAATCAAGATGGCATAATAAAGAGGCCATTACCCCACTTGAGTTTTTCTCCCATTTTGACATGAATAGTTACCAAAACTGGATTATAGTTCCCCATATGAAACAACATCATAAATCAAACATTGAAGGGTTCCGACGCTGTCAAACATGATCCTAACATGATTTATCCTTTCCATAACCCTTTGTTTGGATGGAGGAATTCAGAGGGATAGAATTTCCCTTGTTTGCTTAGCAAATGAGGATGACGGGAGACGGAGGGGGAGGGAAACAAAGGGATTTATATCTTCATTAACCTTCCAGACAGATCAAAATCCCTCCAACATAAGAATATTTGAAGGGCGAACTTCTTTTGAAACATTTTCCCTCCCTCCCGCCCCTTCCCTTCTCTTCCTGGGTGCAAACAAGGAGTATGGGTCTAATGAGCCAGTTGATTTCGCCCTTTGGCAGCAGTGGCAGATTATTGTATAATTGTTAGGCAGCATTGCAGCTTATACACAACTTTTACAAAGTTACCTGAAGCAGTAATTAAACAACCATAAAAGAGACACTTGTTGTAACTCACCTCAGTCAAAAGCTCAGTATCATGAGAGTTGAGATCCAACAGACCAGGACTAAACTCACTGGATGAAATCTGCCCCTCACTGTTTTTTCTTGATATCCGAGAAGGATTCAGTGGTGGCGTAGATTGCTCCGAGTAATACTCCCCGCCACCGGCATAACTCCTTTGTCCGTTTCTAGTATCTCTCGGCGCTTGCCCATAATAGCCATATTCCTGCATTCAGCAGTCAATCAATTAACAAAATATCACATTTCCTAGAATACGGTGAACTAAGCATTCCCACAAAAATTCCAACTCCATAAAAATACACAAAAAGTCGTAATTCGTGTAAAGGCAGAAGCTTTTTAAACTGAAATAAATCTGAGCAGTCAAAAAACAGCTTCACCATCTAAACATACAAATCAAATATCGTCAAATCACTGAAAATTAAACCCATTTATCAATGATCAACAAAATTAAACTGAAATGGCAGCAAAGATTCAAACATTATTACTCAAAATCACTGAAAATTAAACCCATCTAACTATGATGAACAAAATTAAACTGAAATGGCAGCAAAGATTCAAACTTTATTACTCAAAATCACTGAAAATGTAAACTACATTACAGATTGAAAGAGTATATAACTAAAAAGAAGATCTAACCTGTGGAGGAGCAGCACTGGAGTGAGACCAAAAAGCATTATTATCCATAAAAGTATCAGAATATTGTCTTTGATGATGAGCAGTAGAAACACCAGATCTTTGAGTTTGTCTACTATTGTTCATCTTTCTTTTTCTTTTTAATGTTTCAGACAGTCACCAACAGTAAACTTGAATGCTGCACTTTCTCTTTCTCTCTCTATGTCTATGTTTGTTTGATTTGTGTTGTAAGAAGAAATCAAAGAAAACCCATTAAAATGTTTTAGTGAAAATTAAGTGCAACGGAATTCATTAAGTAAATGTGGATTTCAATTCATTGATACCCTTTGTTTTTCAAATGTGTTTTTGGTTTGTGGATGAAAAGCACCGTCTTTTGTTTTGTTTATGTTAATGGGTGATTTCAAAATTTCAAGGGAGTTCGCATGTGCGGAGCCTTATTGCCTTATTGGATGTCCTACTCGTACGTGGGAGGTGGGACATTCCTGCTTTTGAATTTCACACCAAAATACACCGAAAATGCTACGGTTACACTCAGTGTATAAAATCTTCTATACACTGCGTATAACATCGTGACATGTGGCGACTGTTGAAATTGAGATAGAATCTTTTTCAACTTATAATTTGTACATTTTGGAAGTCAATTCAAATTTGAACTTTCAAAATTTATTATGAGATTTTTTAACAAATTTGGTAAATATGAAGTATTATTTTTATTTTCTAATTATTTCCTTTTTTTTTCATTCTCTCTAAAATTATGATAATAGAGTATTCGTGAAATTTAGTATATGCCTCCAGTCGTCATCAAACACCTACCGACGCCGGTAACTTCTCACGCCAATTCAAAGAACCCTCATGGACGTCAAATCCGACACATCCGCTTCTGGTTTCGGCTTCGGGTTAACTTCCGGGTCAAACTCCGATCTGGCATCACTCACCAGCGATGGCGACGAACTCCCCCACTAGATTGCCTGATATATGCGGGAGTCTGCTATCGCATCATCCTCTTCTCGGCTAACTCTGATCTCGCAGGCACCTCGTCGTCGGACGACCGTCGATGACCCTGCCAACTCGGCGGTTTTGCTACCACGAAATAGCCGCGAAGACCATTGATGAAAAAAGCATTTAATTGACTTGAAATAAAGTATTAATCTGATCGATAATCTGATAAATCTAAAGGAATTGAAATAAAATATTGATGAAAAAAGCATTTAATTGACTTGAGAAAGTTGTGTGTTTGATTATTGAGAAATTAGGTTTAGAAATTCATGTTTAAGGGTATTAAATGGAAAAATATTGGAAATGTAATGTAAATGTAATCAGTAAAATTCGTAATGCCAAAATAAACTACGATTATTAATTTTACGTATTGTTAAAAAATTGATGTTATTAATTGAATCGAACATGACATTGATGAAAAATTTACAATATTAATATTATCATACAAATATTTGTGCTCCAAATCGTATCATACAAATCTCCGTACTCCAAGTTTTACGTTATTAATCGAATCATACAAGTCTTGCGTTATTATCAGTAAAAATTTGACGACGTTAGTACTTAGTAGATACAAAATAATGTTACTAATCGAAATGTACAAACATTACGTTTAAAAATTGACATTGTTAATCCAGTCATAGACATTCGTGCTCCAAATCGAATCATACGAATCTTTGTGCTCCAATACAAGTCTTACATTATTATTAGTAACTAACGTTAATAAAGATAAAATAATGTTACCAAATAAATTATAGAAATATTATGTTATTAATTAAAATAAAATTGACGCCGGTAAAACATTCATTACCATGATTAATCGAATCATATGAACATTGTGATCTTAATCATACGATTTTCATGTTAATTTTTAACTTCAAATTAAAATTTCGCGCGTTTAAAATTAGTTAGATTTTTTTAGAGTTTATTGGTTTTGAAGACTTTAGGTTTTGGGTTTTAAAGGTTTAGGGTTTCGGGTTTTTAAGGTTTAGGGTTTAGGGTTTAAGGATATATAAAGTTTAAGGGTTTAGGTTTAATTTAATAGGGTTTAGGGTTTGCGCGAAATAAGACATAACGTAATTATGATAGGAAAATGAACGTAATAGCAAATGCGAACGATTTAAATGATCGCTTTATGTGATTCTAAAAGGGATATTGTACTAGTTTGAACGTAATTTTAATAAAATTATTTTAGAGTTTATTGGTTTAGAAGACTTAGGATTTCGGGTTTTTAAGGTTTAGGGTTTCGTGTTTAGGGTTTAAGGATATATAAAGTTTAAGGGTTTAGGTTTAATTTAATAGGGTTTAGTGTTTATGCGAAATAAGACATAACGTAATTATGATAGGAAAATGAACGTAATAGCAAATGCGAACGATTGAGCGTAATTATATTATGAGATTTAAAGAGAAATGCGATCGTTTAATTTAATTAAACTGGAATGATCGGGTATGTGTGATAAAAAATTGTTTAAGACAACTAAATAGATTATATATTTAGTTTATTGTACGTGCTGATACCCTTGCTCAGTTGGTTACAATGCTTGCCTCGAATACTGAGATTTTTCTCTTTAATACCAGAGTTCGATTCCTGGTTTTCTGAGTCATTGACCATCATTTTTTTTTCCAATTGTGTTTAATTAGCCCGAAAACCCAGTGTAATTTTCGACCTTCTCTATATTTACCACATTTGTATTAATTAGCCCGAAAACCTCAGCTTGTACCTCCTTAAACATGGTATTCGTGTAAAGTTTATGAAAAACCTCTTCTACTAGAATGGAGCTGGCTGACAACTTAGGCGGTCTATCTAAGCACTCGAAATTCATTTGCTTCTCCTCATTTACCTTTGATAATATGGCATTCTTATACTGATGAACAAAGTTACACAAACCGCTTTCGATGCTGACATAACTCTTTATAAATCGATTTTGTCGCTCACTCCACTGTGTCGAGGACATTCCGGCGCAAAAAGTACCTTTCCAATAGGCAGGAACCCACTTACGTATTAGTGCATACGACTCTTTTATCCAATTAATGTTTTGTAGCTGGTATTTTTGGACCATTGAACCCCATGCTTCCTCAAACTCATTGGCGTCCATAGAGTCATGAACCGCATTTCCCAATTCCACCTCAATTTGTTTCCAACTAGCACAACTACCCAAATTCTTTGCCGCATTTCTCATTATGTGCCAAAGACAAAGCCGATGAGGAAAATCGATTCCAAAAACACTTTTAACCGCGTTACCAATCGCCATGGCTTGGTCAGTAATTATCATAGAAGGAGGCTTGCCCATACATTCTAACCACTGTCGATATATCCATTCAAAAGTTTATGTATTTTCACAGGATATTAAAACAGCCGCAAAAAGAGTTGACCTACCATGTTGATTAACGCCAACGAAAGGTGAAAAAGGCATCTCGAAACTGTAAAAAAAAAATACTTCGTAGTAAATTGAGACGAACAGAATCCACGTAAGTAAAAATTAAAGAAAACTTCTCATATATGCAGGACCAAAGCAGAGTAGCAGACTATGACTAGGATCAACTTGATAACAAAGAGGTCAGTGACTGAATTTAGGTACTTCCTAGCTAGCTAATTGTACGTATAATTATTCATATATTATTCACATTGGTACCACACTCGATCACGTTGTTCATTTATGTTTTTTATAGAATGGAACCGTCTTACACAATAAGTACTATTCCTATATAAACTTGTATGCTCCTTGATCAAACTGCACATATTAAACGGAAGATGATACAATAATTAATTTACCTATTGTACATGAATGTAGTATCGTATGAAAGAACGCCGAGGAACGCTTTAAACAAAGCCCGACTTCGAGCATCTGCCCAAAAAAAGTCTGACAAACGTCCATCGCTATTACGCCGAATATCATAGAAAAAATCCGGATTATCCGCTTTCATCTCTTCAAAATATTTCAACAATGCAGTAGCATCGCCGCCAAGCCTCACTGTACGTCTCTCTAGATTTACAAGATTCCTCAAATCCTATTATTAAATGGAACGTTTTCGTGTCCCCCACATTCAAGTACCATAAAATGTTGTTGTTAATAATCGATATACCAGCAGCATCGTTAAGCAAAATTCGCCTTTTGAAATAGTCACTTATAACCGTATAATTTACCATGAAACGCCTATTTTCAGGAACAATCTCATGATTATGCTCAAAATTAAAAATCGTGATTTCCATCATCGTTTTACCTTTCGGAATTCTAGTGTCTACTACAAATTTGCACCCGGTAACATTTGAACCTTCATGTTTGCTTTCTCCGCCTTTCTTACACATCATTCTCATTCGCTTGTACATATAAAGATGAGATTCCTTTTCTCCTGTCGATACTTGATTTATGCCTTTCTCTTTATATTCTTCTTTAAACTCATTTGTTCTTATAAAAAGCTCGAAACCATGTTTGTATCCATAAGAATATATAAACACCGAGAATTCTTCCGACCCCGCCGGAAAAACCATTCCAACTTCAGGATTAGTAATATCATTATCGACTTCAAAATTATCATTGTCATTATCAAATAGTTCAACTGTTTGTCGGAACAAATTAGCAGATCCACCTTCAGTTGCATCGGACGCCTGCACAATTCCAGCCTTCTCGGTTTGGACCCGTTCATTTACCATGTCATTCAAATTAATTTCTTCCAATGACGGTTCATCTTGTAGATTGAATTCATGATACTCTTCATTTAGATCGAAAAATTTGTGATTAGGAGTTGACATTGATGAAGTCGTTCAAGCAATAATATGAATTTTAGGTTTTTTTTAACACAAAATAAACGTATGATTTCAACGTTAGAGTAGAAAACTCGTTAGAGTAGAAAACTGAAAAGATATGAAAAATAAGATATAATATTATTTAATTATAGTAAATATAATTATTATTCATGTTACCAAAATTAATAAAATTCTTAACTATTTTCCCTCCTAATTTCCCTCCATCTTTTTCATCTTCCCTCCCATGATGAAAATTTTTCCCTCCAAACACCTGCACAATTCCTTCGCAACTACAAATAGATTCTACCACGTGTTACATTTTAATTGGTGGTGTATAGAAGATTCTATACACCAAGTGTAACTGTAGCGTCTTCCTAAAATACACTATCCTTTTTGCGTCCACTACTTCGGATTTGCATTCGGGTTATTTACTCAGATTAGGTTTTTTTTGCTAGGGTTGTGCTCAATTCAGGACATGATTTAGTTAATTATGTATATACTCCCTCTTATCCAGACCAAAGGTTACAGTTGCTTTTTGGCACTATTTATGGTCGTAGGGAATCTTTGATATTATTCTTAATCTATAAGACAAAATATAGTCATGTGAGATCGTGTTTGATTTATAGTCATGAATGCTATAAGAATATCAAATTTTTATAATTTTTAATAATGTGTAACTAAAGATATGCGAGTTACAAAACATGCATCGACAAGTGTGATAAAGCAACTGTAACCTTTGGTCTGGATGGGAGGGAGTAATTGATTATTATACCCTTATCATTTTTACCCCTTATTTTTCATTTGGTTTAATTCAATAAATCTCTCAATCTCCCACCAACTACCATCATACGTCCATACCAACCCGTCCCCCGTCACCCCCTCACCTGCACACCAGCACCAAAATCTGAAATCTAAAACCAAAACGAAATCAACTACATTCCAATAACAACAAGACTTTATACATTGTTATGTTAATCAAAACAGCTATCTGACAAGGCTAGAGTCGTGTCTCCTAAATGAAAGTAAACATAATTCACTACTAACTAATAGTCAGCGGTAAGAAATGTATCAAATCCACAGGAAGGCGGTAACTAACTAATAGTTTGGGCTCGAATGTTCCCTCATAGGTGGTAGGATTAAAGCGGGAAATAGTGGTGCTCAGCCGGGATGCATCAACAGCTATTTCCGTTCTTTTCCCTACATTCTTTAGGGCCTCAGTGAGCGCCTCTTGTTGCTCGATTACTCTAGCGATTTCATCTAAGCTCATCTCAGAAGCCTGAATATATGCAACAGATCTCTTTGGCGGCATTTTGAGCTTCAATAACCAAGACAAATGTAAGCACATAGTCTACGGCTTAAAATAAATATCACATCCGCCAAAGAGGTATTCGGTCAAGTACACGGAAGTACTCGGTCGAGTATACTGACTACTCGGCCGAGTGCTCAAACTCCAGTAGCTGATCAAGATTGCACATAAAGCATACTCGGTCGAGTACCTCAGGTACTTTGTCGAGTACGCCCCACTCGGTTGAATACTGCCTCTACTCGGCCGAGTGGTCATGTTCCAGTAGCTACTGCCAAAATCACAACTCCTCCTACTCGGTTGAATGCCAGGATACTCGGTCGAGTACCCTGCCACACTCGGCCGATTCATGGAAAAACAACGACTCCCAACACATTCTAACATCATATACTGGCAAATAAACATCATACTCATATTCTTCTATAATAAATGTAAATGCCAAACATGAACAACCGAAACATATTCCTTCCAATTCATGCCGCAATTCTTCCAAATCACAAGTACACACACACACACACACACACACACACACACACACACACACACACACACACACACACACACACACACACACACACACACACACACACACACACACACACACACACACACACAACAATCCCCATGACACGCCCCGTAGTGACCGGCTAGAACTTATAAGGGGAATTTTGCAGTTTCAGGACGTCTCCCAAACCTTTGCGGTAGCTCCAAACAACTCCTACCCGAGTTCATTTTATTTAGACACCATATGCTCATTCTATTCATTGGTTTTAGGTTCCAAAATCCTCGCTCTTATACCACTTTGTAACACTCTCAGCTACCAAAGTGTCTTACCAAGGTCTACCTTAGTAAACGGAAGTGATACCATCTCGGTTACCCGAGGTAGTAAGCATCATAGATACCATACTGAAAAGGAAATATATTAAGTATAATAAATTAAAGTTATAACCTCCAAAACTTCAAATGAAAAGTGTATACAACCAAACTGTCATAAAAATAAAGTCTACTAGCAATCAGCGGAAGTTATGACAAAAGCTAGACACGGCGACATCCCATTCATCCCGCAAGAGAGCTAAAGCAATCAAAACCGTCTTGCGCTCGGGTCGCCCCTTGGAGCTTCCCACTTCAAGGGGGATGTGCACATTAATGATTTGAGTCACGGAGGGACTCGTGTGGTTGAGGCACGACGTCTGGCAGGGGATCCGGTTGGCTTTCGGACCCGGTACGTCTGGGCATGTCCCAGTACCTTTGTGTGAGGTGTGGTATCGTGGGAGTGTCCCTGGCACCGATGGTTATGGGTACGTCTGGGCGTGTCCCGATACCGGTATGGTGATTGCATAATCGAGTCTCATTCACATAATTATGTCGCGTCTGTACTTATCGAGTCATGTCTTGTGTTTGTGTATTGAAACTGGCGTTTGTTGTGTCCGTGTAAATGTCACCTATTTCCGGGGTGGCCTGTGTCGATCCATATGATATTTCCGATCATATGGGGATCAGTTATTTACAGGTTAGCCTTGGTAGCATGCGGGAGAAGGGATGAGCCGTGATGACATTCAAGTCGAGCATAGTTGATTAGACTAGTTTTATAATAACCTGACCCACCACCGTCGTAACACAACCCCAATAAGATGGGGTGTGCACTTTTGGGCCCGTTATTTGTCCTCACTTAAGCCCAAAAGCACAAGGCCTTGTTACTAAGTGGTGGGTGGAAGCCCTTATAAATATCTCATAAGCCACTCAATTTCCCGATGTGTGACAACTTCCCTCTCAATATCTTGGGGTGCTACAAACTCCTCCACTTAAATAACACAATGTTCCCGTTGTTCCCGGAGGCTGACCACAACCAAGCCCAGAATCCTCCCCCGCTAGGTGTGTGACCCGGGTACTCTCGACCACAGGCTCACCACACGGTCGCAGGGTTGCTCTGATACCATTTATAATAACCCGACCCGCCACTGTCGTAACACAACCCCAATAAGATGGGGTGTGCACTTTTGGGCCCGTTATTTGTCCTCATTTAAGCCCAAAAGCACAAGGCCTTGTTATTAAGTGGTGGGTGGAAGCTCTTATAAATATCTCATAAGCCACTCAATTTCCCGATGTGTGACAACTTCCCTCTCAATATCTTGGGGTGTTACAAGTTTAGTAGTCATGAGTTGTATTATTCATTTCAATTATTCACTTATGTTATATAATCCACTAAATATTTCATTTACGTTAATTGTTTCTCAATTGCGACTCCGATTTCACTACCTCTGGAAACCGGGAAGGTAACATCTCCCAATTACCTTGGCCGGGTAAGAAAGGGGTGTTACAACGTGGTATCTGAGCTTCGATTTTGGAACCTAAACGAATGAACCAAATTTAACCTAGGTGTGTCTAATAAAATGAACCCGACATGAGTACAATAGGAGATTGGTTTTGGATGAGTGGGCGCCCTCATATCAAAACTAGTGCTTATTGCCTCGGTTGGTCACTACGTGGGTGGTTACAAGTAAGGGTGAATGATATAGACAATGTTGTGTGATTGTATGAATGATATGGTTGTTGTTAGACTCTTACATGCTATGAGTTTCACATGTGTATGGTAAGATAGGGAAAATGGGATGGATAGATTTACATGTCATGACACCTCTTGGAAGATGATAATTCCATTTCCTTGATTCCTACCATATATCTATCTAATGCTTGATAGGGTTATCGTTAGTATATAGATTGCAATCATTTTGATAGAGTAAGTGTGAGTGTGGATGTATGTAATAAGAGACGGCGATCTTGATGCCACATGAATTAACTCGGGACGAGTCACCTATAGATGGTGGACTCCCGAACCTTGTGTTGTCTTGCAGGAAATCCATCGATAAGATTCTATTGAAAATTTAAACCTACGGAATCACTTGACCGAGTGCGAGTACCAACTCGACCGAGTAAGCAAGCACTCGACCGAGTGGACCCCTGACTCGACCGAGTGGACCTAGTTCCAGAAGGTAATACATTCTGGAAAAAAATCGTCACTCGACCGAGTGGGTCATCCACTCGACCGAGTAAAGTCGTACTCGACCGAATACACTCGGCACTCGACCGAGTGGGTTCACACGGGTTGGACTACTCGGCTAAGAGCCCTTATTTCCCCCAATTTTTCCATTCTTATCTTCATCTCTTTCTTCACCAAAATTCCCCAAAAATCTCCATTGTTGTTCTATTTTGCTTGGAATTCATATTACTCCACTTTTCTTATCTAATTCCACTAATTGGTCAAGGAAGCTTATTAACCTTCTTCCATCTTTTTCCCCAATTTGAGTTTCTTTAGATCTACTCTTAAATCCTTTGAGTTTTGTTAATTAGTTGTTTACTTTAGGAAAAATTACAAATAACCACCTTGTATTTGCGTATTTTTCCAAATAACCACCACGTATTTCTATTTTTACAAATAACCCCCAGACTTTCACGTATATTCCCCAATTGCCACCGTATATTTGAACCGAAACTCATTTTTCATATTTTTCGACTCTTTAGTTAACGATTTATCAAAAATACCTATATTACCCTCATCAACTCAAAAAATACAACATATTCCTATCCCTTTTTTCCCAAGTTATCCCCAAACCCTAAATCCCCAAATTATTTCAAGAACTTTAGCCAAGGTATGTTATTTGTCCTCACTTAAGCCCAAAAATCACAAGGCCTTGTTACTAAGTGGTGGGTGGAAGCCCTTATAAACATCTCATAAGCCACTCAATTTCCCGATGTGTGACAACTTCCCTCTCAATATCTTGGGGTGTTACAAGTTTAGTAGTCATGAGTTGTATTATTCATTTCAATTATTCACTTATGTTATGTAATCCACTAAATATTTCATTTATGTTAATTGTTTCTGTAACACCCCCATACCCCAAGTGCCTTACCAAGACCACTTAAGGCATGGAAGTGCTACCATCTCGGTTTTCCGAGGCAATGATAATCATAAGACAATAACGAAACATACTTAAAAGTAAATAATGTTTAAAGTGATTACATACCAACTCCAAAACTGATAAAAAGAAATACAAGACTCTCGGACGGTCTCATCGCTAAAACTATCAAAGCTATAAAACATCATCGACACACAAATGGAAGACTTCTAACGCCACGTGATGACTCATCCCAGATATCCCATACGCGTCATATCATACCTGCTCAATAACTGCTCACCACCCCCGAATGGATCACCACAGTTTTTAAAACATTAAACGGGGTCAGTACTAGTCACACAATTTATATAACCAACAACATAGTAAACAAACAGCTCAAACGGTCACACACACAATCACACCCACTCCAATCAATCTCCGTCACCGACTGTCCACTGGACCAGCCCTGCCAGTGGGGGACCGCAGCCGTTCCCACCTAAGCCCCGCTCATCATACCGAGCGATAACCCTGTCCCATTAATGTGCATATCCCCTCCCGTGGCGGGTTCCACGGAGGGCGAAACTAGGGCGTGAAGCCACTCCCGCAAGTGACTCCACTCAGCCGAGAACGCATCTCGAGAACTAGAGACAAACAATCACAACCATCATACAACAATCAATCAGCAATCGTCATAATACCAATATAATAATAATCAACAATTACACAACACCAACAATGTATTATGGGACTAATACTGAGTAGGGAAACCCTACCTCGAAAGCAACACAATCATCAGACGATCTAGCAGCTGTCTCAAAACCTTTCCTCTACGAACCCTTCTCCTATACACATAATCATACAATCACTACCACATCAACATAAACATAGAAAACCCCCAATCCCAAAATTAGGGTTTAACGAAACTTAATTAAGCATAACAAATTCGGTACGTAGATCTTACCCTCGACGCAAGGATCACAAAGATATAAAGAATGACAGGATCCGACACTTCTAGCTCCGGGATTTGCTAATAATGCGGCGAGAATGATTCAACGTAACTTCTAATCTTCTCTTGAAGGTTTTTAGATTGTAAAAGTGTTTTGAGAAAAAGTGACGAAAGCCTTATATATCATTTCCGCATTATTAATAAAACCCGTCAAAACATTACCCGTAAACCGGGCTACTCGATCGAGTAGCCGAGGTACTCGATCGAGTCCCCCCTTACTCGATCGAGTATCAAGGTTACTCGATCGAGTACCCAACAGGTCAGAAAATATTTTTAAAACGCAACACACCCTTACTTGACAGAGTAAGGCCTACTCGATAGAGTACCCAGAGGCTCATAAAACTGTAGTATTACAGTCTTCCCTCCTTAAAAAGAACTTCGTCCCCGAAGTTCAACCCATACATAAACAAACCTACCAACTTGACTAAGACACAACAACGCAACTAAGACTCAAAACAAAACCTCACCCTATAACTCATGAACTCTTAACACCAACTCCACCAACTATTCCTACCTCCACACGTCGCTCACGATGTCGTATCAACTACATCATAAACTCTCCCGACACTATTTCCATACACTACTAACTACCATCCTCTAACGCTGCTAGCTCCATAATATCATCCACTACCAAATCCAATATCAAGATACTCATAACATCAAACGGAATGTTACATTCTACCACCCTTAAAAGGAACTTCGTCCTCGAAGTTTACTTACACTCATAAACATCATCATGCCACTATCAAAACTCTCGAACTCCTAAACATCATCATCCAATCCTTAACACTATCGAAGTATTCTCACACTCCTAAGCATCACACTACTACAAGCACGACCATGACCTTTAACAAAATCAACCACAACAGGAATCAATCTTTTATTCGACATCAAGACTCAAACTTCCAAATATATTACCATATGCACACCCATCAAAATCTCTTTTATCGCATCCACTCCTCTTAAGATAAATGTTACGTCCTCGTAACTCACTAATACTAAATCCTAGCTATATCTTTTCATTATCCTCATCACCACCGCATGTCAAAGATAACCACCTAAAATCTAAACACTCGCCATGCATATATCCAAGGCTCTCTTACTTAAACATTTCTCATACCTCCACTCATTCGGCACACCACCTAACCTATACCATAAAACTCGTAGCAAAACACCATACTAACTCTCCATTATTACTGCAAAACAACATACCTCTCTATGTAAGGCACTTATCTCCCAGAAGCATAACTCACGATCCACACTCGTTACGTACACGCACACTAGATCCTCAAGTTCTTTCCTTCATTACCGCAAAACTCATACATAACTTGACATGACACTAAATCCCCCAACACCCTACACTCACTGTCTCAACAAAGGATTATGAACCACCTGTATCTTTGAGGTCATTACCACACATGTTCTACGACTCACTTGCCATTACCATATCTACTAAAGCCTTATCTAGAACAAGATCAAAAGTACTGTAACAACCTCTCACAACCGTGTCCCATCAACAGGAAAATCACTATACCATGACAACAACGAAAACATATACAACTCTATTTCATATCATACTCGACCCTCATTCCCAGACTTAAACAGGTAAAGAAAACATCAATAACAAAACAACTGTCTATCTGTACAAACTGAAACTCACAGGAAGAAACATCAAACAAAACAACAATCTATGTATAACTGGTACGTACTTTCGAAACTCGAATCATAATCATCCCGCCTACTCCACCACAACCGGTGACAGTATCACAACACCGCCACCAACAGCCACACCGCAGTGCGAAAATACCCGCATCACAACACTAAATACCGTGCCCGGATCACCACCCGAGGCACCACAACCACATCGATAGTCAGCACAACTTTCACAATCCCATAAGCACTGACTCAACATAAATTCTTGGACAAGAAAACTTACTCAAATCCACTTTACTAACTCACAAAGCAACATACTATATGAATTAAACAGATAATAACCTCATGAATATCATCCCCTTACCACATCACGGAGTAAAATATATCATGAATACATACAAGTATAACCAGTCATACCAGATCAATCAAATTATTAACTTTTTGAATATCATTCAATTAAATTACCGTGTCCAACATATATTACAGAACACTCAGATAACAGCTTTATAACTATCACACTATACCACTTCTCGTGAGGTTAGAACCTCACACAAATATTTATACACATCATAGACCCGTAATCACATCCAACTGGTCAGTCCTGATCACGTAAGTTACCACCTGATAAAAGTTACCTCTCACCCGAGCTTAACTCATATGCCCCTCATAACATATTCCCCCATTCGCATAACCATCACCTCATGTCAAGTATAACCATACCATTACTATTCAACTATTAGCACCCGCCTCATCTAACCACATCTTATACTTCCTTACAACCATACATATCAATCCGGCCTCTACAAAATCGACCTCATTAGAATTGCTACCTTTCTAATATACCATAACCCTTAACCACTAGTCACAAACCATAACGCTACCGTTGTCCGGGCATCAAACCTCTTTGTAGACACCTCATTTCTGCACCTCCCGTAAACCACCCGGTGATGATTGGGCCGCATGTTTGATACGCGGAACGATTTGTGACAGTTGGTAAGTTTATCGTCAAGTGATTGCTCAAATACTAATGTCTACCTCTTAGTTGTCATCTACGCGCCGATACGGTCGTTTTGACAGTAATTAGAGTACATTTGGAGTCCGGGCCTAAAACTGTCTTCATTTTCTGATAACCATTAAATCCCGAGTCAGAATGTTCTGGAATGTTCCGGATATTTCTATTCCATGTTTTATAAATATTTCACAATCTTTATCCTTTGGTAAACAATTTCCCGTAATATTCACATAAAATATTAAGGAAAACCGAATTATTCCGTCCTTCTATAACTCAAACACGAAAATATTTCTTCCGCAGGAGGAAACCCCTTGGGAATAGACGCGGCAGTGTCTTTGCGCCTCTTCCAAGAGACGCATGGATCGCGCTCTTCCCATGTCCTTTCTCGCGTAATTTTCGTATCTTTTTCATATCTTTCCGAGATTCACTTCCAAAGACTCTCCGAAACCCTAATCCCTTCACGTGATTAGTATAAATAGGAGCCTTCGCTCCTCATATTTCTCACGCGAGTGTCCGCCCTTCTCTTCTTCCTTTGCATTCTAGACCTTTGTTCTTACTTTTTGGCGTCTACGTGCTTGAACATTCGACCACGTAAGCTCGGATCCTTCTGAGTACCAGCCTCGTTTGCATGACCGACCAATTTGACCAACTCCACATCAATCAACTTAATTAACTTAATCGTTTTCCTCTTACGAGGGCACTTTCGTATTTGCATTATAGTTCGAGTCGAGCATCGCTAATCGATAACTTAGTCCTTCTCGTTTCGTCAAACATGTAAGTTTGAGGGTGTAAATCTCTCTTTTATTTATCGTTCTTTACTTTTAGTACTACTATTGTAAGGTTTATGTCGAAAATACCTCTTGAAACCGATTTCTAAAACCGTGCTTTAAAACCTCTTTTTACGGATTTCCAGAAGACAGACCGTCGAGAAAGGACGCAGCAACTGCTGCGCCTCTTCGAAGGAGCGCAGTTCCTGCTACGCCTCTTCATGAGGCTGCCGCAGTTCCTGCTTCCTTTCTTCTTCCTTCGTTCTCTGCAATTCGTTCGTCTTTGTTTGTTTTCTCTAATTCTTCGATACAATAGTCTAATAATCTCTCATGTATATTAATTATCATCATTCAAACGTTTAATTCATCATCAAATCCGACTTAAATCCCTTATAATCTCATATTTGCGGGTTTTTGTCATTAAATTCAATCCGGGTTGTAGAAATTCGATTTGTTCATATTGGGTTTCTGTAATTCACTCCTTTGATATATTTTCATCTGTCTATTGTCATATTCATCGCATGTTCGTCATTAATTTGTCATCAATTCGTCATGTTTAGTTTATTTTGTTCACCCATGTCACTAATCAATCATTCGTTCATGTAATTAATCCGTCTTTAATCCGTCTCATCCATGTTTATTGCTTTTATGACCATTAATCATATGCAAATAATCTAATAATCACTTTCATCCGAGTAAGTATATGTTAATATATCCTTAAATTCACCGATTCAAATTAACGATTTGCAGTTCCGGCTTCACAACCAGAACTCAGCCTAGGAACAGACGCAGCAACTGCTGCGCCTCTTCCAGAGGGCGCAGTTCTGCTGCGCCTGTTCCAGGTTGAGTTCTGTCTCTGAACTCCGTTGTTGCCTGACCTAGTTTAATTAGCTTACGTATGATCAACTATTATTCGTATTATCACCTTCTGACTCCTTCGTAAATTCTTTTGATTTATTCTTTATTCGTTTTTTTTCCAAATTATCCGTTTTGAAGGTATTTTCGACATAATTCGCTAATCCATTGTAATTATTGTAATTTTTATTATCGTAATTTTCCTATTGTATTTATCATCGAATTTTGTATCATTTGTATATTTTCACATGTAATTGAACATTAAATCCTACCTCGACATTAATTGTTTGCTAATTACGTGTCAACCGACTTAGCCTAATTCTCACATGTTAGGATTAAAACTTGGATGTTGCATTGCATGCATATAATCGACGATATATCGAGTATAGATGATGTCCCTAATCATTAGTAGAGGCCGCTATCGAGGCGGGCGGGATTAGGTGTTCGATCAAAAGAGCTTCCTAATATGTACCCTCACCCCTTACTCCAGATCTCTGTGAACATCCGTGTTCATTGGCATTCACGAGAGTCATTCTAGACATAGAATGCTAAGGGTAACGATTGCTTAGTGTTCATGTCACTACTTTGTGTCTTGACATGACACGAGGTATTCGAACGGTTCCAATTTCCCATAAAAATTGGTGGCGACTCCAACAAAAATGCAAACGCTTGTTCTCTTCCTCCCAAGCGCCCCCGTGGGCCCCCCGTTGTCCACACTCTTACACTCATCTCTAAACATCACGATTTCTTTCCTATCTTTGGTTAACATCCCAAATAACGAACATCGGATCCATCAACAAAATTACCTCAACATTATTCTTAATACTATCCTTAATTGTATCGTCATCTAACTTTCCACCAAAAATATCATATCGTGTAAATTCTTTACCCGGCTTTTTACCTTCCTTAATTCCCCGAAACTCACGACTAATCATATTGTCCTGAAACTCCTATATAACCCTTAACTAATATCCTCATGATAATATCATAAATCTCGACGGTTCCTTACTTCTATATCACATAACCCTGGTCAACATTTTTCTCAGCTTACTTTTATCCTTCTTTTCTCTTTACACTCAACAATACCAATTAATAGTTCAACTCCTTATTCCTTCTAGCTAACTCGTTAGTAATCCAGTTACCCTTTCGTTGCTCCAAAACTCAAATTCCATTATTTTATACCGATATCATCTCACTCTTTCTTACCATGGATCTTCTCTTATTATGCTATCACTCACACTTGCCACTAATCTATCCATAAAATCAACGTTCACTGTTCAAACAATTGCATCTCCTTTGTACCTCTCTAGAAATCAGAATTTCTTTCGTACCGTTAATTGCCCAAGGAAATCACACAGTAGTTTCATCTCTTAGTAAACCAAATCTCCCAAACTCACTCACTGTCTACAAATCCACCTCGCGACATGTCTCCACAAAGTTCACTATATACTACTCTTCTCAACCCCTTTAAACGAACTTTCACTATGCATACTCCTAACCCACACGACTCCTAACCATCTCCCTCCATAATTCTTTACACATCTCAAGTTGCCATTATCCACATCCTTACTCTCAATCCTTTCATTCTCACGTTCTTTAGACTCACATCATCCCTTGCCCATATTCACTTGCTTTTACGTTACTCAACACACAATCATATCACTATCTATCACAACCACATATAACTCATGTCCTCCCACCGAACTCATACTCACCACAGGTGCCACTCCTTACATCACAATATTGGGTAACTTACGCATCAAGACCAACATACATGTAAAACAATGCATAAAGAAGCAAAATAACACTTTTGAATTAAACATGATATGCAACAAAGTCAAAAGATAAGCATATGACCCAAATAGGGGTCACTAGATCGAGTACATGCCACTCGATCGAGTAAGGGACTTACTGGATCGAGTAGGTGAAGGTCAGAAGCACGTAAAACAAATAACCAGGGCTACTCGATCGAGTAACTAACGTACTCGATCGAGTGCCGCCTACTCGATCGAGTACCAAGGCTACTCGATCGAGTACGCTACGCAATTCTCAGCATTGTCCAGGTTTCGTAAAACAGTCGTAACTCACTCATTTCTTGGTCGTTCTGGGCGTGTGACCTATCGTTAGAATCTTAAAAGAACAAGCTATCATCTCCAATTGGAATCACATTAAAATCATTTATGCATATCAAGTTATAACAGTTTAAAGACAACCTCTTTATAATCGAAAAACACATCTACTTGATTTTACTTCCAAACAACTTAAACGACAACAAGGTAAATAAAAACAACCCAATACTCATAAAACCAGCAGCCCCAATCACATGTTACTATTTTCGAAAGCAAAGCAACAACATTCATCATGCAAATAATTTATTTAACTTGCCAATCATGACTTACCCACATGCTTTTATTCTATCACTTTTCGTAAACAAAACATACTCATGCATTACAAATCCTATTTCCATGTTACTAATACAACAATATTACAAATACACTTCGTCACCTAAACATATTCATAATCACAAAATTCATATTCTTATGCAATTGACACTCCATCTTTTCCAATCACTTCATCCATTTCAACCACATTCCTCATATAACATATACATATGAACAATAGTAGGCATGTATATGAAATCATTATATAAAATTACACAATCAAAATTATGTATAATCATATCACATCCCCTAATCACATGTTACTAATATAGTCGCATTGTAGATCATCCATCCTGCAACATCATTATTCATCACATCTTATCACATATGAACCACCTCCTTTTTCCACCACATTACTCATCATTCTCATACACTTTTCTAACAATTCCAACCAACATTGTAAACCAACTATCATTCAACATGCTTTCAACCAACAACATTCAAAATCACACCAATTCATGTCACTCGTCATTATATAGATACACAATTCACAAGATAAACACATAGCGATCCCGACTCATATCCCATGGTGACCGGTTCAAAATTGTAGGGCGAGTTCGCGACTTTAGGACGTCTCCCAAGTCTTTGCATTAGCTCCTACAACTTCTACCGCGGGTTCATTTTAATTAGACTCCCTATATTCATTAGGTTCATTGGTTACAGGTTTCAGGATCGTCGCTCTGATATCATTTTGTAACACCCCCATACTCCAAGTGCCTTACCAGGACCACTTAAGGCATGGAAGTGCTACCATCTCGGTTTTCCGAGGCAATGATAATCATAAGACAATAACGAAACATACTTAAAAGTAAATAATGTTTAAAGTGATTACATACCAACTCCAAAACTGATAAAAAGAAATACAAGACTCTCGGACGGTCTCTTCGCTAAAACTATCAAAGCTATAAAACATCGTCTGACACGGCGGAAGACTTCTAACTGCCACGTGATGACTCATCCCGGCTATCCCATACGCGTCATATCATACCGCTCAATAATCGCTCACCACCCCCCCGAATGGATCACCACGCTTTTAAAACATTAAACGGGGTCGATTAGTCACACAATTTATATAACCAACAACACAAGAAACAAGCAAGCTCAAACGGTCACACACACAATCACACCCACTCCAATCAATCTCCGTCATCATTGACATCCCACCGGACTAGCCACTAGTGGGGGACCGCAGCCGTTCCCACCTAAGCCCCGCTCATCATACCGAGCGATAACCCTATCCCATTAATGTGCACATCCCCTCCCGTGGCGGGTTCCACGGAGGGCGAAACTAGGGCGTGAAGCCACTCCCGCAAGTGACTCCACTCAGCCGAGAACGCATCTCGAGAACCAGAGACAAACAATCACAACCATCATACAACAATCAATCAACAACCGTCATAATAGCAATACGATAATAATCAACAATTACACAACACCAACAATGTATTATGGGACTAATACTGAGTAGGGAAACCCACCTGGAAAGCAACACAATCATCAGACGATCTAGCAGCTGTCTTGATACGGTCGTTATGTACCAAAAATAAATACCTAAATATAACTAACAGAAGCTAGCGATAAGTAGGGTCGATCTCCACAAGGAGGCAGTTTACTATCTACTTGTCTATTCGGTCTGTCTAAGGTCACAGTGGGGGTTTTAATTATTTTATCTAAACTAAAGAGACTAAGGCATGAGAAATCAAAACAAGAGAAAATAATGATGAAATACAGGGGTAAATCAGATAAAAGAGAGAAATATGCTAGGAATCGGTCTACCGTGGCAGCTACACTATCGGGTCAATTGAGTCGATTAAATTATTGATAAGAAGAGCGAGGTCGTCACCTTTCGGTCCTTAAACCTACGATTATACCCTTCGGTCTCTAATCGCCCTAGGGACTCCCTAACTTAGCTTTCGCCCTAATTAGGTATCACCTATTGTAATTAAGCAAGCCTTCCCTTCCAATCTTTCGATCCAGGTCGAGGGTAACTAAATAAATCGGTCTCCTGCATGCATTCATTCAACCTAATCACAATTATTTTGCTTAATATAATTCTTGTCGCAAAACTAATCTAATCATGTCGATCCTAACATATTGCTACCACGGTTTCCCTAGTCCTAACATATTAAAGGAATTAGCTACGCATGGCTCGGGATACTACACTAGCAATGGCTAATCTAATAACATAAGACATGATAACTAAATAGAGAAATAATAAAAGCAATAAAGGAACAAGAATAAATTAAAAGGAAAAGAGGGAGAAGAAGAGTTACAGTAATAAATCCGGGAATAAGAGAGAAACAAAGTAACAGAAACAGTGTATTGGAATAATAAGAGAGGAGAAGCCCCCTTAAACTGATGTCCTAACTCTCCTATTTATAAGAAAATAGGATTTATTTAACCTAATGACGGAAATAAGCTAAAAAACCAAAGCCCGAAAGAGAATCCACTCGATCGAGTGATTTAAAACCACTCGATCGAGTAAACTAAAGCTTAAACCACTCGATCGAGTAGAAAATCTACTCGATCGAGTAAATCCTAAAATGCAACTACTCGATCGAGTAGAAAAAGGACTCGATCGAACATAATTTGTACTCGATCGAGTACTTTCCAGCAACAATTTTCTGCTTTGCGCACTGAACGTTAAACGGCTGCCATTTCTTCGTTACTTGGGCAAATAGGGCGATTCCGGTGGAGTTGGAAAGCTAATAGGACAAGCTTCCATCTCCAATTAGAATAACCTGAATATCAGTTGTAGAACTCGAGGTATGGCTCTTCAAAGTAGGCACTAGCAATTTGAAGTTCTTCCTTTGCTCGCCTAACTATCTTTCTTCTTTGCGCATCTCAAAATAGCTACATTCCCGCTCCAAATTCACTCTTCCTCCAAATGCATGCTAAACGGACGGTAAAAGGCTTGATTTCACTACTTTCTGGTTCATTCCTGCAAATAAGACAAAACAAACCAAAGTAGCATATTCAGGGCATTTCGTAGCATAAACTACGATAAAAGCATGGAAATACGTGCATGAAAAGACCTAAAAAGACTATATAAAATGCACGTATCATGTCTCAAAACCTTTCCTCTACGAACCCTTCTCCTATACACATAATCATACAATCACTACCACATCAACATAAACATAGAAAACCCCCAATCCCAAAATTAGGGTTTAACGAAACTTAATTAAATATAACAAATTCGGTACGTAGATCTTACCCTCGACGCAAGGATTACAAAGATATAAAGAACGACAGGATCTGACACTTCTAGCTCCGGGATTTGCTAATAATGCAGCGAGAATGATTCAACGTAACTTCTAATCTTCTCTTGAAGTTTTTTAGATTGTAAAAGTGTTTTGAGAAAAAGTGACGAAAGCTTTATATATCATTCCCGCATTATTAATAAAATCCGTCAAAACATTACCCGTAAACCGGGCTACTCGATCGAGTAGCTGAGGTACTCGATCGAGTTCCCCCTTACTCGATCGAGTATCAAGGTTACTCGATCGAGTACCCAACAGGTCAGAAACTATTTTTAAAACGCAACACACCCTTTCTCAACAGAGTAAGGCCTACTCGATAGAGTACCCAGAGGCTCATAAAACTGTAGTATTACAGTTTCTCAATTGTGATTCCGATTTCACTACCTCGGGAAACCGGGAAGGTAACATCTCCCAGTTACCTTGGCCGGGTAAGAAGGGGGTGTTACAAAGTGGTATCAGAGCTTCGATTTTGGAACCTAAACGAATGAACCAAATTGTGTTGGAGTTAGTGTCCTCCACAATAGTGCGTTTACATAATAAATCTCATTAAGGGAATATCATCAGATATTTAATTATTTGATCCTCGTCAGTTGATTAACGTAAATCGATAACGGTTGGCTGACTAGAGTTTGACGTTATTGTCGTGAGACGGCGGTGATCAACTGACCCCCTTTCGGTCACACCTAAAGGAACGAACCCCAATAGACAACAAATTAATTGTATGAGATACAATTTATTTAGTCCCTTGATTTATAGACTAAAAGGTTAATCGATTATTTTAGAGAGATTTCGAGTTGCGAACTCGAGGCACGACATTTATTATTTAATTATGTGATAATTGAATAATAAATTTTGGGAGACGGGTTTTAGTTAATTAATTGTTAATTCACTAAAATTGTACTAATTAATTAATGTGATTAATATTAGTACATAAATAATATGTGTAGCGGTACACGTATATTTACGGAGTGATTTGGACGAAATTAATTGGAAATATTTAAACATGAAACGATGTTTAAATAAAATTTACACGTATTTGTGCGACAAATATAAGAACCAAAATGGACCCGTAAATGGGACATTGGACCGTGTAAATGGAGTGTAGTAGATGATTATAATCATAATCATTACACATTACTTGTTTTTTTTCTTCCATAAGTTGTCATAACATCTTTGTGCATGTGATAAAGATTGGACAATATTAAAACAAGTTGACTCCCTCACTCTACCTACTCCCAACCGGTTTTCCTACTCTATTTACACCAATTTTTGTTCATTTTTCTACAAGCTAGCTCACTTGTTTTGCATGTGAACAAAATTTGTCTATCTTCTCTCTAAAATAATAAACAACTTTTTACTAAGTTGTTAGTAAACTAAAATAAATATTCACTAATATTGTTAGTAATATTTACATATATTCAAGGGTTAAATTTTACTAGTATCTAGTTAATACTTGTAAAAATTTTGGGTGTTTTGTTCTTTGGTGCAACTTGAAAGAGACTTTCTTGTTGAAGGTTTTTCAAGGAGGATAATCCATTTCTTTTTAACTCAAGAACAATCAAGATAGGAGATCTTGATTGTGCCCATATTACCATAAAAATCTATGTAAGGAAATTGTTTTTCCTTAACTTTCATTTCTATGCTTTTATATTTGCATGCATGTTACATAGATCACTAAAATGAATATATTATGAGATAATTTGTTTTTAATTAGAGAGTCTAATAAGGATCTATGATCTTTCAAGTGGTATCAAAGCTTAGGCTTGTAATTTGCATATTGATTTTAAGCATATTAATAAATTATGAGATAATTAATAAAAACTCAAAAATTGTGTTAGAAGAGGTTTTAGCACGAAATTTTTGGCGCATGCACACCTACTGATCTCAAAAGATTTTTGGTAAAGTTTGGTGATTTATGAAGTTATTTTGTTATTTTTAATGATTTTTGGTAGATAACCGAGTCAAAATACTGTATTTTAGTTATAAATTGACTAAAAATAGCTAAAAGATGATTTGGGCCATGAAATTTTTATGGTGTTTCATACATGTTTTCTACTGATTTTATGAAAAAATTTGAAGGTTTGTTTGAAGTTTTGCATGTTTATTGATTTTATGAAATAAAAGTCGATAAAAGTGAAATAAATTAATCATAATTTTTAAACGTTTGTTCCTGCCCATTATAAATTTATGTACATTTAAAAATATTATTTAAAAGTTAAAAGTGAAATTTAAAATGTAATTTCACCTTGTTTTGATATTTATAGGTTTTAGTGGTTAAAAACTGATAAATATCGATCTTTTTCTTCATAAATTTTATCCGGATTTTTGGGGCAATTTTTCTAACATTTTAGTATTCTTGGGAGTGTTCCAGAATACTCAAAATTTTTGTTTCATTTTTTTGGGTAACTTTTCAATTATTTTGGATTTTTACTTAAAAATTATGATTTTATCGATTAAATTAGCAAAATATCACCAAATCAAACTAATTCTTTATCATAAAATTAGTGAGGACTAATTTTGAGGTCCAAAACAGTTTGAAAAATTAGTTTGGACTTAAATGAGAATTAAGAGTTGATTATTGATTTTTACAAGTTAAAAATCGATTAAATCCACAAAAACCGAGATGGATACCAAAGATTGATAGATAGGGCGATTTTGGCATCATTTTACAGCATTTTAAGCATATTTATTTAAGTTGAATGAATGATTGTCATTTATTTAAACTATTTATCTTATTGTACCTAGTATGGCCTAGTTTATTTTAATCGTTATTACCCGAAATGAATGGGAATAGCGATTTGTTTATAATTAAATACGATCTCGTATCGTCGTTTTGTAATTAGTTAATAGTTTTATTTATTTTATTAATTAATGTATAATAGGAATAGCTATGTAATTCAATTGTAATAGTTATTCTTACTGGCGTTTCCAAAAGACGGATTACATCGAGACGGAGTCTATTTTTTTTGGAAGGTGTTCCAAATCCCACAAGAAGAAGCCACTTTTTTTTGAAAGGTGTTCCAAATCCCAATTTTATTTTCTTTAGATCTACTCTTATATCCTTTGAGTTTTGTTAATTAGTTGTTTATGGAAAAATTACAAATAACCACCTTGTATTTGCGTATTTTTACAAATAACCACCACGTATTTCTATTTTTACAAATAACCCCCAGACTTTCACGTATACTCCCCAATTACCACCGTATATTTGAACCGAAACTCATTTTTCATATTTTCCGACTCTTTAATTAACGATTTATCAAAAATACCCATATTACCCTCATCAACTCAAAAAATACAACATATTCCTATCCCTTTTTTCCCAAGTTATCCCCAAACCCTAAATCCCCAAATTATTTCAAGAACTTTAGCCAAGGTATGATATTCCCTCAAATCCTCCATTACCACTCTCAATCACCTTCAACCTCCCATCTCCTTCAAATTAGACCACAACAACGACCCTGCTACACCACTCGTCGACCATGCTATGCCGGAAGCAGCTCATTAGATCTCAACCCTTCAGCTCGTCCTGCACTCTACCACCATGAACAACCCAATCACTAATTCACCACCATAAGCGTCACCTTAGAGCAAGAATTCCGCTCGATACAAAACCCGAGTCCAGTTCACCACTTTCATACCGTCGGCAGCCCCTTGACGCCACCACCGCTCCAATTTGACCACCATGGTCGAGTCCCACATGCACCAGCACTTAGCATCACTCTGCTGTACTCTTCATACCCGCAGACATCAGTCCGCACCTGCCTATCTCAACCACCATAATCCGCTGCTCCGTCTCCGTAATTAATTAGCCTTTCATTTTCTCGATTCATGAATTCGCTATTTTGGGGTTTGAAATTCCCCCCTTTTCGATTTATGAATTAGTTGTAATATGTAAGCGGTTTAATTCCCTTTTATGTAAAAATTTCCGTCTCTTTTTTGTAAAGGATTTTCGTCTTACAACAGAATTGAGTTTTCTGCATTTAATTGATTTTCTCGGCTCAATTGAATTGGATAAATTAGTTTGGGGGATTTTGGATTCCAGATGAATCAATTGATATGGGTCTCGAGGAAGATAGAAATGTTATGTGAATTTGGGATTGTATAGGTTGATGAGGGTAATATGGGTGAAAAGTCTATCAATAGCCGAAATACTCAAGAGAGGGGGGGGGGGGGGGGATTGAGGATTAAAAAAACTTAGCCCACTTTTTCGATTGTAAGTATATAATTAATTATTTAAAGTTTATTGATTAAATTTTAACTAATCAACTGATTAACGAATTAAAAGAAAGCGTAAATAAAACGAAACAAACAAAAGAAAAGGGAGAGACACACACAATTTTGAAGTGGTTCAGTTTCACAAATCGAAACCTATGTCCACTATTCTCGATTAATAAATTTAGTACCTTTCTACGGATTACACATTTACTAACCCAACTCGTACAACTAACCCTAGTTGTAACTCAAATTAGTACCGTTAAATACTCGAGTGACTAACTTACGCTAATAAGAAAGCACTAATGATTCTACCAAAAGTTTACGTTAATGAACGAGTAAGAAATCAATTAAGCATTATTATCTTATAACGATAACGAAAGAACGAATGCACAAGTTTATAAATCACACGACCTTTTCGAAAAATAACAAAACGGGTTTTTCTTTAAAACACGGTTTTTGCTTTTTGAAAATAAATCAAAATTATGCTCAAAGGTCTTACCTTTAAATTTTGCAAAGTGTAGATGATTTATAGAACAAAGGAAAGCAAGACTCACGGTCTCTCAAAAACCCTAGATGGCCGAAATATAAGATATGTAAACAAATCATATCTTATTATTTCTATCCTTAAAATCTTAGGAAATGATGGAGAATAACTAAAAGATAATTTTATCAATTATTCTCTTAATATCTTTTCCTTCAATTTTAAGATATGATAAGATTTTCCATAACAAAAATATCTTATCATATACAACCATATCATGCTAAATATAAAAGATATGTTAAGATAATTCTAGAGAATAAAATCTTAACAATACTTAACTTATATCATCAGGTTCACACGAAAGTCCACACGGCTCATAGGCCTCGTTTTTCGTGAAACCCTAGCTTGACATCAGGTTGGATTTAGGGTTTTAGAGTGTGTAGTATTATAAACCTTAATTAGTAATATGACTCAACTCATAAGTTGATTCAACATAATTACTGATTATATGCTTAAGATAAAACCACACTTAATATGAATATAAGCTTCCTTGTAAAACAAATACTTCTACTAAAAACATTTAAAAGAATAAAAACAGTTTTCTAAAAACAATTTAAAAACTATTTTGTCGTGTATTATGATACCCGTCGTGAGGTGTCAAAAATAAATTTATAATCTCCAACTACAACTATAACTAGCGGCAGTCGGGTCGAACCACAGAGAGGCAGACGTAATTTTTAGTTGTTTAAATTCGGTCTAAGGTAACAAAAGGTGGGGGTTTGATTGGGTTTGGTCTATAGCTAATAACAATAAAAGAAAAGTAAACTAATGAAATATATAAAATCAAGTATAAAAAGAGGTACTAGGATGGTCGGTTCATTATAGTTTCGGCGGCAGCATATTAAACAGGTCTAAATCAAACATATGAGGCGGGAAATAAAGAGGTCCTCTCGGTCCACTCTTAACAAATAGCATCTTTCGATCTCGCTATAGGTCCCTAATATCACTAATACTGACTCTCGTCCTGAAAAGTGACTGATAATCTAAACTTTACCTATCTTTCGATCTCAGCATAGTTTAGTCATTTTAATTGGTGATCTAACAACTGTCCCTATCTTTCGATCTAATGGGTCAGTCATAAATTAAGCATCTAATTGGTCGCATGCATTCGATTCGTCAAACACAACATTAAAATCAATTAAAACGAAAGGTAACCTCACGTGGTCAGTCGATCGACCAGGTAGGGCAGTCGATCGACTGACACGCGATTTCAGTCCAAATTAATATTACGCTGCCTATACTATAATTCCCCTACATCCTAGCACAATTGATTTAGCTACTCATACTAAGGATGATAACAACAATAAAACTAATAAAATAGATAGAAGAATTCATGCTTGAAACAATAGAACAGACAAATAACATAAACGATAATTGGCTTGGATTCTAACTAACAATTCTATATCTAACAACGCAATAAAGATGAACTGAAAGTAGAACAGAAGGAATACCGAAAATTGCAGAAGAGTAGTAACGGAATGATTAGAAGTATGAATGAAAATCCGATGCAACCAATATTCCAAACCCTAACTACGATATTCTAAAACTGAATGTGAAACTTAGATAAAAACTGGGATCAAAACTGGATTCCTTTATCTGATGTTCTAGGTTACGTTATATAGCAAACACGTAACAACTTATTATCAAAATCTAAACATAATGGGCTTGCTTTCCTCGATATTTTAATTCTCGTCTGAGTAGCGGGGTGGTCGATCGACTGAGATGACCGGTCGATCGACTGCTATGCAGTGTACAGTAGTTTCTGGAACCCGCAGGTTGGTCGATCGACTGATGGTAGTGGTCGATCGACTGCTTGAGCTGCTACTTGACTTCTATAATCTCGTGGATTTGTCTTTTGGGCCTTGAATTGCGCACCAAGCTCGTTCCTTAAGCGAATACTTCACGTCAAATGCAATGCAGGATACTCGGGGACGGATTTAGCTCGATTTCCGCTGGATTCTTCACATTTCTGCAATAATGTACAAAAATACGGAAGTAGACGGAAATAGGGAGAAACGTAGCATAAACTACATGAATGAGCTCTGAAATGCGTGTAAAATGAGGTGCAGAACATCATATAAAAGACACGCATCAAACTTCCCCAAACCAAACCCTTGCTTGTCCCCAAGCAAGAACAAGACTCGATCTAATGACCTAATGGAACGAGTTCAATCTCAGAGCGAAACGCAACATGTAAAGCCTAAACCAATTTAATGCACAACCAACAATCAATTAGCAAATGAATCATGCAAACGAGTTATGGAGTCGTTAAAACTACTGAACCGTCAACTGTAGAGACTTATCAATTCGGACACTCACAGGTCGCTCAAATCACACATAAGCACAGGTGAATATATGTAAAAGATAGAAAGAATTCATTTTGTAATGACTCTCACCTAACTACGACCTATAAGAACATGCCTGCAATCTAATAGGAAAATAATCTCTACAACCGTACATATGCATTCCAACCAGCAAAAGACCATGACACATGCCGAGGTATATATGTGGATATGTGAGGTATGGGTAAGAAGAGGCAAAACATTTATGGAAAAGTGGAGGTACAAGTGATCAAGCTAGTACCGAAACGGAACCATATGGCAACATCCAACTTCTTGCTCAAAAACAAATGAAACGGTGCTATAGCAAGCACAAATCTCACAATCTCCAGGTATAAAGGTAATCAACTAACTCCCCATAAGATAAGAATAAAACATGGGAGCAAAAATCGCCAAAAGATAAGGATTTGAATTATGCGAATTTGATTTCTTTTTCTCGAACCTCAGTCGATCGACCTATGATGCCAGTCGATCGACCGCTTCAACAGTACAGAACCTCTTTTTTTTTTTTTTTCTTTTTCGAATCTTTTCTTTTTCACTTCTTTTCTTTTCTTTTCAACTTTGTTTCTTTCCTTCCTTTCTTTTCATTCTACCAACTAAATATCAATAAGAGCATTTACTACCAAAAACTAAGTAACAATCCCAAGGACACGGACTACTAGCTTGACAAAGGACAGGCTATATGTAGGATGTAGTAATGGGACAAAAAGGCTATTTTTGGCAGTGTGGGGTTCATGGGCAAAACGAATAAGGGGAAACCTCTACCACATGTGTCAACTAACCACAAACCGAATGCAATACATGTATTAAGCAGATTAAGTTCATATTTATGCACATTTATGTAACATGTCTCATAAGGAGTACTACTCACATTCCTAAATAAACCGGTCATAGATGTCACCAGTTATAGGCTCTAAATCTCAGAAATATGATGTAGTTTACCAATTTTCAAAGTCAAGTCTCAAGTTCAGAAAATAATTAACGAAAACTCGTGGATATGCACTTATATGATTCTACTAATAACATGTTAATCAAGCAAGGCTTAGGCAAAACAAATGCAAATGCAATATCATCCTTGAAATACTACCGTTCCGACTCGACCTATATGCTAAAATAAACATGCATTTTATTTGAAATTTTTGAAATTTTGAAATTTTTTTGAATTTTTTGAATATAAGAATGAAATAAACAATGCAAAACAAAATGTAAACGTGAATGCAAGCAAATGATATACGACGCAAAACCCTTCCCCAAACCAAATCGCACAATGTCCCCATTGTGCAAAATCATGTAATGAAGAAAAGAGAAATGGGAATTTGCGGGAAAATAAACTAATAAAAATGACATGAAGTGGAAATCGGGAACTTACAAGACTTTAAGCGCGGATAGAAACCTCCCCAAACCAAATAAGTGAGCTAGGGGTTTTCAGTGAGCCAATGAGTGCTACTAATAAGTTCCTGAAAAGACAAACAAAGTACCACGCATAAAATCGAGAAAGACAATAATGAAGCGGTATTATGTGCAAAATTGAGAAAAATAGAAGAAATAAATAAATGACGGAAGAAGTTGGGTCGTAAACAGGTACAGTAGTGCAGGTCGGTCGTTCGACCACATCACTCAGTCGATCGACCGAGGTGAAAGGAACAGTAGCTCCTGGAACCTGCAGATCAGTCGATCGACCACTCGAACGCTATCGATCGATCGAAAATACTCTTTGTTACTTCTTATTTCTTCGTATTTGCTCAATTACTTGAGCTAAAGAGGTCTAAAAACCTGCAAATGCACAATAATACGCGCCCAAAAGTGCGCAAAACCCAAAATAAAGTCTAAAACGCATAAAATCCTAAGCAAGCAAAATAAAATGCGAAGTTTCGCGCACACAAAAGCAATAAAAAGTGTTTAACAAAAGCAAATAAAAAGTTTGGAAAACATGTGATCAACTAGTAGTTGATAAAGAACGGCCACGGAATGGCCCACTTCGTCGGCTTCTGGCTACTAGAGGTAGCCTCAACGGTGCTTATCTTATCAGCTGCACCCTTCTTAGCTTCCATGTCCGTATGGCTCAACGGATCAACACTTTCATCATCCCCCCAGTCAATGACCTCTTCTTGCTCATCAAAGTCCAAGTCGGACTCCCTTGCCTTGACCGGCTCGTCATCAACTTCCTCATCAGTGGCATAGCTAAGGCAACCAAGACCTCCTCGTGAAACGATTGGCTTCTTTTGCGGCTGGAGTGACTTGCAGCTCTTCCTTCCCCAAACCAGCTCCTGTAATATCAGAAATAGACAAATCTTCCTCCAATTTGCTCCCAATCTGGGGCGGAGGGGTTACAACAGGAATAAAGATAGGTAAATCAGGAAGTACAAAGTACGATTTCTTATCAGAAACCGTATTACAAGTCACAGGCCATATGGGGTCCTTTTTCTTAGATGGCTGGGCAACAACAATAGAATGCTTGCCCACTTTAAAAGTCAAGGTTCCTAGACCGACATCTATGACTCGCACCAAAGGTGTGCGAAATGGCCTACCCAAAATAATGGGAATGTGGGCATCCTCAGGCATGTCAAGTACAACGAAGTCGACGGGAAAGAAAAACTTCCCTATTTGGACGGGGATGTCCTCTAAGACTCCTATTGGTGGACCGCAGATCGATCGACCATCTCAGTCTTTGTCATATCTCACACTGCGAACCTAGTCAATTTGAGCTTCCTAGCTAGACTCAAAGGCATGACGCTTATACTAGCTCCTAAGTCACATAATGCCTTCTCAATAGAGAAGGTACCTATATTGCAAGGAACAGAAATGCTACCCGGGTCCTTTAGCTTATGGGGTGCAGTATGAGATAAATAAGAGCATGACTCTTTGGTTAATGCGACAGTATGCACATTTTCAAGTGACTTTTTCTTAGACAAGAGTTGTTTCATGAATTTAGTATAGGCAGGCACTTGATTGACCAACTCAAGGAAAGGAACTTGTACATTCAAACTACGAATAACCTTTTCAAATTTATTGAAAGATACCTGTTCCTTTGTCGGCACTAGTCTCTCTGGATATGGGCCTGAGAGAAGTACCTTAGCCCTCTCTTCTAAGTCTCGCATGCGCCGCATCCGTGGACTTAGGCTGAAAGTCCACCACCTTCTCCCTATCAAGCTTGAACCCTCCTCATACCGTCTCAAATGTGAGCCATTGACCGACATTGGGTCGAACTTCGGAATCGGGACGAACCCATCAAAGACTCGGGTCTTGCCCCAATACTTTCGGAGTTGTCGAACCCCAGAACAAATGGTCTCTTAAATTATCGGGCATTGAAGGACGAAATTTCTCAATATCGCGAGGGTCTCGGTCGATCGACCACCTTGCTCGGTCGATCGACCGAGATGTACGATTCGAAGCTCCCTGTAACCCGCATATCGGTCGATTGACCGGGTATATCGATCGATCGACGATATACCCGTAGACGCCTTGTTCTTGTTATTTTTCGTTAAAGCTTTCTTTTGACTCGGTTCCGCCTCATTCTTTTCAGGGGCATCCTCGACCATAGCAGGCCCCTCCAGGGTAGACCCACTCCTCAAAGTAATGACATTCAGGGTCTCTTTCTGGTCAGTTTGAGTGGGTAAGTGTCCGCGAGCTCGAGTGGTACTCTTACTAGCCAATTGAGCAATTTGGCTCTCTAGTAGCTTCATCCCGGCCTCTCTAGCTTGGGACTCCTTCAAAGACAAGTTCTTAAACTCGGCAAAATCGAACCATGGGATTGTTGTTGCTGCTGCGGCACATAAGGAGGTTTTTGGTATTGTTGTTGCTTATGATGAGGGGGCACATAAGCTTGCTTCTTCTTCTTTGTTGTGGAGGTTGAGTCGGATTCAGGACATTCTGGCTACTCCACCTCAAGTTGGGGTGGACATTCGGCTCATAGTACGTGTTTGTCTGCCTATAGTGTTGAAAGGCAGCACAAGACTCAACATGCCCCTCAGCTCCACATCTTCTACAGACGAAAGGACCGTCTGAAACAGCGTTAACATGGTACATCCCACCTTTAGAAGCTCCGCCCAATTCATATTTGTCAAACCTTGCAGTGAGAGCTTCTAGTGCAGCAACAGAGGAAGATTCAGCAGCTCTCCTCTGGTTTCCTCTCGAATTCCCATATTCAGCCTTATGAGTGGCCAAATCATCGATGATCTTCCAACCCTTAGTCTCTCCCATGTTCTCAGCAAATCGGCCATTAGCTGCAGCATCCAAAATAGCCCTCTGATCGTCATACAACTCATAATAGAACTGGTTGCAAAGACTCCATTTTTCGAACCCATGATGCGGTATGGTTCGCACCAGTTTCTTGAAACGGACCCATGCTTCATGAAAGTTCTCATCAGGCCCTTGTTTAAAGCTCGTGATCTGAGCTCTAATGACATTCGTCTTTGAGGCAGAGAAGTACTTTTTGTAGAATGCCAGGGCTAAGGAATTCCAGTCGGTGATCCCATAAGCGGCTCGGTCCAGATCTCTATACCACTCCCTTACAGCATCACGAAGGGAGAAAATGAACATGGTCTCCTTGATCTGATCTTGGGTCACACCGGCCGGCGGGGGTATAGAGCAGCAATAATCAATAAAAATCTCCATGTGCTTGGCTGCATCTTCATTTGCGCTCCCCGAATCGTTTCCTCTCAACCAGGTTTATATAGGAAGGCTTCGGCTCGAATTTTCTCGCCTCCCAGGTAGTTCGAATCCTTTGTAGAGATTCGCAGTAGGCTCGAGTGACTAGCAATGGTTGCTTCTTCACCATGACTGGGATTTCGGAGAAGTAACTGTCTCGGTGAAGAAATTGAAGCGGGAGATGTAGGTGGATCTCCTTCGAACAGAGCGTTCTCGTAGTAGCTTGACAGAGTACTCAGCTCTTCCTCTGTCGGTAATACCCTTTGTGATCGTCTCAACTCGCGCAAAGATTTCTCGATCTCAGGATTTAATGGTACTAGTTCACCACCCTGTGACCTGCGCATAAGAGAAAACTACAAAAAGAATATAAGAAAAGTTTAAGGAACGGAAGTCCCTTAAACTAAAGAAAGACTAAATAAAAAACAACTAAAATTTAGAACAATTTCCTCCCCGGCAACGGCGCCAAAATTTGATACCCGTCGTGAGGTGTCAAAAATAAATTTATAATCTCCAACTACAACTATAGCTAGCGGCAGTCGGGTCGAACCACAGAGAGGCAGACGTAATTTCTAGTTGTTTAAATTCGGTCTAAGGTAACAAAAGGTGGGGGTTTGATTGGGTTTGGTCTATAGCTAATAACAATAAAAGAAAAGTAAACTAATAAAATATATAAAATCAAGTATAAAAAGAGGTACTAGGATGGTCGGTTTGTTATAGTTTCGGTGGCAGCATATTAAACAGGTCTAAATCAAACACATGAGGCGGGAAATAAAGAGGTCCTCTCGGTCCACTCTTAACAAATAGCATCTTTCGATCTCGCTATAGGTCCCTAATATCACTAATACTGACTCTCGTCCTGAAAAGTGACTGATAATCTAAACTTTACCTATCTTTCGATCTCAGCATAGTTTAGTCATTTTAATTGGTGATCTAACAACTGTCCCTATCTTTCGATCTAATGGGTCAGTCATAAATTAAGCATCTAACTGGTCGCATGCATTCGATTCGTCAAACACAACATTAAAATCAATTAAAACGAAAGGTAACCTCACGTGGTCAGTCGATCGACCAGGTAGGGCAGTCGATCGACTGACACGCGATTTCAGTCCAAATTAATATTACGCCGCCTATACTATAATTCCCCTACATCCTAGCACAATTGATTTAGCTACTCATACTAAGGATGATAACAACAATAAAACTAATAAAATAGATAGAAGAATTCATGCTTGAAACAATAGAACAGACAAATAACATAAACGATAATTGGCTTGGATTCTAACTAACAATTCTATATCTAACAACGCAATAAAGATGAACTGAAAGTAGAACAGAAGGAATACCGAAAATTGCAGAAGAGTAGTAACGGAATGATTAGAAGTATGAATGAAAATCCGATGCAACCAATATTCCAAACCCTAACTACGATATTCTAAAACTGAATGTGAAACTTAGATAAAAACTGGGATCAAAACTGGATTCCTTTATCTGATGTTCTAGGTTACGTTATATAGCAAACATACGTAACAACTTATTATCAAAACCTAAACATAATGGGCTTGCTTTCCTCGATATTTTAATTCTCGTCTGAGTAGCGGGGTGGTCGATCGACTGAGATAACCGGTCGATCGACTGCTATGCAGTGTACAGTAGTTTCTGGAACCCGCAGGTTGGTCGATCGACTGATGATAGTGGTCGATCGACTGCTTGAGCTGCTACTTGACTTCTATAATCTCGTGGATTTGTCTTTTGGGCCTTGAATTGCGCACCAAGCTCATTCCTTAAGCGAATACTTCACGTCAAATGCAATGCAGGATACTCGGGGACGGATTTAGCTCGATTTCCGCTGGATTCTTCACATTTCTGCAATAATGTACAAAAATACGAAAATAGATGGAAATAGGGAGAAACGTAGCATAAACTACATGAATGAGCTCTGAAATGCATGTAAAATGAGGTGCAGAACATCATATAAAAGACACGCATCATATTACATAAACTTCACATCTCAATGTTATAGTAGAAGAGCTATAACATTGAGCTCTTATATGAACAACGTTATAGCTGTGAGGCTATAACTTTACCAATCTAAGAAATGCATTCTAACGTTACCATTACGAGATAACCACCTACACTATTATAATCTTCTTAGGAGATCTTCAAATGTAGGCTTCTTCATTATTCAAGCTTGATTAATCTTTAAATGAGCTTCATCTTCTCATGAATGTTTGAATAATTCTTTAATAGCTTGTAATATCTTGATCCTTGATTGAGGGCTTGATCACATGATATGTTCTTGTATACTTCCATCACAATTCTTTAATGCTTGCGATTAATAAGTCTAATCTAAAAGGACTAAAAAACAATTACGCGCAACGAGTATATAGAATATAAAGCACTCTTGACATCATCAAAACATAAACATATATATCTATATGGTCCAACAAATTCCCCCTTTTTGATGATGTCAAGTCTCCTAAAATTGTGACTAAGTATATAGTTCCCCCTCAATATAATACCGTCATCTTTATATATAAAGAGAAACACAAGATCAAAACAATTATGTTCAAGACCAAAACTGTAAGGACTTTAAGAGACAATAGGTCTTGACAAGAAGAAAGCTTAGGCAAATGCTTACCATGGTCGTTCTTTCCCCCTCTTGACATCATCGAAAAGATAAGAATAAACATAAAATGACTAGAATAGTATACGACGAGGCAAGAGATAAGAACGATTAATAAAAACAGATAAACCGTAAATAACCATAGGCACTTACGAAATTATTGTAGCATACAAACCAAGAGAACATGTTCTAAAGCCAATGGGCCGAATAAAAATAACATGTTTAGAGCTACCGGGCCGAATAATAAGTTGTATGCCAAAATGGGCCGAATAACAAGTTTAATGGATGAAAGCAAAATACACCAAAGAAAACAAAAGAAAGCAAGGTAAACAAGGAAGGACGAAAACAGGGGAGGGGCAGGATAGGATTAAGGGTGGCGGATGTTGTGAGGATTGACATAGCCAGGACGAGTACGGAATTCTAAGGAATCAAGACGATCAAAATAACTCCGAACATGATTAGCTTGGGCGTTGAGGCTTGTCTCAAAGTTTAGAACCTTCAAAGATAAAGCCTTTGTTGCCGCCAAATTCATTGCTTGATCCGCCTTCATAACCTTCCCGTCTTTCACCAAAGCACCCCCTTGACTCGTAAGAAAAGTAAGACGATCACCATGGCTAAAGACTTCATCACGGAGAGTCACTAATCCCCTTTCTAAACCCTCAAGCCTTGTGTTGATGTCCTCCATCCAAGCACAAACCCGAGCATTATTCACACCTTCTACAGAGGACCCCGGCTGCCCAACATTAGACACAACCGTAGCCAAAGCCGTGGTTTTCTCCTCTAACTTGGCCATAATAGACCCTATAAACGCATCTAACTTCGCTTCCATAGCCGTCTTCCCAACCTCATTGACACCCTTATCATTACCCTTAGAAAATACCAACTCGTGTCCTTTAAAACCGAGCCCACCAACTTCATAACACGGTCACACATACCATCCTTAGCACTCACACTGTAACTTTCTCGACTCACAACCGGCTTAATTTCCAATAATCTCGAAATCCACATACCGTAAGGAAGATCAAGAGTAGTACAATACTTCTCTTTAGTTACGGTAATGCTAATTTGAACAATCCGATTAAATACAAGACTAGCCAAACTTACTTTCCGACCTTCTAACCACAAATAAAAAATAATAGCTTCGTAGCTAGACACCTTGTCACGTCCTCCCCTTCTCGGAACAATTGTGTTCCATAAAAAGTTCAAAAAGAACTTGAGTTTGGGGGCGAGAGGACGAACCAAGATGTTGCTATTTTCGGAAGCAAGCTCATCAAAATGCCTCTTAATGATCAACTGTTGGTCATCACCTACATTAGACCATTCTTGACTCGGGTTGATCTCGGTTCCATCATGAAGAACCTTGAAAGAGCAAAAATCGGCAATGGTGACGGTGATGTCGACACCATTAACAACCGCATGCAACACTCCCTCTTTAGCTTTAACCGTAGCAAAGAACTGAACAACTTCAATCGGGTATGTAGGACCCGAGAACCGACTAACATCATTCCACCCTTGGAAATCAAAAAAATCCATAAAGAATTTCAAAGACGGAATTTGAGACAGCCAAGATTTGGGATAATACCTTCCACCATGAATAGAGTATTGTAAGACACGAGAAACCAAGCTGCTTTCGTTCTTGGTCATCCGAACACGGTTTAATCCGGCTTTGGTTGCGCTCTTTGAAGGCTCCCGAAACAGAGTCCTCGAAATCCCATCCCGAGTAACAACCTCGGGTTCACTATCTTCCCCAATATCATCTGCTACAACCTTATTCTTCCCCTTATTTAACCGTCTTCGTTTTCCCTCAGAGACAGACTCATCCCGGCCATGAAACAAGGAGGAAGGTGATGATGGATGTTGGGTTGTTGGAGTGAAAGTAGAGGAAACGGGTTGATGGGATGATGGTGGTTGTGGTTGATTGCATGGTCGTGGTTGGTGGTGGTTTCTGGTGGAGGAACGAGTGTTTGCATGTGGATGGGACAGGGTTGAGAGATGAATGATGATGATGGAGATGGAGTATAAATTTGGTAAAGTTAAAAGTAAAAGCAAGTTGTGATATTTTGACCAAGGCACACGGTTTAGGGGGTTAGATATAGGAGGGAATATAGGGTAGGGTTAGATATTTACACAAATTAGGAAACTAATTTGGTAAAAGATTTATGTATAGATTTGGAACACAAAGGTTGAATGTATATGGCAAATATGTTGCATAAGGACATTGAAAATAAATAATTTTGGATTAAATTTTGGTAGAAAAAGAATATGGAAAATAATTTGGATAGAAATTGGTGAATAAAAGAGTTGGTGTATCTTATTTTGTTAAGAGAATAAGTTTGTATAGACCATAATGACTTAAATACAGATAGAATATATACGATAAATAAATTTCTATAACCGAAAATATTCATGCAACGGAATATACGGACATAGTCATACAATTTTATCTTATACTAATCAATCATTGAGAGATTAAACATTTATAGAAGCTTAGGTGCTACCAATTAAACCAATTTCTAACCGTAAAGTCTCAAAACGTCCTCTAGCTAAAGGCTTTGTCAAAATGTCTGCCCATTGTTTTTCAGTACTACAAAATTTGAGTTTTATATTCCCTTTTTCAACCCGGTCACGTATAAAATGGTGTCTAATTTCAATGTGCTTAGTACGCGAGTACCACGCGGGGTTTTTTGAAATAATAATAGCACTCGTATTATCGCATAAAATAGGAATACAACCTACGTTAACACCATAATCACATAACTGTTGCTTAAGCCATAATAATTGAGTACATACCAGTCCTGCTGCAATATATTCGGCTTCTGTTGTTGAAAGGGCAACTGAATTATGCTTCTTTGAACTCCAAGTAATAATGCAAGGTCCAACAAATGTGGCAACACCTGACGTACTTTTCCTGTCTAAGGAGCATCCTGCGTAATCGGCATCTGAATATCTGACAAGATCGAAATGACATTCCATAGGATATCATAGATATAGTTTAGACGTCCCAATAAGATATCGTAAGATTCTTTTTACGGCCTCATATGCGTCTCCTTGGGAGATGATTGAAATCTCGCACAAACGCATACACTAAACATGATATCCGGTCTACTTGCAGTTAAATATAGCAATGACCCAATCATTCCTCGGTAAGTTGTTTCATCAACGGACTTACCGTCTTCATCTAAAGTCAATTTTTTGTCTGCGACCATTGGAGTAGACATAGCATGGGAATTTTCCATTCCGAACTCTTTAATTAACTCCTTAATATATTTCTGTTGATGAATCTTGATGCCTTCCTCAGTTTGTTGAATTTGTAGACCTAGGAAGAATTTCAATTCTCTCATCATACTCATCTCAAATTCAGAAGTCATCAACTCTGAAAAATACTTGCATAGATTACGGTTAGTTGACCCAAAAATAATATTGTCGACGTAGACTTAAACAACCAAAAGATCAGATTCCTCGGTTTTTAGGAATAATGTCTTATCTACAGATCCTCTCTTAAATCCACTGTCGAGTAGAAATTTCGATAATATGTCATACTAGGCCCTTGGTGCTTGCTTCAATCTATATAAGGCCTTGTCTAATTTAAAAACATGATCTTCAATTTTTTTATCCATGAATCCAGGAGGTTGTTCTACGAAGACTTCTTCTTGTAGGTACCCATTTAAAAACGCTGTCTTAACGTCCATTTGAAAGAGCTTTATTCCTTTATGAGCTGCGAATGCTATCAGGAGTCTAATAGCTTCAAGACGAGCCACAGGTGCAAAGGTCTTATCATAATCTATTCCTTCTTGTTGATTATAACCTTGTATCGCCAATCTTGCCTTATTTCGAACTATGACCCCGACATCATCTAGTTTATTTCTAAACACCCATCTGGTTCCAATTACAGATCGATCCTTGGGTCTAGGAACTAAGTGCCAAACTTTGTTCCGTTCGAATTGTTGAAGCTCTTCTTGCATAGCTATAATCCAATCTGATTCTGTGAGAGCTTCCTTAATATTCGTTGGTTCAATTGTTGATAGAAACGCATAGAAAGAGCAGAAATTGTTCAAGGATCGTCGCGTTTGAACACCCTTTTTAATATTACCAAGAATTCTTTCTATAGGGTGTGAACTCTTGTATTTCCATTTTGTTGAAGGACTTGGTTCTTCAGCATTTGAACTTGATCCAACTTCATTTGACTCAGAGTTTAAGGATGTTCCCCCTGAATCCAATCCTAGTGTTGTAGTTGAGTCAGGTATAACTTTAGACTCATTACCTTGATTTTGATTTAATGTTATAGTAACATCATCTATAACATTGGGTTGAGAATCCTTATCTTGAGACAAAGTTATAGTATCATCAACTATAACTTTAGTTTTCTTCTTTTTGTCATTTGAAGAATGATGCTCATCATTTGTTCCTTCAATCTCCTTGTCCTCAATTTCTAATTCCGGAGGATCATTTCTGGAAAGACGAAAGTCAGGTTTATCCATGTCTTCTTCCTCATCCTGTAAGGGCTTATCAAACAGATTATCTTCATCAAAAATAACATAAATACTTTCTTCAATACAAAGTGTTCTTTTATTGAAGACCTTATAAGTCTTGCTATGGCCCGAATAACATATAAAAATAGTCTCATCACTTCTAGGGTCGAACTTACTTAACCTATTTTTACCATTGTTATGAACAAAACACTTACTCCCAAAACAACGAAGATGAGAGATATTAAGTTTACGGCCTCTTAGAAGTTCATAAGGGGTTTTCTTTAGGATATGTCTTATCATAGCACGGTTATGAATATAACATGAAGTACTAAGGCCTTCATCCCAAAAATTACGAGGTAGACCACTGCACAAAAGCATTTTACGAGCCATATCTTCTAGTGTTCTATTCATACTTTCAACGACACCGTTTTGTTGAGGGGTTCGTGGTGAAGAAAAGTTATGTCCTACACCATTAACCCTACAATATTTTATAAAGGCTTGATTATCAAATTCGGTGCCATGATCCGTACAAATAGAAATGAGGTTAGTCTTATATTTATTTTGAACAAGTTTCATAAGACAAACAAACTCATCAAAAGTCTCATCTTTTGAATGAAGAAAGATATATAGGCCATACATACTTCATGGGACCACATAAGTCCATGTGTATCAATTCCAAGGCTTGATTCGTGCTTACCACTCTTTTAGGTTTGAATGATGACCTTACATGCTTGCAACGAGCACAAGTGTCGCACATCTTCTCTTGATCGAACCTGACTTTAGGTAGTCCCTCAACCAAGTCCCATCTCTTGAGTTTATTAAAAATAGGTGAACTAATGTGACCAAAACGTTTGTCCCATAAGCAAGGATCATCAAGTGTTACTTTCATGCACGAAAAGAAATTAGTAGGCACATCATTTAAATCAACCATATAAATGTTTCTTTTCCTATGGCCTTCAAGAATTACACTACTAGTACCTTTAATTATAATGCGACAAACATCTGAGTGAAACACAACCTTGTTACCTTTGTCGCATAGTTGTGATATGCTGAGTAGATTATGCTTGAGACCATCCACTAGATAAAGATCACTAATTGCATGGGATTTAGAGATTCCAATTTTGCCCACACCAATTACTTTACCCTTCTTGCTGTCCCCAAAAGTCACCTTTCCTTCATTGAAAGGTTTGAGTGAAAGAAACAAATTTTCATCTCCAGTCATGTGTCTTGAGCATCCACTGTCAAGATACCATTAGTTGTTTTCTTTCACCATAACCTGCAAAAGGATTAGATACATTTTTTAGGTACCCAAGTTAAGTTGGGTCCTTTTCGGTTAGTTACTCTATATACCATATCCTTTCGTACCCAAACTTGTCTAAAAATTGTACTTCTAAACTTTCGGTAGTTTTGTCTAGGAAGAGTTCTAGATCTAGGGGACTCCCTGGGTCTCACATATATAGTCTCCTTATGTTGAGGCCTACTTTGTTTAGGTTGACAAGGAGTTTGTAAGGTACTAGGCCTTTTAGTGTAGTCAAAGGCCATATCATAGAACCAACGAAAGTTATTATTCCTCTCTTCGTTAGTTTCATCTATAAGGGATTCATCATCCTCGACTGTTGCGTCAACCGTCTTAACAAATTCGGCATTTTTTCATATATCATGTACACATTTGACACAATTGTCTTGGATGTGACCCGTATGACCACAATAATTGCAAATCAGATATTCAGAAAGATCAGCATATTTTCTTTTTCTGAAATTCTGATTAGAAGGTGTTGATTTGCATTTAGAGTGATCTCTACAGCTGTAGGCCTGTAGCACTCATGTCCTAAACCCATCTTCATATTATTGACAGATTGTTCGGTTAGGAAATTTAGGACTTTTGTGCTACCTTCCCACTTATCATGGACTTTCCTAGCATGTAAAAGTAAGTCCTTCAGGGTTGTAATCTCCTCAAGACATTTCGTGTAATCTACGTCATTATCCTTTTTGAAATTGTCACGAAAGTCTTGGAACCTTTTGTTAAGAATAAATATAACATCCGAATGTTGTTTCTTAACATTGATCATGTCAGTTTTAGATTCCTTCAATTGCTTTGTGAGAGAGTCCATTTCTTTCTTTTGATCTAAAATCACTGCTTCATTAAATGTGGCTTTAGACTCTAAAAGTTCTTTGACTTTTCTAAGTTCTACAGTTATAGCTTCATTAGCTATAACTTTGGCTTGGAGGTGCTTAATATTAAGCTTTAGGTCCGAGGTTATAGCTTCATTAGCTATAACTTTAGACTCTAGTTCCTTCTTCTCAGCAGTAGCAGTATCTAATGTTGTAGCTTTATCAGCTGTAACTTTAGATTTCAACTTCTTAGCTTTTGCCTTTAGAATATGATTCTCCTCAGCAATATCAAGAATTTGTTCGTTTAGATCCTTTAGTTCCATATCTTGTTCATGACATTTGTCGAGGGATTGCTCAAAGAATTCAATTAGGGCATTTCTAGATAGTTTCTTAACGCGCTTTTTGAGTTCAAGACAACTAATCTCATCATCGTCATCTTCATCTGATTCTCCTAGAAAGCAGTAATTTGAGTCAGAATCTGTGGTATCATCATCGCTGTCAGAAATTAGGTCAAGACTGACGCTGCTGAGACAAAGATTTGCTACTTCGTCATCTTCAGATCCTTCATCATCTTCTGAGTCAAGATCTCCCCAACACGAATGTAACGCCCCGTAAATTTCGGACCGTTAATATATTTCAGAAATAATTTATTAATCAAAATAAAAGTGATAATTAAGTATTTAAAGTAAAAATAATTTAAAGAAATATAATTTAATTATATTTTGAAGAAAAGTATTTATTTTGATAGTTTTGAAATGTTTAAAAATAGTTTAAACCGTGTAAAATCTTTTATTTTGATTAATAAATTATTTCTGAAATATATTAACGGTCCGAAATTTGAGTAAGCCTTGTAAAAAGGGGCTCTCATCATCTTGATGCCATGTCAGCTGAACCTGACTTCCACCGTGAGATCCGTACTTGCCTTCCTAATGATCCTACTTTCATATCCATTCGAGCTAAAATTCAACTTGGGCAAGCTAAGGATTGTAAGATTGATGATGATGGGTATCTCCGTTATCATGGTAGAATCTATGTTCCGAGTGCAGCTGATTTGAGAAAAAGAGTTCTTGATGAAGCACACCTTTCTCCTTACTCCATTCATCCGGGAGGTACCAAAATGTACAAAGATTTGAGATTGCAATTCTGGTGGCCTAGGATGAAAATTGAAGTTATGGAGTATGTCAAAATGCCTCACTTGTCGAAAGTAAAGATAGAACATCAAAAGCCCGGGGGTTTACTTCAACCCTTGGATGTTCCTCTTTGGAAATGGGAGTCTATATCCATGGATTTCGTGATGGCTTTACCCAGGACTTCAACTGGGAAGAATGCTATTTGGGTGGTTGTGGACCGATTGACTAAGTGTGCTCGGTTTATTCCCATTAGAGAGACCTGGAGATTAGAAGTTCTAGCTGGTGCCTATGTAAATGAAGTAGTACGCTATCATGGGGTTCCTAAAGATATAGTTTCAGATCGAGACCCTCGATTTTGTTCTCGTTTCTGGACTGCATTACAGGAGGCCTTGGGTAGTAAGCTATTGATGAGCACTGCTTTTCACGCTGCCACTGATGGTCAAACTGAGAGGACAATTCAAACTTTAGAGGATCTTCTTCGTGCCTGTGCTTTAGATTTCCAAACTTCTTGGGAGAAATGTTTACCTTTGGTTGAATTCTCTTATAACAACAGCTATCAAGCTTCCATTCAAATGGCACCATATGAAGCTCTGTATGGTAGAAAATGCCGTACTCCTGTCTGTTGGGATCAAACCCAAAATGTTCCAATGTTAGGTCCTGATTTGGTGACCGAGTCCATTGAACAAGTTAAGATCATTCGGGAGCGGATGAAAGCCGCTCAGGACCGTCAACAATCATATGCTGATGTCCGTCGTCGACCACTTTCCTTTGAGGTTGATGATCAAGTATTCCTTAAAGTGTCACCTATGAAAGGGGTGAAACGGTTTGGCGTTAAAGGGAAGCTGAGCCCTAAATATATTGGACCTTTTCAGGTGATTGAAAAGATTGGTCCAGTTGCTTACCGTTTAGAATTGCCCCCAAATCTGAGCAAGGTTCATAATGTCTTCCATGTTTCTCAATTGAGGAAGTATATTAGTGACCCTAGCCATATAATCCAAGAAGAAATTCTTGAATTGGAGCCTAACTTGGTGGTTGAAGAAAGGCCAATTCGGATTCTTGATAAAGCCAACAAGCAACTTAGGAGCAAAGTTGTACCTCTAGTCCGAGTTCTTTGGCGTTGTGGAAATGTCGAAGAAGAGACTTGGGAAACTGAAGCTTCTATGTTAGCTAAATATCCTGAATTATTCTCGTAAGGTATTCTTATTCTTACTCTTTTTCCGAGTTTCTAAGCTTTGTATAATCATATTTAGTAAAGATAGTATTCTTACTATAGAATATTAAACTGAAAGTTTGAAAATGCTTTTATGATTTTCAATGGTTTTAACATTAGTGAATGTTGAATCTCGTTGTTGGTGACGTCCCAATAATGGGTTTTCTCATTTATTGGTGTAGAAATATTTTTATATCTTGATATGAATATGGATGTTCTTGTCTGATCAACAAGAGTATCACCGTTTCATTGAAAAGATACCTATATTTTCTTATAACTATAATTTCTCCTTCTAAGTTTCGAGGACGAAACTTTTTAAAAGGAGGGGTGATTGTAACGCCCCGTAAATTTCGGACCGTTAATATATTTCAGAAATAATTTATTAATCAAAATAAAAGTGATAATTAAGTATTTAAAGTAAAAATAATTTAAAGAAATATAATTTTATTATATTTTGAAGAAAAGTATTTATTTTGATAGTTTTGAAATGTTTAAAAATAGTTTAAACCGTGTAAAATCTTTTATTTCGAAATAAGGGCGTATCGGGGGGAAAATGACAATTCGTTTGAACGTTGGGTAAACGAATTTGGAAATGGGTCATGTGAATACTCAATTTTATTGTAATCTCGTGTTTAAAGACTTTGGACTTGACGGAATTTGCGTTTGACTTACGGATTTAATTATTATTGAAACGAGTCAAAACCGACTCGTTAAAAATCCCGACTAAAAATCCCGCACGTACTTTGTCCTCCTTTCTTCTTTCACGCGTGACAGCCCCTCCCCTTTCCTTTTATTTTTCTGAAATTCTTGTTGTTCATCCTCTAAAAACACCCAAACTCCATTTTCATACACATTCAAGCTCAAAATCGTCATAAATCCTTCGTTTCTTGTCCGTTTTTCGCGAAATTTACCTTTCCGGAATCCCCTCGCCACGATCTACAACTTAGTATGTTCTAATTTCAATTTTCATTAAGTTATTTTAAGACTATATTTCGGTATTTTCGGTTTTGATGTTTATTTTTGTGTTTTAATTGTTTAATTAGGTGAAGGATTGGAAGACGAGTTCGGGGACTCGTATATTGTAGAGGATAGCGGTTAGTTGTGGTTAGGGTTTCGGTTTTGAGGACTAATTGCTCATTTTCTAGCTTAAGGTAACATATTTCGAGTTACTCGACGAAAGATCGTCACATGTTTTTGATTTTTGTATGTTTGGTGAATTTTTGTTTGGGTAGTAATTTTTCACATGTTAAACTTAGTTGCATGCAAGCTTAATTTGTGCCTTTTGGTAGTTTAAATTATCAAAGTTGAATTGGGGACGATTAATTAATTTTCAGACGGTCTTATAATGTATAAAAATGAAAAAAAAAGAAGAAAAATGGTGCGGCGGCGAAGAAGCGGCAAATGCGGCAGCCCACGGCAGCCCCGACCGGTCTTAGGGTTGGCCCGGGTCGGTCCGTTGCTTGTTTCGCGGTTTTCCATGCTTTGTCCGTCATCCTAGGTTCATCATGGATATAATTAGAATGAGTATACATGGTTAAATTTGTTAAGAGAATCATACAAGTAGCTAAAAGTTATGCTAATGGTAGAAAAATTATGTTATATTGACAATTATCACATGTTAGGATAATTTACAAAATGAAATGGTAATTAATAGGCTCAAAATGGATTTTATAGCTATAATTGAAATGTTTTGTTGATTGTGCCGAAAACTGAGCCTTAGTCCCTTTGACTGATGCGATGTCGATTAATTGAGTGATTGGTCGCCGCAATTTGACCCGCACTGCCGCAGGTCAAGGTTGCGGGTAAAAATTCGGTTGAATGAATTAGATAATCGGCCTTTTTCTTGTTTTAGGCCATTTATTATATCTCTATTTCACATGTTTAATTAGTTGAATTTAAATAGTTTCTTATTTAGTTAGTTGAATTTAAATAGCTTCTTATTTTGTAGTAATGGCCCTAGTTTCCCCTAAAGCCTTTTATATTGTTATAATTGCTAGGATTGGAAATTAGTATTGAATTCTTATTGAGGAACTGTTGGGATTGTATGCTGTAAATAGACATTTATATAGCTTTCACATGATAGAATGCTAGAATTTATATTGATAAGTAGGACTTTTTGCCCTCTTAAGGTTAAGTGGGTGTCTTACTTGACTTGTGTGGTGAGTCATGTGTGGTGTGGGCTAAAATATTCAAGTCGGGACTAGTTTGTGACTAGGTCCTAGGTGAGTATTTCGGCCTTCATCATAGATAGGTCTTTATAGTCTCTGACGAGTATATGTTCACTGCTTGATAGCCTTTGTGTTCCTGACTAGTGGATGTTTATCCAAGTTGGGGCATGACCTCAGGTACTAATTTTGATAGTATGGGGTCAGCTTAAGTACTAGCCGACCCTTCGGTGGTGTCCTTAGGGTACTCACTTCATTTTGTTTTAAAAAAAGTTGTGAGTCTTGGGTGCGGTGGTGTGTATCCGCATGTCTAGGTCTGCGCAGATTTTAGGCTAGGGTTGTGTTGTCTCTTGACCATGTTTTCTTAATAGTAACCGCTGAGCCAAGATACCGGTTCGATTACCTTCCCTACCTCGTGGTATAGACTTGAGTTACAAAGTGACTATTGACCGTACTAAGAACTTATGCCTGTCTTTGATATATGGCCCTTTCTTGTATGGTGATTTTATGAACTGTAATAGGTGAGATGTAAGCGGTTCTGATTGATAAAGTTTGGATTACTATTTGAATTATATGATTCACATGATAGTTTAGTTTGGTCAGTTAGGGGTCATTTGTTAGAATACATGATAAGTAAATGGTTTATCAAATTGTTTACATGTTACATTACATGTTACATTAATTTTGACGATTCGTGGCTGAGAGGACTCGAAGTTACTCCCCACTGAATTGTGGCTTTCGTGTTTGTATAAAATGCGATTTACAGGTTGTTGATGCTTAGTTGGGGTCACAGACGGCTAGTGAGCAAGGAACCTTGGACCTAGTTTTAGCTATTCTATTAGTAAACCTTTTATACTTTTGGTTTGTATATAATTTGAAGGGACATATGTCTCCCTTTCTATTATTGGTTTGTATCCTTATATATTTCCGCGTCTTTAGTTATATATGTAAATTAGTTTATCAGTTGTTGCAGGGTTTTTGACACTCTTCTTGAGTTGGAATTGGTTGTGAATGGTTTAGTTAGAAAATTTTTGAAATTGCAGGTTTTTGGACTAGTTGAACCATTTACAAACATATCCTACCAGTTTTTCTGTAGAATTTACGTATATAATCAAGGCTAGATTTAAGGGTGTCACAACGAAGCCATCATTACTTGCTTGAACTCCTTCTTTGTCTTCTCACGTTTTGTCTTGTCTTTAATTTTCTCCCATGTGGGACAGTCCTTGATCATATGATCAGATTCTCCACAGTTGAAACAGCCTTTGTTGGCAAATGACGATTTAGACTCTGTTGCTTTATTATTGAAAGACTTGTTGTTATTAGCAGTAGACTTTGTTTGCTTGTTTCGAAAAATTCTATTTTTAAAACGACGAGCAAACAATACAGTCTCATTTTCTATGTCGGAGCTGACATCCTCGCTTTTCAAGGCCATGTTTTTACCTTTACTCGGTTCTACTTCATCAACATTTAGAGTGAGTTCATAGGCCATGAGGGCACCAATGAGTTCTTGATTGGATAGGCTCGCAAGATCTCTTGATTCCTCCATTGCAGTGACTTTGACGCGCCACTTTTTAGTTAGGCTCCTAAGAACCTTTCTTGCAATGTCCTCGGTATCAAATTTTCTTCCTAGGTTTTTCAATTTGTTTATGATGCTTGAAAAATGTGCGGACATACTATCCAAGGACTCATTTGGCTCCATACTAAATAGCTCATATTTCTGTATTAACAGATCTATGTGGTGCTTCCTAACAATGGAAGTACCTTCATAAGCTAGTTCAAGGCCATCCCATATTTCCTCAGTCGTTGAACAAGACGAGAAGCGATCGAATTCTGCAGTGGTCATGCCATTTTGTAATAGGCTTATTGCTTTAGAATTATTTTCGGCCTTCTTGTAGTCAGCCTCGACATAATCCTCTTCCTTTTTCTCGTAGGTAGTGCCTTCAGTGGATACAACCAAAATTTTATGCGGTCCGTTTTGGATAATCCTCCAGCACCCCAATCATGACCCTTCACATAGTGAGTCATCATGTTCTTCTATAAACCATAATTCTTCCCATTAAAGACGGGACACTTGAGGTATTTTGAATCCATTTATCATGTGATAGGTAGCGGAATATAAAACGATAAGATAAATAAAGATAGACAGATCAGCCTCTTTACGGTTAGGCAATCAAGAGCACGAGGCTCTGATACCAATTGAAGAGTCTATTGATCCAAAATACTCAAGGGGGGGGGGGGGGTGAATTGAGGATTTGAAACTTTTTAAACTTTTTAGATTGTATGAATATAATTAATTACTTAAAGTTTATTGATTAAACTTTAACTAATTAACTAATGATCAAGTAAGAACAAAGTAAACAAACGAATGAAAGAGAAGGACACACACGGTTTTTGAAGTGGTTCAATTTCACAAATCGAAACCTTCGTCCACTATTCTCGATTAAATTTAGTACCTTTCTACGGATTACAAATTTACTAACTCAACTCGTACAACTAACCCTAGTTGTAACTCAAATGAGTACCGTTAAATACTCGAGTGACTAACTTACACTAATAAGAAAACACTAATGATTCTACTAAAAGTTCACGTTAATGAACGAGTAAGAAATCAATTAAGCATTATTATCTTATAAAGATAACGAAAGAATGAATGCACAAGTTTATAAATCACACGACCTTTTCGAAAAATAACAAAACGGTTTTTTCTTTAAAACACGGTTTTTGCTTTTTGAAAATAAATCAAAATTATGCTCAAAGGTCTTACCTTTAAATTTTGCAAAGTGTAGAGTATTTATAGAACAAAGGAAAGCAAGACTCACGGTCTCTCAAAAACTCTAGATGGCCGAAATATAAGATATGTAAACAAATCATATCTTATTATTTCTATCCTTAAAATCTTAGGAAATGATGGAGAATAACTAAAAGATAATTTTATCAATTATTCTCTTAATATATTTTCCTTAAATTTTAAGATATGATAAGATTTTCCATAACAAAAATATCTTATCATATACAACCATATCATGCTAAATATAAAAGATATGTTAAGATAATTCTAGAGAATAAAATCTTAACAATACTTAACTTATATCATCAGGTTCACACGAAAGTCTACACGGCTCATAGGCCTCGTTTTTTGTGAAACCCTAGCTTGACATCAGGTTAGATTTAGGGTTTTAGAATGTGTAGTATTAGAAACCCTAATTAGTAATATGACTCAACTCATAAGTTAATTCAACATAATTACTGATTATAAGCTTAAAATAAAATCACACTCAATATGAATATAAGCTTCCTTGTAAAACAAATACTTCTACTAAAAACATTTAAAAGAATAAAAACAGTTTTCTAAAAACAATTTTAAAACTATTTTGTCGTGTATTATATAAACTTCACATCTCAATGTTATTGTAGAAGAGCTATAACATTGAGCTCTTATATTAACAACGTTATAGCTGTGAGGCTATAACTTTACCAATCTAAGAAGTGCATTCTTATGTTACCATTACGAGATAACCACCTACACTATTCTAATCTTTTTAGGAGATCTTCAAATGTAGGCTTGTTCATTATTCAAGCTTGATTAATCTTTAAATGAGCTTCATCTTCTCATGAATGCTTGCGTAATTCTTTAATAACTTGTAATATCTTGATCCTTGATTGAGGGCTTGATCACATGATATGTTCTTGTATACTTCCATCACAATTCTTTAATGCTTGCGATCAGTAAGTCTAATCTAAAAGGACTAAACAAAAAATTACGCGCAACGAGTATATAGAATATAAAGCATTCTTGACTTCATCAAAACATAAACATATATATCTATATGGTCCAACAATGGGTATTTTTGATAAATCGTTAATTAAAGAGTCGAAAAATAAAAAAAACGAATTTCGGGTCAAATATACGGTGGTAATTATGGAGAATACGTGAAAGTATGAGGGTTATTTGTAAAAATAGAAATACGTATTGGTTATTTGTAAAAATATGCAAATACAAGGTGGTTATTTGTAATTTTTTCTTTATTTTACTTAATTCATGATACTAGTAAGCTTTTTACACCATTATTGTTGGTAAAAATCAAATTTTTGTGATGAAATTTTGCCCACCATTGATGAACTCGAAAATGGTGTTCTTGAATCAATAATGGGATTTTGTTGAATGTTATTGTGTATAATTGGACAATAAAGGCTTAACTTTTGTTGTCATGAATGGATCTTGTTCAATATGTATAAATTTCGTCTTAAAATTTCGTCTTAAATTTTCGAATTTTAGACAAGTCATGCCCAATTTTTGAGTTTTCATGAGTAAAAACTTGGTTTAATTGCCTTATGAGACTACTATCTCGGTTGATAATGTAGTATGTGGTCCCAAAATGAAACCAATTTCGTCTTAAAATTTGAGTGAAATTTTCCAACTTTTCCTAAAACTCCCATGAACAATGCATTTTTATGTCTTAAAGGTGATTTTACTATATTGTGGGATTGAGAATTGTATAGTTTTTACTATTCTATAAGAGGGATTAAAGGAAAATTTTGTCTCAAATTACATTGAAGAAAAATTTGACACTAACCATGTCAAATTTTAATTTTATGTTTACTACTTGGGTTGCGTTCTCATGACCTCTTCAAAACTTCAAACCATGATGCTCGAAGTAGCCTTACGCTTAAAATTTGCTCGGCTCAGACTTTAAAATGGCAAAGAAGCATTTCACTTGCCCGGATCTCTTTTAAAATTTTGCCAAACAAATTCTCCTTTTTATCAAGTTTAACAAGTTAAATTGATCACAACAACATGTAACGTCTTAAGTAATACTTTAAAATGTTAAAATTTCCAAAGCTTGGGCAAATGACTAATATTATAAGAAACTAGTGTAGTGTGTCATGGTGGAGGAAAGATTGGTCAAGTTGGATGATGAATAAGAGTAATACATGTAATTAAAGCCATGTTTTTAAAACCGTATTATGTCACAAGGATCTTTAATTTCCAGAAAAGAATTTGTAGCATAAGGAAATTTTGAAAGGTTGGTTAAATTACAAAGAAAACTATATTGAGAATTCCTATTATTTGGTATCCATCAATTTGAAAAGTTGAAATTTTTTTCATTTATATCCAAAATTGGCTTCAAATACTTACCTTTCCCATTCCCTATCTTGTGTGTGATTCTCTTGTAGCATGGCAATGAACGCTAGAACCGGTCGTGGACCTAAGGACACGTGAGGGAACCCACATATACTCAAAAGTAAAGGATGACCCCTCCTACGAGACCAAGTAAGACCTAAACTAGACCTAGTAAACTCTCAGTGGACCGAGTAGAACCCTAAGTGGACCAAGTGAGTTGGCACTCGGTCGACTAAGGGTATACTCGACCGAATGAGTTCCACTCGGTCGAGTGAACCGGTCACTCGATCGAGTGGTACTGTGCTGTACCCGAGGAATAAAATTTCGGGATATCATCTTATCCAAACCCTATCCCCTTCATTCTTCTCCTTCTTCTTTCTTACTCTAAAACACTCTCCCCTCTCTCTAAAATGCTCCCTGTATAACAACCCGACCCACCACTGTCGTAACACAACCCAATAAGATGGGTGTGCACCTTTGGGCCCATATTTGTCCTCACTTAAGCCCAAAAGCACAAGGCCTTGTTACTAAGTGGTGGGTGGATTCCTTTATAAACATATCACAACCTCCTCAATTCCCCGATGTGGGACAACCTTACTCTCAATAACTTGGGGTGTTACAATCTCCCCCACTTAAAGAACACAACGTCCTCGTTGTGCCTCCAACTTGACCGCAGCCCAGAATCCTCCCCCGCTAGGTGTGTGACCCGGGTACTCCCGACCACGGGCTCACCACACGGTCGTAGGGTCGCTCTGATACCATTTATAACAACCTGACCCACCACCGTCGTAACACAACCCAATAAGATGGGTGTGCACCTTTGGGCCCATATTTGTCCTCACTTAAGCTCAAAAGCACAAGGCCTTGTTACTAAGTGGTGGGTGGAATCCTTTATAAACATATCACAACCTCCTCAATTCCCCGATATGGGACAACCTTACTCTCAATAACTTGGGGTGTTACACCCTATGTCTTTCCCTTGGTCTTCAAGCTTGAATTAATGCTGGAACACCTCTCCTAATTCCCGATCTACCTTTGTAAGTCGAAATCTCACCTTTTCCTCTTTGTCTTATGAGTAATCTCGAGTTAGGGTTTACTAAGAGAGATTAATTAGTATTTAGTTATGTAAAATGAGTAATTAGTGACTAATAATAAGGGATTTTATGTTGTATTATAGTATAGAGTGGTTTGTGATAGTTATTATATGATTTATGTAGGATGAGATGGTTTTATGAGATGGATACTTGGTGATTTCGATTAGCTTATGGATTATGCGAAAAGGTAGGTTATCCTACTCGGTTTCAATGTTGTGTTTGGATATTTGAGTGTCTTTTCTTGTTAGTGTGTTCATGAGTCGGTTTGTATGTCATATGAATAGCCGAAGGGTTATTAGTCATAACATGTGGGATTAGATTCATGAATTAGTCATATGTTAAATGTTGTTCTTCCATTTGTCATGTATGGTTGTGATTGTGTTGTGTTGGAGGTTTTGGGCGCTGGTACTTGATTGTTGAGGAGACGTAAGACGGTTGGGATACTGTCTTGCCCTCGGGTCGCCCCTTGGAGCTTCCCACTCCAAAGGGGATGTGCACATTAATGACTTGAGTCACGGAGGGACTCATGTGGTTGAGGCACGACGTCTGATAGGGGATCCGGTTGGCTTTCGGACCCGGTACGTCTGGGCATGTCCCAGTACCTTTCTGTGAGGTGTGGTGTCATGGGCGTGTCCCTGGCACTGGTAGTTGTGGGTACGTCTGGGCTTGTCCCGATACCGGTATGGTGATTGCATAATCGAGTCTCATTCACATAATTATGTCGCGTATGCATTTATCGAGTCATGTCTTATGTTTGTGTATTGAAACTGACTTTTGTTGTGTCCGTGTAAATGTCACCTATTTACGGGGTGGCCTGTGTCGATCCATATGATATTTCCGATCATATGGGGAGCAGTTGTTTACAGGTTAGCCTTGGTAGCATGCGGGAGAAGGGACGAGCCGTGATGACATTCGAGTCGAGCATAGTTGATTAGACTAGTTTAGTAGTCATGAGTTGTATTATTCATTTCATGTTATTCACTTATGTTATGTAATCCACTAAATATTTCATTTATGTTAATTGTTTCTCAATTACGACTCCGATTTCAGTACCTCGGGAAACCGGGAAGGTAACATCTCCTAATTACCTTGGCCGGATAAGAAGGGGGTGTTACAGCAACAACAGAAAGGGGCCAGTCAACAGCACAATAAAACATAACTAAAACAATAACAATAAACCATCCAATTCAATCCTGTAAAAATGCAATCTCCAAGTACATTATCTGAACCGCAGCCTAGATCTGCCAGGTAACACATCGCAACAGGTACCTACACCGCCAGTAGGAGACCGCAGTCTTGCCACCTAAGCCTCGCTCATCACAACGAGCGCACCCAGATCATTAATGTGCACATCCCTCTTGTGAAGGGAGCCATAAGGGGCGAACATGGGAGTAAAGACCATCTCCCGACAATGGCTCCATAATCAAGAACAATAATATCAATAACAACCAATCTCCACAATACTATCACAACAAGTAATCACATAATATCACAATACTTGTAATCAATCGTACAAAAGACTGAGTAGGGAAACCCTACCTTCTTCGCAAAATTCCAAACATAACAACAAGGCTAGAACTGTTCTTCTACGAAATCGTCACCTAACAAGGATAATCAAACAATAGCACATCACAATCCATCACTAAATAACCCTTTTCCCCAAATCAACCCAAATTAGGGCTGCTTAACTTTGTACAGCAATAACAAATCAATAAACGGATAAAAGACACTTACTAATGCGATGACACGGAAATAGAGATGCTAGAACACACAACCAATCCATCCGAAGCTTGGAAATGATAAGGATGATTAGAGTATAGTAACGTAGTTTAGGTTTTTGTAAAATGTTTGGAAACTGATTAAGAATCACTAAACCACGTTATTTATATTCTCTAATCAACTTAGTCAAAACTGCGGAAAAATAACCTGTCAAACCGGATAATCAGTCGAGTACCTGACGTACTCGGCCGAGTACGTTCTACTCGACGAGTTACACCAGTACTCGGCCGAGTGGAGCCAAGACAGTAGCATGTCTAAAAACACTCGACGACCCACTTGGTCGAGTACAATCTACTCGACGTAATTCATTGTGACCAGAAATTCGTGGTATTACACGGTCGACTTAAATATGCCCTTTAGATCCACACTTAACAGGCGATCGCTATAATTAAATCACTCTATTCAATTAGCCTTTATTAGCCTTAGCCCGGTCGATGATTATAACACCCCTACCCAAACCCTGGTCGGGAGCGGTCACTCATGATATCTCGTCAGGCTGTGTACATGACCCACAGATTAACACGGGTTGTTTCATGCGCATTTTGTCCCCACTCATGCACATCCCGAGAACCAGGAGGTCACCCATGCATCATGGATAACCAGAAAAAAAAGTGCACTTTGTTGATATGAGTAATATTTTCAATCTCTTTAAGCACTAGTCAGATTTTAAGCCTATCAATGGACCTCTTCAAGGGGTACCCCACCTGAATAACGTTTTCAGTTCAGTAGAGTATTACACACACCCACTTGAAGAACGCAACGTCCTTGTTGCGCCTGATAGCATCTGACCGCAGTCAAGCCCAGAATCCTCCCCGTTAGGTGGGTGACTCAGGTACTTCTGACCACAAGCTCACCCCACAGTCGCATGGTTGCTCTGATACAACTTGTAACACCCCGACCCAAACCCTGGGTCGGGAGCGGTCACTCACGGTAGCTCATCAGGCTGTGTACATGGCCCACAGATCAACACGGGTCCTTTCCAGCGCATTTTGTCCTCACTCATGCGCATCCCGGGAATCTTTCCAGAATTCCAGGAGGTCACCGATTCTATGACTACTCCCAGTCAATCAGGCTTAAGTGTGAAGTTCTTTCGCATGGATAACTCATTAATTAAAACCCCTTCTAACAACCTACATTTCCTTTAACCCTAGAATAATAATTTAGCTACTCATACTAATTAGAACTATAACAATAAGTTGAATGGAAAGCATAATTAAAAGCATAAATAATATGAACAACAAAACAGTTATGGAACTAGAACTTGAATTAATGATTAATGAAGAAAGATTAACAATATACCGTAAGTAGCAAGGTAGATTCGAAAGCAATACGTAAATAAAAGTAGATATGAAGTTTTCTAAAGGTTCTAGGCGAAAATAAGCGTAACCTAATTATTATATATGCACGAACTTCCTATTTATATTACAAATAAACCGACTTAGGAAGTTTCGCGGAAAGTACTAAAATAACAAAACACTCGATCGAGTGGCCATGTCATCACGACTCGATCGAGTAAAGTAATACTCGATCGAGTGACCACGACCTTCGGCTTCTTTCCTTGTCTTTTATTCTCATTTCCTTCTTGATTCTCGTGCTAACCTTCTTGTACTCCGTCTTACTGACTCCACGGTGCTCATTAGTCATTACTATCCAATTGCGTGCTCCACAATTGCATCCAGTCTGCATTAAAACACCAAAAGGCGGAAGTATCGACATTTCTAACATAAACGACATGTAATCAACATAACATAAACAACGCAAACGACGCTTGGAAGACGTGACGATCCGGCCGAAGGTACGATCGGGGCCAACCCGTTTAGGTAACGGCGGTGGGGGTACTATAATGTTCCCCCCTCTATCATTTCAATCTCCCATCTGCATTAAATAAATCAGAAATTTTATAAATTACCAATCATCGACTAAAAAAAAAACCCCCAAATAAAAGCAATAAACAAGGTTAAAAAAAAGTTGAACGAACCATGGATGAAAAGTTGATGCCAACAATCAACCATGACACAAAAGTTGACATTCAACGATTGACCATGGCCAAAAGTTGAATATCAACGTTTGACCATAGTCAAAAGTTGATATTCAACTCTGCACAATGGTCCAAATGTCGAACATCAACATTTAGCCATGTTAAAACGTTGAATATCAACGGTCCATGGTTAAACGTTGATGTTCAATGTTTGTCCATGGCTTTTTCCCCTTCCCGAAATTAGACAACCACAAGCAACAACAACCATCCAAATCGACACAAAAACCACCCCATTTCGCCAACACCACCACCCCAGTTCCAAACAACAATGAAATCAAGAACATACAAACTAATTAAAATGAAATTAACAGGAAACGACAAAAACCTAATTAAAACTAAATCAATTCAAATTATACAACCTAAAACATAAACTAGTTATAACTAATTCAAATAAATAACCAAATTCAAGTGGTATAATCGATTAACATCAATTATAAGATAAATAAACAATTATAAACAACTTAATTTCAAAGTTTAACCTTTGATTACTAATCTAATTAAAAAAAAATGTGACTAATCTCTTTATGGTGGACGACGGTTGGTGGTGATTTGGTGGTGATGTGGTGGCAGTTGGTTAGGGCGTGATGGTGGTGAAAGGTAAGTTGTATTTCTAAGGATTTTGAATTAGAGAGGAAAATGGTGAATTAGTGAGGGAGAGAGGATAATATCGTCAACGTCGTCGATAGTAATTAAAACGCGTAGATATTTTACAATCCGGTAACAAAAATCAATAACCGACCTTAGATAAGACCATCTTTCCACGACTGAAAAAAAAAAAGTATAAAAAGAGGAATGAAAACCCAACATAATCCTTTTTGCACAGCTTCTACTACAACCAACCACCAAGAGAAAGAGAGAGGGGGGAAAGTAGGTTCCAATGGCGTCGCTGTGTTTATCAGCCACGGCCACCGCCTTAGGGTTTACAATTCCGCCGTCATCATCGACGACTTCAACTTCATCATCTACATCTTTGAACAACTTTCGATGCTATCTCTCATTTCCTTCTAATCATACGATTCAACATCGGAAGTTGTGTTTGTCCAAGGTTGGAATGTTATCTCGAAGGTCGCATGTTGTGTGTATGGCTCCTGAAGAAGAGAAGATGACTCGTCGCTCTCCTCTCGATTTCCCTATTGTATGCCTTTTTCTACCTCTCTACATTCATTTCATTTAGTTTGTTGTTTAATTGATTGATGATGTGCTGGGAATTAAAATTACGGATTATTATTCGATTCAAACATATGCGCGGTAGAATTTGATATGTTGTCACTTGATTATAGTTCCGAATACAAGTTGTATATATATATATATATATATATATATATATATATATATATATATATATATATATATAATCATGGGATGTTGTTCGTCAATAAAACTATTCTTTCCGTCTCAGTCATTTGATTATAGTTCCGAATACAAGTTGTATGTTTTGAAGTATTTTTCACTCTTTATGTTCGTGTCTGATTAATGATTTTGTGACTGGTGGGATGACTTTGAACAAAAAGTGAGTGTTTAAGAGGCAAAAGATTTGCTATTTTGTCTGACTGTGTCCCTGTGACTTTGAGAGGTAAGAGTCATCAAACACTCACCATAGATCTCTACTGACCTAATGATTTGGACCCTGCTTGTTTTGCATTTGAGCGTTCATAATTGAAATTATGATCATTATATACTCGATATCCGTAGTCTGCTGTTATGACTTGACAATTCTAGACCACGAGTTTTAATATTCTGTGCTTGGAGCGATACCTATCAGCATGATTATAATTCTCGGTTTTAAGTATTAGATTGCATCTTGATTTTTGAACCCTCAGACTTGCTTACTATTTTCACATTTTAGTATGGCTGGGTTTGATGATGTCATGGGAGATTCGGAGTTGGTCAGTTGTGATGATGGAACTGCATGTTGGAAGGAGTGTGGTTTAGGATTCTATGGAGGCAAATGATTGCCTTAGGATGATGGTGATGAATAAGCATAATGCTGTCTGTGATATGACGTTTCTGTGGTATTGCATGTGAAGGGATTGGTGAGAGTTTGGGTATACATTTGCTGATATCTTCTAAAATATATTTAAAACCCTAATCAGTTCTGATATAGTTGAGCAAGCTACCATAAGCTGTCAATTTATATACAAGGACTGAGCAAAAATCTACTGTGTATGTTTGCATCAAGTTTGGATGTCTTTTGTGCATGAATTTCTTTTAGGGGTCTTTGTCAGAGTAATTTCTCTGATTTTACATTCATTTTCATTGTTCAAAAGTGATAACTTCTTCGTCTTTTCTACTGCATATTGTGAAAAAGGATATTTCGGACTTGGTATTCTTCAGCATTGGAGTATATGATGGAATAAAAATAAAACGAATTCCTTAACTTTTTATGCTTCTTTATCGTAAAATAGTGTAGTGTTCGATGCATTTTAACTACACAATTTCATTATGGGTCAACCAAAAACAGTGTGCTCATGTTTTTAACCTAACTTTGTAAGACCAAGTACCTATAACGTCTCATACCACACCACAGGCAGGAGACAGGAGTCAGTGAGGTGCAGGGCTACTGGGGAAATGTTGTAGACTTGTAGTAGTAACTAGTAAGAGCATTCTTCATCTGTTGATCAAAGTTTTGTGCGACTTGGCAGGAGTGGGAAAGGCCTAAGCCTGGAAGAAGGCCAGATATATTTCCCCAATTCAGCCCTATGAAAACACCTTTACCTCCTCCAATGCCAGCTGATCCACCTGAGGAAGACGAGGATGAAGAAGAGAAAAAAGAAGAGGACGAAGAAGATCCCGATAAGGAAGAGCAAGATAACCCTGACAAGTAGTCCTGAAAAATTCATGTGTTGCTTGCATGAAGCACATAAGCCACAACGTCCTCGCAATTTATCCATGGCTGTGTGAATATGATATTATCAACTCTGGTGAATCCAATATCAGGAGTTTCTGAAACCATTAGCTGGAGCATAAATACCTGAATGTTCTTTAACTGTCGAATAGCATCTGAGTTTTGTTTTTGTTAGGTCGATTGTAGGCTTCTGTAGTGTTATGCAGCGATGGTTTACTTTTTGCTGCAATTTATCTTCCTTGGTAATAGCAAGCTGCAAGCGTGGTAATATAAGCAAGGACCAAATTTAACCAGCAAATAGATACCGAGGGATAATAGTGGAGATTGAGGAACAGTTACTTCGTTTGTTAAATTGGGCCTTTAAATTGCAGTATTGCACGCTTACACTATCGTTAAGCATCTCATGACATAAGATGGTACCTGTAGAGCCAAAGTCGAACTACCAACTTGAAATTTAAAAACAATGGTCGGACCTGAAATCAAAATCTCAACTAAAAATTTTTAGAGGAAGCTACTCGATACAAAGACCTGTAAAAGTGATGCAAACCATGCTGCTGTTTGGCTTAGGAGGCTATTGGTTTTACATACACAAACTTGCAACTTAAGCAGCTAACTACGCATCAAATGACAAACATCACAAATTTCAGTCATCAAAGGGATAACAGACAAAGTTTACATAATTTGTCAGCTTAAGTTGTTGCTGATGCTCCGTCATGTCTTCCCACTCTTCTTCAATTCTGATCCTCCAAACGCGCCTTTCTGTGATGCCTTGGCTCTAAGCTCCTTCAGCGCCTTCTCCTCATCCTTCTTCTGGAGATTGGCCTTGTCCACCTATACAGTGAAATTGCCAATTAGATTGTTGTCTAGGCTGAGAACATCTCAAGCTAAAAGACTCGGAAAACTGATGTATGAAACGTGACACAATCACTAGCACTCAAAACCCCAAGGGAAAAACAAACAGTATAACCATTACCAAAATATCAGTAGCATCAAATTGACGATAAGCTCTAAAAGATTAGAACCCAGAAAAATGTAACACAGGGAGTGCATTATGGAGCAGTAAAGTGCTCACAGTTACAAGCAGCAACAAAACAAACCTACAGTAAATACTTCAATATCCCCATTCCTCACCGAATGTAAAAAATAAAAAATTACAAAAAAAATATACTCCGTATATGGGTAAGGAATCCAGATGAATTTCTTTTCTCATATGTAACAACCCGGATAATTAGCAAGTGGAAATCATTTAATAGTCAAGTCGAATAATATTCTACCATCCCGTTGGTGGCGGAAAGACCTAGGAAATCAAGTGCATTACTGAAACAAGTCCACCTCAATCATTCCAACTCGAAATCGGAGTAAATACCCACAAAAAAAAAAGTAGTAAAAAATCAAACAGAGCCAAGTGAAAATTCTAAACATAGCTCGACCCCTTTCGTAGCCACCCCAAACAAGCATCCAAACTCAAGTCTAACAATCTGCATAATCCGCACAGATAGATGTCCCCAACTTGAGTTTAACTTGACAAATGGAAACACAATTAGAAAGTCAAAAGAAACGCAAGGTGATCGAGCTTGGTTCACCTCACAATCACTTACATAGTTACATCAATCAACAATCCAACACTAAAATGAATGGTAAGCCAGTTAACTAACTCGGTACTCCCTGACAGACTAGATTACCTATGGTACGACGATGATCGTAATATGGCCATAATCTTAACTTTGACCAACTCTCGGGTGAAAGCCCTACATGAAAAGCTCTACTTGATTAATAACTAGCTAAATAACTCGGGTAATCAGTCCCTCAGTCTCTGAATCGAATAAACACGTGATTTGACGGAGCTCTCACTCAAAACTCTAATCACAGCTCAAACCAGAGCAACTACATGTTCCAAAACGAGAAAGATACGCACACTCGTCTCACCACTTAACACAAGTAACAAAAAAAGTCATGTGATAAACCAACATCATAACATTCAGAACCCTAACCCTCCCAAAAGCTCTCACCTCTCACTACAAAACAAAACAAAACATTCGAGCAAAACAAAACACTTTCTCTCTCTAAAAAGCTTTCACCTCTCACTACAACCCCCCCCCCCAAAAAAAAAAACCTAGCTCTTTTGTTCCACTGCCGCTTTACCCCCATCGTCCTCCTCATTGTTTCTCTCAACCCTATCGCCGAAGATGTGGCTTCTCTTGGGCCCATCTCCGGTGATTCGATTCGTCTCCACCTTGTCTAATACCTTACCAGATCCCCTTTTTGGCCTTGTCGCTTGATCGGGATACGGTTCTCCATCGGTCAGCCCCGTGTTGCTCTGTCGCTGGCCACCTCTTCCGTTCTTGTCTTTTGGCCCCCCGATCGCTCCAGAGACTCTTCCCTGATGGTGGTGTCGGTGGTCCTGCCTTGTGCGTCTCAGGGTGGTGCCGGAGAGGTGATCCCCTTCCCCTCGCCCCCTTCCCCCTCCTCTCCGGTAAGTTTCATCCTTGTTATGTGGTTTTAGAGTCCTTGTCTCTTGTATGGTGTGCATGGAGGTCATACGGTGTTCCCCTTCCCCCACCTGTTGGTTCTTTGGACGACATGCATGGGTCTTAGGTCTGTCTGAGTCAGTTTTTGGGTCTTCTTTGTTTGTGTTGGTCTTGGCTGGTCTTACCGTCTTTGAGTCGTTCTGGTCTTCGGTGTCATCGTTGGTTTTTTATGTTGTTGTTGGTCGCTGTTGATGGGGTTGGGTGGGCTTTGTGTTTGGGCGGCTTCTTGCATGCGGTGGCGAACCCGGATGTGGGCGTAGTCCAGGTCTTTTGGCGTTGGGTATCATGGTGTCGGTGTTTTACATAGCTCTCGAGTCGTTTTGGTTTGGGATTGTTTGGGCTGGATGATGGTGTTGGTGGGGTTGGTTGTGGTGCTTCCCGACTTTTTCATTATGACGGTGGGTCTTTGCTTTCATCTTGTCCTGTTTATACTAATAATAACCTCCTTTTGGCTAAGGGTGTCCTGTCCCTTATTCGTTGGGGTCGTAGTTTGTGAGTTTCTTAAGGAGTTAATAATGACGACGGTAACATTGCATATGGTTCGTGTTGTGCCCATCTCTCGCTGGCCTTCTGAGATGGTTTTGGTTAGGGGGTTGTTCAGGTTGTTTTCTGTTTCGCTAGCTATGTACTTACTCGCTTTTCTAGGCTACGAGTGTCTTGTCTCTAGGGATTGTTTGCTAAAGTGTAGGAGTTTTGTTGAACCATATAGATATATATGTTTATGTTTTGATGATGTCAAGAGTTATTTATATTTCATATACTCGTTGCGCGTAATTGTTTGTTTAGTCTTTTAGATTGGACTTATTCATTACGAGCATTAACGAATTGTGATGGAAGTATATCATGATCAAGCCTCCATCAAAGATCAAGATCATACAAGTTATTAAAGTATTATTCAAGCGTACTTGAGAAGATGAAGCTCATTTAAAGATTAATCAAGCTTGGATATTAAAGGAGCCTACATTCGAAGATCTCCTAAGAAGATTAGATTATTTTAGGTCGTTGTCTCGTAATGGTAACTTAAGAATGCAATTCTTAGGTAAGTAAAGTTATAGCTTCACAGCTATAACATTGCTTATAAAAGAACTCAATGTTATAGCTCTTCTACTATAACATTGAGATGTGAAGTTTATAAAACACACGACAAAATAGTTTTTAAATTGTTTTTGGAAAACCGTTTTAAATGTTTTAGTAAAAGTATTTGTTTGACAAGGGAGCTTATTTGAGCTTATAATTAGTAATTATGATTGAATCAACTTATGAGTTGAGGCATCTTGCTAATTAGGGTTTCTAGTTTCTACATACTCTAAAAAACCATAAACCTAATTTATCTTACCTAGGGTTTTCGTGAAAGAGGATTAGGCTTATGAGTCGTTTCTTCCTCATACACGGTTACTCTTTGTACAAGTTAGGATTTTATGTAAATCTTTATAATATTTGATTAGAGATTTAATATCTCTTTTATATTATTTTGATTTATTCTTTCCTAACTTATAAGATATTATTTTTGCAAAGATAGAAGGAAAAGATTAAGTAAATCTTTAAAATAATATTTGATTAGAGATTTGTTCTCTCTTTATTATTTGATTTATTCCTTTCTATCTTATAAAAATATTAGGGATGAATAGTGCTGCGTGAACAGTAAAACGTGAATAGTAATTGCTTTCTTGCACAATAAGCCTTTGCTTGGATAAGGGTTAATGTATAAGGATAATATTTGTTAGAGATTTTTTTATATCCTTATATTATCTTTCCTAATCTCCAAGATATTGGTGAGTTGTTAAGATAGGAAGATATTATTTATTAAGGCAAGTCTTGGAGAAGAATTAAGGAAGATTTAACCTAATTCTTTCTTGCTTTACAAGACTTCCACACGGCATTTAGGGGTTTTGCTAAACCGAAACCCTTGCTCCTCTTTTACTATAAATACTCCATACTTTACATCATTAAAAGTTAAGACCTCAGAGCATAATTTCAATCTATTTTAAAGAGCAAAGAAAATCGTTTTGATAAAAACCGTTTTGCTATTTTTAAAAGGTCGTGTATTATTTTATAACTTGTGCATTCATTCTTATTGTTATCGTTATAAGATAATAGTGCTTAATTGATTTCTTACTCGTTCATTAACGTGAACTTTTAGTAGAATCATTAGTGCTTTCTTATTACCGTAAGTTAGTCACTCGAGTATTTAACAGTACTCACTTGAGTTACAACTAGGGTTAGTTGTACAAGTTGAGTTAGTAAATTTTTAATCCGTAGAAAGGTACTAAATTTATTAATCGAGAATAGTGGATGTAGGTTTCGATTTGTGAAACTGAACCACTTCAAAAACCGTGTGTCTCTCTCTTTCGTTCGTTTGTTTATTTCATTCTTATTCGTTAATTAGTTAAAATTTAATTAATAAACTTTAAATAATTAATTATACATATACAATCGAAAAAGTAGGTATAAGTTTTAACCCTCAATTCACCCCCCCCTTCTTGAGTATTTCGGATCGATAGACTTTTCAAGTTTTCTCTCCTCTGGAGGTAGATTAAGGTCTGCTTTCCGCCTTTTCTTTCTACGTCTCAGTGGCGTAAGTGCACTTTGGTACCTCTCGATGGTTCAAGGGCCTCGTTGGTCTTTTGATGATGTGTATCATAGCCTAGGAGATGAATCTCCGAGACACATTTTTATGTCTTGTTGTAGGTGTTTATTCGAAGGTTTGTCAATCACGACAAGTAATGATAAGCTAGATCTTTTGGCCAGCTCTAATTGTCCCTTCAACAATATTATGGAGTTTCGTGTTCAGCCAGCCGTACGCCATCAATACAATGCTGTTAGCCGATGTAGTTACTTAGTTGTCTTAGTTTATGTTATTACTAAAATAAGTGCATTTGACCAAATGAGTCAAATGCCATCTGTATAAGAACTTTTTTCACAACTGCCAAAAAAAAAAAAAATGAGTCAATCTAATAAGAGAGCCAACGGCTCTATTGATCAGGTATTCTATAATGGTATCAGGTTCTAGGTTTAATCGATTATAAACCTCTGAACTCACCTTCTTTGCCGTCATTCTTCGTTTCCGATGACGAATTCCGAAACTGCTTTTGTCAACCCAAAACCAAATCCTTCTTTTTCCATTGTTCCGGTCGAAAATCCCGGAGCAAACATCACCCAAGTTTCCTTCACCGGCAAAAACTACGACGAATGGTCCCGCTCTTTCCGTCTTTCTATCCTCGCTAAGGGGAAGTTAAATTATATCGATGGGACCATTTCTAAACCACTGCCCTCCGATTCCGATTATAAGTCATAGCGATCCGCGAACGCACTAGTCTCGGCTTGGATTTTTAACTCCATCGACCCGACTCTCCGAACATCAATTACTTTGCCTGATGAAGCAACTCAACTTTGGGCCGATATCAAACAACCCTTCACTCCGGTAAATAATGCTCATATTTATCAATTAGAAACTGATATAATTGCGTGTAAGCAGGGTCCGATGGAGACGATCATAGCATACTATGGCCGTATTAAACGGTTGTGGGACGATCTCATTACCAGCTATGGTTTCTCTACCTGTGCCTGCAATCCGTGTAAGTGTAATTTGGCCAGTCTTTTGGACCGTCGCCGTGAAAAGAAACGGGTACGTTCCTTTCTAATGGGGCTTGATGCTCGTTACTCCGTTCTCCGTTCCCATATTCTTGGGACGGAACCGTTATCCAATTTAAATCAAATTTACAGCCGCCTTCAACAAGAAGAGGGCATACGTTCTACCCTTTTTAATTCGCAACCCGACCCTCGATCCGATACAATAATCTACGCTGCTCACGTTCCCTATGGAAATCGTCAAACAGGGGGAGGGGGGGCATCGGGACAATTTTACTGCTAATAATAGGGGACATCAAACTCCTCGGCCTGATAATTTTAATGCTGGTAATATTGCAAATACTAATCCTCCAAAATCCACTTGTCTTGCTTGTAAACGGAGGGTCATAGTTTTCCAACGTGTTTTCGTGTTACGGGAAATTTTCCCGATTGGTGGGGTGATAGACCCCGTGACCGCATCTATATAAGTCCCGATGCAACTGACCTAAGCCAAGCCGTGGTTGTTCCTGATCCACGGGGTAAGAAAAAACAGCCCACCTCCACTGGTCCGCATGCTCACATGGTAAGTCAGGTTGGCAGTCAAGGACCGTCTTCTTCTTCTTCTTCGACTATACCGGCTGCTTTTGATAGTATCAATTTGAATACGTTAAATATGGCTGAACGTGCTGAACTTGCACAACTTTGGCAATCTCATAAGCTTTCATCTTCCGATCGTCTTAACGGTAAATTATCTCTTTCATCTTGGATTATTGACACAGGGGCGTCTCGTCACATGTCGGGATGCCTATCCCATTTTTTGAATATTTGAACTATTGCTCCATTAAGCGTTGGGTTGCCCAATGGTGACTGCACGCTTGCCACCCAATGTGGGGATATTATTCTATCCCCTCGTCTTATTTTAAAAGATGTTTTATACGCTGCTAATCTTCATTGCCATTTAATTTCCGTATCTAGCCTTCTTCTTGATGATAGTCTAACTATACAATTTTCGCAAAAAAATTGTTTAATACAGGACCGTTCCTCGAAGATAGTGATTGGTGCGAGTGAGCAGCGCGAGGGACTCTACTATTTACAAAGTGTCTGAAATGACAAGGCTAAAGCTCTCATGGTGGGTTCAGTCGATACAACCGAACTTTGGCATTGAAGGTTTGGGCACCCTTCTTCCAATGTTACTCATTTCCTTCCAGTTTCGCATAATAAACCTCGAACTAATTCTTCTTTTCATAGCAAAACATGTTGTTGGAGCTGGTGTCCTCCACAAATTAGTGTGATAACATTTGTAAATCTCTTACAGGTTCACAAGGGTATACTTCGTATATTTAATCAGTTGATTAACGTTTACCTAATAACGGTTGGCTTGCTAGAAAGTTTGACGTTATTATCATACAGATGGCGGTGATCAACTGGTCTCTAAAGGTCACACCTATAGGACGTGTTTGAGAAATGTGGTTATAGAAATATAATTACATTGATGCCCAAAATGACTAAAAAGTTAGTCAATGTGTTGATGAGATAATTATTTAATGAAAATTAAATAATATTAAGTTGGGACGAATTAACTGTCAATTCGTAAATTAAATATAATAAGTTATATTTAAATTAAATATATATATAAGGTTAGTTTGGACGAATTAATCTGTTAATTCGTAGTTAAATATAATCAGTTGTATTTAATATCAACAAATTGAATGTGTCATAGTGGTAATAGTAAGGGTACACAACCCAAGAGGTCATGGGTTCGATCCTCACTAGATGACAATTTAACACACTTTATATATTTTTGGAAAGACCAAAATAAGGAGAAAAATACTCCTTATTTCGGTTCACTTGGCCGAAATTAGGGAAAGTTTTTCTTTTCCTAATCGACTCCAAGTTTCGGCCCGTTTTTTTTATTTCGTTTTTCCTTTTGTTTGATGATTTATATTCAATTTCTTTTGATCATATCATTGTTTTAATCGGTTAAAATTATCATATGAAGTATTGGGAAATTTTGATTTAATGCAGATTAAGTTAGAATAGATATAGTATCATCATGTCATTGATACAAGAACTTGTTTTTGCTATATAGTTTTTGCATATAAGATTAATCATGATTGTTAATTTATTTGCTAAACTATGTTCTATTAGCAACTATAAACTTTGTTTTTCATCAATTTTTGTATTAGGGCTTTTTGCCGCAAAAGGAAAATAATTTTGACGGCTAATTTTTTTTTTAGGTATGCCGTAAAAAAAAAAAAACGTTTTTAGGTTATTTTTTTTTCCTTTTACCGAATAAAAAAAAAAGAAAAGAAGGAAAGTTTTTTTCCGAAAAAAATTATGGAAAGTTTTTTTTCTTTTTCTTAATTGCCGAATAGAATAAAAAAAAAAGGGGAAGGGGTTGTTTTTTTTATGATCAGCCGTGAAGTAGCTGTTAAATATAAAAAAAAAATTTTTTTGTTTATTTTTCAGCCGAACCAATTTTAATTGGATTTTGTTTTTATTTTTTATTTTGGCCAATTAGTTATTGTGAATCGGTTCACAATTTAAAGATACCGAGTTATTTTAAAGTGGTTTAAAATTTTGACGGATAGAATTCATATTACAAGTTTAATATGGATTGAAATGAAATTAATGTGATTAAATTGCGGAATTGTCACTTAATTTAATTTAAATAGGTGGTTTGGATAAATTAATCAACATAATTAATGTATTGTATTACGTATGTTTAATTTATTTTAGTTGATGCTTTTAATTATGTTGAATGAATCGAATGAATTAATTTTATTTACGTATTTAATTTTGCAATCGGTTGTAATTTGTAATACTTAGTGTGGCCTTAGTCAATTATGTTTTCGTAATGAAGGAAACATGATTTTTATGTAATTATGAGATCTCGAATCTCCTTTATTTTAGTTTTGGGTTTTGAAATTAGAATGTAATTAATAGGTCAATTATGTAATTTTATTTATTGTAATTTCAAAGAAGACTAAAGATGAAGATTTAAGCTCACTCCCGCTACATGGATCAAGATGGAACATCAAGACAAGCTTCTCGGGTCCAAGGATGGATTCCAAACTTGTATTTATTGTTCATTTTGATACGATAGGCCACACTAGGACTTTTACTGTTTTTTTTTTACGTTTTTCATTTTATTGCTTTTCATTCACATGCTAGTAATTGCATCATATTCCGCCTAAAACCAAACCACCTACTACTAAAATGCATGAAAATTGACTCATATAGTTGTATGTTAGTTTTCATGGACATGCGAGATGTCACGATCTATAAGCCATCACTTTAGTTTAAATCATTCTCGCATGCTAGATTATAGTTCACTTAAAATGAATTAAAAATAGTTGATGAGATCTTCCTCTAAAACGGAAATTGAGATTAGTCTTTATAAGGGCAAACATCTATGAGTCCCTTCTTCGTCGGTAGGCCTAATATGACCCCTTCTACGTTGGGTAAGTAGTTGTGTTGACTTAGTTTACCTCAACATCATAGTCCGAAGAGTTTCTCGTGATTATGATGGACTAAAGATAGAATTTACTGAAATTTATCGACCAAGAATTCTAACGGTAGAATTAGCTAAAAGGTTAGCTTATCAATTTACTGAGAATTGAGTCTTGGGGTCATTTATATAATTCTTGAGGGAGGTCAATTGTATAAATGTTTTTGAGTCTTCGCGTTATGACATTAGTTCATTAGACTTAAAATAAAAACGATGCATGCTTATTATTTTATTCTTCTTTCGCAGTGTAGAACACGCTTATTATTAATAATACTGTTACAACAAATGGCTGGAAATAACGCAATCCCAATGCCTAGTGCCACACTCGATCGTTCGTCCTGGCTTAAAATGTTCATGAACCAAATGAATCACTCCACTCGACTGAAGAATGATAAGTCCAATTTTGCGGACTGGGAGGCGGTATTACGGAATGCGCCATCTGCGACGGTAAGCTCGGTATTTAATCGAGCCAATACCGGTCAACCCAGGCCCAAATGCAGGAATCAACGAGTCACTCGCTTATAGTGATTTCGTTATGGAAGCGGGTGCGATAAAGAACGTACTCATCTTTGCAATGGAAACCAATTTGCAGAGATGCTTCATTGCCCAAGGTGCAAACAAGATTTTCACCATGCTCACTAACGAGTTCTCAAAGGCACCGAGAATCGTTACATATGAGCATACCTGTCGCTTCTGTGATGCGAAACTCCAGAAGGGCCAACCGGTTAGCCCACACATTCTTCACATGATTGGGAATGTCGAGAAACTGGAGTCATTGAATTGTAGAATCAGTGAGAGCATTGTCATTGACCGAATGCTTCATTCTCTTCACGATGGTTTTGCCCTTTTCAGGGCGAACTACTACATGAATGACTTGAAAAAGAGTCCTCATGAGCTACACTCCCTTCTCGTACAGACCGAGAAGGATATGAAATTGAGTGGGAGCATTAAGCAGGATGTTCTCACGATTCACAACAAGAGTAAAGGTAAGGGCAAGGCTCATGGTGACCTAGCTGTAGGTAAGCCAAAGTTTAAGAAGCCAGGAAACGGTAAAAGTGCGCCTGGTGAGACTAGTGGCTCACAGGGCAAGACAAAGAGCAAGGGCGGTGACATAGAGTGCCACCATTGTCACAAGACTGGACATTGGAGGAGGAACTGTCCCGTCTACCGTGAGGACATCAAGGCATGCCGCGTCATTCCTGTTTGTATGTCATCTTATATTCATATGATTGAGATTAACCATGCAAGTTTCGGAACTTGGGTACTAGATACTGGTTGTGGTTCTCATCTGTGTAATCATTTGCAGGGCCTAAAGAACATCATACCTCTCGAAAAAGGTGATGTGGACTGCGAGTCGGGAATGGAGCACGAGTAGTGTCTTGCCTCGAAGGGAACATATGTAATCCAACTCCCTAGTGGTTTTGAGTTATCTTTAAATAATCACACTATGTAACCAGTTTATCTAAGAACATTATTTCTGTTTCCGTACTAGCTAAAGACGGTTTTGCATTTTCAATAAAGGATAATAGTTGTATTTTCTCTTTTAATGAAATGATTTATGGCAAAGCAGTTTCCATGAATGGAATTTATATCTTAGATCAAACCACGGAAATATTACACATGAATAATAAGAAATTAAAGGTTGGTGACAAAGATCAAACCTATCTATGACATTGTCGAATGGGACACATAAATGAGAAACGCGTAAAGAAACTCGTCGATAATGGGACTATTCCCTCATTCGGATTTTCTGCATATGGCACGTGTGAATCATGTCTCATTGGCAAGATGACTCGAATTTCCTTCAAAGGTGTTGGAATGCGCGCTAGTGACCTATTAGGACTCATACATACGGACGTATGTGGACCTATGTCAATTACCGCTAGAGATGGCTATAGATATTTTATCACTTTCACGGACGATTTGAGTAGATACGGATATGTCTACTTAATGAAGCATAAAAGTGAGTCCTTTGAGAAATTCAAGGAATACCAGAATAGGGTACATAACCAACTGGGTAGAAAGATTAAAGCACTCCATTCAGATCGTGGTGGCGAATATCTTTCAAATGAGTTTGATCAACACCTAAAAGACTATGGAATCGTTTTGCAGTTAACTCCACCTGGAACACCTCAATTGAATGGTGTGTCCGAACGGAGAAATCGAACCTTACTTGATATGGTTCGATCCATGATGAGTCACACCATAGTGCCTGATTCATTATGGGGTTATGCTCTTTTGTCACCGCTCTTATACTTAACCGAAGTCCGTCTAAAGTCACGACAAGACTCCATATGAAATGTGGAAGGGAACAGTACCTAACTTGTCCTTTATTCGGGTTTGGGGCTGCGAGGCTTATGTCAAGTGGAGACACGAGGATAAGCTCGGCCCGCGATCGGTCAAGACATACTTTATAGGTTATCCAAAAGGAACATTTGGTCATTACTTCTATTCGCCAACCGAACATCGAGTTTTTGTTGCGGCTAGTGCGACGTTCTTAGAGAAAGAATTTCTCGAGAACAAGTCGAGTAATAGAACCTTCGAGCTGTCGAAGATTCCAGAACCAACAACCGAGGAACAGATGGAGGAAGAAGTCGTACCTCCAACTGATGATACGGTTAATATTCCTGAGGAACCTAGGAGGTCGGGTAGAGACTCTCATCCTTCGGACAGATACATTGGTATAGTCGAGGAGAATGATGTTTTACTTCTAGAAAGTAATGAACCCGCAACCTATAAAAGTGGTATGGCCTGTTCCGACTCAAAGCTATGGCTCGAAGCCATGCAATCCGAGATGGACTCCATGTATGAGAATAACGTATGGGGTCTAGTTGATTTACCTAATAAGGTAAAACCTCTACAGTGCAAATGACTTTACAAAATAAAGTGTTCTGTAGACGCGCAACCAGATATCTATAAGGCACGACTTGTGGCAAAAGGTTTCACTCAAGTGCAAGGATTGCATTATGATGAGATTTTTGCACCTGTAGTCATGCTACGTTCCATTCGGATAATCTTAGCGATTGTCGCATTTCATGATTATGAGATTTGGCAAATGGATGTAAAAACCGCCTTCTTAAACGGTTATTTGGAGGAAGAGTTGTACATGGTGCAACCCGAAGGTTTCATAGATCCTAAACATCCTAAGAAAGTATGCAAGCTTAAGCGTTCCATTTATGGACTTAAGCAAGCTTCTCGAAGTTGGAATCATCGTTTCGACCAAGTGATAAAAGAGTATGGCTTCACTCGATCGGTCGAGGAACCATGCTTATATATCAAGTCGAGTGGGAGCAAGATTGTATTCTTGATATTGTATGTCGATGACATACTCTTGATTGGGAATGACATTCCTCTCCTATCTTCGGTTAAAGAATGGTTAAAGAACCATTTCCAGATGAAAGATCTGGGTGAGGCACAACGCATTTTGGGAATCCGTATCTACCGAGATAGATCACGACGGACGTTATCACTTAGTCATGAGTCTTATTTGGATAAGGTTCTTGAGAGGTTCAGCATGACCAACTCCAAGAAGGGGAACCTTCCTATGACGACTGGGATGCAGTTGAGCAAGTCTCAGTCACCCACGACGCCTGAAGGGATAGAGCGCATGAGTCATATTCCTTATGCATCTGCAATAGGATCGATCATGTATGCCATGATATGCACACGTCCAGACGTGGCATATGCATTGCGTATGACGAGTCGGTACCAAAAGACTCAAGGTGAAACACACTGGATAGCAGTAAAAAATATCCTCAAGTACCTACGGAGGACTAAGGATTGGGTATTGACTTATGGAGGCGATACTAAGCTATGCGCAACCGGTTACGCAGATGCTAGCTTCCAAACGGATCGAGATGATTCAAAATCTCAATCCGGGTTCGTCTTCACTCTTAATGGTGCTTTGCGGTCACCGGAAGAGTTCCAAACAGAGTGTTGTAGCAGATTCTACTACTCGAATCCGAGTACTATGCCGCTTCGGAGGCGAAAGAAAGGAAGCGATATGGATGCGTCAATTCTTACAAGGGCTTTCGGTAGTTCCTAGTTCGAATGACCCGATCACCATCTATTGTGACAATAGAGGTGCCATCTTCCAGGCTAAAGAGCCAAAGTCTAGCAACAAATCTAGACATATACTTCGGAAGGCTCACCTGATCCGTGATTACGTGGAGCAAGAAGAGATAGTGATTGACAAGATTGCGACGGATGATAACATCGCGGATCCTCTCACCAAACCGTTGAATTATGATAAGCATGTAGGGCATGTTAACTCCATGGGAATTAAACATGTTCCTGAGCTGTAGTACTTGATTATTGATTTGATATATTATCTTTTTCATATACTATTTATAACTTCATCGTTTTATATATATAATATTTTGTTTTTCATGTGGATTGTACTGACAACATTGAACGCCACAAAGTGAACTGAATTACATTATATTTGTTTTGGTCCGTAATCGCCAATGTGAGCTGATAACTCCGGCTATTATATTGTGCAGTCGATTGATGGTGGGTTCAACGAGCCATAAGTTAAACGGTTGACTAATCGATCACAGATACGAGATTATGACGATACCTCGTAGGACAACTTTTTGTGACAACGTAATGGAGTCCTAAATGTTTTATAACATTCGGTGCCAGGTCGTGGATAGGACATCCATTGTGTTCCTAGAGTCGATTCTTTTGACTATAAACTGTCTCTTGAGATTAAGGCAGTTTTTGGGTGACTTTGGTTTCTTTCTCACGGTCTGCCGTAACTGGAGGCTAAGTAGGTTTTTTTGGGTCATTTCATACTGTACTTCCATCTGCAAGATTTGAGTTGAGGAAAATATCCAACCTTTATCAGGTATAGTTATTTCTCAGGGCCACTCGAGGAGTTGTAACTGAAATGCATGTCCATGCTCGAATGATGATTCGTTTATCAGTTAAGTTACTCTCTAGTCGGGGAAACCACTCTTGATATTGATCGCTTGTAAAATACGACCTTTGTGAATTCGGATTTGCAAATTATTTTACATTAAGTGGGAGAAATTTTAGGATATGAGAATCGGTTATCGCACATACACTTGTGAGGACAAGTGGGAGTTTGTTGGAGCTGGTGTCCTCCACAAATTAGTGTGATAACATTTTTAAATCTCTTACAGGTTCACAAGGGTATACTTCGTATATTTAATCAGTTGATTAACGTTTACCTAATAACGGTTGACTTGCTAGAAAGTTTGACGTTATTATCATACAGATGGCGGTGATCAACTGGTCCCTAAAGGTCACACCTATAGGACGTGTTTGAGAAATGTGGTTATAGAAATATAATTACATTGATGCCCAAAATGACTAAAAAGTTAGTCAATGTGTTGATGAGATAATTATTTAATTAAATTAAATAATATTAAGTTGAGACGAATTAACTGTCAATTCGTAAATTAAATATAATAAGTTATATTTAAATTAAATATATACTCCCTCCCAGTCACTATATTGTTCCCATTTGATATGGACACAATACTTAAGGAAAAGTATTAAAATAGGATTAAAAGAGTTGTGTGGGGTTGGTGATAGGGGAGAGGGATGAATTATTAGTAGTTAAATAAAGAATTATGGGGCCAAAACATAAATGAAAGTAATAAAATAGAAGTAAAAGAGTTGTGTGGGTTTTGGTGATAGGGGAGAGGAATGAATAAAATAAGAGTAAAAGTTTCTAAAAATAGAAAGGGGAACATTAGTTGAATAATCCGTTTCGGGAAAGAGGGAACATTATAGTGACTGGGAGGGAGTATAAGGTTAGTTTGGACGAATTAATCTGTTAATTCGTAGTTAAATATAATCCGTTGTATTTAATATCAACAAGTTGAATGTGTCATAGTGGTAATAGTGAGGATACACAAACCTAGAGGTCATGGATTCGATCCTCACTAGATGACAATTTAACACACTTTATATATTTTTGGAAAGACCAAAATTAGGAGAAAAATACTCCTTATTTCGGTTCACTTGGCCGAAATTAGGGAAAGTTTTTCTTTTCCTAATTGACTCTAAGTTTCGGTCTGTATAAAAAGAAAGGTAGAGAATTATTTCTACCCTAATGCTTTTTCTTGACCTAGCCTCCTCTTTCTCGTCACAAGAACACAAAGACAATTAAATTTTACAGAAAATTTTAGATTGATTTCTAGCATAATCAAAGGGCATATCTCAGATCGTCTTGGGTGCAACTAATAGGCGAATATCAATTTTGATATTGTTCTTAGGCCATATTTGCTAGGGCCGTTAATTCTAAATCTTTTTACTTCTGTTTATGTATTTTATTTTATGACCTTAGATCATCTTTATTAAATCGTTATAATCCTTCTAGTTTAAGGGAAGTATACAGATTTTTTTCCCACACATGTGACATTTGCCTTCGTGCAAAACAAACTCGAGAACGTTTTTATTTAAGTCCGAATAATGCTACATCTATTTTTGATTTAATTCATTGCGATCTCTGGGGCCCTTATTCCGAAAATGGGTCGTGTGGATCCACGTATTTTTTAACCATCATTGATGATTTCTCTCGATCGACTTGGGTCTATTTGTTACGACACAAAAACGAAACCCATCAAAATATTTTGAATTTTTTTGCTATGGTGGATCGTCAATTTAATAAGAAAATTAAATGCTTACAAACCGATAATGGGACTGAATTTTCAACCCTTAAAATTTTTCTTAATGAAAATGGAGTGATTTTTCAAACATCGAATGTTGACACTCCTCAACAAAACGGGCGAGTTGAACGCAAACATCGACACATTTCAAATGTTGCTCGTGCTCTTTTATTTCAAGCGTCTTTACTTATCTTTTTTGGGGGGAGTGTGTTTTAACGGCCGTCTATTTAATAAATCGAACTCCCTCCAAGCTACTTCATGGTAAGACCCCATACGAACTTTTATTTAATAAAACTCCTCCGTTGGACCACATGCGAATTTTTGGTTGCCTTTGTTATGCGAAAACCATAAACCGAGCTCGTGACAAGTTTGCCCCTCGAAGTCGTAAATGTGTTTTTATTGGCTATCCTTTTGGCAAAAAGGGGTGGCGATTATACGACCTCGACACAGGTTCCAATTTTGAGTCTAGAGATGTTGTCTTTGTAGAAGATCAATTCCCCTATGCATCGATTAATATCCACGACAAAGACACCGAGTCTAATACCTTCCTTCACAATGACCTTACACCCATCGATCAAATCCTTATTATCAACAACTCTGCTACTCCAGCCGTGCTTCCTTCATCCAACATTCCCACGTCACTTACGACCCAGTCCTCGCCTACCACGACCCCCGAGATCCAATCCTCTTTGACTTCAGCCGCACCATCCACCGAGCCCTTTGTACAACCCAACTACACCGCCTTAGGACGGGGACATCGATTGAAAATACCCAATTCCAATCTTAATGATTTTGTGGTTAATTCTACTCGTCCTTCGCCTCACGCTCTCCTCGCATCACCACCGTCTTTAGGTACTCATTTCCCGATTTCTAATTATGTTAATTGCAATAATTTTTCCCATAACCATCAAGCTTTCTTGACGGCTGTGACTAAAAATCACGAGCCTAGTACTTTTAACGAAGCAATGCAGGATGCTCATTGGAGGGATTCGATGAAACTCGAGATTGATGCACTCGAAAAGAATAACACGTGGACTCTCGAACAATTACCTTCTCATAAGAAGGCCATTGGATCTAAATGGGTGTACAAAATTACGTACAATGCCGATGGGACCATTGAACGCTACAAAGAACGTTTGGTCGTTATGGTTAATCGTCAAGTTGAAGGCGTTGACTACAATGAAACCTTCGCTCCTACGGTCAAGATTGTCACGGTTCACACTCTCCTAGCAATCGCGGCTGCCAAACAATGGGAAATACATCAAATGGACGTTCATAATGCCTTCCTTCATGGCGACCTACATGAGAAAGTCTATATGAAACCTCCTCCGAGTTTTCAATCATCCAACGATGGCAAAGTTTGTCGTCTCCGGAAATCGTTATATGGGCTCAAACAAGCGCCTCGATGTTGGTATGCTAAACTCGCCTCCGCTCTTGCCCAATACGGATTCAAACAATGCCCATATGATCACTCCCTCTTTTCTATTACTAATTCCACCACAGAAGTTTATGTCCTCATATATGTCAATGATTTGGTAATTTGTGGAAATAATTCCGAGATGATCACGCAATTCAAGAATTATCTATGCACTTGTTTCCACATGAAAGACCTCGGCATTCTTAAGTATTTCCTTGGGCTAGAAATCGCTCGAAGCAAAACAAGGTTTTTCATTTCTCAACGAAAATATGCCCTCGACATCCTTACCGAAGCCGGCCTCCTTGGGTAACGACCAGCACACATTCACATGGAACCGAACCACAAACTCACCTTATCCGCTGCTCCGTCTCTGAAAGATCCTCAACAATATCGGCGTCTCGTCGGGCGTCTCGTATACCTCACCATAAAAAGGCTGGACCTTACATATTTCGTCCATATCTTAGCCCAATTTATGCATGCTCCTACCACCGAACATTGGCACGCGGCATTGCAAGTGGTACGTTACCTTAAAACCTCTCCGGGTCAAGGTCTTATCCTACGGTCCAAATTCGATCTCTGATCTAACTCTTAATTGTGCATATTTAGTCCCATAATTGAACCCATTTTTAATACTAGTATAGCATTTCATGACCATTTTATCCGTCAATTCCTTCCTATTTTGCTTTCTTATTGCATTGAATATGTCTTGTAGGAAAGAAGATACTGAGGCAGAATTCCCGTCTCTCGCGCATATTCGGAAGCTTGTTTATGATCTTGGATGAACTAGTATGAAGAGGAGGCAATAATGATGACCAAGGATGTAGAAATAAAGAGTATATAGAAGGATCATAGGCTTAAAAGCAAGGATGACGAGAAGGAAGCCAATACAAGAATAAATTGCTCGGAACCAAACCAAGAGTTGATTTTTTGGCTATGAAAATATGCTAGATGAAACGGAGTCAAAAAATTAAGTGGTCTAGGCTTTTGAATCACTCCAATAGGAGTCCGGATGAGGAAATGACGCCCGTTTTACAATCCGAGCTCAAATAGACAAGCTGGCCGCCAATCCGCGCGTCCCAGACTCAATCCGCGCGTCCCAGAACTGCATTGCCATTTCAGAAAACTCTGTGAGACAATCCGCACATCCCAGACCTAGGATCCGTGCATCCCGATGCCAGGACGAGCGGATCGTTCTACAGCAAGCCTTCTCTTCAGGCCAATCCGCGCAAATTTCCTTGGGAGTTGATACATGATCCGCGCATGTCCCTCGGGACTTGCAAAGCTCTATTCAACACTTAAGAATGTTATTTACTAATCTACCCTTACTTAACCTAATGATGTACCACTATTTATACTCCATTGTAATAATCAAGAGACTAAGCTTCCTTAGATTAGATTAAGCCTTTATTAGGAGTAGATTAGAATAGATTAGTCTTTAATCTTTCCACAAATTACACATTAATCTTTCCTCAATAATTTCTCATACAATCTTAGATTTAGATTGGTACTTTAAGAATTCTTGGGTTTGTATTGGGGAATTGACAACTCTCCACCATTAATCAAAGGGTTTCTTCTATTGTTCTTCCATTTCCTTTGTTCAATTCAAGTTGTTTACATTTGGATCTCTTGGGTATTTATTTGAACATTAAGTGACAAGTTTTCATCTTTATTCAAGGATTCTTCTTTATTTATGTTAATCTTTACTCTCCAAGTTGGTAACACTCTTAATCCCTTTTTATTTACTTGTTAATCTCTTGTTTATTATCTTGCTTAATCATCATGTTTACTTGTGTTGTGATGTTTGACACCATTGCTAGCATAATAATCATGATGAGTAGTGAGTAGTCTCTTAACTAGGATTAGTGGGGGATTATGAGAGTTAATCATGGAATAAATTGATGCTTAATGAGTTCATATGAATGCTTGCTTATTTTTCTTTAACTTATGCACATGTCATGTTTGATGAAATGCTAGACTATTCAACAAGGCTTGTAAGATATAAACCAACTCAAGCCTTGTTAGACCTTGCATATTGTTGAGTAGGGAAAATCCAAGTCGACTTGTAGGTGTTGTAAAGTCTTAACCAACTCGGCTCCGAGATGTAAGTTTCCCTAGGAATTGGTTTATCATGCATGTAGTCTAATAGGAAGAATTAAGTCGACTTGTAGGTGTTATAAAGTCACAAATGACTCGGCTCCGGGACCCAAATCTTCTTATGAACTATATGATATGAACTAACTTAAAATCCAACAATAATAAATTGCTTGCATCTATATAACTCATTTATGCTATCTTACCATGATTCCCCTATGATCCCATGATATCCTAGTATCCTTTATTTACATCTTTATTTGCTTTATTGCTTGTTTTATTCCATTGCCTTCTTTAGTTTAGAATCATCAACCCAAATCAATTGTGACAACCCCAAGCACAACTACAATTAGATTGAACAATTTGAGTACCCCCGTCCCGTGGATCGACCCCGACTTGCTTGCTATGCTAGTAGTTGGGTAGAAATGTGTTTGATGGCGGACAACGACCCGTTCCATCAAAATGGCGCCTTTAATGGGGACGGTGTTGTGTATTTGAATCGTTCTTTTGTCTAATTTTAGTTGTGCTTCTTCTTCAGGAATCTTGGTTCCTTGAGGATTTTATTTCTTGTACTTCTTCTTATTTCATATGTTTAACATGTCTACATTTACTTTTTAGCAATATGAAAATAAGTCATTTGATAAATATATTGCAAGATTTGAAGATTATATGACTCATGCTTGGCATCATGGTTTTACTCTTTCAAATTATGAAGCATGTTGTGTTATTTATAATGGCATGAACCTTGAAACCCACAACTTGGCATTTCACTTGAGTGGTGGTAGGATATGTGAGATGAGTTATGAGGAATTTTTGGAATTTGTTGAGTTCATGACAACCCATTGTCTTAAGCACATTGTACATGACATCTTTGAAAGTGCCAAGGAAGGTATGGAAGCGATAAAAACCGCATTTCAAAAATTCATTGAGGAAAACTATGATGAAAATGAGATTTGTGAGAATGAGACACCTTCCTATAACCTTGAGCATACCTATTATGCCCACAAATTTGCCCCTCCTTGGGAAGATGGAGTGCTAGATGAAGAGAGTGCTTGTTGAACCATATAGATATATATGTTTATGTTTTGATGATGTCAAGAGTACTTTATATTCTATATATCATGATCAAGCCCTCAATCACGGATCAAGATATTACAAGATAGTGAAAGAATTATTCAAGCATTCATGAGAAGATGAAGCTCATTTAAAGATTGATCAAGCTTGAATGATTGATCGGTCCGTTTTGTGTTCACAATTTAATAGATGTTGTCGTTGGGTCACGTCCGAATCAAAACATAATTTATAGCTTCACAAACAACTCTACAATTAGTAAAGAGGCAAGTAAAGGTCGGATCCCAAGAGACGGGAATTGAGATGAGATTTCTATTGAAACTAGTGGTGTCTTAGGGGTGTCACAATTTGGGTTGATGTAGAAGGTCACTAACTAAATAGCAATGAAAGTAAATAAGCAAGGTGAACTAAAAGGGTTGTAAACAATTGATAAAAAGCACTAGGGTGTCATGGGGGCATAGGGGAATCATGGGAATTGATCATACAAACATGTTCTCAAATTATAAGCAAGCAATTATTGTTGTGATGGATTGAGTTGGGTTATATCTTACAATCCTAGGAAAGTTTGGGTCCCGGAGCCGAATCGATTAGATTGTACAACACCTACAAGTCGACTTAGTCTTCCCTACTCAACAACGCATGGTCTAATGAGACTCGAGTTGGTTTATGTCTTACAAGTATCATTGAAAAGATAGGTGATGGGTAAAAAATGCAAAGATTCATAGGCTCACATTTCATCAAACATAACATGTGCATGAGTTGAGATAAAAACAAGCAAGCAAATAAACCATGAAAGCATATTAATTTAAGCATGAATCATTCCCCATGTTGGTTTCCCCTAATTACCCATTAACTCTAGCTAGGTCACTACTCACTCATTATCATGTTGATCATGCTAGCAAGGTTGTCAATCATACCAACAAAAGGAAACATGAGGAATAAATGAAAGTAATTAGCAATAATTAAAAAGGGATTAAGAGAATTATACCTACTAATGATTCCAATAATAAAGCAAAGAATAAAAGAAGTACTTGATGCTTGATTGAGAGGTTGTCAATCTCCCAATAATAACCCAAATAATCTTCAATTACCCAAAATAAAGGATGAACAAAAGAGAGATTAAGGAAATAAAACTTGTATTAGAACTTGATTAATTGTTGATTACAATACTAAAGAGAGATTTGATTTATATTAACTACTCTAAATATTGATAAGAAGAACATGCTCTTTTAATTAGACTAATGGGGTATTTATAGTGGAAATTAGGTGGATGCATTAGGGTTAACTAAGGGCTAAACTAGTAATTACACTTTTTAGATTGAGCAGGGAGAAGCCGGTATTTTTCGAAGGAAGGGCTTCTTTTTTGTAGCTTGGAGAAGACGAAATTTTGCTGTACTGGAATCCGTGCGTATTGGAGTCTGGACGGGCGGATTCAGGCGGGGGAAAACGGGCGTCTTCAGGGGAATCCGGGCGGATTCTGGGGGCTGCTAACCCGGGCGTCTTTGGAGGAAAACGCACGGATTGTGCTTGAGGAGGACGGGCGGATTCAGGACAATCCGCTCGGATTGTAGCTCAACACAGTTTCTTCTTCTTTTCTTCCCTTTTCTTCATAAAATCCTTGGGGATTTCCTCGGGGATGCAAGGATCCTTTCTCAACATTGCTCATCTACTATAATATGTACAAAGGCCTTCTAATCTTGTCTCTCCTTGATGCTTGGTCATTGAATTCAATCAATTTAGTCTCGTTTTGCCATGAAAATGCTAGATTTGCACTCCTTTCCTACCAAGGGATCAAAATCTCAAAGAATATGCAAAACAAAGAACTAAAGACAATAAATGACCCAAATATGCACTAAAAAGCATGGGAACAAGGCTAATTCGGGGGCTAAATATGCGCTAATTATGGTCACATCAATGATGAAGTAGCCTACACTCGAAAATCTCCTACGAAGATTAGAATAGTGTAGGTGATTATCTCATAATGGTAACGTTAGAGTGCGCTTCTTAAATTAGTAAAGTTATAGCTTCATAGTTATAACATTACTTATATAAGAGCTCAATGTTATAGCTCTTCTACTATAACATTGAGATGTTAAGTTTATATTATACACGACTAAAATGTTTTCAAATTGTTTTTGAATAATGTTTTTGTCTCTTTTAAATGTTTTAGCAAATAGTATTTATTTAATGAGGAAGCCCATATTCATATTGAGTGTGAATTTATTTTAATCTTATAATTAGTAATTATGTTGGGTCAACTTATGAGTTGAGTCATATTACTAATTAGGGTTTCTAATACTATCCACTCTTAAACCCTAAATCTAACCTATTGCCATGCTAGGGTTTTCACGAAAAACAAGGCCTATGAGCCGTGTGGACTCTCGTGTAAACCTAATGATATAAGTTGATTATTGTTAAGATTTTATTCTGTAGAATTATCTTAACATATCTTTTATATTTAGCATGATATGGTTATATATGATAAGACTATTTTTGTTATGGAAAATCTTATCATATCTTAAGATTTAAGGAAAAGATAATAGGAGAATAATTGATAAAATTATCTTTTGAATATTCTCTATTATTTCCTAAAGATTTTAAGGAAAGAAATAATAAGATATGATTTGTTTACATATCTTATATTTCGGCTATCTAGGGTTTAAGGAAAATATATTAAGTATATATTTGATTAGATTATCTTATATTTATCCTATATCTTTTCTAAGAGATTGCTTAAATAAAATAAGGAAAGTTGTTATTATTTTTCCTTATTTTTTCGGCATATCTAGGAAACTAAGGAAAGAATATTAGGTGAATATATGATAAGATAATCTATTAACAAATTATACCTTGTCGGATATTCAGATGCCGATTATGCTCCCACTCAATTTCATATCCTTCTCGGTCTGTACGAGAAGTGACTAGAGCTCATGAGGACTTTTCTTCATGTCATTCATATAGTAATTTGCCCTAAAGAGGGCAAAGCCATCATGAAGTGAATGAAGCATACGGTCAATGACTATGCTCTCACTGATTTTGCAATCAAGTGACTCCAGTTTCTCGACATTCTCAATCATGTGAAGAATGTGTGGGCTAACCGGTTGGCCCTTCTGGAGTTTCGCATCAAAGAAGCGATAGGTATGCTCATAAGTAACGATTCTCGGTGCTTTTGAGAATTCGTTAGTGAGCGTGGTGAAAATCTTGTTTGCACCTTGGGCAATGAAGCGTCTCTGCAAATTGGTTTCCATTGCAAAGATGAGTACGTTCTTTATCGCACCCGCTTCCATGACGAAGTCACTATAAGCAAGTGACTCGTTAACTCCCGCATTGGGGCCTGGTTTACCCGTATTGGCTCGATTAAGTACTTGAGCTTACCGTCAACAATGGCAGCATTCCGCAATGATGCCTCCCAGTCCGCAAAGTTGGACCCGTCATTTTTCAGACGTGTGAACTGATTCATGTGGTCCATGAAAGCTTTCAGCCAGGACTCGCGTCCAAGTGTGGCACTAGGCATTGGGATTGCGTTATTTCCAGCTTTTTTGTTGTAACAGTATTATAAAAATAAACGTGTTCTACACTGCGAAACGAAGAATAAAAATAATAAGCATGTGCATCGTTATGATTTTAAGTCTAATGAACTACTGTCATAACGCGAAGACTCAAGCATTTATACAATTGACCTCCCTCAAGAATTATATAAATGATCCCAAGACTCAATTATCTGTAAATTGATAAGCCAACTTTTTAGCTAATTCTACTGTTAGAATTCTTGGTCGATAAATTTCTGTAAATTCTATCTTTAGTCCATCATAATCACGAGAAACTCTTCGGACTATAATGTTGAGATAAACTAAGTCTACACAAACTACTTACCCAACGTAGAAGGGGTCATATTATGCCTACCGACGAAGAAGAGATTCATAATTGTTTGCCCTTATAAAGACTAGTCTCAATTTCCGTTTTTAGAGGAAGATCCCATCAACTTTATTTTAATTCATTTTAAGCGAACTAATATCTAGCATGCGTGAATGAATAAACTAAGGTGATGGCTTAATAAGTATGTGACATCTGTATGTCCATGAAAACTAACATTCAACCTATATGAGTCAATTTTCATGCGTTTTAGTAGTAGGTGGTTTGGTTTAGGCGGAATATGATGCATAAACTATCATGTGAATGAAAAGCAATAGGAAAGATAAACGTAAAAACAATAATAAAGTCCTAGTGTGGCCTATCTACTAAAATGAACATTAAATACAATTTTGGAATCCATCCTTGGACCCGAGAAGCTTGTCTTGATGTTCCATCTTGGTCCATGTAGCGGGAGTAAGCTCCAATCTCCATCTTTAGTCTTCTTTAAAATTACAATTTAAATTACATAATAAACCTATTTACATTCTAATTTCAAAACCATAATACTTAAAGAAAATAAAAGGAGATTCGAGATCTCATAATTACATAAAAATTATGTTTCCTTCATTACATAAATATAACTAACTAAGGCCACACTAGGTATTACAAATTACAACCGATTGCAAAAATACGTAAATAAATTCATTCAACGATTCATTCAACAAAAGAAAAGTATCAACTAAAAAAAAAAAATTAAACATGCAAGACATAATTCCTTAATTATGTAAATTAATTTCCCAAACCACCTATTTAAATGATCAAATTAAGTGACAATTCCTCAATTACTCACTATAAATTTAATCTTAATTCACATTAAGCTTGTAATATGAATTTAATCCAACATTATTTTAAACTTCTTTAAAATAATTAGGTATCTAAAATTGTGAACTTCTTTACAAAATTAATCATACATTATTAATTTAATGTATAATCAAAATTGGTCAAAACAAACAAAACAAAAAAAACCTCTTTTTTTTTTAATAGTCTCGGCATTAGCAAAAAAAAAACAAAAACAAGAAAATATTTTTTTTTTTGCTTCGGTAATTCCTCAATAACCGAAATAAAAAAAAACAGAATTTATTTTTATTTTTATTTTTTTCAGCCCTCGGTATTTGCCAAAGAAAAACCCTAATTTTTTTTTTCTTTCGGCCAAATGCCCTAATAAAAAAAAGAAATTTTTAACCTGTTATCGGCAAACAGTAAAAAAAACAAATTATTTTTTTTTCTTTTTGTGCATTCGGCACAAACCCTAAAAACCGTCCCCCTTTTTTTTTTCTGCGACAAAATGCCCTAAAACAAAAAAACTTAAGATGAACAAAATCGTTTATAGTTGCTATTAGAACAAGATTAGCATATGAATTAATGAAACATGATTAACCGTATATGCCAAAAACTATATAGCAAAAACAAATTTTATATCATCAACATGACGATTCCATTTACATTTTAACTTAATCTTCATTAAATCAAACATCTACCAATTCTTCATATAATTATTTTAACTGATTAAAACAACAATATGAAAAATAAAAATGGAAATATAGCATCAAAAACAAGAACAACACCGGCTGGGAAAAAAAAATTTCAATTCGGCATAAAAAAAATTTCAGCCGTGTGTTTTTTTTTTCTTTATCGATTCAATAACCCTTTGTTTAAATTCATTTTATGAAAATCATCAAAAATAAAATTCGTGGCCTTGGCTCTAATACCACTTGTGGGAATTATCTGTATGCTTCCCTTTAAATTTAAGGATTATAACGAATTTATAATGATGAATACAAGTCATAAAATAAATTGCATAAACAAAATAGTAGATGAATAAGAAATAACCTTCGGTCCTAGCTAATATGGCCTATGAACAATATCGCAATGATATTCTCCTATCAGTTGCACCCAAGATGATATGAGATATGCCTTTGTTCTTTGCTAGAATCGATCCCCAATTTTCTGTAATTGCTTAGGGTTTTTCGGTTTTGTGTTTTGATGAGAGGCAAGAATTGGGTTAGAAAATTCTGATCTCTCTCCCCTTATAAAACCGAGTATTAGGAGAAATAGGGTAGATTTTCCTTTCCAAATTTTCGGCCCAAAATTCCGAAAGAGAGATTATTTTCTCTTTTTTTTCGGTTTTTCTACCTACCAAAAATAAGGAGATTAAATCTTCTTATTTTGGTAGTATGCAAAATGTATAAAATGTATTAAATATAAATTGTCATTTATATTATTCCGTATTAACAAGTCTACACACAACAGCTTGCGGTTGATTTATTAATACGGGTCAATAATAATTTATTATGACAATATCGTATAATATATACTTTAACTATAAATATCGCATATTTATAACGGATATTTCCCATGGTAACCTCGAACTTTGGCAGATTACACATGGTACCCCTCATTTTAAGTTTCTACATGTGGTACCCCTGTATTTACATTTTTCTTTCCCAATATACCCTTGCCAGACTTCTGTTATCACGCCGTTACTATTATTGACTTGTGACTCTTTTTTTTGTTATTTAAATCCTTATTTTATCTAACAAACACACCTCAAGCCTAATCTTACTCATCCTCTCTACTACCACCACCACTACTACCACACCATAACCACCAAACTCCGACAACGACCACTCCCCCACCCTTATTTCCACCCTAGTTCAACCCCATTCTCGCCCTATACCTCGCCTAAATCAACCCTATACATAGCCACCAAACACCATAAATCGCCGAATAACCCATTAACTTCAAAGCCCAAAAAAGGGCCTTCACACAAACACATTCCAGCGGCAAAACCACCGTGTTTCAAACCCACATTGGCCCCCTTCAACGCGCCTCATACAACCCTTCAAGCCACCGGCACAACCGCCTCCCTTTCTGCTCTCATACAGCCACCAGATCTGCCTCACCATCTTCCCACAACCAGCTTTAAACACCCCTCACAACACGCCCAAAACAACCCCATATTTTTCACCCTTTTTCGGGCTTTGAAGTTGAATTGGCGGGTTTATGGTAGATTTAGGTTGTTTGATTGGTGGTTGTGTATGGGGCTGATTAGGGTGAGGTATATGGCTGGAATGGGTTTGAACTAGAGCGGGAATAAGGGTGGGAGAGTGGTGTTTGTCAGAGTTTGGCAGGTGGTGGTGTGGTGGTAGTGGTAGAGGAGATGAGTGAGATTTAGGCATTTAGTCTTGAAGTGTGTTTTGTTAGATTAAATAAGGATTTAGATAACAAAAAAGGGAGTCATTAGTCAATAATAGTAACGGTGTTATGACGGAAATCTGCCAAGGGTATTTTGGGAATGAAAAACGTAAATACAGGGGTACCACATGTAGAAACTTAAAAAGAGGGGTACCATGTGTAATCTGCCAAAGTTCGAGGGTACCATGGGAAATATCCGTATTTATAATTTGCTGATTAAATATAACCGATTACATTTAATTACGAATTAACATAATTCGTCCAAGCTAATATTATATACATTAATTAAATATAACATATTATATTCAATTTTACGAATTGACAGTTAATTCGCCTTAGCTAATATTATTTAATCGACATTAAATAATCGTCTCATCAACACGTTGACTAACTGTTTAGTCAATTACTTGGACTAACCTTTTAGTTAGGCATCAATGTGATTATATTTTCATACAATCACATCTCTCAAACACATCCTTTAGGTGTGACTTTTAGGGACCAGTTGATTACCGCCATCAGTATGATAATAACGTCAAACTTTCTAGCAAGCCAACCGTTATTAAGTAATCGTTAATCAACTGATAAAATACGAAGTATACCCTTGTGAACCTATAAGAGATTTATAAATGTTATCACACTAATTGTGGAGGACACAAGCTCCAACAGACACATGTGGAGAGGCGACCCTTCCTTTACGTTTTACCTACTAACCTCACATTAGCCAAATTTGCCTTGTTTTGACCTATTTATTCTACTACATTCCATATGGCCTACCCTTGTCAAGCTAGTCTTGTTGGTAAGCTTGGAAGTCTTGTTGTGGTAAATTTTGTTGCTTTTGTGATGGATATTGTAAGGAAGAAGAAAAAGATGGAATGAAACAAAAAAAAAAGAGAAAAATATAAAAAAAAAATAAGGGAGAAAAATGATACTATAAAAGATGGAAAAGCAAAAATCTCTTATTACTCCTATTCTTATTCATTTCCAAATTACTTGAGGAGAAGTACTTGTTGATGTAAGTGAGTTTGTGCCATACTTGGCATGGTGCATCATCTGTTATGTTGGGTTGGAAAGTGGAATATGGTTACTTTTGGTTGTGATCGGTGCTAGCTTGACTTTTACCTCCAAATATCCAAATTATTTTGCCCCTTGTTACCCAATTACCTCACCTCACATTACTTTGTAAGTCCTCGGCATGTGTTTTGGACCTCGATTGGTTGGAGTGTATATGTACGGTTACTAGAGATATCTATCATGTTAGATTGCATGCATGCTTTTGTAGGTCGTAGTTAGGTGAGCGACTACTTTACTTCTCTCCTATAAAATCTATACTCAACTTGGTTTGTATTACACACTCTATATTTAGAGTTTGCTTATGTTGAAATCGTTCTTATACTATAATATGTGCTTTGATTAATATTTCTTGCCTCGGTTGATATCATTCTAGTCGTTTTATGTCTGTTCTCGTCTTTTCGATGATGTCAAGAGGGGGGAGAAATGACCATGATTTAGTATTTGCCTAAGCTTTCTCCTTGTCAAGACCTATTGTCTCTTAAAGTCCTTAAAGTTTCGGTCTTGAACATAATTGTTTTGATCTTGCGTTGATCTTTATCTATAAAGATGGCGGTATTATATTGAGGGGGAACTACATACTTACTCACAATTTTAGGAGACTTGTCATCATCAAAAAGGGGGAATTTATTGAACCATATAGATATATATGTTTATGTTTTGATGATGTCAAGAGTGCTTTATATCTATATACTCGTTGTACGTAATTGTTTGTTTAGTCTTTCAGATTGGACTTACTAATCGCAAGCATTAAGGAATTGTGATGGAAGTATGATGCGTTTATATCATGATCAAGCCCTCAATCACGGATGAAGATATTACAAGATAGTGAAAGAATTATTCAAGCATTCATGAGAAGATGAAGCTCATTTAAAGATTCATCAAGCTTGAATGATGAAGTAGCCTACACTCGAAGATCTCCTAAGAAGATTAAAATAGTGTAGGTGATTATTTCGTAATGGTAATGTTAGAGTGCGCTTCTTAAATTAGTAAAGTTATAGCTTCACAGTTATAACATTACTTATATAAGAGCTCAATGTTATAGCTCTTCTACTATAACATTGAGATGTTAAGTTTATATTATACATGACTAAAATGTTTTCAAATTAATTTTGAATAATGTTGTTGTCTCTTTTAAATGTTTTAGCAAATAGTATTTATTTAACGAGAAAGCCCATATTCATATTGAGTGTGGATTTATTTTAATCTTATAATTAGTAATTATGTTGGGTCAACTTATGAGTTGAGTCATATTACTAATTAGGGTTTATAATACTATCCACTCTTAAACCCTAAATGTGACCTATTGCCATGCTAGGGTTTTCACGAAAAACAAGGCCTATGAGCCGTGTAGACTCTCGTGTAAACCTAATGATATAAGTTGATTATTGTTAAGATTTTATTCTGTAGAATTATCTTAACATATCTTTTATATTTAGCATGATATGGTTATATATGATAAGACTATTTTTGTTATGGAAAATCTTATCATATCCTAAGATTTAAGGAAAAGATAATAGGAGAATAATTGATAAAATTATCTTTTGAATATTCTCTATTATTTCCTAAAGATTTTAAGGAAAGAAATAATAAGATATGATTTGTTTACATATCTTATATTTCGGCTATCTAGGGTTTAAGGAAAATATATTAAGTATATATTTGATTAGATTATCTTATATTTATCCTATATCTTTTTTATGAGATTGCTTAAATAAAATAAGGAAAGTTGTTATGATTTTTCCTTATTGTTTCGGCATATCTAGGGAACTAAGGAAAGAATATTAGGTGAATATATGATAAGATAATCTATTAACAAATTATATCTTTTCCTAAGATTTTATGGATAAAAATAATAAGATATGATTCTATTTCCATATCTTATTATTTCGGCCTCTAGGGTTTTGAGAAAACCGAGTGCCATGCTTCCTCCTTTGCTATAAATACTTTACTCTTTGCTACATTCAATAGTAAGATCTTTGAGCATAACTTTCATATATTTTCAAAAAGCAAAAACCGTGTTTTAGAGCAAAAACCGTTTTGATATTTTTCGAAAAAGGTCGTGTGATTTATAAACTTGTGCATTCATTCTTATTGTTATCGTTATAAGATAATAGTGCTTTAATTGATTTATTACTCGTTCATTAACGTGAACTTTTAGTAGAATCATTAGTGCTTTCTTATTAACGTAAGTTAGTCACTCCAGTATTTAACGGTACTCACTTGAGTTACAACTAGGGTTAGTTGTACGAGTTGGGTTAGTAAATTTGTAATCCGTAGAAAGGTACTAAATTTATTAATCGAGAATAGTGGACGTAGGTTTCGATTTGTGAAACTGAACCACTTAAAAAACCATGTGTCTCCTTCTCTTTCGTTCGTTTGTTTACTTTGTTCTTACTTGATCATTAGTTAATTAGTTAAATTTTAATCAATAAACTTTAAGTAATTAATTATATTCATACAATCGAAAAAGTTTAAAAAGTTTTAAATCCTCAATTCACCCCCCCTCTTGAGTATTTTGGATCAATAGACTCTTCAGTGCTGATGAGGAGGAGTATATTCTTGATTGTGAAACCAATGCTTGGGTGTCGTCACCTTACTCTTCTTGTGCAAAAATGAACCCAACTTCCATGGAATTTGATGCTAATGGGCAAGTTGAGAGTGAGATGGATGTGAGCTTGAGTGAAAACTCGTCCTTTGAGGATGCTATATTAGAGGGAGACAATTGTGTTGAACTTGGTGAGCCTTGTTATGACAACCCCTTTGATAATGGACCTTGTTGGGATGAAGAATATGAGGACATTTGAGAACCTCAAATAGACACCCTTGAAATCACCTTAGATGATAATGAGAGTACTTGCATTAAATGTGGTGATTTTGACTATTTGGAGGACGAGTTTAGTGAATTGCCAACCAACTACCCATTTCATGTTCCTACCATCGATCACATCTCTTATAATTTTCGTCATAACATTCTTCACATGCTTGTTCGGTATATTACTTGGGCATTATCTCATTGCATAATCTTATGTTGTTATCCATGCTTATTTATATCTCACTCCCAAGAATTTGACCGACTTTTACGTGCTTTGAGTGCTAGTGATAATCCTCCATGAAATTGTTTATTGATAATCTTTGGTTTGATGGAGTTCCTCAATAACCATTAACTTGTATATATGCGTTTAGTGTAGATTTGCATTCATCTAATAAATTGCATGAGAGATAAAAGGGAGGGATCTCATATTTTAATTGAGCTTTTTGAAGGTAATTGATGAAAGTGAAAAGGTAGCAAGTGTAAAGAAATGAAGAAAATAGATATTTTGGGCTTGTGCACATCTTCCTTATCATTAAAAAGGCGTTGGGTCAAAATTTCTTGAAATCCGTGGGGCCCGACTTCATGTCGTACGAATTGAGACCTAAGGAAAGAAAGAAAAGTCCCCTGCATGACAATCCGAGGGGATTCCTGTGAAACCGGGCGTCCCGAGCCTCAACTCGAGCGGGTCAGACTTGACTCGAGCGGATTAATGCTAAAATCTCACCTTTTCTCATTTGGCTCATGACATGGCTATGTATGCATCCTATCTACCATCTTCATCTCCTACAATGATTGTAAGAACCCGTTCTTTCCCTATCTCTCATGTATAGTTGCATTTGTATATTTACCTCATGGTTAAACCCCTTCTTCCTACATTAGCAATGGTGTTTAAAATCGGTTTGGGGAGGTTAAACCATGAAGTGACATACATCTTAGTTGATCATTTAGAATAAACTTAGGTACATTTGTAAAATATTTCATATCACCCTTGCATATTAGTTAGTTCTTTTAGTATAGTTTGCATTGTAATATATCTCACATGTCTCATATAGTTAGTTGCATTCATACATAGTCACTAATGACCCAACCTCATTTCTCATACACTAGAAATAGTGCTTAAATCGATTTGGGGAGGTTTGATCATAGGTGACTTAAGCATTTAGCGTGCATCATCTAGTGTAGTTTAGATTGCATTCAATTATTATATATGTCATATTGAATTGCATTTAGTTAGAGCATGCATTCATTCATATCATATAATTGCATTTGTACTTCATTTCCATAAAATAAAAAATCCAAAAACATGTATTTCTTTTTCATTCCTACTCCTACATGTACATTGAGGAAAATGTCTAAAATAAAGTGGGGGATGAGAATTTATATTCCAAAATACAAAAAAATTGAAAAATTTCGAAAAATCTGAAAAATATGTTCTTTAATTTCATAAAAGCAAAATTCATAAAAATTTGAAAAACCAAAAATATGTTCTTTAATTTAGTAGTGTAGAATTGTACATACTTGTATTCTTGTTCTCTTCTCACATAGATACAACACTACATTTGAGGCATTAGCAAGGGAATATGAAGACCACTTGATATGATCGCTCTAATCCTTATTTCCCTTCCATTTCTTTTCATTATTCATACGAGGAGGATGGGCTTACATGTCAAGGAGCATGTGGTGTACTTTGTTGTTGCAGTTTGTGTACCTATGTGTTGTTAGGAGTTGCATCTAGACTATATAGAATAATAGTTGATAGAAGCATATGCATTATAGTTGTATATATGTTAGTTCCATCATGGCATGTAGTTGCATGGTTAGAAAATTTGTGAAAATGCCTATTTGGGAAGCTTGACAAGTGTATATAAGGCCCTTGTAGATAATTTTTCTCCTTGAGACTTTGTTTGCTAGAATACCCTCAAGACACCCTAGGATGTGTCATACTAGTATCTTTTAACCCATGGACTAAGGCCTAGATAAGAGTACCTTGATACCGTCGTCAGGTACCAAAAATAAATACCTAAGTTACAACTAACAGAAGTCAGCGGCAAGTAGGGTCGATCTCCACAGGGAGGCAAAATTGAGATTTATCTGTCTAATTTTAGTCTATGAGTAACGGGTCACAATGTGGGGGTTTGAAATGATATTCTAAACTAAAGAGAATAAGGGAGAGGGAAATAAAAAAGAAGGAAGCAAACAGATAAAGAGGAACAGCTAAGACAGACGGTTCACCATAATCATTCAGTTAAGTAATTTAGGTCTCAGGTCAATGCAAATACGGTCTAAGGGGTAGTGAACGTCACCTTTCGGTCCTTAATTCACCCTAAAGTGTAAACAGCTTAACTTTCGCCCTCACTGCAATACCCTATTGTTCGCTACTAGTCTCGCCTTTTCCAACCTTTCGGTCCAGGTTAAGGATCACTAAGAATTAAAGGTCTAATTGTGTCGACTCAATTAGACGGTTACAGTTAATTGTAGCATTTAATCAACAAAGACTATACTAGCATTAACCCAATAAATCGATCACTCTCCCTTCATAATTATGGATCCCCTATAGTCTTAGCATAAGAAAATTAGCTACTCATGGCCAACGAATTAACAATAACCAGAAATAGATAATTGAAATTCAACATAATAAAAGACTAAAGAGAATTGAATTAGAATAATTACGATAACTAATATAGGGAAGAAGGGATTAAAGCGATAGAAGGGATTAAAGATTTAAAGAAGGATAATAATACCAATACAATCTGAATCCGAGTAGCAAAAGTATAAGGGAAGAGCAAAATCCAAAGGGCAGTCACAATTGATCCGAAAAATAAAGAAAATGAAGAACAAGCGTTAAATCCGTCCCCTCTACGACTCCGGGAATGAATGAATACTTTAGGTCTAACTTAGTATCTCTTATATAATGAGAGATAATTATTATTAATCTAATTATAAGATAAAACTAAGATATAATCTAATTATTCTCGACTAATATCTTCTCGCTGTAGCTAGTACTCGATCGAGTGATTTATCTACTCGATCGAGTACTTTTCCTGCTTTGCGCACTGAACTTCAAACGCCTGCTATTTCTTCGTTACTTGGGCAAACAGGGCGATTCCGGTGGCGTTGGAAAGCTAAGAGGACAAGATTTCATCTCCAATTAGAATCACCTGAATATCTGTTGTAGAACTCGAGATATAGCTCTTCAAAGTAGGCACTAGCAATTTGAAGTTCTTCCTTTGCTCGCCTACCTATCTTTCTTCTTTGCGCATCTCAAAATAGCTACATTCCCGCTCCAAATTCACTCTTCCTCCAAATGCATGCTAAACGGACGGTAAAAGGCTCGATTTCACTATTTTCTGGTTCATTCCTGCATATAAGACAAAACAAACCAAAGTAGCATATTCGGGGCATTTCGTAGCATAAACTACGATAATAACATAGAAATACGTGAATAAAAAGGCCTAAAAGGACTATATAAAATGCACGTATCAAATCTCCCCAAACCAAACCTTTACTCGTCCTCGAGTAAACTAAAATGCAACTAATGGAACGGAAATGATAACTCAGAGCTAGCTTAACTTGCCTATTTGAACCAGTTTAATGCAAGCTAAAATCAATAGTTACAGCTACAATGGTCAATACGCAAACGAATTATAAGATGTCCATAAATAAAGCTGACCTATCGACCTTGCAAGACCAACAAAATCGGACTCTCACGTGGTCACTCTTCTCTCATGAAGCAAAGGGTGAAAGTATATGTATAATAGAGAAAGAGAAAACAGTCACTCACCTAGACTGCGACCTACATAACATGCATGCAACAAAGATGATAGACGATTCAAGTACTATACATACATTCCAACCAACAATGTCCGTCACAAACCGAGGGCTTACAAATGATATGGGAAAGGGAGGTTCAGGTGAGAAAAGGCAAAACAAGTTATGGAAATGTGGAGGTAAAAGCGTCAAGCTAGTTCCTAAACAGAACCATATAAGACCGTCCGAATCTCAACTGACTAAAAAATAAACACAAGTGCCCTTCATTGGCACAAAACTCACTACCCAATACACAATCTCCTCAAAAAGATATGAATAAAACGGAGGAGTGAGACCGTCACAAGATAAAAATGAATACGTACGGTCTCAAAATACAACCAGACAACAAATTTTTGATTTTTTCATTCTTTCCTGGTTTCCTGCATACGTGATTTTGATTTTGTTTCATATTTTTTTTTTCTTCACGTAAATTTCTCTCTCTCTCTCTTTTTTTTTTTTTTTTTTTTTTTTTTTTTCTTTTCCAATTCTTTTTTTTCTTTTTTCTTTTCTCCCTCCTTATATACACCAACTCCAATCAAAATACACACGGCCAATCTGCAGACGGAAAAATATACCACAAAAGACAAACTAAACTAGCTTAACTAGGCAGGCTGAGTTTTGGATGTAGCTAATGGGTCAAAAAGGCAAGATTTGGCTTAAGTGGAGCTATATGGGTGAAAAATATAAGAAAAGGGGAAAATTTATAAGCACCTCCCTGCATGTGACACCGACCACAAACCCGAATGTATGCATTTGACAAGAAATCGAATGTCATAAAAGTGCAAAAATAATGAACATGCTATGCAAGGAGTACTACTCTCAATTCCTACATGAACCGGTCATGAATGTCACCAGTTATAAGGCTCTAAAACTCAGAAATTGTAGAGTAGGTTGCCAATTTATCAGGTCAAGTCTACACGGTCAGCTATATTTGAACAAAAACTCGTAGATATGCGCAAGACTCAGCTAATAACTGTCAATAAAGTGCAGGGCTCAAGTAAAAAGACAAGTTAAAGTGCAATTTCATCACGGAAATCTACCGTTCCGACTCAACCTATATGAAAAATAAACGTGAATATTTTTTGAATTTTTGAATTTTTAGGGGATTTTTGAATTTTTATGGAAATAAACAACAATGCAGACATAAATTAAATGTGATAACAGAAATGCAATAAAAACAAGATGCAGACACAGATATGGATGCATAACCTCCCCAAACCAAACCGTACAATGCCCTAAGTGTACCAAAACATGGAAAGGAAATGCAAACTAAAAGAGAAAGAGAGTAAATGCGCAAAACTCACAAGATTGCGCGAATAAGGGGCCTCCCCAAACCAGCCAGCAACGTGGGATGTCACTAATAGCTCCGAAACATCGTCACAAGAAGCTAATCCAAGCAATGGGCGTCCAAAACAGCTCGATCGAGAGGAATAGTGGTCGATCGAGTAAGAATTTTTTTTTTTTTTTTTTTTTTTGCAGGTACTCGATCGAGTAGAAATTTCACTCGATCGAGTAAAATCAGCAGAAAAAGCTCTCGATCGAGTACAAAAAGTACTCGATCGAATAATCTCCAGTGTATTCCTGCAAAACGCAGTAAAAATTGCCCGCAAAACTAACAAAGCAAGCATACTGATATAGTCTATGGTACGAAGACCAATTATTACACACAACTGAAATAAAATGCAATGTTTGAAAAACAACTAAAAATAAATCTCCGGGTTGCCTCCCGGGTAGCGCTAGTTTCAGACAGGTCTCAGCTCGACCTTCTTTTTCAGCCAACTACTCTAATTGAACCCAATCAAAGCAACTCAAAGCTCGCACCAACCTGTCAAATAGCTGCGCATGTGCTACACAAAACTGTAAGTAGCACCATAATATAGTAATAGCATAGGAAATTGAAATGCAAGATCGTTTAAGCCTAACGAATTTCCTATGACAGCTCCCAAAATCATTCACAAGATAATTCTGCCCTCCACTAAGGGCGGAATATAAAAACTCAAAATAACCGCAGTGGAAAATAAAGCGACTCAGGAGCATTCAACTTAAAAATAACGCGAGTAGAATTTAAATGCTCGGACGGGTAAGAACTGTGAGGTGAAGGAGTCCAGTCGCTAAAGGTGAAGGTGGATAATCATCCCAGATGCAAGGGGTTGTAAAGTCAATTGGGTCAATCGGTCCTCTATAACCGGCTCATCATCTATATCATCATAAGTATCCCATTTGACCTCAAGACTGTCTAAATCTACCTCCTCACTCTCCTTATCGCTAGACTCGTCAAGATGGAGATTCTCAAAGAGAGCCTTCAAATCACCCTCACTATCAGTGCAAGAATCATAAAGGGGTTCTAAACTATCCTCATAAAAAGGATTGTCAACCACGCTAGTGGTCTCCTCTATGTCTCCGTCAACACTTCCTAGATTGGTTTCTAAGGTCTCACCCACGCCCTCATTTGAGTCAACATGAAGAGAAAAGTTAGGTTTAAGAGATTCAAAGACAAAACCAATCAAAGAATTCTAATACCTCATTTACGGGGATTCCTTCGAAATCCCACTTACCAATAGATTCTAGGTATGCTCGTGTAAGGTCATTCATACCCGGAAGGTAGTCCAAAGACAATTGGAGTTCGAAAAATGCATCTCGTGCAGGCTCGAGCCACTCCAAAAACCTGGCTAAATAAGTACCAAAAATTTCGTTCTCTTCATGCGGAAAGAGAAGAACGAAAGACATAATAACGGTCTCAAGGAACCGAAGCTCCTTGAGACAAGAAATAAACTAAATAAAAAACAGATAAAATCATTGTGCCTCCCCGAGAACGGCGCCAAAGTTTGATACCGTCGTCAGTACCAAAAATAAATACCTAAGTTACAACTAACGAAGTCGGCAAGTAGGGTCGATCTACACAGGAGGCAAAATTGAGATTTATCTGTCTAATTTTAGTCTATGAGTAACGGGTCACAATGTGGGGGTTTGAAATGATATTCTAAACTAAAGAGAATAAGGGAGAGGGAAATAAAAAAGAAGGAAGCAAACAGATAAAGAGGAACAAACTAAGACAGACGGTTCACCATAATCATTCGATTAAGTAATCTAGGTCTCAAGTCAATGCAAATACGGTCTAAGGGGTAGTGAACGTCACCTTTCGGTTCTTAATTCACCCTAAAGTGTAAACAGCTTAACTTTCGCCCTCACTGCAATACCCTATTGTTCGCTACTAGTCTCGCCTTTTCCAACCTTTCGGTCCAGGTTAAGGATCACTAAGAATTAAAGGTCTAATTGCGTCGACTCAATTAGACGGTTACAGTTAATTGTAGCATTTAATCAACAAAGACTATACTAGCATTAACCCAATAAATCGATCACTCTCCCTTCATAATTATGGATCCCCTATAGTCTTAGCATAAGAAAATTAGCTACTCATGGCCAACGAATTAACAATAACCAGAAATAGATAATTGAAATTCAACATAATAAAAGACTAAAGAGAATTGAATTAGAATAATTACGATAACTAATATAGGGAAGAAGGGATTAAAGCGATAGAAGGGATTAAAGATTTAAAGAAGGATAATAATACCAATACAATCTGAATCCGAGTAGCAAAAGTATAAGGGAAGAGCAAAATCCAAAGGGCAGTCACAATTGATCCGAAAAATAAAGAAAATGAAGAACAAGCAGTCGTCCGTCCCCTCTACTGACTCCAGGGAATGAATGAATACTTTAGGTCTAACTTAGTATCTCTTATATAATGAGAGATAATTATTATTAATCTAATTATAAGATAAAACTAAGATATAATCTAATTATTCTCGACTAATATCTTCTCGCTGTAGCTAGTACTCGATCGAGTGATTTATCTACTCGATCGAGTACTTTTCCTGCTTTGCGCACTGAACTTCAAACGCCTGCTATTTCTTCGTTACTTGGGCAAACAGGGCGATTCCGGTGGCGTTGGAAAGCTAAGAGGACAAGATTTCATCTCCAATTAGAATCACCTGAATATCTGTTGTAGAACTCGAGATATAGCTCTTCAAAGTAGGCACTAGCAATTTGAAGTTCTTCCTTTGCTCGCCTACCTATCTTTCTTCTTTGCGCATCTCAAAATAGCTACATTCCCGCTCCAAATTCACTCTTCCTCCAAATGCATGCTAAACGGACGGTAAAAGGCTCGATTTCACTATTTTCTGGTTCATTCCTGCATATAAGACAAAACAAACCAAAGTAGCATATTCGGGGCATTTCGTAGCATAAACTACGATAATAACATAGAAATACGTGAATAAAAGGCCTAAAAGGACTATATAAAATGCACGTATCATACCTTGTGGTGTGATAACTCCTTGGCTACCGTTTATTGCAAGGTGACCTTTGAAGCCATGCAATCGTTCTTTCACTTCTATCATCATATTTTGTCAACAAAAAGGGAATGGGCACAAAAATCTCCAAATTGAGTTCAAGTACGAAAATGAAAATCAAAAAGGTTTCACAAAAATGCATCAATGAAAGGAGGAGCAAAAATATACTCCTATGCTTCAATAAAATTACCCTTGCTACAAAATGGGGTTACTTTGAAAAATGTTCAAAAATGCAAAGATTGAAAAATTTGCCAAGTATAAAAATGCCAGACATCAAAAGTGGCAAAAGAAATGTTCTCAAAAAGTCAAATACCACAAGAAATTTGGGGGAAAAACAAATCAAAAAGCAAACTACAAATGTGAAACTCAAAACATCTTGATGACTTTTATCCATTGATCCTATTTTGTTGCATGGTGGAGAGCGGACGACCATTCTTCTTGTCTAGGCAAGAGGGAGAATGTAATACTACGGTTTTATGTGTCCTGGGGTAATCTATCTAGTGGGGCTTACTCTGTCGAGTAAGTATGGTTTTACGCAAAATAGTAGTTTGCCTGATGGGTACTCGATCGACTAAGGGTCACTCGATCGAGTAAGTGACTTACTCGATCGAGTAAGTCGGTTAACGGGTGATATTTGACGGGTTTTTTTAATAATGCGGGAATGGTATATAAGGCCTTCGTCACTTTTATTAAAACACTTTTCAAAACCTAAAACCTTCAAGAGAAGATTAGAAGTTAAGTTGAATCATCCTCACCGCATTATTAGCAAATCCCGGGAGCTAGGAGTATCGGTTTTCGTCGTTCTTTACACCTTTTTTATGATCCTTGCGTTGTGGGTAAGCTCCACATATCATTTTTATATCGGTTGGTAGGGGTGAACAAAAAGTGGCCCGGACCGGCAAACCGGACCGACCCGGACCATCCGGCCCGGTCCAGTCCAGACCGGATACATACCGGTCCGGTCTCCGGGTCCCAAAAAATATAGTGACCGGTCTCCGGTCCGGTCCACATTAAAAAATAAAACTAAATTTGCCTTATAAATTAGTACCGGTCCGGTCCAAACCCAGAAAAAACCGGACCTAATGAGTTCCGGTCCGGTCCGGTCCGGGTCCCCTCCTAACCAGTCCAGTCCGCGGTCTTGGGATATGTGGTTATCCGGTCCGCGGGTTCATCCGGTCCGGTCCGGTCCGGTCCGGTTTTGGACCGGTGAACACCCCTATCGGTTGGTTAGTGTTGGTTAAACCCTAATTGGGTGATTTGGGGGTTTTAGTGGTTATGTGATTATGATAGTAATAATATGTATGTATGTATAGAAGGAGGGTTCGTTGAGGAGAGATTTTGATTTAGCTGCTTGATCATCTGATTCCGTGTTGCTTTCCAGGTAGGGTTTCCCTACTCAGTATTAGTTACATAATGTGTGGTGATGGTTGTTGAGATTGAAGATTGAATGTATTGTTAAGTTGTTAGACGGTTGTTGTTTTCATACTGTTGATTGGTTTGTATCTGTCTGTGATCTTCAGGGCGCGTCCCTGGCTAAGTGGAGTCACTTGCGAGAGTGGCTTCACGCCCTTGGTTCGCCCTCTGTGGAACTCGCCACAGGAGGGGATGTGAACATTAAGGAAACTTGGGTTTATCGCTCAGTGGTGATGAGCGGGGATTTAGTGGGTAAGGTTGCGGTCCCCCACTGGCGGTGTGGAGTACTTGTTGCGATGGGTACTCTGGCAGGACTACACACTTTAGTGTGTAGTCATTTGTGTGGAGGTTGGTTATGGAGACAGGTGAATTGTTGTGTTGTTGAGTTGTTTATGCACTTGTTCATTGTGGCTTTGTTTTATGTAATTAGTACTGACCCCGGTTAATTGTTTTAAAAACTGCGGTGATCTATTCGGGGATGGTGAGCAGTTATAGAGCAGGTATGATATGACGCGTATGGGATAGCTGGGATGAGTCATCACGTGGCAGTTAGAAGTCTTCCGCTGTGTCAGATGATGTTTTGTAGTTTTGATAGTTTTATCAGTAGACCGTTTTGAGTATTTTGTATTCCAGTTTAACAGTTTGGAGTTGACATGTAATCACTTTAAACCGTATTTACTTTTAAATATGTTTCGTTATTGTCTTATGATTATCATTGCCTCGGGTAACCGAGATGGTGACGTTTCCATACCTTAAGTGGTCCTGGTAAGGCCTTGGAGTATGGGGGTGTCACAAAGTGGTATCAGAGCGACGATCCTGAAACCTGTAACCAATGAACCTAATGAACATAGGGAGTCAAAATAAAATGAACCCGGAGTAGAAGTTGTAGGAGCTAATGCAAAGGTTTGGGAGACGTCCTAAAGTCGCGAACTCGCCCTACAATTTTGAACCGGTCACATGGGGTACGTGTCGGGATCATTATGTGTTATTCTCTTGTTTGCATATCTAAATAGTAATGAGTGGTGTGAATCGGTGGATGTATGTATGTGGAGGATATGAGGTATGGAGTAAAAGGTGATGATTATGTGATTTGTATGTTGGTTGATTGAAGGCATGATGTTTGATTTATAACGTGATGTGTTAGAAATACGGAAGTAAAGTTGTTTTGTTTGAGTATATAAAGAGTTGCGTATATATATATATCTTGTTGTTGTCATTTTGCTAATAGTATAGAAGGTTGGGAAAGTAATATGAACATGCGGGTAGTGTATGCGAGTCTACATGACTCGATCGAGTAGGGACACTTGATCGAGTAGGTCAGAGGCTCGATCGAGTGGGTTAGTCGGACTCTCTTGAGAGGTTTAGTTTTCGGTACTTGTCGTTAGGAGCACCTAGACCAAAACACTATTCATAACTCCACAAACAACTCTACTATTAGTAAAGAGGTAAGTAAAGGTCGGATCCCAAGGGACGGAAATTGAGATGAGATTTTCAATTGCAACTAGTGGTGTCTAGGGGTGTCACAATTTGGGGCTGGAATAGAACATCACTAAACTAAATAGCAATGAAAGTAAACAAGCAAGATGATTAAAAAGGGGTGTAAACAATTGATAAAAGGCACTAGGGTGTCATGGGGTCATAGGGGATTCATGGGAATTGATCATACAAACATATTCTCAAATTATAAGCAAGCAATTGTTGTTGTGATGGATCGAGTTGGTTTATATCTTACAATCCTAGGAAAGTTTCGGTCCCGGAGCCGAATCGATTAGATTGTACAACACCTACAAGTCGACTTAATCTTCCCTACTCAACTATATGCATTGTCTAATGAGACTCGAGTTGGTTTATGTGTGGACAACGGGGGTGACCACAGGGGGCGCTTAGGAGGAAAGAGGAACAAGCGTTTGCATTTTTGTTGGAGTCGCCACCAATTTTTATGGGAAATTGGAACCGCTCGAATACCTCGTGTCATGTCAAGACACAAAGTAAAGACATGAACACTAAGCAATCGTTACCCTTAGCATTCTATGTCTAGAATGACTCTCGTAGATGCCAATGAACACGGGTGCTCACGGAGATATGGAGTAAGGGGTGAGGGTACGTATTAGGAAGCTCTTTTGATCGAACACCTAATCCCGCCCGCCTCGATAACGGCCTCTACTAATGATTAGGGAAGTTATTCGTACTTGATATATCGTCGATTATATGCATGCAATGCAACATCCAAGTTTTAATCCTAACATGTGAGAATTAACTAAGTCGGTTTACACATAGTTTAGCATACAATTGGGTCGAAGTAGGATTTAATGTTCAATTACATGTGAAGGCATACAAATAAATCATGCAAACGCAAAAATTACAATAATGAAAATTATAATAATTACAACGGATTTATTGATTTATGTCGAAAATACCTTTAAAATGGATAATTTGAGAAAAAAAATTAACGAACACAACAGAAGGTGGTAATACGATTAATAGTTGATTATACGTAGGCTAAATAAACTAAGTCAAGCAACAACGGAGTTCAGGGACAGAATTCAACCCGGAACAGGCGCAGTAGAGCTGCGTCCTTTGGAATAGGCACAGCAGTTGCTGCGTCTGTTCCTGACCTGAATTCTGGCTGTGAAGCCGGAATTGCGTGTTGTTAATACTCGTCGGTAAATTTAATGATTGATTAAATTATCTACTCGGATGAAAGTGATTAATGGGTTATTTACATGTGATTAATGGGATTAATAATAAATAAACAAATTAATTAGTTTAAACATGACGAATTAATGATGGATTAATGGCGAACATGACAAAAGACAGATGAAAATATATCAAAGAAGTGAATTACAGAAACTCAATATGAACAAATCGAATCTCTACAACCCGGATTGAATTTAATGACAAAAACCGCAAATATGAGATTATAAGGGATTTAAGTCGAATTTACGATGAATTAAACATGTTAATGAACGATAATTAATATACATGTGAAATATTATAGTATTGTAACGAGGAATTAACAAAAAACAACGGAAGCAAATAAGAGAGAACGAAGGAAGAAGAAAGGAAGCAGGAACTGCGGCAGCCTCACGAAGAGGCGCAGAAGGTGCTGCGCTCCTTCGAAGAGGCGCAACAGTTGCTGTGTCCTTTCTCGACGGTTATCTTCTGGAAATCCGCAAAAAGTGGTTTTGAACACGGTTTTAGAAATCGGTTTTAATGATATTTTCGACATAAATCTTACATTGATGATTACAAAAAGTAAATACAATAAATAAATAAGGATTAGACACCCTCAGACTTACATGTTTGACGAAACGAGAAAGACTAAGATATCGATTAGTGATGCTCGACGCGAATGTAAAGAAAGTGCCCTCGTAAGAGGAAAACGATTAATTAATTAAGGTTGATTGATGTGGAGTTGGTCAAATTGGTCGGTCATGCAAACGAGGCTGGTACTCAGAAGGATCCGAGCTTACGTGGTCGAATGTTCAAGCACGTAGACGCCAAAAAGTAAGAACAAAGGTCTAGAATGCAAAGGGAGAAGAGAAGGGCGGACACTCGCGTGAGAAATATGAGGAGTGAAGGCTCCTATTTATACTAATCACGTGAAGGAATTAGGGTTTCGGAGACTCTTTGGAAGTGAATCTCGGAAAGATACAAAAAAGATACGAGAATTACGCAGAAAAGGACCTGGGAAGAGGCGCAGCAGCCACTGTGTCTCTTGGAAGAGGCGCAGCACCTGCTGCGTCTGTTCCCAAGGGGTTTCCTCCTGCGGAAGAAAGATTTCCGTGTTTAAGTTATGGTTGGACGGAATAATTTGGTTTTCCTTAATATCTTATGTGAATATTTCGGGAAATTTGTTTACCAAAGGATGAAAATTATGAAATAGAAATATCCGGAACATTCCAGAACATTCTGACTCGGGATTTAACGGTTATCAGAAAATGAAGACGGTTTTAGGCCCGGACTCCAAATGTACTCTAATTACTGTCAAAACGACCGTATCGGCACGTAGATGACAACTAAGAGGTAGACATTAATATTTGAGCAATCACTTGACGATAGACTTACGAATTGTCACAAATCATTCCGCGTAGCAAACATGCGGCCCAATCATCACCGGGTGGTTTGCGAGAGGTGCAGAAATGAGGTATCTACAGAGCCCCCACTTTGACTGAGGCTTGGACAAGGCGAAAGTCAAAGTATTTCGACATAAATCTTACATTGATGATTACAAAAAGTAAATACAATAAATAAATAAGGATTAGACACCCTCAGACTTACATGTTTGACGAAACGAGAAGGACTAAGATATCGGTTAGTGATGCTCGACGCGAATGTAAAGAAAGTGCCCTCATAAGAGGAAAACGATTAATTAATTAAGGTTGATTGATGTGGAGTTGGTCAAATTGGTCGGTCATGCAAACGAGGCTGGTACTCAGAAGGATCCGAGCTTACGTGGTCGAATGTTCAAGCACGTAGACGCCAAAAAGTAAGAACAAAGGTCTAGAATGCAAAGGGAGAAGAGAAGGGCGGACACTCGCGTGAGAAATATGAGGAGTGAAGGCTCCTATTTATACTAATCACGTGAAGGAATTAGGGTTTCGGAGACTCTTTGGAAGTGAATCTCGGAAAGATACATAAAAGATACGAGAATTACGCAGAAAAGGACCTGGGAAGAGGCGCAGCAGCCACTGTGTCTCTTGGAAGAGGCGCATCACCTGCTGCGTCTGTTCCCAAGGGGTTTCCTCCTGCGGAAGAAAGATTTCCGTGTTTAAGTTATGGTAGGACGGAATAATTTGGTTTTCCTTAATATCTTATGTGAATATTTCGGGAAATTTGTTTACCAAAGGATGAAAATTATGAAATAGAAATATCCGGAACATTCCAGAACATTCTGACTCGGGATTTAACGGTTATCATAAAATGAAGACGGTTTTAGGCCCGGACTCCAAATGTACTCTAAATATTGTCAAAACGACCGTATCGGCACGTAGATGATAACTAAGAGGTAGACATTAATATTTGAGCAATCACTTGACGATAGACTTACGAATTGTCACATATCATTCCGCGTAGCAAACATGCGGCCCAATCATCACCGGGTGGTTTGCGAGAGGTGCAGAAATGAGGTATCTACAGAGCCCCCACTTTGACTGAGGCTTGGACAAGGCGAAAGTCAAAGTATAGCCATCAGGTCAATCGAAGATTGCAACCTGACGACTATGGCGACGCGAGGCGGCTCAAGGGGTCTGAGCCAAGGACCTGTCGTCGGGAACATTTTAAAGTCTGTCGACCATCGGGGAGGGTCATTTAAAGTCCATTAGACTACGTAAGGAGGCTCGCCAGCCATAAGAAGAGACCATACCTGAGACTTCTTCTCGAAATGCTTCTGAAGGTACATGGGAGCTATGGAGCGAAGGTCAAGTGTAAGGACTAAATAAGGTGAGTAGCAGGACACAGGCAGGAACTGCTGAAAGAAGACTGCTTGGGTAGTCTTCGAGAAATAATCGCGAATAGCAGGACACAGGCGGGAACTGCTGAGGAGAAGACTGCTTGGGTAGTCTTCGAGAAGCATTATAAGTAGCAGGACACAGGCGGGAACTGCTGAAGAGAAATCTGCTTAGGTAGATGTTAATCTTCATGTCTTGAGAGGGACAGTACGTCCACTTACTCTCGCCGGGGACATGATTGGGAATTAGTCTCCATGTCGTGAGAGGGAAAGTGTATCCGCTTACTCTCGTTATAATGAAGGCGTGTCGAATTCTGTGAAGGAATAAATGCTCGTTGTGACAAGCAAAGGTCTTGAAAGGAATAAATAATATGCAACAGTCTGCTGCTGGCTTGAGAAAATACGGGTCGGAATGAAAGAAAATCGTCAAACGGACCAAAAGGATAAAATAGCATCGGGGAAGAGGCGCACCAAAGATGGGCCCACAAATAACGAACTCATAACGAATTTTTGAAAATCCGTATGGAGGGAACACAAGGAAGAGGCGCAGCAAGAGCTGCGTCTCTTGGAAGAGGCGCAGCGCCTGCTGCGTCTCTTGGAAGAGGCGCAGCGCCTGCTGCGTCTATTCCCCAAAGTTTTTTTTCTGCGTAAAAACGCGATAATCAGGAGGCTTATGTTCATTTGTTCGAAACATAATTTATACATTTCTCTCTCAAATATTCACCATTTCCACCAAGGTTTGATTCAAAAGCTTGCATTAATCATGACTAATCGAGGTATGTGTCTCATTCTTGCATTAATCTTCCGTATTTGCTCAATTTTGAGTCGAAAAAATTAGGGTTTATGACCCAATTAATCGAAAATTTGGGGCTTTTCCCCCAAATGCATTTGCTTTATGAAATTGACATTAGAAATGGATAATTGGTAATATTAGGAACATAACCATGTATTTGTCTTGGATTTTCGTCGAGTTTTGAGCCTTTGAATGAAATTTGAGACGGTTTCACATCTAAACCGTAAATCGCTTCGAAAATAGCCTTAGGATCGCCCATTTGTGATGAAACTCGATATTTGGGATCCTTGAATGATTGGTAAACTTTTTATCATCTCGGAATTTTGGTTTGGGACAGCTTTTTCAAGACACTTTTCTAGGGCATAATCGCTGTTATAGCGAAATGCTGCCGAAATTTCGACTCGAACCCGGAACTAGGCTTCAAATTAGGCTTAACTTGACCCAAGTTACCACATGAGTGATCGGGTTGGTGAGAATGTGGCAAAAGATGGCGAGAAAAGAGCGATTTCAGGGCTTCCGAAGGTTCGAAAATCCCCTAACCAAGGCTTGTCGTCACGTGACGCGGCCTAAATTTGTTTTAACGTTGCAGGAGACGAGGTCCATGAGGAGGAGGCTGTCGAGGAGGCTTTAGAGCAGGCTTTCACCGCCGCGGTAATGGCTGCTGGAGACGAGGTCCATGAGGAGGAGGCTGTTGAGGAGGAGGAGGCCCCGAGACGGGCCAACGTTGGACGAGGAGGTCGTCAGCTGAGAGGAGCTCCTGCGTGGGCTGAGACTTGGAAGAGTAGGCACCTGCTGTGGGCTGCAGAGGGTCACCTATCCTACAGGACGGTAAAGAGCTTGGTAAATAGAAATTCACTACTCATTACTCATTCTCTTTCGTTTCATTTGTATCTCTTTCAATTTTCATTCAAAACTAAAGATAGCTTTTTGTTTCAAATCACAATAGGAGGGCGGGAACATCAGGTCGTTCTAGTGCTACACGACAGCGATGGAGCACTACGAGCGGCTGTCGGCGGAGGAGCGGGCCATGATTGAGCGTGGAGCATTCGGTCCTTTGGTGCAGGCCTGGAGGGATATCGCGAAGAGGAAGCTGCGGGCTAACCTTAGCCTGGTCCGCGCTTTCTTGGACCGATTCTGGGATACGACTTCCACGTTTCACATGCCTTTTGGTGAGGTGGGAGTCACTTTGGAGGATTACGGCATGATTTCTGGTATGCCGTGTGGGACCGAGGAGGTGGAGTGGCCGGAGACTGCCATGAGGGTGGACTCGGCCGAGGCGAGAGATTGATCGGTGGAACACCGTCGCCGAAGGCCGTCACGATCTTGGGCTTGGTACCCGCTCCTACGTTCGAGACTACTTTGCGGGAAAGATCCGGCGCCGTGACGATTGACGGGAGGGAGACGGCTCCTCCTCCTGTCTGGTGGCGAGAGGGGGCTCGTTTGTGGCTCGTGGTTTCTGTCTTCGATTTACCTCGGAGACAAGGGCGAGAGGCTGTCGACAAAGCTTCTTCCTTTCCTTTCTGACCTGAGCTCCCTAGGGCGTTGGGACTGGGTCACTGCTGGCTTTGTGGTCCTCATCCGCTTCATGAGGGCCATGGTTCGTCTGGAGTTGATGGAGAAGGGGACTTCTCCTGGCGCTGTCGGACCTGGACTACTGCTGGAGGTATGAACCTTCCTTTAGACCAAAGTTAATTCCTTTCTTTATCAAATCCTGAAAGATCATCATTGATTATCTTGCTTCACAGGCGTGGGTGTACTCCTACTTCCCGAGCCTTGCGCCTAAGAGGACGGAGCCGCTGGAGAAGGCCTATCCCGTGGTGAGGGATTGGGTGATGTGCAGGACGAAGAGCAAGCGTTCTTCTCACGGTGTCTACCGGCGGGATGTGAACGCTCTTCAGCTAGACAGCGTAAGTATCTTGCTTATATTCATTTTCTTCTATATTGCTTTGATCATAAGAATGATCCCTTGCTTATCTTGTCCCAGTGGTTGCCCAGGCCTTGGGCGGAGTACGCTGACGTGCCTCCTTTCGTGGCCGAGGTCCTTCGACCTAGGGGCTCGAGCCGTCTGCTGTTGAGGACGTCGATGGGTCCTGTGTGGTACTTGGGCGAGCGCTTGGCTTGTCAGTGCTCTCGGGACGTGTTGACGGTTCCCATCGATCCTCCCAGGACGATGTTCAGGGAGCCTTCTGAGGCTGAGAGGGAGGCGGACTTGGGTGGTGCCAGTGGTGACGCCCTCCTTCTTCCTGGCGAGGACTACTCGGCGTTCCTCTACGGGAGGTTGGCGTACTGGCCGGTAGTGGTGAGCATCTTTTACTCTTCCTCTTGATTTTTTGAATTATGATGAAAGATCACCAATTAATGAGAAATATTTGGTTTTGCAGGAGGTTGAGGCGGCGGGGTTCGAGCCCCCAGAGTACCCCGAGACCCTCGAGTACACTGACGCGACCGGGAGGACGACGATCTCCGAGCTGCGTGACTTTGACGTAGTTGTGACGGATGATGGCCTAGACGATTGACAGCATCTGATTCGGAGGGTAAATCCTCTAACTTTGCATAACTTTTGTGTAAGAACACATTTGATTGAGTTTGTTCAATTGTTGAGAACTTTTTTTTTTTTTTTTGAAAATGCAGGTTGCGCCGTCTCGGTTCATGGCGTTGTGGAGGGTGGCCAACCGGCTGCGAGCTACTGCCGTCGAGGCACTTGTCGGCGGTCGAGGCCGTCAGGTATGAACCTTGTGCCTGTTTCATTTTTGAATTTTGATTTTCCAACTTTTCTTGAAACGATTGACATGAGCCATTTTGTTGTTTACAGGGGGACCGCGAGCTGGAGCGAGAGTTGACCCAGTCTCGGGAGGAGACAGCTCGCTTGTTGAGGGAGCTCGAGGTTCGGGACGCCGAGATTGCCGCTCTTGCGGCAAGAGTTGCAGAGCTGGAGGGCGATCAACAGTAGTTTTGTGTAGCTTTTTTTGTTTGTTTTTTGGCTGTATTTCACACTGTTGTACATTTGGACTTTCATTTGGAACATTCTGGACTTTGTTTGGGGCTCGAGCCCTCAGTTTGTTATACATTTCCCTTTTTGGTTGTATATACGACGGCCTGAGTGCCTTTGCTGCTGGGTTGCATTGCTTGTGAGGGGTAATATCCGTATAAGACCCTTTAATTATAGGATTATAATGCAAATTTTATATGCAAATTATTGTCATAAACGAAAACAATGATGAAACGATAAAGATCAAGGAATAACCTTCGGTCCTAGTGCAAATTGGCAATGAGAGATCAAAGTAGATCTCCTCCTAAATGATGCACCCAAGATCGTCTGAGAAATGCCCTTGTGCTAGAATGAATCCTCTAATTGCCTTGCAATATTGAGAGGATTGTTTTGTGAGTTTTTGTTGGATGAGAGATCCGAATTTTGAGAGGCAATTTTCTCAAAACCCTAAATTTTCCTCAAATGAATGATTAGGGCAAATAGGAGAGGAAGCTCTCCTTTTGAGCTTGGTTCGGCCATGAGCTTTAGATGGGGAGAGTGGGCTTTCCACTTTCTCTTATTTTTAACTCATGGTACGACCCGAAATGCGCTAAATGTATATGACACGGTTTCATTATAAACTGTCATCGGTTATCGGATATTAAAGCATCAACTAATAACACGGATTAGTTGAATCATTAATACGTGTCCGACAAAGACAATATCGTATAATTAATTTATCCAATATACATTAATCAAATATAAATTGCTTATATTTAATTTTACGAATTAACCGCTTAATTCGTCTTTAGCCATTTTTATTTAATCCGTATTAAATAAAATATCTCAACATCACATTTTGACTAATTATTAGTCAAATAACTCAGACTAACTGGTTAGTCAAATTTGGCATCTACATGACTGTATTTTCATACCGTCACATCTCTCAAACGTATCCTATAGGTGTGACTTTTAGGGACCAGTTGATCACCGCCATCTGTATGACAATAACGTCAAACTTATCTAGCAAGCCAACCGTTATTGATAAACGTGGATCAACTGATAATGATACAAAAGTATGCCCTTTGATCCTTTTAGAGATTTATAAGTCCTTGCACTAACTGTAAAGGACACCAGCCCCAACAAGCTCCCACTTGTCCGTACAAGTGTATGTGCAATGACGTTATCCACACTCACTGGAGGACACAGCTCCAACAAACTCCCACTTGTCCGTACAAGTGTATGTGCGATAACCGATTCTCATATTCATTTAAAATTTCTCCCACTCAATGTAAAACAATTTGCAGATCCGGATCCGCAAAGGTCGTATTTTACAATCGATCTGTACCTAGAGTGGTTTCCCCGACTAGAGAGTAACTTAACTGATAAAACGAATCCGTATCCGAGCATGGCCATGCATTTCGATTCTGACTCCTCGAGTGGCCCTGAGAAATATCGAGTACCTGATAAAGGCTGAATATTTCCTTCAACTCGACTCCTTCCGATCTAAGCACAGCATGAAATGACCCAGAAAAAATCTACTTGGCCCCCTGTTACGGATGACCGTGAGAAAGAAACCAAAGTCACCCAAAATCTGCCTTAGTCTCAAGAGACAGTCGATAGTCAAAAGAATCGACTCTTAGGATCACCATGGAGGTCCTATACACGACCAGGCACCGAATGTTGTAAAACATTTAGGACTCCACGTTGATGTCACAATTGTGTCCTACGAGATATCCGTATAAATCGCCTCTGTGATTGGTCAGTCAACCTGTTGACTTATGGCTCGTTGAACCCACCATCAACCAACGTCACAAAATAATTACCTTGAGTTATCAGCTCACGTGGGCAATTAAGGACCAAAAATATATTGTTTGTTCAATTCACTTTGTGGTGTTCAAAATTTGTCGTACAAATCCACATGAAAAACAAAATATATATAAAATATCAAAACGATGATGTCGTATAGAGTACAAAAGCGAATGAATCTAATCCATAAAAGAGTACTACAACTTAGGAACACGTTTAATTCCCATGGAATTAACATGCCCTTCATGCTTATCTTGTCGTAATGGTTTAGTGAGAGGATCTGCTATGTTATCATCTGTAGCAATCTTTTCTATCACTACTTCCTTTTGCTCCACGTAATCTCGGATTAGATGAGCTTTCCGTTGTACATGTCTAGACTTGTTGCTAGACTTTGGCTCCTTAGCTTGGAAGATGGCACCACTATTGTCGCAATAGATGGTGATCGGGTCATTCGAACTAGGTACTACAGATAGTCCATGTAAGAATTGACGCATCCATATCGCTTCCTTTGTAGCTTCGTGACGCGGCATAGTACTCGGACTCGATCGTAGAATCTGCTTTAATAACATTTGTTTGGAACTCTTCCACCGGTGATCATGCGGCGCCATTAAGAGTAAAAACGAATCCAGACTGAGATTTCGAGTCATCACGATCCGTTTGAAAGCTAGCATCTGCGTAACCGGTTGTGCATAGCTTTTGTTCGCCTCCATAAGTCAATGCCCAATCTTTAGTCCTCCGTAGGTACTTAAGAATGTTCTTGACAGCCATCCAATGTGATTCACCTGGATGCTGTTGGAATCGACTTGTCATACTCAATGCATATGCCACGTCCGGACGTGTGCATATCATGGCATACATGATTGATCCTATAGCCAAGGCATAAGGAATCCGTGTCATGCGCTCTTTCTCTTCCGTGTCTCCGGTGACCGAGACTTGCTCAAATGCACCCCTGGAGCCATAGGAAGAAACCCCTTCTTGGAGTTAGTCATGCTGAATCTCTCTAGGACTTTGTCTATGTAAGACTCTGATCGAGAGATAACATCCGTCGTGATCTATCTCGATAGATACGGATGCCTAGAATTCTTTGTGCCTCTCCCAGATCTTTCATCTGGAAATGGTTTTTCAACCATACTTTCACCGAAGTTAAGAGAGGTATGTCATTCCCAATCAGGAGTATGTCATCGACATACAATATTAGGAATACAATCTTGCTCCCACTCGACTTGATATAAAGACATGGTTCCTCGACCGATCGAGTAAATCCATTTTCTTTAATCACTTGGTCGAAGCGATGATTCCAACTCCGAGATGCTTGCTTAAGTCCATAAATGGAACGCTTAAGCTTGCACACTTTCTTAGGATGTTCGGATCGATGAAACCTTCGGGTTGTACCATGTACAACTCTTCCTCCAAAAACCGTTTAAGAAGGCGGTTTTCACATCCATTTGCCAAATTTCATAGTCATGAAAAGCGGCAATCGCTAAGATAATCCGAATGGAACGCAAAGATGACTACGGGTGCGAAAATTTCATCGTAGTGCAAACCTGGCACTTGGGTGAAACCTTTAGCAACTAGTCGTGCTTTATAGATATCTTGTTGACCTTCCACCGAATGCTTTATCTTGTAAAGCCATTTGCATTGAAGGGGACGAACCTTAGCAGGTAAGTCAACAAGATCCCATACGTTGTTCTCATACATAGAGTCCATCTCGGATTGCATGGCCTCAAGCCATAGCTTTGAGTCATAACTAGTCATGGCACCTTTATAGGTTGCGGGTTCACTACTCGTTAAGAGTAGAACGTCATCTATGTCATGTTCCTCGACCATACCAATGTATCTGTCTGGAGGAATAGAGACTCTTCCCGACCTCCTAGGTTCCTCAGGAATATTCACCGCAGCCGGGATTGAAGGAATAGGTTCCTCCAATGGTTGCTCGGTATTTGGTTCTGGAATCTCCGACAGGTCGAAGGTTCTATCACTCTTTGCATTCTCGAGAAATTCCTTCTCCAAGAATGTCGCACTAGCCGCAACAAAAACACGTTGTTCGGTTGGCGAATAGAAGTAATGACCAAGTGTTCCTTTAGGATAACCTATAAAGTATGTCTTGACCGATCGCGGGCCGAGCTTATCCTCGTGTCTCCACTTGACATAAGCCTCGCAGCCCCAAAACCGTATAAAGGACAAGTCAGGGACCGTTCCCTTCCATAGTTCATATGGAGTCTTGTCAACAGCTTTAGACGGACTTCGGTTAAGTATTCGAGCAGCTGACAGAAGAGCATAACCCCACAATGAGTCAGGCAACACGGTGAGACTCATCATGGATCGAAATTTACATAGAAAATCACGCAAAACGTACATTTGTATATACATATGGCCTTAATTAGCGCAAAACGAGTGACTCAAAAGAATGCAAAAAATGCAAAAAATCTGCCGGAAAATGACCGGACGGTAGGGAGGGTTACCCCCTAAAAAAGAAAAAAAATAGAAATCTATAAGTTAGAGGTGAGATGATGAAATAAATGAAATGAAATCGAAATGAGATTTATTTCCTAAAATGAATTAATAAAAATGAAAACCGAAATTATTAAAAATAAAAATGATTTCCTAAAATGAAAATTATGTGCAAGTGCGGTAAAATGGCGAAAGTGTCGGTGTCGCCTCGAAATGCGTGCTCGCGGAATTAGGAAACCTGAAATATGGTAATCTACACGTATTTACCAAAATAACAACCCGTAGGAATAGGAAATTATTCGTCATGGAATTAGGAAAGATCCAACGCGGAAAATCACAGAAGTGAAGCTGAGGAAGAGGCGCAGCATGAGCTGCGTCTGTAGACACCTCGTTTCTGCACCCCTCGCAAACCACCCGGTGATGATTGGGCCGCATGTTTGATTCGCGGAACGATTAGTGACAGTTCGTAAGATTATCGTCAAGTGATTGCTCAAAAATTAATGTCAACCTCTTAGTTGTCATCTACGTGCCGATACGGTCGTTTTGGCAGTAATTAGAGTACATTCGGAGTCCGGGTCAAAAACCGTCTCCATTTTCTCGATAATCGTTAAATCCCGAGTCGAATGTTCGGAATGTTCCGGATATTTCTATTCCATATTTCTCAAATTTTATCTTTTGGCAAATAATATCCCGTAATATTCAAAAGATAATCGAATCAAATCCGTCCTACCATAACTTAAACACGGAAATCTTTCTTAAACAGAGGAAACCTCCAGGGAATAGACGCAAGCAGTCTGCGCCTCTTCCAAGAGACGCAGTGGCTGCTGCGCCTCTTCCCAGGCCCTTCTTTGCATGATTTACGTATCTTTTTTATATCTTTCCGAGATTCACTTCCAAAGAGTCTCCGAAACCCTATTCCTCCGTGTGATTAGTATAAATAGGAGCTTTCGTTCCTCATATTTCTCACGCGAGTGTCCGCCCTTCTCTTCTCCCTTTGCATTCTAGACTTCGTTCTTACTAATTGGCGCCTACGTGCTTGAACCTTCGACCACGTAAGCTCGGATCCTTCCGGTACCACCTCTCTCCGTTGCATGACCGACCAATTTGACCACTACACTCAATCAATCTAATTAATCAACTTGTTAAATCGTTTTCCTCTTACGAGGGCACTCTTTCCTTGCATTCGCGTCGAGCATCACTAATCGATTTTCTTAGTTCTTCTCGTTCCGTCAACATGTAAGTCTGAGGGTGTATTAATCTCTCCTTTTATTTATTGTATTTTACTTTATCGTATCACCATTGTAAGATTTATGTCGAAAACATCTAATTAAAACCGATTTCTAAAACCGTCTTTAAAACCCCTTTTTACGGATTTCCAGTAGACAGACGAAGAGAAAGGACGCAGCAACTGCTGCGCCTCTTCGAAGGAGCGCGGCACCTGCTGCGCCTCTTCGTGAGGCTGCCGCAGTTCCTGCTTCTTTTCTTCTTCCTTCGTCTTCTGTCATTCGTCAATTATTTTGTTTATATTCGTTTGTTTGTTATTAATCCATCATATTAGCATAGAATTCATATGTATATTTATTATTCATCATTAACATGTTTAATTGTTCCGACTTAAATCCTAAATAATCAATATTTACGGGTTTTCGTCATTAATATTCAAACCCGAGTTTTAGAAATTCAATTTCGTTCATGTTGAGTTTCTGAGATTCGTCATTGATATATTTGCATCCATGCTCGTCATCATTCGTCATGTTTAGTCTAGTTAATTGTTTAGTTTGTCCCATCCACCGATGTCACTAATTAATTGTTCATTAACATCGACCCTTCACATAATTAATCCGCTTAATCCATCTAAATTCCATGTTTTACTGTTTTTATGACTTTAATCATATGTAAATAATCTGCTAATCACTTTCATCCGAGTAATTATTATCAATCAATCCTTAAAATTCATCAATTAACATTAATGGTTTGCAGTTCCGGCTTCACAGCCAGAACTCACCTTTGGAACAGACGCAGCAACTGCTGCGCCTCTTCCAAAGGGCGCAGTGCCTGCTGCGCCTGTTCCAGGATGAGTTCTGTCCCTGAACTCCTTTCTGCCTCGACCTAGTTTATTTAGTTTACGTAATTAATCAACTATTAACCGTATTATCACCTTCTGACTTGTTCGTATTTCTTTCGTATTTATTTTCTTATTTCTTTTATTTCTTTTTCTCAAATCATCCGTTTTAAAGGTATTTTCGACATAAATCGCCTATCCCAATGTAATTATTGTAATTTCCATTATTGTAATTTATAATTATTGTATTTCTTTTATTGCTTGTATGTTTTCACATGTAATTGAACTTAAATCCAACTTCGACCCAATTGTTTGCTAACTAATTGTTTACCGACTTAGTTAATTCTCACATGCTAGGATTAATCTAATGGATGTTGCATTGCATGCATATAGCCGACAGTATATCAAGTACAAATAAACTCCCTAATCATTAGTAGAGGCCGCTATCGAGGCGGGCGGGATTAGGTGTTCGATCAAAAGAGCTTCCTAATACGTACCCTCACCCCTTACTCCAGATCTCCGTGAGCACCCGTGTTCATTGGCATCCACGAGAGTCATTCTAGACATAGAATGCTAAGGGTAACGATTGCTTAGTGTTCATGTCACTACTTTGTGTCTTGACATGACACGAGGTATTCGAACGGTTCCAATTTCCCATAAAAATTGGTGGCGACTCCTTACAAAATGCAAACGCTTGTTTGTTTCCGAGCTCCCCTCGTCCCAAGCGCCCCCGTGGGCGGCCCGCTGTCCACAGTTTGGCGACTCCGCTGGGGAACATACACTTACGTGTAGCTAGGGTGAAACTTGAACAAGGTTAGGGAATAAGTTTGTACAAGACAATTGTCGGTTTTCATAACTCGGTCTTCCTAGACCGTTTTAAGCGGCCTTCCTAGGCCCAACCCAACCCATTTGACCAATTGTCCCGTCTAAACGGTCCTAATTCTTATTTGGGCCTAAGGATGGATAGCGATTGACGTCATCCATACCATGATGCTTACTCTTGTTTGTATCAAGGGCCTTCACTACTTGAGGAAATGGACTAGGAATCGGCCTTACTCTTGTTTGGCACGAGCCTCTCCACAGACTTCGGGTTTGATGGTTCGGTATGGCAACCCACCCTTTAAACCAAAACCCTTCTAAACGCACTCAGCATCCCGTTATAATGCTTGTATAAATATGCAAAACCTTATGTGATCACCATTTCAAAACAAATCATGACGAATTTTCAAAAAAATCAAAACCCTTTTTCAATCAAGAATTTCGAAAATAGGGCCTTTAATTAGTACAAAGTCCGGTCAAAACTCTGTCCGTTTGTCAAGTCAAAATTCGGGCCACAAGCCCATTTCAAACCTCACTTCGAGTCCACTCCTACAACTACACTACAGTTGGCTAGGACACACATTTTCAAAGACCTTGTCTTTCTTCAAAAACTCACTCAACACAAGTGGCACACACCCACTTCACGAGTCAAAACTTTTCCTCTTTTAGCAAATGTGATAGAATGGTCGATCGTGTTTTGATTCGTCGCCGGTCTCTTATCCAGTTTCCAAGATGCCTGGGTCAAGTGATGATACGAACCTCCAGCAAATTCAAGAGAGTAATGATCGAATCCTGGCCGCGATAACCCAAATGCAACTCACTCAAGAACAAACCTATGACCGCCTTGAGCTTATCGAAGGCCGCATCTTTGACGTAGAGGAAAGCTACCTCCCATTAAAAGTGAAGTACTAGGTTTTTCCGATGACGAGTCCAAAGATGAGAATCCTCTCATGGGGACGATCTGCAATGAGAAAAGACTCCAATACCTAGAGGAGCAATTGATGTACCTTAAGGGGGATGACATTTACAGGGAGAACAATCGAAAGTATGAAGCCGTCAATTCCAAATTGCCCACTAACTTTAGCATGACGGATATCCCTAAGTTTAAAGGACACGAGAACCCTTTGAACCACATCCGCGCCTTCAAAGACTACATGTCTATCAAAGGCATCAAACCCGAGATGTTCTTAAGGATCTTTCCTTCATCTCTTGACACCATCCCAAAGCAATGGTTCTACACTTTAGATCACAAAAAGGTCGCTACTTGGGAGGACGCCGCCATTGAGTTCTCGAAACAATACGCGGATAATGCCGAGATCCAAGTCAACATGCGCACTCTAGAGGTTCTTACCCAAAATGACAAAGAAGGATTCACCGACTTCCTAAGTAGGTGGAGGAAGACTAGTACTCAACTAGTAGAACGTCCAGATGAGGCCACTCTTGTGGAGAAGTTCGTGGACAATCTCAAGCCCATATATGCCAACCATTTGAGATATCAAAACATCAAGACTTTCAAAGATTTAACCGTGTTGGGGACACGAATTGAAGATGACATCCGCAAAGGGCTCTTGTCCAAAACGGTAGGTCGAGGATATCAAGGGTCCACAAGTCGTTCATACGGCTCTGCTAGCAAGACCGACGAAGTTAACCTTCTCGAGCCATCCAAGAAAACTAGCCCACCAAGGAAGTTCACAAACCTTGGGGATACATACTCCAACGCTCTGAAAAGGCTAATGAAGCAAGGCAAACTCCAACCTATTGGACCCACTCCCGAACCCGAAAGGAAGTCCAAATTCTGGGATGAAAATTCCTACTGTGAATACCATAGGGGCAAGGGGCACGACACAGAAAAATGCTACAAATTGAAACATGTGCTTCAGGATATGATCGAAGATGGTCGGCTTCCAATTCCACCAGGAGGTAAGCCCAACAACACTCAGAATCCTCTTGGAGTTCTAGTGATTACAAGTGACGAATCTACCTTAGATTGCTCACATCTCATTTCTCCCACCGAAAATGAAATTCATGCAATTGAGAAAGAAAGACTCTACTCTACCATCTCCCCTACCATTTCCGACTTCATCGCATGGGCAAAGAGTGTAGATAGACAAGTGTGGGAACTAGAAAACATGGTAATGATCTTACGCGATCCCAAGGCAACGCCTAAAGAACGCATACCATTGACCTTCTCTCAAAATGCCACTATGCAAGAAGTAGTCGCCGTGGTCGATAAGCTAGTCGATCAAATCATACAACTAGAAAGTGACATCATGAGGATGAAGGAACTAGCTGCAATCAATGGGGTTTGGGCCGATGACGACGAAGACGAGTATCTCATCGAAAACTCCTTAGTAAAAGAGATAGTCCAAAATGGCGAAGACCAAGATGTGGATCACCTAACTCGCTCGGGTCGTCCGTACCAAAGCACCACTCAAAACGGTCCAACCAATGTCATCACACCAAATGACAACGAAGACGACCCCACTGATCATTTGCTCAAGCAATTACAAAGAACCAAGGCTGATCTTTCAGTCTGGCAACTAGTGGCAAGCTCATTTCCACACCGCCAAGCTTTACTGCAAGCTTTGGCCAAATTGAATGTGGCACATAACTCTACTCCCGAAGATGTAGTCAACTCGGTCTTCCAAGAATCACCGAAGTTAAGTAATCCTATTACTTTCTCAGACGAAGACTTGCCACCTTTTGGCGCTAGTCACAACCTCGCTCTATACATCACTGTCATCTGTCTAAAGAAGAATGTGCCAATGACCTTGGTAGATGATGGCTCCGCGGTCAATGTCATACCCCTCAAAACGGCATATAAACTAGGCATGAAAGAGTCGGATTGGACCCCTACAAGTCAAGGTGTACGCGCATATGACGGTACGCGACGAAAAGTGGTTGGACTTGCTAGCCTAACCATAGCCACGGGACCAATCGAGCGAAAGGTCAACTTCCAAATAGTGGACATCGAAGCTTCATTCAACATACTTCTGGGAAGGCCTTGGATTCATGCTTCCAAAGCAGTAACATCCACCCTTCACCAAAAGATCAAGATCCCACTCAATGGCAAAGTTGTGACAATCACTTCGTCGCCTATCAAGGCAATAATTGAGAAACAATCAAGCAATCAAGTCCTTGCAGATCCCATATACGAACTTGGGGGCTTCCAAAGTGTAAGTGTCATAGAAAGCGAGTTGGCACCCTTGTACTATAATCCCTACTCTAACTTAGTGGTCAATCACATACTCAAGAATCAGGGATACTTCCCTGGAATGCCTTTGAACCCAATTCGGAAGAACACCTTCGCGCCATACAAGAAGGGCAACTCATCAAAAATACCACTTGGACTGGGGTACAAACCCACAGCAGAAGAAGTTCTCGAAATGCTTGCTCAAGTCCAAAATCGCAAGTATGTAGGAGTCCAAATGAAGCCATATCTCCCCACCTTAAATGGATACTTCGTTCAAGAAGGAAGTTCGGAACTCTATCACGGATTTCCCGAACCTTGGCATTACCTTGAGAAAAAGTTAGCCGGAATCGAGATCTTTCACGATTGCTACTTTATCCCTCCAGAAACGGTTCCTACCGTCAAAACCCGTCAAGCACCTTGCTTAGACGAACAAGCTGTTAGCCTCCTATTTGGAGAGGACCGATTTGTTAGGGCCGCGCGATGAGATCATTACTACAATACTTCAAGACGATCGCGCTCAACCCCACCGCATTAATCACGAAAATCGATGCAAAGCAAAGCGTGAAAAGGATGGAGAAAATCAATCAAATGGACCAACAATCAAGGAAGACTCTTCAAGCTCACCACTGGAGAAGGAGAGATGTTCAAGGAAGAGCCGGAAGACGACGAATTCGAATCAGAGTCGGAGTCGGAGTCAGAGTCAGAGTCTAGAGAAGTCATTAGAGAGTCTACTCCTGTCGTCACCCCCACTCCTTTCGTTTCTCCTAGCTTACTTTCAAGTAGTCACGAGTAGTTCGGGAAATGCCCCAACTATCGTTTCCTTTGCCGCCACCGACCATGGATCGTTGGCTTCTTTGTTTCAACTTTACTCAAATCTTAATATAAATAAATCGGGTTCTCGCTTACTCTTTGCGTTATCTTGAGTGCAATTCTGTTTATGATGATACTGAGGATGACCAAAACCCGGACTTGACCGAAATACCTCCCTACGTAGCCAAAGAAATACTACGGGAAAGGGAAGGGGGACCGAAGGTGAGGACACCGAACCCATCAATGTAGGAACTGAACTAGAACCCAAAGAACTTAGGATAGGGACTACCTTGAGCTCTACCGAACGGGCCGACTTCATAGACCTCCTAAATGAATTCAAAGACGTTTTCGCTTGGTCCTACAAAGACATGCCAGGGATCGACAGGGACATTGCCGAACATAGAATTCCGATTAAGCCAGGTTTCAAGCCTGTAAAACAGAAGCTTCGACGGACGAGAACAGAATGGGCCCTAAAGATCAAGGAAGAAGTTGATAAGCAATTCAAAGCCGGGTTCATCAAAGTTTCCGAGTATTCTGACTGGGTGGCTAACATAGTACCCGTACCCAAAAAGGATGGGAGAATCCGAGTTTGTGTTGACTTTAGAGATTTGAACAAAGCAAGTCCGAAAGATGACTTTCCTCTACCTCACATCGACATATTGGTGGACAATACTGCAGACCACGCATTACTATCCTTCATGGATGGATATGCGGGTTATAACCAAATCAAAATGGCCATGGAAGACATGCACAAGACCGCGTTCGTCACCCAATGGGGAACCTATTGCTATACAGTAATGCCGTTCGGATTGATCAACGCCGGAGCTACATACCAACGCACCGCAACTACACTCTTACATGACATGATGCACAAAGAAGTTGAGGTATACGTAGATGACATGATCGTCAAATCCAAAGAGAGAGAGGGACATATTGCGAACCTTCGCAAGTTCTTCGCAAGGCTACGAAAGTACAACATGAGACTCAATCCTCAGAAATGCACATTTGGGGTAACGTCTGGCAAACTCCTAGGATACGTCGTTAGCCAACGAGGTATAGAAATAGATCCCTCGAAAATCAAAGCTCTGATTGAAATGCCACAACCTCAAACAGAGAAAGAAGTCAGAGGATTCCTGGGAAAAGTTCAATACATAAGTCGATTCATATCGAAACTTACGATGATTTGCGAGCCTATCTTCAAGAAACTTAAGAAGACAGACCACACCATGTGGGACGATGACTGTCAAAAGGCGTTCGACCGAATCAAGGAGATATTAGCTAAACCACCAGTGCTCATGCCACCGCAACCAGATCAACCTCTTGGTTTGTATCTCACAGTAACTGAAACTGCCATGGGTGCTATGCTAGCTCAAACCGTAGGAAGTGAAGAAAGAGCTATTTACTACCTAAGTAAGAAGTTCTTGGAATACGAGTGCAAGTACTCACAACTCGAAAAGACATGCCTCGCTCTTGTGTGGGCAACAAAGAAGCTACGCCACTACATGCTTAGCTACTCCGTCAAAATATTCTCCAAGATGGATCCAGTCAAATACCTCTTCGAGAAACCTGTCCTCAATGGACGCCTAGCAAGATGGACCATGATGCTCTCAGAATTTGACCTCAAATACGTGCCACTAAAAGTAATAAAGGGTCGCGCCGTCGCCGAATTCTTCGCAGAAAATCCCATCAACGACGCACAAGCCATAGACACTTGGTCATTTCCCGACGAGGATATACTTCAAACAGATGTAGACTCCTGGGACCTATACTTTGATGGAGCATCAAACCTAAGAGGATTTGGGATAGGAGTGTTGCTCATTTCTCCTGAAGGTGAGCATACACCGATCGCTGTCAAACTCGACTTCGAGGTGACAAACAACGCCGCAGAGCATGAGGCTTGTTTAATTGGACTACAAGCGGCAGTAAGCTTAGGCATCAAAAACCTCCGAGTGCATGGAGATTCGTCACTAATCATCAACCAAGTTACAGGATCCTGGAAAATCCGAAGCGAAAGCCTAGCACCCTATCAAGCTAGGATTGACCAAGTCGCTCAATTCTTTGATCACGTAACCTACTTGCACCTACCTCGAGAGGAAAATCAATTTGCAGACGCTCTTGCGAAACTTGCATCTTTGATAAGTATACCAGATTACATGATGGAAATGCCTTTGTGTATCGAACGACGGTCGAGCCGCTTATGTCCATCAAATTACCGATGAAGAAGAAATCGCACAGAGAACCCCGGTTCCAAGCAATCCTGAACTTCAAGCTCAATGGTACCTATCCACCGGATATGGATAAGAGGGGACAACGAGCTATACGCCTACTAGCTTCACAATACGTCCTCATGCAAGGAGAATTATACAAAAGAACACCTCTTGGTGTAGTCCTGCGTTGCCTTGATCATTCACAGGCACGAAAGGTGATGGAAGAAGTCCACGATGGAGAGTGCGGTCCTCATATGAGTGGACCTATGATGGCAAAGAAAGTCACACGTCTAGGGTACTATTGGACCACAATGGAATCCGATTGCATCAAATATGTGAGGCATTGCCACAATTGCCAAATCTTCGGGAATGTACATGTCCCTCCTTCGTTGCTCTATACGATGACATCTCCTTGGCCATTCTCCGCGTGGGAATTGACATAATTGGGAAAATAACCCCAGCAGAAACAGAGGTCACTGTTTCATCCTAGTAGCAATTGACTACTTCACCAAATGGGTAGAAGCGGCTTCCTACACCGCTCTTACGGCCAAAAATGTAGCCAAATTCATACAAAATAACATCATCTCGCCGATATGGTTGCCCACATGAAATCATCGGCGATAATGGGTCCCACTTCCAAGCCGAAACCGAACAATTGCTAGCCAAGTACAAGATCAAGCACCATCACTCATCGCCCTATAGACCACAGACTAACGGCGCGGTAGAAGCGGCTAACAAGAATGTCGTCACAATCCTCAAGAAAATGACTGACAATTATCGAGATTGGCCAAGCAAAATACCCTTCGCTTTGTGGGGGTATCGAACATCCGTCGGGGCGCCCACCGGGGCCACTCCTTTCTATTTGACCTACGGCATGGAAGCCGTACAACCAATCGAGCTAGAAATACCATCCTTACGTATTCTACTCGAAAGTCAAATCCACTGGCCGATTGGAAGAGGGATAGGTATGAAGAACTCATCCTCCTGGATGAACGCAGGCTTCGTGCCTTACATAATGTCCAAACATATCAAGCACGTATCAAACGAGCTTTCAACAAAAGGGTTAGGCCAAGAAACATCAAAGAAGGAGATTTAGTTCTCAAATCGGTCAGAGCTCTTTTACCTGTCGACCCAAGGGGAAAATTCAAACCTAACTGGGCCGGACCATATCTAGTCAAATCAATACTCCCAGGGGGTGCGGTTAGGACCACAGACCTAGATGGGAATGAGTTTTCAAACCCCACAAATCTCGACCAACTGAAACGGTACTATGCCTAGGATAGAACAGAAACGCGCCTCGCGTAAACCTACGTGTCGCTCTTGCGGCACTAAATAAACGGCCCCCCCCGCCCATCTCGAATGTCACTTTGTGCTCTTGCATCTTGGCAAACTTGTCATCCTCATATCATCAAACAAACTAAATTCGCACCTCCCGAGTAAGCAAAAGCTCATGCTTATTTTCTATGTTCATTACAAGCTCCTGCTTCGAACAATTATTCTTTTACATTTACTCGAACTACGCACAAGGGTTTGATTTCGCTTTTTAAGTGAATACGTAGGCAATCCTTCACGGGATTCAACCCACCATTTTATTTAAAATGTAAATAGAAGGACATTTGCATTGCATTTGAAATTCAACAAGAATAATTAAAAGAAAATAACAACGGTTTCATAACCACTTAACCTTTTCATTCAATTTCTAATAATAATAATATGGCAAATAATAAAAGTAGACTAGGCTAGGATTCTAAAAATCCCTCCTTTTATTACAACAATAATAATAATAATCAAATAATAATAAGACTTGGGCTATTCCTCCATCTTTCCCTTGCCCTTGTCATTCTTGTCATATTTCTGGTCACGACCTCGAGCCGGACGCTCTTGCACCACTTCAGACCTAATCACCAACGGTCTTTCTCGAGGCCTGACTCTTCCGTTCTTGCCAACCACCGTCTCTGCGACAGGAGTAGTCTTCGATTTCTTCGAAGGATGAATGACTTGAAAGCCGGCTTCTTCTTCTCCTTCTTCGGTCGATGCTTCTCCTTCTCTTTCTCTCCTTCGCGCACCTTGTAGTCAACGGGCTCACGCTTCCTCGCCTCTTTCGCGCTCTTCCGAAGTTGCGGCCTTCCTCCATCTCAGATAAGAATCCGACACCCACAAGGCATTGGAGGAGAAACTCAAGAACCACATGTTTCTTTGGGCCCACTTCATAGCCCACTCTCTTCGGCTCTCGGTAGTCAATGCCATGGCATCTGCATGGGACGGTGTCAAGCCTAGGAATCATCTGTTTCAACCCGACTTGCCTCATCAACCTCTCAGGAAAGATGCATACCATAAACTCCAATCCAGGGATGCGCACGGACCTAGTAGGATCCAAAGAAGACACTCCAAAGGATGACTTGAGATGCCACCACGGTACAATCCACCGATCAAAGGGCCATCGTCATTCTTGACTTGTTCTTCCAATAGTCACGACCGGGTGAAGTCCACCATGTACAACCTCGTCCTCATCGAAATCATACGGGCATGATAGGAAAGTGCATGAACCGGGGGCTCGAGCAATCGGAGCCGTTCCATAAGCCAAACCTACCAAAACAATATTAGACACCCGAAAAAAAAAAAAAAAAAAAAAAAAAAAAAAAAAAAAAAAAAAAAAAAAAAAAAAAAAGGTGTCTTTTACCTGTAAGATGACGGGACTCCCCAAGAATGGAAGATCGCGATTAGACTTCCCGTTATCCAAGCCCAAGATAATCTCCCTAAACACAAGCAAGTGGGCTCTGCCCGCGCGACTCCATTTGCTCAACAAGACCCAATAGGCGGGGATCACCTCTCAAATCTTCATCAACATGTCCCTGAAAGACGTAAACATGCAGCAAACAGAATCCAAATGCTCTCCTCCTAGCAACATAAGAGACAGTAGGGTCGGCCCTGTTGATGAATCGATCCATAAAATCCAACATCCGCACGCCTTTCGGAGTAACAAGACGATCTACCTCAAGCCTAGTAAGTCCAAGCAAGTCTCTAAACTTGCTCTTATACCCTTGTGAAGTGGAGGGGATGGCGGGTAAATGTTCGGGTCCCACCCGCCAATAGCGACAATTTCCTCCTAGGAAAAGGACAAATATCACCTCCTGGGAACGCGAAAACATGATAATTTGGATCCCAATAATCAAGACAAGCATCCAAGAACGGCTTTACTACCTTAATGAGTTTCAAACTCAACAAAGACCCAAGGTTGTAAGCACCCATGTCATGTTTCTCAATATTCGAAAACTCGTTAGTCCATTCCTTCAAGCGAATTTCTAGGGTATTCATGATGATAATTTTCTCTTGAAAATTTATGGGGAGTTTTATATGTGAATCAACGAAGAAGAGACGGAAGAATTGTATGATTTAAAGCTTCATCGACGCTTCTATTTATACTAATTCTTTGTTTCCAAAAATCATCCGAACCGACACTGCTTGGGAACAGCGCGCGCACTGGCGCCTCTTCAAAGGGACGCACTCTTGCTGCGCGCTCTTCCCTAGCATCACTTCTGTGATTTCCGTGTTTGGATCTTTCCTAATTCTATAAGCGAATAATTTCCTATTCCTACGGGATTTTATTTTGGTAAATCCGCGAAATTTACCATGGTTCAGGTTTCCTTGATCCAGGAACGCGCATTTCGAGGCGACGTCAACATTTTCGGCCATTTTTTTTTTTTTTATATTTAGTTCTCATTTTAATTCCTTTTTTTAATTCTTACTTTTTTCATTTTCACTTTTATTTAGTCATTTCATTTCTATTTTCTTCATTTTCTAACTTATATATTTCTTTTTTTCTTTTTTTTGCGGGGGTAACCCTCCCTACCGTCCGGTCATTTCCGACAAAATTTTTGCATTTTCGCGTTCTTTTCGAGTCTCATTTTTTTGCACTAATCAAAGGCCTTATGCGTATATAAAAATGTAAATGAATGTGTTTTTTCTATGTAAATTTCGAAAAGATGACGGTACAAACCGTTGTCTACCAAACTTGTCCGAAAGCTAACTGCAGGTACAAGCAACACAACCCAACCAAAAAAGGCACTCAGGCCGTCGTATATACAACAAAAAGCAAATGTACAAGCAATCGGGGCTTCGCCCCAAACAAGTCCAGATGTGCAATCGGGGCTTCGCCCAAACAAATCCAAGTCTAAATAACCGGGGCTTCGCCAAACAAAATCCAAAAATGTTCAAAATCAAGACTACAAAAACCACGCAGACTCATCGCTGAGCACCCTCCAACTCGGCAACCCTCGCCATAAGAGCGGCGATCTCGGCATCCCGAAACTCGAGCTCCCTCGACAAACGAGCCGTCTCCTCCCGGATCAAGCTAACTCTCGCTCCGACTCACGATCGGCCCGAGAACAAGAAAGAAATTGGCTCATGTCAATCGATTCAAATAAAACAAAATAAAAAAAAAAGAAATCAATCAAAAGAGATCAAATAAGGTTCATACCTGACGACCTCGACCACCGACGAGTGCCTCGATGGCGGTAGCTCGCAACCGGTTGGCCACCCTCCATAGTGCCACGAACCGAGATGGCGCGACTGCGTTTTCAAAGAAATTCTCAAAGAAATTGAACAAGTTTAATCCAATGTGTTCTTACGCAAAAGGTGAATAAGCCGAGGCTCACCCTCCGAATCGATCTTCCCGATCGTCGAGGCCGGATCCGTCACGCCCACGTCAAAATCACGCAACTCGGAGATCGTCGTCCTCCCGGTCGCGTCGGTGTACTCGAGAGTCTCGGGATACACTGGGGGCTCGATGCCCGCCGCCTCAACCTCCTGCAAAGACAAACGACTCTCATTAATCGGTGATCTTTCATCGAAATTCCCAAAGTCAATCAAAGAGAAATAAAAGGATACTCACCACTACTGGCCAGTACGCCAACCTCCCGTAAAGGAATGCCGAGTAGTCCTCACCAGGCAGAAGGAGGTCGTCACCACCGCACCGCCAAATCCGCCTCCCTCTCGGCCTCGGAAGGCTCCCTGAACATCGTCCTAGGAGGATCAACAGGAACCGTCAACGCGCCCCGAGAGCACTGACGAGCCAAACGCTCGCCTAAGTACCACACCGGACCCATCGACGTCCACAACAACAGCCGACTCGGGCTCCTAGGTCGAAGGACCTCAGCAACAAAAGGAGGTGCCTCGGCATACTCCGCCCAAGGTCTGGGCACCCACTGCAACAAGATAAAGACAGAGATCATTCCTGTGATCAGATGAAAGTACAAGAGATATAAATGCATACAAACGGGATACTCACGCTGCTCAGCTGGAGGGCGTTCACATCCCGCCGGTAGACATTGTGAGAAGAACGCTTGCTCTTCGTCCGGCACATGACCCAATCCCTCACCACGGGATAGGCCCTCTCCAACGGCTCCGTCCTCTTGGGCGCGAGGCCCGGGAAGTAAGAGTACACCCACGCCTGTAAAACGGAATAGTCAATGACGATCTTTCGATCTTTGATGAAAGAAAGGAATTTATTTTGGTCCAAAGGAAGGTTCATACCTCCAACAATAGCCCAGGTCCGACAAATACCGGGAGAAGTCCCCTTCTCCATCAACTCCGGACGAACCATGGCCCTCATAAAGCGGATGAGGACCGCAAAACCAAGCATGACCCAATCCCAACGCCCTAGGGAGCTCGGTCGGCAAGAAATGGAAGAAGCTTCGTCGACAACCTCTCACCCTTGTCTCCGAGGTAAATCGAAGACAAGAACCACCAAAGCCACGAGGCAGGCCCTCTCGCTCACCTGTACAAGGAGGAGGAACCGTCTCCCTCCCGTCGATCACCACCGATGCCGGGGTCTTCCCCGCGAAGTAATCTCGAACATAGGTACTGGGTACCAAACCCGGCACCGCAACAGCCTTCGGCGACAGGTTCCAGCCGATCAACCTCCTCGCCTCGGCCGAATCCGCTCTCATGCCGCCTCCGGCCACACCATCTCCTCGATCCCCGCACGGCACCAAATCATGCCGTAATCCTCCAAGGTGACTCCCACCTCACCAAAAGGCAGGTGAAACGTGGAAGTCGTATCCCAAAACCGATCCAAGAAAGCGCGGACCAGGCTAAGGTTGGCCCGCAACTTCCTCTTCACGATATCCCTCCGGACTCGAACCAGGGACCGAACGCTCCACGCTCGATCATGGCCCTCTCCTCCTCCGACAGCCGCTCGTAGTGCTCCATCGCCGTCGTGTACCCCGAGAACGACCGGATATTCCCGGCCTCCTATTATGATTCGAAATAAAGCTATCTTTAGTTTTGAAATAAATTTGAAGGAAATTTGAACAAAAAACAGAAAGAGGATAAGTAATGAGTTAGGGAATTCCTATTTACCAAGCTCTTCACCGTCCTGTAGGACAAGTGACCCTCTGCAGCCCACACAAGGTGCCTACTCTCCCAGGTCTCAGCCCACGTGGGAGCTCCTCTCACCGACGACCCCCTCGTCCAAGGTGGGCCCGTCGCGGAATCTCCTCCTCCTCGGCGACCTCCTCCTCGGGAACCTCGTCTGCGCGGCCATCACCGCGTCGGTGAAAGCCTCGCTCCAAAGCCTCTCAACCGCACTGGCGTCTACCTCCATGGGAGTCCTCCCGGACGTGGAAGCATCATCACCTGCAGCATTAAAGCAAGTTTAGGCCGCGTCACGTGACGGCGAGCCTTTGATTAAGAAGTTTTCGAGCCTCCGGAGCCCTGGAAGCTATCCTTTCTGGCCATCCTTGGCCATATTCTCGCCAACTCAATCACTCATGTGACAAATTGGGTCAAGTCAAGTCAAAATCAAAGCCTAGTTCCGAGTTCGAGTCGAAAATTCGGCAGCATTTCGCTATAATGGCGGTTATGCCCTAGAAAGGTGCCCTGCAAAAGTTGTCACCAACCAAAATTCCGAGATGACAGGAAGTTTACCCATCACCCAAGGGTCCCAAATATCAAATTTCATCACGAATGGGCAATCCTAAGGCCGTTTTCGAAGCTATTTTCGATCTAGTCGTGAAACCGTCTCAAAATTCGCTCAAGGGCTCAAAACTCGATGAAAATTCAAAGTGAATACATGGTTATGTTCCTAACATTGCCTACTATCCATTTCTAGCATCAATTTGGCAAGACAAATCCATTTGGGGGAAAAGCCCCAAATTTTCGAGTAAATGGGTCGAAAACCCTAATGTTTGCGGCTCAAAATTCGACAAATACGGATGATTAATGCAAGATTAAAACACATACCTCGATTAGTCATATTTCAAGCAAGCTTTTGAATCCAACCTTGACGGAAATGGTGAAGATTTGAGAGAGAAATTGAAGAAAATAAGTTTCGAAATAATGAACATAAACCTTTCTGATTTCGCGTTTTTACGCAGAATTGCCAAATTGGGGAACAGACGCAGCAGGTGCTGCGCCTCTTCCAAGAGACGCAGCTCTTGCTGCGCCTCTTCCTTTTATTCCCTCCATACGAATTTTCAAAAATTCGTTGTGAGTTCGTTGTTTGTGGGCCCATCTTTGGTGCGCCTCTTCTTCGATGCTATTTTGACATTTTGGTCCATTTCGACGATTTTTCTTTCGTTCCGGCCCATGTTTATCCCAGCGCGACAATATTTTGCAGTATCGTCCAAACCCATTTTACCTCGCGCAGCAGTATTTTGCAGTATTGCTCAATTTATTTTACCTCGCGCAGTAGTATTTTGCAGTACTGCTCACTCGAAGTTTCTCCCCTGACGATCAAGATGTTCCTAGTCGTCAACATAATCAACCCAACGAGAGTTTGCTTGAGGACAGAGACAGGCAGATTCCCTAAAATTATCATTTTATTCCCCAACGAGAGTTTGCTTGAGGACAGAAACAGGCAGATTCCCCCAGGCGATCCTTCCTCCCTTCATATAATCCTTTATTTCTTCAGACACTTCAGAATAATCCTTTCAGTAATCTTTCAGATAACCCTCTTCAGATAACCCCCTTTCAGAGGATTATCCTTCAGCCTTCCTTCAGTGAGAGGTAGCCTTCAGAGTTAGCCTTCAGAAGTATTAAGAAGCTTCTTCAGAATCCCTGTGACCCCCCTAATGCCTTCAGACACCAAGTTATCTTCAGATCAAAGAGTTTTGCCGAAGCGTTTTCAGTTCCGCTTCACCCAGGGGTATATCAGGTATGGTTTCTTCTTATGGCTGGCGAGCTTCCTTACGTAGTCTAATGGACTTTAAACGACCCTCCCCGATAGTCGACAGACTCTAAAATGTTCCCGACGACAGTCCTTGGTTCGAGACCCCTTGAGCGCCTCGCGTCGCCATAGTCGTCAGGTTGTAATCTTCGATTGACCTGATGGCTATACTTTGACTTTCGCCTTGTCCAAGCCTCAGTCAAAGTGGGGGCTCTGTAGACACCTCGTTTCTGCACCCCTCGTAAACCACCCGGTGATGATTGGGCCGCATGTTTGATTCGCGGAACGATTAGTGACAGTTCGTAAGATTATCGTCAAGTGATTGCTCAAAAATTAATGTCAACCTCTTAGTTGTCATCTACGTGCCGATACGGTCGTTTTGGCGATAATTAGAGTACATTCGAGTCCGGGTCAAAAACCGTGTCCATTTTCTCGATAATCGTTAAATCCCGAGTCGAATGTTCTGGAATGTTCCGGATATTTCTATTCCATATTTCTCAAATTTTATCTTTTGGCAAATAATATCCCGTAATATTCAAAAGATAATCGAATCAAATCCGTCCTACCATAACTTAAACACGGAAATATTTCTTAAACAGAGGAAACCTCCGGGAATAGACGCAAGACAGTCTGCGCCTCTTCCAAGAGACGCAGTGGGCGCTGCGCCTCTTCCCAAGCCCTTCTTTGCATGATTTACGTATCTTTTTTATATCTTTCCGAGATTCACTTCCAAAGAGTCTCCGAAACCCTATTCCTCCGTGTGATTAGTATAAATAGGAGCTTTCGTTCCTCATATTTCTCACGCGAGTGTCCGCCCTTCTCTTCTCCCTTTGCATTCTAGACTTCGTTCTTACTAATTGGCGCCTACGTGCTTGAACCTTCGACCACGTAAGCTCGGATCCTTCCGGGTACCAGCCTCTCCGTTGCATGACCGACCAATTTGACCACTACACTCAATCAATCTAATTAATCAACTTGTTAAATCGTTTTCCTCTTACGAGGGCACTCTTTCCTTGCATTCGCGTCGAGCATCACTAATCGATTTTCTTAGTTCTTCTCGTTCCGTCAACATGTAAGTCTGAGGGTGTATTAATCTCTCCTTTTATTTATTGTATTTTACTTTATCGTATCACCATTGTAAGATTTATGTCGAAAACATCTAATTAAAACCGATTTCTAAAACCGTCTTTAAAACCCCTTTTACGGATTTCCGAGATGACGAAGAAGAAAGGACGCAGAATCGCTGCGCCTCTTCGAAGGAGCGCGGCACCTGCTGCGCCTCTTCGTGAGGCTGCCGCAGTTCCTGCTTATTTTCTTCTTCCTTCGTCTTCTGTCATTCGTCAATTATTTTGTTTATATTCGTTTGTTTGTTATTAATCCATCATATTAGCATATAATTCATATGTATATTTATTATTCATCATTAACATGTTTAATTGTTCCGACTTAAATCCTAAATAATCAATATTTACGGGTTTTCGTCATTAATATTCAAACCCGAGTTTTAGAAATTCAATTTCGTTCATGTTGAGTTTCTGAGATTCGTCATTGATATATTTGCATCCATGCTCGTCATCATTCGTCATGTTTAGTCTAGTTAATTGTTTAGTTTGTCCCATCCACCGATGTCACTAATTAATTGTTCATTAACATCGACCCTTCACATAATTAATCCGCTTAATCCATCTAAATTCCATGTTTTACTGTTTTTATGACTTTAATCATATGTAAATAATCTGCTAATCACTTTCATCCGAGTAATTATTATCAATCAATCCTTAAAATTCATCAATTAACATTAATGGTTTGCAGTTCCGGCTTCACAGCCAGAACTCACCTTTGGAACAGACGCAGCAACTGCTGCGCCTCTTCCAAAGGGCGCAGTGCCTGCTGCGCCTGTTCCAGGATGAGTTCTGTCCCTGAACTCCTTTCTGCCTCGACCTAGTTTATTTAGTTTACGTAATTAATCAACTATTAACCGTATTATCACCTTCTGACTTGTTCGTATTTCTTTCGTATTTATTTTCTTATTTCTTTTATTTCTTTTTCTCAAATCATCCGTTTTAAAGGTATTTTCGACATAAATCGCCTATCCCAATGTAATTATTGTAATTTCCATTATTGTAATTTATAATTATTGTATTTCTTTTATTGCTTGTATGTTTTCACATGTAATTGAACTTAAATCCAACTTCGACCCAATTGTTTGCTAACTAATTGTTTACCGACTTAGTTAATTCTCACATGCTAGGATTAATCTAATGGATGTTGCATTGCATGCATATAGCCGACAGTATATCAAGTACAAATAAACTCCCTAATCATTAGTAGAGGCCGCTATCGAGGCGGGCGGGATTAGGTGTTCGATCAAAAGAGCTTCCTAATACGTACCCTCACCCCTTACTCCAGATCTCCGTGAGCACCCGTGTTCATTGGCATCCACGAGAGTCATTCTAGACATAGAATGCTAAGGGTAACGATTGCTTAGTGTTCATGTCACTACTTTGTGTCTTGACATGACACGAGGTATTCGAACGGTTCCAATTTCCCATAAAAATTGGTGGCGACTCCTTACAAAATGCAAACGCTTGTTTGTTTCCGAGCTCCCCTCGTCCCAAGCGCCCCCGTGGGCGGCCCGCTGTCCACAGCGTCCCTTTGAAGAGGCGCAGCAGGTGCTGCGCCTATTCCCAAGTTGCTCTATTCTTGCAGATTTTTGGAAACAGAAATTAGTATAAATAGAAACGTCGATGGAGCTTTTATTCACACAATTCTTCCGTCTCTGCTTCGTCTAATTTCATAAAATTCTCAAAATAATCTTTTCATCATGAATACTTTGGAGATTCGCTTGAAGGAATGGACCAACGAATTTTCGAACATGGAGAAACATGATATGGGTGCTTATAATTTTGGGCCTTTGTTGAGTTTAAAACTCATCAAGATTGTTAAACCGTTCTTGGATGCTTGTCTTGACTATTGGGACCCGAATTACCATGTTTTTGCGTTCCCTGGAGGTGATATTTGCCCATTTCCCGAAGAAATTGCTGCTATTGGTGGGTGGGATCCCGAACACTTGCATGCCATTCCTTCTACTTTGCAAGGGTACAAAAGCAAATTTAGAGACTTGCTTGGGTTGACTAGACTCGAGGTGGACCGTCTAGTGACTTCGAAGGGAGTGCGAATGTTGGACTTCATAGATCGATTCATCAACAGGGCCGACCCCACCGTTTCTCATGTTTCTAGGCGGAGGGCATTTGGCTTTTGCTTGTTACATGTGTATGTTTTCCAAGGGCATGTTGATGAAGAGTTGAGAGATGATCCCCGTCTTCTGGGCCTTGTTGAGCAAATGGAGCTGCGCAGGAGCCCAGCTTGTTTATGCTTAGGAGAGATTCTTTTGGGCTTGGATAATAGGAAAGCCAACCGTGACCTACCGTATTTGGGAAGTCCCGTGATTCTGCAGGTAACAGACACATTTTCTCTTTTTTCTTTTTTTTTGTTTTCGTTTTTTTTTGTTTTTTCGTTTTCTTTTTTTTCGTTTTTTTTTGTTTTTTTTTTGTTTTTTTTTGATGTCTAATACCTGCTTTTGGTAGGTTTGGCTTATGGAACGGCTCTGATTGATCGAGCCCCCAGTTCATGTTCCTTCCTATCATGCTCGTTCAATTGCGATGAGGACTAGGCTTTACATGGTGGATTTCACCCGAGTCTGCAATTATTGGGAGAACAAACTGAAGAGCGATGATGGTCCCTTGATTAGGTGGATTGTGCCGTGGTGGCACCTCAAATCTGTCACTGGAGTGTCTTCCTTGGATCCTACTCGGTCCGTGCGTATTCCTGGATTGGAGTTTATGGTGTGCATCTTCCCGGAAAGGCTGATGAGACAAGTTGGGCTGAAACAGACGATCCCGAAGCTGGATACCGTCCCGCAGACTGCTATGGCACTTACTACAGAGAGCCGGAGGGAATGGGCCATTAAATGGGCCCAAAGAAACATGTGGTTCTTGAATTTCTCCGCTAATGCCTTATGGGTGTCGGATTCTTATCTGCGATGGAGAAAGGCTACTATTCCGGAAGAGCACGAGAGATTGAGGAAGCGCGAGCCCATTGACTACAAGGTGCGCGAGGTAGAGAAATAAAAAGAGAAGCATCTGACAGAAGGAGAAGAAGAAGCCGGGCTTCGAGTTATTCATCCTTCGAAGAAGCCGAAGATGTCTCCTGTCGTGGAAATGGTGATTGGCAAGAATGGAAAGTCTAGGCCTCGAGAAAGACCTTTGGTGATTAGGTCTGAGGTGGCGCAAGAGCGTCCGGCTCGAGGTCGTGACAAGAAGTATGACAAGAATGACAAGGGCAAGGGAAAGATGGAGGAATAGCCTGAGTCTTTATTTATTATTTGATTATTATTATTATTTATTGTTGTAATAAAAGGTGGGGTTTTTAGAATCCTAGCCTATTCTATTTTTATTATGTAGCGTACTATTATTATTAGAATGAATGAAATAAAAAAAGGTTAAATGGTTATGAAACCGTTGTGATTTTCTATTTATTATTCTTGTCGAATTCCAAATGTAATGCAAATGTCCTTCTATTTACATTTTAAATATAATGGGTTGTATCCTGTGAAGGATTGCCTACGTATTCACTTAAAAAAATGAAATCAAACCCTTGCGCGTAGTTCGAGTAAATGTAAAAGAATAATTGTTCTAAGCAAGAGCTTTTAATGAACTTAGAAAATAAGCATGAGCTTTTTGCTTACTCTGGAGGTGCAAATTTAGTTTATTTGATGATACGAGGATGATAAATTTGTCAAAATACAAGAGTACAGTGACATTAGCTTATTTTAGCTTGGCCAGGGGCCGTTTATTTAGTGTCACAAGAGCGACACGTGGGGTTACGCGAGGCGCGTTTTTGTCCCTATCCTAGGCATAGTACCGTTTTAGTTGGTCAAGGTTTGTTGGGTTTGAAAACTCATTCCCATCTAGGTCAGTGATTCTAACCGCACCCCCTGGGAGTATGGATTTGACTGGAAATGGTCCGGCCCAATTAGCTTTGAATTTTCCCCGTGGGTCAACAGGTAGAAGAGCTCTAACCGATTTAAGTACTTAGTCTCCCTCCTTGGTGTTCCTTGGCCTAACCCTTTTGTTGAAAGCTCGTTTGATACGTGCTTGATATGTTTGGACATTATGTAAGGCGCGTAGCCTACATTCATCCAGGAGGATGAGTTCTTCATATCTATCCCTCTTCCAATCGGCTTCCGGGATTTGACTTTTGAGTAAGATAAGCAAGGATGGTATCTCTAGCTCGACTGGTTGTACAGCTTCCATGCCGTAGGTCAAATAGAAAGGAGTAGCCCCAGTGGGCGTCCTAACAGATGTACGATACCCCCACAAAGCAAAGGGTATCTTGCTTGGCCAATCTCTATAGTTGTCAATCATTTTCTTGAGAATCGTGACAACATTCTTGCTTGCCGCCTCTACCGCGCCGTTAGTCTGTGGTCTATAGGGCGAAGAGTGATGATGCCTAATCTTGTACTTGGCTAGCAATTGCTCGGTCTCAGCTTGGAAATGTGATCCATTATCACTAATGATCTCATGCGGGCAACCGTATCGACAGATGATGTTGTTTTGTATGAACTTTGCCACGTTTTTAGCCATGAGACTGGTGTAGGAAGCCGCTTCTGCCCATTTGGTGAAATAGTCGATTGCCACTAGGATGAAGCAGCGGCCTCCTGTTCCGGCTGGGGTTATCTTCCCGATTATGTCAATTCCCCAGGCGGAAAATGGCCAAGGAGATGTCATTGTATAGAGCAATGAAGGAGGGACGTGTTGTATATTCCCGAAGATTTGGTAATTGTGGCAATGTCTCACGTATTTGATGCAATTGGATTCCATTGTGGTCCAATAATACCCCAAACGTATGATTTTATTTGCCATCATGGGCCCACTCATGTGAGGACCGCATTCTCCGTCATGGACTTCTTCCATCACTTTTCGTGCCTGTGACTGATCAAGGCAACGTAGGATTACACCAAGAGGTGTCCTTTTGTATAACTCTCCTTGCATGAGAACATATTGGGAAGCTAGTAGGCGTATAGCACGTTGTCCCCTCTTATCCATATCGGGTGGATAGGTACCATTGAGCTTAAAATTCAGGATTGCTTGGAACCAGGGTTCCTGCGCGATCTCCTCTTCATCGGTGATTTGTTGGATATAAGCCGGCTCTGATCGTCGTTCGATGCACAAAGGCATTTCCACCATGTGATATGGCATATTAATCAAAGATGCAAGTTTCGCAAGAGCGTCTGCAAATTGATTTTCCTCCCGAGGTAGGTGTAGGTATGTCACGTGATCAAAGAATTGGGCAACTTGGTCTATTCTGGCTTGATAAGGTGCGAGGCTTTCGCTTCGAATTTTCCAAGATCCTGTAACTTGGTTGATGATCAAGGGTGAATCTCCATGTACTCGGAGGTTTTTAATGCCTAAGCTCACTGCCGCTTGTAGTCCGATGAGACAAGCTTCGTATTCTCGCAAAGATTGTTTGTCACCTCGAAGTCGAGTTTGACAGCAATTGGTGTATGCTCGCCTTCAGGAGAAATGAGCAACACTCCTATTCCAAATCCTCTCAAGTTTGATGCTCCATCAAAGTAAAGGTCCCAGGAATCTACATCAGTTTAGAGTATATCCTCGTCTGGAAATGACCAAGTGTCTATTGTTTGTGCGTCATTGATGGGATTTTCTTCGAAGAATTCGGCGACGACGCGACCTTTTATAACTTTCAGTGGCACGTATTTGAGGTCAAATTCTGAGAGCATCAGAGTCGATCTTGCTAGGCGTCCGTTGATGACGGGTTTCTCGAAGAGGTATTTGACTGGATCCATTTTGGAGTATATTTTGATGGAGTAGCTAAGCATGTAATGGCGTAGCTTCTTCGTTTCCCACACAAGAGCGAGGCATGTCTTTTCGAGTTGTGAGTATTTGCACTCGTATTCCAAGAACTTCTTACTAAGGTAGTAGATAGCTCTTTCTTCATTTCCTATAGTTTGAGCCAGCATGGCACCCATGGCTGTGTCGGTTACTGTGAGATATAAACCAAGAGGTTGATCTCGTTGCGGTGGCATGAGCACTGGTGGTTTAGCCAATATCTCTTTGATTCGGTCAAATGCCTTTCGACAATCATCATCCCACATGGTGTGGTCCATTTTCTTGAGTTTCTTGAAGATAGGCTCACAAATCATTGTAAGTTTTGATATGAATCGACTTATATATTGCACTTTTCCCAGGAATCCTCTGACTTCTTTTTCTGTTTGAGGTTGTGGCATTTCGATCAGAGCTTTGATCTTTGAAGGGTCTATTTCTATACCTCGTTGGCTAACGACGTATCCTAGGAGTTTGCCAGATGTTACTCCGAATGTGCATTTCTGAGGATTGAGCCTCATATTGTACTTTTGTAGTCTTGTGAAAAATTTGCGAAGGTTCGCAATATGCCCTTCTCTATCCTTGGACTTGACAATCATGTCGTCTACGTATACCTTAACTTCTTTGTGCATCATGTCATATAAGAGTGTAGTTGTGGTGCGTTGATATGTAGCTCCGGCGTTGATCAATCCAAACGGCATGACCGTATAGCAATAAAATCGGCCTTTTCGGTAGAGCTCAAGGTAGTCCCTATCCTAAGTTCTTGGGGTTCTAGTTCGGTTCCTACGTTGATGGGTTCGGTGTCCTCTATTACTAGTCCCCCTTCCCCTTCCTGTAGTATTTCTTTGGCTACGTAGGGAGGTATTTCGATCGAGTCTGGGTCTTGGTCATCCTCAGTATCATCGTAAACAGAATTGCACTCAAGATAACACAAAGAGTAAGCAGGATCTGATTTATTCATATTAAAATTTGAGTAGAGTTGAAACAAAGAAGCCAACTCGATCCATGGTCGGTCTTGGCAAAGGGACAATGGTTGGGACATTTCCCGAACTACTGTGACTACTCGAGGCTAAGCTAGGAGAAACAAAGGGAGTGGGGATGACGACAGGAGGAGACTCTCTAATGACTTCTCTAGACTCCAACTCTGACTCCGACTCCGACTCAAACTCATCGTCTTCTGGTTCTCCTTTGAACATCTCTCCTTCTCCAGTGGTGAGCTTGCAGAGTCTTCCTTGATTGTTTGTCCACTTGATTGATTTTCTCCGTCCTTTCTGCTGACTTGCGTTGGTTTTTGTGATTAACGCGGTGGGGTTGAAGCGATCGTCTTGAAGTATCATGGTAATGATCTCATCCTGCGCGGCCCTAACAAATCGATCTTCTCCGAACAATAGGCTAACCGCTTGTTCGTCTAAGCAAGGTGCTTGACGGGCTTTGACGGTAGAAACCGTCTCTGGAGGGATGAAGTAGCAATCGTGAAAGATCTCGATTCCGGCTAGCTTCCTCTCGAGATAATGCCAAAGCTCGGGAAATCCGTGAAAGAGTTCTAGGCTTCCTTTTTTAACAAAGTACCCATTTAAAGTAGGGAGATAGGGTCGCATTTGGACTCCTATGTGCTTGCGGTTTTGGACTTGAGCAAGCATTTCGAGAACCTCTTTTTTAGTGGGTTTGTACCCTAGTCCAAGTGGTATCCTCTTTGAGTTGCCTTCCTTATATGGTGCGAAAGTATTTCTTCGGGTAGGGTTTAAAGGCATTCCAGGGAAGTATCCCTGGGTTTTGAGTATGTGGTTGACCACCAAGTTGGAGTAGGGATCATAGTATAAGGGTGCCAACTCACTTTCTATGACACTTATGCTTTGGAAGCCCCCAAGTTCATATACAGGATCTACAAGGACTTGATTGTTCGACTGTTTTTCTATTATTGCCTTGATGGGTGACGAAGTGATCGTCACTACTTTGCCATTTAGCGGGATTTTGATCTTTTGATGAAGAGTGGATGTTACTGCTTTAGAAGCGTGAATCCAAGGCCTTCCTAGAAGTATGATGAAGGAAGCTTCGATGTCCACTATTTGGAAGTTAACCTTTCGCTCAATTGGCCCTGTGGCTATGGTTATGTTAGCAAGTCCTACCACCTTTCGTCGTGTACCATCATATGCACGCACACCTTGATTGGTAGGGGTCCAATCCGATTCTTTCATGCCTAGCTTGTATGCCGTTTTGAGGAGTATGACGTTGACCGCGGAGCCATCATCTACCAAGGTCATCGGCACGTTCTTCTTTAGACAAATTACAGTGATGTAAAGAGCTAAATTGTGACTAGCGCCAAAAGGTGGTAAATCTTCGTCTGAGAAAGTAATAGGATTACTTAGCTTTGGTGGTTCTTGGAAGACCAAGTTGACTACATCTTCGGGTGTCGAGTTATGTGCTACATTTAGTTTGGCCAAAGCTTGTAGTAAAGCTTGGCGATGTGGGAATGAGCTTGCTATTAATTGCCAGACTGAAAGATCAGCCTTCGTTTTCTGCAGTTGCTTGAGCAAATGGTCAGTAGAGTCCTCTTTGTTATCATTTGGTGTGACCATGTTGGTTGGACCGCTTTGAGCAATGCTTTGATATGGACGACCCGAACGAGTTAAGTGGTCCACATCTTGGTCTTCACAATTTTGGACTATTTCCTTGACTAGGGAGTTCTCAATGAGGTACTCGTCCTCGTCATCGTCGGCCCAAACCCCATTGATTGTAGCTAGTTTCCTCATTCTCATGATTTCATCCTCTAGTCGTATGATTTGGTCGACTAGTTTATCAACCATGGTGACTACCTCTTGCATAGTAGCGTCTTGAGAGAAGATTGGTGGCACATGTTCTTTGGGTGTTGCGTTGGGATCGCGTAGAGTTATCACCACATTTTCCAATTCCCACACTTGCCTATCTACACTCCTTGCCAATGTGATGAAGTCGGAAATGGTAGGGGAAATAGTAGAGTAGAAGTCTTCATTCTTGATGGCATGGATATCATTTTCGATTGGAGAAATGAGGTGTGAGCAATCTAAGGTAGATTCGTCACTTGTAATCACTAGAACTCCAAGAGGATTCTGAGTGTTGTTGGGTTTACCTCCCGGCGGTATTGGCAATCGACCATCTTCAATCATGTCTTGATGCACAGTTTTCAACTTGTAGCATTTTTCTGTGTCGCGCCCCTTGCCTCTATGGTATTCACAGTACGAGTTCTCGTCCCAGAATTTGGATTTCCTTTCGGGTTCGGGAGTAGGCCAATGGGTTGGAGTTTACCTTGCTTCATTAACCTTTTTAGAGCGTTGGAGTAAGTGTCCCAAAGATTTGTGAATTTCCTTGGTGGGGTACTTCTCTTGGATGGCTCGAGAAGGTTAACTTCGTCGGTCTTGCTAGTGGAGCCGTATGAACGACTTGTTGAGCCTTGATATCCTCGACCTATCATTTTGGACAAGAGTCCTTTACGGATGTCATCTTCAATCCTTGTCCCTAGTACGGTTAAATCCTTGAAAGTTTTGATATTTTGGTATCTCAAATGATTGGCATAGATGGGTTTGAGATTGTCCACAAACTTCTCCACAAGGGTAGCCTCATCTGGGCGTTCAACTAGTTGGGTACTAGTCTTCCTCCACCTACTTAAGAAGTCGGTGAATCCTTCTTTGTCATTTTGGGTAAGAACCTCTAGAGTGCGCATGTTAACTTGGATCTCGGCATTATCCGCATATTGTTTAGAAAACTCGATTGCAGCATCTTCCCAAGTAGCGACCTTCTTATGATCTAAGGAGTAGAACCATTGCTTCGGGATGGTGTCAAGAGATGAAGGAAAGATCTTTAAGAGCATATCGGGTTTGATGCCTTTGATAGACATATAATCCTTGAAGGCACTGATGTGGTTTAAAGGGTTCTCGTGCCCCTTGAATTTAGGGATATCCGTCATATTGAAGTTGGTTGGCAATTTGGAATTGACGGCCTCATACTTGCGATTGTTCTCCCTATAAATGTCATCCCCCTTAAGGTACATCAATTGCTCCTCTAAGTATTGGAGTCTTTTCTCAGCTACAGTCATCCCCATGAGAGGATTTTCATCCTTGGATTCATTCTCGGAGTCACCTATTACTTCACTTTCCTGAGGGGGCAATCTCCCCTCTACGGCATAGATCCGGCCCTCAATAGTCTCAAGGCGGTCATAGACTTGGTCTTGGGTAACTTGCATTTGGGCTAGCGCGCCTAGGATTCGATAATTACCATCTTGAAGTTGATGGAGGTTTGTTTCGCTGGATCCAGGCATCTTGAAAACTGGATAAGAGATCGGCAACGAATCAAAACACGATCGACCATTCTAACGCACTTGCTAAGAGAAGAAATGTTTTGACTCGTGAAGTGGGTGTGTGCCACTTGTGTTGAGTGAGCTTTGAAGAAAGACAAGGTTTTTGAAAATGTGTGTCCTAGTCAACTATAGTGTAGTTGTAGGAGTGGACTCAAAGTGAGGTTTTGAAGTGGGCTTGTGGCCCGAATTTTGACTCGACAAACGGACAGAGTTTTGACTGGGTTTTGCGCTAATTGAAGGCCTATTTCGAAATTTTTGATTTAAAAGAAGGGTTTTGATTTTTTGTAAAATCGTCATGGTTTTGTTTAGAAATGGTGATCACGTAAGGTACACACATTCATACAAGCATTATAACGGGATGCTGAGTGCATTTAAAAGGGTTTTGGTTTAAAGGGTGGGTTGCCATACCGAACCATCAAACCCGAAGTCTGTGGAGAGGCTCGTACCAAACAAGAGTAAGGCTGATTCCTAGTCCATTTCCTCAAGTAGTGAAGGCCCTTGATACAAACAAGAGTAAGCATCATGGTATGGATGACGTCAATCGCTATCCATCCTTAGGCCCAAATAAGAATTAGGACCGTTTAGACGGGACGATTGGTCGAATAGGTTGGGTTGGGCCTAGGAAGGCCGAATAAAACGATCTAGGAAGACCGAGTTATGAAAACCGACAATTGCCTTGTACAAACTATTCCCTAACCTTGTTCAAGTTTCACCCTTGCTACACGTAAGTGTATTTTCCCCAGCGGAGTCGCCAAACTGTGGATAGCGGGGTTGCCCACGGGGGCGCTTGGGAGGAAAGAGAAATAAGCGTTTGCATTTTTGTTGGAGTCGCCACCAATGTTTATGGGAAATTGGAACCGTTCGAATACCTCGTGTCATGTCAAGACAGAAAGTAAAGACATGAACACTAAGCAATCGTTACCCTTAGCATTCTATGTCTAGAATGACTCTCGTAGATGCCAATGAACACGGGTGCTCACGGAGATCTGGAGTAAGGGGTGAGGGTACGTATTAGGAAGCTCTTTTGATCGAACACCTAATCCCGCCCGCCTCGATAGCGGCCTCTACTAATGATTAGGGAAGTTATTCGTACTTGATATATCGTCGATTATATGCATGCAATGCAACATCCAAGTTTTAATCCTAACATGTGAGAATTAACTAAGTCGGTTTACACATAGTTTAGCATACAATTGGGTCGAAGTAGGATTTAATGTTCAATTACGTGTGAAGGCATACAAATAAATCATGCAAACGCGAAAATTACAATAATGAAAATTGCAATAGTGAAAATTACAATAATTACAACGGATTTATTGATTTATGTCGAAAATACCTTTAAAACGGATAATTTGAGAAAAAGAATAAAAGAAAGAATTAACGAACACAACAGAAGGTGGTAATACGATTAATAGTTGATTATACGTAGGCTAAATAAACTAAGTCAAGCAACAACGGAGTTCAGGGACAGAATTCAACCCGGAACAGGCGCAGCAGAGCTGCGTCCTTTGGAATAGGCGCAGCAGTTGCTGCGTTTGTTCCTGACCTGAATTCTGGCTGTGAAGCCGGAATTGCGTGTTGTTAATACTCGTCGGTAAATTTAATGATTGATTAAATTATTTACTCGGATGAAAGTGATTAATGGGTTATTTACATGTGATTAATGGGATTAATAATAAATAAACAAATTAATTAGTTTAAACATGACGAATTAATGATGGATTAATGGCGAACATGACAAAAGACAGATGAAAATATATCAAAGAAGTGAATTACAGAAACTCAATATGAACAAATCGAATCTCTACAACCCGGATTGAATTTAATGACAAAAACCCGCAAATATGAGATTATAAGGGATTTAAGTCGAATTTACGATGAATTAAACATGTTAATGAACGATAATTAATATACATGTGAAATATTATACTATTGTAACGAGGAATTAACAAAAAACAACGGAAGTAAATAAGAGAGAACGAATTACAGAGGAGGAAGGAAGAAGAATGGAAGCAGGAACTGCGACAGCCTCACGAAGAGGCGCAGCAGGTGCTGCGCTCCTTCGAAGAGGCGCAGCAGTTGCTGCGTCCTTTCTCGACGGTTATCTTCTGAAAATCCGCAAAAAGAGGTTTTGAACACGGTTTTAGAAATCGGTTTTAATGATATTTTCGACATAAATCTTACATTGATGATTACAAAAAGTAAATACAATAAATAAATAAGGATTATACACCCTCAGACTTACATGTTTGACGAAACGAGAAGGACTAAGATATCGATTAGTGATGCTCGACGCGAATGTAAAGAAAGTGCCCTCGTAAGAGGAAAACGATTAATTAATTAAGGTTGATTGATGTGGAGTTGGTCAAATTGGTCGGTCATGCAAACGAGGCCGATACTCAGAAGGATCCGAGCTTACGTGGTCGAATGTTCAAGCACGTAGACGCCAAAAAGTAAGAACAAAGGTCTAGAATGCAAAGGGAGAAGAGAAGGGCGGACACTCGCGTGAGAAATATGAGGAGCAAAGGCTCCTATTTATACTAATCACGTGAAGGAATTAGGGTTTCGGAGACTATTTGGAAGTGAATCTCGGAAAGATACAAAAAAGATACGAGAATTACGCAGAAAAGGACCTGGGAAGAGGCGCAGCAGCCACTGCGTCTCTTGGAAGAGGCGCAGCACCTGCTGCGTCTGTTCCCAAGGGGTTTCCTCCTGCGGAAGAAAGATTTCCGTGTTTAAGTTATGGTAGGACGGAATAATTTGGTTTTCCTTAATATCTTATGTGAATATTTCGGGAAATTTGTTTACCAAAGGATGAAAATTATGAAATAGAAATATCCGGAACATTCCAGAACATTTTGACTCGGGATTTAACGGTTATCAGAATATGAAGACGGTTTTAGGCCCGGGCTCCAAACGTACTCTAATTACTGTCAAAATGACCGTATCGGCACGTAGAAGACAACTGAGAGGTAGACATTAATATTTGAGCAATCACTTGACGATAGACTTACGAATTGTCACAAATCGTTCCGCATAGCAAACATGCGGCCCAATCATCACCGAGTGGTTTGCGAGAGGTGCAGAAATGAGGTATCTACATTATGTCTTACAAGTCTCATTGAAAAGATAGGTGATGGGTAAAAAAGGCAAGGATTCATAGGCTCGCATTTCATCAAACATAACATGTGCATAAGTTGAGATCACAACAAGCAAGCAAATAAACTATGAAAACATATTAATTTAAGCATGAATCATCCCCCATGTTGGTTTCCCCTAATTACCCATTAAACCTAGCTAAGGAAACTACTCACTCATTATCATGTTGAACATGCTAGCAAGGTTGTCAATCATACCAACAAAGTAAAACATGATGAATAAATAATGATAATTAACAATAATTAAAAAGGGATTAAGAGAATTATACCTACTAATGATTTCAATAATAAAGCAAGAATAATAGAAGTACTTGATGATTGATTAGAAGGTTGTCAATCTCCCAATAATAACCCAAATAATCTTCAATTATCCAAAATGAAAGATGAACAAAAGAGAGATTAAGGAAATGAGATTTGTATTAAGACTTGATTAAATGTTGTTTACAAGATTAAAGAGAGATTAGATTGATATAAACTACACTAGAGATTGCTAAGAAGAACATGATTATCTAATTAGACTAATGGGGTATTTATAGTGGGGATTAGGTACACAAATTAGGGTTTACTAATGGCTTAAATGACGATTAAGTCCTTGAGGAATCGCTCCTCTCAGAAAAATATGCGAGTCTCCTTTTTGCTAGTTTTTCCCGAGGTATGCGCATCCTTCATAGAACAAGTAGAAGTCGGATTAGCTGTCATACAATCCGAGCGTCCAGAGCACGAGACGGGCGGATTGTGGGTGTTTTGGACGAGCGGATTTGTGGGGTGGACGGGTGGATTGTGGTGGTTTTGGACGAGCGGCTTTCTGAGGAAGACGCTCGGATTGCTTGTCTTGGACGGCCGGATTGTGGGCAATCCGCTCGGATTGTAGATCAGCTTCTTCCTTTCTTCTTTTCTTCCTTTCTCTTACAATCCTTGAGGATTTCCTCGGGGATGCAAGGATCTTTTCTCATCATTGCCCATCTACTACAATATGTACAAAGGCCATCTAGTCTTGTCTTCTCTTTGATGCTTGGTCATTGAATTCAATCAATTTAGCTCCATTTGCCATGAAAATGCAAGGTTTGCACTCCTTTCCTACCAAGGGATCAAAACCTCAAGGAATATGCAAAACAAAGGACTAAAGATAATAAATGACCCAAATATGCACTAAAAAGCATGGGAACAAGGCTAATTCGGGGATTAAATATGCTCAAATTATGGTCACATCAAATATCCCCAAACCGAACCTTTGCTCGTCCCGAGTAAAGAGGTGATAAAGACTAGGACCGTTATTTAAACTAACCTAATAGCATAGCCGATATGAGATAATTAGCGGGTCTCACTCCGCCCCTTCAACTCACAACAAGACAACCATGAGGTAGGATGTCTTCTTGTAAGGCAAGGTGGGTCTTGCCAAAATGGCGACACATCCAAGCATTAAAGCACATAAAACAAGTAATGGATGCATCTACGAAAATGAATAGCCACTTTCCTCATCTAAGTGGTGGAAATTATCTACTAGGGAAACAATTCAAGGGTACACACTCCTTCATAGATGCAATTTCTTAAAACTACTAAGCCTAGAAGGATACCAATAAATCACCTCTAAATTATGTCAAGGTAGGGTACCTTTGTCCTCAATCGTTAAATGCTTTTGTCAAGAATAAACTCCCTATGTTGTTAAAAACACTGGAGGATCGCGGAATTCCCCCTCTTGCCTAGACAAGAAGAAGGGTCGTCCCCTCTCTACCATGCACAAAAATGGATACGATGGACAAAGGGATCGATAGAATTTGAGTTTCATTTGGGAGTTTGCTTTGTTGTTTATTTTTCCCCCCAATTTCGTGTGGCATATAATCATTTAAGAACACTTTCTTTTGCCATTTCTTTTGATTTTTGGCATTTCAATATTTGACAACTTTCAACTTTTTGCATTTTTCTTTTAAACATTTTCAAAGTCACCCCATATGTAGTGAAGGTGGCTTATATTTGAAGCATAGGAGTCTATTTTTACTCCTCTTTTTATTTGATGCATTTTGCAAACTTTCTTTCACTTTTCATTTCATTTCTTGAACTCAAATCAATTTCTTTTTGTGCCCATTCCCTTTGATGACAAAAATGTGGTAGAACATGGATGATAGATGGTTGCATGGTTTCAAGAGTCACCTTGGAAAAACGGTAGCCAAGGAGTTATCACACCACAAGGTACTCTTGACTAGGCCTTAATCCATGGGTCAAAGGATACTAGCATGACACATACTAGGGTGTTTTACAAGTATTCTAACAAGCAAAGTTTTAATAAGAAAAAGCATCTACTAGGGCCTATATACACTTGTCAAACTTCCCAAGTAGACGGTTTCACAAAATTTTCTAACATGCAAACTACATGCCATGATGCAAATAACATATATACATCCTAATGCATATGATTCTACCAACTAATATGCCATATAATCTAAATGCAAGTCCTAAATTCACATTGTTTATACTGCATCAATCAAGATAAAGCCACATAGTCATTAACATAAAGAGGAAAAAGGAGATTGGAAATATCATACCATGCGGTCTTCAATATCCTCATGTCTCAGATGTGGCTTAATCGATCAATGTGAACAAGGATAGACAAACATAATATATACAAACAATATATACAAGTCTACACTATAAAGGAAATGAACTTGTTTTTAGATTTTCAATTTTTCAATTTTTTTGATGTTTTCAAAATTTTTGATTTTTTGGATTTTTGAATAAAAGTGAAGTTAGAATTTCCCATCTCCACACTAATATGGGCATTGTCCTCACTGACCAATATGATAGGAAATTATGCAAGTATGATGCATGATTTCTATACTAAATGCAAGCTATACTAATCTACACTACATGATGCATGGGTTTTTGTTTATGACGGAGAGCGTAATTTAGATTAACCCCCGTTGCGTATGCATGTACTTCCCCAAACCGAGATGGACATTATTTCTAATTTCTTAAATTTTGGGGTAGTTCATGCACACAAGATGCAATGCATGAAACTATATATTGTCATTTTGGATTTTCCATGTGGGAACAATAAAAGAACACCTCAATGGGGCCGAGGTGTTAGTCCTCATGTTTCTAGGACTCTCCAACTATGATCAAGATAAAAATAAAGAAAACAAAGAAAGAAGTGGACAAACCTCAAGAGGGTAGGAGCCTCCAAAGTTTGCTAGTCCTCCAACATATCATCATTGTCATCATTTTCCTCTATAGAAGCGGACTCATCTCCACTCTCATCTTCACTTCCATTTCCTTGCTCACTTCCTTCAGCATCTTCATTAGCCTCTTCTTCTTCATCTACCTCTTCATCAACACCCTCATCATCAACAACCTCATCATTGACATTCTCATCTTCACCCGGTCTTTCACCACTAGATGTGCTTGGAAAGAAGATTTCCCTATCCGTTCAACCAGGCAAAGGACATGAAGGATCAAGTAGTCCTTGCCTAGCTAAATGAAGGAGGGGTGGATAGTGGGCCAAGTATGCATATACTCGATCATTGTAAGCTTGTTTATGCATCTCTTGCATAAATAGAGTCATGTAGTCATTGCCCACTTCAACATCTTTGGGTTTGAACTCTTGATATTTGAATGGATAGGGTGGTGTGACAATGGAGCAGGAGGGCTCTTCAATCTCGCCCCTTTGTTGACGGATGATGTACTCGGCGCCCTTGGAGAGTGGAAGGAGGTAGTTTGTTCGATGAGCACTTAATCGGCATATCTTGGAAGGCAAAGTGAAAGATCTAGCATCATTGGTTAGCCACCCATAGTTGGTGTCAAGAGAGTTATGCTTGACCCATTTGTACTTGTAAATCATGGCATCCATGTCAATGATATGACCCCCTTTGATCGCCACATAGGTGTTATCCTTGTTGAAATGTGCGTCAAAGTGCTTGGCCAAGAGAGTAACTAGACCTCCATTTACAATATGAGCGGTGCCTTTCTTGCCACAATCAACATTAAGCCATCTTTCCATCAAAAGCCTTAGAGCATTGTAAGGCTTAGTGAATTCCCTTCCTACATTTAAGGCCGACTCAAGTAGAACACAATCGAGCTTTGTAAAGTGATTAGTGCCTTTCCTTACAATTATAGTATTCCCGATGACCTTGTGCCACACTCTAATGCCCGAATGGTGGACAAATAGAGCGCGACATGCATGAAATCTCACAAATTTCTTCTCGGAAATCGCCTCCCAAAGAGGAGCGGGGTCATACTTTTCGGGCATCTTGTGATAATATGGTGTATCACTAAGGCCTAATGCTTTACTCAAAACATCAAAGGTGATGCGCCTATTCACATTGGCAAGGCGAAACTCGATGTATTCTCTAGTCTCTACCTTAGTCACTTTCAATGAACTTAAGAATTCCAAGGTAAGGGAGGGGTATGTCAATTCTCTTGTAGTGAATAATTTTCCCAACCCCATGGCTTCAAAGAAGGCTTTTGTTTGTTCAAGGACACTCAATTTGTTCAAGGCATCTTCACATATGAATTTGGTGGGCAAAATGGCTTTCTTAACATACTTGGCAAATTTATCCCTATGGGAGTTAGAAATGAAAAATACCTCCGGATAGTTGGGTAATTGAGCGATTTCCGGAGTTGTTGTTGTTGTTGCTTCCAAGGGAGGATCTTGTTGTTGTTGAACTTCTAAGTTTGCACTAGAAACCACCATAGCCATTGAAGCTTTCTTTGTTTGAAGGCTTTGTTGCCTTTTCGAAAGTGTCTTTACCTTGAGTGCCTTTGTTGCTCCTTTTGTTCTTGCCATTGTTGATTATACCAAGAAAAGATTGAAAATCTTCAATTTCTATTTATACCCAATCGATTTTAAGATGAAAGGATTTGTCTTTGTATTTCAAAAATCGACTCAAAGGTTGAAGATTTTGGTGTTTGGATTGATTATTGTTGCAAAAGGAGTGATTAATTGTTGTTGTAAGGAAGTTTGGATTTGATTTTGTTGAATTTGGTTGAGGAAATTTTGTTTTTGGTGATGGAGAGGATGAGGGTTTTGGGGTTTATGGGTAGTCTTTGAATGTTTAAATGAATGAATGAATGTGGGAAGGGGTATTAAAACACACAAAAATTTCAAAACTGCAGGGGGAAGACGAGCGGATTCCTGTCGGGACGCTCGGATTCTGCTCAATTTGGCTTCAGGAAAACTTGCCTAAAGACGAGCGTCTTTCAGTGAAGACGAGCGAATTCTGCAAGTAAGACGAGCGGCTTTCCTCAAAGACGAGCGTATTCTCTTATAGGAACTTTGCTAAATTTGCACTGGCAGAAAGACGAGCGTCTTTCTACAAAGACGAGCGGACAGTTTCAGACGAGCGTCTTCTCAGCTTGGACGCTCAGATTCTCTAACAGACCAAATTTTTTCATTTTGCAGCTCATTTGGACGGACGGATTCTCCCACAGACGCTCGGATTCCTATAAGACGAGCGGATTACCCAGAAGACGCTCGGATTCCACCTAGTCTACCCGGATTCAGGTCCATCCGTGCACTTGCATATCCCGTGTCATTTTCATTCTTCAAATCCCGTGTTCTTCATTGTAGGGGCACTACAAAGGCATGAATAGCCTAGGCAATTGCTATCCCCACACTAAGTTAAAGTACTACACATCAATAAAATCATTAGTCCCTCCCTCACTTCTCTCAAAAATGATGAATATCTTGATCAAGGCAAAAATCCAAAAATGACAAAAATGCAATGTAAGGATTAAAATGCAAGTTAGGGAGTTAGAAATATTTACAAATGGTGGTTTGGAGAGGACTCCACCAAACTCTCATTCTTAGAGAGATGTCATGGGGGCATGTCCAAGGTGTTGTTGATGTTACTCAACACCTTGAAGAAGTAGTCAAAAGCTTGTTCATTATCATGATAAAGATCCTCAATAGATCTTTGCACTTGTTGTCCTTTATGTTGGTCTTGCTCGATAGCATTACCAATGTAGGGATTAAAAATCCCTTCAAACTCATCGTCCCATAGACCACAAACTGCGTCTACTTGATCATTAAAAATCTCTTGAGTTGATAGAGACAACTCTCCTCCTTTCTTGTCTTGGCCAATGAGGCCATCCTCTTCACTTGTCATGGGTGAGCTTTTCAAGCTCTCTTTGTTACAATTTACTTGCTCTTTTGATGGGGCATCATCAACTTTCTTTTTCCATTGGAATTCCGACTTCTTCCTATCATCCTTCCGGCTATAATGATCAACCATAAAACATGGTTCATGCAAACGGGGAGCTCTCATGGTCTTGTCAAGATTGAAATTTATGCTCTCATCTCCCACTTCTAGAGTGAGCTCTCCATGCTTCACATCTATTACCGCACCCGCGGTGTGCAAGAAAGGTCTTCCTAGAATGATTGGAATATTGGAGTCTTCTTCCATGTCAACAATGACAAAGTCCACCGGGATGAAAAATTTCCCAACTCTTACGGGAACATCTTCCCATATCCCTAATGGTGTCTTCGTCGATCTATCGGCCATTTGGAGTGTGATATTGGTACATTTAAGCTCTCCCATCCCTAACCTTTTACTTACCGAATACGGCATAACACTCACACTAGCCCCTAGATCACATAGGGCTTTGTTGATCGTTGTGTCGCCAATGGTACACGGTATTGAGAAGATTCCCGGATCTTTAAGTTTCGGAGGTGAACTCCCTTGAAGGATTGCACTACTCACCTTAGTGAAGGCGATAGTCTTAAGCTTCCGGAATTCCGGTGGGTAGAACTTTTTGTAGAAGGCTAGAGCCAATTTCTTCCAAGAGTCAATTCCGAGAGTAGCCTTATCAAGGCCTTTCAACCATTGTTTTGCAGTGCCAATTAGAGAAAAAGGAAATAAGACCCATCGAAATTGGTCTTGAGTTACACCGGTTTGAGAAATCACATCACAATAGTCACAAAAAGTCTCCATGTGAGAGTGAGGGTCTTCACTAGGCATCCCCCCAAATTGGCTTCTTTCGACTATTTGGATAAATGCGGATTTGGCAATGAAATTTCCGGTTAAGTGTTGTGGTGTGGGAGTACCATTGGGTAGGTTCTCCTCGGTTGGTACGGAATGTGATGAAAATTTAGGCATTGTGGGTTGATTTTGTGTTGGATTTTGTGTTGGGTTCTCCTCATCTTCTCTTGCAAAAGGGTTGACGAACTCAATAGTGTTTGGTTGAATATCTACAACCTCACCAATACCTCTCAAAGTTCCTCTAACAAGTCTTCTATTGTTTGTCAAAGTCCTTTCAATTCCGTGATCAAAGGGTAACAAGTTACCTTGTGATCTTCTAGACATGCAAAATATCAAATAACTTGAAAATAGTTAGAACAAACCTTGAGGAGTTTTACTTCCCCAAGGCAAAGAAAGACACAACTAATAACAATCTAAGAAAATCTGAATCAAGTTAACACCGTCCCCGACAACGGCGCCATTTTTGGTCGGACTCCCTTGGGAGGTTTAGTTTTCGGTACTTATCGTTAGGAGCACCTAGACCAAAACACCATTTATAACTCCACAAACAACTCTACTATTAGTAAAGAGGTAAGTAAAGGTCGGATCCCAAGGGACGGGAATTGAGATGAGATTTTCAATTGCACCTAGTGGTGTCTAGGGGTGTCACAATTTGGGGTTGGAATATAAGATCACTAAACTAAATAGCAATGAATGTAAATAAGCAAGATGATTAAAAAAGGGTGTAAACAATTGATAAAAGGCACTAGGGTGTCATGGGGTCATAGGGGATTCATGGGAATTGATCATACAAACATATTCTCAAATTATAAGCAAGCAATTATTGTTGTGATGGATCGAGTTGGTTTATATCTTACAATCCTAGGAAAGTTTGGGTCCCGGAGCCGAATCGATTAGATTGTACAACACCTACAAGTCGACTAAATCTTCCCTACTCAACTATATGCATGGTCTAATGAGACTCGAGTTGGTTTATGTCTTACAAGTCTCATTGAAAAGATAGGTGATGGGTAAAAAATGCAAGGATTCATAGGCTCGCATTTCATCAAACATAACATGTGCATAAGTTGAGATCACAACAAGCAAGCAAATAAACTATGAAAACATATTAATTTAAGCATGAATCATCCCCCATGTTGGTTTCCCTTAATTACCCATTAACCCTAGCTAAGGAAACTACTTACTCATTATCATGTTGAACATGCTAGCAAGGTTGATCATACCAACAAAGTAAAACATGATGAATAAATGATGATAATTAACAATAATTAAAAAGGGATTAAGAGAATTATACCTACTAATAATTCCAATAATAAAGCAAGAATAATAGAAGTACTTGATGATTGATTGGAAGGTTGCCAATCTCCCAATAATAACCCAAATAGTCTTCAATTACCCAAAATGAAAGATGAACAAAAGAGAGATAAAGGAAATGAGATTTGTATTAAGACTTGATTAAGTGTTGATTACAAGATTAAAGAGAGATTAGATTGATATAAACTACACTAGAGATTGCTAAGAAGAACATGATTATCTAATTAGACTAATGGGGTATTTATAGTGGGGATTAGGTACACAAATTAGGGTTTACTAAGGGCTTAAATGACGATTAAGTCCTTGAGGAATCGCTCCTCTCAGAAAAATATGCGAGTCTCCTTTTTGCTAGTCTTTCCCGAGGTATGCGCATCCTTCATAGAACAAGTAGAAGTCGGATTAGCTGTCACACAATCCGAGCGTCCAAAGCACGGGACGGGCGGATTGTGGATGTTTTGGACGAGCGGATTTATGGGGTGAACGGGCGGATTGTGGTGGTTTTGGACGAGCGGCCTTCTGAGGAAGACGCTCGGATTGCTTGTCTTGGACGGGCGGATTGTGGGCAATCCGCTCAGATTGTAGATCAGCTTCTTCCTTTCTTCTTTTCTTCCTTTATCTTCATACAATCCTTGAGGTTTTCCTCGGGGATGCAAGGATCTTTTCTCATCATTGCCCATCTACTACAATATGTACAAAGGCCTTCTAGTCTTGTCTTCTCTTTGATGCTTGGTCATTGAATTCAATCAATTTAGCTCCATTTTGCCATGAAAATGCAAGGTTTGCACTCCTTTCCTACCAAGGGATCAAAACCTCAAGGAATATGCAAAATAAAGGACTAAAGATAATAAATGACCAAAATATGCACTAAAAAGAATGGGAACAAGGTTAATTCGGGGACTAAATATGCTCAAATTATGGTCACATCATGGGTCTGACTCAATCGAGTAGGTAGTTTTGCGTTTTCTGGGCAGAAGCAAGTTTTTGGGCGCTCGATCGAGTAAGTGGTGGCACTCGATCGAGTGGGGTTAGCTCGATCGAGTGGGTTATAGGCTCGATCGAGTACGTTTTAAAAAAGTTTCTGATCAGATTCTGGAGTCGAGGCACTCGATCGAGTAGGAGTTGCAACTCGATCGAGTGGGTTGTGGGGCTCGATCAAGTAGGTTCTATACAGGTCGTATGCGTGTTTTAAGATGTGGGATGAGTGTTCATGTCTACCTTTTCTCTTATATAGTTTCAAGATGCCGCCAAAGAAAAATGCGTTGTATGCCAGAGCCGAGAGTATGACCGTTGATGATATAGTAAAGATGTTGGAGCACCAGGATGCTCTCACAGATGCTTTGAAAAGAGTGGGAAAGGATAAATATGTTGATCATTCCAAGATCAGTATTCACATAGCTAGGTTCAACCCTAAGGAGTATAAGGGAATAGGGGCGCAAATTCTGCTGGATAATTGGCATAGAGAGATGGAGAATATTCTTGAGTTGGTCCATTGCTCGGAGGATTTGAAAGTAGAACAAGCTGCATTCTACTTAAGAGAAGCGGCCGGTGAGTGGTGGGATAAGGTTAAAGTGAGTGCTCGGGAGTTGTATATAAAGCAGGGGCTTCCTGCGATACCTTGGGATGAGTTCAGGAAAGCGATGAGGCGTGAGTTTGTGCCAGAGCATGTGCGTAGTAAGCTGAGGGAAGAGTTCGATGATTTTAAGATGACATCTGAGATGGCGGTTGCTGAGTACTACCGCAAGTTTAATGAGAAGTGCAGGTATGCTGAGGACATGGGGCTGAGTGAAGAGAACTTGGCATTGAGGTTTGAGAAGGGGTTGACCCCCAAGATGATGGAGAATTTACCGGTGGGAGTTATTATAGATGTGAAGGAGGTCTATGAGCGTGCTGGGAGGGCTGAGAGGTTAGTTGAGATGACCAAGGAGAGGGGTGCTGAGAAGAGAAAAGCTGAGAGCGAGGAAGGTGGTCAGTCCAGCTACAAGAAGGGTGGCCATAATCGAGTAAGAACATATTCATCGGGCTTGGGGTTTAGTGCTAGGGCTTCTTACGGTCGTGGTCGTGGTGGTGGTTGTAGTAGTTGGGGTATGACATGTTATAACTGTGGCGGTGTGGGCCACAAGAGACATGAGTGCACCAGTGCGCTGAGTGGGGGTTTCCAGAGACCGTCGCAAGGGAGTTTATCACAGGGTCCTACGCAGAGCTATGCTAGTAACAGACCGACTGGGTCGTGGAACAATAGGGGAGGTCAGAGTAACAACGGCGGGGCTAACCGCAATGACGGTAATTCATATCAGAGACCGGCGACGAACAACAAAAACAACAACAACAACAACAACCAGGGGTCGGCTGCTAAACAGGCTACCTCAGCTAGTATTGTCCAGGGAGGTGGGAAGAAGACCAGTGGCAAGCTGTTTATGATGGAGAAGAAAGCAGCTGAGGATGATGCTCACGTTATCACCGATACATTTCTTGTTAATGGAGTTTTTACCTTTGTTTTGTTTGCTTTGGGAGCGTCACAGTCATTTGTATCATCGAGTCATGTTAAACGGTTGGGTTTGAGTGAGTATGAGTCTGAAGAGAAGAAGTTTTTATACCTTCGGGGGAGTCTGTATCTTGTGGGCGGTTGTATAGAGGTGTTTCTATGTTAGTTGGACAAGTTGATCTACGTGTAGACTTGTTAAAGTTCCCTTTAGATGGTTTTGAGATGATAGTTGGGATGGATTGGTTGGGAAAGTACAAGGCCAAGATAGATTATCATCAAAAAAAGGTTTCTTTGAGGGGTCCTAAGGGGATTAGTGTGTCTTATCGTGGGTTTGTTGTCAAACCCAAAGTTAAGTTGATTGCAGCAGTGACTTTGAAGTCTTACCTGAGGCATGGGTGTCCGTTGATCCTGTGTCATGTGAGAGATCACCGTATGGAGAGTCCAACAGTTGAACAGATACCAGTGGTGGGAGAGTTTTTAGATGTCTTTCCAGAGGAGATACCGGGGTTACCACCGAAGAGGGAGATAGATTTCACCATTGAGTTAAAACCAGGGACGGGGCCAATCTCTAAGGCACCGTAACGTATGGGTCTTAAGGAGTTAGAGGAGCTGAAGAAACAGTTGGATGATCTGATTGACAAGGGGTACATTAGACCTAGTGTATCACCGTGGGGAGCACCAGTCCTGTTTGTGAAGAAGAAAGATGGGAGCTTGAGGTTGTGCATCGATTATAGGGAGCTGAACAGAGTTAGAGTAAAGAATAAGTATCCTTTGCCGAGGATACATGATTTGTTTGATCAGTTGAACGGTGAAGCGGTCTTTTCCAAGATTGATTCGAGGTCGTGTTACCATCAGGTGAAGATTAGGGAAGAGGACATACCGAAGACAGCTTTCACGTCAAGGTATGGTCATTATGAGTATGTTGTGATGCCGTTTCGCTTGTCTAATGCACCTGCAGTGTTCATGGATTTGATGAACCGGATCTTCAGTCAGTTCTTGGATCGGTTTGTGGTAGTCTTTATAGATGATATCTTAGTCTTTTCTAAGACTAAGGAGGAGCATGAGGAGAATTTGAGGATAGTGTTGCAGACCTTGAGAGAGAACCAGTTGTATGCAAAGTTGTCCAAGTGTAAGTTCTGGTTAGAGGAGGTTGCTTTTCTAGGGCATGTGATTTCATCCTGCAAAGATTGAAGCGGTTACCAAGTGAGAAGCACCAAAGAATGTGGCAGAGATCAGGAGTTTATTGGGTTTAGCAGGGTATTATCGACGGTTCGTTAAGGATTTCTCCAAGATAGCTAGACCTATGACAACTTTGATGAGGAAGGAGAACAGGTTTCGTTGGGATGAAAGTTGTGAGACGGCGTTCCAAACCTGAAAGAAGCGTTTGACCACAGCTCTGGTCTTAGCATTACCTGAGGGGAGTGAGAACTTTGAGGTGTATACATATGCTTCAAAGAATAGGTTGAGTTGTGTGTTGATGCAGAATGGGAAAGTGATTGTCTATGCTTCTAGGCAATTGAAGCCTTATGAGGAGAATTATCCGACACATGATCTAGAGTTGGGTGCAGTTGTGTTTGCTCTTAAGATTTGGAGGCATTATCTATATGGGGCGACCTTTAAGGTGTTTTTAGATCACAAGAGTCTCAAGTACATATTCACTCAAAAGGAGTTGAACATGAGACAGAGGAGGTGGATGGAGTTGATTGGGGATTATGACATGGATATTATATACCATGAAGGGAAAGCTAATGTGGTTGTAGATGCTTTGAGCAGGAAGAGTGTGCATTCTCTTTGCACAGTTGTGTCTTTTATGAGATTGAGAGATGGGGTAGGGAAGTTTGGAATACATATGATCCAGAAAGGGGATGCTATAGGAGATTTTACAGTGCAACCAGACCTTTATGATGATATTCACAGTAAACAGGCGTTGGACCCCAAGATTGAGGAGTGGAGAGCTGGAGTAGAGAAAGGGACAGTGTCTAGATTCTCTATTCATACAGATGGTAGTGTGAGATTTGATGGGAGGTGGTGTGTTCCTAACAATGAGGAGTTGAAAAAGATAATCATGACAGAGGCTCATTGCACACCATACTCGGTACATCCAGGCGGTGACAAGTTATATAAAGAGTTGAAGAAGACCTTCTGGTGGCCGGGGATGAAGAAGGAAACAACTGAGTTCGTGGCTCGTTGTTTGACATGTCAGAGAGTGAAAGGGGAGCAGCGACGACCACAAGGTAAGATTCAGTCTCTTGAGGTACCTGAATGGAAGTTGGAGTCCATTTCTATGGATTTTATCGTGGATTTACCGAAGAGTCAACAAGGTAATAACATGATATGGGTTATAGTGGATCGTCTGACCAAGTTAGCTCATTTTATGCCAATGAAAGATACATGGACCAAGATACAGTTAGCTATGGCTTATCGGAAAAACGTGGTTCGATTGCATGGGGTGCCTAAGGATATAGTGTCTGATAGAGATTCGAGATTCATCTCACGGTTTTGGAAAGAGTTGCAGGAGTCTTTGGGAACTACCTTAAAGATGAGTACAACATTTCATCCTGTGACAGATGGCCAGACAGACCTACAACAACAGCTCTCACACCAGTATTGGCATGGCACCATTTGAGGCTTTGTATGAGAGGAGGTATAGGAATCCGATTTGTTGGGACGATAGTGCTGAGGCAGTGGTTTTAGGACCAGAGATGGTACATGAGATGGTGGAACAGATTAAGCTGATCAGACAGAGGATGAGAGCGGCCCAGGATTGATAAAAGAGTTATGCAGATCTGCATCGCTGGGATATAGAGTTTCAGGTTGGGGACAAGGTTCTTTTGAAAGTGTCTCCTATGCGTGGGGTCATAAGATTTGGTAAGAAAGGGAAGCTGAGCCAGAAGTTTATAGGACCACATGAGATCTTGGATCGGGTGGGTGAGGTTGCTTATCGGTTAGCTTTACCGTCTGCTTTGGATAGAGTGCATAATGTGTTTCATGTGTCTCAGCTGCGGAAACAGTGAGACAGTGTTGCTTAAGGTTGAGAACATCGATCTGGATGAGTCCTTGTCTTATCTTGAGGTACCGAAACAGTTTCTTGATCGAAAGGTTAGGAAAACTAGACATGGTGAGACAGTGTTGCTTAAGGTTGTGTGGTCTAACCATGAGGTTGAGGAGGCTACATGCGAGGCGGAAGAGGCTATGAGAGAAGGGTATACGTCTCTTTTTTATCAGGTATGTATGGTTACGAGGACGTAACCTTGTTTCTTTTAGGGGGTAGGAGACGGTCGCGTAGAGTTTTTGCATGTTTTCATATAGTTTTGTAAGTCTTATGTTGGTTTTGGTACAGTTAGTAGCTGCCTTGAGTCGGGTTGAGTTTTGTTTTGAGAGGTGTGATGGGAGTTTGGTGTTGAGTTTTGTTTATGTTGTTGTGCCGGGAAGGTGTCGGTGTGTTTGTTTTTGTTGGTGGTTTGAACTTCGAGGACGAAGTTCTTTTTAAGGAGGGAAGACTGTAATACTACGGTTTTATGTGTCTTGGGGTACTCTATCGAGTGGGGCTTACTCTGTCGAGTAAGTATGGTTTTACGCAAAACAATAGTATGCCTGATGGGTACTCGATCGAGTAAGCTTGACACTCGATCGAGTAAGGGTCACTCGATTGAGTAAGTGACTTACTCGATCGAGTAAGTCTGTTAACGGGTGATATTTGACGGGTTTTATTAATAATGCAGAAATGGTATATAAGGCCTTCGTCACTTTTATTAAAACACTTTTCAAAACCTAAAACCTTCAAGAGAAGATTAGAAGTTACGTTGAATCATCCTTGCTGCATTATTAGCAAATCCCGTAGCTAGGAGTATCGGTTTTCATCGTTCTTTACACCTTTTGTGATCCTTGCGTCGTGGGTAAGCTCTACATATCATTTTTATATCGGTTGGTTAGTGTTGGATAAACCCTAATTGGGTGATTTGGGGGTTTTGGTGGTAATGTGATTATGGTAGTAATAATATGTATGTATGTATAGGAGGAGGGTTCGTTGAGGAGAGATTCTAATTTAGCTGCTTGATTGTCTGATTCTGTGTTGCTTTCCAGGTAGGGTTTCCCTACTCAGTATTAGTTACATAATGTGTGGTGATGGTTGTTGTGATTGAAGATTGATTGTATTGTTAAGGTTTTAGACGGTTGTTGTTTTCATACTGTTGATTGGTTTGTATCTGTCTGTGATCTTTGGGGCGCGTCCCTGGCTGAGTGGAGTCACTTGCGGGAGTGGCTTCACGCCCTCTGTGGAACCCGCCACAGGAGGGGATGTGCACATTAAGGAAACTTGGGTTTATCGCTTAGTGGTGATGAGCGGGGATTTGGTGGGTACGGCTGTAACACCCCGACCCAAACCAGGTCGGGAGCGGTTACTTATGATAGCTCACCAGGCTGTGTACATGGCCCACAGATCAACACGGGTTCTTTATAGCGCATTTTGTCCTCACTCATGCGCATCCCGGAAACCTTCCCAGGAGGTCACCCATCCTAAGACTACTACCAGTCAAGCACGCTTAACTTTGGAGTTCTTTCGCATGGATGACCATAAAAGAAAGTGCACTTTGTTGATATGAGTAGTACTTCCAATCCCTTTAAGCACTAGTCATTTAAGCCTATCACTGGACCTCTTCAATTACCGTGGGGTGTTACAGTCACCCCCACTTGAAGAACGCAACGTCCTCGTTGCGCCTGGGAGCATAACCGCTAACCCAGAATCCTCCCCCGCTAGGTGTGTGATCACAATGGAGCGTATAACCACTGCCTCCAGGAGCGTATACCAACTGCCTCCGATCACCACACGGTCGCAGGGTTGCTCTGATACCACTTGTAACACCCCGGCCCAAACCAGGTCGGGAGCGGTTACTTATGATAGCTCACCAGGCTGTGTACATGGCCCACAGATCAACACGGGTTCTTTATAGCGCATTTTGTCCTCACTCATACGCATCCCAGAAACCTTCCCAGGAGGTCACCCATCCTAAGACTACTCCCAGTCAAGCACGCTTAACTTTGGAGTTCTTTCGCATGGATGACCATAAAAGAAAGTGCACTTTGTTGATATGAGTAGTACTTCCAATCCCTTTAAGCACTAGTCATTTAAGCCTATCACTGGACCTCTTCAATTACCGTGGGGTGTTACAACGGCTGCGGTCCTCCACTAGCGGTGTGGAGTACTTGTTGTGATGGGTACTCTGGCAGGACTACAGACTTTAGTGTGTAGTCAGTTGTGTGGAGATTGGTTATGGAGACTGGGGAATTGTTGTGTTGTTGAGTTGTTTATGCACTTGTTCGTTGTGGCTTTGTTTTATGTAATTAGTACTGACCCCGGTTAATTGTTTTAAAAACGCTGGTGATCCATTCAGGGATGGTGAGCAGTTATTGAGCAGGTATGATATGACGCGTATGGGATAGCTGGGATGAGTCATCACGTGGCAGTTAGAAGTCTTCCGTTGTGTCAGACGATGTTTTGTAGTTTTGATAGTTTTATCAGTAGACCGTTTTGAGTACTTTGTATTTCAGTTTAACAGTTTGGAGTTGACATGTAATAACTTTAAACCGTATTTACTTTTAAATATGTTTCGTTATTGTCTTATGATTATCATTGGCTCGGGTAACCGAGATGGTGACGTTTCCATACCTTAAGTGGTCCCGGTAAGGCACTTGGAGTATGAGGGTGTCACAGGGAATTCCGCAATCCTACAGTGTTTCTAACACCATAGGGAGTCTACTTTTGAAGAAAGCATTTAGCAATTGTGGACAAAGGTACCCTAGTTTGACACAACTTGGAGGTGATTTGTTGGTATCCTCTAGACTTAGTAGCTTAGAGAAATAATATCTACAATGGAGTGTGTACCCTTAGATTGCTTCCCCTTTAGATGATTTCCGCCACTTAGATGAGGAAAGTGGCTATTCTTTTGTAAGATGCATCCAATACTTCTTTTGTGTGCTTAATGCTTGGATGTATCGCCATTTTGTCAAGCCCCACATTGCCTTGCAAGAAGGCATCTTACCTCATATATGTCTTGTTATGAGTTGAAGGGGCGGAGTGAGACCCGCTAATTGTCTCACATCGGTTATATTATTACTAGGATAGTTTAAATAAAGGTCTAGTTCTAGTTACCTCTTTACTCGGGACGAGTAAAGGTTCGGTTTGGGGATGTTTGATGTGACTCTTAATTGTGCACATTTAGTCCCCTAATTGAACCCATTTTGCATACTAGTATAGCATTTCATGACCATTTTATCCGTCAATTCCTTCCTATTTTGCTTTCCTATTGCATTGTATATGTCTTATAGGAAAGAAGATAATGAGGCGGAATTCCCGTCTCTCGCGCATATTCGGAAGCTTGTTGATGATCTTGGATGGACTGGTATGAAGAGGAAGCAAGAATGATGACCAAGGATGTAGGAATAAAGAATATATAGACGGATCATAGGCTTAAAAGTAAGGATGACGAGAAGAAAGCCATTACAAGAAGAAATTGCTCGGAACCAAATCAAGAGTTGCTTGTTTGGCTCTGAAAATATGCTAGATGAAACGGCGTCGAAAAATAAAGTGGTATAGGCTTTTGAATCACTCCAATAGGGGTCCGGATTAGGAAATGACGTCCGTTTTACAATCCGAGCTCAAATAGACAAGCTGGCTGTCAATCCGCGCGTCCCGGAACTGCTTTGCCATTTCAGAAAACCCTGTGAGACAATCCGCGCATCCCAGACTCAATCCGTGCATCCCAGACCTAGTATCCGCGCATCCCGATGCCAGGACGAGCGGATCGTTCTACAACAAGCCTTCTCTTCAGGCCAATTCACGTAGATTTCCTTGGGAGTTGATACATGATCCGCGCATGTCCCTCGGGACTTGCAAAACTCTATTCAACACTTAAGAATGTTATTTACTAATCTACCGTTGCTTAACCTAATGATGTACCACTATATATACTCCATTTGTAATAATCAAGAGAGTAAGCTTCCTTAGATTAGATTAAGCCTTCATTAGGAGTATATTAGAATAGATTAGTCTTTAATCTTTCCACAAATTACACATTAATCTTTCCTTAATAATTTCTCATACAGTCTTAGATTTAGCTTGGTACTTGAAGAATTCTTGGGTTTGTATTGGGGAATTGACAACTCTCCACCATTAATCAAAGGGTTTCTTCTATTATTCTTCCATTTCCTTTGTTCAATTCAAGTTGTTTACATCTGGATCTCTTGGGTATGTATTTGAAGATTAAGGGTGTGGTTGGATAGCAAATTGGGAAGGAAAGGGAGGGGAATTGGAAGGGGGTTGCTTGGATAGCAAAATAAGTAGAGGGAAAGGGAGGGGGAGAAAGGAGGAGGAAGCTTATTTCTGCATTGGAGGAGGACAAAGAGTGTGAAGCTAATTTCAATGCATAGGCAATTATACCCTTGCCATATTGCTGGAGTATTTGGCAAACCACACTCAATTTGGAAGGAGAAAGTTTTCCTTCCAAATCTTGCCAATGATGGAAATATTCTAGTTTGATCTAAAGGAGGGAAATTAAATCCTCTCATTTCCATCCCCTTCCATTTCCCTCCTTCCACATATTGTAACCAAACAAAGGAAATTGAAACCCTCCATTTCCCTCCCCTCCCTTTGCCTTCAATTCTCTCAATCCAAACACACTCTAAGTGACAAGTCTTCATCTTTATTCAAGGATTATTCTTTATTTATGTTAATCTTTACTCTCCAAGTTGGTAACACTCTTAATCCCTTTTTATTTACTTGTTAATCTCTTATTTATTGTCTTGGTTAATCATCATGTTCACTTGTGCTGTGATGTTTGACACCATTACTAGCATAATAATCATGATGACTAGTGAGTAGTCTCTTAACTAGGATTAGTGGGGGATTAGGGTAGTTAATCATGGGATAGATTTATGCTTAATGAGTTCATATGAATGCTTGCTTATTGTTCTTCAACTTATACACATGTCATGTTTGATGAAATGCTAGACTATGAAACCTTGCATTTTTTATCCCTCTTTTATCTATTCAACAAGGCTTGTAAGATATAAACCAACTCAACCCTTGTTAGACCTTGCATATTGTTTAGTAGGGAAAATCCAAGTCGACTTGTAGTTGTTGTAAAGTCTTAACCGACTCGGCTCCGAGATGTAAGTTTCCCTAGGAATTGGTTTATCATGCATGTAGTCTAATAGGAAGAATTAAGTCGACTTGTAGGTGTTGTAAAGTCACAAATGACTCGGCTTCGGGACCCAAATCTTCTTATAAACTATATGACATGAACTAACTTAAAATCCAACAATAATAAATTGCTTGCATCTATATAACTCATTTATGCTATCTTACCATGATTCCCCTATGATCCCATGATATCCTAGTATCCTTTATTACTTGTTTACATCTTTATTTGCTTTATTGCTTGTTTTATTTCATTGCCTTCTTTAGTTTAGAATCATCAATCCAAATCAATTGTGACAACCCCAAGCACAACTACAATTAGATTGAACAATTTGAGTACCCCCGTCCCGTGGATCGACCCCGACTTGCTTGCTATGCTAGTAGTTAGGTATAAATGTGTTTGATGGAAGACAATGATACGCTCCATCAATCTCACCATCCATGCCTATTGTGACTCCGACTACGCAACATGTCCGACAAACCGACGCTCCCTCACAGCATATTTCATCCTTTTCGGCTCCTCCCCGATCTCTTGGAAAACAAAGAAGCAAAACACCGTCTCCCTATCCTCCGCCGAAGCTGAGTATCATGCCATGGCATACACCACATGCGAGCTCAAATGGCTCAAAGGCTTACTTACATTCCTCGGGATTCCACATCCACAGCCCATCACTCTTGAAGCGATAGTCAATCTGCTCTACACATTGCCCGAAATTCGGTCTTCCATGAACGGACTAAACATATAGAAGTAGACTGTCATTTCATCAGCGACGAGATTCAAAAGGGTACCATTGCTCCAAGCTACATACACACCAAGAATCAACTCGCCGACATTCTCACCAAAGCTCTCGGTCGCGCCCCATTTACAAATCTTCTATCCAAGTTTGGCGTTTCGAACCTCCTCGCTCCAACTTGAGGGGGTAATAAGAGAGCCGTTGGCTCATATCCTCCACGCAAGGCATATAATCACATAGTTCCAGGCATATAATCACATAGTTCCTTGTATAGTTCATTTGTTATTTCGTTTTCGTAAATAGCAAGATTTGTATATAGTATATAAAGGCATATCATCCCTTATAATAACTCACGATTGATAACAATAATACATAATTTACATATCCTATATTCTATTACAATCACACATCAACTATTAATCTAGGCATAGCCATAGATGATGACATGTGAAGAAAAGGAAAGCAAAGAGAGAAGATAAGACAAGTCAAAATCCAAACCCCCGACGCCAACAATAAAAAGATTAATCGCTTTTACACAATCGCCAACTTCAAATGCTCTGTCATAGCTGGAGTTCTGTACTGTTGGAACTCGAGGTGGTTTATGGGCGATAAAAACAGAGATTATAGTTGAAAAAGAAGTTTTATTACTGCTATTTTCTTAGGTCCCACTCTGAGTTTCTGCCAGTTTAAAAGTGCCAAAAACTTCATACTTTTCCTTCGCGAACAAGGCCTAACTTCTCCTTAGCTCACCAAGCTTGTCCTTTAGGAAACGGTTGCCTATGTTGTTTCCCAAGTTGACAAGCTTCACATAAATCTTTTGAAACATGAATGGAAGGAAAGTCTCGTATCATACCATGCTTTTGTAGGCAATTAAAAGTGCTTTGGATTAGAATTGGATTGGAAAGCATCTTTACTTGAATTTTTCGGTCATTTTCTTGAATTTTTTTTATCATGTACTTGCAGAGAACTCATCAGCTAATCCATTCCATTACTGAAGGTTTGGCCAAATCCTTAAATTTTCAATTACGCTGTCATCTCCTTGAAACTCCTCGTGTAACAAGCACCATGCTTATTTCGCAGATGATGCTCTCATTATTTTGGGAAATATAGTGCTTGTGGCGGCAGTTAGTATGTACGATAAAGCCTAGGCGTCTTTGAGCTTATCTTCTTTCCATTTGTTTTTTGTAATTGTGGTTTCTGTACACTCAAATCCCTCGGTTTTTTCTTGAATGCCATCTTCTATGATCTCCCATAGTGCATTTGCTCTCAAGAAGAGCTTCATTTTAATGCACCAGTATTCATAATGTTTCCCCTCAAATATTGAAGATGTTGGCATCAAGAACGAATGTTGTTGATGATGTGGCCGCCATATTTTAACAAGATGGCTTTGAGATCTATGTCTCAGGAACTCCAAGGGAGTAATTAATTCTAGGAAATTAACTCGTAACCTCTCACTTGTAAACTGCTAAACCCCTTTAGAATTTTCCAGAATAAAACCATTAAGGAACTAAAAACAAAAGGTCTCATACATTAACATGGATATTACTTTCAAATGTTCGAAGTAGAGGTGAAAGCTTAACTTGTTACAATTCTATTAGTAGGTCATCATTTGGCTAAGTAACCAAAAAACGGCGGTCTTCACAAGTTGACTTGCACACCTCATTTGGCAGTATTCAAGTACCGAAGAAATGGTTGCCTTTACAAATAGACTACGTAACTCAGAAAACTAATCCAAAACTTAAAACTACCCTCTCCACAGTAATACCCACTAAAACTAATACTCACTACAACAAATCACGGTGAATCACGGTGATTTCTCGGGGCCATATCTCGTATCGGTAGAGTGGAAGTCTGATACAACTCGGCCGATATGATAAAACCCAGCCGAGATTTTGAACCATGCCTTAGATGATCCAATACCCAAGCCAACAGTAACTCACTGTTTAATGACATGTTTTTGGGGCAATCCCAAGCCAACCCACGCTAAGAGAAGACATTCTTCCAAATAAATGACTCGAAATCATAAAACTTGTTTAATACTTCGTAGTTTAATTTGAGTGAAATTGTTCAAAGTCAAAAACAAGTAGAAGGAAAGACCAAAATGGTGACAGAAGATATCAGAGGCGCGAATTGACGAACAGATAACAAGAATGGAGCTATCAATAAAAGTACCTGAGAACAACTCGGGGTGTGCTTCAGCTTCAGCGCGAGTCATCAGAAAAACAAGATCAAGCTTAGGAGCTTAGCAGCCATAGTGTCTCTTGTTACTAACCACCAATGGTCAGCCTCTCCTCTAAGGTAGTGAGCCGCCTAGTCCACCTTTTTTCCCTCGGGTACCTCATAGACAAGAAATAGCTTCTCCCAATCTCTTAGCCATTCCACTAACACCACCAGGTCAACTACCCCATAGAAGGTCGGAGGCTGACGTTTGTCAATACGCTCGATGAGCGAGCGTTGCCGGTTCCTGTCGTTGTTGTTCTGATTTTGCATCAATAACAGAAGTGCTTCTTGCATCAGCCGATTCAGCCTCTCAGCAATGAGCTCACATCCATTTCAGTTTCTATTAGGAGATTGGGTCTATACTAGGCCCTGTTACCATTAGGGTTGGCCAAATAGGGTTAGGGTTTCATTAAGTTGGAGGTATTATAAATGCCTGAACATATCGATGTAACATGACAACATTTATCAATACAATTTCCCTTATGCAATCCTCCCCTCTAAATCTTAACATGGTATCAGAGCCTCTTTCTTGAGGACTCTAGAAACCGTTTCCGCATTCTTACCGGTGGGTGGCCGGAAAACTACACACCCACCGGTAGGATACTCAATCAAAAACACAAATTAAATAATAATAATAAAAAAAAATGTCTACCCCAAAATGGTTTGCGGCAGTGATAGCAAGGCTAATTGTTTTGATTTCAAATGATTGCCTATCATGGCTGATCCCACAAATTGTTACAACAGATCCAAAAACAAAGAAATAATTTCTTTCTTTTCCTTTGAAATTTGATTAATCGTCTTTTACTTCGTTTAAGGTGGTACTTTAATTATTTGTTTGGAGTTCGAAAAGCTTAACGTTCTCCAAATCTTGACATTGGCGGATAATTTTCTGTTTTATTGAAATTTGTCAGGTTCGATTAGGGTTCCTGCAAATTAACTCATACTTTTGACAAGTCGGAAAAAATTAACGTTTTTGTTCAAAGAAATTTCTAGCGAGTCTTTATACTCGTTTATCTTACCACTTTTCGAAGACGAAGATGATTGATGAAAATCGAAAAAGATGAAAATTGAAGATTTCATTTTTTTCTTTTTATATTTTCTTTGTATTTCTCCAATCGTAAAGTTCGTACTACTTACTGTCTTTACGATTGCGGGAGGGTATTAGGAGATTGGGCCTATACTAGGCTCTGTTACCATTAGGGTTGGCCAAATAGGGTTAGGGTTTCATTAAGTTGGAGGTATTATAAATACCTCAATATATCGATGTAACCTGACAACATTTATCAATACAATTTCCATTATGCAATCCTCCCCTCTAAATCTTAACAGTTTCCATTCACAATCTAAAACATAAAAGCTCTGATTACTAATTTGGACTCTAATTACTAAGCTAAGAGTTACCAAATGGCAGTATATTATTAAGCTACAGCCTACAAGCACACTCAATAGTTACAAAACAGAAGTCCTTTAAGTGTTTCTACCTATCTCTCGATCCAAGTTCTAACAAACTGCACAACTGCATGTCTGCATTATAGTTGCTCACTACATGTATCCAACTCAGTCTAACAAGCGTGAATATTATTGGTCAAAACTTTTTCATGTAAACATCTTGTCACAATTGACATTATTACACAAACTACATCAACTTAATCAAATGATATCTACATAGATAAACTAATAATAGTAGTAAATGAATTCTGTTAAATCACAAATTTCAAGAAAAATAAAAGTTAATGGCAGAACTAATGGATTCAGGGCTGAGGTCCTTAACTATAAAGTTTAATAGTTGAGGTCCTTAACTGGAAAATCAGTGATAGTTGAGGTTTTTATCTTAGCCTTAATTCTTTATTATAACCATAAAAGAAGATTGCTAGGCATAAATAACGCCAAATCCCCCCTACTACTAAGAGAATAAAAACTCTTAGTAGTTTTCCCGCCTAAGAAAATAACTCTCAAAATTATATATGGAAACAATATTACATTTATATTTACCTCTTTTACAAAAAACAGTTATTATCCCTAATTTATTAGTATACAATCATTTCCATAAATGTTATCCTTCATCAGTTACACTCTAAAGTTACGCAAATATCCTTTTTATAGTATTATTCTTCATCAGTTAGACTCAAAATATGGTTTTCTATGACGTAACAAATTTTTATGTAAATAAAAAATAAAAATAATAAATATTAGTTAATTATTTATAAATTGTCTTATTAAATGCGTAGTATACTGTTTTTACCTGTTTTCGTTATAAGGTAATACACATTTTAATTAGATCTTACATCACTTAATTTTATTTTATGTCATATCATATAACGATATAACATTATATTGTTATTTTTAATGGTAAAGTAAAAACAGTTTCAGACAAAAATAACTTATAAAGTGTCTTTTAGTGGTGGTAAACTTTCGTTTTCTATCTCTTACTAAGATTATATTTAGTACTCCGTACATTATAACATTAAACTCCAAGTATAGTTAATTTATACAATTAATTTAATAAGAAAATTTCTTTATAAAACAAATCTAAAAAATACTGTGCTGTAGTACGGGAACTATACTAGTTTGTTACAATTTGAAGCTGATCATCAAACAAAGTAGATCATTTGAACTTTCCATGATGGTGAATATGATAGTCTATATTATGCGCACAAATTACTACCTACAACAATAGACTAAAGTTAGTTAAGCGAGGCTGTGGTCGTGTACTCGAGTGGGTATGAATACCTGTCAAGTATGTGACAGTAAGTCTGACTCGTTCGGTTTTTTTAGTGTCTTATTTATCGATGGATCGTATTGAATTTCTCTTTCGCCGGCTTGTAAATTAAGAATTTAGGAGGGAAGTAGATGAAGAACACAATACAATGATGAAAAAACGTAATTACCGATGAAAATAATTTAGTTTAAATTAGTTTAATGTTAAATTAATTGTTTTTGTGTAAAATATTACCCCGTATTTTGAAAATTTAATTTAGTTAAGAGTTTGATTTTAATTGAATGGAAATAAAATTACATAACTACCCTTAATCATTTGGCGCAAAAACGAAAATCAATATTTTATTTTTTATTTTTATTTTTATTTTTCAATAAATTATGGTGGCGCCCTATCATCGTCATAATTTTATTTAATTGAAAATAAATTTTAATGATAAATAGAGTAGACCAGGAGAGGCCGGACACCGATACTACTAGTAAACTACTAAAACTAAAACCACGAAAAAGAAGCGCGAACGAATGAGGTAAGTAGGTAACCTCCGCAGTCGATGAAACCAGTCTCATTACGTCCCGAACCACCAGCGAACAAAGGAGACAATCGGACAACCTGCTATGTCGACTAACTGTGATAGGAATGTAAGGACAATATTATTGATAATGTAAGTGAGTAGTGAATACTTCTGTGTCCTTCCATTCATCCAAAATAAGCTATTTATACAAGTTAAGGAAGAAACTCAAAGGATGCTATTAAATGGATACATTGTATCATCTAACTTATGATTACTATGATGCATTGTTATCATATGACTTCAATCATCTTGATTACCAAGAACGGTAGTACCGAGGACAGGCCTTTCGGCCTAATACCCCCCCTCAAACTGGAGCATGTAGATCAAGAATGCCCAGTTTGCGGAGAAGAAAGTCGAATTGAGCAGATCCCAAAGCTTTAGTAAATATGTCCGCGAGTTGTTCATGAGTAGACACATGAGATGGGAGAATTAACCCATCAGTAATAGCATCACGAATAAAATGACAATCCACTTCAATATGCTTCGTTCGTTCATGGAAGACGGGGTTTTGAGCAATGTGAAGGGCGGACTGGCTGTCACTCAAAAAACGCATAGGGCGTGAGACAGTGACCCCTAAACTAGTAAGTAATCCCACAAGCCATTTTAACTCACAAAGAAGCGAGGCCATGGAACGGTATTCTGCCTCAGCAGAAGAAAGAGAGACAGTTTGTTGCTTTTTAGTCTTCCAGGAAATCGGAGAATGACCAAGGAAAACTATCCACCCAGAAACGGAGCGCCGAGTCAAAGGACACCCAGCATAATCCGAGTCACACCAACCCGAAAGGGACAAAGGACTGTCAGAACGCAATAATATCCCTTGACCAGGCCTACCTTTAAGGTAGCGAACAACACGGAGAGCAGCATCCATATGCTCCTTACGAGGCTGATGTAGAAACTGCGATAAAATATGGACGGCGTAGGTGAGATCAGGACGGGTAACACCCAGGTAAACCAAACGACCCACTAAACGACGGTATGCAGTAATGTCGTCAAGAATGGGACCCTTGGCAAGACCGAGCGAATGGTTTTGCTCGATAGGTGTGATAGCTGTTTGGCACCCAAAAGACCTGTTTCGGAAATAATATCAAGAGCGTATTTCCGCTGATTTAAAACTATCCCCTCTGAATTCCGTGCAACTTCGATTCCCAAGAAATATTTTAGAGTTCCGAGATCCTTCATATGGAAGCATTTGCCAAGATAAGACTTGAAAGAGGATATAGCAGCTGAGTCATTTCCAGCGATAACAAGATCGTCAACATAGACCAAAACATGAAGACATACCGATCCCTTAGACAAGTTGAACAAGGAATAATCAGAATAAGATTGCACAAAACCGTACGCGTGAAGGGCCGTGGCTAATTTCGCAAACCAACACCTCGGGGCTTGCCTTAATCCATATAGGGACTTGCGTAAGCGACATACTTTTCCTTCCTTACCTTTGCTAAAACCGGGTGGCAACTTCATATAGACCTCCTCAGCAAGATCGTCATGCAAAAAAGCATTATGCACGTCCATTTGATGAAGCTCCCAGTTATTTACAGCAGCAATAGTAAGAAAAGCACGTATTGTCACCATTTTTACAACGGGGGCAAACGTTTCTCCATAGTCAATCCCTTCTACCTGGTGATTACCAAAAATGACCAATCGAGCTTTGTAACGCTCAATGCTACCGTTGGAGTTATATTTGATTTTGTAAACCCACCGGCAACCCAGAGCTTTTTTGTTCGTAGGTAAGTCGGTAAGTTCCCAAGTACCATTATTTTCAAGAGCGGTAATTTCATTGTTGGGGCTGGTGTCCTTAACAGTTAGTGCAAGGACTTATAAATCTCTAAAAGAATCAAAGGGCATACTTTTCGTATTATTATCAGTTGATCCACGTTTATCAATAACGGTTGGCTTGCTAGATAAGTTTGACGTTATTGTCATACAGATGGCGGTGATCAACTGGTCCCTAAAAGTCACACCTATAGGATGCGTTTGAGAGATGTGACGGTATGAAAATACAGTCATGTTGATGCCTAATATGACTAACCAGTTAGTCAGAGTTATTGACTAGTAATTAGTCAAACGCGATGTTGAGATAATTATTTAATACGGATTAAATAAAAATGGTTAAGGCGAATTAAGCAGTTAATTCGTAAATTAAATATAAACGATTTATATTTAATTAATGTATATTGAATTTATTTAATTATACAATATTGTCTTTGTCGGACATGTATTAATATATCGACTGAGTCATGTCACCAGTTGATACGTTAATAACCGATAACCGATGACGATTTATAATTGAAAACCCGTCATATACATTTTAGTAATTTCGAGCTGAACTACGAGTTAGAATAAGGAGGAAGTGAAAGCCCACTCCCTCCCCTTGGGCTCTCGGTTTGGCCGAACAAGACAAAAGGAGAGAGCCTCTCTCCTTTTGACCTAAGCATAATCATTTGCACACAAAACTAGGGTTTTGGAGAAGAATTCTCTCTGAAACCTAGATCTCTCATCAGAAAACTCACATAAACTCTCTCAATATTGCAAGTCAATTAGAGAGCACTTTCTAGCACAAGGGGCATAGTCTCAGACGGTCTTGGGTGCAACGATTAGGAGGAAATCTACTTTGATTTCTGTTCTTAGGCCGAATTTACAAGGACCCGAGGTTGATTCTTTACCTTTTATCGTTTCTCTTGTATTTTGTTTTATGACTATAATTCACATGTAAATTTGCGTTATAATCCTTAAATTAAAGGGTCTTATACGGATATTACCCCACAAGTGGTATCAGAGCGAGGCCACGTAAATTTTCATTGTGATTTTTCATAAAACGATTTGAAACGGTTGTATTTGTCTCGAAAACCGTGCCTTGTTTACACGGCTGAAAGTTTTTTTTGAAACCGTGACATGTTTTACACGGTTGATACGTCTTTTTTTTCGTTTTGTTTTTATGCATATTGTTGTTTTATACGGAGATTATAACAATATGTCACGTTTTGTCAGATTATAAAATTGTTTTGATGTGGTTTTGATCAATTTTGCGATTGCTTTGTTTCGTCAAAACAGTTTTCACGAGGGTTTTTCATTTCCAGAAACTTTTGTACTCGATCGAGCATGTTTTTAATCGATCGAGTGGTTTTTTTGTCTTGTTTTTACTCGATCGAGTCCTTGTTGTACTCGATCGACCACTTTCAAAACCCCACTGCTCGATCGAGGAGTCCTCGTACTCGATCGAGCAGATTTGCTGATAAAAGCCCTCGATCGACCTCCAGTATTGTCGATCGAGTACTTTCTGTTTGGCAACCTCTCGATCGACTAGCAGTTCAGTCGATCGAGCCCTTTTGTTCCTCGATCGAGCACTTATGTCCCTGGATCGAGGGATTTTTGTTCTGGCAGCTTTGAAAATTTATTCTTTTTGCTTTAAATTTTCTTTTGGCCTTAATATGTACTTTATACGGATATTGTACACTCGCTATGATTGTGAAACGGTTCACACACGTACCATTGAGTTATTTTAAGCGTATTTAAAGTAACGGAATGTAATAGATTAAAATTAAATTGATAGAAGCGGTTTTATCACATGAATTTTAATCATTAAAAGGTGGTTTGGATAAATTTAACATAATTACGGAATTATGTCACGAATGAATTTGTTTTAGTTGATGCATTTTCTTTTATCGTTGATTTGAATGCCGTGAATGCTTTATATTACGTATTTATTTATTTTACAAACGGTTGTAACTTAGTGTGGCCTTAGTAGAACGTGTTACCGTAATGATGGAACACGGTCTTGGTTGTATTTTGAGATCTCGTATCTCCGTTTTTGATTTTTCACTTGTAATTACAGTTTTTAATTAGAATGTAAATAGGTTTATATTTTGTAATTTTAATTGTAATTTTTGAGAAGACCAAAGATGGAGACCGGATGCTCACTCCCGCTACATGGATCAAGATGGAACATCAAGACAAGCTTCTCGGGTCCAACGGTGGATTCCAAAGTTGTTTTATGTTCTTTTTATTAGGATAGGCCACACTAGGAATTTTTATTTACGTATTGCATTCTTTTATTTATTTTTCGCAACGATAATATGCATCATATTCCGCCTAAAAACCAAACCACCTATTTATTGCATGAAAACTGACACATATAGAGGTCACGAGTTAGTTTTCTTTGACATTCTTATGTCACACGATCTATGCTAAGCCATCACCTAAATTAATTCATTCACGCAGACGCTAGTTATTCGTTCACTTAATATGAATTATAATTAAGTTGATGGGATCTTCCTCGTATAAACCAAAATTGAGAACGGTCTTTATAGGTCAAACTCCAATGAATCCCTTCTTCGTCGGTAGGCATAATATGACCCCTTCTACGTCGGGTAAGTTGGAACTGATTGACCTATTTTATCTCAACACTATGGTCACTCGTACGATCCTGTGATTATGGTGGACTATAGATAGGATTTACGGAAATCTATCGACCAAGAGTTCTTACGGAAGAACTAGCTAAACAGTTGGCTTATCAATTTACGGAAATTGAGTCTTGGGATCACTTGTATTATTCTTGAGGGAGATCAATTATGCAAGTGCTATGAGTCTACACGTTAAAATGAATTTTAAATAGACTTAAATCACCTCGATGAGTTGCTTATTTCGTTTTTGTTTTTATTTCTTTTTCAGTGTAGAACACGAACTTTTAAACTACTAAAAACAAATGGTTGGTTCTACTGATAACCCAATGCCAAGTGCCACATTGGACCGTGAGTCCTGGCTTCGGATCTTCATGAATCAGATGAATCAGTCTACTCGACTGAAGAATGATGGATCAAACTTCGCGGACTGGGAGGCGGCATTACGGAATGCTGCCGCTGCTGACGGGAAGCTCAAATATGTATTAGAGCCCATCCCGGCAAACCCAGGTCCCACGGCTAGAGCTGCTGAAATCACCAAGTTTAATGATTTCTGTATGGAAGCGGGTGCGATTAAAAACGTGCTCATTTTTGCAATGGAACCCAATTTGCAGAAACGCATCATAGCCCATGGTGCAAACAAGATTTTCACCACGCTCACTAAGGAATTCTCGAAAGCACCGAGAATCGTGACCTATGAGCTTACCAGTCGCTTCTTTGATGCGAGACTCCAGAAGGGCCAACTAGTTAGCCCACACATTCTCAGCATGATTGAGAATGTCGAGAAACTGGAGACGCTTGATTGTAAAATCAGCGAGAATATTGTGATTGACCGCATGCTTCATTCACTCCACGATGGTTTTGCGCTCTTTAGAGCCAATTACTATATGAATGATTTGAAGAAAAGTCCTCACGCACTACACTCCCTTCTCGTACAGACCGAGAAGGACATGAAGTTTAGTGGGAGCCTTAAACAGGATGTTCTCGTTGTGTCAAACAAGGGCAAGGGTAAGGGCAAAGTTCAGCCAGACCTAGCAGTAGGTAAGCCGAAGTTTAAGAAGTCGGGATCAGGTAAGAGTGGACCTGGTGAGTCGAGCACCTCATCAGGCACGACAAAGAGCATGAATGATAACATGGAATGCCATCACTGCCACAAGACTGGGCATTGGAGGCGTACATGTCCTGTTTATCATGAGGACATAAAAGCAGGTCGCGTTAAACCTGTTGGTATGTCTTCTTCTTCAACTTTTATTCATATGATTGAGATTAACCACGCAAGTTATGGAACTTGGGTACTAGATACTGGTTGTGGTTCTCATCTGTGTAATCATGTGCAGGGGCTCCGGAACATCGAACCCCTCGTATAGGGTGAGGTGGACCTGCGTATTGGGAATGGAGCACGATTGGCTGCCATCTCGAGGGGAACATACGTGATCCAACTTCCTAGCGGATTTGAGTTATTTTTATATAACTGCTATTATGTACCCAGTCTTTCTAGAACATTATTTCAGTTTCTGCACTTGATAAACTTGGCTTTTCATTTGTAATAGAGAATAATTCTTGCATTTTCTCATTACACAATATGATTTATGGCAAGGCAGTCTCCATGAATGGAATTTATGTTTTAGATCAGACCACCGAAATATTACACGTAATGAATAAGAAGTTAAAGGTTGGTGACAAAGATCAAACGTATCTATGGCACTGCCGTATGGGACACATTAATGAGAAACGCGTTAAACAGCTCATACAGAATGGAGCTATCTCGGCCTTTGATTATCAATCATTTGGCACGTGTGAATCATATCTCATCGGTAAGATGACTCGGATTTCCTTCAAAGGTGTTGGAATGCGCGCTGCTGACCTATTAGGACTCATACACACGGATGTATGTGGACCTATATCAATCACCGCACGAGAAGGCTATAGGTATTTCATCACTTTCACGGACGATTTAAGTAGATATGGCTATGTCTACTTAATGAAGCACAAAAGTGAATCCTTTGAGAAATTCAAAGAATACCGAACAGTGTACGAACCTCTTGGGTAGAAAGATTAAAACACTACGTTCAGATCGTGGTGGCGAGTATCTTTCTCACGAGTTTGATCAACACCTTAAAGACTGTGGGATTGCCTTACAGTTAACTCCACCTGGAACACCTCAGTTGAATGGTGTGTCCGAACGGAGAAATCGAACACTTCTTGATATGGTTCGATCCATGATGAGTCACACGGTATTACCTGATTCATTATGGGGTTATGCTCTTATGTCAGCCGCTCTAATACTTAACCGAAGTCCGTCTAAAGCTGTTGACAAGACTCCATATGAACTATGGAAGGGAACGGTCCCTAACTTGTCCTTTATACGGGTTTGGGGCTGCGAGGCTTATGTCAAGTGGAGACACGAGGATAAGCTCGGCCCGCGATCGGTCAAGACATACTTTATAGGTTATCCTAAAGGAACGCTTGGTCATTACTTTTATTCGCCAACCGAACAACGTGTTTTTGTTGCGGCTAGTGCGACATTCTTGGAGAAGGAATTTCTCGAGAATGCAAAGAGTGAAGAACCTTCGACCTGTCGGAGATTCCAGAACCAAATATCGAGCAACCATTGGAGGAACCAGTTCCTTCAATCCCGGCTGCGGTTAATATTCCTGAGGAACCTAGTAGGTCGGGAAAGGTCTCTATTCCTCCGGACAGATACATTGGTATGGTCGAGGAACATGACATAGATGACGTTCTACTCTTAACGAGTAGTGAACCCGCAACCTATAAAGGTGCCATGACTAGTTCTGACTCAAAGCTATGGCTTGAGGCCATGCAATCCGAGATAGACTCCATGTACGAGAACAACGTGTGGGATCTTGTTGACTTACCTGCTAAGGTTCGTCCCCTTCAATGCAAATGGCTTTACAAGATAAAGCATTCTGTGGAAGGTCAGCAAGATATCTACAAAGCACGACTAGTTGCTAAAGGTTTCACCCAAGTGCCAGGTTTGCACTACGATGAGATTTTTGCACCCGTAGTCATGCTGCGTTCCATTTGGATTATCTTAGCGATTGCCGCCTTTCATGACTATGAAATTTGGCAAATGGACGTGAAAACCGCCCTCTTAAACGACTTTTTGGAGGAAGAGTTGTACATGGTACAACCCGAAGGTTTCATCGATCCACAAAATCCTAAGAAAGTGTGCAAGCTTAAGCGTTCCATTTATGGACTTAAGCAAGCATCTCGGAGTTGGAATCATCGCTTCGACCAAGTGATAAAAGAAAATGGATTTACTCGATCGGTCGAGGAACCATGTCTATATATCAAGTCGAGTGGGAGCAAGATTGTCTTCCTAATATTGTATGTTGACGACATACTCCTGATTGGGAATGACATACCTCTCTTAACTTCGATGAAAGTATGGTTGAAGAACCATTTCCAGATGAAAGATCTGGGTGAGGCGCAAAGAATTTTGGGCATCCGTATCTATCGAGATAGATCACGTCGGATGTTATCTCTCAGTCAGGAGTCTTATATAGACAAAGTCCTAGAGAGATTCAGCATGACTAACTCCAAGAAGGGGTTTCTTCCTATGGCTCCAGGGGTGCACTCCGAACAAGTCTCGGCACCGGAGACACCGGAAGAGAAAGAGCGCATGACACGGATTCCTTATGCTTCGGCTATAGGATCAATCATGTATGCCATGATATGCACACGTCCGGACGTGGCATATGCATTGAGTATGACAAGTCGATTCCAACAAAGATCCGGTGAATCACATTGGCTGGCTGTCAAGAACATTCTTAAGTACCTACGGAGGACTAAAGATTGGGCATTGACTTACGGAGGCAAACAAAAGCTATGCGCAACCGGTTACGCAGATGTTAGCTTCCAAACGGATCGAGATGACTCGAAATCTCAGTCTGGATTCGTTTTTACTCTTAATGGCGCTGCAGTCAGCTGGAAGAGTTCCAAACATAGAGTTACAGCAGATTCTACGACTGAGTCCGAGTACTATGCCGCGTATGACATGTACAACGAAAAGCTCATCTAATCTGAGATTACGTGGAGCAAAAGGAAGTAGTGATAGGAAAGATTGCTACACATGATAATATAGCAGATCCTCTCACTAAACCATTACGACAAGTTAAGCATGAAGGGCACGTTAATTCCATGGGAATCAAACGTGTTCCTAAGTTGTAGTACTCTTTTATGGATTAGATTCATTCTCTTTTGTACTCTATACAACATCATCGTTTTGATATTTATATATTTTGTTTTTCATGTGGAATTGTACGACAATTTTGAACACCACAAAGTGAACTGAACAAACATTATATTTTTAGTCCTTAATTGCCCACATGAGCTGATAACTCTGGCAATTATTTTGTGACGTTGGTTGATGGTGGGTTCAACGAGCCATAAGTCAAACGGTTGACTGACCAATCACAGAGGCGAGTTATACGGATATCTCGTAGGACACAATTGTGACATCGACGTGGAGTCCTAAATGTTTTATAACATTCGTTGTCAGGTCGTGGATAGGACCTCCATGGTGATCCTAAGAGTCGATTCTTTTGACTATCGACTGTCTCTTGAGACTACGGCAGATTTTGGGTGACTTTGGTTTCTTTCTCACGGTCATCCGTAACAGGGGGCCAAGTAGATTTTTTCTGGGTCATTTCATGCTGTGCTTAGATCGGAAGGAGTCGAGTTGTAGGAAATATTCAGCCTTTATCAGGTACTCGATATTTCTCGGGGCCACTCGAGGAGTCAGAATCGAAATGCATGGTCATGCTCGGATACGGATTCGCTTTATCAGTTAAGTTACTCTCTAGTCGGGGAAACCACTCTTGACACAGATCGATTGTAAAATACGACCTTTGCGGATCCGGATCTGCAAATTGTTTTACATTGAGTGGGAGAAATTTTAAATGAATATGAGAATCGGTTATCGCACATACACTTGTACGGACAAGTGGGAGTTTGTTGGAGCTTGTGTCCTTCAGTTAGTGCGGATAACGTCATTGCACATACACTTGTACGGACAAGTGGGAGCTTGTTGGGGCTGGTGTCCTTAACAGTTAGTGCAAGGACTTATAAATCTCTAAAAGGATCAAAGGGCATACTTTTGGTATTATTATCAGTTGATCCACGTTTATCAATAACGGTTGGCTTGCTAGATAAGTTTGACGTTATTGTCATACAGATGGCGGTGATCAACTGGTCCCTAAAAGTCACACCTATAGGATGCGTTTGAGAGATGTGACGGTATGAAAATACAGTCATGTTGATGCCTAATATGACTAACCAGTTAGTCAGAGTTATTGACTAGTAATTAGTCAAACGCGATGTTGAGATAATTATTTAATACGGATTAAATAAAAATGGTTAAGGCGAATTAAGCAGTTAATTCGTAAATTAAATATAAACGATTTATATTTAATTAATGTATATTGAATTTATTTAATTATACAATATTGTCTTTGTCGGACATGTATTAATATATCGACTGAGTCATGTCACCAGTTGATACGTTAATAACCGATAACCGATGACGATTTATAATTGAAAACCCGTCATATACATTTTAGTAATTTTGAGCTGAACTACGAGTTAGAATAAGGAGGAAGTGAAAGCCCTCTCCCTCCCCTTGGGCTCTCGGTTTGGCCGAACAAGACAAAAGGAGAGAGCCTCTCTCCTTTTGACCTAAGCATAATCATTTGCACACAAAACTAGGGTTTTGGAGAAGAATTCTCTCTGAAACCTAGATCTCTCATCAGAAAACTCACATAAACTCTCTCAATATTGCAAGTCAATTAGAGAGCACTTTCTAGCACAAGGGGCATAGTCTCAGACGGTCTTGGGTGCAACGATTAGGAGGAAATCTACTTTGATTTCTGTTCTTAGGCCGAATTTGCAAGGACCCGAGGTTGATTCTTTACCTTTTATCGTTTCTCTTGTATTTTGTTTTATGACTATAATTCACATGTAAATTTGCGTTATAATCCTTAAATTAAAGGGTCTTATACGGATATTACCCCACATTCATCTTGCATGGCTTTACACCAAGCGGGATTAGTAATGGCGACACGAAAGGTGGGAGGTTCAACGTCTGTAGTAATGGCTGCAAGAAACTGTCGATGGCTAGTGGAAAAATTATGACAATTAATATAATTAGCAAGAGCATAAGGAGTACCTGAGGAAGGAGCATGTGGTGAGCTAGGAGGAGATGGCGAGGGTGTGCGTTCAGCAGCTGTTCCAACAACAAAACCCCTTAATCGAGAAGACGGAAATTTGATACGTTTTCCACGACCACCTTCATCAGAAGTGCTGTGTGTAGTGGCATTAGTGACACACCCATCTTCATTGCCCACAACATCAGACCCATTTCTCCCATTTCCCGGGGCAGACAAGTTCGTGATGCTAGACCCCCCGACGGTCTGGTCACTAGACTCCCCCTCAGGCGCGCCAATCATACCAGCCCCCCCCCCCCCCCCTCGACACCATCCATCACGGTAGCATCATCCAATAGCGGGGGAGATACAGAAATTCCTTCATCATCAAATAAAGACGGAATAGGAACAGAGGGTAAAGGAGAAGAAGGCGGGGTTTCAGCATAAGGAAAAGAATTATCGTAAAAATGGACATCCCGAGAGACAAAGATATTTCCCGTAGCAAGTTCATACACCTTCCAACCCTTTTTGTTATGGGGGTAACCAATAAAGACACATTTACGACTCCGCCGAGCAAATTTATCGCCCTTAGTATTTTGATTGTGGACAAAACATAAGCAACCAAAGACACGAAGGTTGACATAAGAGGGAGCAGAGCCGAAGAGAATTTCATATGGGGTTTTATTTTGGAGTAATGGTGACGGGGTACGATTAATTAAATGAGCAGCAGTTAAGACACATTCTCCCCAAAAAAACGTAGGAAGATTGCCTTGAAACATTAGAGACCGAGCAACATTTAAAATATGTCGATGCTTGCGTTCAACACGCCCATTTTGTTGAGGCGTGCCAACACAAGAGGTTTGAAAAAACACACCAGTTTTGAAAAAAAAAAATCTGCCATGGAATTAAACTCCGTGCCATTATCACTACGGACAATTTTAACCCGCTTAGCAAACTGATTTTTGACCATAGCAAAAAAACTTAAAAACATGTCGGGAACCTCGGTTTTATCGAGCAACAAATATACCCACACGGCCCTGGAACAATCGTCTACAATGGTCAAAAAATACTTCGCCCCACAGGAAGAGGGTGTTCTATAAGGACCCCATAAATCACAATGAATTAGAGAAAAAATTTCCGAGGCTTTATTATCATTCAAACAAAAGCTTTGTCTAACATGTTTAGCTTGATGACAAATATCACAAATATGATTAGAATCGAAAATAATGTTCTTAGCAAACGGAATTAATTTAACCACTTTATTTGACGGATGCCCAAGACGTCGATGCCACAACACAAAAGAGTCATCCGTGCTCACCCGATGAACCGCTGGAGTCGCTACTGCCGCACACAAGAAATAAAGGCCATCCCGTAGCTCACCGGCTCCAATCCTCATCTTCTTCGAAGGGTCCTGAATAGAGCAAGAAGTATTATTAAAACTTAGCACACACGGAGACGTAGTGGTCAGCTGAGAAACAGATAAAAGATTGCATGTTAGGCTAGGGACGTATAAAACATCACGAAGAATAAGATGAGAATTAAATAAAACAATTCCAGCAATTGTAGCAAAAACACGATGCTCATTAGGAAGAGTCACAGGGCAGGGCGAGATAGTGTGTCGATCCGTCAAACAAGTAATATCACCCGTAACATGATGAGAAGCCCCTGTGTCAATGATCCAAGCATGAGACATACCACTTAATCGATCGGAGGTGCCAATATAGTCAGTAGTAAGTGCGTTGGCGCGTACATGTTCACGAGCAGCACTGCGTAATTTAGCCCGATTCTTGACCTCATCGACAGTACGAGGACGGTCTCCCCACCAGTCGGGAAAATTTTGAGATTTGATAAAACATGAATGAACCTCATGTCCACGACCAGTGCAATGGGAACAAAGTAATTTCCTTTTTTCTTGTTTTTCATTGTCGCGAAGAATACGCCAATCAACAGTGGAAGAAGACGGATGAGAGTCACGATGAACGGCACAGGCCATGATATCTGTAACGTCCTCAACCACCGCGCCAGAACCACCACGAAGCCGCTCCTCTTGTAAAACAACTTAATAGGCACGATTAAGAGTGGGCAGGGGATCCAAAGCAAGCTGATTGGAACGAATTGTCCCATATAAAGAAGCATCAAGACCCATCAAGAACTTGTGTAATCGTTCATTATCTTGACGAGCGATAACGGTTTTGTTAATCTGACACAAGCAGAGACCACACAAACACGCGAAAGGAGGTTCATGTGCAGCAATGGCGTCCCAAAGTCCTTTTAATTGACCGTAGTACGCAGTGACGGACATCCCCTTTTGTTGTTTACAATTTTTGAGTTGAGTCTTGAGTTCATGGATTTTGGAGCCATCAATAACAGAGAACCGCTCCTTCAAATCGTCCCAAAGCAATCGAGCATCTTCGCAATATGTGACCGTCTCTTTGACAGAAGGGTCAATAGTGTGCATAATCCATTGAACAATGGTACATTGAACAACTTCCCATTGTTCAAGGAGAAAAGGATCCGTGGGTTTAGCAATAGTGCCATCGCAAAACCCGAATTTGCGTCTCGATTTACGAGACATACGCATCGACCGACTCCATTCTTCATAATTGTCGTGTCGGAGTTTTATATGGTGGATAGTCTGACCCGGACCATCTTGATTACCAAGATAGTAAGGCGAGAGGACATTAATTGTTGAAGTGGATGAATTATTCTCAATGTGCTCTGCATCTTTACTCATCGTTTGTTTCTGTTTTTCTGATTTTTTTTTTTTTTTTTTTTTTGATAATGTAAGGACAATATTATTGATAATGTAAGTGAGTAGTGAATACTTCTGTGTCCTTCCATTCATCCAAAATAAGCTATTTATACAAGTTAAGGAAGAAACTCAAAGGATGCTATTAAATGGATACATTGTATCATCTAACTTATGATTACTATGATGCATTGTTATCATATGACTTCAATCATCTTGATTACCAAGAACGGTAGTACCGAGGACAGGCCTTTCGGCCTAATAAACTGAATTCCACGCAAACCATCGTCTACCATCTTATTTCAAAAGGTAATTACCGAGAGCCCTAATTTTCAATTTGAAATCGCATTTTATTAGTAGATCGGATTATTATGAATTAATCGTATTATTTTTCAATCTGTTTACTGTTGCTAATAAGATTAGTTGTTTAGTCAGTTTATTGTTCTTAATCGGATTATTTGTGTTAATCGGTTTACAATTGCTCATCAGATTACTATGAATTAGTCGGATTGTTGTTGTTAAGCGAATTCCGTAATATTTTCAGCCCTACTAATATGAATTTATTGATTGGTGTGATTATCGTTATAATTTATTGATTAGAGTGTGTTTGTTGTTATTTATTATAATCGGTTTATTGTTGCTCATCAGATTACTATGAATTAATCGAATTGTCGCTGTTAAGGGGATTACTATTGCTGTTAATCGGATTCCGTAATATTTTCAGTCCTCCTACTACTATGCATTTAATGATTGGTCATGATTGTTTGAGTTATACTGCACGAAAGGCTAACATTTGGGCTATACAAACTAGACAATATTGTCTTTCCATCTTTTAAATAATCAAATATACCCTCTTGTTCATGACTCCGACTTATATAACGTACGAGTACTACATGTGATATTGTTGTCTGGCCTGCCCGATTACCGCTCTGGTACATTTTTAGTAGTAATATTCTCAGTTTCATATCAACACCACCGCTGGATTTGTCGCGACATGCATCTCTTAGAAAAATCGCTTTGAAAATAAATGTTCGTCACAATAGAACTTAATTGTTTATGAATTGTCGAGTAATAGTTTTAGTACTTTTATTGTGTGAGACGGTCTCCCACTTTATGATTGTGCCTTTTTACATAACCACTTATTTATTGATAGATATAAATGAGTGATTTTCTATACCAAAAAAAAAAAAAAACCCATCTTATACTGGAAGATCATCTTATTATATAATTTGTGATGTCAATGTGTTGGTTTTATTGAGCGAGACGGTCGTCCACTTAGCATAGTCAAAACTGCTTATCAAACTTGAGCTTCTCCCCTTGTTCTTTCTCTAATGAACTGAATGGAGTTGAACTGAGCTGAACTGAATGGAGCTGAATCGAATCGAAATAATGAATCAAATCAATTGAGTGAATCAAATCGAATGGAGCTGAGCTGGACTGAATGAATCGAATCAATAGAGTGATCTGAGTGAGTTGAATCAATCGAATCAATAAAGTCAATTGAGTGAATCGAAATAAAATAATCATATTAATATTAATATTAATAATATTTAATATTATTGTTATTATCAACTATAATAATAATAATATTCATAGTATAATACTATTTATACTAAAATTAATATTTTTAAGAAAAAATATTATAATATTATACTCCCTCTGTCCCGGTAATTTGTTGTCCTATTCCATTTTGGGGTGTCTCATTCAATTATTGTCCTTTCTATTTTAAGAATGAACTTGATGAGCAATTTGATCATTCACACTCAATTTGGTCCGCTTGTCATTTTATAATTGGCCCTTCCTCTTTCCTTGGTCTTTGTGCCAAAACCAAAGGACAACAATTGACCGGGATAGAGGGAGGATTATATGAATAATCATAAATTATAATAATGAAAAAATAGTAATTTTTTACTAATAATATTCTTAATAACAATAATAAATAATAATGTCAATATTAATAATGATATTAGTAAAAATAATTGTTTCGAATAAAAACACTCAAGTAAGCGTTGCTCGAATCCGGGTCGGGTCAGTGCGCTCCTCTCAGACGATGGCACCTCGAACATATGCTTGCTCTCTCCGGATGGATCTTTCACGCGTAACAAATAGGGCCTCGGAGGGTTCGCAATAGGTCCTTCTCTGATGCCTTACGGTACTGGTGGATAGTTGGGACCTTGCTTGAAGCTAAGGTTTCCGTGTCCTCTCATAGTAGCTCGAGTAGTCTTACTTCTAGAGAGAGGAAGTTGTTGCTGGGAAGTATTTTACCATTGATGGGTGAAGGTATTTATAGATTTCTATGTGTACCTCAAATGATGGCTGGCAAGCATGGTTACCATATTCGCTATGAATACGCCTTATCGATTCGCGAATCGCTTATAAAAAATGTGTTATATGTATTTTTAGTAATCAGTTGATAGAATTCGCTTTTAACAATTCGTGATTCGTAGAGTATCAAGCGAATCCGTAACCATGTTGGCAAGCGTGTTGACTTGTATGACCTTGTATTGGCTATTGGGTCAAGTCGGTTGGGCGTGCCCCATAATATTAATAATAAATGTTATTAATTTTAATAATAATACCAATAATTATAACAACAACAACAACAACAACAACAACAACAACAACAACAACAATACTAATAATAATAATAATAATAATAATAATAATAATAATAATAATAATAATAATAATAATAACAATAATAATAATAAATAATATTATTATTAACATTAATAACATTATTATTCATTTTAACAACAACAACAACAACAACAACATTATTATTCATTTTAATAATAATATTCATAATAATAATAATAATAAATAAATTATTAATAACATTATTATTAACACTATTATTAAATATAATAATAATAATAATAATAATAATAATAATAATAATAATAATAAAGAATAATATTAAAAAAATAGTATTATTGATAACAAAATTAATAATAACTATTAAATTTAAGATGAGTAAAAAAAATGAGTCAACTTAATAGAGTGAATCGAATCAATCGAATCAATCGAATGGAGCCGAATGAGCTGAATGGAGCCGAACGAAATGAATCAATTGAATGGAGCCGAATCGAATCGAATGAATCGAATCGAATAGAGTGAAATTTGAACTAAAGTAGGCTGAAAATAAGCCAGAAAGAATAGGGCCTTAATGATGCTCTTAGGTTGCACGTAAAGTTATAATGAGCTACGGCCAACATACTATTTTCTAATTTTGACATAGCTAAGCTGCATCCGCATCGAAACTTAATGATGTCATTTGTTTAAAAATGACTAAAATAATAGACAATAAACTTTTGATGCAGGTTTTACTCTTTTGTTTTCTCTTGGTTGGCTTAAAAAAAAAACTCACTAAATTGCTTAGTATATATTGATGGTTTCTAATGAACTTATTAAAATTATGTCTCTGTTACTTTTATTTTTATTTTTATATATTGTATGCATCTTTTCTCTCCGTCACAATATAAATATATAAGCCTCTTAATTAAATTGCATGCCTAAATAGTAAAAGCAATTATGTTAGTAGTGAAACGAAGTGTAATAACATTGGATATAATAATATGATAGTAATCACTCATTTGAATAGTCAAAGTAACAATATTAGCAACGAGCGGTAGTACTGAAAGTAATTGAAGTAACAACGGGAGTAGTGAAATTTTCAATATTAATGCGGAAGTAGTGAAAGTAACAATAATTACGGCTGAAGTAGTGAAAGTAACAATAGTAATAACGAATGTAATAAGTAACAATACTAACAACAAAAGAAAGTGTATATATGAACAATTAGCTAACCAATCGATTTAAGTAAAATGTTAATAGCGGGAATAGTGAATTTATGTCATAATTGATTTCATTGTAATTTTAGGATATGTAATAGAAAATATATTAATGATAAATTTACGAGTTATGCAACTTGAAAGTAGTTTTATTTAATTGAAAATAAATCTTAATGCTAAATAGAGGTAGCCCGGGAGGGGGCAGGCACCAATACTAGTACTATATATATAATCTAGAAACCAAGGGGCTTCTATGTAAGTAGATAAATTTATTTAATTTCATTGTACTATATAGTTTATTAGATGTAAAAAGATATTTAACATAGACAAATATAGGCCCTGTTTGGTAAACAGCGGATTAATATTAGTAGAAGCAGATTTAGAAAGCAGATTTGACTAGCATAATGATTTAGCGGGTTTGACTAGCAGATTTATTTAGCATAATTGTTTTAGCGGTGTTTGGTAATTGACAGTTTTAGATTAACAGATTGTTTAGATTCTTTGTAAAATGACAAATAAGGATTTGAATAAATTACTTATTAAATATAAAAGGAAGGTTAATATTTTTTAAGGGGGGTAAATAAGACAATATTTTTTCTTTCTAATCCGCTAACCTAATATGCTAGTTGGAGCAGCATATTGCAAAATAGCATATTATGCTATTTCAATATGCCATTAACCAAACGCTCTAAATAGCATATTCGTAAGTCAAACATGCTAAATCTCTCCAATATGCTGAAATTTGGCCAATATGCCATTTACCAAACAGAGCCATAATATAAGTATGTTATGTTTTGGAAACTAATCAAACTATGTGAAGGGATTAATTCAAAATTGCTTTTAAAGATACAATATTCATAATTTGTATGTTTTATAAAATTAGAAAATCAATTGATTTAAAAATTAAATTTCAAAATATACTATATTCCATAATCTGTATATTCCATAAATTAGATAATCAAGTGATTTAAAAATTAAATTTGATAAAATAATTGCATTAACTTTGGATGTGGCAAATATGATAGTAATTGATATAGAATTCGTAGGTTTTGAACGAACGAATTAGGGTTTGTAAAACTGGCAGCGGAATAATATTTAAAACGGATTGAAAATCTTGAAAGCTAATGAATAATAGGCTGTTTTTGTGCGGATTTTCGTGTAAAAGGTCAGAACCACGGAATTAGGTTGAATGATTTGCGTGAATTGGAACAAAGTAACCGGAAAGATTAGCGAATCTTGTTTTAACCTCGCAAGGTTATAGCTCGATTTGGTATAACTCAGCCTCGCAAGGAAGAGTTGAAAATTTAATCTCGCAAGACTAAACCCTAGTTTCACAAACTGTGAACTTTTATTAATTCTCTCAAAACTGAAAACCAAAGTTACATCCAGGCCTTATTTATACTTAATTGACTCCTACGGTTGCTTGGGCAACAAGCTAATTCCAACTCATTTCCTAAACTAATTAGGAAATGTTATTTAACTAATAAACTAAATAGAATCAGATATGTAGAATTCTAATTAATCTAGGATTAGGAAATAACAAAGTTTTCCTAAACTTATTCGAAAACAAATAACAATAATAAATTAATTAAGTTAATCCTAAAACACGACCTGGAACTCGTGTTACTACACAGCCTAGTAAACTGTGTCCTCCTGCTCCATTTCCTTCCCATAACCACATCCTTTGGACCAGACTCGAAACCAAAGTCTAATTAAGGTCTCATTTGATTGTTGCTCCGAGTATGCTCCTGCATCAGTAATCCTTCATATTACTAATAAACCTAACAATAATAACAACGAGAGTAGTGAAAGTAATAGTAACAACGAGCGTAGTGAAATTAACATTATTAAATGCAGGAGTAGTGAACGAAACGATAATGACGGCAAGAGTAGCGAAAGTAATAGTAATCACAACAAATGTAACGAATGTAACAATAGGAAAAACTGATAAAGTATGAAAAATTAGTTAACAACTCAATTTAAGAAAAAAAATTATTTATTTAAAATTAAGTTTGATAAAATTAATGGGAATTGATATACCCGTAAAAATAGCGTGAGTAGTCAAAAAAACAACAATAATCGGAGGAGTAGTGAATGTAATAGTATTATCATGATATTTCGTGAAAGTAATAATATTAACAGCGGGAGTAGTGAATGTGTCTTATAATTTTTTGACAAATTCTACAACATTATAAATGGTAAACGTATAAGTTAAGCAAATATAACGTACTTTTATTTCCTAGAAAATAAAATTTGAAGATAAATAGAAGTACCCCGGACAAGACCGAGCACCAAACATAGTAGATATAGATGTTGAAGAGGTGTGAGCGTTTAGGTTTAATTAAACTTTAAACCTTAATAATTGACTTTGAAGCCCAAAAAACTAGAAAAATAAGGATCAACTAGTTATATATAGTTATTAGGCCTCCGAATTAGTTTTCGCTTAAGGGTTATGAAATTCTTGACACGACCCCCCATGTAATGACTAAAAAAATGTACTATTGAAAATCACAGGATTCACAACCCATGTTTTTTAACATATACTCCGTATTCTCTTCAATCTGTTCCATATCATTCTACCTATCTATACTATATAGTTAAAAGGCAACTTAATACATTTAATTTTTTGCCATGTAGGATTATCATAATTAAATTCTATTAATTTATATTGTTAATATTAAGGCTACTTTAATAAATTTATTAAAATTCATTATAAGGTTTAGTAATATTTTTTTTGTGTGGAAACCATAAGATCATGATTTAAATTATAAAAATAAATTAAGAGTTTAGTCTCATCATTTAAATCATTCAATTTGTTCATCTAACTCCTCATTAACCATAAATATAGTAGCTAAAAGGTCTTATATAGTAAATAAAAAATCTAATAATTTGGATTATAAAGCTACTAATATCTACAAATTTATAAATATAATTAAAAGGAAAACCAAAATATCTATCATCATCAATATGTCATATTTTAACTATATAGTTAAAAGGCAACTTAATACATTTAATTTTTTTGCCATGTAGGATTATCAATTTATCATAATTAAATTCTATTAATTTATATTGTTAATATTAAGGCTACTTTAATAAATTTATTAAAACTCATTATAAGGTTTAGTAATATTTATTTTTGTGTGGAAACCATAAGATCATGATTTAAATTATAAAAATAAATTAAGAATTTACTATCATCATTTAAATCATTCAATTTGTTCATCTAACTCCTCCTTAACCGTAAACATAGTAGCTAAAAGGTCTGATATGTAGTAAATAAAAAATCTAATAATTTGGATTATAAAGCTACTAATATCTACAAATTTATAAATATAACTAAAAGGAAAACCAAAATATCTATCATCATCAATATATCATATTTTAATTACATATACAAGATAACTTTTTAAACGACTTTTATGTAAAGTGGAGTTTGTAAGAAAAAAAATTAATAATAATAATAATAGTACTAGTAGTAGTAGTAGTACTAGTAATAATAATAATAATAATAATAATAATAATAATAATAATAATAATAATAATAATAATAATAATAATAATAATAATAATAATAATAATAACAAGAACAATAACAAGAACAATAACAATAACAATAATAATAACAACAAGAATAACAATAACAATAACAATAACAATAACAATAACAATAACAATAACAATAACAATAACAATAATAATAATAATAATAATAATAATAATAATAATAATAATAATAATAATAATAATAATAATAATAATAATAATAATAATAATAATAATAATAATGCAAACCTTTTACATACCATTTCTCATTTTCCCATATTTATGTTTATATTAAATTTCATAATAATGAAAAATGGATGTTCAAAAGTCATGAACTTGATCTTTATTTATACCTATATTAAATTTGATAATAATGAAAACATAATATTTAATAGCCATAAAACGCATCCTCAATTGTTTATATATTTTTTATGGAAGGCAAAATTTGTAAGCAAAAAATTTCTTATCTATATCGTTAGTAGAATGGTATATGTCACCGATATTATTAACTAATTTGTTTTATTTTTATATTGGAAGTTTCATTGGGTTATGAAGTGTTCATCACATCTTCAATTTCGCGTATGTGTTTGTTTTGTTCTCATTTAGGTGCTATCAAGAATTTATTGTGTTTAGCTCTTCTAAGGTAAGTATACTTACATCTTTACGATTTGATTATCATTCCCTCTTTTTTTCATTACTTAAGGTGAAACTATGTTAATAACGATAATATTGCATAAAACAAACTCCATTATTATTGTGTTACTTTTTTTTAATAAGTATGATTTATTGAAGAAAGAAGATTATAAGGAGAAGTGAAATACTAAGATTGCTTAAACAACTATATTTTACATACTAACTAAAGATTGGTGACATCAACGTGGAATCGTGGATGATTAATAATTTTTTGAGCATTTATTATATATATTTTGAAATATCACAAAAACTCCGGAGAGACGGTCTCTCAATAGCGTTATTGAGAGACCTCTCACATGATAGGGTGAGGGACTCACTGAATTTCATTTTTTCCTATTATGTCTCCCACTAAATTAGTGGGAGACGGTCTCTCATAAGACCCACTGTTGAAATATATGGCTAAAAGGTGGAAAATTTGAGGGGATGACATAACATTTTTTGTATAATATTGTTTAATAGGTGAAGTATTCGGCTATAATGATCCAATTTTTGTTCAAGTTGTTGCTGCTTTAAAATTTTTAGTTCCGCAATTTATTATTGTATTAGCTTCAATTTTATGGGGGTATGAAATGTTAGTTTTGTCATAACATTTCTAATAGTGTGTTTTATGTTATTTTCAGAATTGTTGATGAAATTTTGATATCTAATTTGTGAGGGTGCTCTATCTTTGGGGATCTTTGTTTGATAATATAGTTTTTTTTAATTTGATTATATGAATACTTATATTATTAATTCATTAATTTTAGCTTGCATTGAGTTACTTTAGTTTTGATAGGGGTATCTTAGTATATCTAATTATGAAATTTTAATTTCTGATAAACTGTTGTATAAAAGACAAATTAAATTTATACAACCCTTAAAACATGAAAACCGTGAATTGAATTGATCATAGTATGTTATTGTATTAAATCACTAAAGTATTACACTAGAAACACAACAACCCGTGAATTTTACGGGTCACAAAACTAGTTTACTTTTTATAGGTGAAACCTTATAAATTTTGACTATAATTTGATCATGCACATTCATTATGGTTCAGTTGTTATCCACTAACAACCCCTATAAATGACCGCCTTTCATTTCTTTGATCTTTGTGGAAAAAAAAACAAAGTTAATAAATAACCGGAAAAAGGGAGTTCATTTAAATCACCTTTCGTTATTATTTAATGTTTATAAATAGTTTGAGAAATGAGGTGAGCCCGTAATACCAAGCCTCAATAATAATCTCGAGTATGTGGCTAAACTAAGTATGTCTACAACAGCACCCGGTAAATTGATTACGTAGCAACCTACCTATTGAGCGGTCTTGGATTCTTTCCATTTTCTTAAAAGAAATGAATCTTTATTGACTACTAATGGTTCGGATCAAATATTGTGATTATAAAATATTTGTAATCATTTCATAAAAATCACTTTTTGATGGATGGTGAAAGAAAATATAATAAAATATGGGTGTATTAGAGAGAAAATGGAGAGAATCTAAATTTCCTACTGAGACAGTACTGACATAAATGAATAAATGATACACACAAAAACTCGGTACGGTCTCTCACTAAGTTATTGAGAGACTATTTTGTCGTACCTCATTTATTTAATTTTCGTACCTCTTTTATTATTTATTGTGACTCAATATATCTCTTTTATTGGATACATATTTTCATAATTGTACCTATTTTATCATATATTTTACCCATTTTTATTGGTACCCTATTTTATAGTATAACAATTTTCGTACCTTTTTTTTATCACTTTGTAATTAGTCTCCCAATAAATTTGTTCAGAGACCGACCCTCAACAAACCTAATCAGATTGATAAATGGAATTAATCCTTTAAATAGAGGTTACCTATCAATCATATTGGTATTCAGAATCCAATATCATTACAACTTCTTCCAACACAGTATATCATTTCATCTTATATTATATTGAAGGTCATGGAATTTCCTGGAATTCCAGAAATTTGCTTAACTTTCATTATTGTTTTCTGTCTTCACATACTATGTGAACAGAAAAAAAATGTGGCCTAATTCGACTTACATCACTGATTCACTGCCATGGATTTTAATTAACGTTCATCGGTTTCACGATATGTCGTTAGGCTTCTTGCGACGAAATAACAGGACCTACTTTCGTAGCGAAAAGTGGGTCGGAGCCAGTGACTTTCTGGCCACAACGGATCCGGCTAATGTCCACTACATAGCTACATCTAATTTCTCAAATTACCCGAAAGGGGATGCATACCGCAAGGCATTTGACATGATGGGTTACGCCTTGTTCAACAGTGACGACGACTGGAAGCAGTACAGGCGACTGATTCACACCTCTACCAAGAGCCCGAAATTCTTAAATTATTCAATCAAGACGGCCCATGCTAATCTGAACCAAATTCTGGTTCCGCTACTGAAGCATGCGTCCGAACATAGTGACCTTGTATTGGATTTGCAAGATGTGTTCCAAAGGTTCGCCTTGGACGTTACATGCAAGTCCTTGACCGGTCACGACCCAAAGTCTCTTGCCATCGACTTGCCAAAGATACCTTTCTTGGGTGTTATGGCTGATTTCGAAAGAGGCATCATTTACAGCATTGCCTTTCCTGAGTTATTATGGAAGTTACAACTGTTGTTACGTGTTGGCCCCGAGTATAGATTGAACCTTGCTCGTAAAGTCATCAACAGTTACACTAGCAACATCGTGTTCAAGAAACGACACGATGTGTTAACCAACAACTTTAACACTAACGAGGATGATAGTGTTGATTTCTTGGAATTACTCATAAAAGATGTCATGAAAAACGGTCATACCCAAATTACACACATTAATGATGACACATTCTTTAAAGACATAACCCTAACTTATGGCAGGTCGAGACACTATCAGCTCCACCATGACATGGTTCTCCTGGCTATTGACCACCCACGCTAAAGTCGAAGAGAAAATAAGGGATGAAATAAGGGCTAAAATTCAAGATTTAAAAGTTAAAGGATGGCGAGTCTTTAACTCTGAGGAGACTAGTAACCTGGTTTACCTCCACGCGGCATCCATTCCAATACAAGACACCCCGCCAACCCGACACTCTACCTAGCTACTGGCCAACCGGTATATCCAAAGACGAAGATATTAATCGCGTTATACGCGATGGCGAGAATGAAGTCACTATAGGGTGATAATTGCTCTGAGTTTGAGCCGGAAAGATGGATTTCGGATCGAGGTACGATTAAACATGAGCCATCAAGTAAATACATGATTTTCTATACGGGTCTGAGAGGTTGCTTGGGGAAAGATGGGGCTATGACCCAAATGAAGATGGTTGCTGCCACATTGATCCATAATTTCCGGTTCGAGCTCGTTAAAGGTCACAAAATCCAACCGGATGTGTCCATGATTTTGCACGTCAAGCATGGATTGAAGGTCAAAGTTCATAATCGATGGGCATGAGAAAGACACAGTTCAAAGTTTCTGATTATCGATCAAAGCAGGCCATGCGTTGATCAACATTCACGTAATTCATGTGTCTTACTCATCCATGCATCCATCCGTGACGATCCGTCCAATCTAGCTAGCTACTATTGTTTTCTATTGTGTTTATTGTGCTCCATGTTGTACTATTTATATCTATCTATATTACTAAAGGAAACTTTTTTGAATGATTACACAGACTCCAAGTAAAAGACTTTCAAACCATTTCTGTAATAACTATATTGATTAGAAATAGACTTATACTCATAACTCATTATCTAATTGCACCACCTCCTCATGAGCATGCTACAATTTGTAACGTAATACGGAGTACATGTTGACGTAGTATTATAGCTATAATTCTAGAGTTCTATATTAATAACCATGTACTACTAGAGTTCTAGCTAATAACCAAATGGGTTTGGTGTGATGGTTGCTCACCTCATCCCTTAACCATGAGGTCAGGGGTTCGATCTCTGCCCATGCGAATGGAGTAAACTCTTCAGTCATCCGTTTACGTATTCATGTGTACCCCCCCCCCCAATTTATTTAGGAGCCTTTAACAAGACATTACCAAATAAATAGGACTGTTATCATCTCGGTTTCCAGTGAATAACAAAGATAACAAACCAAAGTACTTTATATAAAATAACCATTAAAGGTCTTACTACAATAATAATATATAACTAGTTGGAAAGCCCGTGCGATGCACGGGGCTCCCAATAGGATTATATGTTAAAATATATACTAAAGTTGATAAAAAAAAGTTCAACTATGTTGAATAATTGTTGAAAAAAAAATTTGTGGTTGGTTTAGTTGTTCACCGATGAATTATTAGTGTTTTTAACATAAAAGCTTTGTCATTCAATAGTATAATATCAAGTGACATAGTTATAGTATGTTGTTAGTTTTTTCATTATTACTGGCACAACTGGTTTTTAATTAAAAAAATGATATGAATGTTATGTAAAACAACAGGTGTCAAGATTATATATACTTAGTATGTTCAGAGAAAATGTTAAATCTCTTACAACATAATTTTTAATTTTACCTTAACTATTTTTACAATTAAGAGTATTTGCTCCCTATATACCTTTCGCAAAATCAAATCCAAAATGAATTTCAACAGAATTAGTAGTCTCTAAACAACAATAAAAAATATTCGTGATTCTATTAAATAGAATGCAGGGGCCGGGGGCGCTTAGTAGTATCATCTTTGGCAACATCATTTAGTAGTTTATGGCATCACTAAAATCATTGGGTTACCAAGTTAGTATTTTATGGCAACGCTGAAAGCGTTGGTTTAAGTTCCCATGGTCGAGTAACAGAAAATTTTTAAATTTAACAAAAAGTCAAATCGTGCTGAAAATTGGAGCAAACAAAATTTCGGGGTTGATTTAGATGAGGATCGATTAATCATCAGTTCCAATAACAAAAACGCAACGAAAACGTTGTAGTATTTGGTATTAACTATATCATTTGTATAGCATTCATAGATATAGTTGGATTTTAGAGTTATCGTTCTTATTGTTTCACGCATCATCAATTTTTTTTACCAAAATAGTCTTTGACTATGTATACTTAAGACTACTTATCCTTTGGAGTTTCATGCAAAATATCTAATACGACACCTAATTTTGTAAATTTGTGAAAATTTCTTTGTAAACAATGTTCTTCGTGTGACCTTAATACCTTTGGTCTCTATCATCAGTGAGAACCTAAATAACTCGGATGACAATGTTTTTTATGCTTTTACGTAAAGCTGGTCATTACTAAATACTGGTTTCGATACATAAACAAGGGTCCATGACTCTTGTTTATTGTCATGGTGTAGAACAGGTTCAATGTATATTGTCTCCGCTTAAGAACGAAAGGAATCTTTGCATCCGAATAAGTCATTACTATCCTCGGGTTAAGTACATTTTGCCGACTTTGAAACCTGTAATTATCTTCCCTTCTACTACGAATTTTCCAAGACGATTTATAAAAAGACAGATCCCCTTACATAATCCTCTTACAGAGTTAATGTTCCTAAATTCTCAACAACATAATCGGCATACCACACTTGGTCTAAGACTCACGTTTCTTCTTAAACAAATCATTATAAGTTATATTAAAAGAAAATAATCATGGATACTCCCTTCCCTTCTTAAACATCTTCCAGCTTGTTTTTTAGGGGTCAAACTTTAATAACTTTGACCATTAATATGTCTAAAATCATGGTCAAACTACCCCATTGATGACTGTGTAAAAGCAATACAAACGATCATTGCGAAGAGGATGAAGTACATTTAGTCAATTCCTAAAAGTAATGAATTTTGCTCCCAAAATATAACCCGACTAAAATAATCTGTCAAGTTTCGCGAACCAAAAAAACGACTCCTAAAAGCAAGGATGTCATACGGGGGAGGGGACATGACGGATGTAGACCTTCTCATACCCGTATTTAATAGAAAAATTACATGCCCCTAGTTGTCGCGGATAAAGTTTTCAAAACCATACCCGCTTCAACTTGTGGTAATCTTAAAATAGTTTCGTTCCATTTAAATGTTTATATACTCGTTTATTCTATAGTTTTCTTACATAATTCTGATATTATTTATACCCATGTCTAAATCTCATGGTTGACATGATTTAAAATTCAGTTTGAACCTAAAACTTTATTTATATCCGCTTCATCTAAGATAAATGCGATATAATTGGACACTTGTTATGGATTTTCTTTTTGATCAAATTTTCTTTTTCTTATTGTAGAGCTAACCATTTTTATTCTTAGCTAACATTTATTTTGAACCAATTACTTATTATTCTGTTCCTCGTGATGATGGACTATATACATACTTTGCGTTACAAATTTACAATGTCTAATTGCTAATATTTATTCTGAACCAATAACTATTTATTCTATTAATCAACTTATAAAATTTTTTTAAAAAAAACTTTAGATCAATTCCTAACAATAGGCTCAAAAGCAAGTAAACATGCCCAGAATAAAACATAAAAAACAAATCAATTTGATATGAGAATGGTTCGAAGATCATGAAAAATCTCATATGGCCTTGTTCCCAAGAAAGAAGCTTAAGCTTATTTGACCAAAATTTCATTTATCTTAATTTTTTGTAAGTATTTGGTAGATAAATTATTTACCAAAATAAGAGTAACATATGAGAAAGCTACTAATTTTTTAATCCTTCTATTTATAATATTAAATATGAAGTACTTATAGAGATGAGGTGGACAGTCAAGCTGGAACACACTTATAGGGAAGCTACTAGAGCCGCTGATTTCTTAGCAAATTTTGGGGTCAATTCGGGTTCCTTCATTACGCATTTAGACGCTCCTCTTCCTGAGCTATGTTCGATCCTTCGGGAGGATGTTTTTGGTGTCGCTTTTCCTCGTGTTATAGTTAGTAGTTAGTTTTCGGGGCTTTACCCCTCATTTGTACCAAAAAAATATGAAGTACTTATTATGTCATTTTACCAAAAAATCAATTAACTTCGGTTAATTAGTAAAATATATACATACATCAAAAATTCAAAAAATCAATATACTTTAAAAGCTTTTGAATACATCAAAAATTTTAAAAAATCAATATACTTTAAAATCTTTCGAAGGCTGCATAATCTTTGATCATCTATCTCAAATTTTACCCCTATATACATAGAAATCTAAGTAAATACAAATTTAATTAAAAATATGAGTAAATAGAATTCTACCTAGTATGTAAAACCAATACTAAAACACAAAGATACATGGTTGAGTAAATACTACGTAGTGCACAAGCAAGATTTGGTTAAACTAAAACATAATGTGCGTTCTTTTGATTTAATTAATTAATGACCATAACATATGTACAGTCTTGAGTAGGGCTGGACACCGGTTCAAAACCGGACCGGACCGGAACCGGAATCGGAATCGGAAAAATTCATGGTATCGGACCAGACCGGATTACAAAAATTCCGGTCCGGGACCGGACCGAAAAAATTCCGATCCAAGACCAGACCGGTTGGACCGGAATTATCCACTTTTTCAAATTCCGATCCATTGGACCGGATCAGACCGGTTGGACCGGATTGAACCAGAATTAAAAATACAATTTTAAGAAAAAAAATGAAAATAACAATAATTCCGGGCATTTCGGTCCAAACCGATCTGGACCGGAAAATACCGGTCCTGGACCGGACCGGACCAAAATTTTTAACTCTGGTTCCGGTCCACTCGATTCCAGTCTGGACCGGCCCATTTCCGGTCAGGACCGGATTATGCCCACCCTTACTCTTGAGGCCTTTAATAATTTGTAGTATAAATTATTAAAACTCTTTCAAACTTAATCTTATTCGAAATCTAGGCTAATGCGTGCATTTAGAAATGACCAGTAATTCTTCATATGAATAATACTATGAGTTGCTCCATTGTTACAAAAAGCCTTGAATTGTCCAAGCTGCCAAATTCTAATTTAATTCTTTCGTTTCTCCACCTAATTATCTCTACATTCTTATAGAGAGTAACTTGATGAAACAAAAATAGTAACATATATAGATCAGTGTATTGTTTTGTATGCATTGATCACTTGAATGTATATGGAGACATTTACGATGTATATACACACTTCAATGATTATTTAGTGACTATATTTTGATGGAATCGTAGTTTATACTCCGTGTAACTACGTAAGATTACATTACATCATATTAACATAACACTTTAATCAAATAAATTCATTATATATCCATCAGCTCCTTAAATTTATTTTAATGCTAGAATACCAACTACAAATGTATGACACCATAAGTGGGGCAAAAATAAAAATGATAACTTGAACTATTACGAATGTCCATTATTTATTTGATCATTTTAATCTACTTATATTAGGATAATTTTATTAAGATATATTTGATCTACTTATATTAGGATAGTTTTAGTAAAATTTATTTTCAATATTAAGAAATCTAATTTTCTTAGGATAATTTTATTTATTTATTTTATTTCGAAATCTACTATTGTTAGGATTTCAATTTATTGATTTTTTTATTTTTTTTATTAATTTTTTTTCGAAATCTACTCTTGTTAGGATTTCTAAAAAAGTTGGGACTCTCTAATATCACTCAAAAAGTTTATGCTTTATATATATGTATTGATTGTGAAACTGATTAAATTAAACTATAATAATACAATTTACTACGCAGCGGAAATAAATAAAATTTCATAAACAATGTTAAGTCAAACTAAAGTGATCTAGACAACAGCTACAGTCCAGCTCCAAGTCAGCTAATCTCATGTACATGTTAGTCAATCTGCTCCTAATAATTGGTTCATCACAAATGTTTACAGAATACACTGTCAACAACGGTTGAGTAGGGATAAATATTAACAACAATAATTAACAATAGATAATTCAATCTCATACACATGGCACCACTCCTTTAACAATGTGATCCATCTCATGACATGACACCGCTCCCTTAACAAGGTGCTCATATCACCATGGTACCTCCCCCTTAACAACGTACTGCCTTTCCTCTGCAATAATACCCCTCCTTTAACAACATACATATTACAGTTCATCTCAGAGTACAACTCCCTTAACAACGTACTTCTGACAACAACACCTTCCATCACAATTCCACATTCATAAGAACAATCAATAATAGTAATTAATCACATCACAATTCCACATCCATAGTAATAGTAGTAGTAATAGTAGTAGTAATAATAATAGTAATATCTCGGCTGCCCACCAATTTCTTGTAAACTTTTGTTTGATTAATAAAAGTTTTGTGACTTTTTTCAAAATAAAAAATAAAAAATAGTAACAACAATAATAGTAGTAATAATAATAATAATAATAATAATAATAATAATAATAATAATAATAAATAATAATAATAATAATAATAATAATAATAATAATAATACCTGTCAAGTATGTGACAGTAAGTCCGACTTGTTCGGTTTTTTTAGTGTCTTATTTATCGATGGATCGTATTGAATTTCTCTTTCGACGGCTTGTAAATTAAGAATTTAGGAGGGAAGTAGATGAAGAACACAATACAATGATGAAGAAACGTAATTACGGATGAAAATAATTTAGTTTAAATTATTTTAATGTTAAATTAATTGTGTTTGTGTAAAATATTACTCCATATTTTGAAAATTTAATTTAGTTAAGAGCTTAATTTTAATTGAATGGAAATAAAATTACATAACTACCCTTAACCATTTGGCGCAAAAACGAAAATCAACATTTTATTTTTTATTTTTATTTTTAAATAAATTATTGTGGCACCGAGATTCACCGCCACTCGGTGGCGCCATATCATCATCCATTATTAATAAAACACTTGTTTACATTTCTTTATCAAATGGTCAGATAAAACACCCAAGCCTAAACATAAATACTGTCATCATTTCTTTATAAAAAACCCAAGCCCAAACATAAATACTAGCAAAAGGTTTTACCTTTAGTTACCTCCCTTGGGTTTGTAATCGTTTTCTTCTTCAGCGCGCTTTTTTCAACGTTTACCGCCATCTTCACAGCGGCATCAGCATGATCTTTTATGGGCAAAAAAACATATTATTATGATGATGAGAAACTTTTGGAAAAATTACAAACAACTTAATAAACCAGAAACTTGTCTTCTTCAATATCATCCTCCACTTCGTCTACATCTGCTTCTTCTTCAGCCGACTCTTCATTCTCTTCCTCTTCCTCCACAGCCTTACCCTTGTCCTTACTGTTGCTATTCCCAATGCTGAATGTCACTTTCTTCTTCCTCCCCTTTGTCTGACCTATCAGATCTTAATTGGCATCCTCTTCGGCCACAACAGCGCCTTACCTTTTCCTCAACCTTTTCCCGCCACAACTTTCTTTCCTTGAGCCGTTGGTGCCTTAATCTCCTCGCTTGTTACCACATTCACTGAATCTAGCAACCACAAAATGAACAAACCAATTTTAAACAAAAATAAATAAACCCTTAGAAAATGAAAAATCCTCATAATTGAAAAAATATACCATCAAAATAGGAAAATTCGTCAAAAAACAAAATGAACAAAACCTTCCACCAGTTACATGTACTAGATTATTAAACTCTCAAAAAAAGATAAATCAAAGAAATTGAACTGGAAATTAAATCTATAAAAAATAGATTACCTCCTCCAACATCATCAACTGCCTTTGGCGCTCTAGTATTTTTCTTAACTGGTGCTCGTCTTGCTGATTTTTTTGTTGGCATATTTATGATAATGTTTTTGTTTTTTTTTTTGTTGATTGGTGAGTAGTTTAGGAGCTTTTGATATGAGAAGAGGAAGAGAGAAAATGAAAATAAGAGAGGAGAGAAGATGAAGAGAGAAGATGAAGGTAAGAGAAGATGAAAAATGAGACGGTAAATGTGAAATAATTAGGTTTAGTTTGACTTTTCAAATTTTGTCGACAGTAATTGTCATTGGGAAGGAGGATTTGTTTATTATTTTTAATGCTTCATCCTCTCAATTTCCCATAAAGTATTGCACAGTCCACTCTCCATCACTTCTCAACCCGTTTGCACACAAATGCTTCTATTCGATCCGTCACAAGCAAGACTAGTTGATGATTAAATTGGTGCCAACTTATAGTTTTCTCAATATTTCGCAAAAAAAACTCATAAATTTGGCGCCTAAATAAATTTTCACAAATTATCATTTAAGACGGTCTTATCCGTCCTAAGTTTAAGATCGATCAAGTATCGTACCTAATAGGCTGACTAATAGGCCTATTTAGGCCGATACTGTTTTAAGGTTTTATCCCCCTTCTATTGTATTTATATCCGGCTTATGATTGAGTAATACAACACATACATTTCCACAAAATACACTCTTCACATTATATCATGGTATAAGGTTACTGGTTACGTTTTCAACCCTAAAACTCCGCATCTTCCTCTCCTGTGGTCAATCGCCTTCGTCGTTCATCTCCCACTTTAACCATGACGACTGATGGCGACGACACCGCCTTCGCCAACACCAACAAAATTGATGTCTTGTCTCCATACTATCTTGGAAATCATGACATCCTTGGTCAATCCATTACTCATGTCAAACTTGGCAGCGACAATTATGAGGAATGGAGTCAATCTTAGAAAATGTCTCTTAAATCGAGACGAAAGTTTGGATTTTGTGACGACTCTATTCGTAAGCCGACTGACAAGTTTCTTCTCGAGCAATGGGAAGTCGTCCACTGTAATCTTGTTCAATAGATTATGCATTCTATTGATCCCTCCGTCAAGAGTAGTATCTCGTATTTCAAAGATGTCCGTCTTCTTTGGGACGATTTGGTTGAGCGTTTTTCCACTTTGGATGGCTCTAAAATCTATGCTCTTAAATCGCAGCTTCATGATTGTAGAAAATCGAAAGGTATGTCTGTCACATCATTTTTTGGTCAATTAAAGGTTTATGGGACGCTATTGCGAATCACGAGCCGCCCTTTGCTTGTAAGTTGTAGTATCGCTAAAAACACCCTTGCTCATCAAGATTCTGAACGATTACATAAGTTTCTCATGGGATTGGATCTTTCTATTTATGGTAATCTTAGTTCCCAACTATTGTATCTCGATATTCTGCCTACTCTTAACTGCGCTTTTTAGTTGGTTTTGTAAGAGGAGCAGCTTTGCTCCAGCGAGTCTGCCACACCGGCTGAACTCACGGACGTTATGGCATGTGCTGTTCGTCTCGCTTCTCAAGCTTCTGTACCAACTATTAACTGGCGTGCTCTTAGAGATCTCGAGCGGCAGGAGCGACGAAAACTTGTGTGCGCGTACTGTACGGCTCCTGGTCATGAGTTTTATTCATGCTTTATCAAATCCCAAAAGTTTCTTGATTGGTGGGGTGATCGTCCTCGAACGCTTGACGAAGTCAGAGCTCGGTCCCATGCTTATTCAGGTGCCACGGCTTCTACTTCTTCAACGGGGATGCCTGCTCGTGTTAATGCGCTAAATTTTGAGCCTGGCCATCTTTCTGGTATGTCATTTGAGTGGATTATTGATACCGAGGCCTTGCATCACGTTACCGGTGACATTACTTGCTTGTCTGATTGACATTCAATTCCATTTCTCCCGGTTAGCCTTCCTAATGGGCATAAAGTCATGGCTACACCAGCTGGGACGGTTTGGTTGAATGCTTCTTTAAGGCCCTGTTCTTTTGGACCGAATCCGTCTGAACTGAACTGAATGGACCTGAACTGAACTGAACTGAACTGAACTGAACTTAATGGACCTGAACTGAACTTAGCCAAAATTAAAAAAACCCTACGTATGACTCAAAAATTTCTCTAACAAATACTAGTGTGCCTTCAACCTCTACCCTTAGAAATTGTTCATGAAAAAAAAATCCTACCTTGACGCAATTGCCAATCTTTTGAAGGTATTCACTAATTTCTGGTATTACCTTTTGATTCTTTTGTGCCTTGATTGAATTCACATTTTTTTTAACAAAGTGTCTTGCTAGTGACGAACAATATCTGTCACAAGCTGAAGACCTCTCACAATAAAGCAAGTGGGTTGGCAAGTGGGAGGGAAAATGGAGCACCCATGCATATTGCCACTTGCATCTTGTGAGAGGGGCACTACCCGTCTTCAATGAGATTTTGTGTTTTTTTAATGGGTTTGTTTTTATTTCTTACTTTTGTTTTGCAATTGTGATATTAAGACGTGATTTTATGTATTATGTTGTTTCCTATATGTGTTCTTCTAAATTGATCTAAAAAATTTGAATCTTTGTTGTTAGATCGCAAATTAGTTCTATATAAGAAGGTTGTATAATTTTTAATATCAGTATAAAAGGAGTTTGATAGCATATCAGTATAAAAGGAGTTTGATAGCATATTAGCATGTAGTTTGATAGCATACGGGGGAGGTTTTTGTGAAGAAATAAAAAGCATATATTGTAGTGGTAGATTGCAACGATGAATAAGACCGTCTTACACAATAATTATTGAAAATTGTATATGAGATTATTGGATGGCGATTGTTACCCATCAATTGGAGAGATCATAGAAATTGTGTCTACTATTTACAAATGAATATAGTGAATGTTAGTACATTTTAGAGAGTATTTAAACGCCTTTTATCAGCAATTACTCTTGTATACCTATTGGAAGCCTCTTGACTCTTGATTTCCCGTTATTCATTGCATCTTTAATCTCAAATTTATTCTCCCTCTTGACTGTTTGTGTGCTTCGGTTAATTAATTTTTGCGGTTGTTAACTTCCTTTTCACTCTTGATTTTCCCTGTCATTCATTAATTTTTTCAATGTCTCTCTAGTTTACCTATGTTTGACAGTTGCTTAGGGAAAATAAAATAAAAGTGAGCTAGCTTTAGCCACGTGTCTTAAGTTGGTGCTCTAGGTTAGACTTTTTATATTATTGTATAGATTTGTTAGCCAAATGCATGTGTGTTAGCCAAAGTAGTAACTTTTGTCATGACTTATGTGATAGTCAGATGGTCGTAGTAGTTATATATCCATATAACCATGCCTTTTATATATAATCCCTATCTTTGTCTTGCTGATAATGAAATAATTTGTGTCGATTTATTTGAAAGTAACATAATGGGAAGAATTTCCTGGTCGGATGAGAATTCAACAGTTTTGCTCAACATTTTAAATGAGGAGAAAAACAGAGGAGTTAGCAAATTTAATTGGGGAACCATTGCCAAGAAATTTAACGTACAAAACGAAAGTGATGTCACGGGAAAACAAGTGCAAAATCATTATACATATTTGAAAGAAAGATACAAGTGTTGGGAGGAATTGCAAGGTTTGACTGGCATATCATTCAATCCTATTACTAAAGAAATTGATGTAGCAGAGAGGTCTTTTGAGAGATATAGCGCATTCTTAGAGGTAAAATTATATTAACTCATCTTAAAATTACATTCTTAATTAGCTATATTTTAAGTTAAATCTAAATTTAAGTCTTAATTTGTTTTATACATCAGAATGTAAAGTATGGTACAAAGATAATCAAACAAGAATTGGCAAACCTTGATGAAATGAGCAAACTATTTAATGGAAGATCTGCGCATGGGGTGGGTGGTTGTTTTTCTCCGGCAATGGGAAAAGGATCATCTTACTTGAATAGACATATTGAGGATCTTACTATTGATGAAAAATCTCCAGACAATGAAGTGTCGGGTGATGAACTTAATGAATTTCAGGACACCATGTTGGTTGATGAGGATAAATCTCCACCAAGTTTACTTGACAGAAAAGTTTCTCTAAGAACCTCGCGTAAGAGAAAAATTGAAGAGCCCATTAGTTTAGAAGAACGTAAGAGAAGAGAAACTATTTTTGACAGTGTTATTGCACTGTTGTCGGGAACTGATGTTGGTTCATTAAGTAAGCCTTCTAAAGCTCAGATGGTTTGTGAAGAATTGACTAGAATGAAAATTGAAGAAGAATCGGGTGATGCGTACTTTGTTTCCGCCGTGAATTATTTAAGTGATGAAACACGTGCCAATATATTCCTAGCACTTCCAAATGATAATCAAAAGCAGATCTATTTGAGGATGATGGATGTAGATCTTTTGTTTACACGGCTTTACTAGTTTTTTTTAGTAAACACTTTATAGTTTCAAATTTGTGTGTTTGAACTTTCCATTTTCATGTGTTTGAACTTTTCATTTTCATGCGTTTGAACTTTGCGGTTAAGATATTTGAACTTTATTATCATGTTTTGAACAACTGCGACTTGATAGGGTTATGTTTCTACAACTTGTAGATTTGATGATTGAAATAAATTTGTTAGTTGATGGTAAGTATATAAAAGTGGACGAACAAATAGTAATTTGTTTATACATATTGGCCAAAGGCTCTTCTTATTGTGATGTTGCTGATAGATTCAAGCATTCCATATTTACAATATGTGTGTATTTTAAAAAAGTGTTGGATGCCTTGGTTATATTGTCACATGATATCATTAGACCACACCGCAATCTACTTGAGGTGCCTCCAGAGGTAGAAAATAACTCACTTTATTGGCCTTACTTCAAGGTAATATTGTACCTCGTACATTTTGCTATTTTTTTTTAAAATTTTTTTTAACTACCTTATGTCTTTCAGATTTAACATCTCTATTATTACTATTATTTACGATGCTATTGGTGCCATAGATGTAACGCATATAGAAGCAGTTATTAGTGATCGTACTGGTACACCATTTCGAAATCGCAATGGTCGTAAGACTTGGAATGTGTTGGGCTGTTGTTCATTTGATAGGATTTTCACATTTATCAACGTGGGTTTGGAAGGGAGTGCCTATGATCTTACAGTATGGCGAGATACTCTAACTGCCTCAAAATATGTTTTTCCTCATCCACCTGAAGGTAAGTATTAACTAATTTTCTTTATTTGCTTATCTATATATATATATATATAAAAGAGAGTTTTTTCGAGCGATCTGAGAGCGTCCACATCATCAAAAATCAATTTAGGAAAGTATAATTTTTGATGTAAAAAATAAAGTGGAAAATCTTTTAATTATTATAATATGTATATTTCCTAAATTATATTCAAGTGATATTTCCAATTTTTATATCAAACTTTTACATTTCATTTTGCAAAAAAATATCGTTAAAAAAATTATGAAAATAATATAATTAACTTTGTGTTAAAAAATGCTATCATTAGAGTATAAATTTCATATTATTTGCACATATTAAAAATAGTGTACTTCTTAATACGTAAAATTGTGTACTTTTTAGTATGTTTTGTCCCACATTGGAAAATAAGTAAGTGTGGTAACTATACTACATATAAATAGTAGAATTGTCCAACATCGAAAGATTAGTATAAGGTGATGTGATCCTATGATTATAAATAGGATGCATATTTGGAACTTATGTATCCACCCAAAATTTTTTTAGTCTCATAAATATTGTTTTAAAGAGCTCTTAAGATTTTCTATCATTATCAACGATATGATATAAAAAATAAAGTGGAAATCGTTGGGAACTACCCGGGAAAGAGTTAAGTACATAACAAGAAAATCAAAAAATAACTAAAGGTTTTACTAATGGTGGTCTCATGACACAATACAAAACTAAAGATTTTACTAATTGTTGTCTTCTAAATGCAGTAATAGAGCGTTAATGAGTCATGCAGTAATAGAGCGTTAATGAGTCGTTATATATACGATGTAGAGATCCATATCTAATGATCGAGACTAAGTGGTTTTACCTTCAGAGAAAAATAATATGTATACAATAGTGGTGTTTTAAGAAGAGACATGTATTTCGTGGTATGTTATATCTTTCACATTGAAAAATAATGTAGGCATTATGAACATACTACGTCTAAATAATTAAATTATGTATCTCACATTGAAATAATAGTATACGGTAGGGTGATTCTATAAATACAAATAGGAGGCATCCTTGAAACTTAGGTATTAATCCAAAAATTTTTGATATAAAAGATATAGACTTTTTAGTATGTTATATGTCCCACATTGAAAAATAATGTCGGTGTTGTGAATATATTATGTATAAATAATAGAAATGTCCCATATATATATACAATTTCTATATTATATTAAAGTGATGTTTATAATTTTGATATAAAAACTTTATATTTCATTTGAAAAAAAAGTATCGTATGAAAATTATATAATTAGATTGTGACAAAAAAAAATGCTATCATTAGAGTGTATATTGTATTGTATTATATTTTTTCATTATTAAATCGGGTTGATGTCAAAGTAGGTGGAAAAAAAATGGTGTACTTAGTATGTTATTTGTCCTACATTGAAAAGTAACGTAAGTGTGGTGAATATACTATGTATAAATATTAGAATTGTCCCACATCGAAATATTACCATAAGACATGGTGATCTTATGATTATAAATAGTAGTCATAACCCAAAATCTTTTGATTCCTTTAAGTATTGTCAGAGATAACTCTTAAAAGAATTTGTATTGCGGTCTCTAGAATAATGATTTCTAACCTAAGTTAATGTTTGGAATATCTTTTAGTTATTAGAATATATACTATGTATTTCTTATTTTATATTCAAGTGATGTTTCTAATTTTTATATAAAAAAATTTAAATTTCATTTGACAAAATAACGTCGGTAAAAAATTATGAAAATAATATTATTAGATTCATGGTAAGAAATGCTATCATTAGAGTATATATAGATTTCATATAATTTGCACATATTAAAGATGATTTATTTCATAGTATGTTATATCTCCTACATTGAAAAATAATATAGGTGCGATAAATATACTACATATAAAAAATAGAATTTTCCACATCGAAATATAGCATAGGTGGGTGATTCTATGAGCATCCTTGGAACTTAGGTATAAACCCAAAATCTTTTGAGTCGCTTAAGTATTGTCTTGGAGAGCTCTTAAAAGTTTATATCATTATATTTTCTACCTATAGATTTTATATGTCCCATATTGAAAAATAATGTAGGTGTGGTAAATATATTATGTTTAAATAATATAATTAGAATTGTGTTAAAAAAATATTCTATCATTAGAGTATAGGTTCTTATCATTTGCACATATTTTAATTATGATAAAAAAATAGAAAATAAACGTCTATGGTAGCATGTGTAATCTATTAAAGTTCAAGGTTACCATGAGAAATTTCCAATATTATAATGATATAGTTAATTAAATTTGCATTTAAAAGAGAGATATCCGTACCAATAAAACAATAAAGGAGGTATTATTTTTTAATTGTTATTTTATTGCCACGCCATCAAACTTAACGTCCATTTAACAGCCTTTACATTAGGGGTACCATGGGCAAAAAAATGGAACCTCGAGGGTGCCATAGACAGATTTTTAAAAATAGGGGTAACATGAAAAATCTAACAAAATTAAGGGGCGGGAAATTTCCGTATCTCAATTATGTTCAATTTTTTTTGAAGAAAAATAACGTACAAATATTAATGGAGAGTACTTGATCATATTATTAAATTTAAATATAACTATTGGATATAATGAGTAGCAATTGTCTGTATTCGGTATTCGAGATCTGGTTGGATGTCAAACTAAGTGCAAAAAAGATGGTGTAATTCTGAGTATGTTATTTGTCCCACATTGAAAAATAATGCAGGTTTGATAAATATATACGGAGTATTACGTATAATTGTATAAATATTAGAATTGTCCCACATCAGAAAAAAAATCCAATTTTTGTGAATATATTACTTATAAATAATAGAATTGTCCCACATCGAAAGATTAGTATAATGTGGGATGATTATATGATTATAAATAAGAGTTAACCCACGTAAACAAATCATTAGACGTATAATGTAAACATTAAACGCTTATAACATTTTTTTTTTTTGCATTATAAATAAGCTAATTACCCCTTTGCAATGCACGGGCATTCAAACTAGTAGCTCATTATTTTGGGATTCTCAAGTAAGTTTTATTTTACTTTGTAGGTAATTACTATTTGGTGGACTCTGGATATCTTAATACTATTGGATATTTGTCTCCTATTTGCGATCCCAACGTCAGATCCCATTTGCCGGAATTTAAGCACGGACCACCCATAGGAATGTTAGAACATTTCAATTACCGACATTCTTCAATAAGAATGAAAGTTGAATGTGTGTTTGGTCAATTGAAGAAAAGATGGAAGGTGCTGAAAACTATGCCCCAGATGTTACCAAAGTATCAGATGTCAATTATCGTTTCCTGTTTCACGCTTCATAATTTCATATGAATGCATAAGCTTGACATCCCAATTGTACAACATGATGCAGTCATTGGGAGAACAGGTACAAACTTGGATAATAAAGATCGAATGAGCCTTATGTCTAAAGTGAGAATGGATATAGCTGAAGCTATTTGGAATGATAACAATCATGAAGAGCATGAAGATGAAGTGCCGCAAAATGACAACGAAGAAGAACATATGGAAGTAGATGATCCGAATAACTAAAGTTTGTAACTTACGTCGAATCTAAACATTTTTCACAATTTCAAGCATTTGATGTATTGACATTAATAAATTTTTTAAATTTTATCATTACTCCTATTTCTAAACTAAACATTTCGTTATTGCACACTCTAGTCTATTTTTATATATTTCAATAATAATGACGATGACGATGACGATGACGATGACGATAACGATAACGATAACGATAACGATAACGATAACGATAACGATAACGATAACGATAAGAATAAGAATAATAATAATAATAATAATAATAATAATAATAATAATAATAATAATAATAATAATAATAATAATAATAATAATAATAATAATAATAATAATAATAATAATAATAATAATAATAATAATAAAGCGCTCCTTTGCAAGTGGGTCTGGCAGCTCACTCAAAACAGAGACGGAATATGGGACCGTTGGAACCGTACTTACAACTATAGAGACCACTCTTTTTGGGATGCTCAGGTTAGGAGCTGGCACGCCGAAAGCTGGCGCGATATTATCAAAACGAAAAATTCCCTTCTTGAAATTGTTGGCTCTAGCGCTAATGCTCAACGGATGCTGAATGCTTGCGTCTCTCACGGTCAGTTCAGGGTTGGAAAAGCGTACCATTTATTCAGGGATAAGGGCCGCTCCACGAGGTGGGTTGTTGCCCTCTCGGCCCCATGTGTCTTGCCCAAGCATCGTTTGTGCACCATTCAAGCAGGGCAACGTCAACTCCCAACTGTTGACAACTTAAGCAAATGGGGTTTCTTCCACACCAACTGGTGCTGCCTTTGCTGCCAAGCCGCTGAGTCCCACCGGCATCTTTTCTTCCGGTGCCCCTTCTCGCTCCAGGTGATGAACTCCATGCTTCTCTGGTTTGGTTTTTCGGTTTTAGGGGACGCAAATGATATTAAAAACTGCTTATACAAGCTGCTGGGAGGAGAAAAAAAGCGAAATTGGAGGAACGATGTGGCCGCATGCTGTGTTGCAGGTACGGTCTACGAAATCTGGAATGCGAGAAACACCCGTATCTTTGGTGGAGCTGCGAACACCCCTGCCCAGATTGCTACTTCTCTGCAGCAAACGTTAAAGCTCAGGTTTTCGGACAACTCTGATAGACGAATGCAAAACTGGCTGGCAACTAGAATCTAACGGCTGTTTCGTTTCTCTTGTTTTTTTTTCTCTTGGCTGTTTTTGACTTTCGGTTTTTTTTAGTACTTGTTGGGTTTTGGTTTTTGTAAGTCTCCTTCTCATTTTTCTTTCCCTATATGGATGAATAAAATGAGTTTAACTTTCTTACAAAAAAAAAATAAAAAAAAAATAAAAAAAATAAAAAATAATAATAATAATAATAATAATAATAATAATAATAATAATTGATAACTCAACTGAACTGAATCGAACTGAACTGAACTGAACTGAATTGAATCGAGCTGAACTGAACTGAACTTATAAGAACTGAAATTAAGTTCAAAAGAACATGGCCTAATTCTTTCTTATGTTTTATATATCCCGAGTCTCACCTGAAATTACTCTCCGTCTCACAATTAGTTGCTGCTACCGGATGTGTTTTGAATTTCACTAATCAATCTTGCCTTATTTAGGACCCTTCATTGAGGACAAGGATTGGAGTCGATGAGCTCAGGGACGGACTATATTTCTTGCACATAGAGGGACGGTCTCCTGCGGTGCATGCGGTGAGCGCTGCCGACTCTTTTGATTTATGGCACAAGCGTCTTGGACATCCCTCAAATAAAGTGTTTCATTTACTTCCCCATGTTAGCAAATTTCGTATTCCTGTTAATTCCGCTTGTGATATTTGTCATCAAGCTAAACAAAGGTGTCATAGTTTCAAATTAAATGCTAATAAAGCATCGGACATTTTTGATTTAATTCATTGTGATTTATGGGGTCCATATTGTACTTCTTTAACTTGTGGCGCTAAGTAGTTTTTGACTATTGTTGACGATTGCTCTCGGGCTGTGTGGGTATACCTTCTTTTTAATAAGACCGAGGTCACATCCATGTTTATGAATTTTTTAGCCATGGTGGATACTCAATTTTCTAAACGGGTAAAACGGGTTCAATCCGACAATGGGAATGATACGTTACTTCTGTAGTTCCAAGCTTCTAGCGTTCTAACAAATATAACTGCCCCGTCTACAATTATTCATCATAATCGTAAACTGTCATTACATTGTATTAGAACTTGGTTCTAATTTATTAAGCGATTAGTGACGCTAACCTCACCTATCTTTTTTTTTTTTTGTAATATTTACTAGATTCATCATGTATATGACGGTGTTGAAAAACCGTTAGCCAACAAAGCAATAATTAAAACAACCAAAACGTTGATCATGTGTGATTCACCTTAGAAAAGAAGACAGTAAAATTCTCCATAAAATAACACACTGTGTCTAAAATACATATATGAATCATAAATGTTGTATATTAAATCACAGTGTTGTAGCGAATAAAAATAATAGGGCCGGAATGATATAGTGAGAAGACCCATGTTTAAATAATATATACAAATCGAAAGATTTCACGAAATTCCTTCCTTCATTGTGCTACATAATTTGGCCTCATATCGGAAACAAAAAAAAACTATAAAGACTTACAAAAAACTATCTTAGAAACAGAGGCCACTACCTCATTCCATTGGCGATAATGTCTTGACAGCCGATCTCTCGAATTTGATACACGATTGTCATTAAATATCATGTTTTGTCCGAGTTTCAAAACTTTACAAAAAAAATCAAGCAGACATTCTAATATCGAAGGTAAAGAACTTACGAAATCATATTATGAAAGAACTTGAAATAGACTCATAAATCTAATAAGTTTAACTGGATTTCGTATGAGAAATGTCGAAGATAGAAACTTACAAATGGTTGTATATTTGTAAGCAATAATTATTCTCAACCTGGCAATGAGAAAACACGATTTTGAAATAATGTATGGAATTCAAACCATTGTAAGAGCCAATTACATTAATCTTGTGAGATTACTTTGCTAATTGCTTCTCAATCATCCAAAACACCACCTAATAAATCAATAAAAAAAAGCCCTAAAATTCGCGATAAACAACTAAAAAAATACAAAAATAGATAAATTAGTTAATCATTAACGACTCCAAACACCATCGACCATCAAGGAGATTAAACTTAATAAATTTAACCAAACGTTATGTGAGTATGGACATAATTACCGTTGTGCATGTTGCAACTGAGGTAGCACTGTGGCTCCGCATCGAGCGGGATCGGCTTTCATCGGTAAAGCTCTCCATTAGATTTCACTACTTGAGGTTGGTGTTTATAAATTAAGAAGTTTTAACAAAGCACACATAGAAATTTCAACTGATACATTTATTGGTAATAATTATTACATTTTTTTTTATCAAAAATAATTACTCGATATTACTACACTTTTTTCATAACCGTAGAAACCCAATCGTTGGTTATACTAAAGAGCAGTAATTCATATTTTAATGAAGGGGAAGGTCAAAAGGGTGTGAAGTTGTTTTTATTATTATTATTATTATTATTATTATTATTATTATTATTATTATTATTATTATTATTATTATTATTATTATTATTATTATTATTATTATTTACATACATATATATATATATATATTTTTTTTTTCCTTTTATGCTTTTTCATTCATGAATTGCTATCAATTCTGTTAAGTAATATTTACTGGAAATTTAAGAGACTACATTGAATATGGATATTACAATTTATAAATACTATTAAAAGGCTACCAAAAACAAAATTTTATTCCACGTGTCAGTGTGAAATACCCTCCATTGAGCATTCTTATGTGTTTCTACTACTGAGTAGTGAGTTTACATTTTACCTAATTCAGTAATTCAATAATCTGCCTTTAAATTTCCCATTGCGGCGGTCCAACTTTAGTACTCACACCTATTAAATCCTGCATCAATTTTTTCCGTTTCTCCAACTATTCACCTGCCATTAGAGATGGAAGTGGGCCGTCCTGGGCCGGCCCGCGTGCCGGCCCACCGTGCCACCCCCCAAAAATGGCCCGACCTAGGCACGCCAATTCGGCCCACCGTGCCGTGCCGTGATTGGCCCGTACTTGACAAACCCAGCCGCGGCCCGTCTATGGCACAGTTATTTTTGTGCTGGGCCGTGCCTGGCCCATGGGCTGGCCGTGCCTTGTTCATGGGCCGTCCCATCGTACTATTTTTAAAAAAAAAAAAACAAAGAACTTTTTATAATAACTGTATGATTTTTAGTAATTTTTATTTATTAATATAATAATTTAAATAAAATATATATTTTATTAAATATTAATGTACTTGATTACTTATATTTTTAATATATTCGATTTAATCAAATAATTAAAAAACAATGAAAAAAAAGAATTTTTTATTAAACGATTAAGAAACAATGTTAAAAAAAATACCTCAATCTTTTATTAAAAAAGCATGAAACGATGTAACTACATGTCTACAAGTTTATTAAATTAAAAAAACGATGAAACGATTAAGAAACGATATTAATCTAATATAACAATAAGAAAAAAATAAAAAATACAAGTTTATTTAATATGATATGCAACTATGAATCTGACGAGGTGCTTGTTTTGCCGGAATCAAGCTCGTGCTCATGATCGACAAAGTCTTGTTGTCGATTTTCGGCATCCATCCAATCCTTATAGCACACTAACATTTTAAGTGTATCGGATCTTAGACGAGTTCTTTTTTATCCAATACCCTTTTTGCTCCATTAAAGCAACTTTCGGATGCAACGGAAGACATTTGAATGCTTAAGAAGTCTCTTGCTATTGCCGACATCACCGGAAGCGACCTCCTTTGATTTCGCCACCATTGCTAAACGTCAAGGTTGTTGGACTCTTCTTCGGTCATACCTCGCATATAATCGTAGCTAGTGTACATTTGATACTCGGCCAAGTTGGATGTTGGAGTAGATTGTTGTCGACTCGGCCTTACTCGACTCATCAAACCTTTAAGAGCGGTTAAGCTCATTCCTTGAATAGCACCACCACTAGTACCTGCACTATACGTAGGATGAGAAGAAACACGAGTGAAGTTGCCAATAACAGACTCGTAATGGTTATATACAGTAAAAAATTGCGAACTAATTCTTTCTCTATATTGAGCTTCGTTAAACGGTAAACGTAATAGACTCCTATAAACACCAACTAATTGTATAGTTTCCTCTAATTTCCACATAGGGTCTAAAATCATACAAAAAACGTAAACAATGGGAATATATGACCAATACTTGAGCCACTTTTGTTCCATTTTTGGAAGAAACCCGCTAAACATAGCATTTTGACGATAATTGTTAAAAAGTTGCGCAATAGGAATAACATTACCAACGAAATAAGGAGCGGTAGGTTTATAAACATGTGAAAAAGAGATAGTAGGAATAACCTTTTTAATTGTTGAGCTCTTATCAACATCAATATAGTACAATTTCGAAGCATCGAGTAATAATTTAGTAGTTGGATCTTGAAGAGAATATCATCGGTGCGGACATGCGGTAGACTGTAAAGTGATAAATAATGGTGGAGATTTACTACAGCAACGATGGGTGAGAGAAGGACATCTAGGATTATAGTCATAACGATATGGATATGAAAGTGAGTTTAAGAAAATTGAGATGGGTAAGAAAGGGAGATCAATGAGTACCTCTATATCCTATGTTAGTTTAGATTATAATTAAGCATGATCGGGTTTAGTCGCTCAAATCACAAGAATATGATATATGATATTTTGTAAATATGAGTATTATAATGGGTTTACCATTAGTATATGTTTAGGAATTGTAAATAATTCTGATATATATTATACGGAGTACTAAATATACATTTTTGTTATTTGAATTTTTTGTCGTAAAAGTTACTCCATTACAAAAAAGAAAAAACTATTTTGGATGTGTTTTACTCAAATCTAAGTAATAAATTATGATAAAAGGCTTATACAAATTCTCATTAAAGACGACATTATCCATTTTAAGCTTAAGATAGATCAAGTACTATACTATTTGTATATATAAGTCAAATATATTATTTGTTTTTATGCATTCTTATATAAACAAAGGGTATGTACTTGACCCTTTTTACTTAAGATGCATAGTACCGTTTTAAGGGAGACTTACTGCATACCCGCTTAAAGGGAGTTACTCGAATCAATGTTGGAAAGAAATCAGGGAGACACATTCTAAAAAAGTGAAATGGAAGGACCTCAAGGAACAAAAGTAATACTATCTCCTTCGTATTCAATACTTCATTATATTTTCTTTTTGTGGGTATAAATTAATAATCTAACTTTCTCCATACTTTATGGTATGGACAATTGAAAAATATGTTATGGGCTATTTTCAGCTCCAATTTTCTTTTCTTTTCAGAATCTCCTGTCTTTTTTTCCTAAAGATTAACTAAATCTCTCCATCTATATATTTTCCACATTCATTTTTGTTCCAATTTTTTTACATTTATGAATATTACTCTCGAAAGATGTTTATTTTTTGAAGAACTGGCTTTTGGCATGAGGGAAATAACTTTTATTATCAATACGTGTCGTTGAAAAATATCTAATTTTGATAAAAAGACATTTCATTGGATATTTAAATGATCTTTTTATGAAGGAAAATGAAAGGGTAAGTTAGATCATTATAGATTAATACATTAATAAATTAAAAATATAATGTTCAGTTGAGAAAGAAAGGTAAGAGTATCCACTCAACAATATCACATTTTGTGTTTGAATAAGAAAGTATTAAAACTGGCCGTGCGAAGCACGGGATACTCCCTAGTACCATATAATCCTCACACAAGCGTTGTCAATATATAAGAGTTATTCTTTTAATTTCTATTCATTTTGCATGTCTGTTACTCTGTAATATATGGTCTACATTTAAGCTTCATAACATCTTGGTATTTATTTTATATATGATCAAATTTTAGACGCAGCTGTCGGGTTCCGAAAAGCGCAGTCATAGTAGCAAGGTATATAGTATTAAACAATTAAATGGCGAAGATCAGACAAGGAGCTTAAAAGTTGGTAAGGTTAACATTCCTGTTCAATAATATTACAACACACTATTGAAATGTTGATCTTATTCATTTTGCAGTCACAATAGCAAGATGTATAGTATAAGCTTCCTCAGATCTCTTAAGCCTAAGGTGGAGTCATCTCATAATATCGGAGTTCATTGTTTACACATTGCAGTGCTAAAATGTTTATGACAAATAATTGTCAAAACAAAACTCCTGGTATATATGTTGTCGCTTTGGACGGTCAGAAACTCAGAATGATACCGAATCAGTTTACTCAATAAGAACAACACTTTTCAAACTATCTACCACTTATACACGAATTTACGGAGATGGGCTTGGTTCTCTTCTCATAACCAAATAATTTTTGACAAGGCTCATCAAATTATTGTCCTAATTCAACGGTGACTTGACTTCTCAACGAGTAGTCCTAATTGAAAGTGCTAAGGAGATCGACTAATATAAAGTTATGTATAGAAAAAGATAGTCTCACACTGTAATCTAGGTTGCACGGACACGGCAGATTTTCAGCCCAAACGTGTCGGACACGGCGTCCGACACGGACACGCCTTGGACACGGCAAAAAACGTGTCCGACACTCCATGAACCGTGTCTCCGGTTTTATTTTAATTGAAGAAGTGTCGGACACGGTCCAATTTGCTTGGACACGGTCCGTTTTATATGGACACGCCAAATTATCTTTTCAACCTAAAGTACACAGTACTACACACCCAAAGACATTCACAATTTCTCCCAAACCAAAACTACTTGTTCTCCCACAATACTCGCCGCCAACAGCCTCTTCACCGCCGTCCGCCGCCCTCTCTTCGCCGCAACCTCTCCTCGCCGCCGGTCACTGCTAAGTGCTCACCAGGTTTGAGTTTCTTTCCCAGTTTTCCACTTTTCCCCAATTTATCAATTTAGGGTTAGAGTTTTCTTTTGATTTCTCTGATTTAAATTGTTGATAAATTATAATGAATGTTGTTGTTATAATGTAAAGATTTGAAGTGTTCTTGGTTAATTAAAGTACGAGTTATCATCTTTTATCAATTAAATTGTATTGTGTTTTACTTATGATGTCATTAATACAAGTTTTGTTGCCTCAAATGGGTGTAAATTTGCGCGGCTAAGAACAAAGCATCAAATGCAATTGACAAGAAACTTATGTTAGGCTGTGAAGTTGTAGTAAATTAAGTTGTAGTAAATTGACAGGAGCATATGGATGTTTCTTATGTTAGGCTGTTATTAGCTTAGTAAATGGCCAGAAACTTAGTAAATAATGTTGTTGATTTGTTTGGAATAGTTTAATTGTTACTATTATGTATGATCTCTGTTTTTGTTGCTTGGATTAATATTTTGCAGACGGTATTCGGTAATGGATTCTAGTGGTGGTAGTGTTAGTGCTCAAATATTCGGTAATGGATTCTAGTGGATTAATATTTTGCAGACGATATTCGGTAATGTTCATTTAAATTTGTGTTTGTAATTTGGAACTTTGCAATTTGTAAGACTTGTTTGAGTTTGATGTATAAGACATAAATATTGGTTGTCATTTTACGTCTTTGTGGCCTTTAAATGACCATAGTTTAGATGTTGGTTATAATGTTCTTCAAATTCCCTTTAATTTAATATGTATAATGATTTTTTTTTGCCGTGTCCGTGTCCAAAAATTTTTGGATTGCCGTGTCGCGTGTCCGTGTCGTGTCCGTGTCCGTTTTGGTGCAACCTAGACTGTAATAAGACCATTTCAAAGTGCAAGTCTGTCTCACAAAGACTCTAGATGCTATTAATATACAAATTTGTACCTAGAATTAGAATAAGTGCAAAAATTATGGGAATACTACGACAATGATGAATTATTGATGATGTCTAGGAGGTGTTCAATATATTACTTATACCAAATTGTCTATTGTTAAGAGGTGTTCATGCCATAGCAGTTCTCATGTTATTCCAACACTGTATTTTTCCCTTCGATTTATCCACATAAATTCACATAATTTTGATTTTTTTTCTTTTATATGACGAATAAAATTACAGATGACTTTGGATATGACTAATATTAATCATGTTATTGTTGGAATATGTGTCCTCCGACAATAATGCGATCACGACTGTTGATCATAATGATCACATGTTTAAGTCTCGTTTTAAAGAATACAATTGGGAAGTATTTTTACTGTCAACTGATCAACATATATCGGTAATGAGTGACTGACTAGAGTTTGACATTACTGTCGTGCGACGGTGGTGATCAGTTGACCCCCTAGGTCATACCTATAGGGCAACACCCTTAATTGATTATTTAATTAATCGTATAATGTTACGAATTAATTAAATTACTTGAAAAATTGACGGACGATTTTGGAAGTAAAATTTACGTATCACATTGAAATGTGATTAAATGAGATACGGTCTGAGTAATCGAATTGTATCATTACTCGGATGAAATTATTGTTTAAAGTAACAATTGAAATTGAATGAATTATTATAAATAAAATCTGTTGTGATTTATAATTGGTAAAATATTTTGGTACAAGTAATTATGAAATTACTAAGTCAATTTTTGTATGTGACGTATTTTTAATAATACGTTGATTTTTAGTATGTTAAAAATTACATAACAAATTTATGTGACATATAACATGTGACATATTGACAATTGACAAAAATAATATGGATTCCATATTATCCCATTGTGCCGAAATAAGGAGGAGGATTAGGATAATATTGTGTTTGATTAAGTTAATGGTAAACACAATGATTACCTACTAATCTAGCCATGCAACCCTATTGTGCATTGTGAAGACAAATGAGTCCATGCATTGGCTCCTCTCCACCTCCTCTTGTCCGGTTTTTTAGAGAGGAAAAACCACTTGGTTTTTCCTCTTATTTTAATATATACACTATAATGTTAAGTGTGTATTATTATTCAACTTACTCATCCAAAATAAGATTTCTAGAGAGATAAAAAAAAAACTCTCTTATTCTTCCTCACAAAAACCGAAAATATTAAGTGTATTGTAATATTTTTGGGTCAACTTTCTACTACATTAATATTATACTAGTTCATGTAATATTAATTTAATTAAGGGTAAGCTTTGGGTATAATTCCTAAGGAGAGATCCTATACTTGGATCTTGTTTCTTCCATTACAGGAAAGCACAAGAACAAAAGAAAAGGAGATTTCTTTTGTGCCCATAAAACCGAAATCACCAATGTAAGGACATGATTTCTCCTCTATTTTATCATTTGTTTGCATGCATAAAATCTATATTTAATTTTATGACAAATTAATTTTAACATATATGTGTATGTTAGTATGTATATAGATCTACATTTCTTTCAATTGGTATCAGAGCCATGGTTGTTTGCATGCAAATCGGTTAAAAGTTTTTCCGAGTTATAAGAATAACATATAAAACTTGTAAAATTTGTGTTATTATGAGATATCACGAAATTAATCCATGCATGTTAATATTTCTGGTCCTAAAATGTTTTAGGATATTTTGGTTAATTTTACGGATTTTTATTGTTCATATTATACAATAATGGCATTTAAATATGATTTTATGAGTAAAAATGTCATTTTCGGTCTAAAATTAGCTATACTTCGAATTTTCAGTTGATTTTTGGATATGTTGTCACATATATTATTTTGAGATAACCTGTAAAATTTCATAATTTTTGGACTTGTTATGCTCGAAAAATGGATTTTTCATTATTTAATTCGGATTTAAGTGAAAAATAGGTTAATATGAGATAAATTTCGAATCTGGTCATAGAAATTTAATATTTTGTCACATGAAATTTTACAAGATGTGTGTAAAATAATTGGCTATAAAGAAGTCTTTTTGCATGATTTATGGATTTTTGAAGAAAAATAGCATAAATAGTGACATTATTAGTGAAAAACTAATAAAACATAATCTATGACTTAGGAAAAACGTCTAATGTTGCATTTTATTATCTTTTTCAGATCTAAAATTGAAAATTTAATGAATATAATTTTTCCATGTTTTTATGATTATTTTAGTTAAAACCGATAAACCGCAACATTGTTTTTCCGGAAAAATATCGAAATTTTTAACCTATGTTTTTGAACATTATGAGTGTCATGGTATTTTTTCAGAATGTTCATGAGTTTAAATTTCAAATTTTGAATTTATTTGAAATTTTGTGATTTATTTGAAGTTTATAGCTTATTTTTGTAATTTTTGGTCCATTTATGAACAATTTTATAAAATATGAGTTAATTATGGTCAAATTATTAGTGAAGACTAAATTTTGAGTCCTAAGAGGTTAGGGTAATTAACTTATGCATAAATATGAGTTTATGTATTTTTGTGATTATAAAAATGTTGAAATCACGCAAATCCGTAAAAACCGAGTAATATACGATATTGGCTAATTAAAGGCGATTTAGCACAAAATTGGGCATGTTCATACATATTATAATGCTGCATTTTTCTTTATGATTGTCATAATTTTAATTTATGTAATTTTGAATTATGTAATTTTACTTAGTATGGCCTTAGATTTAATTGGTATTTCCCGAAATGTATGGGAATATCGATTCGGTTGTAATTTTATTGTGATCTCGTATCACCGTTTTGTAATTTAATAGATTTATTTTATTTTAGTTACAAATGTATAATAATAAATTATGTAATTTATTATGTATTTTTATTTATCTCGGAGTTCTCCAAGACGGATTTCTTCAAGATGATGATACATAAAGACGGTGTTACCTCGAGATGCATGCCACAACCGAAGTTCAAGGGACAAATGGAGTTGGTTTCCGAATTTGTAATAGTTAAATAGTTTTTCTATTTTAGGAAAGGCCATACTAGGATTTATTTTTATGCTTGCATTTTATTTTATGTCGCATGCATCGCTAAATCGCCATAACTAAACATGCATTGTTATTTTATCGAGTTTATCGACCGTGTCAATTATAATTATCATAGTTTACCGCTTTAGTTCACTTAAAACGTGATAGATAATAAATTGGCATGACCTCTCGCTAAAACAATTAATTGAGACATAGCCTTACCAAATAGTAGAAACCATGAAAACCTATTTCGCGAGGGAGTGCACTCGGCCGGTACAAACCTTGTTACGTAGGGGAAGTGGGTGATAAATGTCTATCCACCGAATTCATGTTGATGAGGGTTGCATCGGCTACCCCGTGCCTAAGTTGATGTGGGTTTGGATAATGGACACATTTATTCGAAATTTGGATTGAACTCAACAAAAGTTATTGATAAGGGTTGCATCGGCTACCCCGTGCCCTTGTTGATGTGTTTTGGGCTATAGATAAACATTAGAGTAATTTTATCGACCAAGAGTTCTAAAAGTAGAATCGATTAAAAGGTTAATCCACCGAGTTATATTGATAAAGGTTGCATCGGCTACCCCGTGCCTAAGTTGATATGAATTTGGGTCTTGGAATCATTTATCTAGTTGGGTAGAGGTCACTAGAAAAATGCATAAAACTTGTTTAAATCATACATTTTTACGAGTATTATTATTAAAACGACATTTGTTTTACTCCTTATATTTTGTTTTGTAGACCACTTCTTTTTCATAACAAATGGCAACACCAACACCAACTCCAAACGCCACACTTCTCGCTAGTTCATCATGGCTCCGATCCTTTATGGATCGATGTAAACTTGAAAAGAATGGGTCAAATTTCTCCGATTGGGATGCCCAACTCAAGTTAGCCGCCGAAGGCGACGACAAGCTTCGTTACCTTACCGAGGCCTCTCCACCCGAACCCTCCACTAGGTACACTGCGGCCACTAGGGAAGCATATGAGGCTTACCAAAAGGAATCCGCCGCAATGAAAAATGTCTTGATATTTGCGATGGAGGCGGACCTCCAAAGGAGAGCCTTTAAAATGGGCAATGCTAATGAGATTTACTCCAAACTTGTGACCATGTTTTCACAAACTCCACGGATCGTCCAATATGAGGCGGCCGCGGCATTCTTTGATCTCGACTTCAAAGAGGGCCAAAAGGTTAGCCCTCATGTGCTCAAACTCATGGAGCTTGTCGAGACCTTGAAAATTCAAAAGGTTGAAATCCCCAAAGAACTCATCGTAGATAGGATTCTACACTCCTTGTCCAAAGTCAAGGCATATGTTCAATTCCGGGTGAATTTTAACATGCAAGACAAGGATGTGTCTCTTGAGAAGTTGCACAAGTTACTTGTGCAAGCCGAGAGGGACATGGGGTTAAATGTGAACCCTCCCAAGGATGTGCTTAACATAAGCACTAAGAGTAAGGGGAAGTTCAAGAAGAATGGGAGAAAGGGCAAGAAGCAAGCTCCCATATTCACCAAAGCTAAGACTTGTGAAGCTAGCACCTCAAAGATCAAGAAGGGTCCTCTTGACAAATGCCATTATTGTAATGGTATGGGGCATTGGAAAAGAAATTGTTCCAAATACCTTGGTGATATTAAGGCTGGAAAGATCACTCCAGTAGGTAAATGACTAACCTTCTTTTATGTTTCTAATTCAACTATGGTATTATGATGCAAAGTTGTGATAATGTATCTCCCTTTTTATTGTAAATAGGGCCTCCACCAAGCAAAGACAAGGGAAAGGAAAAGCAAGCATGAAAAACCATGGAGAAGCTATGGATAGCTTTTATGGAGCTTTGCTTTTCATTGTCTTATTTTAAGTTATGTTTTGGATTTTAGAACTTTAAGTTTCCGTGTTCGACATGGAAAGGTATTTTGGATAATGGTTTGTATTTCGGATCATGGTGACTTGGTTTGCAACCCAAGTCACCCGTTTTATCATTTATCATTTTATGTTCTGAAAATTCATGTTTAAATGCTTGTTCTAGGAAACATAAGATTATTCACTTAAAGTGATCTAATAGACAAATATAATGTCGGGTTTCGTTATATGTCCACATGCTTAAGGCTTGTGTATGATCATTTACAAAGCGATTTTGAGTCTATGAACTCTCTTAAAGGAATGTCAATCACCAAGAACACATATGAAATCAATAACCATTAGTCTATCTATGAGATAGTTCTCCTTATACTTCAACATCATTAATTTGTGTCTCATATGCTATCTTTGAATCTATAGTGTATTTATTCTAAAGATAGAGTGGGAGAAAATGAGGACACAACACACAAGGCGAAATAAAATTGTGTATTTGTGTAAATGAAGATCTACGCAAGAGAGAATGATTTGAATGAAGGTATATCTATTTACACAGTATGCCGAGTAGATGAGATCTATGGTCTCAAGTTAGTTTTATATGACTAAAGAGACCAAGTGAAGTAATCATAAGAGTATATTCTCAAGATAACTACACGAGGAGACCAAAAGAAAGTTTTTGGAAGAAAAATGACTAAGTTTAGACTTTTTTGTGATAATTTTTGACCTATAGTTTCAACCTTGAGATTTACTTAAGAGCCTAAATGAATTAAAGTAACATCATAGTAATAAGCGACATTTTGACTAGAGGTTACAAGATTTGATATACCGATATCATCAATTGCTAAAAGTTAAACCGCAAATGTCATTACTTAACCTCATTATGATATGAAATGGTTAAACCTCCTTCCAAAAGGGTATTTCGAAGGACGTGTTCTAGATATTATATATATTCGAATAATGACATTGCTACACATCATTATGACATGAGTGTATTGGAGATTTAAAAATCTCTTTCCGTAAGGTTAAAATGAGACCACTTCAAAATAGGTATTTTGAAAGGATATGATGGAAACATATATGGTCTTATCCTAATAATTTGGCAATGCAATTTATATTTCAATTCTTGATAAATTTCGATTGAGAAGTCAATTTCGAAATGTGTAGAATTGAGTGGGAGTTAGGAAATTCTCATGTGAAGACATGGAATTTAGTGGGAGCTATCATCCTTTGAATGTTTACAACTCATCACTCATTGAAGAATGACGAGCTAATACCTTCTTTCATAAAGAAGATTTGAGTTTTCAATTCTGGATGAAAATGGACTATGATGAATCCAATTACATTGAGAGATATTGGATTTGTATTAAGATACACTCATTGTATCAACCTACACATAGGTTATTCATATGAATGAAAATGGGATTACCATTAGCAGTCATGGTAGTTCATTGAACCTAAGAACGGTTGGTCTCATGATTATTAGCTACTAATGTTTCCGCCATTAGAATAATCATGCACATGTCCAATTATGAATCATATGCAATAGAGCATGATGATCATTGGTAAGCCATAATAGAAACGTTATGAATTCTCGAATAGAATCCGATGAGCGATTTCAGTGTTTGACGGGATGTTCCATTGTGTGTCAAGAGGTTGCACATATTATAGAAAATCCGAGCACATATGAGGATTTATGAGAATCCCAATTCTTTCAAGCCTAGAAAGGGAAATGAGAAGTTTTGGAAAGATGCTTGGTTGAATAAGAGGTTATTCAAAAATAATCTTTCCTAGTTAAGCTAGGACTTGTGAGAAGTGCTAAGCTAATAATCTTGTCAATTGTTACAAGATTCTACAAAACATATACCTAGTGCATTGTGTGTGGGTGGAATACTTGATCAGTACAAGTTATATCATTCATCACAAATTCGTTCGTTATGTGATAGTCGATAAGAAAGTTCCTTCAAGTTAAAGAACCGAAACCAAGGTCGGGAACCTTGATGTGTACTTGGTAAGATTCATGCTATGAGAGAGAACATGAATGTAAAGGAAATTGCAAGTGTAAGAAGTTTGAACACATGGACACATGGCATGTTAAACTTCTATTGCAATCAATAAGTGTTTACACTTACGATATACATCACAAGGTTGTAATATGATATTGACTACCCGAGTGTGATGTCGACATTTGTCGTTTGAGTTATTATTAACTCACCTTGTACATTGTTATATCCAAACGGGTTGTAGAGACAATTGAACCCCGTTAAAGTGAACATAGATTAACATTGTATTTGCCCATAGTTACTTGTATGAGGTGACGTATCGAAGTGACTAGAGTGTGATGCGATTGATGGCAAGTTCAAGTGCCATAGATTCATGTGAGATGACTAGTCGATCACATAGGCAGACTGTTAGGAACATTTTGTCGGGCCTTATGACCGCTTATAGAGTTCTGGCAATTTATATAGCCTGGTCGTGGCGAGAGCTACTATAGTATTCAAATGAGTCGATTCTTTTGACTAAAGACTATTCGCCTAAGATGGCACAGTTTCAGATTAACTTTGATTTGTGTTACTACGACCTTCGTAAATGGGGTCAAATGGGCATATTTTGGGTTATGATGGCTGTGGCTAGTCGAAGGGAATGAGTGCGATAGGAATTGTCCACCCCTAGTCAGGGTTATAACAATATCTCAGGGCCACTCGAGGAGTAATGAACTGGAAATGCGTGGCCACGCTCGGATTGTATCCATGGTAGATAAATCCGGTCAATCAGTTATTCTCCAGATCGAGGAAACCACTCTCGATATGATCACTTGCAAGTACGACCTGAAAGACACCTTGCATTGAGTGGGAGATAGTAATAGGACAAGAGAATTGGTGACGCACACTTGTCGAGGACAAGTGGGAGATTGTTGGAATATGTGTCCTCCGACAATAATGCGATCACGACTGTTGATCATAATGATCACATGTTTAAGTCTCGTTTTAAAGAATACAATTGGGAAGTATTTTTACTGTTAACTGGTCAACATATATCGGTAATGATTGGCTGACTAGAGTTTGACATTATTGTCGTGCGACGGTGGTGATCAGTTGACCCCCTAGGTCATACCTATAGGGCAACACCCTTAATTGATTATTGAATTAATCGTATAATGTTACGAATTAATTAGATTACTTGAAAAATTGACGGACGATTTTGGAAGTAAAATTTACGTATCACATTGAAATGTGATTAAATGAAATACGGTCTGAGTAATCGAATTGTATCATTACTCGGATGAAATTATTGTTTAAGGTAACAATTGAAATTGAATGAATTATTATAAATACAATCTGTTGTGATTTATAATTGGTAAAATATTTTGGTATAAGTAATTATGAAATTACTAAGTCAATTTTTGTATGTGACATATTTTTAATAATACGTTGATTTTTAATATGTTAAAAATTACATAACAAATTTATGTGACATATGACATGTGACATATTGACAATTGACAAAAATAATATGGATTCCATATTATCCCATTGTGCCGAAATAAGGAGGAGGATTAGGATAATATTGTGTTTGATTAAGTTAATGGTAAACACAATGATTACCTACTAATCTAGCCATGCAACCCTATTGTGCATTGTGAAGACAAATGAGTCCATGCATTGGCTCCTCTCCACCTCCTCTTGTCCGGTTTTTAGAGAGGAAAAACCACTTGGTTTTTCCTCTTATTTTAATATATACACTATAATGTTAAGTGTGTATTATTATTAAACTTACTCATCCAAAATAAGATTTCTAGAGAGATAAAAAAAAACTCTCTTATTCTTCCTCACAAAAACCGAAAATATTAAGTGTATTGTAATATTTTTGGGTCAATTTTCTACTACATTAATATTATACTAGTTCATGTAATATTAATTTAATTAAGGGTAAGCTTTGGGTATAATTCCTAAGGAGAGATCCTACACTTGGATCTTGTTTCTTCCATTAAAGGAAAGCACAAGAACAAAAGAAAAGGAGATTTCTTTTGTGCCCATAAAACCGAAATCACCAATGTAAGGACATGATTTCTCCTCTATTTTATCATTTGTTTGCATGCATAAAATCCATATTTAATTTTATGACAAATTAATTTTAGCATATATGAGTATGTTAGTATGTATATAGATCTACATTTCTTTCAGTTATGAACACTTTCTTCGATCTCAAATCATTATATGTTGCCCCCAAATATCATAATAACCTAAAGTATAATAGATAAAACAAATGAAACCGCTTCATAGCTTCAACTTTGAGACACTTTATTAGTTTATTTCACATATTATTTTCCGTGAGCGAATTATTGTGTTAACTTTTAACTTTCCCGTGCATTGCACGGGTCCACAAACTAGTTAAGCATTAATGCATCATTTTCTAAATTTTTTCCATTGTTCTTTGATTAATTGAGAATTATGTGTAGAGCTTGTATAAATTTTGCTTACATAGTATTATGCCACGTGTACTCCTCAATCTAGCCTTTTTATATTTCTTTATAGATTAAAAAAAAAAACTCAAATTATTTATGGAGGTGTAGCAATCAAGTTATTTATGGTGTGTCGCAATCAAGTTGGACTTTTATTTTGTCAAGCAAATCATTTAAAAGACGGTCTCAAATTACTTAAGTACAAGATATAATCGTATTATTATTAATTTACAGTGTATTCAACTTTTAGTGTCGCTTAAAAAACAATATCGTGTTATTAATTTTAATATTAAAGTAAATAACTAACCCGCAAGAGAAACACATTTTAGTTGTGAGACGATTTTAAGAAATGATTAATATAAGATGTCTATATATTATTAACATGTTAACGAGCAATAGTGTGAATTATGATTGAATTATGTTGCTCGTAAGTTGTATGTTATATATATACAAGACAAACTCCTTATTAGTTATTACTAATTTGCCAATAAGTGAAAATGTGAAAAATAAAATGCACTATACTATGAACCAATCTCAAATAATCTTATCATTAGATCACTTGTATAAAAATGTGTGAACGTTTCAAACTAAGATGTAAATGACGGTTGATATAAATGTGATTTATTAGTAATAATACACAAACTTTATTAGTATGATATCCACCAAAATTGACTTAAAATTTATTAACATCAGTTATATAAAAATGTGTGAACGTTTCAAACTAAGATGTAAATGACGGTTGAAATAAATGTGATTTATTAGTAATAATACACAAACTTTATTAGTATGATATCCACCAAAATTGCCTTAAAATTTATTAACATCAGTTAATATTATTGTTATTAATTAATAAACTATTAAAGTTATATTATTACCGTCATTACAATATTAAAGCACTCAAGAAACGACAATATGTTTGGCTTGAAGATGATTACAAACATCTCATGTTAACTATTTCAACATTTGATAATGAACTCAATTAGAAATTATAAATAAAATATTTAAAAAATAATATATACTCGGTTAGTAAATAATTTAACGGAAGTAAAGGAACGAAGGAAACAAATTTGGTTTATGTATTATAAAAACGCGAAGATACAAAACGACCCAACTCCAACTACCCGACCCGAAAATAACCTGACGCGAAATAACCCGATCCGCTTTATCATTGACCCGAAAATGACCCGGTCCGAAACAACCCAACCCGCTTGACCCGAAAATGACCTGACACACATACCCGAAACAACCTGAAAAGACCCGACCCGATCCGAACTTACCCGATAATGTGACAAATCCGAGGTAACCCGACCCGAATTGACCTGACCCATACCCGACCCATTAACCTGTTTTGCCAGGTCAATCTCACACATCCACCACATCCCTCTATTTTATCTTTGTTCTTCTGTTTTTTCCATTTGTGATTCCAATTTCATCTTTTGTCCTCCAATTAATTTTTAGTTTTTAAATATATATATTTTCGATTTTGTGGCATTTAAAATTAGATAGCGATAGGGCGCCACCCGGTGGTACCGAATCTCGGTGCCACACTAATTAAAAAATAGAAGAATGAAAAAATATTAAACAGACTTTTCATTTTAGCGCCAAACACATCTGGGTAAAATTGTAATATCATAAGGAGAATTATCTTATCTTTTAGATTTAACGAAGATGTCGATGTAACACCCCCATACTCCAAGTGCCTTACCAGGACCACTCAGGTATGAGGACATCACCATCTCGGTCGCCCGAGGTATGATAATCAAATAGACAAAACAGAAACAACGTTTATTATAAATAGTTTAATGAATAAATACAATCCTCAAAACCAAACCAAAGTACGATACAATATTCTTAAATGACTGTTCTAACTGAAAAGTAAATAAACTAAGGCTACAGCGGAAGACTCCTATCGTCATGTCGTGGCATCCCAGGCTATCCCAGTACTCATCTCAATACCTGCTCAATATCTGCTCACCATCCCCGAATGGATCACCGCAGGGTTTACAAAACAACACCGGGGTCAGTACTAATCACACAATCAATATAGATAATAGTAATAAGATAAACAGACAGCTGAACTGTCACACACACACACACACCACCAACTCCCAACATCTCAATACTGACTGTCCACTGGACCAGCCCTGCCAGTGGGGGACCGCAGCCGTTCCCACCTAAGCCCCGCTCATCATACGAGCGATAACCCTGTCCATTAATGTGCACATCCCCTTCCGTGGCGGGTTCCACGAAGGGCGAAACTAGGGCGTGAAGTCACTCCCGCAAGTGACCTCACTCAGCCGAGAACGCATCTCGAGAACCATCAACAACAATCACAACCACAAACACAACACAATCATCACATCAAACAACTAACTACAGCACATCACCAATATCCCATTATGGGACTAATACTGAGTAGGAAATCCTACCTGGAAGCACAACAAGCAGACGGTATCTACAGCTGTATCAAAACGCCTTTTCTACGAATCCTCCTCCTAACACCTAACACATAACACATAAAGACTACCAATCACTTACTACTCATAAAACCCCCAATCTCTAAATTAGGGTTTAATCAATCCCAAAAAAACATTATAAAAATTATGTTAAAAGCTTACCCTCGACGCAAGGAATTCAACGATACGAACTATGATACGAACTGACCGTCTGAACTCCGGGAATTGCTAAGAATGCGATTAGGAAGATGAAGTGGCTGCTTTCTTTCTTAAACAGGTTTTTAGGTTTTGCAAAAGTGATTTAAAACAATGACGATTATGTTTAAATACCTTAATCGCATAATTAACAAAACCCGAGAAAAACTCCCCGTAAACCGGACACTCGATCGAGTATCCAAGGTACTCGATCGAGTACCCCCTTACTCGATCGAGTACCCCAGCTACTCGATCGAGTACCCAACAGGTCAGAAACTATTTCATCTCGCAACTTACCCTTACTCGACAGAGTAAGGGCTACTCGATAGAGTATCCCAAGACATATAAATACGGAGTATTACAGTCTTCCCTCCTTAAAAGGAACTTCGTCCCCGAAGTTCAAACCACTACCAAACAAAGGTACTCCCACAACATTCCCGACTCAAAAGCCAAACAAAATTTTAACATAACATAAAACATGACACTAACCCAACTCATCCCGACAAACATACCGACACTACATATGAAAGGTGTACAAAACTCTTAAAAACTGCTCGCGATCATCTCCTACCCCCCTAAAAGAAACAAGGTTACGTCCCCGTAACTATACATACCTGATCAAAAGGAAAAGGGTAACGCTCTTTCATGATATTCTCTGCCTCCCATGTAGCTTCCTCGGTCTCGTGGTTAGACCAAAGGATCTTAAGCAAAACTGTCTCACCACTCCTGGTCTTTCTAACCTTTCGGTCTAGAATCTGTTTAGGCACCTCCAGATATGATAAAGACTCATCTAGCTCTAAGCCCTCTGCCTCCAACACATGTGACGGGTCACTCACATACTTCCGCAGCTGCGATACATGAAACACATTATGCACTCTCTCTAACGCAGCTGGTAAAGCTAGACGATAAGCAACTTCCCCAACTCGCTCTAAGATCTCATAAGGCCCTATAAACTTCTGACTTAGCTTGCCTTTCTTCCCAAATCTCATAACTCCACGCATCGGAGACACTTTCAGAAGAACCTTGTCCCCAACTTGAAACTCTATGTCCCGACGATGTAGGTCTGCATAACTCTTTTGTCGATCCTGGGCTGCTCTCATCCGTTCCCTGATCATCTTAATCTGTTCCACCATCTCATGCACCATCTCTGGTCCTAAAACCACTGCCTCAGCACTATCGTCCCAACAGATTGGACTCCTACATCTCCTCCCATACAAAGCCTCAAACGGTGCCATACCTATACTGGTGTGATAGCTGTTGTTGTAAGAAAATTCTATCAAGTCCAACCTCTGCTCCCAGCTACCACCAAAATCCATCACACAAGCTCGCAACATATCCTCAAGAGTCTCGATTGTTCTCTCAGTCTGCCCATCTGTCGCAGGATGAAATGTTGTACTCATCTTCAAAGCTGTTCCCAACGATTCCTGCAACTCCTTCCAAAACCTCGATATAAACCTCGCATCTCTGTCAGACACTATGTCCTTAGGGACTCCATGTAACTTAAGCACGTTCTTTCGATAGGCCATAGCCAATCGTGCCTTAGTCCATGTATCTTTCATTGGAACAAAGTGAGCTGACTTGGTCAGACGATCCACTATCACCCAAATCATGTTGTTACCTTGTTGACTCTTAGGCAAACCCACAATGAAATCCATGGAAATGGATTCCCACTTCCACTCAGGCACCTCTAAAGATTGAATCTTACCTTGTGGTCTTCTCTGTTCCCCTTTAACTCTTTGGCATGTCAAACAACGGGACACAAACTCAGCTGTCTCTTTCTTCATCCCAGGCCACCAAAACGTTTTCTTCAAGTCCTTGTATAGCTTGTCTCCACCTGGATGAACTGAATATGGTGTGCAATGCGCTTCTGTCATGATCGTCTTTTTCAACTCCTCATCATTAGGAACACACCACCGACCATCAAACCTCAAACTACCATCTGTATGAATAGAAAACAGGGACACTGTCCCTTTCTCTACTCCAGCTCTCCACTCAACTATCTTAGGATCCAAAGCCTGCTTATCCCGAATGTCATCATAAAACTCCAGATGTACTGTCATATCACCCATGGCATCTCCTTTCTGCATCATATGTATTCCAAAGCTCGCTACCTCATCCCTCAGCCTCATCAAAGATAGAGCTGTACACAAGGAATGTACACTCTTTCTACTCAAAGCATCGGCAACAACATTGGCCTTCTCTTCATGGTAGATAATTTCCATGTCGTAGTCGCCAATCAACTCCATCCACCTCCTCTGTCTCATGTTCAACTCCTTCTGCGTGAAGATGTACTTAAGACTTTTGTGATCAGAAAATACCTTAAAGATTGCTCCATAAAGGTAATGTCTCCAAATCTTGAGAGCAAACACCACTGCACCCAACTCCAGATCATGAGTAGGGTAGTTCTCCTCATAAGGCTTCAACTGCCTAGAAGCATAGGCAATCACTTTACCATTCTGCATCAACACACATCCCAGCCCATTCTTCGAGGCATCTGTATAAACCTCGAAATTCTCGCTCCCTTCAGGCAATGCTAGGACAGGAGCTGTGGTCAAACGCTCCTTTAATGTTTGGAACGCCGTCTCACAACTCTCATCCCAACGAAACCTGTTCTCTTTCCTCATCAACGCTGTCATCGGTCTAGCTATCTTGGAGAAATCTTTCACGAACCGTCTGTAGTATCCAGCTAAACCCAAGAAACTCCTAACCTCGACATTCTTCTGCTTCCCACTTTGTCACTGCCTCAATCTTCGCCGGATCCACAGCTACCCCATCCTTAGAGATTACATGCCCCAGAAAAGCAACTTTCTCTAACCAGAACTCACACTTGGACAGCTTAGCATACAACTCATGATCCCTCAAAGTCTGCAACACGATCCTCAGATGCTCCTCATGCTCCTCCTTAGTCTTAGAGTAGACTAAGATGTCATCGATAAACACTACTACAAACTGATCCAAGAACTGTCGGAAGATTCTATTCATCAAATCCACAAACACTGTCGGCGCATTAGACAACCCAAACGGCATCACCACATACTCATAATGGCCATACCTTGACGTGAAAGCTGTCTTTGGTATGTCCACCTCTCTAATCTTCACCTGATGGTACCCCGACCTCAAATCGATCTTAGAAAAGACTGTTGCACCGCTCAGCTGATCAAACAGGTCATCTATCCTTGGCAAAGGATACTTGTTCTTTATCGTCACACGTTCGGCTCCCCCGTAATCTATGCATAGCCTCAAACTCCCATCTTTCTTCTTCACGAAAAGAACTGGTGCTCCCCAAGGCGATACACTTGGTCTAATGTATCCCTTCTCTATCAGATCATCCAACTGCTTACTAAGCTCCTCCATCTCCTTAGGACCCATACGGTACGGTGCCTTAGAGATTGGCCCCGTCCCTGGCTTCAACTCAACGGTGAAATCTATCTCCCTCTTCGGTGGCAACCCCGGAATCTCCTCTGGAAAAACATCTGCAAACTCTCCCACCACTGGTATCTCATCAACTGCTGGACTTTCTATTCGGTCATCCCTCACATGGCATAAGATCAAAGGACATCCCTTCCTCAGGTACGACTTCAAAGTAACAGCTGCAATCAACTTAACTTTGGGTTTGACGAGAAACCCACGATAAGACACACTAACACCCTTTGGACCTCTTAAGGACACTTTCTTTTCATGACAGTCTATCTTAGCCTTATACTTTCCTAACCAATCCATCCCAACTATCATCTCAAAACCATTAAAAGGAAACTCTAGCAAGTCTACAGGGAAATCGACTTGCCCAACTATCAAAGGTACACCTCTAAACAACCTCCCACACGATACAGACTCACCTGAAGGTATGAAAACTTGCTCACTAACAGACTCATATACTCTCAAACCCAACTGTTTTACATGACTCGAAGACACAAACGACTGAGAAGCCCCCGAATCAAACAAAACAAACGTAGGAATACCGTTAACAAGGAATGTACCGGTGATAACGTGTGCATCTTCCTCAGCTGCCTTCTTCTCCATCATGAACAACTTGCCACTGGTCTTCTGCCCACCTCCCTGGACAGTACTGGCTGATGCGGTCGGCTTAGCACCCGACCCTTGATTGTTGTTGTTGTTGTTGTTCATCGGTGTCTTCGATAAGAATTACCGCCGTTGCGGTAGCCTCCACTCTGCAACTCGACTTCCCGGTTTGGCCATGATCCAGGCCGGTCATTTGCTCGCGAAGCTCGCGCAGTCTCGAAAGATCCCGGTGCACTCGTGCACTCATGTCTCTTGTGGCCTACGCCACCACAACCAAAGCAGGTCACTCCCCAGCTATTACTCACACTCCCACGGCCACGCCCAAAGGACGCCCCAACACTAAACCCAGACCCAGCAGAAAATCCCTTAGACTGATTGTGGTTGCCTTTCTTGTGATTCGATTGGCCACCACCCTCGCTCTCAGACTTCCTCTTCTCACCGCCTTACCTCTCCTGAGCCATCTCCACCAACCTCTCAGCTCTTCCAGCCCTCTCATAAGCTTCCTTAACATCGGTAAGGATCCCCACGGGTAACTTATCCATAATCGTAGTAGTCAACCCTCTCTCAATCCTCAATGTCAGGTTCTCCTCACTCAAACCCATATCCTCGGCATACCTGGACTTCTCATTGAACTGTCTGTAGTACTCGGCTACCAACATCTCAGCGGTCATCTTAAACTTATCAAACTCTTCCCTCAACTTACTCCTCACATGCTCCGGTACAAACTCCTTCCTCACAGCCCTACGGAACTCCTCCCAAGGTATAGCAGGTAAGCCCTGGTTGGTGTATATCTCCTTAGCACTCACCTTCACTGAATCCTACCACTTGCCTGCTGCCTCCCTCAGATAGAACGCAGCCTGTTCCACTCTCATCTCATCAGGGCAATGAACCAACTCTAAGATGTTCTCCATCTCTCTCAGCCAACTATCAAGCAGATTGGGTTCCCCAACCCCCATGTATTCTTTCGGGTTAAACCTCGCAATGTAGAGGCTGATTTTTGAATGATCAACCTCCTTCTCCTTACTCTTATCCTTGTCCTCATTCACTCTCTTCAGGGTCTCAGTAAGAGCATCCTGGTGCTCTAACATCTTAACGATGTCATCGGTGGTCATAAGCTCAGCTCTTGCGTACAAAGCAGTTCTCTTGGGCGGCATCTTGAAACTATATAAGAAAGGGGTAAACGTAAACACACGTATTAAACCTCAAAACACGAACACATGATGCCCAGAAACCACTCGATCGAGTTCCCAAACACACTCGATCGAGTAACGGGCTACTCGATCGAGTGCCCCACGTACTCGATCGAGTACCCAAGCTCCAGAACCAAACAGACCTTCTGATCTCCTACCTACTCGATCGAGTATCTAGGCTACTCGATCGAGTGACCCCCTACTCGATCGAGTACCCCTATTTACTCGATCGAGTGCCCCAAAACTCGATTATGGACTCAAAATCGCCAAAAACCCACCCGATCGAGTCAGTCTCACTCGATCGAGTACCACTAATATGTAAGAGCTATCCGCATATTACGTCATATACTAACATGCTAAACTTTATAAGACCACATGATATCATAATAAATATACTACGCATCTATTCTACTATCAACGAGATCAATTCATCATGCCATTAAAGCCACATTGTAAACATCCAACATGTTATTCCAACATCAAGCCTACACATATATTACTTTTCTCTCACATTCTCAACTTCTCCTTCAACATCCAACAATCACACACTTCATCACATTGTTAACAAGTTCCCAAGCACACATATTACTCGACAAACACTTTCCCATGTGACCGGTTCAAAGTTGTAGGGCGACCCCCGCGACTTTAGGACGTCTCCCAAGCCTTTGCACTAGCTCCTACAACTTTTACCCCGGGTTCATTTTAATTGACTCCTATGTTCATTAAGTTCATTGGTTACAGGTTTCAGGATCGTCGCTCTGATACCATTTGTAACACCCCCATACTCCAAGTGCCTTACCAGGACCACTCAGGTATGCGGACATCACCATCTCGGTCGCCCGAGGTATGATAATCAAATAGACAAAACAGAAACAACATTTATTATAAATAGTTTAATGAATAAATACAATCCTCAAAACCAAACCAAAGTACGATACAATATTCTTAAATGACTGTTCTAACTGAAAAGTAAATAAACTAAGGCTACAGCGGAAGACTCCTATCGTCATGTCGTGGCATCCCAGCTATCCCAGTACTCATCTCAATACCTGCTCAATATCTGCTCACCATCCCCGAATGGATCACCGCAGGTTTACAAAACAACACCGGGTCGATACTAATCACACAATCAATATAGATAACAGAATAAGATAAACAGACCCAATCATTACACACACACACACACCAAACTCCCAACATCTCAATATCGACGACCGTCCACCGGACCCCGCCAGCTGGGGGACCGCAGCCGTTCCCACCTAAGCCCCGCTCATCATACGAGCGATAACCCTGTCCATTAATGTGCACATCCCCTTCCGTGGCGGGTTCCACGAAGGGCGAAACTAGGGCGTGAAGTCACTCCCGCAAGTGACCTCACTCAGCCGAGAACGCATCTCGAGAACCATCAACAACAATCACAACCACAAACACAACACAATCATCATATCCAACAACTAACTACAGCACATCACCAATATCCCATTATGGGACTAATACTGAGTAGGAAATCCTACCTGGAAGCACAACAAGCGATTTGGTATCTACAAACGTATCAAAACGCCTTTTCTACGAATCCTCCTCCTAACACATAACACATAAAGACTACCAATCACTTACTACTCATAAAACCCCCAATCTCTAAATTAGGGTTTAATCAATCCCAACAAAACATTATAAAAATTATGTTAAAAGCTTACCCTCGACGCAAGGAATTCAACGATACGAACTATGACACGAACTGACCGTCTGAATTCCGGGAATTGCTAAGAATGCGATTAGGAAGATGAAGTGGCTGCTTTCTTTCTTAAACAGGTTTTTAGGTTTTGCAAAAGTGATTTAAAACAATGACGATTATGTTTAAATACCTTAATCGCATAATTAACAAAACCCGAGAAAAACTCCCCGTAAACCGGACACTCGATCGAGTATCCAAGGTACTCGATCGAGTACCCCCTTACTCGATCGTGTACCCCAGCTACTCGATCGAGTACCCAACAGGTCAGAAACTATTTCATCTCGCAATTTACCCTTACTCGACAGAGTAAGGGCTACTCGATAGAGTACCCCAAGACATATAAATACGGAGTATTACAGTCGATTTCAACTACTTTGATGTTAATACATGTACACTTCTTTGATGCAAATTGTGGGTTGCTTTTAACACTAATTGATTGATTGTTTCAATTCTCAACATTAATTAGGATACATCATAAGAAGGAAATTTTTGATTGATTTGTTGCAACACGTTCATCGGCATCGTTAAGTTCATCATCATCATCATGATGCTATAACATAAATTTCTTGTATCCTAATTAATGCTGAGTACACACCATGGAAATTTCCTCAAAATTTTCGCAAGTGCATCGTTAAGTTTTAAACATCACTTAACATAATTTTGCTTCTAATTTTTGGTGGTAGCGATCAAATCACCATGGAAATTTAATCTACATCTTACAAATTTCATGGAAAGCGGCAAGATCGTGTATCCATCTTATTTGAATTATTGTGAAAACAAATCTATAAATTAGATTTCCTATAATACACTTTATTGTTAATCATTTTAAAATTCAAATTTTGGAGGAGGGTAATGAAAATTTATGTAAAATTTATCATAGCGCCCTCAGTGACACTCATTTGGAGTGCCACCGGGTGGCGCTATCTCATTTTCCTTTAAAATTTACATTAGAGTATGTATTATTTAAATTATTTAAAATCTTCACCTATTATAGTTTTGAGCATTTTTTTTTTCAATTTTGGTTCTTGTTGGTGTTTTGCAGATTTTATTTTGGTCTAATATGTTAATATGTTAATCTGATTATTATTATTTTTTTTTAAGATTTTTGTTCTTAAAACAATTGTCATATTAGATTTGGTGTTTAGATTGATTTTATTATGAAGTATCGAATATTGCAATATTTTGAATTCTTAAGCTTAGTGATAATTAACTATTACCATGTCTAAGAATTTAAAAAAAAATACATTTTGGTATACAAATGATCAGTATATGTTAAAATTTGCGTAGACATCTGCTTTTTTTATACAAATTACATATGATCGATACATTTTTTACACAAATAATTATTGGTTTTCACATCTGATTTTATATTTATTTTCTGTTCACTGTATTATTATTTTTTAGAATACCGTAATTTTATTCATTGAGTTCCTATTAGAATTTATGAACTTAGAAAAATAAACGTAGGAATAAGAGAGGAGAACATAAACTAATTAAATAGCTTAATGTTATAGGGGACCCTACATCACCAAAATAAACTTTGTTTTCCTAAATTTCAGCAGACAATCAGAATCTACTAAATGCTATAGCTTTTATAGAAAGGAGATAATTCTTGAATACGATTTCACAAAACTGTCATTTATTTTTCAAAATGACAGTGTTGTTTTCTGAACTTGTAGTTGGGAGTGATGGCTAGTTAAAGTTTTTTTTTATGAAATAAACTTTGCCGTATGATAACTCCTAGTTTTAAGTTCCGAACACAATGACTTTTTTTTTCAAATTAACCGTCTTTACGAGATAATTGGTTTGGGAAAAAAATTAACCTTTAATGATCTCGTAGCCAAGAGTTACCGTTAGTCAAAAAGTTTACTTTTAAAAAAAGAGGGTTATAAGTGAGAAAACTAATTTTGAAACCCGAGAAAAATCACGGATCCTAACAAATTTCCTTTTTTTGTTAATACTACTTGTATAAAACAGATTTTGATTTAGAAACATTATAGACGATAAAATAGGATGGAAATTATGAGATTGAACATAATAATAATAATAATAAGGATAAATGACAAATTACTACCTAATATAGTCAGAAATTTGTATTTTACTACCATATATACTTAATTATTCGAGTTACTACCCGCAAAGTTGCAATAACACTAATCTTACTACCTTTATTTTAAATTGGGACTAATCCTCAAAAAATGGCCCGAGTCACCATACTTCCTCCTCTTTTATTTCAAAACATAATTTATACCAAATCTGCCCTTTCTAATTCAACTCCTCTTCTCTTATTATCAATCCCCTTACTTTCTCATTCATCTCCTTCATTTCATCTTCTTCATTTCATCTTCAATTGAACTGGGTAATTTGAGCTTTATATCTCTTTCACATTCTCTCCTCTCAATCTCGCTTAGTCTCTTTTTATATACTTCCACTTTCTTAAAATCAAATTAAGAATTAAAGACCCAATTTTCAAGAATTAAAAACGAAATTAAGAATTAATCTACAATATTTTCGATAATTAAAGACGAAATAAAGGTGATTAATCTACATCTAGTATGAAAAAAACCCCAATTTTCCAATTGAAATTATGGAACACACAAAAACCCCCCAAATTTTACAAATATGCATACTCACTATGAAATTATGGTATCAAATTAAGAAATACGAAAAATAAACAACATAAAAAATAAGGAAATTGAAGATGAATTAAAGACGAAAGATGGGTCAGCAATGGTGCAAGCTAGAGGGCTTTGATGGAGAAGGTAAAAAGATACTAAATTTGGGCAATTTAAGTTAAAATGATGAGGGTGAGAGTTAGAATGAGTTAATGTAAGGGTGGTATAATAAGGGCATAATAGTCATTAGACATTAAAGGTAGTATGCTTAGGTGACTAAAATGTTACTTAGTCCCATTTTCCGTCAATCTAGTAGTAGGATGAAGTTAGTTGTAGTGTTGTAGATAGTAAGTTGCATAATTAGTTATATTAGGTAGTAATTTAAAAATAATTGACTTTAATAGGTAGTAATATGCAAATCGGCCTAATAATAATAATAATAATAATAATAATAATAATAATAATAATAATAATAATAATCATCTCGGGCTAACTGTTTAGAGAGAAATTTCTCTCTCTAGGAAACTTGCGATCACCATTTTCGTGCGTTTTTCTAGCTCAATGGGTCGAGGTAGGGATTGCCCTCCTAAGGGGAGACCACCATTGGAAAGTCCTTCTTCTGCTGATCCTCCTGGTACCGAAATCTTGGACAATTCTTCTCTCTCCTCGGAGAATTCTCAAACCCAGGTTAATCCTCGTTCCCCTGTTCTTCTTCGTGATTACATGATTACTGCTCCTCTTAATTCTGTAAGAAAATATGTTCCTTCTCCTAGTCCTAGAGCTCCAATTGGTGTTAATTCATGTAATTCTGTTGATACCGCTGATGCGGTCGTTTCTACACCAAAAATAAAATACCTAAGTACTACTAACAGAAGTCAGCGGTAAGTAGGGTCGATCTCCACAGGGAGGCGGTGTACTATCTATTTGTCCGTTTATCTGTCTAAATGTCACAATGCTGGGGTTGATTGATTTAACTAAGCTAGAAATTAAGGCAAGGGAAAAGAATTAACAGTAAGAGAAAGAAGTATGCTAAGAGTCGGTCCACCGTGGCAGCTGTCAGATCTATTATATCAGGAATATTAAGGCGATTAGACTATTGATAAGAAGAGCTATGGTCGTCACCTTTCGGTCCTTAAACCGCCCTAGAGTGTAAACAGCTTAACTTTCGCCCTCACTGCAATACCCTATTGTAATTAAGCAAGCCTTCCCTTCCAATCTTTCGATCTAGGTCGGGGTTAACTAGAATTATGGTCTCCTGCATGCATTCATTCGACCGGATAACAATTAAATTGCCTAATACAATTCTTATCGCGGGGCTAATCTATTTAATACAATTAAAGCATGCTACCACGGCTTCCCTAATCCTAACACACTACGGGGAAATTAGCTAGACATGGGAACGGGGGAAACAAGAATAAAAGAAATAATAACAATACACATTAAAAGAAAGAGAAAAAGGGAAGAAGAAATTACTAGATTAAAGGATCCGGGAATAAAAAGTAACAGTGTATAGAGAAAAGAGAAGAGCAACGTGATCCTCCGATTATTGGATGATTACAAATGACATCCCTAACTCCTATTTATAAGAAATTAGGAGTAGGATTAAACCTAATTAACGAATTAAACCTAAAAGCCCAGCCCGTAGCAAAGTCCACTCGATCGAGTAAAGAAATCACTCGATCGAGCAAACTCAGCCAGAAAATAGCTCGATCGACCAAGTAAAGTGCTCGATCGACTGATTACACATAAGGGACTGGTCGATCGACTAAGGAAGCAACTCGATCGACTATTTATTGCACCTAAAACCACTCGATCGAGTAATAAATCACTCGATCAGGTGGTCTTGACTTCAGCAGCTACAATTCTCGTTAGTTTGACTTTGACTTGTCCTTTTAGCTCCCGAAACACCTTCACGCATCCCAAGACAGCTATAATTCCCGCTCCAAATCTACTCTTTCTCCAAATGCATGCTAAACGGACGGTAATTGGCTTGATTTCCGCTACTTTATGGTTCATTCCTGCAAATAAGACAAAATAACCCAAAGTAGCATATTCGGGGCATTTCGTAGCATAAAACCACGATAAAAGCATAGAAATACGTGCATAAAATAGGCTAAAAAGACTATATAAAATGCACGTATCAAATCTCCCCAAACCAAACCTTTACTCGTCCCCGAGTAAACTAAAATGCAACTAAAGGAACGGAAAAAGATAACTCAGAGCCAGCTACAAATGCCCACTTAAGCCAATTTAATGCAAGCAAACTAACACTTATAGCTAAACAGTCAAATGCAAACGAGTTGTAAGATGTTTATAAAAGTAGCTGAACCGTCGACCTTGCAAGACCTTTAACAATGGACTCTCACGGGTCACTCTTCTCTCATGAAGCAAAGGGTGAACATATATAAGTAAAAGAGAGAAAGGGGAATAGTCGCTCACCTAACTACGACCCACATAAACATGCATGCAACTAATATGATAGACAATTCTAACTACCGTACATACATTCCAACCAAACAAGGTCCTGTCACAGCCGAGGGCTTACAAAAATATGGTAAAGTGAGGCAATGGGTAAGAAAAGGCAAAACATTTATGGGAATGTGGAGGTATAGGCGGCCAAGCTAGTACCTAACAAAACCATATGAAACAAATCCAATTCTCAACTCAATTATGAAATAAGCACAATGCCCTTCAATTGGCATAAATCTCACCAAACCAAACCAAACATACTCCTCAAATAATGTAAGATAGAACATAGGAGTAGAAACCGTCAACTAACAACATCTTTTTTTTTTCTTTTCGATTTTTTTTATCTATTTTTTTTTTTTTTTTTTTACTCACGGTTTCTTGTTTTCTTCTTTTTCGAATTCTTTTTTTTTCTTTTTCACGTCATTTTTTTTTTTTCATCATCCTCCTTTTCTTCATAAAATACCAACTCCGATTCAATAGAATATGCGCCAATATTTGATACAATGAAATATATACCGCAAAACAACAATCTAAACTAGCTTGACAAGGCAGGCTAAATTTGGATGTAGCTAAAGGGTCAACTGGCAAATTTGGCTAATGTGGAGTTAAATGGGTAAAAATGAAAGAAAGGGAAAATGTAAGCACCTCCCTGCATGTGACACCAACCACTAACCAGAATGTATGACGGCAAAAAGCAATTGAATTTCATATATGTGCAAATTGATGAACATGCTATGCAAGGAGTATCTACTCACAATCCTACATGAAACTGGTCACAAATGACACCAGTTTATAAGGCTCTAAATCTTAGAAATTATAAGTAGGTTGCCAAGATTTCAGGTCAAGTCTATTCGTTCAGCTAAATTTAAACATTAACTCGTAGATTATGCAAAAGACAAGGCTAAAAGATAATAGTTTAATGCAAGGCTTAAGCAAAAAGGCAGTCGCAGTGCAATTTCATCACGGAAATCGACACCGTTCCGACTCAACCTATATGCTAAAATAAACGTGAATTTTTTGAAATTTTTGAAAATTTTTGAATTTTTATTAATTTTTTTGAATTCTAATGGAATAAAAGAACAATGCAAACATAAAATAAACGTGATAACTGAAATGCAATAAAAACAATATGCAGACACAGATATGGATGCATAACCTCCCCAAACCAAACTGTACAATGCCCCCATTGTACCAAAACATGGAAAGGAAATGCAAACTGAAGGAGAAAGAGAGAGTAAAAATCGGAAAACTCACAAAATGCGCGAATAAGGGGAACCTCCCCAAACCGACCATGAAATGGGAGGTTGCTAAGGGCCCGGAAAACCGTCTCAGGAAGCTAATCCAAGTCAATAACACTCGATGTCCGTCCAACAGTGGTCGATCGAGTAACATGGCCATCTAAACTGCTCGATCGACTGGAATCTGGGTCGATCGAGTGGTTTCTCATTCTGCAGGTGGTCGATCGAGTACATCTTCACTCGATCGAGTGGTTTCATCAGCAAAGGTGCTCGATCGAGTAGAAATACTACTCGATCGAGGGATTCTCAATGTATTTCCTGCAGAACGCAATGTAAACAGCCCGCAAACTAACAAGACAAGCATACTGAGAAAGTTTATGGTATAAAAACCATTTATTACAACTGAAATGAATTAAAAAGCAAAAATAAAATCGCCGGGTTGCCTCCCGGGTAGCGCTAGCTTCAGTCAGGTCCCAGCTCGACCTTCTTTTTCTTCGAGCCACTGTAATCAGCTACAATCAAAACAGCTCAAAGCGCGCAGCAACCTGTCAAATAGCTGCGCATGTGCTACACAACAGCATAAGTAGCACCAAAGTGGAATACAGAAATAGGAAATAACAATATAAAACCGTTTAAGTCTAACAAATTTCCTATGCGAGCTCCTAAATTTATCCACATAATATAGGAGCGGGGGAGCAACTGTCAAAATATAGGGTTCCCGATTCAGATTAACAGTTTTGAAATGATGAAGACGGTGAAAAATCTTTAAATTAATCGACCACATGAGAGGAGGTATAACTTTAAAAGGAACAGCGCGAGTCAAACGAGGCGAAATACTATTAGAACAAACAATAATAAAATTATCGTTTATTACCTCAGATCGGTCGCTCTCAATGACGGAATCATAAGTAAAAGAGTTTATTACCTCTTCCGTGCTAGGAGCAATTACCGCCTCAACTGCTTCTTCATCAACCTCCTCAGTGGAACCCATCCCGTAACTCGCAGCTTCAAGTGTATCCGACTTACCGTGAATAAGGGAGGTTCACCATAACCTTCATCATCGTCAAACTCGTCATCCAATATGAACCCAAGTGACGGAGTTAAGCTCCCAATGGCCAAATCAGTCGATCGAGCAAAATAATCACTCGATCGACCAATCTCTTCCCGCATTTCACTCGATCGACCAGAGCAGTAACTCGATCGACCAACTTCCTCCTGAATTCCACTCGATCGAGCGGTGATATCACCCGATCGAGCAAGTTCTTCGGAAAATCACTCGATCGACCAATAATTGTCACTCGATCGAGTGATTCCTCTATCTGTGCTGAAATCCTCGTGTGGGGCAATGAAATGTGATAGAAACTCGTCGTCCGAGTCATAAAAGTCATCCTCAGCATTGGGCAACACGGTTTTTTCATGGGAAAAACCGTTCTCAGCAAGGTATACCTCTTCTGGTTGCCAATTATCCGACTCAGCTGTTAACTGAGCAATTTTAGACTTCAGCTCAATGATTTGAGCATCCGCACGTCTATCACTTTCTTGCCTCATTCGATCATAATTCTGTATTTGAGATACAAGTATCTCCATTAAAGACCTCAGTTCTGCAACCTCTTCTTCTTGTATCTCAGCTGCTAACTGAGCAATGTAAGTTTCGAGCTTTTCAAGTCGCGAAGAAGTGTGTCTATCATGATCTTGCCTCTCTCGGTCACGATCTTGCAATTGAGATGCAAGTGTCTGCAGTAAGGATTTCAGCTCCGCAATCTCTTCTTCTTGTATATCAGGAGGATCTTGTTGCGGTGGCCATTGATAGGGTGGATGTGGCGGCACAACTACAAACCGCATTGTGCTCGGCAGAACCACATCTCCCGAAGTAGATCACCTGCTGTTCCATATAATGGGACATCGGTGATGGGTCAAAGGTACTCAAGCCTTCCCTTTGACTGTCTTTCACCTAGAACTGTCTAGGTAGTACCTGTAAGGCCTATCAAAACAAAGACTAAACAAAAGATTAAAACGGCCTCAAGGGAAAATCCCCTGAGGCTAAAAACAGATAAAATTAAACAAATAAATAAATAGATTGCCTCCCCGGCAACGGCGCCAAAATTTGATGCGGTCGTTTCTACACCAAAAATAAAATACCTAAGTACTACTAACAGAAGTCAGCGGTAAGTAGGGTCGATCTCCACAGGGAGGCGGTGTACTATCTATTTGTCCGTTTATCTGTCTAAATGTCACAATGCTGGGGTTGATTGATTTAACTAAGCTAGAAATTAAGGCAAGGGAAAAGAATTAACAGTAAGAGAAAGAAGTATGCTAAGAGTCGGTCCACCGTGGCAGCTGTCAGATCTATTATATCAGGAATATTAAGGCGATTAGACTATTGATAAGAAGAGCTATGGTCGTCACCTTTCGGTCCTTAAACCGCCCTAGAGTGTAAACAGCTTAACTTTCGCCCTCACTGCAATACCCTATTGTAATTAAGCAAGCCTTCCCTTCCAATCTTTCGATCTAGGTCGGGGTTAACTAGAATTATGGTCTCCTGCATGCATTCATTCGACCGGATAACAATTAAATTGCCTAATACAATTCTTATCGCGGGGCTAATCTATTTAATACAATTAAAGCATGCTACCACGGCTTCCCTAATCCTAACACACTACGGGGAAATTAGCTAGACATGGGAACGGGGGAAACAAGAATAAAAGAAATAATAACAATACACATTAAAAGAAAGAGAAAAAGGGAAGAAGAAATTACTAGATTAAAGGATCCGGGAATAAAAAGTAACAGTGTATAGAGAAAAGAGAAGAGCAACGTGATCCTCCGATTATTGGATGATTACAAATGACATCCCTAACTCCTATTTATAAGAAATTAGGAGTAGGATTAAACCTAATTAACGAATTAAACCTAAAAGCCCAGCCCGTAGCAAAGTCCACTCGATCGAGTAAAGAAATCACTCGATCGAGCAAACTCAAACCAGAAAAACATTTCGATCGACCAAGTAAAGTGCTCGATCGACCGATTACACATAAGGGACTGGTCGATCGACTAAGGAAGCAACTCGATCGACTATTTATTGCACCTAAAACCACTCGATCGAGTAATAAATCACTCGATCAGGTGGTCTTGACTTCAGCAGCTACAATTCTCGTTAGTTTGACTTTGACTTGTCCTTTTAGCTCCCGAAACACCTTCACGCATCCCAAGACAGCTATAATTCCCGCTCCAAATCTACTCTTTCTCCAAATGCATGCTAAACGGACGGTAATTGGCTTGATTTCCGCTACTTTATGGTTCATTCCTGCAAATAAGACAAAATAACCCAAAGTAGCATATTCGGGGCATTTCGTAGCATAAAACCACGATAAAAGCATAGAAATACGTGCATAAAATAGGCTAAAAAGACTATATAAAATGCACGTATCAACCGCCATTGTTGAGCATACTGTAGTAAACTCTTCTGCTGATATTGTGGCACCTGTTGTGGATGATGTTACTGTCACTATTTCTACTATTGTTGATCCTCCCATAGTTTCTGTTGTCTCTGAGCACCCTCATAGTACTGAAGTTCCTACTTCTGAAATTGGGGACAAAGATGCTCCTGAGAAGCGGAAATGGGCTGATGTTGTTAAAGGGAATGATGTAGTGAAAAGGGGTAAACTGGGTATGTCCTTGTTCTTTGATGAACATACCAAGAACTCCTCAGAAATTGATGTTGACCTTGAAGATTTCCAAGGGGAGCTTGACTATTTGAAATTTACTCTCATGGGTAATTTCCTAGGTTCTAAACCAAATTTGAAGCAGGTTCAGGATTTTGCACAGAAATGTTGGCATCATATTGCTTCACCTATGGTGCAATACTACAAAAAAGGCTGGTTTAGTTTCAAGTTTACTTGCCTTGAAGACATGAATGTTGTCTTAAGGGAAGGTCCTTGGAAGTTGAACACTAGTTCTCTCATCTTGAAACAATGGTATCCTAACTTTTCTATGGAAATGGATAGGGTTTCTACTGTGCCTATCTGGGTCTTATTCCCTGATTTGGAACCTTTCCTTTGGTCTGAGACAGTTCTTAGTAACATAGCTAGCAAAATAGGGAAACCCTTATTTGCTGATCTGAACACTACCTGTAAAACCAAGCTTTCATTTGCTAGAATCTTGGTAGAAGTTGATGTCTCTGGATCCTTGCCTGATCATATGTCATTAATACCCCTTATCATGGTCAATCTTCCCAGAGAGTCATCTATGAATGGCTGCCTTTCCACTGTTCAGGATGTGGGAAATTGGGGCACCAGATTGGGAGCTGTAAATGGCACAAGCCAAAAGTTGCTGAACCTAAGAAAAATTACAAGCCTGTTAAGCAGCTTGTCCCTACTCCTCCTAGTGCACCACAACCTGAGGCTGAACATGGCTCAGAATGCCCTGAGCTAGGTGGTACCTCTGCTGCTCAACGGGAGGTTGCTGACCCAACCTGTAGGGAGGGGAAGATTAATCCCCCTACTGTTGTGGATGCAGCTGCTTCTCCTTTAGTAGCAGAAATGCACTCAGAATGCCTTGAGCTAGGCCAGAGTTCCCCTCAAATTGTTGGTAGTGCTAGGGTTGTCAGTAGGAGGTCTCAAATTGCCAAGAAGAGAGACTTTATTGTTGTTAAAGACCCATCAGAGGTTGCTCAGGAGGTTACTACTTCTAATAGATTTGACGCTATTCAACCTGGAACTAGGGGTGAGCAAAAATATACGTGGTCGGTCCGCTTTGAGCTTAGATTTCGGTTACTTGTCGTTAGGAGCACCTAGACCAAAACAATATTTATAACTTCACAAACAACTCTACTACTAGTAAAGAGGCAAGTAAAGGTTGGATCCCAAAGGACGGGTATTGATGTAGGATTTTCGATTGCAAGCAGTGGTGTCTAGGGGTGTCACAATTTGGGTTGAGATAAGAAGATCACTAAACTAAATAACAATAAAAGTAAACAAGCAAGATGACTAAAATGAGATGTAAACAATTGATTAAAAGCACTAGGGTGTCATGGGTTCATAGGAGATTCATGGGAATTGATCATACAAACATATTATCAAATTATAAGTAAGCAATTATTGTTGTGATAGGATCGAGTTGGTTTATATCTTACAATCCTAGGAAGGGTTGGGTCCCGGAGCCGAATCGATTAGATTGTACAACACCTACAAGTCGACTTAATCCTCCTGATGCGTGTCTAATATATGATGTTTTGCACCTCATTTTACACGCATTTCAGAGCTCAATTGAGTAGTTTATGCTACTATTTCCCTTGTTTCGTGTATTTCTTCCTTTTCGTGTGATTTTGTAGGAATGTGAAGAATTCGGTGGAAAATGAGCCGAATCCGTTCCCAAGTGTTTAGCATAGGATTTGACATGAGGTATTGACTCGAGGAATGAGCTTGGTGCGCGTTTCAAGGCCTAAGGATAGCAAAAGCATGTGTGCGTACGAATTTAACAAGCAAAGAAGCACTTCACGATATTGCAGCCTGCTTCAGATGTCAATATCTCGAGTTCTAGAGCTGATAATCGAGTGATTCGAATTGGAGGTGAAAGCTTATCCTCTTAGCTTTCCAACGCCGCGTAGAACGCCTGATTTTACCAAGTAACAGAAATGGCAGCTATTTTAAGATCGATGCGCGCTGAAGGAATCGTCAGAATGCATTACTGTACAGCGCCTGTGGTCGATCGACTGGTTCTAGTGGTCGATCGACCACCCCACGAGCTGATGCGCAAATTAAAAGACGAGGAAGCCCATTGTAATTAGGTTTAGGAATAGGGGTTTTACGTGACATTCCCATATAACGTAACCCCTTCCTATTCATTAATTATCATTCATTAGGTTAGTTTAATTCAGATCCTATAATACATTAGTTATTCGTAGTTAGAATTCTCAATAACGTTCGTGCCTTATTTGCTTTCGGATTCATCTTGTTCCTTTGCATCGGTAATTTTAATCTTTAATTTCAGTACTGTTTTATTCGTTTCGTAGTATTAATTCTTGCTAGATAGAATCCCAAAGCCAATTTCTCGTTTTATGTTAGTAATCTATTTAGTAAATTTAATTATGAAATCATCTTCTTTATTTGTTAATTTTACTGTTATTATTATCGCTAATATGTCTAGCTAAACACCCCTTTGCTAAGATGTAGGGGATCTATGGCGTAGATGACATTAAAATAGGTGACCCCAAATTAGGGCTTGGTCGATCGACTGGCTTAACTAGTCGGTCGACTGAGCCGGTTAGTCGATCGACTGGGGTTGCTGGTTGATCGACTGACTTCGTGTCCGATTAGCACCGTATAATTCATTAAGTTCAATATGTAACAATGAGACCGAGAGGAGACTTGTTAGATGCTTAGTTTTGACCAACCCATAGATCGAGAGATAGGGAAGGGCATTAATTAACGAGTTGAGACGACTAAATTGCTGAGATCGAGAGATAATGTAATTTAGGCTTTATGAATCACTAATCGGGGCGAGAGCTAGTATTAGTGAGACTTAGGGACTAGTACCATAGGCCGAAAGGAGCTACAAGTTAACTTGGACCGAAAGGACATGTTTTACCCATCCTACCCGACTGTATTTCAGACTTACCTAGGATTATGTGCCATCGCAGCTATAGTGAATCGACTATCTTAGCTCCTTTTTATCATTTGCTTACGTTTATTTATATTATTTGTTTATCTATTTTGCACTTAGACTTAGATTTGCTTCATATCAAAAACCCCCTCAACTGTTACCCTTAGATTGAAATAAAAAGCAACTATTATCTCCCTACCTCCCTGCGGATCGACCCTGTTACCACTAGCTTCTATTAGTTCTAATAGGATTTATAAATATTATTTTTTGTGCCTTATTTGCTTTCGGATTCATCTTGTTCCTTTGCATCGGTAATTTTAATCTTTAAGTTCAGTACTGTTTTATTCGTTTCGTAGTATTAATTTTTGCTAGATAGAATCCCAAAGCCAATTTCTCGTTTTATGTTAGTAATCTATTTAGTAAATTTAATTATGAAATCATCTTCTTTATTTGTTAATTTTACTGTTATTATTATCGCTAATATGTCTAGCTAAACACCCCTTTGCTAAGATGTAGGGGATCTATGGCGTAGATGGCATTAAAATAGGTGACCCCGAATTAGGGCTTGGTCGATCGACTGGCTTAATTAGTCGGTCGACTGAGCCGGTTAGTCGATCGACTGGGGTAGCTGGTCGATCGACTGACTTCGTGTCTGATTAGCACCGTATAATTCGTTATGTGCAATATGTAACAATGAGACCGAGAGGAGACTTGTTAGATGCTTAGTTTTGACCAACCCGTAGATCGAGAGATAGGGAAGGGCATTAATTAACGAGTGGAGACGACTAAATTGCTGAGATCGAGAGATAATGTAATTTAGGCTTTAGGAATCACTAATCGGGGCGAGAGCTAGTATTAATGAGACTTAGGGACTGGTAGCATAGGCCGAAAGGAGCTACTAGTTAACTTGGACCGAAAGGACATGTTTTACCCATCCTACACGACTGTATTTCGGACTTACCTAAGATTATGTGCCATCGCAGCTATAGTGAATCGACTATCTTAGCTCCTTTTTATCATTTGCTTACGTTTATTTCTATTATTTGTTTATCTATTTTGCACTTAGACTTAGATTTGCTTCATATCAAAAACCCCCTCAACTGTTACCCTTAGATTGAAATAAAAAGCAACTATTCGGATCGACCCTGTTACCACTAGCTTCTGTTAGTTCTAATAGGATTTATAAATATTATTTTTGGTGCAGTATTTGCTTTCGGATTCATCTTGTTCCTTTGCATCAGTAATTTTAATATTTAATTTCAGTACTGTTTTATTCGTTTCGTAGTATTAATTTTTGCTAGATAGAATCCCAAAGCCAATTTCTCATTTTATGTTAGTAATCTATTTAGTAAATTTAATTATGAAATCATCTTCTTTATTTGTTAATTTTACTATTATTATTATCGCTAATATGTCTAGCTAAACACCCCTTTGCTAAGATGTAGGGGATCTATGGCGTAGATTGCATTAAAATAGGTGACCCCGAATTAGGGCTTGGTCGATCGACTGGCTTAATTAGTCGGTCGACTGAGCCGGTTAGTCGATCGACTGGGGTAGCTGGTCGATCGACTGACTTCGTGTCTTATTAGCACCGTATAATTCGTTAAGTGTAATATGTAACAATGAGGCCGAGAGGAGACTTGTTAGATGCTTAGTTTTGACCAACCCGTAGATCGAGAGATAGGGAAGGGCATTAATTAACGAGTGGAGACGACTAAATTGCTGAGATCGAGAGATAATGTAATTTAGGCTTTAGGAATCACTAATCGGGGCGAGAACTAGTATTAGTGAGACTTAGGGACTGGTAGCATAGGCCGAAAGGAGCTACTAGTTAACTTGGACCGAAAGGACATGTTTTACCCATCCTACACGACTGTATTTCGGACTTACCTAGGATTATGTGCCATCGCAGCTATAGTGAATCGACCATCTTAGCTCCTTTTTATCATTTGCTTACGTTTATTTCTATTATTTGCTTATCTATTTTGTACTTAGACTTAGATTTGCATCATATCAAAAACCCCCTCAACTGTTACCTTTAGATTGAAATAAAAAGCAACTATTATCTCCCTACCTCCCTGCGGATCGACCCTGTTACCACTAGCTTCTGTTAGTTCTAATAGGATTTATAAATATTATTTTTGGTGCACACAACGACAGGCATCAAATTTTGGCGCCGTTTCCGGGGAGGCAACGGTAGTTTTAGTTGTTTTTAGTTTAGTCTGTCTTCAGCCTCAAGGGATTTATTCCTTGAGGCAGTTCTCATCTTTTTCCTTAAGTTTTGTTTTTATAGCTCTTTTAGGTCCTATCTATGCAGGATTTTGGAAGGAGAACATCAAAGGGAAGGCTTGAGTACCTTTGATTCTTCCACCAAGATGTCTATTGTCTCCAGAATTGTAGCACAATTTGAAGCTCAGAATGCAAAATATGACAAGCTGGAGAGTAGACAGTCGCGGTAAGCAAGTGTAGAGATGAGTACTGTTTCGGCACTTGAGGCTTCTGTTAATGCTCAATCTGAAAAGCTTGAGGTGGCACAATTGAAGCAAGAAAATTCAGAGCAGAATGCTTCGGTTCATGGCACCAATGAGATTGCGGAATTGAGAACGGTGGTCCAAGCTCTTATGGCTCATATGGTGAAAATTGAAAGCCAAATAGCTATCTTCGCAGCTAATCAAGTTGCTAACTCACCAAGTAAATTTGAGGTGCCTATCGAGACCATTAATGCCATTAATCTCCGAAGTGGCCTTTCTTATGATGGACCCGTGAAGCAAGGAGAGGATTCGGGAAATATGGAGAAGCTTATTAAAGTATCTGATGCGGAAAAAGATCACGTTCCTAGTACTCATGGTCGACCGACCGTATCCCATGGTCGATCGACCAACCCACCTGATGATATTGCACACTTTGACAGTCAGGAGCTTTCTGATCCCAACTTCAATGGTCGACCGACCAACACAACTGGTCGACCGACCAGTATGCCTACACAGAATGAAAATCCGTCACTTGATTTGCCTGACACCACAGCTAATGATAATGTGACGAGGGTTTTGAATATGCGCAAGTTCGATGTTGTTGATTTGCGTGATACTTCGGCCCGAATTATTGACGGGTCTTTCATTTCAAGAGCTATGAAGTCACTTCCGAGAGTTGACAAGGACAAGGTCCTTAATTCAAATGATGTTTCAAAGAAGGAAGTAGAGAAGCGAGCCGAGTTGTCAATAAAGCTTCCATTTCCTGAGCGGCTCCAGAAATTGGAAGATGAGGTACATTATGTGAATATTGATGATGTCCCACCTTTTATTCCCACCCTTATTACTGCTCTAACACCTCCGCCCCAGATTGGGAGCAAGATGGAGGAAGATTTTGCTGTTTTGACTGTTTCAGGAGCTGGTTTGTGGAAGAAAGAGCCACCTGATTTTCCAGCTTTGAAGAAGTCAGAGCGAGGCATGGAGTATGATCTGGAGTTCGATGAGCCGGACGATACTAGGGCATGGAGGGCTAGAGCTGCTGACGATCCATTAAGTTGCCTAGATGACGGAGATGGGTGGTCTCCATCTGCTGAGATTAGTATTGCTGAGGCGACTGCATCTAGCCAAAGGCCATGGTCGGAGTTATCCCGCAGTTTCCGCGGATATACACTTTCACATTTTATTGCTTGAGTTTTAAGACAATTCTTTTTATTGCATTTTTTAGACTATTTCCCGCTTTAAGTTTGCGAGACTACGTATTTTATTTGTTTTGCTTAGGATTATTAAGACTATAGACTGTTTTTATTGGGTTTGCGCGAATTTTGGGCGCGTGATATTGTGCATTTGCAGGTTTGTAGACCATGATAACTTAATCTATTGAGTTATTTCGAAGAAAAACAGGTTCTGTGTCAGGTTCCCTTGGTCGATCGACGGGGTTGCAGATTTCCAGAAGCACTGTTCACCTGTCGTTTGGTCGGTCGACCAACCCCATCAGTCGATCGACCACCGACGCTGCTATACTTGATTCTCGTTTTCTTCTACTTTAAATTCCATGCACATTTTTCCCGCCCATGTTCTTTTATTTCGGAATGATGTTTGCTTTTCTGCCTTTCAGGTATCTTATGGTAGCACTGCTGGCTACCGAAATCTTCTAGCTCGCGCTGGTTTGGGGAGGTTTTCGTTCGCGCTTAATGTCTTGTGAGTTTTCGAGTTTCATGTCTTGTTTAGTTATAATAATGCAAATTCCCATTTCTTTTTTCGCTTCTTATACATGATTTTGCACAATGGGGACATTGTGTGATTTGGTTTAGGGAAGGGTTTTGCGTTGCATTCATTTTGTTTTGCATTCACATTTATTGCATTTTTGCTTTCATTGTTGTTTCATTTTCCATATATACAGAAAATACCAATTTTTTTTTTTGAAAAGTTAAAAAAAAATTCAAACAAATTTGCACGTTTATTTTATCATGTAGGTCGAGTCGGAACGGTAGTATTTCAATAATGACATTGCATTTTCATCTGTTTATGCCTAAGCCTTGCTAAATTGACATGTTATTAGTAGAATCAAATATGCATAGTCTACGAGTTTTCGTTAAATATCTTGCTGAACTTTAAACTTGACTTAGATTTATGGCAAACTACATCATTTTCTGAGTTTCAGAGCCTATAACTGGTGTCATCTGTGACCGATTTATCTAGGATTATGAGTAGTTACTTCTTATGAGACATGTTATATCAATATGCATAAATATGAACTTAATCTGCTTAATACCTGTATGCATTTGGTTTGTGGTTTTTTGACACATGTGGTAGAGGTCCCCTTTTCTCATTTTACCCATAAACCCCTCATAGCCAAATTTAGCCTTTTGTCCCTTAACTACATCCTATATTTAGCCTGCCTTTGTCAAGCTAGTAGTCTTAGTTTTTGGGAATATGTTTATTGCGGTTTGGTTATTTTACTCTTTTTTGAGATGTTGGTGAAATGGTGAAAGGGAAGGAAAGAAAGAAAAATAGAAAGAGAAAAAAAAAACAGAAAATAGAAGAAAGAGAAAAAAATGATTCGAAAAAAAAAAGATCAGTCTATCGACCGGCTACATTGGTCAATCGACTGTGGTCTGCAGCTGAAAAAGAAAATTTGAAAAATCACATGTTGCAATTCTCATGAGTTGGTGATTTTGTACTCCCATGTATTATTTCTGATTGTTGGGGAGTTGAATTTTGTGGAGGTTGTGAGTTTTGTGCTTCAATTTGGCACCATTTTGTATCATTTACATTAAGTTTGAAATTGGGATTCGCTTATAGTCTGGATTGTAGTACTGGCTTGGCTTATTACTCCTCATATCCAAATTCATTTTAGCCTCTTCTTACCCATAACCTCACATATCCATATTTACCTCGGCATGTGTCATGGTCCTTTGTTTGGTAGGAATGCATATGTACGGTTGTAGAGATTACTTTCATATTAGATTGCAGGCATGTTCTTATAGGTCGTAGTTAGGTGAGTGTCATTACAAAATTTACTTCTTTCTATCTTTTACATATACTCACCCGTATTCATTGAGTGATATGAGCGACCCGTGAGAGTCCGAATTGATAAGTCTCTACAGTTCACGGTTCAACAGTTTTTAACGACTACATAACTCGTTTTCATGATTCACATTGCTAATTGATTGTTGATTTGTAGCATTAAATTGGTTTAGGCTTTACTTGTTGCATTTTGCTCTGAGATTGAACTCGTTCCATTAGGTTCTAAGATCGAGTCTAGTTCTTACTTGGGGACAAGCAAGGGTTTGGTTTGGGGAAATTTGATGCGTGTCTAATATATGATGTTTTGCACCTCATTTTACACGCATTTCAGAGCTCAATTGAGTAGTTTATGCTACTATTTCCCTTGTTTCGTGTATTTCTTCCTTTTCGTGTGATTTTGTAGGAATGTGAAGAATTCGGTGGAAAATGAGCCGAATCCGTTCCGAGTGTTTAGCATAGGATTTGACATGAGGTATTGACTCGAGGAATGAGTTTTGTGCGCGTTTCAAGGCCTAAAGATAGAAAAAGCATGCGTGCGTACGAATTTAACAAGCAAAGAAGCACTTCACGATATTGCAGCCTGCTTCAGATGGCAATATCTCGAGTTCTATAGCTGATAATCGAGTTATTCCAATCGAAGGTGAAAGCTTATCCTCTTAGCTTTCCAACGCCGCGTAGAACGCCTGATTTGACCAAGTAACGAAGAAATTGCAGTTGTTTTAAGATCGGTGCGCGCTGCAGGAATCGTCAGAATGCAATACTGTACAGCGCCTGTGGTCGATCGACTGGTTTTAGTGGTCGATCGTCCACCCCACGAGCTGATGCGCAAATTAAAAGACGAGGAAGCCCATTGTAATTAGGTTTAGGAATAAGGGTTTTACGTGACATTCCTATATAACGTAACCCCTTCCTATTCATTAATTATCATTCATTAGCTTAGTTTAATTCAGTTCCTATAATACATTAGTTATTCGTAGTTAGAATTCTCAATAACGTTCATGCCTTATTTGCTTTCGGATTCATCTTGTTCCTTTGCATCGGTAATTTTAATCTTTAATTTCAGTACTGTTTTATTCGTTTCGTTGTATTAATTCTTGCTAGATAGAATCCCAAAGCCAATTTCTCGTTTTATGTTAGTAATCTATTTAGTAAATTTAATTATGAATCATCTTCTTTATTTGTTAATTTTACTGTTATTATTATCGCTAATATGCCTAGCTAAACACCCCTTTGCTAAGATGTAGGGGATCTATGGCGTAGATGGCATTAAAATAGGTGACCCCGAATTAGGGCTTGGTCGATCGATTGGCTTAACTAGTCGGTCGACTGAGCCGGTTAGTCGATCGACTGGGGTAGCTGGTCGATCGACTGACTTCGTGTCTGATTAGCACCGTATAATTTGTTAAGTACAATATGTAACAATGAGACCGAGAGGAGCTTGTTAGATGCTTAGTTTTGACCAACCCGTAGATCGAGAGATAGGGAAGGGCATTAATTAACGAGTTGAGACGACTAAATTGCTGAGATCGAAAGATAATGTAATTTAGGGTTTAGGAATCACTAATCGGGGCGAGAGCTATTATTATTGAGACTTAGGGACTGGTAGCATAGGCCGAAAGGAGCTACTAGTTAACTTGGACCGAAAGGACATGTTTTACCCATCCTACACGACTGTATTTCGGACTTACCTAGGATTATGTGCCATCGCAGCTATAGTGAATCGACCATCTTAGCTCCTTTTTATCATTTTCTTACGTTTATTTCTATTATTTGTTTATCTATTTTGCACTTAGACTTAGATTTGCTTCATATCAAAAACCCCCTCAACTGTTACCCTTAGATTGAAATAAAAAGCAACTATTATCTCCCTACCTCCCTGCGGATCGACCCTGTTACCACTAGCTTTTGTTAGTTATAATAGGATTTATAAATATTATTTTTGGTGCACACAACGACAGGCATCACCTCCCTACTCAACTATATGCATGGTCTAATGAGACTCGAGTTAGTTTATGTCTTACAAGTCTCATTGAAAAGGTAAGTGATGGGTAAAAAATGCAAGGATTCATAGGCTCGCATTTCATCAAACATAACATGTGCATAAGTTGAGATCACAACAAGCAAGCAAATAAATTATGTGAATATATTAAATTAAGCATGAATCATGCCCCATGTTGATTTCCTTTAATTACCCATTAACCCTAGTTAAGGAAACTACTCACTCATTATCAAGTTTAACATGTTAACAAGGTTGTCAATCATATTAACAAAGCAAAACATGATGAATAAATGAAGATGATTAACAATAATTAAAAAGAGATTAAGAGAATTATACCTAATGATGATTCCAAAATAATAACGCAAAGAATAATAGAAGTACTTGATGATTGATGGAAGGTTGTCAATCTCCCAATAAACCCAAATAATCTTCAATTACCCAAAATAAAAGATGAACAAGAGAAAGATTAAGGATATGAGATTTGTATTAATATTTAATTAGAAGTTGATTACAAGATTAAAGAGAGATTAGAATAATATAAACTACACTAAAGATTGATAAGAAGAACATGATAATCTAATTAGACTAATGGGGTATTTATAGTGGGGATTAGGTGCACAAATTAGGGTTACTAAGGGCTTAAATGACGATTAAGTCCTTGAGGAATCGCTCCTCTCAAGAAAAGATGCGGGTCTCCATTTAGCTAGTCTTCCAAAAATATGCGCATCTCGAATGAAGAAAGAAGAGGACGTGTCTCTCTGGAGGACAATCCGAGCGTCCAAGGGTCGGGATGGGCAGATTGGGGAGCTGCTGGACGGGCGGCCTGGCGGTTTGGACGAGCGTCCTAAGGAGCTGCTGGACGGGCGGCCTGGAGGTTTGGACGATCGTCCTGGGGAGCTGCTGGACGAGCGTCCCGAGGGGTGAGACGCTCGGATCTTGGCTCAGCTTCCTTTTCTTCTTTTCTTCTTCCAACAATCCTCCGGAATTTTGTCGGGGATGCAAGGATCTTCTTCATCATTGCCCATCTACTTCATTATGTACAAAAGCCTTCTAGTCTTGTCTTCTCTTTGATGCTTGGTCATTAGATTCGATCAATTTAGCTCTATTTTGCCATGAAAATGCAAGGTTTGCACTCCTCTCCTACCAAGGAAACAAAACCTCAAAGAATATGCAAAACAAAGGACTAAAGATAGTAAATGACCCAAATATGCACTAAAAAGCATAGGAACGAGGCTAATTCGGGGACTAAATATGCTCAAATATTGATCACATCAAATATCCCCAAACCGAACCTTTGATTGTCCCGAGTAAAGAGGGGACAAAACTAGGACCCTTATTTAAACTATCCTACTAATATAGCGGACATGAGACAATTAGCGGGTCTCACTCCGCCCCTTTAACTCACAACAAGACAACCATGAGGTAGGATGCCTTCTTGCAAGGCAAGGTGGGTCTTGCCAAAATGGCGACACATCCAATCATTAAAGCACACAAAATCAAGTAATGGATGCATCTACAAAAAGAATAGCCACTTTCCTCATCTAAGTGGCGTAAATGATCTAAAGGGGAAGCAATTCAAGGGTACACAGTACTCCTTCATAGATATGGTTTCTTCAAACTACTAAGCCTAGAAGGATACCAATAAATCACTTCCAAATTGTGTCAAGCTAGGGTACCTTTGTCCTCAATTGTTAAATGCTTTTGTCAAGAATAGACTCCCTATGGTGTTAGAAACATTGGAGGATCGCGGAATTCCCCTTCTTGCCTAGACAAGAAGAAGGGTCGTCCCCTCTCTACCATGCACAAAAATGGATACGATGGATAAAGGGATCAATAGTATTTGAGTTTCATTTGGGAGTTTTGCTTTTGTTGTTGTTTTTTCCCCCAATTTCTTGTGGCATTTGACATTTGAGAACATTTTCTTTTTGCCATTTCTTTTGATGTTTGGCATTTCAATACTTGACAATTTTTCAACTTTTGCATTTTCTTTTGAACATTTTCATAGTCACCCCAATTAGTAACGAGGGTGCCTTATATTTGAAGAATAGGAGTTTTCATTCTTTTGTTGTTACTCCTCTTTTCTTTTGATGCTTTTGCAAACTTTTTGACTTTTCATTTCATTTCTTGAACTCAAATTTTGAACATTTTTTGTGCCCATTCCCTTTGATGACAAAATATATGGTAGAACATGGATGAATGATGGTTGCATAGTTTCAAGGGTCACCTTGGAATAAACAGTAGCCAAGGAGTTATCACACCACAAGGTACTCTTGACTAGGCCTTAATCCATGGGTCAAAGGATACTAGCATGACACATCCTAGGGTGTTTTACAAGTATTCTAACAAACAAAGTCTTAAGAAGAAAAAGCATCTACTAGGGCCTATGTACACTTGTCAAGCTTCCCAAATAGACGGTTTCACAAAATTTTTCCTAAATGCAACTAAATGCCATGATGCAACTAACATTTATACAACATAATGCACATACTTCTACCAACTAATATGCCAAATAATCTAAATGCAATCCTAAATTCACATTGTTTATACCGCATCAATCAAAATAAAGCCACATAGTTATTAACATAACGAGGAAAAAGGAGATTGGAAAGATCATACCATGCGGTCTTCAATATCCTCATGTCTCGGATGTGGCGTAGTCAATCAATGTGAACAAGGATGAACAAACACAATATATACAAGACTACACTACAAAGGAAATGAAAATGTTTTTGGATTTTTTAAATTTTCAAATTTTTTGGATTTTTCAAATTTTTTGATTTTTTTGGATTTTGAATAAAAGTCAAGTTAGAATTTCCCATCCCCACACTAGTATGGGCATTGTCCTCAATGGCCAATATGATAGGAAATTATGCAATGAATATGCATGATTTCTAAACTAAATGCAAACTATATTAAGCTACATTACATGATGCATGTGTTTTTGTTATGGCGGAGAGCATAATTTAAATTAGCTCCCAATGCATATGCATGGACTTCCCCAACCAAAATAGACATTATTTCTAATGTCTTGAATTTCGGGGGAGTTTATGCACATAGAATGCAATGCATGAAACTTAAAGTTGTCATTTTGGATTTTACAAGTGGGGAACAAAGATAAAGAACACCTTAATGAAGCCAAGGTGTTAGTCCTCCAATATTGCTAGGACTCCACAAAATAAATGATCAAAACAAATATGGTACAACAAATTATGAAAACATCAAATTCTTTTCATGAAAGTTAAAAAGAGAAGGGATAAAGGAAACTTCACTTAAGCCTTGATGGGTGCCTCTTGCCCGCTCCATCAAGCAATGAAGAGATCCCTAGAGATCGCCATCATCCCCCTCTAAGTCACTATCCCAAGCCTCTTTGGATGCATCACTTGCATTGAAGTCCATGAACTCATCTCCCTCACTATTGAGCTCCGCCGTATCTCCACCACAAGATTTATCACTCCCTTCGCCTTCTTGCCCATTTGCTCCTTCATTGGTCCTTGCCGAGTTTGGGTAGAGAATGTCCATTTGGGCCCAAGAGGGAAACATTCCCTCCTCGCTAACCTTCCCTTGTTGAACCAAATGGTGGAATTGTGGGTATAGAGCATAGTAGCTATCCACATCGGCTTCATATTGACGGATATGCATATCTTGGAGAATTCCCATCATAAAATCGTCTTGGGGAAGGATGAAGGGGTTCGGGTGATTGTATGGTTGGTGTTGAAAAGGGTAGGGAGGTATCTTGATCTTTTCATTTTGGTGTGGCTCGTTTTGTTGTTGTTGGGTTTGTGGTGGTGCTTGATTTGCTTGGTTCGGGTTTGTAGGGATGAGGTATGATGGGATTGGGGATAGAGGGCCCCTCCTTGGTGAAATTCTCGGTAAACCGTTCATTGGCAAGCAGATGGGATTGCTCCCTTTTGTTATCCATTTGATTTTATTTTCAAAACCCTCGTGGGTTATCCAATGATGTTTCACAAGGATTAGCTCCTCATTTATCCTTGTATTTCCCGGAAGGGGAGTGTACTCATTGTTCTCATTAAACCTTGGATTGAAGTATTTTACGAGTCTTGTAATGAGTCCTCCATTGACGATATGCTTCATCCCATCGTCGTCCCCATTTCGAAACTTAACCCATTTCTCAAGTAGTACAAGTGGTGCATTAAAATGATATCCACTTCTTCCTTGGATCTCAAGATATGATTCCATGAATACGAGATCAAGCTCATTCACAATTGCCGGGTCTCGGCGTGCAAGAATAGTTCCGGATAAGAACTTGTAAGTGAGCCTTTGAATAGGGTTTTAGATGTGAAATGCCAAACATTCCTTGATATACAAAAAGTCTCGACTGGTCATGGCTCTCCACAATGGTGCCACGCTATACTTCTTAAGTCTTGATGTTCGGGTAGGCGAAACATCCAAACCGAGTACATTTGCAAACTCAACAAGAGTCATCATCCTTGTTACATTCTCTAATCTAAAATCTATGCATATCATTTTGTTCAAAGTTGTGATCTTTAAGAAACTTAAGAACTCAAGAACAAGAGGTCGGTAGGTTTGCTCATGTAAGTGAAACAAGGTAGAAAGACCAAGCAACTCAAAAAGGGCTTCCGTTTAATGGTATATTCCAAGCTTTCTTAATGTTTCATGGCATAGAAATTTGGTAGGAAGAATATTCTTACCAAGTAGTCGGTGAAAGACAAGCCTTTGAATATCGTTCAAAAACTCAATGTTGGAAAAATCGTCAAGCTTGGTGAGATCCACAATCTCTTCATGTTCCCTCCTTAGAGTGTTGATGTGAGAAGTAGATGAGCTTCCTCTCACTCTTGGTCTTCTTCTTTCCCTAAATGAAGATCCTCAACATTCTTTGATTGTAGATTTGGAATTTGATTTGTTGAAAGATGGAGATTCTCTTTGTGAAGTAGATCTTGCCTTTTAATCTTTTTGAAACCCTAGAATTTGGGGCTTTTTGTTTTTGTGGAGTGAAGGAGTGATTGAGATATGTTTTGGAGTCATAAGAGAGGGGGTTTTTTATATTGTAAGTGGAAAGAAGGATGAGGTGTCACAAATTGTGTGGTGGGGGAGAAATTTGATTGCGAAAATTGGGAATAACAGACGCAGGGGGACGAGCGAATTCGTCATCGGGACGCTCGGATTCTTGGGTGCTGGGACGAGTGGATTCTACGTGGGACGCTCAGATTCTTTTACAGAGAAAAATTTCAGATTTTGAAGCAGCCAGGACGAGCGTCCATGGGTCAGGACGAGCGTCTTGCAATAGTAGGATGAGCGGCTTCGCTGGCAAACGCTCGGATGTTCTTACAGAGAGGAATCCCAGAAATTATTGCCAACAAGACGGGCGGATTCCCAACGCGACGGGCGTCCGGAGTAAGACGAGCGGATTAGCACTTGAGACGCTCAGATTTCAGGTCAGAACAAAACAGCTGCTTGTCAGCTGTCGTAGGACAAGCGGATTCCCAGGGCGACGCTCGGATTCTCTGCTTGGACGAGCGTCTTCCTCTCGGGATGCTCGGTTTCCTCCTGTCTTTCTTTCACTCGGATAGAAATGTTTCCCCATACTTGAAAACTAGTTCCTTCATTCATCAAAATGATTAGTGACCCTCCCTCACTTACTCTCATGGAAAGAATCATGTTTATGATAGAAATGCAATAAAATTAAATGTACAAGAAGAGGGTTAGTATATTTAAAAGTGGTGGTTTAGGGAGGACCCCACCAAACTCTCCTTTTGATGATCTCTTCAAGGATGAGGAGGCCCGAGGTAGGTTACCTCGACCTTTCCAATGAATGCTCCCTCATAATATGGCTTCAATCTTTGGCCATTGACCTTGAATTTGCTTCCATCTTCCGATTTGATCTCAAAGTCTCCATAATTTCCTACCTCGGTGATCACATAAGGACCCATCCACCTAGAGTTCAACTTCCCGGGAAAAGGTCGATATCGGGAATTGAATAGAAGGACTTTATCTCCTTTGTGCAAGGCCTTTTGCTTGATTCTCTTGTCATGAAGCAACTTCGTACTTTCCTTATTGATCTTGGCGTTCTCATAAGATTGTAGTCGGAATTCTTCCAACTCTTGGATTTGTATCATCCTCCTTTGACCACTTAATTTGAGATCAAGGTTGAGAGCTTTGATTGCCCAAAAAGCTTTGTATTCTAACTCAATTAGCAAGTGACATGCCTTCCCATTGACAAGTTTGTAAGGGGAAGCTCCTATGGGAGTCTTATAGGCCGTTCTATAAGCCCAAAGAGCATTATCAAGCTTCATGCTCCAATCTTTACGAGTCTTGTTTACAACTTTCTCAAGAATTTGCTTGATCTCTCTATTTAAAACTTCAACTTGACCGCTTGTTTGAGGATGGTATCCTAAGCCGGTTCTATGTTGAACACCATATTTGGTCAAAAGGGATGTGAGTTTCCTTTCGTGAAAGTGCGTTCCTCCATCACTTATGATTGCTCTAGGGACTCCGAATCTTGGAAAGATTATTTTCTTGAAGAGCTTAGTGACCGTTTTAGCATCATCGGTTGGGGTGGCAATTGCCTCTACCCATTTTGAGACGTAGTCTACGGCCACAAGGATATATTTGTTTCCCTTGGATGTCACGAACGGCCCTTGGTAGTCGATCCCCCAAACGTCGAAGATATCCACCTCTAGTATGCCCCTTTGTGGCATTTCATTCCTCCAAGAGATATTTCCCGTCCTTTGACAAGCATCACATTGAAGGATGAATTCCCTCGCATCTTGGAACATCGTAGGCCAATAGAAGCCCGATTGAAGAATTTTTGCATTGGTTCTCCTTGCTCCATGGTGTCCACCGTAAGGTGATGAGTGGCATCCTTCCAAAACTTCTTGAATCTCCCATTGAGGGATGCACCTTCGGTAGAGCCCATCACTACACTCTTTGTAAAGATTCGGGTCATCCCAAAAATACCTCTTTACTTCAAATAAGAACCTCTTTCTTTGGTTGTAGTTTAAGTTTGGAGGGAGTACTCTTCCAACAATATAGTTGGCATAATCGGCAAACCATGGAGTGATATGTCTCTTAAGTTGTGTTTGAATAGCCATCAAGATATCACCGGGGAAAGAGTCATTGATCGGTGTTTCTCCTTCTTCATCATGAAACCGGATCCTTGACAAGTGATCCGCCACTACATTCTCGGCTCCTTTTTTATCCCCTATTTCCAAGTCGAATTCTTGAAGAAGCAAAATCCATCTCAACAACCTTGGTTTTGCCTCTTTCTTTATCAAGAGATGTCGAAGGGCACCGTGATCTGAAAAGACAATCACTTTGGATCCAAGTAAGTAGGAATGGAATTTGTCCAAAGCATAGACAATGGCAAGAAGCTCTTTCTCGGTGGTATCATAGTTCACTTGGGAAGAATCAAGAGTCTTGCTTATATAGTAGATAGCATATAGAGCTCTCCCTACCCGTTGGCCAAGAACCGCTCTAACGGCGTAGTTACTAGCATCACACATAATCTCGAACGGTAGTTCCTAATTTGGTGGTTGAATGATCGGTACCGAGATTAGTGCTTCCTTGATTATATTAAAGGCTTCAACACACTCATTAGTGAAATGGAATTGTGCATCTTTAAGTAAGATTTGAGTGAGGGGTTTCACGATTTTTGAGAAATCTTTTATGAAACGGCAATAGAAACCCGCGTGACCGAGAAAACTTCTCACCCCTCTAACATTCACGGGAGGTGGGAGATTCTCTATCACCTCAACCTTAGATTTATCGACCTCGATGCCCTTTTACGAGATTAAATGACCCAAAACAATTCCTTCATTGACCATGAAGTGACACTTCTCCCAATTTAAAACGAGACTAACATCCTCACATTAAGATTATGCAAGCATGAGTCAAAGTCTTTTCCATAAATGCTAAAATCATCCATAAAAACTTCCATTATGGTCTCTAGGTAGTCGGAGAAGACACTCATCATGCATCTTTGAAATGTAGCGGGGGCATTACACAAGCCAAAAGGCATCATCTTATATGCAAAGTACCATAATGCCATGTGAAGGTGGTCTTGTGTTGGTCATCCGGGTGTATAGGGATTTGGAAGAATCCCGAATACCCGTCAAGGTAGCAAAAGAACTTGTTGGAGGCTAGCCTATCAAGCATTTGGTCAATGAATGGTAGGGGGAAATGATCCTTCCTTGTTGAGGAATTCAATTTTCGATAGTCAATACGCATACGCCAACCGGTGATCTTCCTTGTGGGTATTAGCTCATTCTTTTCATTTGTCACTACCGTGGTACCTCCTTTCTTAGGTACCACTTGAACGGGGCTAACCCACAAAGAGTCCGATATGGGATATATGATTCCCGCATCAAGTAAGTTCATAACCTCTCCTTTAACAACTTCTTGCATGTGGGGGTTTAATCTCCTTTGAGATTGGATGGTAGGTCTATGGTCCTCCTCTAGATGAATTCTATGCATACAAAAGTTGGGACTTATCCCCTTAAGGTCATCTAGACTATAACCTATAGCCTTTTCATGTTGTTTCAACACATCAAGCAATTTTCCCAATTGGTTTTCATCAAGTTTGTCATTAACAATCACGGGTTTGGTCTTAGATTCATCAAGATAAGCATATTTCAAATTTGGGGGAAGGAGTTTTAAAGTTGGGACTTGTATCTCACTTTCCTCCATTGAAGGTTCATTGAGAACTTGCTCCATTTCCATTAGACACTCCATTCTCATGGCATATTCAACTTGTTCTTCAAGCTCATTAATCTCATCATACTCAAATTCCATGACAAATTCTTCTTGCTCTTCGGTTTGTAAGATGTCCTCTATAATTGCTTGCTCTTGTTCCATAGGTTGATATGCTTCCACAAGGATGTTATGTACTAATTCGGATTGCTCATGAGTAAGTTCTTTGTTAGCTAGAGCGGCCTCAGGAAGATCTACCTTCAACTCCCAATGCATATTTTTGGCCTCACTTGCTTCCAAGGCTTCCAATGCTTGCATGGGATCTTTGAAGAAAGGTATACTCAAGTGGTCTTCCACAAAACAATCTATAATATCCATCTTGCAAAATATCGAACAACTTGAAAATAATTAGAACAAACCTTGAGGAGTTTTACTTCCCCAAGGCAAAGAAAGACACAACTAATAACAATCAAAGAAAATCAAATCAAGTTAACACCGTCCCCGACAACGACGCCATTTTTGGTCGGTCCGCTTTGAGCTTAGATTTCGGTTACTTGTCATTAGGAGCACCTAGACCAAAACAATATTTATAACTTCACAAACAACTCTACTACTAGTAAAGAGGCAAGTAAAGGTCGGATCCCAAGGGACGGGTATTGATGTAGGATTTTCGATTGCAAGTAGTGGTGTCTAGGGGTGTCACAATTTGGGTTGAGATAAGAAGATCACTAAACTTAATAACAATAAAAGTAAACAAGCAAGATGACTAAAATGAGATGTAAACAACTGATTAAAAGCACTAGGGTGTCATGGGTTCATAGGGGATTCATAGGAATTGATCATACAAACATATTCTCAAATTATAAGCAAGCAATTATTGTTCTGATAGGATCGAGTTGGTTTATATCTTACAATCCTAGAAGGTTTGGGTCCCGGAGCCGAATCGATTAGATTGTACAACACCTATAAGTCAACTTAATCCTCCCTACTCAACTATATGCATGGTCTAATGAGACTCGAGTTGGTTTATGTCTTACAAGTCTCATTGAAAAGGTAAGTGATAGGTAAAAAATGTAAGGATTCATAGGCTCGCATTTCATCAAACATAACATGTGCATAAGTTGAGATCACAACAAGTAAGCAAACAAATTATGTGAACATATTAAATTAAGCATGAATCATCCCCCATGTTGATTTCCCTTAATTACCCATTAACCCTAGTTAAGGAAACTACTCACTCATTATCAAGTTTAACATGTTAACAAGGTTGTCAATCATATTAACAAAGCAAAACATGATGAATAAATGAAGATGATTAACAATAATTAAAAAAGGGATTAAGAGAATTATACCTAATGATGATTCCAAAATAATAATGCAAAGAATAATAGAAGTACTTGATGATTGATGGAAGGTTGTCAATCTCCCAATAAACCCAAATAATCTTCAATTAAAAAGATGAACAAGAGAGAGATTAAGGAATTGAGATTTGTATTAATATTTGATTAGAAGTTGATTACAAGATTAAAGAGAGATTAGAATAATATAAACTACACTAAAGATTGATAAGAAGAACTTGATAATCTAATTAGACTAATGGGGTATTTATAGTGGGGATTAGGTGCACAAATTAGGGTTACTAAGGGCTTAAATGACGATTAAGTCTTTGAGGAATCGCTCCTCTCAAGAAAAGATGCGGGTCTCCTTTTAGCTAGTCTTCCAAAAATATGCGCATCTCGAATGAAGAAAGAAGAGGACGTGTCTCTCTTGAGGACAATCCGAGCGTCCAAGGGTCGGGACGGGCGGATTGGGGAGCTGCTGGACGGGCGGCCTAGCGGTTTGGACAAGCGTCATGGGGAGCTGTTGGACGGGCGGCCTGGAGGTTTAGACGAGCATCATGGGGAGCTACTGGACGGGCATCCCGAGGGGTCAGACGCTCGGATCTTGGCTCAGCTTCCTTTTCTTCTTTTCTTCTTCCAACAATCCTCCGGGATTTTGTCGGGGATGCAAGGATCTTCTTCATCATTGCCCATCTACTACATTATGTACAAAGGCCTTCTAGTCTTGTCTTCTCTTTGATGCTTGGTCATTAGATTCGATCAATTTAGCTCTATTTTGCCATGAAAATGCAAGGTTTGCACTCCTCTCCTACCAAGGAAACAAAACCTCAAAGAATATGCAAAACAAAGGACTAAAGATAGTAAATGACCCAAATATGCACTAAAAAGCATAGGAACGAGGCTAATTCGGGGACTAAATATGCTCAAATATTGATCATATCAATACGAAACGGTTTTAATATACGGATACGATAAGGTATACGGTTTAAATTAAACGAATTTCCGTATATACGGTACGGATTTCCGTATATATGATACGGTTTTCAAAAAACCATACCGTATCCGGGTCGGGCAAAAACAAAACCGGGTATACGGTTTCTGATACGGTTTTTGAAAAGAAATAAAAAAACCAAAAATATCTTACAAAAACTAAATAATTTAACCAAAATCATTTTAACTTGTCCACTTTCTTTTTCCCTAATGCATTTGTATAATGAATATTGAAATTTAGATTATTTTAATATGTAACCTATTATTAAATTTAAGTTAGGGTGTATCGGTTTTATCGTGTATGCAATAAATTGAACAACAAACAACTGAAAACCATATTCGGGTATACGAAAACCGGATATACGGAAAAACCGGGTATACGAAAACCGGGTCGAATCCGTATGGACAAAATTGTGAATTTAAAAACCGTATACCCAATACGGTTTTCAAAACCGTATCGGGTATACGGTTTTGCTCAGCCCTACCTGGAACTAACTCTCAGACTGATGGTATAGTGGAGAAGGAGCCCCCTGACAAAAATTCCAATGAAAATTTGCTCCTGGAACATTAGGGGATGTAATGATCCTCTAAAGCAACAAGAACTTATTGACTTCTTGTGGACTAATAAGCTGGATATGCTGGGTGTACTTGAAACCAGAGTTAGGGAGAACAATGCTGGGAAAATTATAAAGAAGCATTTTAATAGCTATAAAGTGATTAGCAACTATAGTTGTCATTACAATGGCAGGATTTGGATAATTTGGAATTCTGTCACTGTTACTGTTACTCCTCTTTTGCTCCATGCTCAGTTTATACATTGCTCTGTGGTGCATCATGATACTTCTCATATGTTCCACATGACTATGGTTTATGGTAGTAATGACTCTAAAATCAGAAAGGATCTTTGGCTTGCCTTATCCTCTCTTCACCAGACTGTAACAAACTGGATTACTCTTGGGGACTTCAATGTGGTTAGAGATGTCTCTGAAAGGCTGAGCTCCACGCCCCTTAATTTGGAGGATATTTTGGACTTTAATGAATGTATACTGGATTGTCAGCTGGAGGATATTAATGGCTCTGGCTGTGAATTTACCTAGACTAACAAGCAAGATGATCATACTAGGGTTTAGACTAAACTGGATAGGGCCCTAGCTAACACATCTTGGTTCTCTTCTTTCCCAGCTACTGCCGTTGTTTTCCTTCTTGCTGGTATCTCTGATCATTCACCAGTTCTGGTTAGCATTTTTTATAATCCCCCTAATAAATCCAGATTTAGTTTCCTAAATTGTTGGCTCAGTCATCCTTCTTACAAGGATATTGTTACCAAATCCTGGCAAACTTATGTTGAAGGTTCTGCTATGTTTAGAATTTTTGGCAAGCTTAAACATGTAAAAAGAGGATTGCTCCAACTCCATAAGGAAAATTCAGTAATCTCTCTACTAGAGTCACTGATGCTAGAACTGCTCTCCTCAACTGTCAAATGGAACTACAGCAGGCTCCTATCTCTCAGGCTCTGATTGAGATTGAGAGGATGCTGCTAGCTGAGTATAACATTCTTAAAGCTGCAGAGATGAGTATGCTGCAACAAAAGGCTAAAATTGATAACATTAAATATGGTGACTGCTCATCTAAATATTTCTTTTCTAAGATTCAGGAAAGGCAACAACAACAACATATTATTGGCAGGATTTCTGATAGAAATGGTAATGAAAGGATTGGGTTATCTGATGTGGCTGATGGCTTTGTGGATTACTTTAAAAATCTCCTGGGAGCTAGCTCTGAGGTTTGCCCTTTAGATTTTGAGTTTATTCAACAAGGCTCTTGTGTTGCTAAGGATGCTTATGGCCCTCTAACTCAACCAGTAAATGTCCCTGAGATTAAAGCTGCCTTATTCAGCATTGGCTCTGATAAGAGTCCTGGTCCTGATGGCTTTTCCTCTGCCTTCTTCAAAGACTCATGGGATCTCATTGGAGCTGATTTTTGCAAAGTTGTGCTTACTTTCTTCAAAACTGGTAAAATGAGTAAGCTTGCTAACTCAACTCTTATTACCCTTATTCCTAAGAAGAATATCAATCAATCTGTTCAAGATTTTAGACCTATCTCTTGCTGCACTACCATTTATAAAACTGTGAGCAAGATCCAAGCTAATAGACTCAAGCCCATTTTGCCTTCTTTAGTGGGTCCTGAGCAGGCTGCCTTTGTGCAGGGGAGAAGCATTTTTGAGAATATAATGCTCTCTCAATCTCTTGTAAGGAACTATAATAGAAAATATCTAACCCCCAGGAGTCTCATTAAAATTGACATACACAAAGCTTTTGATTCTCTTCAGTGGGATTTTATTAGGAACATGCTCCATGCTCTTAAATTTCCCCCTATTTTTGTCACCTGGATCATAGGGTGCCTCTCTAGTTCTTGGTTCTCTATCAAGATTAATGAGGCTATCCATGGATTTTTCCCTAGAAGGAGTGGGCTTAGGCAAGGAGATCCTCTCTCCCCCTATATCTTTGTCTTGAGTATGGAGATTTTCTCTCGATATCTCAGACAGCTTGGTTCCACTCCTCTGGTTTCTTTGCATCCTAAATGTGCCAAACTTCAGCTCACTCATCTAGTTTTTGCTGATGATCTTATGCTTTTTGTGAGGGGGGACCTTCCTTCTGTCAAAGGAGCAGTGCACATCATGGATATGTTTGCTAAATGTTCTATTTCCAAAACTGAGATTTATTTTGGTGGAGTCTCCACTACTGTCAAAGCCCTTATTTTGCAACATACAGGGTTCTCTGAAGGCAGCTTCCTTTTCAGGTATGTAGGTATCCCATTAAACTCCACAAAAAATTCTGCTGAAGTTTATGGGACTTTGATTACCAAAATTCAGAATGCTTTGCTTCACTGGACTAATAATCTTCTATCCTATGCTGGAGGGGTCCAAATCCTCAATTCTGTAATTTTTGGCATTGCTAACTTCTGGTGCTCTACTACTTTATTACCTAAGAATATTTTGAAATGACTCACAAAAATTTGCAAAGATTATTTCTGGGGTATTGCTGATGGAGATAGGAAATATGTCTTCCTTTCTTGGAAATTTGTGTGCAGACCATCTCAGGAAGGGGGCTTCAATGTGAAAGAACTTTTATCTTGGAATAAAGCTCTCTTGGCCAAATGGGTTTGGCTCTTGGTTAGTGATTCTCCTGGCTGCTGGGCCTAATGGAATACAACTTATGTCTTTCAGTCTAATTCTATTTGGCAAACCAATACCAAAGATAGATTTTCTGAGAGCTTGTGTAGTATTCTAAAAGTTAAGGATGAAATTATCTCCAGAACGGGCTCTACTAATGCAGCTCTACACACTATTAACAGCTGGGTTCACAAAGGCCATTTTCAGGTAGCTAAGGCCTATGACTGGTTCAGATCCAAATGGGGTAGAGTATACTAGTTTAGGGCACTCCATGGTTGTTCAATCATACCCAGCCATAAATTCACTGCCTCACTTGCTGTTATGCATAAGTTGCCTACTACTGATCTTCTAGTCACAAGGGGATGATTATGGTAAACAGATGTGTGTTATGCAAATGCCAAGCTGAAACTCATGGACATCACATTCTCGCAGCAAATCTGGCAAGCTCTTTTGCAGTGGATGAATATTGGTAATAGAACTATCAATCTCTGGTCTGAGATTCTTTTGATGGCACATGCCAAGGGTTTGAGACATTTGAAGCATGCTTGGAGATAGAGTTGTGTTGCTGCTGCAGTCTACTTCATCTGGCAAGAACGCAACCAAAGGATCTTCTCTGGAAAAGACATCATTGTGTCTCATATCATTAGTAACATCAAGTTAGCTATTAGACATAGGCTAGCAACTCATGCTTCTAGTTCTAGTTGTCTGATGCCTATGTTGCTTTGATTGTTTGTTCTATCTTCTAGTGGATAGCTTTGTAAGTTTTTATCCTCTTTTCTAATAAAATGAGGTATATCTTCTTGCAAAAATAATAATAATAATAATAATAATAATAATAATAATAATAATAATAATAATAATAATAATAATAATAATAATAATAATAATAATAATAATAATAATAATAATAATAATAATAATATGAGATTAGTGGGGAATAGAGGCACTGTATTTGTCGTTAAAATGTAAGTCTTTGTAAGAGATACAAAAAAAATCTAATCATGAGTAACTCTTGTTCTCCTCCTCTATTAACAACCTAGTAAATTAATGTGATTTAGGCATTTAAAGAGTTTTTTGAATGTATATGCTGAACGGATGACGTTGCTCATGCTCTGATAATTCATGATTTATGCTAACTCGTAAATTTAGTAATGATTTGCATTCTCAATTCATCATACTCAAATTAAATAGTCTAATTAAATGTATATAGACATAAGTTGTTTATATAGAAATCAATAATTAATACTTATCGGGTTATGTATTATGTAACTTTAAGATATTGGTGCTCCGGAGATTGAGGACTTTTTTAACCACCAATTTACCAAAGGCGGTGTAGTTTTTCTCCTTCAACAGGTAAAAGAAAAATAGCCTAACAAAGTGAATGAAGTAAGACTAATATAGTAATTGAATACATTCAATACGCGTCTCTTCATTTCAAATTTAATTATCATTTGGTGGTTGTTGTTTTCTCTTGTGAGAATTATCCGTCAATATTGTGTCGATATTATCACTACAACTAAAAGGCCAAGAATAACTAATAGGCTAAAACCCTTAGCATAATTATTGGAACAAAAATAGATAGGCTAATATCAATTAAAATGATCAACGACATAAAAATGCATCCTCAATATGGTGATTACTCCATTCAAGAGCTTCAAATTTGATCATCCATATGAACACATCCTCCAACATCAAATATCGTGTTAACTGATATAGAACTAATATATGAAATAAAAAAATTGATAATTCTTAAATTGTATTTTGTACTCTTAGATTGTCATGTATTAATAATTACAATAGAAAATCTCCCAAAAAAAGAAATTCTCAAAAACAACCTCTTAAAACATCCACATACTTGCCGACTGTCATTTGCACGTATTGATCTCCAAGTATGTCTCCTAAAAATTCAATCAATTTGTACAAATTAGTATTATGCCAAAATCAATTGTACACGAAATACAAGATTGCATAAGATATACCAAGTATATGTAAAACATTATCAAATGAGTTTTGTATTAATAATTAAAATAGAAGAATCTCCCAAAAAAAAAAGAAATTCCTAGAAAAAAAATGAGAAACATCATGCTACCTCTTAAAAATCCACATACTTGTCGATTGTCATTTGCACGTATTGATATCTAAGTATGTCATGCTCCTGAAAATTCAATCAATTGTACAAATTAGTATTATGCTAAAATCAATTGTACACGAAATATAAAATTGCATAGATATACCGAGTGTATTTAAAATATTATCAAATGAGTTTGACCAATATATTAAAATCTTATAATGGAAAAGAGAACATGAGAAAACCGAATGTACTGTAGGCTGATAAAAATTTATAATAAAAATGCATGTCTATTGCTGTGCTCATGGAATAAACATCATCATCTCAAGAAAAAAAAAAGTAGTAATTAAAAAGTCATAATATCATCAAAAGTTTCAAGGTAAACTAAAAATATGAATCATTATAAAGGAACTTGAGAAATGAGATATGGAGAAAGAAGAAGAAAGTATGGTTATATGCTTGTGGTGAATTGAATAAAGTATTGAAGTCGAAGAAGATAAAAAGTTTATTGTCTTCTTTAATTTTTTCTAATATTATAATTGTAAGAATAAATATTAGGGGAGATAAAAGAAAATAATTATGATATAATGGGACTTGTAATATGGCTTCTTGAAATCATGTGGTTATATCACATGTCATTTAAAAATGTACTCAATGTTAGCCTTTTATACTATTATTATTATATAGATTTTAAAGAAATAAATAAATGTATACTCTAATTTTACGAGTTGTGCTAATATGAAAAATTTTAACCGATTTACTAATATCTATGTTCTCTTCCAAAAATTTCAGTTAAAATGTGAAATATAATTGTAAATTATGAAACTTTTATGTGAATTTTGGTAAGTTACATCTTTTTATTTTTTTTAGCTCATCAAATCTTTAATATATACATTTAATTTAAGAATATTAATGATGTCTTTTGATTTTTTTTTATTTGTATGTTACACAATATGTAATGACATATTTGTAAGCACTTTTAGTAATCATTTATTTTAAGAATTATATCAAATAACCAATAATCTAATAATAATTAATAAATAATAAATAAAAATGAATAGAAATTAAGGGGGCATAAAATATCATGTGGAATTAAATTAAATGCTAGTACCATGTGAAATTAAATTAAATGCTTTAACCTTGCCTTTTAACTATATTGTACTCAATGTTAGCCTTTTATACTATTATTATTATATAGATTTTAAAGAAATAAACAAATGTATACTTTAATTTTACGAATTATGTTAATATGAAATTTTTTAACCGATTCACTAATATCTATGTTCTCTTCCAAAAATTTTAATTAAAATGTGAAATATAATTGTAAATTATGAAACTTTTATGTGAATTTTGGTAAGTTACATCGTTTTTTAGTTCATCAAATCTTTGATATATACATTTAATTTAAGAGTATTAATGATGTATTTTGATTTTCTTTATTTATATGTTACACAATATGTAATGACATATTTGTAAGCACTTTTAGTAATCATTCTTTTTTTTAAGAATTATATCAAATAACCAATAATCTAATCATAATTACTAAATAATAATTAAATAATCAATAAAAATGAATAGAAATTAATGGGGTATAAAATATCATGTGGAATTAAATTAAATGCTAATGCCATGTGGAATTAAATTAAATGCTTTAATCTAGCCTTTTAACTATATTGTATATATAACTTATATGGAGTCGTCCCTCTCTCTCAATCATTTGTTTAATTTTAATTAAAAAACCACTCACAAATAATTACAAAAAGGTAAATAAATGAACACGACTGAGGGAGTGGTATTTTAAAACAAAAGTTTAATACACTTCAAATTTTTGATTCGGGATGATAGGCAAACTTAAATGTGAATAGCTTGGTTGTTTTGAAACGAGGACACAGTCCGTCAAATTGAACTTTCGGGTACTTGTGGTCTTAGAGACAATCTTGACGCCATAGAAGTATCGGAACATGAATTTGCGCTTCATTGTTGTACCCTGTTTTCAAAGGATTTAAAAATATGAGTACAAGTTGCTACCAATAAACAACACATTAAAAGAAGTCACCCTTCCATATATGAACAATTTACATTAAAATTTATTTTCTACTCCATATACAGTTAAAAACCTCCTAACTTCAAACTATATAGCGTGATTACTTTTAATTCATTATCCTTTCTTTCTCTACAAAAATATAACCTTCTTATTACTTCACTTTTAGTAAGTACCCATACAGATATAGAATTTAAATAAATACTCCCGTCAAAATCCTAAAACTCGTACAATATGGATAATTATGTAATACTACGGTTTTTTATGTCTTTGGGTACTCTATCGAGTGGGGCTTACTCGGTCGAGTAAGTAAGTTGTTTTACGAAACAGTGTTCTGTTTGATGGGTACTCGATCGAGTAAGTGTGGCACTCGATCGAGTAAGGGTCACTCGATCGAGCAAGTGACTTACTCGATCGAGTAAGTTGATTTTACGGGTTGTTTTAACCAAGATTTGTTAATAACGTGAGATTATTATGTTAATCCTTCCGTCACTTTCTTTATCATTTTTCACCTTTTCTAAAACCTTTCAAAGAGAAGAGAAGTTACGTTGTCTTCGTTCGTCGCGTTACTATCAAATCCCCAAGGCTAAGGTCGTCGGATCGTCGTGTTCTTTACGCCGTTGAGTTCGTCGTGTCGAGGGTAAGATCCTTGTATAGTTTTTATGTTGTTTCATTGATTTTGGTTGAAACCCTAATTGGGTAAATTGGGGGTTTTGGGAGTATTGTGTTTATTAGATGGTGATTGTATGATTGTATGTTTGATCGGAAGTGATTTCATTGAAGATCGACTTTGATTAGCTGATTGTGACGATCTTGGTGATTGCTTTTCCAGGTAGGATTTCCTACTCAGTTATTGATTACATGGTTGTGGTTGATGGTTGATGGTTGTTTAATGTTGTTGTGATCTGTAACATGTTGGTTTGGTGTTGGAGTTGTTGTTGCATAATTTATTGTATAACTGTCTGTGGTTCTAGAGGTGCGTCCTCGGCTAAGTGGAGTCACTTGCGGGAGTGGCTTCACGCCCTTGATTCGCCCTCTGTGGACCCCGCCATAGAGGGGATGTGCACATTAAGGAACATGGGTTATCGCTCAGATGAGATGAGCGGGGCTTAGGTGGGAACGGCTGCGGTCCCACATTGACGGTGTGGAATACTTGTTGCGACGGATATTATGGCAGGACTACACACTTTAGTGTGTAGTCAGGTGTGTGGAGTTATGAGTGAGATTGGATGATTGTGTATTGTATCTGTTGTACTGTTTTTGTGTAATCAGTAACTGACCCCGTTTAAATGTTTTAAAAACTATGGTGATCCATTCGGGGGTGGTGAGCAGTTGTGATGTATCACTTTTATATATACTTTTATAGCTCCTTTTCATACCATTTTATATACCGTTTTCGTACCTTTATATCATTTATATGCCTTATTTCAATGAATTGTCGATACTGCCGCTATTTTATGTTTCAATGCAGAAATGACACATTATGAGGATAATCAAGCTAAGATGTGCGTAGCAGAGATGGCATAGTAGAATACACAAAGCATGGCACGAGGAACGAGGAAGCATGAAGGCTAGAAGTGAAAGAAACAAGGAAACCGTCTATGAAGCTGGTTCCTCGATCGAGTCACCTGAGGCTCGATCGAGCAATCGTCCTCGATCGAGTCACCTCATGCTCGATTGAGCAATCTTCCTCGATCGAGTCACCTCAGGCTCGATCGAGGAACCTCTCTGCCAGATTATTTTCCGGATTTTCCTAAAACAGATATTTGTATTATAAATTAGGAACTCGTACGTTTTTATTAGGTTACGCTTTATTTTACTTTCATACGGCTGAATACTCTCTCTAGCTTCAATCTTTCCTTGCTACGGTACTAATCTTTCTCCAACAATTAATCATTCAAGTTTATGTTATTCAATTATCGTTTTAATTTCATGTTCTTAATCATGTCTTCAATTATTATTATTGTTGTTATTGCTTTAGTCATGAGTAGCTAAATTCCTCATCTAGGATGAAGGGGATCTAGGTTAATTAAAAAGGGGAAATTGATTATTTGCTAGTGAAATCATTTAAGTTGTCGTTTGATTATTGTTCTTATTCTAGTTAATTAACTTAGGCCTGAGTTGTTAATTAGTGTAGCGAATTAATCCTGTCACCGACCGGGTTAGAATTAATATAGGCTGCGATAATCAAATAGATTGTATCTAATTATAGCGACCGCATGTTAGAATCGATCTAAAGGGCATAATAGAGTCGACCGATCTTATGACCTTAGACAACTTGGTAGATCTAGCAATTGATTAATAGACCCCATATAATTGACCTAGTGAACCGGAAATCCTAAACTTTTAATATCATTGTTTAAACCTCTTTTTATTACTCGCAATTTGTTGGTTAGATAACAAACAAAACAAACCCCAGAAAACGGTTACCTTTAGACAATTTAAATATTTACAAACTTAACTATTACTGCCTCTCTGTGGATTCGATACCTGTCTTACCACTAGCTATTCTTGTTAGTTTTGAGATAGCTTTACTTTGATTTGGTAATACGACTTTAGCCTTATCAAATTTGGCGTCGTTGCCGGGGAGGCAACAATTGTTTAAGTTTGTTTCTGTTTATTTTGTCTCTTTGTCTCAGGGAACCTGGTGCCTTGAGACCGTTCTCACACTTTTCTTGTTAGTTCCGTGTATGCCCAGGTCTAATAGGTCAGAGATTATTCCTTTTGATCCTAAACCAGAGAAGAATTTTCACTACAGACGGAAATTTAATCAAGAAGTGGGTCAAGTAGAAGACTTGAGTATACTTGACATCAAGACGGCGAGCTTAGAACATTCGGCCGATCAGTCCTACAAAGAGGACAAAATTCCCGAGGCCGATATCCCAGTCAAATCTCCTATTCCCGAGACTACCATCATGCCTACTCTAGCCAGTCACTCCAAGCCGACCTTAGCTTCTATCCCACAAGGATTTAAGCTGCCCACTACTGATAATGGAACTTTTGAAATTCGGCCATCTTACATCAATTTGGTGGAACGAAACTTATTTGGAGGGGCAGCTGCTGAGGATCCTGCGACACATATGGAGAAATTCGTCACTTATTGTTGTTCTATTCCTTTAACAGCTGGAGTGACACAAGATCAGATAAACCAGGTGCCTTTTCCTTTCTCTCTGAAAGATGGAGCTGCTGAGTTGTTGAGAGACTTGGATATGGAGGGTGAAGGAATTACAGACTGGAATACATTAGCTCTTGCTTTCTACAAGAGGTACTTCCCGCCTCAGAAGACTAATGCACTACAAAGTCAAATTACTAGTTTCAAGCAAGGAGCTACTGAAGATTTGAATGAAGCTTGGATTCGCTTCAAACGTTTGGTCCGATCAGTTCCCCATCATGGTTTCCCTAAGTGGTTTCTTTGCAACCAATTTTATAACGGGTTGTATGACAATCATCGTGCCTTTTTGGATTCTTATGCTAATGGGATGTTTCAAGACAACACCAATGATGATGCCCCGTGGAAGTTAATTGATCAGATTGCCACCCATACTGCCAGGTATGGAAATCCTAGGGGAAGCACGCGAGGAACTGTGGACATGGACCACGTCTCGGTCTGTGGATTTGGGCCACCTACCGGTCCACGGTCACGGGCCACTGGCACGCCAGGCCAATCTGTGGACATGCAGCGGTCTATTGAAAGCCACGCTCGGCGGCGTAAAAATGCTTTCGACCGGATCGTTTTAGATCGGTCGGTTTCGTCTCGGTAAGGGTCTCGAAACGATTAGAGATGTTCGGAGTCGCCACCAAGCATTTGTGGGATGCTTGGAACCCGTTCGAAATCTAATTTATACCTCGGTTAAATCGAAGCACAAAGCAGTGTTTGACATAGGTACTAAAGATAAGGAAATCGTCCTTCTTTAGTATCCTGTCTCTAGAATGACTCTCGTACACCCTGGATAAGGTCGTCCACTATCCAAATTTTCTGAGTAAGAGGTGAAGGTACGTATTGGGAAGCCCTTTAATCAGACACCCAATCCCGCCCGCGGTAGCGGCCTCTACTAATCGATCTTGGTTGGTTGAATGCAAAAGTTGATAAAACGGTTTAAATGCATGAATGCGCATCCAATAATTTAAACCTAACATGTGAGAGCTTTCTAAGTCGGTTGATTTAATCCCAGTATCAAGTATAAGATGTCGAGTTGGATTAATGATTGATTTGCATGCAAGACGGAAATTAAACATCCATTTACCGTATTAGGTTTAGGGTGCATAACGTGATCCATTTGTCTTAGTAAGGCATTTTACAAATGTGATTTTGAATAAACAAATAGTCATCTGATCCGTCTTATATCCGGGCTAACCGGAGTAGGGATCGTCCTAGACTAATGTTGGAGGGGAACAAGCCCTGTACCAGATGGCTATATGAGGCGCGAGCCAGCCGGGGATACAAGGGGCCTCCCCCTGGTTTTGAAAATGAGAAGAAAAGGCCTGCTTGAGGCGCGGGTCAGCCTACGGTTATATGTCGTGTTCTGACCTTTTGAAAACGTTATCAAACGTGTTGAGAAATGGTTATTTGAACCCGGTTTGGTTTCAAAGGGTCGGTTAGACCGCATTTGTTAATTTGAAGAACTAGACTCGAATAATCATCATTATTTTGATAATATTCGGTGTCGGGTTCGACTTGACAAGCTTGACATGAATAGTTTTGAAAATAATTATGAACTAATTGTTTTAAGTTCATTTGAATATAATTAGTCGATACTCATCATCGTACCCGGGTTAAAATCCGGCATGGTATGTAGAACCAAGGATGACTTTGTGTTGGTGACTAATATGTTTATTTTGAAAATGTAAAGAAATGATGAAAGGCTGTAAAATACCTCCCAAAAATAAACTAAAAGGCTTTAAAATACCTTTTAAATGTTATTAACCAAATATTATCACCGAAACACGGATTTAACCGTCATGGTATGAGGAACTAAGGGTGAAAAATGTTTTATGGTTAAAACAAATAAAATAAAATAAAAAAGGTTTGAAAATATTTGAAATGGTAAAAACCGATTACAAATATGAAAATGAATTAAAGGGGAAAGACGAGAACAAACACGGTTGATCTCTACCCTGAACACCCCATTTAGGCGCGGGCAAGCCGGCGAACCAAGGGGCTTCTGTCTCAGGCCAAAAATCAGTTTTGGCTCGTTTATCCCATGTTTTGGTTCATGTTATGCACTAATACGTGAATATTCTATACACTTTATTCGCAGTTTTGGCACGTATTTCTATGCGTATTTGTTAGCTTAAAGCTACTATTTCTCCCGAAACGGTTTACTTTGGAATTTCTATGATTTATTGTAGGAATGAGTGGAAGTGAGCTAAATCAAGCTTTAATCGTCCTCCGGAAGCAACTTTATGGAAACTTGGAAGATGGGAGTTCGGACTCGCTCACCTTGGGATGCGTGCATTGGAGTGAAGTGGCTGATTTGCTGAGAGAAGGAAGTTACTGCACAGCTCAGTTGGTCGATCGACCAACATCACCAGTCGATCGACCGTGGACGTTCAGCAGAAGAGGCTGTACTGTATTGGCTGGTCGATCGACCGTGCCACTTGGTCGATCGACCAAGCCGCGAACCTGAAATTTACTTTATGTTTTAGTCTTTTAAAAGCCCAATTGTAATTAACTTTTGGGGGCATCGTTTATCAGTAGAACGCAGGAATAATTTAGGGCATGCTTTTCATTATCCAAGAACTCAAGTTTAGATCTAGTTTTGGGAGACAAGAAAGTGAGACGACGGATTCCAATTTCAATTACTTTGTTCATCAATTTTTAGTAAGCTTTAATACAATTTCCTACTTCTTTTATTTATTGTCAAATCAATTCTTGTTGTTACTAGCTTTTATTCAAGCAATTCAGTTTTAATCTTTTGTCTTAAATTTAATTTCAATCATGTCAATTTCATCGTATGTCATTAATTTTGCAATTGTTGTAGTTTTAATCATGCATAGCTAATCTTCTTGATTGGGAACTAGGTGAGCCATGGTGTAAATTAGGTTCAATTTTATTAGTATGATTTTCTTCCATATCGATCTTGTTTTCTTTTGATAAATCTATCTTGCTAGATTGAAAGATTAGTAGGTTAGGTTATCATTAGATTTGGAATTTCCTTTGAGCGAAAGCTTTGAGAAATTCTAGGGAATTAGAAGACCGTAAGGTTATTATTGAGCATTGATCGAAAGGCTTGCTCATATTTCCTGAGACCGTATTATAGGACCTCTGCTACCTCTTTGACCTGACCTTAGCCATGGTGAACCGAAGTTCTTGATCTTCTCTTTATCTTGTTTGAGTTATTTCTTATTTTAGCAATTAGTCACTAGAATCAAACAAATTCAAAACCCCCATTTAATTGTTACTTTTATAGACTGGAAATAGCAAATAGAATTGATCTTGTCTCTCTGTGGTTCGACCCTTACTATCACTAGCTATAGTTTTAGTTCGGATTTATAAATTTAATTTTGATACAAAACGACGGTATCAAATTTTGGCGCCATTGCCGGGGAGACGGTGTAATTCTGTTTGCTTTATTTTTAGTTTATTTTTCTTGTCTCAAGGAACTTTGGTTCCTTGAGACCGTTGCTTTGTAACACCCCCATACTCCAAGTGCCTTACCAGGACCACTTAAGGCATGGAAGTACTACCATCTCGGTTCCCCGAGGCAATGATAATCATAAGACAATAAAGAAACGTACTTTAAAGGTAAATATAGTTTAAGTGATTACATGATCAAAACCAAAACTGCTAAACTGAAATACAACATTCTCAGACGGTCTACTGCTAAGACTATCAAAGCTATGAAACATCATCTGACACAGCGGAAGACTTCTAACTGCCACGTGATGACTCATCCCAGCTATCCCATACGCATCATATCATACCTGCTCAATAACTGCTCACCACCCCCGAACGGATCACCACAGTTTTTAAAACATTTAAACGGGGTCAGTACTAATCACACAATTTATATAAACCAACAACACAGTAAACAAGCAGCTCACACGGTCACACACACAATCACACCCACTCCAATCAATCTCCGTCACCGACTGTCCACTGGACCACCCCTGCCAGTGGGGGACCGCAGCCGTTCCCACCTAAGCCTTGCTCATCATACCGAGCGATAGCCCTGTCCCATTAATGTGCACATCCCCTTCCGTGGCGGGTTCCACGAAGGGCGAAACTAGGGCGTGAAGCCACTCCCGCAAGTGACTCCACTCAGCCGAGAACGCATCTCGAGAACCAGAGACAAACAATCAGCAATCACAATATAACATCAACAACCATCTGAATCAATCAACAATATACAATCACAACCGTCTGAATCAATCAACAATATACAATCGCAACCGTCTGAACCAATCAACAATCACTAACTACAGCACAATCACCACACATTATGTAATTAATACTGAGTAGGGGAACCCTACCTGGAAAGCAACACAAACATCACACGATCTAGCAGCTGTCTCAAAACCTTTCCTCTACGAACCCTTCTCCTATACACATAATCATACAATTATCACCTAATCAACATAACCCTCCCAAAATCCCCAAATCTCCGCAATTAGGGTTTTAAACAAACTCAAAGAAACAGTATAAAATTAGTATGTAGATCTTACCCTCGACGCAAGGAACACTATGATGCAAAGAACAAGATGATCCGACACTCCTAGCCTTGGGGATTTGCCAACAACGCGACGAGAGAGAACTACGTAACTCCTTTTTCTTTTGAAGGGTTTAGAAAGGTTAAAAGTGATTAAATAAACTGACGAAAACCTTTTATATCAAACTCGCGTTATTAGCAAAACCCGTCAAAACATTCCCCGTAAACCGGCTACTCGATCGAGTAGCTAAGGTACTCGATCGAGTGCCCCCTTACTCGATCGAGTATCTACGTTACTCGATCGAGTACCCAACTGATCAGAAACTATTTTAAAACGCAACACACCCTTACTCGACAGAGTAAGGCCTACTCGATAGAGTACCCAGAGACTCATAAAACCGTAGTATTACAGTCTTCCCTCCTTAAAAAGAACTTCGTCCCCGAAGTTCAACCCATACATAAAAACAACCATACTAACTCGACCAAGACACAACAACATAACTAAGAACTCAAGAACTCGACCAAACATAAAACATGAACTCTTAACACCCACTCCACCAACTATGTTTACTTCCTTAACATGACTCACGATATCGTATCCACCACATATATATCTCTCACAACACCAACTCCATACATAACCAACTACCATCCTCTAACGCTGCTAGCTCCATAATATCATCCACTATCAAATCCAAAATCAAGACACTCATAGACATCAAACGGAATGTTACATTCTACCACCCTTAAAAGGAACTTCGTCCTCGAAGTTTACTAACACTCACAAACATCATCATCCAATTGTCAACACTGGTGAAATATTCTCACACTCCTAAACATCGAACTACTACAAGCACGGTCATGACCTTTAACAAAATTAACCACAACACGAATCAACCTTTTATTCGACATCAAGACTCAAACTTCCAAATATATTACCATATGCACACCCATCAAAATCTCTTTTATTGCATCCTACTCCTCTTAAGATAAATGTTACGTCCTCGTAACTCGCTAATACTAACTCCCAGATATATCTTTTCATTATCCTCATCACCAACACATGTCAAAGATAACCACCTATAATCTAAACACTCGCCATGCACATATCCAAGGCTCTCTTACTTAAACAACTCTCATACTTCACTTCACTCGTCACACCACCTAACCTATACCACAAAATCCTTAGCTTAACCAAAAACTTCACTTGTTCCCTACTACCGCAACATGACACACCTCTCTATATAAACTATATAAAACTCTTATCGCCAAAAGCATAACTCACGATCCACACTTGTTACGTACACTCACACTAGATCCTCAAGTTCCTTTCTTTCATTACTGCAAGACTCATACATAACTTAACACGACACTAATTACTCAACACCCTACACTCACTGTCTCAACAAAGGACTATGAACCACCTGCATATATCAGATCATGACTATGACTACTGATGCCTCAACTTAAAACAAGATCAAAATTATCGTATCAACTTCTCACAATCAGAAACCCATCAATGTAATGTCACTATAGCATGACAACAACGAAAACATGTACAACTCTCTTTCATATCATACTCTACCCTCATTCTCAAACTTAACTCCGGTAAAGAAAACATCAATAAACAAAACAACTATCTATCCGTACAAACCGAAACTCACAGAGGCAACAAAGAAACAAAACAACAATCTATGTATGACTGGTATGTACTTTTGAAAACTCGTATCATAATCATCCCGCCTACTCCACTACAACCGGTGACGGCATCGCAACACCGCCACCAACAGCCACACCGCAGTGCGAAAATACCCGTATCACAACACTATGTACCGTGCCCGTATCACCACCCGAGGCACAACAACCACATCGATAGACATCACAACTGCATACAACTCCCATAAACACTGACTCAGAATAGCTTCTCAGACAAGAAAAACTTACTCAAATCAACTTTACTAAATCATAACACAACATATTTTATGAATTAAACAGATGATAACCTCGAGAATATCATCCCCTTACCATATCACAGATTGACATGTATCATGAATACATACAAGTATAACCAGTCATGCCAGATCACTCAAATTATTACCTTTTTGAATATCATTCAATTAGATTAGCGTACCCAACATGCATTACAGAACATTCAAATAACAACTTTATGATAATCACACCATACCACGTCTTGTGAGGTCAAAACCCCACACAAACATTTATATATCACAGACCCGTAATCACATCCAACCAGTCAATCCTGATCACGTAAGTTACCACCAGATAAAAGTTACCTCTCACCCGAGCTTAATTCGTATGCCCCTCATAATACATTCTCTCATTCGCATAACCATCACCTCATGCCAAATATAACCATACCATTAATACTCAACTACTAACAACCGCCTCATATAACCACATCTTATGCTCTCTCACAACCATACATATCAATCTGGTCTCTACAAAATCAACCTCTTTAGGATTTCTACCTTTCTAATATACCATCACCCTTAACCACTAGTCACAAATCATAACACTACCACTGTCCGGACATCAAACCTCTTACACCCATCTCTAAACATCACGATTTCTTTCCTATCTTTGGTTAACATCCCAAACAACGAACATCAAATCCATTAACAAAATTACCTCAACATTCTTTCCAATACTATCCTTAATTGTATCATCATCTAACTCTCCACCAAAAATCTCGTATCGTGCAAATACTCCACCAACTTCATACTCCCTTAATTCCTCTAAACTCATGATTAATCATGTTGTCCGACACTTCGTATAACCATTAACTTACTTACTCTTGACAAGATTATCATACATCTCGACGATTCCTTACTTTTATGTCACATAACTCCGGTGAACATTTTTCTCAACTTACTTTTATCCTTCTTTTCTCTTTATACTCAACAATACCATTTAATAGTTCAACTCCTTATTACTTCTACCTAACTCTTTAGTGCTCCAATTACCTTCTCATCGCTCTAAAACCCAAATCCCATTATTTATATCGATATCACCTCGCTCTTTCTTACCATGGATCTTCTCTTGCTATGATATCACTCACACTTGCCACTAATCTACCCATAAAATCAACGTTCACTGTCCAAACAATTGCATCTCCTTTGTACCTCTCTAGCAATCAGAATTCCTTTTGTACCGTTAATTGCCCAAGGAAATCACACAGTAGTTTCATCTCTTAATAAACAAAATCTCCCAAACTCACTCACTATCTACAATTCCACCTCGCGACATGTCTCCACAAAGTTCACTATATACTACTCTTCTCAACCCCTTTAAAACGAACTTTCACTGTGTATATTCTTAACCCACACGACTCCTAACCATCCCCCTCCATGATTCTTTACACATCTCAAGCTGCCGCCATTTGCGTCCCTCATTTCAATCTTTTCATTCTCACGTTCCATAAACTCACGTCATCCCTTGCCCACATTCAATTACTTTTGCATTACTCAACATACAAACATATCGATCATCTCATCTCACAAAACATGCTCTATGTCTCAATAAACCATACCAATCTGTCTTTTCTTTTTTTTTTTCCACTATCTATCACAACACATATAACTCATGTCCTCCCACCGAACTCCTACTCACCACAGGTGCCACTCACTTCACCATAAGATTGGGTAACTTACGTATCAAGACCAACATACATGTAAGACAATGCATAAAGAAGTAAAATAACATCTTTGAATTAAACATAATATGCAACGAATTCAAAAGATAAGCATATGACCCAAAACAGGGGTCACTAGATCGAGTACAGGCCACTCGATCGAGTAGGTGAAGATCAGAAGCACGTAAAAAAATTACCAGGGCCACTCGATCGAGTAACTGACGTACTCGATCGAGTCCCCCCTACTCGATCGAGTACCAAGGCTGCTCGATCGAGTACCTACGCATTTCTCAGCACTGTCCAGTTTTCGTAAAACAGTCATAACTCACTCGTTTCTTGGTCGTTTTGGGCGTGTGACCTATCGTTAGAATCGTAAAAGGACAGGCTATCACCTCCAATTGGAATAACATCAAAATCATTTATGCATCTCAAGTTATAACAGTTTAAAGACAACCTCTTTATAAACAAAAAACACAACTATTGATTTTTACTTCCCAAACGACTTAAACAACAACAAGGTAGATAAAACGACTCAGTACTCATAAAACCAGTATTGCTAATCTCATGTTACCATCTTCAAAAATCAAGCAACAACATCCATCATGCACATATATTATTTAACTCATTAGTCATGTACTAACCACATACTTTAAATTTTATAACTTTTCGTAACACAACATTCTCATACATTACAAATCCTATTTCCATGTTACTAATACAACAACATTACAAATACACTTCGTCACCTAAACATATTCATAATCACAAAATTCATATTCTCATGCAATTGCTACTCCATCTTTTCCAATCAATTCATCCATTTCCAACACATTACTCATCATTCTCATACATTTTTCTAACAATTCCAACCAACATTGTAAACCAACTATCATGCAACATGCTTTCAATCAACAACATACGAAATCACATTATCACCATCTTTTCTACACATTCCCCATTCTCCACATACATACATCCACTGATTCATGCCACACATCACCATATAGGTACACAATTCACAGGATAAACACATAGCGATCCCGACTCATATCCCATGGTGACCGGTTCAAAATTGTAGGGCGAGTTTGCGACTTTAGGTCGTCTCCCAAGTCTTTGCATTAGCTCCTACAACCTTTACCCCGGGTTCATTTTAATTGACTCCCTATATTCATTGGGTTCATTGGTTACAGGTTTCAGGATCGTCTCTCTGATACCATTTTGTAACACCCCCATACTCCAAGTGCCTTACCAGGACCACTTAAGGCATGGAAGTACTACCATCTCGGTTCCCCGAGGCAATGATAATCATAAGACAATAAAGAAACGTACTTTAAAGGTAAATATAGTTTAAGTGATTACATGATCAAAACCAAAACTGCTAAACTGAAATACAACATTCTCAGACGGTCTACTGCTAAGACTATCAAAGCTATGAAACATCATCTGACACAGCGGAAGACTTCTAACTGCCACGTGATGACTCATCCCAGCTATCCCATACGCATCATATCATACCTGCTCAATAACTGCTCACCACCCCCGAATGGATCACCACAGTTTTTAAAACATTTAAACGGGGTCAGTACTAATCACACAATTTATATAAACCAACAACACAGTAAACAAGCAGCTCACACGGTCACACACACAATCACACTCACTCCAATCAATCTCCGTCACCGACTGTCCACTGGACCACCTCTGCCAGTGGGGGACCGCAGCCGTTCCCACCTAAGCCCCGCTCATCATACCGAGCGATAACCTTGTCCCATTAATGTGCACATCCCCTTTCGTGGCGGGTTCCACGAAGGGCGAAACTAGGGCGTGAAGCCACTCCCGCAAGTGACTCCACTCAGCCGAGAACGCATCTCGAGAACCAGAGACAAACAATCAGCAATCCTAATACAACATCAACAACCGTCTGAATCAATCAACAATATACAATCACAACCGTCTGAATCAATCAACAATATACAATCGCAACCGTCTGAACCAATCAACAATCACTAACTACAGCACAATCACCACACATTATGTAATTAATACTGAGTAGGGGAACCCTACCTGGAAAGCAACACAAACATCAGACGATCTAGCAGCTATCTCAAAACCTTTCCTCTACGAACTCTTCTCCTATACACATAATCATACAATTATCACCTAATCAACATAACCCTCCCAAAATCCCCAAATCTACGCAATTAGGGTTTTAAACAAACTCAAAGAAACAGTATAAAATTAGTATGTAGATCTTACCCTTGACGCAAGGAACACTATGATGCAAAGAACAAGATGATCCGACACTCCTAGCCTTGGGGATTTGCCAACAACGCGACGAGAGAGAACTACGTAACTCCTTTTTCTTTTGAAGGGTTTAGAAAGGTTAAAAGTGATTAAATAAACTGACGGAAACCTTTTATATCAAACTCGCGTTATTAGCAAAACCCGTCAAAACATTCCCCGTAAACCGGCTACTCGATCGAGTAGCTAAGGTACTCGATCGAGTGCCCTCTTACTCGATCGAGTATCTACGTTACTCGATCGAGTACCCAACTGGTCAGAAACTATTTTAAAACGCAACACACCCTTACTCGACAGAGTAAGGCCTACTCGATAGAGTACCCAGAGACTCATAAAACCGTAGTATTACAGTCTTCCCTCCTTAAAAAGAACTTCGTCCCCGAAGTTCAACCCATACATAAAAACAACCATACTAACTCGACCAAGACACAACAACATAACTAAGAACTCAAGAACTCGACCAAACATAAAACATGAACTCTTAACACCCACTCCACCAACTATGTTTACTTCCTTAACATGACTCGCGATATCGTATCCACCACATATATATCTCTCACAACACCAACTCCATACATAACCAACTACCATCCTCTAACGCTGCTAGCTCCATAATATCATCCACTATCAAATCCAAAATCAAGACACTCATAGACATCAAACGGAATGTTACATTCTACCACCCTTAAAAGGAACTTCGTCCTCAAAGTTTACTAGCACTCATAAACATCATCATCCAATTGTCAACACTGGTGAAATATTCTCACGCTCCTAAACATCGAACTACTACAAGCACGGTCATGACCTTTAACAAAATTAACCACAACACAAATCAACCTTTTATTCGACATCAAGACTCAAACTTCCAAATATATTACCATATGCACACCCATCAAAATCTCTTTTATTGCATCCTACTCCTCTAAAGATAAATGTTACGTCCTCGTAACTCGCTAATACTAACTCCCAGATATATCTTTTCATTATCCTCATCACCACCGCATGTCAAAGATAACCACCTATAATCTAAACACTCGCCATGCACATATCCAAGGCTCTCTTACTTAAACAACTCTCATACTTCACTTCACTCGTCACACCACCTAACCTATACCACAAAATCCTTAGCTTAACCCAAAACGTCACTTGTTCCCTACTACCGCAACATGACACACCTCTCTATATAAACTATATAAAACTCTTATCGCCAAAAGCATAACTCACGATCCACACTTGTTACGTACACTCACACTAGATCCTCAAGTTCCTTTCTTTCATTACCGCAAGACTCATACATAACTTAACACGACACTAATTACTCAACACCCTACACTCACTGTCTCAACAAAGGATTATGAACCACCTGCATATATCAGATCATGACTATGACTACTGATGCCTCAACTTAAAACAAGATCAAAATTACTGTATCAACTTCTCACAACTATGTCCCATCAACAGAATGTCACTATACCATGACAACAACGAAAACATGTACAACTCTCTTTCATATCATACTCTACACTCATTCTCAAACTTAACCTGGTAAAGAAAACATCAATAAACAAAACAACTATCTATCCGTACAAACTGAAACTCACAGGAGGCAACAGCAAACAAAACAACAATCTATGTATGACTGGTTGTGGACATGGGCCACGGGGGCGCTTGGGAAACAAGCGTTTGCATTTTTGTTGGAGTCGCCACCAATTTTTATGGGAAATTGGAACCGCTCGAATACCTCGTGTCATGTCAAGACACAAAGTAGAGACATGAACACTAAGCAATCGTTACCCTTAGCATTCTATGTCTAGAATGACTCTCGTGGATGCCAATGAACACGGGTGTTCACAGATATCTGGAGTAAGGGGTGAGGGTACGTATTAGGAAGCTCTTTTGATCGAACACCTAATCCCGCCCGCCTCGATAGCGGCCTCTACTAATGATTAGGGAAGTTATTCGTACTTGATATATCGTCGGCTATATGCATGCAATGCAACATCCAAGTTTTGATCCTAGCATGTGAGAATTAATACTAAGTCGGTGAACACGTAATTAGCATACAATTGGGTCGAAGTAGGATTTAATGTTCAATTACATGTGAAAACATACAAATGATACAAAATACAAGGAATAAAAATTACAATAATAAGAAATTACAATAATTACAATGGATTAGGCAATTTATGTCGAAAATACCTTTAAAACGGATAATTTGAGAAAAAGAATAAAAGAATGAAAGAAAGAATCAAATAAATTAACGAACAGGAATTAGCGCGATATTACGGATAATAGTCAAATAATACGTAGTCTAAACAAACTAGGTCAAGGCAGAAACGGAGTTCAGGGACAGAACTCAGCCAGGAACAGGCGCAGCAGAGCTGCGTCCTTTGGAATAGGCGCAGCAGACGCTGCGTCTGTTCCTTGGCTCAGTTCTGGCTGTGAAGCCGTAATTGCAAGCCGTTAATGTTAATTGGTGAATTTAATGATTGATTAATGATATTTACTCGGATGAAAGTGTTAGCATGTTATTTAACATATGAATGGGTCATGAAAACAGCAAAACATGAATGAGACGGAATTAAACGGATTAATACATGATGGAATAATGACAGAAGTGAAAAATATTAATGAGTCAAACAAATTAATTCAATTAACTAGGTTAGATACGATGGATTAATGATGAATATACGACGAACAGATGTAAACTATATCAAAGACGAATTCCAGAAACCCAATATTGATGAATTGAATCTCCATAACCCGGAATTGAATTTAATGACGAAAACCCGCAAATATCGGATTATTTAGGATTTAAGTCGGATTTAAATAATAAAAACATATTAATGTTGAATTATAACATACATATGAATTATATACTATCCTAACGAAGAATTAACAAGTAAACGAAACAAACAAAAGGATTTTTGACGAATAACAGAGGACGAACGAAGAAGAAAGGAAGCGAGAATCTGCGGCGGCCCTCACGAAGAGGCGCAGCAAGAATCGCGCTCCTTCAAGAGGCGCAGCGATTCTTTGCGTCCTTTCTCGATGGTTATCTACTGGAAATCCGTAAAAAAGAGGTTTTAAAACATGGTTTTAGAAATCGGTTTTAATGGTATTTTCGACATAAACCTTACAATTGATGATACAATAAATAAAATACAATAAATAAATAAGGATTATACACCCTCAGACTTACATGTTGACGAAACGAGAAGGACTAAGATATCGATTAGCGATGCTCGACGCGAATGCAAAGAAAGTGCCCTCGTAAGAGGAAAACGATTAGTTAATTAAGTTGATTATTGTGTAGTTGGTCAAATTGGTCGGTCATGCAACGGGGAGGCTGGTACTCAGAAGGATCCGAGCTTACGTGGTCGAAAGTTCAAGCACGTAGACGCCAAAAAGTAAGAACAAAGTCTAGAATGCAAAGGGAGAAGAGAAGGACGGACACTCGCGTGAGAAATATGAGGAGCGAAGGGAGAAGAGAAGGGCCTGGGAAGAGGCGCAGCAGCCACTGCGTCTCTTGGAAGAGGCGCAGCACCTGCTGTGTCTGTTCCCAAGTGGTTTCCTCCTGCAAAAGAAAGATTTCCGTGTTTGAGTTATGGTAGGACGGAAATAATTCGATTTTCCTTAATATCTTATGTGAATATTACGGGAAATTGCTTACTAAAAGATAAAATTTATGAAATATGGAATAGAAATATCTGGAACATTCCAGAACATTCTGACTCGGGTTTTAACGGTTATCAGAAAATGGAGACGGTTTTAGGCCCGGACTCCGAATGTACTCTAATTACTGTCAAAACGACCGTATCGGGACGTAGATGACAACTAAGAGGTAGACATTAATATTTGAGCAATCACTTGACGATAATCTTACGAATTGTCACAAATCGTTCCGCGTATCATACATGCGGCCCAATCATCACCGGGTGGTTTGCGGGAGGTGCAGAAATGAGGTATCTACAGAGCCCCCACTTTGACTGGGGCTTGGACAAGGCGAAAGTCAAAGTATAGCCATCAGGTCAATCGAAGATTACAACCTGACGACTATGGCGACGTGAGGCGGCTCAAGGGGTCTGAACCAAGGACCTGTCGTCGGGAACATTTTAGAGTCTGTCGACTATCGGGGAGGGTCGTTTAAAGTCCATTAGACTACGTAAGGAGGCTCGCCAGCCATAAGGAGAGACCATACCTGAGACTTCTTCTCGAGATGCTTCCGGAGGTGCGTAGGAGCTAAGGTTGGGCATGGGAGCTAAGGGTAAGATCTAATGGATACATAAGGATTGGTGCTAGGGTGTGGGACCCTAAAGGAAAGCATCGTTGGGAAGGAGGCCTAAAGTAAGTTCAACTTAAGGGTAACTAAAGCTTGGGTATAGGAACTCTATTGGTTTGGGAACTTGAAGGCTTATGAACCTAAAAGGATTGGGATCCTATAGTAAAAAAATCCTAATTTCGGGTTTACGAACCTAAGAAAGAAGGCTTTGGTTTGGGAACTTCTGGAGAACGACACCTTTGTCGCACTCTGCGGGGAAACAAGAAATATTGTGAGTAGCAGGACACAGGCGGGAACTGCTGAGAGAAAACTGCCTTGGGTAGTCTTCGAGAAACAACTGCGAATAGCAGGACACAGGCGGGAACTGCTGAGGGGAAATCTGCTTAGGTAGATCGTCAATCCTTACGTCTTGAGAGAGACAGTACGTCCGCTTACTCTTGCTAGAGACACGATTGGGAATTGATTCTTCTTGTCATGAGAGGGAAAGTATATCCGCTTACTCTCGCTGGAGACATAACGAAGGTGTGTCGAATTCTATGAAGGAATGAATGCTCGTTGCGACAAGCAAAAGGTCTTGGAAGGAATAAATAATGTGCGGCAGTCTGCTGCGGTCTTGAAAATGCGGGTCGGAACGAAAGAAAATCGTCAAACAGACCAAAAGAATGAAAATAACACCGGGGAAGAGGCGCACCAAAGATGGGCCCACAAATAACGAACTCATAACGAATTTTTGAAAATTCGTATGGAGGGAACAAAAGGAAGAGGCGCAGCAAGAGCTGCGTCTCCTGGAAGAGGCGCAGCGCCTGCTGCGTCTATTCCCCAAATTGATTTCCCTGCGTAAAAACGCGAAAATCAGGAGGCTTTGTATTCATTTGCTCGAAACATAAATCACACATTTCTCTCTCAAATCTTCACCATTTCCGCCAAGGTTTGATTCAAAAGCTCGCATTAAACATGACTAATCGAGGTATGTGTCTCAATCTTGCATTAATCTTCTACATTTGTCTAATTTTGAGCCGAAAAATCTAGGGTTTATGACCCTTTCGATCGAAAATTTGGGGCTTTTCCCCCAAACGAATTTGCCTTGTCAAATTGACACTAGAAATGGATAGTATGTAATATTAGGAATATAACCATGTACTTGTTTCGAATTTTCATCAAGTTTTGAGCCTTTGAGTGAAATTTGAGACGGTTTTACAGCTGAACCATAAATTGCTTCGAAAATAGCCTTAGGATTGCCCATTTGCGATGAAACTTGATATTTGGGATCCTTGAATGATGGGTAAACTTTCTACCATCTCGGAATTTTGGTTTGTGACAGCTTTTCAGGACACTTTTCTAGGGCATAGTCGCCATTATAACGAAATGCTGTCGAAATTTCGACTCGAACCCGGAACTAGGCTTCGAATTAGGCTTGACTTGACCCAATTTACCACATGAGTGATCGGGTAGGTGGGAATATGGCCAAGGATGGCGAGAAAATATCGGTTTCAGGGCTTCCGAAGGCTCGAAAATCCCTTAACCAAGGCTTATCGTCATGTGACGCGGCCTGAATTTGCTTTAATGTTGCAGGTGATGAGGCTTCTACTTCTGGGAGAGCTCCCATGGAGATCGACGCTGCTACTGTCGAGGAGGCTTTGGAGCAGGCCTTCACCGCTGCGGTGATGGCTGCTGGGGACGAGGCTCACGAGGAGGAGGCCGTTGAGGAGAAGGAGGCCCCGAGACGGGTCAACGTCAGACGAGGAGGTCGTCAGCTGAGATGGGCTCCCGCGTGGGCTGAGACTTGGGAGAGCAGGCACCTGATGTGGGCTGCAGAGGGTTACCTGTCCTACAGGACGGTGAATAGTTTGGTAAATAGGAATTCACTACTCACTACTCATCCCTATTCATTTTTTATCCAAATTTCTTTCAAATTTCCTTCAAAACTAAAGATAGCTTTGTTTCAAATCACAATAGGAGGCCGGGAACATCAGGTCGTTCTCGGGTTACACGACAAATGATGGAGCACTACGAGCGGGTCGGGCGGAGGAGAGGGCCATGATCGAGCGTGGAGCGTTCGGTCCTTTGGTTCAGGTCTGGAGGGATATCGCGAAGAGGAAGTTGTGGGCTAACCTTAGCCTGGTCCGTGCTTTCTTGGACCGATTCTGGGATACGACTTCTACATTTCACATGCCTTTTGGTGAGGTGGGAGTCACTCTAGAGGACTACGGCATGATTTCTGGTCTGCCGTGCGGGACCGAGGAGGTGGTGTGGCCGGAGACTGCCATGAGGGCGGACTCGGCCGAGGCGAGGAGATTGATCGGCTGGAACTTGTCGCCGAAGGCTGTTACCGTGCCGAGTTTGATACCCAGTTCTTACGTTCAAGACTTCTTTGCGGGGAAGACCCCGGCGCTGGTGACGATTGATGGGAGGGAGACGGCTCCTCCTCCCTGTACAGCTGAGCAGAGGGCTCGTCTGTGGCTCTGGTGGTTTCTGTCTTCGATTTACCTCGGAGACAAGGGCGAGAGGCTTTCGATGAAGCTTATTCCCTTCCTTTCTGACCTGAGTTCCCTAGGACGTTGGGACTGGGTCACTACTGGTTTCGCGGTCCTCATCCGCTTCATGAGGGCCATGGTTCGTCCGGAGTTGATGGAGAAGGGGACTTCTCCTGGTGCTGTCGGACCTGGACTACTGCTGGAGGTATGAACCTACCTTTGGACCAAAGTAAATTCATTTCCTTTATCAAATCTCGAAAGATCGTCATTGATTATTTTGCTTTACAGGCGTGGGTGTACTCCTACTTCCCGAGCCTCGCGCCCAAGAGGACGGAGCCGCTGGAGAGGGCATATCCCGTGGTGAGGGATTGGGTGATGTGCCGAACAAAGAGCAAGCGTTCTTCTCACAACGTCTACCGGCGGGACGTGAACGCTCTTCAGCTGAGTAGCGTGAGTATCCCACTTATATTTGCTCGTGCTTCTTATATTTGCCTTTAATTGATCATAGGACTGATCTTTACTTTATTTTGTCACAGTGGGTGCCCAGACCTTGGGCGGAGTACGCTGGAGCGCCTCCTTTCGTGGCTGAGGTCCTTCGGCCTAGGAGCTCGAGTCGACTGCTGTTGAGGACGTCGATGGGTCCTGTGTGGTACTTGGGCGAGCGCTTGGCTCGTCAGTGCTCGCGGGGCGTGTTGACGATTCCCGTCGATCCTCCCAGGATGATGTTTAGGGAGCCTTCTGAGGCTAAGAGGGAGGCGGACTTGGCTGGTGCCAGTGGTGACGCCCTTCTTCTTCCTGGTGAGGACTACTCGGCGTTCCTTTACGGAAGACTGGCGTACTGGCCGGTGGTGGTGAGTATCTTTTATTTTTCCTTTTGATTTGATTTTTGAGAATGATGATGAAAGATCATCGATTGATGAGAACCATTTGTCTTTGTAGGAGGTCGAGGCGGCGGGCATCGGGCCCCCAGAGTACCCCGAGACCCTCGAGTACACTGACGCGACCGGGAGGACGACGATCTCCGAGCTGCGTGACTTTGACGTAGCCGTGAAGGATCTTTGGCCCGGACGATTGGCGATCGATTCGGAGGGTGAGCCTCTAATCTGTATATCCTTTGTGTAAGAACACATTTGATTGAGTTTGTTCAATTGTTGAGAATTTCTTTTTGAAAATGCAGGTTGCGCCGTCTCGGTTTGTGGCGTTGTGGAGGGTGGCCAACCGGCTGCGAGCTACTGCCGTCGAGGCACTTGTCGGCGGTCGAGGTCGTCAGGTATTAACCTTACACCTGTTTCCATTTTTGATTTTTGATTTTCTAATTTTGCTTGAATTGATTGACATGAGCCAATTTATCGTTTAGGGTGACCGCGAGCTGGAGCGAGAGTTGGCCCAGTCTCGGGAGGAGACAGCTCGCATGTTGAGGGAGCTCGAGGTTCGGGATGCCGAGATCGCCGCTCTTGTGGCGAGAGTTGCGAGAGTTGGAGGGCGCCCGCAGAGTTTTTTTGTGTAGCTTTTTTGTTTGTTGGTTGTGTCTTGTACATTTGTACATTGGGACTATCATTTTGAACATTTTTGGACTTTGTTTGGGGCTCGAGCCCCCAGTTTGTACATTTCCTCCGTTTGGTATATATACGATGGCCTGAGTGCCTTTCTTTCTTTGGGTTGCTTGTATCTGCGAGTTAGTTTCGAACAGTTTGGTAGATGACGGTTTACGCCGTCATCTTTTAAAATTTACATAGAAAAACACGCAAAGCATACATTTTTATATACATATGGCCTTAATTAGCGCAAAATGAGAGACTCAAAAGAACGCGGAAAAAGCAAAAAATGCAAAAATTTTGCCGGAAATGACCGGACGGTAGGGAGGGTTACCCCCTAAAAAAAGAAAAAAAAAAGAAATCTATAAGTTTAGAAATGAAATTAAAGAATAGTAATCAATATATACAAGTTGAAATTAAATTGAAAATTATTTCCTAAAATGAAAATGAAATTTATTTCCTTAAAATGAAAATGAAATTTATTTCCTAAAATGAAAAATATACAAGTGTGATATAATGGCAGAAATGTCGATGTCGCCTCGAAATGCGTGCCCGCGAAATTAGGAAACCTGAAACATGGTAATCTTCCCGTATTTACTAAAATAATAACCTGTAGGAATAGGAAATTATTTGTTATGGAATTAGGAAAGATCTAACGCGGAAAATCACAGAAGTGAAGCTCGGGAAGAGGCGCGGCATGAGCTGCGTCCTTTTGAAGAGGCGCAGCAGGTGCTGCGCCTGTTCCCAGGTTGTTCTGTTCTGACGGATTTTTGGAAATAACAATTAGTATAAATAGAAACGTTGATGGAGCGTTTATTCACACAAATCTTCCGTCTCATCTTCGTCTAAATACACAAAATTCTTCAAAATAAATTTTCTCATCATGAATACTTTGGAGATCTGCTTGAAGGAATGGACCAACGAGTTTGAAACTCATCAAGGTTGTGAAACCGTTCTTGGATGCTTGCCTTGACTATTGGGACCCAAATTACCATGTTTTTGCGTTCCCTGGAGGTGATATTTGCCCCTTTCCTGAAGAGATTGCTGCTATTGGTGGATGGGACCCCGAACATTTGCCTGCCATTCCTTCCACTTCTCAAGGGTACAAAAGCAAATTTAGAGATTTGCTCGGATTGACTAGACTTGAGGTGGACCGTCTAGTTACCTCAAAAGGTGTGAGAATGTTGGACTTCATAGATCGATTTATCAACAGGGCCGACCCCATCGTTTCTCATGTTGCTAGGCGGAGGGCATTTGGCTTTTGCTTGTTGCATGTGTATGTCTTCCAAGGGCATGTTGATGAAGACTTGAGAGGTGATCCCCGTCTTTTGGGCCTTGTTGAGCAGATGGAGCTGCGCAGAAGCCCAGCTTGCTTATGCTTAGGAGAGATTAAATTGGGTTTGGATAATAGGAAATCCAACCGTGACCTGCCGTTCTTGGGGAGTCCCGTCATTTTGCAGGTAAAAGACACCTTTTTTTTTGTTCTTCTTTTTCTTTTCTTTCCTTTTCGTTTTTTTTTTTTCGTTTTTTTTTCGTTTTTTTTTTTCGTTTTTTTTTTATGTCTAATACCTGCTTTTGGTAGGTTTGGCTTATGGAGCGGCTTCTATTGATCGAGCCCCCAGTTCATGCGCTTTCCTATCATGCCCGTTCAATTGCGATGAGGACGCGACTGTACATGGTGTACTTCACCCGGGTCCATGATTATTGGAAGAACAAGCTAAGGAGCGATGATGGTCCCTTGATTAGGTGGGTCGTACCGTGGTGGCACCTCAAGTCCGTCACTGGAGTGTCTTCTTTGGATCCCACTAGGTCCGTGCGCATTCCTGGATTGGAGTTTATGGTGTGCATCTTCCCGGAAAGGCTGATGAGACAAGTTGGGCTGAAACAGACGATCCCGAGGCTTGATACCGTCCCGCAGACTGCTATGGCGCTTACTACAGAGAGCCGAAGAGAGTGGGCTATCAAATGGGCCCAAAGAAACATGTGGTTCTTGAATTTCTCCGCCAATGCTTTATGGGTGTCGGATTCTTATCTGCGGTGGAGAAAGGCTACAACTCCGGAAGAGCGGGAGAAATTGAGGAAGCGCGAGCCTATCGACTACAAGGTGCGCGAGGGAGAGAAAGAGAAGGAGAAGCATCTGACAGAGGGAGAAGAAGAAGCCGGGTTTCAAGTTGTTCATCCTTCGAACAAACCGAAGACTACTCCTGTCGCAGAGATGGTGATTGGCAAGAATGGAAAAGCTATACCTCGAGAAAGGCCGTTGGTGATTAGGTCTGAAGTGGCGCAAGAGCGTCCGGCTCGAGGTCGTGACAAAAAGTATGACAAGAATGACAAGGGCAAGGGGAAGATGGAGGAATAGCCCAAGTCTCTTTATTATTATTTGATTATTATTATTATTGTTGTTGTAATAAAAAGGAGGGATTTTTAGAATCCTAGCCTATTCTATTTTTATTATGTAGCGTACTATTATTATTAGAAAATGAATGAAATAAAAAGGTTAAGTGGTTATGAAACCGTTGTGATTTTCTATCTATTATTCTTGTCGAATTTCAAATGAATGCAAATGTCCTTCTATTTACATTTAAGATATAATGGGTTGAATCCCGTGAAGGATTGCCTACGTATTCACTTGAAAAGCGAAATCAAACTCTTGTGCGTAGTTCGAGTAAATGTAAAAGAATAATTGTTCTAAGCAAGAGCTTGTAATGAACTTTAGAAAAGAAGCATGAGCTTTTGCTTACTCTGAAGGTGCGAATTTATTTCATTTGATGATATGAGGATGACGAACTTGTCAAGATGCAAGAGCACAGTGACATTAGCTTATTTCAGCTTGGCCAGGGGCCGTTTATTTAGTGCCACAAGAGCGACACGTGGGGTTACGCGAGGCGCGTTTTCATTCCTATTCTAGGCATAGTATCGTTTCAGTTGGTCAAGGTTTGTTGGGTTTGAAAACTCATTCCCATCTAGGTCTGTGATCCTAACCGCACCCCCTGGGAGTATGGATTTGACTAGAAATGGTCCGGCCCAATTAGGTTTGAATTTTCCCCGTGGGTCAACTGGTAAAAGAGCTCTAACCGATTTAAGCACCAAGTCTCCTTCTTTGATGTTCCTTGGCCTAACCCTTTTGTTGAAAGCCCGTTTGATACGTGCTTGATATGTTTGGACATTATGCAAGGCGCGCAGCCTACGTTCATCCAGGAGGATGAGCTCTTCATATCTATCCCTCTTCCAATCGGCTTCCGGGATTTGACTTTCTAGTAAAATACGCAAGGATGGTATTTCTAGCTCGACTGGTTGTAGAGCTTCCATGTCGTAGGTCGAATAGAAAGGAGTAGCCCCAGTGGGCGTCCTGACAGATGTACTCCAATAAAGCAAAGGGTATCTTGCTTGGCCAATCTCTATAGTTGTCAATCATTTTCTTGAGAATCGTGACAACATTCTTGTTTGCCGCCTCTACCGCGCCGTTAGTCTGTGGTCTATAGGGCGAAGACTGGTGATTCTTAATCTTGTATTTGGCTAGCAATTGCTCGGTTTCAGCTTGGAAATGTGATCCGTTATCGCTAATGATCTCATGTGGGCAACCATATCGACAGATGATGTTGTTTTGTATGAATTTTGCCACATTTTTAGTTGTAAGACCAGTGTAGGAAGCCGCTTCTACCCATTTGGTGAAATAGTTGATTGCTACTAGAATGAAACAGTGACCTCCTGTTCCGGCGGGGGTTATCTTCCCGATTATGTCAATTCCTCATGCAGAAAATGGCCAAGGAGATGTCATTGTATAGAGCAATGAAGGAGGGACATGTTGTACATTCCCGAAGATTTGGCAGTTGTGGCAACGTCTTACGTATTTGATGCAATCGGATTCCATTGTGGTCCAATAATATCCCAAACGTGTGATTTTCTTTGCCATCATGGGCCCACTCATGTGAGGGCCGCATTCTCCGTCATGGACTTCTTCCATCACCTTTCGTGCCTATGAATGATCAAGGCAACGTAGGACTACACCAAGAGGTGTTCTTTTGTATAATTCTCCCTGCATGAGAATGTATTGGGAAGCTAGTAGGCGTATAGCGCGTTGTCCCCTCTTATCCATATCTGGTGGATATGTACCATTAAGCTTAAAATTCAGGATTGCTTGGAACCAGGATTCCTGCGCGATTTCCTCTTCATCGGTGATTTGGTGGACATAAGCCGGCGCTGACCGTCGTTCGATGCACAAAGGCATTTCCACCATGTGATCTGGCATATTAATCAATGATGCAAGTTTCGCAAGAGCGTCTGCAAATTGATTTTCCTCCCGAGGTAGGTGTAGGTAGGTTACGTGATCGAAGAATTGAGCGACTTGGTCTATTCTAGCCTGATAAGGTGTGAGGCTTTCGCTTCGGATTTTCCAAGATCCTGTAACTTGGTTAATGATTAGTGATGAATCCCCATGTACTCGGAGGTTTTTAATGCCTAAGCTCACTGCCGCTTGTAGTCCAATGAGACAAGCTTCGTATTCTGCAGCAATGTTTGTCACCTCGAAGTCGAGTTTGACAGCAATTGGTGTATGCTCACCTTCAGGAGAGATGAGCAACACTCCTATTCCGAATCCTCTTAAGTTTGATGCTCCATCAAAGTACAGGTCCCAGGAGTCTATATCAGTTTGGAGTATATCCTCGTCTGGAAATGACCAAGTATCTATTGTTTGTGCGTCATTGATAGGATTTTATGCGATGAATTCGGCGACGGCGCGACCTTTTATAACTTTCAGTGGCACGTATTTGAGGTCGAATTCTGAGAGCATCAAGGTCCATCTTGCTAGACGTCCGTTGAGGACGGGTTTCTCGAAGAGGTATTTGACTGGATCCATTTTGGAGTATATTTTGACGGAGTAGCTAAGCATGTAATGGCGTAGCTTCTTCGTTGCCCACACAAGAGCGAGGCATGTCTTTTCGAGTGGTGAGTATTTACACTCGTATTCCAAGAACTTCTTACTAAGGTAGTAGATAGCTCTTTCTTCACTTCCTACAATTTGAGCCAGCATGGCACCCATGGCCGTTTCGGTTACTGTGATATATAAACCAAGAGGTTGATCTCGTTGTGGTGGCATGAGCACTGGTGGTTTAGCCAATATCTCCTTGATCCGGTCGAATGCCTTTTGACAATCGTCATCCCACATGGTGTGGTCTGTTTTCTTGAGTTTCTTGAAGATAGGCTCACAAATCATCATAAGTTTCGATATGAATCGACTTATATATTGCACCTTTCCTAGGAATCCTCTGACTTCTTTTTCTGTTTGAGGTTGTGGCATTTCAATCAGAGCTTTGATTTTGGAAGGATCTATTTCTATACCTCGTTGGCTAATAACGTATCCCAGGAGTTTACCAGATGTTACCCCGAATGTGCATTTCTGAGGATTGAGCCTCATGTTGTATTTTCGTAGCCTTGCGAAGAACTTGCGAAGGTTCGAAATATGCCCTTCTCTTTCCTTGGATTTGACAATCATGTCATCTACGTATACCTCAACTTCTTTGTGCATCATGTCATGTAGGAGCGTAGTTGCGGTGCGTTGGTATGTAGCTCCGGCGTTGATCAACCCGAACGGCATTACCGTATAGCAGTAGGTTCCCCATTGGGTGACGAATGCGGTCTTATGCATATCTTCCATGGCCATCTTGATTTGTTTATAACCCGCATACCCATCCATGAAGGATAGTAATGCGTGGTCCGCAGTATTGTCTACCAATATGTCGATGTGAGGTAGAGGGAAGTCATCTTTTGGACTTGCTTTGTTTAAGTCCCTAAAGTCAACACAAACACGGATTCTCCCATCCTTTTTGGGTACGGGTACTATATTAGCTACCCAGTCAGAATACTCGGAAACTTTGATGAACCCGGCTTTGAATTGTTTGTCAACTTCTTCCTTAATCTTTAGAGCCCATTCCGTTCTCATTCGTCGAAGCTTCTGTTTCATAGGTTTGAAACCTGGCTTAATCGGAATCCTATGTTCAGCGATATCCCTGTCGATCCCTGGCATATCTTTGTAGGACCAAGCGAAAATGTCTTTGAATTCATTTAGGAGGTCTATGAAATCGGCCCTTTCGGTAGAGCTCAAGGTAGTCCCTATCCTAAGTTCTTGGGGTTCTAGTTCGGTTCCTACGTTGATGGGTTCGGTGTCTTCTATTACTGGTCCCCCTTCCCCTTCCTGTAGTATTTCTTTGGCTACGTAGGGAGGTATTTCGATTGAGTCTGGGTCTTGGTCATCCTTAGTATCATCGTAAACAGAAGTGCACTCAAGATAACACAAAGAGTAAGCAGAACCTGATTTATTCATATTAAAATTTGAGTAAAGTTGAAACAAAGAAGCCAACTGATCCATGGTCAGTGGCGGCAAAGGGACAGTGGTTGGGGCATTTCCCGAACTACTGTGACTACTCGAGACTAAGCTAGGAGAAACGAAGGGAATGGGGATGACGACAGGAGTAGACACTCTAATGACTTCTCTAGACTCCGACTCTGACTCCGACTCCGACTCGAACTCATCGTCTTCTGGTTCTCCTTTGAACATCTCTCCTTCTCCAGTGGTGAGCTTGAAGAGTTCCTTGAATGTTGGTCCATTTGATAGATTTTCTCCATCCTTTCTGCTATTTCGCGTCGGTTTCTGTGATTAACGCGGTGGGGTTGAAGCGATCGTCTTGAATTATCATAGTAATGATCTCATCCTGCGCGGCCCTAACGAATCGATCTTCTCCAAACAATAGGCTAACAGCTTGTTCGTCTAAGCAAGATGCTTGACGGGTTTTGACGGTAGGAACCGTTTCTGGAGGGATGAAGTAGCAATCGTGAAAGATCTCGATTCCGGCTAACTTCCTCTCGAGATAATGCCAAGGTTCGGGAAATCCGTGAAAGAGTTCTAGACTTCCTTCTTGAACAAAGTACCCATTTAAAGTAGGGAGATAGGGCCTCATTTGGACTCCTACGTGCTTGCGGTTTTGGACTTGGGCGAGCATTTCGAGGACCTCCTCTTTTGTAGGTTTGTACCCTAGTCCAAGTGGTATCCTTGTTGAGTTGCCTTTCTTGTATGGTGCGAAGGTATTCTTCCGAAGAGGGTTCAAAGGCATTCTAGGGAAGTATCCCTGGGATTTGAGTATGTGGTTGACCACCAAGTTAGAGTAGGGATTATAGTATAAGGGTGCCAACTCACTTTCTATGACACTTACACTTTGGAAGCCCCCAAGTTCGTATATAGGATCCGCAAGGACTTGATTGTTCGACTGTTTTTCGATTATTGCCTTGATGGGTGACGAAGTGATCGTCACTACTTTGCCGTTTAGTGGGATCTTGATCTTTTGATGAAGGGTGGATGTTACCGCTTTGGAAGCATGAATCCAAGGCCTTCCCAGAAGTATGTTGAAGGAAGCCTCGATGTCCACTATTTGGAAATTAACCTTTCGTTCAATTGGCCATGTGGCTATGGTTAAGTTAGCAAGTCCTACTACTTTTTGTCATGTACCGTCATATGCACGCACACCTTGATTGGTAGGGGTCCAATCTGACTCTTTCATGCCCAGCTTGTATGCCGTTTTAAGGGGTATGACGTTGACCGCAGAGCCATCATCCACCAAGGTCATTGGCACATTCTTCTTTAGACAAATGACAGTGATGTATAGAGCAAGGTTGTGACTAGCGCCAAAAGGTGGCAAATCTTCGTCTGAGAAAGTAATTGGATTACTTAGCTTAGGTGATTCTTGGAAGACCAAGTTGACTACATCTTCAGGAGTGGAGTAATGTGCTACGTTTAGCTTGGCCAAAGCTTGCAGTAAAGCTTGGCGATGTGGGAATGAGCTTGCTACTAATTGCCAGACTTAAAGATCAGCCTTTGTTTTCTGTAATTGCTTGAGCAAATGATCAGTGGAGTCATCCTCGTTGTCATTTGGTGTAACAACGTTGGTTGGACCGTTTTGAGTAGTGTTTTGATATGGACGACCCGAACGAGTTAGGTGGTCCACATCTTGGTCTTCACCATTTTGGACTATTTCTTTGACTAGGGAGTTTTCAATGAGATACTCTTCCTCATCATCATCGGCCCAAACCCCATTGATTGCAGCTAGTTCCCTCATTCTCACGATATCATCTTCTAGTCGTATGATTTGATCGACTAGTTTATCAACCACGGTGATTATTTCTTGCATAGTGGCATTTTGAGAGAAGATTAGTGGCACACGTTCTTCGGGTATTGCGTTGGGATTGCGTAAGGTTGTTACCATGTTTTCTAGTTCCCAAACTTGCCTATCTAAACTCCTTGCCCATGTGATGAAGTCGGAAATGGTAGGGGAGATAGTAGAGTAGAGCCCTTCATTCTCGATTGCATGAATTTCATTTTCGATGGGAGAAATGAGGTGTGAGCAATCTAAGGTAGATTCATCACTTGTGATCACTAGAACTCCAAGAGGATTCTGAGTGTTATTGGGCTTACCTCCCGGTGGTATTGGGAGTCAACCATCTTCAATCATGTCTTGAAGCACGTTTTTCAACTTGTAGCATTTTTCTGTGTCGTGCCCCTTGCCCCTATGGTATTCACAGTATGAGTTCTCGTCCCAAAACTTGGACTTCCTTTCGGGTTCGGGAGTAGGTCCAATGGGTTGGAGTTTACCTTGCTTCATTAACCTTTTTAGAGCGTTGGAGTAAGTGTCCCCAAGGTTTGTGAATTTCCTTGGTGGGGTAGTCTTCTTGGATGGCTCGAGAAGGTTAACTTCATCGGTCTTACTAGTAGAGCCGTATGAACGACTTGTGGACCCTTGATATCCCCGACCTACCGTTTTGGACAAGAGTCCTTTACGGATGTCATCTTCAATCCTTGTCCCTAGTACGGTCAAGTCCTTGAAAGTCTTGATGTTTTGGTATCTCAAATGATTGGCATAGATGGGCTTGAGATTATCCACAAACTTCTCCACAAGAGTAGCCTCGTCCGGGCGTTCTACTAGTTGAGTGCTAGTCTTCCTCCACCTACTTAGGAAGTCGGTGAATCCTTCTTTGTCATTTTGGGTAAGAACCTCTAGAGTACGCATGTTGACTTGGATCTCGGCATTATCCGCATATTGCTTGGAGAACTCGATTGCGGCATCTTCCCAAGTAGCGACCTTCTTGTGATCTAAAGAGTAGAACCATTGCCTTGGGATGGTATCGAGAGATGAAGGAAAGATCCTTAAGAACATCTCGGGTTTGATGCCTTTGATAGACATGTAATCCTTGAAGGCACGAATGTGGTTCAATGGGTTCTCGTGTCCCTTGAACTTAGGGATATCAGTCATACTAAAGTTAGTTGGCAATTTGGAATTGACGGCCTCATACTTGCGATTGTTCTCCCTATAAATGTCATCACCCTTAAGGTACATCAATTGCTCCTCTAGGTATTGGAGCCTTTTCTCAGCTACAGTCATCCCCATGAGAGGATTTTCGTCCTTGGATTCGTCGTCAGAGTCACGTAGTACTTCACTTTCATGAGGAGGCAACCTTCCCTCCACGGCAAAGATACGGCCTTCGATGAGCTCAAGGCGGTCATAGGTTTGTTCTTGAGTAGATTGCATTTGGGCTAGCGCGGCTAGGATTCGATCATTACTATTCTGAAGTTGGTTGAAGTTTGCTTCATCACTTGATCCGGGCATCTTGGAAACTGGATAAGATATCGGCGACGAATCAAAACACGATCGACCATTCTAACATACTTGCTAAAAGAGGAAAAGTTTTGACTCGTGAAGTGGGTGTGTGCCACTTGTGTTGAGTGAGTTTTGAAGAAAGACAAGGTCTTTGAAAATGTGTGTCCTAGTCAACTATATTGTAGTTGTAGGAGTGGACTCGAAGTGAGGTTTTGAAATGGGCTTGTGGCCCGAATTTTGACATGACAAATGGAAAGAGTTTTGACCGGATTTTGCGCTAATTAAAAGCCCAATTCGAAATTTTTACTTGAAAATGGATATTGATTTTTTGAAAAATCGTCATGGTTTTGTTTAGAAATGGTGATCATGTAAGGTATACATATTTATACAAGTATGATAACGGGATGCTGAGTGCATTTAGAAAAGGTTTTGGTTTAAAGGGTGGGTTGCCATACCGAACCATCAAACCCGAAGTCTGTGGAGAGGCTCGTGCCAAATAAGAGTAAGGCCGATTCCTAGTCCATTTCCTCAAGTAGTGAAGGCCCTTGATACAAACAAGAGTAAGCATCATGGTATGGATGACGTCAATCGCTATCCATCCTTAGGCCCAAATAAGAATTAGGACCGTTTAGACGGGACGATTGGTCGAATGGGTTGGGTTGGGCCTAGGAAGGCCGAATAAAACGGTCTAGGAAGACCGAGTTATAAAAACCGACAATTGTCTTGTACAAACTATTCCCTAACCTTGTTCAAGTTTCACCCTTGGCTACACGTAAGTGTATTATCCCCAGCGGAGTCGCCAAACTGTGGACATGGGCCACGGGGGCGCTTGGGAAACAAGCGTTTGCATTTTTGTTAGAGTCGCCACCAATTTTTATGGGAAATTGGAACCGCTCGAATACCTCGTGTCATGTCAAGACACAAAGTAGAGACATGAACACTAAGCAATCGTTACCCTTAGCATTCTATGTCTAGAATGACTCTCGTGGATGCCAATGAACACGGGTGTTCACAGATATCTGGAGTAAGGGGTGAGGGTACGTATTAGGAAGCTCTTTTGATCGAACACCTAATCCCGCCCGCCTCGATAGCGGCCTCTACTAATGATTAGGGAAGTTATTCGTACTTGATATATCGTCGGCTATATGCATGCAATGCAACATCCAAGTTTTGATCCTAGCATGTGAGAATTAATACTAAGTCGGTGAACACGTAATTAGCATACAATTGGGTCGAAGTAGGATTTAATGTTCAATTACATGTGAAAACATACAAATGATACAAAATACAAGGAATAAAAATTACAATAATAAGAAATTACAATAATTACAATGGATTAGGCGATTTATGTCGAAAATACCTTTAAAACGGATAATTTGAGAAAAAGAATAATAGAATGAAAGAAAGAATCAAATAAATTAACGAACAGGAATTAGCGCGATATTATGGATAATAGTCAAATAATACGTAGTCTAAACAAACTAGGTCAAGGCAGAAACGGAGTTCGGGGATTGAGAACTCGGCCAGAACAAAGCGCAGCAGACGCCGCGTCTGCTTCCTTGGGTCGGCCTCCGGCCGTGAAGCCGTAATTGCAAGCCGTTAATGTTAATTGGTGAATTTAATGATTGATTAATGATATTTACTCGGATGAAAGTGATTAGCATGTTATTTAACAAATGAATGGATCATGAAAACAGCAAAACATGAATGAGACGGAATTAAACGGATTAATACATTATGGAATAATGAGAGAAGTGAAAAATATTAATGAGTCAAACAAATTAATTCAATTAACTAGGTTAGATACGATGGATTAATGATGAATATACGACGAACAGATGTAAACTATATCAAAGACGAATTCCAGAAACCCAATATTGATGAATTGAATCTCCATAACCCGGAATTGAATTTAATGACGAAAACCCGCAAATATCGGATTATTTAGGATTTAAGTCGGATTTAAATAATAAAAACATATTAATGATGAATTATAACATACATATGAGTTATATACTATCCTAACGAAGAATTAACAAGTAAACGAAACAAACAAAAGGATTTTTGATGAATAACAGAGGACGAACGAAGAAGAAAGGAAGCAGGAACTGCGGCAGCCTCACGAAGAGGCGCAGCAGGAACTGCGCTCCTTCGAAGAGGCGCAGCAGTTGCTGCGTCCTTTCTCGACGGTTATCTACTGGAAATCCGTAAAAAAGAGGTTTTAAAACATGGTTTTAGAAATCGGTTTTAATGGTGATACAATAAATAAAATACAATAAATAAATAAGGATTATACACCCTCTGACTTACATGTTGACGAAATGAGAAGGACTAAGATATCGATTAGCGATGCTCGACGCGAATGCAAAGAAAGTGCCCTCGTAAGAGGAAAACGATTAGTTAATTAAGTTGATTATTGTGTAGTTGGTCAAATTGGTCGGTCATGCAACGGGGAGGCTGGTACTCAGAAGGATCCGAGCTTACGTGGTCGAAAGTTCAAGCACGTAGACGCCAAAAAGTAAGAACAAAGTCTAGAATGCAAAGGGAGAAGAGAAGGGCGGACACTCGCGTGAGAAATATGAGGAGCGAAGGCTCCTATTTATACTAATCACGTGAAGGAATTAGGGTTTCGGAGACTCTTTGGAAGTGAATCTCGGAAAGATATGAAAAAGATACGAGAAATATGCAAAAAGGGTCTGGGAAGAGGCGCAGCAGCCACTGCGTCTCTTGGAAGAGGCGCAGCACCTGCTGCGTTTGTTCCCAAGTGGTTTCCTCCTGCAGAAGAAAGATTTCCGTGTTTGAGTTATGGTAGGACGGAAATAATTCGATTTTCCTTAATATCTTATGTGAATATTACGGGAAATTGCTTACTAAAAGATAAAACTTATGAAATATGGAATAGAAATATCCGGAACATTCCAGAACATTCTGACTCGGGTTTTAACGGTTATCAGAAAATGGAGACGGTTTTAGGCCCGGACTCCGAATGTACTCTAATTACTGTCAAATCGACCGTATCGGGACGTAGATGACAACTAAGAGGTAGACATTAATATTTGAGCAATCACTTGATGATAATCTTACGAATTGTCACAAATCGTTCCGCGTATCAAACATGCGGCCCAATCATCACCGGATGATTTGCGGGAGGTGCAGAAATGAGGTATCTACACTGGTATGTACTTTTGAAAACTCGTATCATAATCATCCCGCCTACTCCACTACAACCGGTGACGGCATCGCAACACCGCCACCAACAACCACACCGCAGTGCGAAAATACCCGTATCACAACACTATGTACCGTGCCCGGATCACCACCCGAGGCACAACAACCACATCGATAGACATCACAACTGCATACAACTTCCATAAACACTGAATCAGAATAGCTTCTCAGACAAGAAAAACTTACTCAAATCCACTTTACTAAATCATAACACAACATATTTTATGAATTAAACAGATAATAACCTCGTGAATATCATCCCCTTACCATATCACAGATTGACATGTATCATGAATACATACAAGTATAACCAGTCATGCCAGATCACTCAAATATTACCTTTTTGAATATCATTCAATTAGATTAGCGTACCCAACATGCATTACAGAACATTCAAATAACAACTTTATGATAATCACACCATACCACGTCTTGTGAGGTCAAAACCTCACACAAACATTTATATATCACAGACCCATAATCACATCCAACCAGTCAATCCTGATCACGTAAGTTACCACCAGATAAAAGTTACTTCTCACCCGAGCTTAATTCGTATGCCCCTCATAACACATTCTCTCATTCGCATAACCATCACCTCATGCCAAATATAACCATACCATTAATACTCAACTGACGAAAACCTTTTATATCAAACTCGCGTTATTAGCAAAACCCGTCAAAACATTCCTCGTAAACCGGCTACTCGATCGAGTAGCTAAGGTACTCGATCGAGTGCCCCCTTACTCGATCGAGTATCTACGTTACTCGATCGAGTACCCAACAGGTCAGAAACTATTTTAAAACGCAACACACCCTTACTCGACAGAGTAAGGCCTACTCGATAGAGTACCCAGAGACTCGTAAAACCGTAGTATTACATGCTTACTCTTGCTTCTGGTTTTGCTTTTGCACAGTTAGAAGATAGGTTTTTGAGAGGAAGACTTGAGTACTCTCAGTTTTGCGAACATGACTACAATATATGACAATCTTCAGCCACAAGAGCAGCATGTTCTAAAGGGATATGTTTTACCCACCCCTACTACTGGTCAATTCGAATTTCGTTCCTCCTATATCGATTTAGTGGAGCGAAATCAGTTTGCTGGTCTACCGGACGAGGATCCTTTGAAGCATATGGAAATTTTCACAGACTACTGCTGTTCCATACCTGTACCGGCTGGGGTGACAAAGGATGAAGTAAAGGGGATGATGTTCTTGTACTCCTTGAAGGATTCTGCGCGAGATTGGTACCGCTACCTTGATAAGGTAGCAGCTGGAGTTACAGATTGGGCATCTCTAGCGTTAGCTTTCTACAAAAAATACTTCCCACTTGCAAAGACTGATGCCTAGAGAAGCAAAATTACAAATTTCCAGCAAGGACAAGATGAGGAATTTTGTGAAGCATGGGGACGTTTCAAGAGTTTGGTTCGGTCTGTCCCTCACCACGGTTTCCAGCAGTGGTACCTTTGCAACTTATTCTATAATGCTTTATATGATGACTACAAGGTTATCCTGGACGTAGCTACGAATGGTAGGTTCCAAAATAATACCGGTCAGAATAAAGGTTGGAACACTATTGAGGAGATGGAAATCCATAGAGCTGAGTTTGGAAGTTCGCGTGGAAACTCGCGAAAGCAAAGTGATGAAATGAATGCCGTTACGACACTTATAGCTTCTATTGCAGCCCGTCTCGAGAAGCTCGAGATCTCTAAAGCTTCCAAGGACAGAGTTGAAATTCCTGTCCATAACTCAGATGAGACCGCGGAATTGAGAGAAACAATCCGAGCTCTTTTGGTTCAAGTCACGAAAATAGAAGAAGCTCGGATTGAATCTGCAAAGAATTTTGTGAAGCAGTTGGAGAATTTAGAGGCTAAGCAAGTCGCCAATTCTTCAAGCAAATGTGAGGGGCCAAATGAAACCATTAATGCCATTAATCTCTGAAGTGGCCTTTCTTATGATGGTCCCGATAAGCCAAGAGAAGACTCGGGAAAGGATGAAAAGACGAATTTAATTTCTGGTGCGAAAACGAGCTTTCTCGCAGATTACAATGGTCGATCAACCAACAACAACAAATGATCGATCGACCAGGATGTCGATGAAAAAGTTTCTGACCAGAAACTAATTGAGCCCAGCACATGTGGTCGATCGACCACCAATGTCAGTCGATCGACTGAAGTTCCTGACGAAGAAGTTTCTGACCAGAAATTGTTCATGCCCAGTGCGATTGGTCGATCGACCGAGACCAATGGTCGATCGACTGGGTCTCTAGTGCAGGACGCAAATCCGTCAATTAATTTGCATGATTCTATACTCATTGATGATTTGACGGAGGTTTTAAGCTTACGGAAGCCGAAGGTTACTGATCCTACGGCCAGTGTTGCAGTCCCATATCCGGAGCGTTTAAAGAATACTAAGCTGGAGCGCAAGTTTGCTAAGTTTTTGGAGATGGTCAAGAATCTTGAGGTAACCATTCCTTTCACTGATCTAATTACCCAGGTACCCTCTTACGCTAAATTTATGAAAGACATTTTGAATCGTAAGAGAAATTTTCATGATGATGGTAATGTTGCTTTTGTGGAAGAATGCAATGAACTTTCGCAAATTAATGTACCACCTAAATTAAAGGACCCGGGTAGCTTTTCAATTCCCTTCACTATAGGTAACCACGAAATTGGAAAGGCCCTTTGTGATTTAGGGGCCAGTGTCAGTGTCATGCCATATTCCGTTTGCGAAAGGCTAAATATTGGTAGACTTAAGGTGACCGATATTACCCTTCAGATGGCAAATAGATCGACTCAGAGACCTTTAGGAGTCTTAGAGGATGTACCCGTTCGAGTGGGTAAGTTTTTTATTCCTGTAATTGCAGAGGACAGTCAGATACCTATTATTTTAGGTAGACCATTTTTACATACAGCTGGGGCTGTAATAGATGTCAAACGCGGAATTATAACCTTAGAGGTAGGGGATGACACCATTGAGTTCAGTCTTGCTCGTAAGGCTACTGAACCTGCTGATGATGATACGTGTTATTCCATTGACATTGTTGACAGGGCTGTTAATTATAACTGGAGGGAATCCTTAGCCAAGGATCCCTTAGCTGATCTAACCCGTTTAGATGAGTGTGCAGGTAGTACAGCGGGGAATGCTGAGGAGCCAGATGCTTTGGTAGCCTCAATGGAGAGCTACGAGCTCACAGAGGAAGAAGATGAGATGTTCTTAAGCCTGGCCAATAAGAATTTGGTAAACACTTGCTATACCATTGAAGCTGATTCTGTCTATGCTGTAGAGGTAAAGGTGCCAGAGCGTAAGCCACTTCCTCCTAATCTTAAGTATGTTTTTCTAGATGATACGGAGCAGTATCCATCTATTGTTAGTGATAAGCTTAATGATGACCAGCTTTCTGCTTTCATGTGTGTGCTTAAGAAAAACAGGAAGGCTCTAGGTTACTCTTTGGATGATATTAAGGGCATCAGCCCTGATATTTGTATGCACAGGATAGAGTTGGAGGAAGGCCACAAGCCTTACAGACAGGGTCAACGCAAGTTGAACCCGAAGATGCAGGAAGTTGTTATGGCCGAGGTGATGAAACTACTCGATGCAGGTATTATTTAAACAGTTGGCAACTCCAAGTGGGTTAGCCCAGTTCAGGTAGTTCCGAAGAAAGGAGGGACTACCGTGGTTAAAAATGAGAAAAATGAATTAATACCAACACGAGTTGTGACAGGGTGGCGGATGTGCATTGATTATAGACAGTTGAATGCCGCCACCAAGAAAGACCATTTCCCCCTCCCCAGCTACCTTTCAGAGGTGCATGATGGGGATTTTTTCTGATTATATAGAGAACATTATGGAGGTATTTATGGATGATTTCTCAGTTTATGGTAATGACTTTGATCGTTGTTTAGCTAATCTTGATAAAGTCATGCAGCGTTGTATTGATGTTAATCTTGTTTTAAACTGGGAAAAATGTCAGTTCATGGTCAATGAGGGAGTTGTGTTAGGGCATCTGATTTCTGATAAGGGTATACATGTTGATAAAGCAAAAGTGCAGGTGATTGAGCAATTGCCTCCTCCCGTGAATGTTAAAGGAGTGAGGAGTTTCCTTGGTCACGATGGTTTCTATCGGCGTTTCCAAAAATTGCTAAACCACTTACACAATTGCTCCTTAAGGATGTTGTCTTTGAGTTTACTGATGAGTGCCTTTTAGCTTTTAACAGGTTAAAGGAGGCTCTAGTTTCTGCACCAATCATTTAGCCGCCTCATTGGGATCTCCCATTCGAGATTATGTGTGATGCCAGCGATTATGTGATTGGTGCAGTTTTGGGACAGCGGAAGAATAAAGTTTTGAATGCCATATATTATGCGAGCCGAACCCTGGATGAGGCTCAAGTCAATTATTACACCACTGAGAAGGAGTTTCTAGCTGTAGTTTTTGCCTTAGATAAATTTCGGTCTTATTTGTTAGGTTCTAAGGTTGTTGTTTATACTAACCATGCGGCGCTGAAGACCCTCTTTCTCAAGAAGGATGCGAAGCCGAGGCTTTTGAGGTGGGTACTCCTTTTGCAGGAGTTTAATTTGGAGATCAAAGATAAGAAAGAGGCAGAGAATGTGGTGGCTGACCATTTATCTCGCCTGCAGCTGACAGAAAAGGAGGATTCGTTACCCATTAATGATTCTTTTCCTGATGAGAGTCTGTTAGCTATTACTAATTCGGGGTCTTATCCACCTCCGTGGTTTGCTGATTATGCTAATTTTGCTGTGACAGGTAAGATACCACCTGAGCTTTCATGGCAGCAGAAGAAGCGGTTCGCTTATGATGCTAGACAATACTTTTGGGATGATCCTTATGTTTTCAAGGAATGCGCAGACGGTCTTATCCGGAGATGTGTACCTCAATGGGAGGTGAAGGATATCCTAGAAGCTTGCCACTCTTCTGCCTATGGTGGTCACCATGGTCCGTCCTGGACTATGGCTAAGTTACTCCAATCTGGTTTCTATTGGCCAACTTTACATGCAGATAGTCACAATTTTGTTGCTGAGTGTGATGCTTGTCAAAGATCGGGGAATATTTCAAGGAGACATGAGATGCCACAGGTAGGCATTCTAGAGGTTGAGATTTTTGATGTCTGGGGCATTGATGATTAAGGACCTTTTCCGAGCAGTCAAGGTAATAAATATATCCTCGTAGCTGTAGATTATGTGTCCAAATGGGTAGAAGCTATCGCTACTCCCCATTGCGACGCAAAGGCCGTGATTAAAATGTTTAAAAAGATTATTTTCCCTCGTTTTGGTGTCCCTAGGGTTGTCATTAGCGATGGTGGAATGCATTTTAAAGAGAAACAACTTAGTGCTTTATTGACTAAATTCGGTGTCCAACATCGTAGAGGTTTGGGGTATCATCCCCAAACTAGTGGTCAGGTTGAGATTTCTAACCGGGAATTGAAAGAAGTTTTAGCTAAAGTTGTTTCTAAATCACGGAAAGATTGAAGTCTTAAGTTAGATGATGTCTTATGGGCTTATAGGACCGCGTTTAAAATGCCAATTGGGATGTCACCATTACGATTGATTTATGGTAAGACATGCCATTTACCTGTCGAGTTGGAGCGTAAGTCTTGGTGGGCTATTTGTGATTTGAATTTGGATCCTAACCTCTCTCGTGAGAAACGTATGACACAGCTGAATGAGCTAGAGGAATTTAGGCTGTTGGCCTATGATAATGCTAGGATCTACAAAGAGAAAACGAAGCGCTGGCACGACAAGAGAAACATTAAGCGAGAGTTCCATATTGGCGATAAGGTACTTCTTTTTAATGCTCGTATCCGTTTATTTCCTGGTAAGCTGAAATCCAGGTGGACTGGCCCCTATACGGTCACAGCAGTTACAAAATTCGGATCAGTTGAATTGGAGACCTCATCTGGAGACCGGTTCAAAGTTAATGGCCAATATGTGAAACATTATCACGGTGCAGACGAATTCGTTGGGCAGGTCGAAGTACTATACTTTGACCCAATTTTAGAAGCTGCAAATTGAGGTAAGAAGGTCGTGCGGGACCTCTTAAACCAGCGCTAACCGGGAGCCAACCCGGCTTGTACATTTTTTGTAATTAGGAACTTTACAGTTTTATTTCATTTAATTTGCATTAGGAGTTTTAGCTATTTGATTTTAATTAGCATTCTCTTTTGTAGAAAGATGTGCACCTTTGAGAATTTTTGCAGGAATTTATTCTATGCCAAGTGCGCAGGATGATCTACTGAATGTTTGTGAGAGAAAGACGGGAAATTTAAGTTGACAAAGCAATTTTTAACGTAAATAAGATTAATTGCCAGCGTATGCAGTCGATCGACCAAGTTCCTCAGTCGATCGACTGAGGAGAAAAAGGCAGAGGCTGCTGTATAAGGGAGATTGGTCGATCGACTGAGCCTGATAGTCGATCGACCACCACGCGACAATCAGAGAGCTGTATAGGGGAAGCCTGGTCGACCGACTGAGCCTGATAGTCGATCGACCCCTGCGCGAGATCAAAACGCAAGTTAATAAGGGAAGTTTTACTTCTTTATTCATTCATTTTCACTCAACCAAAAAATAGAAAAACCCTTTGTTCCTCCCATTTCTTGCGATTTTCCCTGCCAATCCCCCTTTCTTCTCGATTTTCCTTGCTCAAATTCCTGAGTTCTCATCAAAGGTATGTCTCTAATCCTCTTTTAATCCTCTATTTTCGATTCTCGCTGAATTTTTATGCCCTTATTTCGAGCGATGTTACCTTTTGATAAAAAAAATCGATTTGGGGAAAATCGATTTCAGACCAATTTCTTTCGATTTTTATGCTTTAATTGCCTTTGCTATCCTATTCCCTTGATTTTCTAGCCATCTTAGCAACTAGGATATGCTTAAATCAGTTTTCCCCAAATTTTCGAAACCCTAATTTTGTTTTCAATTTCTGATTTTTGGTTAGGGTTTCATAAATTGTCATTGTTAAAGGTTATGGGAAGCTAGTTGTTGATTTTTTCATTTTACAGGAAGCAACAATGACGAAAGGAAAGCAGACGATGTTCGAAGGTCAGTCCAGTCAGGGAGCTGCCAAACGGTCACGGGGTCCGCCGCTAATGATCGAGGACACTACGAATAGTCTACCTGGCTATCCGCAGGTTATTTTCTCTACCTCTACTCAGCGAGCTAAATTCGCTATCTTTGTCGCAAAAATGAAAGTTCTGGCCACCGTTTTCGTCATCGGCCAACCTTAGAGAAATTAGGTTGTCTTGAGTCTGTTGTGTCTCTGCTAAATGGGACAAGAATGTCGGGACTTGTGGACATGGCTGAGTTCACTTACTACACTTTGACCCTCGAGTTTTTCTCGTCTTTTGCTTTTGACCAGGCTTCTTTTGAAGCCAATAGGAGTAGCCCTTGCATTTCTTTTCGGCTGTTCAATGTCACCTACTCCTTGACATTAGCTGATTTTGCTGGTTATTTGGGTCTTCATTTCGAGGGTAACACCTCGGAAACTTCTGATGTGCACAGGGTAATGTGGTCGTGTATCTTTGACTGGAACGGTCCTATGAGGACAGGCACCTCCGTCCACTTACCCCCTTTTCGTTATTTTTTCCGGCTGATGGGTAATACCATTTTCGGCCGCAAGGAGTCAAATAATGTGAACACCATTGAATTGTCTATCTTGGCGGGCTATCTGAACATTGAAAGTCGGGTAGCCCGTATCTATAACATAGCTTATTTGACTGCCTCTCACTTTCACACCATAAGTGAGGGCACTTTGACCACTATTGTTTGTGGTGGGTTGGTGACGCGTATCGCCAACCGTCTAGTTCTTTTTTTCCCTCGAGAGGAGGCCCCTCTTGACCCTGACCTACGCTTCATGGATCTTGCCTACGCGAGGTTTGTAAAGTGGCTCGATAGTCGGAGTCGATGGAAGATTGACTCTTTCATCTGTGGCCGCATCCCTATCCTTGGCCTCCGTCCTATCCTGCCCCTTACCACTGTTTTGGGGGCAGCTCGCCCGCCCTTGCCTAGCTACAGGCTCCCTATTGGGGCGGGCACCGCTACTGCTAGCACCTCGAGGCGAGCCTGTGCCTCCACCTCACAGGCCCCCTCCTCCTCCACTCCTGCTCCCACAGGTTTCCCGGCCACTTTTCGTCCCCCTCCACCTATGGTTATCCCTGCGGTCATGGACCAAAGGGCGGTTTCACGTGTGTTGGGTGACCTGTGCAGGAGTTTTGATCAGCACAGATTAGACACGGCTCTGGCCCTGTACCCAGTTTACGAGGAGTACGCTCGGACGGGGATGCTCCCACGAGGTGCCTGGACTCACCCATCCTTCTTTGTTCCCCCGGTGGGCGGTTACCCTCCACCTGCTACGAGGTCTACTCCCACGACTACTACTGCCGCTGCTGCTGAGGCGGAAGAGGAGGACGACTCGGGGCCCGAGGAGGATGTTGGTTCTGAGTATGACGTGGTGACTAGACGCATTCCGACCTCCCCCGTTTTTTGCTGGTTTGGGGAGGTCGTCTTTTGTGAGTTTCCCATCCTTTTTTGTTAGTTTCCCTTTCTTTTGTTGTTGCTTATATTCTTCCCATTATTGATGTTAATGCTGGTGATTTGCTGCTGAGCACAATGGGGGCATTGTGCGTTTTGGTTTGGGGGGGGGGGGGGGGGGTATTTGCATATGTCTATTGCATCTACTTTGTTTTTTTTATTGCATTTCAGTCACACGTTTATTGCATTTCAGCTTGCATTTGTTTTTCAATTCAAAAAAAAAAAAAAAAAAAAAAAAAAAAAAACTTGAAAAACACAAAAAAAAAATCACGTTTACTTTTGCATATAGTCGAGTCGGATTGGAGTTTATTAATGATGACATTGCACTATTAGTCAAATATATGCCATTCCTTGCCTTTTCACAACTGCTTAGCGAGAATTAAAAGTGATTTCTCAAATTTTGTTGTGGAATTTACTTCAGGTCATTAGACTTGACTCATTAATTTTTGGCAAACTACTTATACTTTCTGAGATATAGAGCCTATAACTGGTGACATTCATGACCGGTTAATTTAGGATTGAGAGTAGTACTCCCATCATTTCATGTTTTGCACGTGTATGAGTTTTGATTGCTTTTTGCCTATACGCATTGGTTTGTGGTCGATATTACGTGTTTTGAGAACTATTGCATCTCCCCCTTTCTCATTTTGGCCCATTTAACTCCACTATAAGCCATATCTGCCAGTTGCGCTTAACTACAACCCATACTTAGCCTACCATTGTGCCGAGCTAGGTAGTAGTAGAGGAATTTGTCGAATTATAGCAGTTTTGGTTCGTTTCCGTACTGTTGGAGTGAGTATTTATGAGAATTGCAGGAGTTGCTAATGAGGATGCTCGATCGAGCCATTTGTGGTCTTAATTGTCCTCAATCGAATGGTCACTATCTTCGATGAGGGATGGTATAGGAAGCTGAACTGGGCAGAGAGCACTGGAATGCAGGGGTGGTCGATCGACTGTTGTTGCTGGTCGATCGACTACTAGCTCAGAAACTGAAAAAAAAAGAGGAAACAAAAGAAAGCCAGGAAAAAGGAAAAAAACAAAAACAAAAAAAAGGAAAGAAAGAAAAAAATAATAATAAGGAATTTAGAAATAAAAAATAATAATTCGGCTGAGTTGAGAATACACCTCATGTGCTTATTTTATGAATTGGAGGTGTCTATTTCAGGATAGTGTGTTGCCTAGACATTTAGAGGCAATGGTTTATACTTTGAGTTGGAGGAACGGGATACGGTTTCTGATGGTTTGTTAGGTACTAGCTTGGCTTCTTACCCTCACATTTCCATACTTGTTTTGCCCTTTCTTTCCCACTTAGCCTCACATATCCAAATCTTGCAATAGTTCGGCATGTAATAGTCCTTGACGGTGGTTATGCGTGTGTACGATAACTAGAATCATTATTCATACTAGTCAAGCATACATGTTTTGTCGGTCGCAATCTAGGTGAGAGTCTGTATTTTCTTCCCTCTCTTCTACATATATTCTTACCATTTGCCTTGCTGAGAGAAGAGTGACCCGGGAGAGTCAAAATTTATGAGTCTTGCAAGGTCGAACGCCCGATTTAATTCCATAATATGCATAAATTAGTTCACTTGCTTTGAGCTTTGCAGTAGTTGATTATGTGCATTAAACGATTTAGCATTGACTTGTAGCTAGCTCTGAGATACACTCCTTTCCATTAGGTCCTTTTAGTTGCATTTAGTTTGCTTGAGGGCAAGCAAAGGTTTGGTTTGGGGAGATTTGATACGTGCATATTCTATATACTTTTTTCGCAATTTTGGCACGTATTTCTATGCGTATTTGTTAGCTTAAAGCTACTATTTCTCCCGAAACGGTTTACTTTGGAATTTCTATGATTTATTGTAGGAATGAGTGGAAGTGAGCTAAATCAAGCTTTAATCGTCCTCCGGAAGCAACTTTATGGAAACTTTGAAGATGGGAGTTTGGACTCGCTCACCTTGGGATGCGTGCATTGGAGTGAAGTGGCTGATTTGCTGAGAGAAGGAAGTTACTGCACAGCTCAGTTGGTCGATCGACCAACATCACCAGTCGATCGACCGTGGACATTCAGCAGAAGAGGCTGTACTGTATTGGCTGGTCGATCGACCGTGCCACTTGGTCGATCGACCAAGCCGCGAACCTGAAATTTACTTTATGTTTTAGTCTTTTAAAAGCCCAATTGTAATTAACTTTTGGGGGCATCGTTTATCAGTAGAACGCAGGAATAATTTAGGGCATGCTTTTCATTATCCAAGAACTCAAGTTTAGATCTAGTTTTGGGAGACAAGAAAGTGAGACGACGGATTCCAATTTCAATTACTTTGTTCATCAATTTTTAGTAAGCTTTAATACAATTTCCTACTTCTTTTATTTCTTGTCAAATCAATTCTTGTTGTTACTAGCTTTTATTCAAGCAATTCAGTTTTAATCTTTTGTCTTAAATTCAATTTCAATCATGTCAATTTCATCGTATGTCATTAATTTTGCAATTGTTGTAGTTTTAATCATGCATAGCTATTCTTCTTGATTGGGAACTAGGTGAGCCATGGCGTAAATTAGGTTCAATTTTATTAGTATGATTTTCTTCCATATCGATCTTGTTTTCTTTTGATAAATCTATCTTGCTAGATTGAAAGATTAGTAGGTTAGGTTATCATTAGATTTGGAATTTACTTTGAGCGAAAGCTTTGAGAAATTCTAGGGAATTAGAAGACCGTAAGGTTATTATTGAGCATTGATCGAAAGGCTTGCTCATATTTCCTGAGACCGTATTATAGGACCTCTGCTACCTCTTTGACCTGACCTTAGCCATGGTGAACCGAAGTTCCTGATCTTCTCTTTATCTTGTTTGAGTTATTTCTTATTTTAGCAATTAGTCACTAGAATCAAACAAATTCAAAACCCCCATTTAATTGTTACTTTTTTAGACTGGAAATAGCAAATAGAATTGATCTTGTCTCTCTGTGGTTCGACCCTTACTATCACTAGCTATAGTTTTAGTTCGGATTTATAAATTTAATTTTGATAGAAAACGACCGTATCATGCACGTTTTAGCATATTATAGTCATGAAACAAATGAAAACATGATAAAAAGAGGATTTTTACACCCTCATACTTACATGTTTGGTTATGGCGAGTGACCGATGTAAGTGTAACAACTCGTTTGGTCGGAAAAAAACCCAGTTTAAAACCGTTTTGGTAAGTAAAAAGAGTGTTTTAAGATTAGTGACGGTGTAGTGGTCGGTCATGTGATTTAATGCACGATGACGGTACCAAACAATGTGTAAGGCTTGTATTTACGATCGGTAGGTCGTAAATACGCGTCGGATTGTGACTTAAGAAGTCGAGTCGAGAATTTTAAGGGAGAAAAGAGGGGGCGGACACTCGCGTAAGTCTCAAATGGGGGGCATTTGAGGGGTATTTGTAAGGAAATGAGTGGTTTGTATGAGTTTTGAGCGACGTGACCACTTCGGCTGCTCAAAGAGGCGCGAGACACGTCGCGGGTCTTCGAGGTGTGTTGTCGCTTTCACACAAATGCAATCATGATTTGTTCTATCCTAGGTTTTGTAGTCATATGTTTGGTACTTCACCAAACATAAATCCGGGAAAACTTAAGGTAGAATGTTTGAAATGTTTTGTTTTTGGTGGTTGACTCGGTTTGACTCGTTGTTGGAGTCGGGATTTGAATTTTTGAGTCGGTTTTTGGTCCGGTGTCGATTTTGAATCTAGTTAGTGTCATTGAGACCCCGTCGTCGTGCATTAAACACTCCATGTATTTTTGAAATGTTTTTAAATGTTTTATTTTTGAAATCGTTTTAAGTTTTCCGACGTAAAGTTGTACACAAATTGTCGATCAAACGCCGCGATTCCAAAACTGTTGGGAAATGTGTCCTCAACAATAGTGCGATCACATGATTTAAATATCATTATTAAATCTCATTCTAAAGAATACAATTGGGAAGTAATTTTTACTGTCAACTGATCAACATATATCAGTAATGGTTGGCTGACTAGAGTTTGACATTACTGTCGTGCGACGGTGGTGATCAGTTGATCCCCTAGGTCATACCTATAGGGCAACACTCTTAATTGATCATTTAATTAATCGTATAATGTTACGAGTTAATTAAATTGTTTGAAAATTGACGGATGATTTTGGAAGTAAAATTTATGTATCACATTGAAATTGATTAAAGTGAGATACGGTCTGAGTAATCGAATTGTATCATTGCTCAGATGAAATTATTGTTTAAGGAAACAATTGATTTGAATAAATTATAAATACAAACTGTTGTGATTTATAAACGGTAAAATATTTTGGTACAAGTAATTATGAATTACTAAGTCGATTTTTGTATGTGACGTATTTTTAATAATACGTTGATTTTTAATATGTTAAAAAATGCACAACAAATTTATGTAACATATGACATGTGACATAAGACAAAATTGACAAAAATAATATGGATCCCATATTATAAGTGGACCGAAATATGGAGGGATTATGGTGATTAAATTATGTTTAATAATTTAAGTGGAAACAATATGATGACACTACCTACATCTAGCCTTGCATACATATTCTCTTGGTTAGAGAATCATGCCCATGCATAGGCTACCCAATCCCTCCCCCCACCGGTTTTACCAACACCATTTAGAGAGTTTTTCTTCTCTAATTTTTCATTCATTCAACACACATAATTTCTAGTGTGAGAAATTTAATTTCCTCTCTACATTTTAATGAGAAATTAGAGAGATAAAATACTCCAAAATTCCTCTACTCTTGACCGAATATTCAAGAGCAAAAACAATTATTTTGAGTCAATTTTCTTACAAAATTAATATTGTACTAGTATTTATAATATTAATTTTAATTAAGAGTAAGCTTTAGGTATAATTCCTTGGGAGAGATCCTACACTTGGGTCTTTGTTCATCCAAAAGGAAAGCTCAAGAACAAAAGAGAAGGAGATCTCTTTTGTGCCCATATGAACCGAAATCACAATGTAAGAACATGATTTCTTCTTTATTTTCCTAATTAGTTTGCATGCATAAGACCTTTATTAATTTTATGACAAATTAATTTAATAACATATATGAATATGTAAGTATATAGATCTACTTTTCATTCAATCGGTATCAAGAGCCATGGTTGTTTGCATGCAAATCGGTTAAAAGTTTTTCCGAGTTATAAGAATAACATATAAAACTTGTAAAATTTGTGTTATTATGATATATCACGAAATTAATTCATGCATGTTAAAATCTCTGGTCCTAAAATGTTTTAGGATATTTTGGTTATATTTGCGGATTTTTATTGTTCATATTATACAATAATGGCATTTAAATATGATTTTATGAGTCAAAATGTCATTTTCGGTCTAAAATTTTGAGATAACCTGTAAATTTTCATAATTTTTGGACTTGTTATGCTCGAAAAATGGATTTTTCATTATTAAATTCGGATTTAGGTGAAAAATAGGTTAATATGAGTTAAATTTCGAATCTGGTCATAGAAATTTAATATGTTGTCACATGCAATTTTACAAGATGTGTGTAAAATAATGGGCTATAGTGAAGTCTTTTTGCATGATTTATGGATTTTTGAAGAAAAATAGCATAAATAGTGACATTATTAGTGAAAAATTAATAATACATAATCTATTACTAGGGAAAAACGTAATATGTTGCATTTTATTATCTTTTTCAGATCTAAAATTGAAAAGTTGATGAATAAAATTTTTCTCATGTTTTTATGATTATTTTAGTTAAAACCGATAAACCGCAACATTGTTTTTCCGGAAAAATTTCGAAATTTTTAACCTAAGTTTTTGAACATTATGAGTGTCATGGTATTTTTCCAGAATGTTCATGAATTTAAATTTCAAATTTCAAATTTATTTGAAATTTTGTGATTTATTTGAAGTTTATAGCTTATTTTTGTAATTTTTGGTCCATTAATGAACAATTTTAGAAATATGAGTTAATTATGGTCAAATTATTAGTGAAGACTAAATTTTGAGTCCTAAAAGGTTAGGGTAATTAACTTATGCATAAATATGAATTTATGTAATTTTAGTGATTATAAAATGTTGAAATCACGCAAATCAGTAAAAACCGAGTAATATACGATATTGGCTAATTAAAGGCGATTTAGCATAAAATTGGGCATGTTCATACATATTATAATGCTGCATTTTTTATGATTGTCATAATTTTAATTTATGTAATTTTTGAATTATTTAATTTTACTTAGTATGGCCTTAGATTTTAATTGGTATTTCCCGAAATGTATGGGAATATCGATTCGGTTGTAATTTTATTGTGATCTCGTATCACCGTTTTGTAATTTAATAGATTTATTTTATTTTAGTTACAAATGTATAATAGAAAATTATGTAATTTATTATGTAATTTTATTCATTCCGGAGTTCCAAAAGACGGATTTCTTCAAGAATGGCGATACATAAAGACGGTGTTACCTCGAGTTGCGTGTCACAACCGAAGTTCAAGGGACCAATGGAGTTGGTTTCCGAATATGTAATAGTTAAATAGTTTTTCTATTTTAGGAAAGGCCATACTAGGATTTATTTATATTTTATGCTTGCATTTTATTTTATGTCGCATGCATCGCTAAATCGCCATAACTAAAACATGCATCTTCTTTTATCGAGGTTATCGACCGTGTCAATTAGAATTATCGTAGTTCACCGCTTTAGTTCACTTAAAACGTGATAGATAATAAATTGACATGACCTCTCGCTAAAACAATTAATTGAGACATAGTCGTACCAAATAGTAGAAACCATGAAAACCTATTTCACGAGGGAGTGCGCTCGGCCCCACCGGGGTACAAACCTTGTTACGTAGGGGAAGTGGGTGATAAATGTCTATCCACCGAATTCATGTTGATAAGGGATGTATCGGTCACACCGTGCCCAAGTTAATGTGGGTTTGGATCATGGACACATTTATTCGAAATTTGGATTGAACTCAACAAAAGTTTTTGATGAGGGATGTATCGGCCCCACCGTGCCCTTGTCGGATGTGTTTTGGGCTAAAGATAAATGTTAATGTAATATTATCGACCAAGAGTTCTAAAAGTAGAATCGATTAAACGTTAATCCACCGAGTTATATTGATAAAGGATGTATCGGCCCCACCGTGCCTAAGTCGATATGAATTTGGGTCTTGGAATCATTTATAATAGTTGGGTAGAGGTCACTATATAAATATTCATATCTTGTTAATCATTTACAAGTATGATATTAAAAGACAAATGTTAATATTTCCTTTTCCTCCATATTTGTAGTTCATTATAATGAATCCATCAAATGCTGCCGCACCAATAACTATTGAGTCTTACCACAATGTTTTTGACGACGTATGCTCCAACAATGATTTCGACACTACTAGAGAACTTCATTTTGGGATAGGTTTGGATGGAAACCTTAACTTCATCACCTCTTCTAAACCACCTACTACTACTAGACCACGTGTGAGTCCGTCTCAGGAAGACTACCTCATACAATCTATAGGGTCTTTGTCTCTGGAAGATAAAGATGCCAAAACTAGTGGGAGCTCAAGCAATCAAGTTCTTGCTTCAAAGGGCAAAAGGTTCAAGAAGAAGGGAAAGAAAATCAAAAACTTCAAGCAAGTTAATGATGAGTGCCATTATTGCTATGGCATGGGACATTGGCTTAGGAATTGTCCCGTATATTTGCGAAATATAAGGGAAGGAATCTCACTCCAAAAGGTAAAATTCCTAAGGAAATTTATGTTATTGATATAAATTATACTTCCACTACGACATGGGTACTAGATACCGGATGTGGTTCTCACCTTTGTAATCATTTACAGGGTTTAAGAGATGTGGAGAGGCTTAGCAAGGGAGATGTGGATCTACGCCTTGGAAATGGAGCTCGAGTAGCGGCCGAATCCAAAGGAACTTATGTTTTAAGTTTGCCTAACGGATTTGAGTTGTATTTACATAATTGTTTTTATGTGCCTACACTCTCTAAAAACATTATTTCAATCGCCATGCTAGACATGGACGGTTTTTGTTTTGTCAATAAGAACAATTGTTGTACTATTTCTAGGAACGACTTGGTTATAGGCCAAGCTTCCTCTATCAATGGCATTTACATTTTAGAGACCTCAAATCCGACTAATGATATCTATAACATTCAATCAAAGAAACTCAAATCAAGTGACCCAAGTGAAGCGTTCATTTGGCATTGTCGATTAGGTCACATTAACGAGAATCGCATCAAAAGATTAATTTCGACTAATGTGATTACACCATTTGATTATCAATCATATGGTACATGCGAATATTGCCTACTTGGTAAAATGACTCGTAATCCTTTTAGTGGTAACGGGACACGAGCTAGTGAACTATTGGGACTCATACACACCGATGTATGTGGACCAATGAGTATCACCGCTCGTGGTAATTATGACTACTTTATAACCTTCACGGATGACTTGAGTAGATATGGGCATATCTATTTAATGAAGCATAAGAGTGAAGCGTTTGAGAAATTCAAGGAATTTCAAAACGAAGTAGAGAACCAATTGAACAAAAGGATTAAGGCACTACGATCCGATCGTGGTGGTGAATACCTTAGCCTAGAATTTGATTCACACTTGAAAGGTCGTGGTATTATATCACAAATTACTCCACCCGGAACACCACAACTCAATGGTGTTGCCGAAAGGAGGAATCGAACCCTACTTGATATGGTTCGATCCATGATGAGTCAAACCGAGTTACCGAACTCGTTTTGGGGATTTGCGATTCAAACCGCAACTCGATCTTTGAACAATAGTCCCACAAAGTCCACCGAAAAGACTCTATGTGAGATGTGGACGGGAAAGATCCCCAATATATCCTATATGAAGATTTGGGGATGTGATGCTTACGTCAAAACTAAGAACGACAACAAGCTTGCCCCAAGATCCGAAAAATGCATCTTTGTAGGTTACCCCTAAACCTCTCGAGGATACTACTTCTACAAACCTCAAGATAACAAAGTGTTTGTGTCTTGCGAGGCTGACTTCTTAGAAAGAGAATTTATTTCTAAGAGACAGAGTGGGAGAAATTTTGAACTTGACGAAGTTCAAGAGCCACAAACCGAGGTAGAGACGCAAGAAGATGTTCCTTCGTCGTCTAACGCGGTTGTCCCTCCTCCACTTAGAATAACGAGTCGAGTAATTCGCCATCCCGATCGATATGTGGGACTTATCGAGGAAGATGGAACACTCGATGTGTTGCTTATGGAAAGTGACGAGCCCGCCACCTACAAGGCCGCAATCTCTAGTCCAAAATCCTCCTTATGGCTTGAAGCCATGAAGTCCGAAATGGATTCTATGCATGAAAACCAAGTTTGGGACTTGGTAGATTTGCCTAAAGGGGCAAGACCCCTTCAATGCAAATGGATATTCAAAATCAAGAATGGCATAGAAGTACATGGAGATGTCTACAAAGCTAGGCTAGTGGCAAAAGGATTTACCCAAGTCCAAGGTCTCCATTATGATGAGACCTTCGCCCCCGTAGCCATGCTAAGATCCATACGGATTTTGTTAGCGATTGCCGCATTTCATGATTATGAAATATGGCAAATGGATGTCAAAACCGCTTTTCTAAATGGGCATTTAGAAGAGGAGGTGTACATGATACAACCCGAAGGTTTTGTTGATTCTAAAAATCCTAACAAAGTTTGCAAGCTTAAGAGATCCATTTATGGTCTTAAGCAAGCATCTAGAAGTTGGAATCATCGATTCAATCATGTTATAAAGAAAAATGGTTTCACTCGAAGTGTTGAGGAACCATGTTTATACATGAAATTCAGTGGGAGCAATGTTGTGTTCCTAATCTTGTATGTCGATGACATACTACTCATTGGAAATGATATTCCAATGTTGTATTCTGTTAAGAAGTGGTTAGGTAACCACTTCCAAATGAAGGATTTAGGAGAGGGACAACGCATATTAGGTATCCGGATCCATAGAGATAGATCCAAGAGGATATTGGCACTAAGTCAAGAGTCTTATGTTGATAATATTCTTCGACGGTTCAGCATGGACAAATCCAAAAGGGGTTTGGTACCTATGGTAACAGGGACGATATTGAGCAAGACTCAATCTCCCTCCGAACCCCATGATGTTGAACACATGAAGTTGATCCCTTATGCTTCCGTTGTTGGATCAATCATGTATGCCATGATATGCACACGTCCTGATGTCTCGTATGCCTTGAGCATGACGAGTAGATATCAAGGAAATCCAGGTGAGAGTCACTGGATTGCTGTCAAGAACATCCTTAAGTACTTGACAAGAACTAAGGATTCTATCCTAGTGTTTGGAGGAGACACTGAGTTGCGTGTTAATGGATACACGGACTCAAGTTTCCAGACAGATAGAGATGACTTGAAATCACAAGCTGGTTTCGTTTTCATGCTCAATGGTGGTGTCGTAGGCTGGAGAAGCTTCAAGGAAGTCATGAATAAATGGATTCAACAACGGAGGTGAGTACATTGCGGCAAGATCGTGCGCTAAGGAAGCTGTTTGGATCAGGCAATTCACGGAAGGTCTAAAAGTAGTACCTACTGAAGGAAATGTAGATCTTTATACATACTAACATACTCATATATGTTAAAATTAATTTGTCATAAAATTAAATACGGATTTTATGCATGCAAACAATATGATAAAATAGAGGAGAAATCATGTTCTTACATTGGTGATTTCGGTTTTATTGGGCACAAAAGAAATCTCCTTTTCTTTTGTTCTTGAGCTTTCCTAAGATGGAAGAACAAGATCCAAGTATAGGATCTCTCCCTAAGCTTAATACCCAAAGCTTACCCTTAATATAATTAATATTACAAGAACTAGTATAATATTAATTAGTAGAAAATTGAACCAAAAATATTTATAAACACTTAAATATTTCGGTTTATAGAGAGAAGAAGAGGAGGATTTTTATTCTCTCTAGAAATTGTATTTTGGATGAGTGAAGTAGTGAAATTGAATACACTAAAACATTTTAGTGTTATTAGGTAAAAATTAAGAGAAAAACCAATTGTTTTTCTCTCTTAAAAACCGGACAAGGGGAGTGGGAGGGGAGCCAATGCATGCACACATTTGTCTTCACAATGAGTAGTAGGGTTGCATGGCTACTAAAGCAAACAATCATTATGTTTACCTACTAATTAAACAATTAATTAGCTTAATCCTCCTCTTATTATTTCGGTCCATTTGATAATATGGAATCCATATTATCTTTGTCAATTGTCAATATATCACATGTCACATGTCACATAAATTTGTTATGTATTTTTAACATATTAAAAATCAACGTATTATCAAAAATACGTCACATACAAAAATCGACTTAGTAATATCATAATTACTTGTACCAAAATTTTTTTACCAATTTATAAATCACAACAGATTGTATTTATAACAATTCATTCAAATTTAATTGTTACATTAAACAATTATTTCATCCGAGTAATGATACGATTCAATTACTCAGACCGTATCTCATATAATCACATTTCAATATGATACATAAATTTTACTTCCAAAATCTTCCGTCAATTTTCAAATAATTTAATTAACTCGTAACATTATACGATTAATTAAATAATCAATTAAGAGTATTTCCCTATAGGTATGACCTAGGGGGTCAACTGATCACCACCGTCGCACGACAGTAATGTCAAACTCTAGTCAGCCAATCATTACCGATATATGTTGACCAGTTGACAGTAACAATATTACTTCCCAATTGTATTCTTTGTAATGAGATTTAAACATGTGATCATCATGATCAACAGTCGTGATCGCATTATTGTCGGAGGACACATATTCCAACAATCTCCCACTTGTCCTCGACAAGTGTGCGTCACCAATTCTCTTGTCTTATTACTATCTCCCACTCAATGCAAGGTGTCTTTCAGGTCGTACTTGCAAGTGATCATATCGAGAGTGGTTTCCTCGATCTGGAGAATAACTGATTGACCGGATTTATCCACTCTGGATACCTTCCGAGCGTGGCCATGCATTTCCAGTTCATTACTCCTCGAGTGGCCCGAGATATTGTTATAACCCTGACTCGGGGTGGACAATTCCTATCGCACTCATTCCCTTCGACTAGCCACAGCCATCATAACCCAAAATATGCCCATTTGACCCCATTTACGAAGGTCGTAGTAACACAAATCAAAGTTAATCTGAAACTGTGCCATCTTAGGCGAATAGTCTTTAGTCAAAAGAATCGACTCATTTGAATACTATAGTAGCTCTCGCCACGACCAGGCTATATAAATTTGCCAGAACTCTATAAGCGGTCATAAGGCCCGACAAAATGTTCCTAACAGTCTGCCTATGTGATCGACTAGTCATCTCACATGACTCTATGGCACTTGAACTTGCCATCAATCGCATCACACTCTAGTCACTTCGAGACGTCACCTCATATAAGTAACTATGGGCAAATACAATGTTAATCCATGTTCACTTTAACGGGGTTCAATTGTCTCTACAACCCGTTTGGATATAACAATGTACAAGGTGAGTTAATAATAACTCAAACGACAAATTTCGACATCACACTCGGGTAGTTAATATCATATTACAACCTTGTGATGTATATCGTCAGTGTAAACACTTATTGATTGCAATAGAAGTTTAACATCCCATGTGTCCATGTGTTCAAACTTCTTACACTTGCAATTTCCTTTGCATTCATGTTCTCTCTTATAGCATGAATCTTACCAAGTACACATCAAGGTTCTCGACCTTGGTTTCGGTTCTTTAACTTGAAAGAACTTTCTTATCGACTATCACATAACGAACGAATTTGTGATGAATGAAATAACTTATACTGAACAAGTATTCCATCCACACACAATGCACTAGGTATATATTTTGTAGAATCTTGTAACAATTTGTCAAGATTATTAGCTTAGCACTTCTCACAAGTCCTAGCTTAACTAGGAAAGATTATTTTTGAATAACTTCTTATTCGACCAAGCATCTTTCCAAAACTTCTTATTTCTCTTTCTAGGCTTGAAAGATTTGGGATTCTCATAAATCCTTACATGTGCTCGGACTTTCTATAATATGTGCAACCTCTTATCACATAATGGAGTATTCCGTCAAACACCGAAATCGCTCATCGGATTCTACTTTAGAATTCATGACGTTTCTATTATGGCTTACCAATCAATCATCATGCTCTTATTCATATGATTTATAATTGGACATGTACATGATCATTCTAATGGCGGAAACATTAGTTACTAATAATCATGAGATCAACCGTTCATAGATTCAATGAACGACCATGACTGCTAATGGCAATTTCATTTTCATCTACATGAATAACCTATGTGAATGTTGATACGATGTGTATCTCTTAATACTAATCCAACATCCGTTGATGTAATTGGATTCATCATAGTCCATTTTCATCCAGAATTGAAAACTCAAAAGCTTCTTTATTAAAGAAGGTATTAGCTCGTCATTCTTTAATGAGTAATGAGTTTTATACATTCAAAGATGATAGCTCCCACTAAATTCCATGTCTTCACATGAGAATTTCCTAACTCCCACTCAATTCTACACATATCGAAATTGACTTCTCAATCGAAATTTATTCAAGAATTGAAATATAAATTTCATTGCCAAGTTATTAGGATAAAACCATATATATTCCATCATATCCTTTCAAAATACCTATTTTGAAGTGGTCTCATCTCAACCTTACGTAAAGAGATTTTAAATCTCCAACACACTCATGTCATAATGATGTGTAGTAATGTCATTATTCAAATATAAACAATGTCTAGAATACGTCCTTCGCAAATACCCTTTTGGAAGGAGGTTTAACCATTCCATAGTGAGGTTAAGCAATGACATTTGCGTGGTTAAAACTTTGGTCATTGAAGATATCGGTATATCAATCTTTGCAACTCGATCATAACTAGTATGTTACTATGATTCATTTAGGCTCTTAAGTAAATCTCAAGGTTGAAACTATTGGTCAAATGTTTCATAAACTTAGTCTAAAACTTGTTAAGACTTTATATTAGTCATTTTTCTTCCAAAACTTTCTTTTGGTCTCCTCGTGTAGTTATCTTGAGAATATTCTCTTATGATTACTACACTTGGTCTCTTTAGTCATATAGAACTAACTTGAGACCATAGATCTCATCTATTCGGCATATATTTATAAGAATAAATATACCTTCATTCAAATCATTCTCTCTTGCGTAGATCTTCATACACACAAGTACACAATTTTATCTTGCCTTGTGTGTTGTGTCCTCATTTTTCTCCCACTCTATCTTTAGAATAAATACACTATAGATTCAAAGATAGCATATGAGACACAAATTAATGATGTTGAAGTATAAGGAGAACTATCTCATAGATAGACTAATAGTTATTGATTTCATATGTGTACTTGGTGATTGACATACCTTTAAGAGAGTTCATAGACTCAAAATCGCTTTATAAATGATCATATATAAGCCTTAAGCATGTGGACATATAATGAAACCCGTCATTATATTTGTCTATTAGATCACTTTAAGTGAATAATCTTATGTTTCAAAGAGCAAGCATTTAAAGATGAAATTTTAGAACATAAAGGATAAATGATAAAACGGGTGACTTGGGTTGCAAACCAAGTCACCATTATCCAAAATACAAACCATTATCCAAAATACCTTTCCATGTCGAACACGGAAACTGAAAGTTCTAAAAATCCAAAACATAACATTAAATAAGACAATGAAAAGCAAAGCTCCATAAAAGCTATCCATAGCTTCTTCATGGTTTCTCATGCTTGCTTTTCCTTTCCCTTGTCTTTGCTTGGTGGAGGCCCTATTTACAATAAAAAGGGAGATACATTATCACAACTTTGCATCATATTACCATAGTTGAATTAGAAACATAAAAGAAGAATAGTCATTTACCTACTGGAGTGATCTTTCCAGCTTTGATATCACCAAGGTATTTGGAACAATTTCTTTTCCAATGTCCCATGCCATTACAATAATGGCATTTATCAAGAGGACCCTTCTTGACTTTTGAGGTGCTAGCTTCATTAGGCTTAGCTTTGGTGAATGTGGGAGCTAGCTTCTTGCCCTTTCTCCCATTCTTCTTGAACTTCCCCTTACTTTTAGTGCTTATGTTAAGCACATCCTTGGGAGGGTTCACATTTAACCCCATGTCCCTCTCGGCTTGCACAAGTAACTTGTGCAACTCCTTAAGAGACACATCCTTGTCTTGCATGTTGAAATTCACCCGGAATTGCACATATGCCTTGACTTTGGACAAGGAGTGTAGAATCCTATCTACGATGAGTTCTTTGGGGATTTCAACCTTTTGAATTTTCAAGGTCTCGACAAGCTCCATGAGTTTGAGCACATGAGGGCTAACCTTTTGGCCCTCTTTGAAGTCGAGGTCAAAGAATGCCGCGGCCGCCTCATATTGGACGATCCGCGGAGTTTGTGAAAACATGGTCACAAGTTTGGAGTAAATCTCATTAGCATTGCCCATTTTAAAGGCTCTCCTTTGGAGGTCCGCCTCCATCGCAAATATCAAGACATTTTTCATTGCGGCGGACTCCTTTTGGTAAGCCTCATATGCTTCCCTAGTGGCCGCGGTGGACCTAGTGGAGGGTTCAGGTGGAGAGGCCTCGATAAGGTAACGAAGCTTGTCGTCACCTTCGGCGGCTAATTTGAGTTGGGCATCCCATTCGGAGAAATTTGACCCATTCTTTTCAAGTTTACATCGATCAGTAAAGGATCGGAGCCATGACGAACTAGCGAGAGGTGTAGCATTAGGAGTTGGTGTTGGTGTTGCCATTTGTTATGAAAAAGAAGTGGTCTACAAAACAAAATATAAGGAGTAAAACAATTGTCGTTTTAATAATACTCGTAAAAATGTATGATTTAAACAAGTTTTATGCATTTTTCTAGTGACCTCTACCCAACTAGATAAATGATTCCAAGACCCAAATTCATATCGACTTAGGCACGGTGGGGCCGATTCATCCTTTATCAATACAACTTGGTGGATTAACGTTTAATCGATTCTACTTTTAGAACTCTTGGTCGATAATATTACATTAACAATTATCTTTAGCCCAAAACACATCCGACAAGGGCACGGTGGGGCAGATACATCCCTTATCAAAAACTTTTGTTGAGTTCAATCCAAATTTCGAATAAATGTGTCCATGATCCAAACCCACATTAACTTGGGCACGGTGTGGCCGATACATCCCTTATCAACATGAATTCGGTGGATTAACATTCATCACCCACTTCCCCTACGTAACAAGGTTTGTACCCCGGTGGGGCCGAGCGCACTCCCTCGCGAAATAGGTTTTCATGGTTTCTACTATTTGGTAAGGCTATGTCTCAATTAATTGTTTTAGCGAGAGGTCATGTCAATTTATTATCTATCACATTTTAAGTGAACTAAAGCGGTGAACTACGATAATTTTAATTGACACGGTTGATAAACTCGATAAAATAAGGATGCATGTTTTAGTTATGGCGATTTAGCGATGCATGTGACATAAAATAAAATGCAAGCATAAAGATAAATAAATCCTAGTATGGCCTTTCCTAAAATAGAAAAACTATTTAACTATTACATATTCGGAAACCAACTCCATTGGTCCCTTGAACTTCGGTTGTGGCACGCATCTCGAGGTAACACCGTCTTTATGTATCGCCATTCTTGAAGAAATCCGTCTTTGGGAACTCCGGAATGAATAAAATTACATAATAAATTACATAATTTCCTATTATACATTTGTAACTAAAATAAAAATAAATCTATTAAATTACAAAACGGTGATACGAGATCACAATAAAATTACAACCGAATCGATATTCCCATACATTTCGGGAAATACCAATTAAAATCTAAGGCCATACTAAGTAAAATTACATAATTCAAAATTACATAAATTAAAATTATGACAATCATAAAGAAAATGCAGCATTATAATATGTATGAACATGCTCAATTTAATGCTAAATCGCCTTTAATTAGCCAATATCGTATATTACTTCGGTTTTTACGGATTTGCGTGATTTCAACATTTTATAATCACAAAAAAAAATACATAAACTCATATTTATGCATAAGTTAATTACCCTAACCTCTTAGGACTCAAAATTTAGTCTTCACTAATAATTTGACCATAATTAACCTATATTTTATAAAATTGTTCATAAATGGACCAAAAATTACAAAAATAAGCTATAAACTTCAAATAAATCACAAAATTTCAAATAAATTAAAAATTTGAAATTTAAACTCATGAAAATTCTGGAAAAATACCATGACACTCATAATGTTCAAAATCTTAGGTTAAAAATTTCGAAATTTTTCCGGAAAAACAATGTTGCGGTTTATCGATTTTTAATAAAATAATTATAAAAACATGGAAAAATTATTTTCATTAACTTTTCAATTTTAGATCTGAAAAAGATAATAAAATGCAACATTAGACGTTTTTCCTAAGTCATAGATTATGTTTTATTAATTTTCCACTAATAATGTCACTATTTATGCTATTTTTCTTCAAAAATCCATAAATCATGCAAAAAGACTTCTTTATAGCCAATTATTTTATACACATCTTGTAAAATTGCATGTGACAGCATATTAATTTTCTATGACCAGATTCGAAATTTAACTCATATTAACCTATTTTTCACCTAAATTCGAATTTATTAGAGAAAAAATCATTTTTCGAGCATAACAAGTCCAAAAATTATGAAACTTTACAGGTTATCTCAAAATAATATATGTGACAACATATCCAAAAAGCAACTAAAAATTCGAAGTATAGCTAATTTTAGAGCAAAAATGACATTTTTACTCATAAAATCATATTTAAATGCCATTATTGTAAAATATGAACAATAAAAATCCGTAAAATTAACCAAAATATTCTAAAATATTTTAGGACCAGAAATATTAACATGCATGAATTAATTTCGTGATATCTCATAATAACACAAATTTTACAAGTTTTATATGTTATTCTTATAACTCGGAAAAACTTTTAACCGATTTGCATGCAAACAACCGTGGCTCTGATAACGATTGAAGGAAATGTAGATCTTTATACATACTAACATAATCATATATGTTAAAATTAATTTGTCATAAAATTAAATACGGATTTTATGCATGCAAACAATATGATAAAATAGAGGAGAAATCATGTTCTTACATTGGTGATTTCGGTTTTATTGGGCACAAAAGAAATCTCCTTTTCTTTTGTTCTTGAGCTTTCCTAAGATGGAAGAACAAGATCCAAGTATAGGATCTCTCCCTAAGCTTAATACCCAAAGCTTACCCTTAATATAATTAATATTACAAGAACTAGTATAATATTAATTAGTAAAAAATTGAACCAAAAATATTTATAAACACTTAAATATTTCGGTTTATAGAGAGAAGAAGAGGAGGATTTTTATTCTCTCTAGAAATTGTATTTTTGATGAGTGAAGTAGTGAAATTGAATACACTAAAACATTTTAGTGTTATTAGGTAAAAATTAAGAGAAAAACCAATTGTTTTTCTCTCTTAAAAACCGGACAAGGGGAGTGGGAGGGGAGCCAATGCATGCACACATTTGTCTTTACAATGAGTAGTAGGGTTGCATGGCTACTAAAGTAAACAATCATTATGTTTACCTACTAATTAAACAATTAATTAGCTTAATCCTCCTCTTATTATTTCGGTCCATTTGATAATATGGAATCCATATTATCTTTGTCAATTGTCAATATGTCACATGTCACATGTCACATGTCACATAAATTTGTTATGTATTTTTAACATATTAAAAATCAACGTATTATCAAAAATACGTCACATACAAAAATCGACTTAGTAATATCATAATTACTTGTACCAAAAAATTTTTACCAATTTATAAATCACAACAGATTGTATTTATAACAATTCATTCAAATTTAATTGTTACATTAAACAATTATTTCATCCGAGTAATGATACGATTCAATTACTCAGACCGTATCTCATATAATCACATTTCAATATGATACGTAAATTTTACTTCCAAAATCTTCCGTCAATTTTCAAATAATTTAATTAACTCGTAACATTATACGATTAATTAATTAATCAATTAAGAGTATTGCCCTGTAGGTATGACCTAGGGGGTCAACTGATCACCACCGTCGCACGACAGTAATGTCAAACTCTAGTCAGCCAATCATTACCGATATATGTTGACCAGTTGACAGTAACAATATTACTTCCCAATTGTATTCTTTATAATGAGATTTAAACATGTGATCATCATGATCAACAGTCGTGATCGCATTATTGTCGGAGGACACATATTCCAACACCTACCGCCAATGATCCCATCAATCTCTATTGTGATAATAGTGGGACGATCTTCCAAGCTAAGGAGCCAAAGTTTAGTAATAGATCTAGACATGTACTTAGAAAATATCATGTAATAAGAGATTTCATTGAAAGAAACGAAATTGCGATTTGTAAGGTTGGGACGGATGACAACATAGCCGATCCGCTCACCAAGCCTTTATCGCAGGCTAAACATGATGGACATATGGCGTCCATGGGACTTAAACGTGTACCAAGTCTATGTTAGATTTTGAAATGAAATAAAAGTGTTGTTTTTTGTTCATATTCATAATCACATTTGTCTTTTATCTTTAGTTTATACATTGTTACATCCAAACGGGTTGTAGTGACAATTGAACCCCGTTAAAGTGAACACGGATTAACATAGTATTTGCCCATAGTCACTTGTATGAGGTGACGTCTCGAAGTGACTAGAGTGTGATGCGATTGATGGCAAGTTCAAGTGCCATAGAGTCATGTGAGATGACTAGTCGATCACATAGGCAGACTGTTAGGAACATTTTGTCAGGCCTTATGACCGCTTATAGAGTTCTAGCAATTTATATAGCCTGGTCGTGGCAAGAGCTACTATAGTATTCAAATGAGTCGATTCTTTTGACTAAAGACTATTCGCCTAAGATGGCACAGTTTCAGATTAACTTTGATTTGTGTTACTACGACCTTCGTAAATGGGGTCAAATGGGCATATTTTGGGTTATGATGGTCAATAGTCGAAGGGAATGAGTGCGATAGGAATTGTCCACCCCTAGTCGGGGTTACAACAATATCTCGAGCCACTCGAGGAGTAATGAACTGGAAATGCGTGGCCACGCTCGGAAAAGTATCTATGATAGATAAGTCCGGTCAATCGCTTATTCTCCGGATCGAGGAAACCACTCTCGATATGATCACTTGCAAGTACGACCTGAAAGACACCTTGCATTGAGTGGGAGATAGTAATAGGACAAGAGAATTGGTGACGCACACTTGTCGAGGACAAGTGGGAGATTGTTGGGAAATGTGTCCTCAACAATAGTGCGATCACATGATTTAAATATCATTATTAAATCTCATTCTAAAGAATACAATTGGGAAGTAATTTTTACTGTCAACTGATCAACATATATCGGTAATGGTTGGCTGATTAGAGTTTGACATTACTGTCGTGCGAAGGTGGTGATCAGTCTATCCCCTAGGTCATACCTATAGGGCAACACTCTTAATTGATCATTTAATTAATCGTATAATGTTACGAGTTAATTAAATTGCTTGAAAATTGACGGACGATTTTGGAAGTAAAATTTACGTATCACATTGAAATTGATTAAAATGAGATACGGTCTGAGTAATCGAATTGTATCATTGCTCAAATGAAATTATTGTTTAAGGAAACAATTGATTTGAATGAATTATTATAAATACAAACTGTTGTGATTTATAAACGGTAAAATATTTTGGTACAAATAATTATGAATTACTAAGTCGATTTTTGTATGTGACGTATTTTTAATAATACGTTGATTTTTAATATGTTAAAAAATGCACAACAAATTTATGTAACATATGACATGTGACATAAGACAAAATTGACAAAAATAATATGGATCCCATATTATAAGTGGACCGAAATATGGAGGGATTATGGTGATTAAATTATGTTTAATAATTTAAGTGAAAACAATATGATGACACTACCTACACCTAGCCTTGCATACCTATTCTCTTGGTTAGAGAATCATGCCCATGCATATGCTACCCAATCCCTCCCCCCACCGGTTTTACCAAGACCATTTAGAGAGTTTTTCTTCTCTAATTTTTCATTCATTCAACACACATAATTTCTAGTGTGAGAAATTTAATTTCCTCTCTACATTTTAATGAGAAATTAGAGAGATAAAATACTCCAAAATTCCTCTACTCTTGACCGAATATTCAAGAGCAAAAACAATTATTTTGAGTCAATTTTCTTACAAAATTAATATTGTACTAGTATTTATAATATTAATTTTAATTAAGAGTAAGCTTTGGGTATAATTCCTTGGGAGAGATCCTACACTTGGGTCTTTGTTCATCCAAAAGGAAAGCTCAAGAACAAAAGAGAAGGAGATCTCTTTTGTGCCCATATGAACCGAAATCACAATTTAAGAACATGATTTCTTCTTTATTTTCCTAATTAGTTTGCATGCATAAGACCTTTATTAATTTTATGACAAATTAATTTAATAACATATATGAATATGTAACTATATAGATCTACTTTTCATTCAATCGGTATCAAGAGACATGGTTGTTTGCATGCAAATCGGTTAAAGGTTTTTCCGAGTTATAAGAATAACATATAAAACTTGTAAAATTTGTGTTATTATGATATATAACGAAATTAATTCATGCATGTTAAAATTTCTGGTCCTAAAATCTCTTAGGATATTTTGGTTATATTTACGGATTTTTATTGTTCATATTATACAATAATGGCATTTAAATGTGATTTTATGAGTAAAAATGTCATTTTCGGTCTAAAATTAGCTATACTTCGAATTTTCCATTGATTTTGGATATGTTGTCACACATATTATTTTGCGATAACCTGTAAATTTTCATAATTTTTGGACATGTTATGCTCGAAAAATGGATTTTTCATTATTAAATTCGGATTTAGGTGAAAATTAGGTTAATATGATTTAAATTTCGAATCTGGTCATAGAAATTTAATATGTTGTCACATGCAATTTTACAAGATGTGTGTAAAATAATGGGCTATAGTGAAGTCTTTTTGCATGATTTATGGATTTTTGAAGAAAAATAGCATAAATAGTGACATTATTAGTGAAAAATTAATAATGCATAATCTATGACTAAGGAAAAACGTTATATGTTGCATTTTATTATCTTTTTCAGATCTTTTTACCCTCACATTTCCATACTTGTTTTGCCCTTTCTTTCCCACTTAGCCTCACATATCCAAATCTTGCAATAGTTCGGCATGTAATAGTCCTTGACGGTGGTTATGCGTGTGTACGGTAACTAGAATCATTATTCATACTAGTCAAGCATACATGTTTTGTCGGTCGCAATCTAGGTGAGAGTCTGTATTTTCTTCCCTCTCTTCTACATATATTCTTACCATTTGCCTTGCTGAGAGAAGAGTGACCCGGGAGAGTCCAAATTTATGAGTCTTGCAAGGTCGAACGCCCGATTTAATTCCATAATATGCATAAATTTGTTCACTTGCTTTGAGCTTTGCAGTAGTTGATTATGTGCATTAAACGATTTAGCATTGACTTGTAGCTAGCTCTGAGATACACTCCTTTCCATTAGGTCCTTTTAGTTGCATTTAGCTTGCTTGAGGGCAAGCAAAGGTTTGGTTTGGGGAGATTTGATACGTGCATATTCTATACACTTTTTTCGCAATTTTGGCACGTATTTCTATGCGTATTTGTTAGCTTAAAGCTACTATTTCTCCCGAAACGGTTTACTTTGGAATTTCTATGATTTATTGTAGGAATGAGTGGAAGTGAGCTAAATCAAGCTTTAATCGTCCTCCGGAAGCAACTTTATGGAAACTTTGAAGATGGGAGTTTGGACTCGCTCACCTTGGGATGCGTGCATTGGAGTGAAGTGGCTGATTTGCTGAGAGAAGGAAGTTACTGCACAGCTCAGTTGGTCGATCGACCAACATCACCAGTCGATCGACCGTGGACGTTCAGCAGAAGAGGCTGTACTGTATTGGCTGGTCGATCGACCGTGCCACTTGGTCGATCGACCAAGCCGCGAACCTGAAATTTACTTTATGTTTTGGTCTTTTAAAAGCCCAATTGTAATTAACTTTTGGGGGCATCGTTTATCAGTAGAACGCAGGAATAATTTAGGGCATGCTTTTCATTATCCAAGAACTCAAGTTTAGATCTAGTTTTGGGAGACAAGAAAGTGAGACGACGGATTCCAATTTCAATTACTTTGTTCATCAATTTTTAGTAAGCTTTAATACAATTTCCTACTTCTTTTATTTCTTGTCAAATCAATTCTTGTTGTTACTAGCTTTTATTCAAGCAATTCAGTTTTAATCTTTTGTCTTAAATTCAATTTCAATCATGTCAATTTCATCGTATGTCATTAATTTTGCAATTGTTGTAGTTTTAATCATGCATAGCTAATCTTCTTGATTGGGAACTAGGCGAGCCATGGCGTAAATTAGGTTCAATTTTATTAGTATGATTTTCTTCCATATCGATCTTGTTTTCTTTTGATAAATCTATCTTGCTAGATTGAAAGATTAGTAGGTTAGGTTATCATTAGATTTGTAATTTACTTTGAGCGAAAGCTTTGATAAATTCTAGGGAATTAGAAGACCGTAAGGTTATTATTGACCATTAATCGAAAGGCTTGCTCATATTTCCTGAGACCGTATTATAGGACCTCTGCTACCTCTTTGACCTGACCTTAGCCATGGTGAACCGAAGTTCTTGATCTTCTCTTTATCTTGTTTGAGTTATTTCTTATTTTAGCAATTAGTCACTAGAATCAAACAAATTCAAAACCCCCATTTAATTGTTACTTTTTTAGACTGGAAATAGCAAATAGAATTGATCTTGTCTCTCTGTGGTTCGACCCTTACTATCACTAGCTATAGTTTTAGTTCGGATTTATAAATTTAATTTTGATACAAAACGACGGTATCATGCACGTTTTAGCATATTATAGTCATGAAACAAATGAAAACATGATAAAAAGAGGATTTTTACACCCTCATACTTACATGTTTGGTTATGGCGAGTGACCGACGTAAGTGTAACAACTCGTTTGGTCGGAAAAAAACTCAGTTTAAAACCGTTTTGGTAAGTAAAAAGAGTGTTTTAAGATTAGTGACGGTGTAGTGGTCGGTCATGTGATTTAATGCACGATGACGGTACCAAACAATGTGTAAGGCTTATATTTACGATCGGTAGGTCGTAAATACGCGTCGGATTGTGACTTAAGAAGTCGAGTCGAGAATTTTAAGGGAGAAAAGAGGGGGCAGACACTCGCGTAAGTCTCAAATGGGGGGAATTTGAGGGGTATTTATAAGGAAATGAGTGATTGTATGAGTTTTGAGCGACGTGGCCACTTCGGCTGCTCAAAGAGGCGCGAGACACGTCACGGGTCTTCGAGGTGTGTTGTCGCTTTCACACAAATGCAATCATGATTTGTTCTATCCTAGGTTTTGTAGTCATATGTTTGGTACTTAACCAAACATAAATCCGGGAAAACTTAAGGTAGAATGTTTGAAATGTTTTGTTTTTGGTGGTTGACTCGGTTTGACTCATTGTTGGAGTCGGGATTTTAATTTTTGAGTCGGTTTTTGGTCCGGTGTCGGTTTTAAATCTAGTTAGTGTCATTGAGACCCCGTCGTCGTGCATTTAACACTCCATGTATTTTTGAAATGTTTTTAAATGTTTTATTTTTGAAATCGTTTTAAGTTTTCCGACGTAAAGTTGTACACAAATTGTCGATCAAACGCCGCGATTCCAAAACATTTTATAGTCCGATAATCATCGGGTGTTTTTTGGAGTCTCGGCAGATACTGGGTATCTACAGAGCCCCCATTTTGACTGAGGCTTAGACAGGGCGAAAGTCAAAGTAGAGCCCCCAGGTCAATCGAAGATTACAACCTAGAGACCCAAGCGACGTCGAGGCGGCTCGAAAGGATTCGGGCCAAGGACCTGCCGTCGGGAAGGGCGACGCCAAGGCGACTCGAGGGTACGAGCTAAGGACCTGTCGTCGGGAACAATTTAGAGTTTGTCGACTATCCGTGTGGGTTGTTTAAAGTCCATTAGACTACGTACAAAGGCTCGCCAGCTATAAGAAGGAGTCATACCTGAGGCATCTTCGGATATGTCCTTGCGTGTTTGCGGACAAAGGCTCGCTGTGGACAAGGCCCTCGGGAACTGCGTCCGAGGGATCCACACCCGGCATAATCGACTCGAGGTTCTTTCGAATCGAATTAAGACATATTAGAGTCGCCACCAAGTTTTTTGGGAACTTGGAACCGTTCAAGTCAACTTTACACCTTTCATCGAAAAGCATAAAGCCAATCGACTACGAGTGATTAAAGATAAAGACTTGTACCCTATATCACTCGATTTGAATGACTCTCGTAATCCAATGGTATTTAGACGGATCCACAAACCATAGATCTTGAGTAAGGGGTGAGGGTACGTGTTGGGAAGCCCATAAGGACACCCAACCCCGCCCGTCGATAACGGCCTCTACTAAGTCAAGTGTCGGATTTCAAACAAGGTCATAGCTACTGCGATGTATGATATGCAAACGTTGTTTTAACCCTAACATGTGACAACAATTTCTATGTCGTTTTAGATGCAACTAAACTAACTTTGTCAAAGTTGTGATTTAGCATGTGGGTTGATTGATCTAAACAACATACAAACAAAACAAACAAGGCTTAAAGGGGAATGGGGGAGCCGTTGGGATCTACCTATTACAAACCAGGCATTTCATGCCGACACAACGATAAATAAATTACAACTCGATCTAATTACAATTGCTACAAACAAAACAATTCACGACGCAAAACCCACGGCCAATTGGCCTTGAAAACCGTGCACATGAGGGTGGCCCACGGCTCACATGACCCACGGTCCTTGGGTCACTCCTCGTAATGTGTGCTCGCGCTTAATCTCATCGAATTAGACATATGGCTACGCACCAAAGCATGCATTAGCATAAACCGGGCCATGTTGCTTTAAACAACATGCGGTTTACTACGCTCCTACAAGCATTGGGGAACAACCGTCTAACCAAACAAGACTAAGGTTTTTAGAAATCATTTGACTCGATAAAAGAAAACAAACTTGAAATATTACAACTCGATAAACCAATAATAAATTACAAACAATGAAACAACGAGAAAACAAACGGCATAAAACAAAACGAGAAAGGTACAGAAAACGGCCACCACACGGCCCTAACCAACGGCCAAGATAAGGTTAACCTAGTTCCTAAGTTAGATTCATTGATTAGATCGAATGATTGCAAGACAAATTAGAAAACGAGTAAAAAAGACGATGATGATTGATTGTCGCATGAGGGTGCATTCTACACGGCCTAAAGGGTCTAATTAGGTCAAATTCGCTAATTAATTTAACTCATCGAGTGTCAATAAGAAGGTGCTAATCACGCACTCTTATACTAGCGAGAAATTAGGTGAAAGAAGGAGATGCATTCAATTATTTACAGAATTGTTAGTTGATTTTACAACTTACGTCGAAGCCACCTATCATGTCTAATTGGGTTATTAAATTAAATTAAAGTCATCTAAATACGTCATAGGTTAACAATCAGAGGTTAAACTAACATGCAACGGGTCCTAGGGTCCATCGATCTGGCCGAAACAGTAAAGGGGTCGAAAGCGATGAAAGTTAGACAATTGTTTTATTTATGCCCTACCTTGAACACGAGGATATGTAAATGAGACGGGGGTGTACGACCGACAGAAGGAGCGGTTTCTTTTCCCATCTCAAGTCAACGCGGGTGTTCATGGTGGTACTTTAACTCATACTCGGACTAACTAGTTTCATAGTTAATTTAAAACAAACGATAAACAAAACAAAAACAAACGAAAAACAAACTATAAAAAAGGCATAAAAAAACGAAATAAAAAAAGGAGAGAAAAGGGGATTTGATGCACCCTCAACCTACATGTATCGTTGATACCGTCTTGGGTCATAATCGAAGGTAGATTTTATCTCGAGAGGCCGTCGTCGACGAAGAACAAAGCACACGCGCGTTTTGGAAAGTTTCTGGACAGCGATTTTAAAACAGTGATATCTCCCTCGTTTCACGACGAAAATTCGATTCGAAAGATGTTTTGGAAACTAGAAAGAGAGGAGAACAGGGATCTTAAAGCAACCCCTGCTCGTTTTGGGTTATTGGGCACGAAAAACGAGCACAAACAGAACTGGACAGACAAGGAAAAACCATGAAAACAGAGTGTTATTTCACTCTGTTTTTCGAGGAATTTCGTGTACTCTCAAGGGCAATTTGGCTCGTAATTCTTTATCTAATGTGTATATGGATGTTATATGGTTAATTAGGAACAAGAAACTCGAATTTTTATGGTGATTTGATGGAGGAACGAAAGGGTTTTCGAAGGAGACACACAAACAGTTTCAGTTTGTGTGTCGGTTTTGTTTAGGGTTTTTGGAGGATGTTTAGGGTTTGTTTCTGAGGTTTTAAGCTTCTATGTGATGGTTGGATGTATGGTGAACTTAGAGGAATGATTGTATGGTGAAGGGGTGGTATTTATAAGGGTTTAAAATAGGGTAAAAGGGAGGAGGAAGCAGCCGGGCTCAATCCCGTATGGCTGCTGTCCATGGGTTTTTGTGAGGGTTTGAGGGGGGTTTTATTGGTGATTAAGCTAGGATAATATGGGTAGGATACTAGGGTATGGGTTAGGGTTAATGGGTACGGGTCTTGGTAGTGTTTGGAGCGGGTTTGGGCTTGCGAATTGAGCTGCAAAACAGGGCATACGGGATTGGGTTGCGGGCTGCTTGTGAGAGGTTTGGGACGAGAATTTGGGCTGCTTGTGAGGGGGTTCGTGCATGGGTTGATGGGTATTGGTCTAGGTGGGTTAATGTACTCGAGATTCGTGCCAATTCGCAAAGGAAACGGGCTTAAAAACCGAGCTAAAATCGAGCTCAAAACACACGGTTAAAAACGAGTTCTTCGCTTTTAAAATCGATTTTTCAAATCAATAACCCATTAAAATAAATGACTTTTCAAATCAAATATACTCATAAAATGATTTTTCAAATCAAATATTTATTTTATTTTCAATAAAATAAACTTGGGAAAATAAATTCAAAATAAAATAAAATAAATTGAATTTACCTAAAAAACCATAATTTAAATATCATTTAAATTAATAAAATGAACTCACTTAAAAAACATTAATTTAAATATCATTTAAATTAATAAAATACTTCATCGACGACGCCCATTCTACCTCGTAAAACGAGCTCCAAATAATGACAATGACAACTAAAGAATACATGTGTCCTATCATCATCGGGTGTTTGTCGGGTTCTCTATAAATTCCAATATCGACGGATACGGATATCTACAGAGCCCCCACTTTGACTGAGGCTTGGACAAGGCGAAAGTCAAAGTACACCCCAGGTCCCTTTCGACCTGAGGATTCTTCGGGTCGTTTATAGTCCATTAGACTTGCGTATATAAGCTCGCCAGCCATAAGAAGAGATCATACCTGAAACTTCGTTGGGGTTGGCTCTTGCTTCTGTTGCTTCGAAATATCATCGTTAGTCATCGACCCATAAATTGCACAAAAGGTGGGTTGAGCCTTATCCTTAGGCGCCTACGTATCCGTTTCTGACGGAATCAAACCCGCGTCGTAGTTCGGCAACCGCTGACACATGCCCAAAGTTTATCATCTGCTGGCGTATGTCCAAAATTCATCATCTGTTGACATTTGCCCAAAATTTATCATCTGCTGGCGCTTGTCCGAATGGGACGAGACTTTCCAAGGAGGTTGCCGCCACTTTCATCGTTTGCTTTCAGCTGCGGAATTCTTCCATTTCACACTCTTGTATTGAATTGAATTCTGAGCGGATATCATCCTTTTCATCTTGATAATGGTCTCTGAAGCCAACGGCTTCAGAGCCCCCAGTTTGCAATGGCTCTAAAGTCGAAGACTTTAGAGCCCCCAGTTGAAGCATATCCTGCTATATTTGAAACACAGAAAATGTACAAGCAATAATTATCACATAAGCACATTTGGATCATCGATCTTGAAATTGGATCATTTTGGAGTACTGGGTCATCAACCCGAAAGTTGAATTTGATAACTTCGAATAATTGGGCCATCGACCCGAAAATTGAATTTTGAAAATTTTGAACGATTGGGTCATCGACCTGAAAATTGATTTTGAAAGACTGGGTCATCGACCCGAAATTTGAACATGTTGAAAATTTTGAATAATTGGGCTATCGACCCAAATTTTGAATTTGAAATGAATTACTTAGATGTTGGGTCGTAGAACTTTGAGATTTGAACCTTGACTTGAAATGTACCACTACTTGGATCATCTATCCCATAATTCGCAAAAAGTTTTTGAAATTTCGGAATTCTGAAATCTTTGGCATTTTGAAATCGAACCTTGACGGGTGAGCAGGAAATACGACTCAGACACTCTGTATGACCCGTAAACAGACGTGGGCGTAGCCCGCTACCGTAAAACAAAAAAGGAAAATAAAACCGTAAGTGTGCACGGGCTTTAATTCAATTATTGACTTGTTGGGGGTAGAAATGTAAATTGGCCAATCCGGCGCACCAAAAGATGGCAAATGGGAATCACTAGGTCGTCGGACTTAGGACGGAGATATCGTATGTCATGGGCGTGCCCCCGAGAGCACATGGGAATCAAGATTACTTGCCCTTGACAAGGTGGATTAAAATCACAGAGCAACAACGTTGGCTTCGCCCAGACACTATACACAGGTTGATTTTATGAGAATACTTAGACATCACACATCACTCTTGTTGGGAACATTCTGTCACTCTTCTCCTCGCCTCCTTTCTTTTCAGCGAGTTTCATCATTTCTTGCCACCACCTTCTTTCTTTTCAGCGGGCTTTTACTATTTTTTTGTTCCACGCCTTCTTTCTTTTCAGCGGGTTTTTTATATTTTCGGTTCCCAACACAAACCCACATCTATGTGACTTAGCATCTTTGCCCAAACCATTAGATAAAGCTCATTCTGAGACTTGATACTATTCATCCGAACCTATATCCTTATCCTAGCCTACATCGAGTGCTAAGACCGACTCAAACAAAGGTGGCTTCATTTGGACTTGGTTAAGACCCGTAAGAAACCGACAAGATGACAACTTGGTTGAAGAGTGGATTGAATCCCTTATTCTGAAGGACTGCCTACGTATTCGCGTGGAGCGAAATCAAATCCGACGTAGTTCGATCTTGGTGCATAAACATGGCATTTTGATTGTGTGTACACACTCAAAGGTTTCACCTAAGGTATCGTGTCGTATCCCATTCTAGCCTGTAAGGTACTGTTAAATCCCGTGTCTAGGGTTGGTACAAAAGGTTGTGGTTCTTTGGGATGTGGAGCTTGGTAAAAATAGGTTTGAAAGGTAAACCATCATTCTGAAGGTTCGTTTTGTGATGCTAAGGCCAAGGGCTATGGCTTATAACATGGTTGGAAATGGTGTCTCGGGTTTGATGAAACCCGAGTGCAAATGGGTTGGAAAATGATGTGGGTTCAAATTTCCATGTCTGGACCCTAAAGGCTAGGTATAACAACACAAGCGGAATGATTCTCAAAATTCCCGACTATCCCTTTGTAACTGTCTCAGGAAGGACTTAGAGGGTAAAGAAGTTACTACTTAAGCTTTTGGGCTTCGCCCATTGAACTTCAACTATGGGTACTTGACTTGACTTCTGGCTTCCGTAACTTCGACATTCAACCAAAAAAGCATTCCGCTATAACTTCAACATCTTTTTTCTTTTTTCTTTTTCTTTCATCTTTTTTTTCATTTTTCTTTTTTTTTTCATTTTTTTTCATTTTTCCATTTTTTCTCTTTTTTCATTTTTCATTCTTTTTCATCTTTTTTCTCTCTTTGAAAATGACATTCTATTCATTCTCTTAGTCATAAATGGATACACCTTGAAAACTGGGCTTCGCCAACTAATTTGGGTAGGAACTAACAATTCCTTGTTAGAACGGGTTGATATCTTCTCTCTTCGAGATGGGATGATTTTGTTGGGGAAAAGGCTTGCCTTCCGTCATCGATAGGGAAAACAAGGAGCTAGTCCGGGTTCGTCCTAGAATCATCTAAAAGCTTGTCACAAATACTGGTTCTGGTGGAGGTTTTCTACCGCCAGACATGGAATAGGTAAAGGAATCAAACACGGGATCCTATTGTACCTTACATTTTGAAACGGGACATATTTCTACCCCAGGGATGCCTTTGAATGTGTTGTGCATTTTATCATGCTTTCAGAATGATTGAGGATTGAAAACAAGACAAATTTGGAAACGAAACTGCAACTTTTTATTGGAATGAGAAATGCTTAACAGACTCGAAGGAACGATTCCTAGGACACACCCTAGGTCATCGCGGAACAAACGACTCAACTTTAAGAAAAGAAAAGTCCTAGACTCGACTCGACTAAGATAAGAAAACAGATCCCGACTCATAATTTTCAAATCTAGTTTTGAGCTTTCCCTTGTTCAGTTGTCAACTTAGATGCTCGGCTCTTGTCCTTGATCCCTGTGATGGTTTGCCTCCATCCCGAGGTAGTCCTCTGAGGATCTACGCCAGTGATGAAGGTTGGTGAATCGAATTGTCCTTTATTAACTTCGTTAACGAAAAGAGTACATTCTGGAGCAAGACTCCCGACTTGAATTTCATTCTTCGGGTTTGCCAAGAATTCAAAGCAATCCACAAATATCTTCCCGATGAACACCCCTTTCAAGTGACATGGGCGTATACGATGGGAATAATCGACATTGTCTTCGACAGAAACAAAGTTGGAGTGATCGCCAAATGGATTGGTGATGTTATTAGGTTTAACAGCTGGGATCGGGAGCGTTCCGTTCTCAATCATGTCTTGGATTTCGTGCTTCAGTCGATAGCACCTTTCAGTATCATGGCCTTTCCCTTGATGAAAGGCACAGTAGGCATTTGGTTTATACCATTTACCTTGTTGATCGCCAGAGGGTCCGGAGTTGGACCAATAGGCTTCAGCTTTCCTTGGGCTATGAGCCTTTGGAGAGCGTATGTATAAGTGCATCCGATATCGGTGAATGCCCTAGGTGTTTGGCGCTGCGACTTCTTCGATTGCCCTTCTAAGAGATTGATGGCTTCATCCACATGGGCCGTTGCTGGAGCCTTGGCCTTAGACGATGAGGCCCCTTGGTACCCTTTCGGCTTTTCAGCCTCTGCCCTTATGACATCATCTTCTACCTTTATCCCGATTCTTATCAATTCTTTGAAAGAGCCAAAATTCTGGTACTTCAGAGCATTGCGGTAAATAGGTCGTAGATTCTTTACGAACTTATCTACCATTTCAACTTCGTCAGGCTTCTTGGCTAATTTCACGCTTTCAGCGCGCCATCTTGCGAGGAATTCAGTAAAGCCCTCTTTTTCCTTCTGTGTCATTACTTCCAAAGTCCTTATGTTGGTTTGAATCTCAACATTGTCAAGATAGTGCTTACGAACTCCACCGTAATATCTTCGAAAGTGGGGAAGTTCTTAAGGTCCAGATTATAGAACCACGCCTTCGGGTGTTCATCCAGAGATTGAGCGAAAATTTCAGAGAGCATGTCAGCAGGTACTCCCTTTAGTGCTAAGTACCCTTTATAGGCCTTAACATGGTGGACTGGATCTTCAGTGCCCTTGAACTTGGGGATGTCAGTGAGTACCATGTTCGTGGGCAATTTGTCTGGCCGAATCGGGGCATAAGCCCTAGCATTCTCATAGTGAATGTTCTTCCCCTGGGAGAGCTTCAAACGGTCCTCGATGAACTTGAACCGTTTCTCCAAATCGATCGAGGTGGGGTAGATGAAGAGGAATCTTCAACCAACTTAGACTCGATCACATCCATTCGGGTCATCATGAGGTTCACGGCCTCAGTGAGCTTGTTAACAGCATCTTCCATTGCTTGACGTCGGGTTTTTGGCGGCCTTTCTACAAGAAAACCCCGTACTGAGTCAATATTTAAAGTAAGAGCCCCTGCACACTTAAGGACACGACCCCAACTTGACTCAAACAAAGACTCGACTTGAGATTGAATAACCAAAGGTTCAACTCACGGTTTGATTTAGACATCGGTTCATTTTAGACTCGACAAAACGACATGACTCAAACTGTCATAACTCGATTCTAAACTGGACTTGGTGTGACTAAACCCGTGATTGGGCTAACACAGCCCAGGGGTTTGAGTGAAACGTCCATAAGGCCTAGCTCGGACGTTTTTTGTGGACTATTCTAGACCAAAAGGTCGACCAACATGACTCAAAGCCCAAGAGGTGAGTTTGGGTGACCCAACAAGGTCGTGTTCTAGACTCTTAGAACGAAACAAACCCGGCCTAACATGGCCATGACCCGGACACGACTCGACGCATTTCACGCTTGGTTGAGGTTCGAGAAACATTTGGGATTGATTTTGGAAAACGAATGATTGATTTGAAAAAAGAGATTTGAAATGGGCAAGCGCATGCCTTATAAAAGCTTGTTTTGGGCCGAAATTCTAGTCCTATTTGGGCAGCATTCCGCGTTTTGAAAATCATGCTAGGTTTGAAAGTAAGTTGTTCAAAAGTTCGGTTTTGAAAAGGACTTGGAATTTTCGAAAAAAGGACTCGGGAAAACATATTGCACATTGTCATTCTCATGTTATAAGGATGTATGCTCTTAGACATCTCTAAGTCTCGGCAAGTCTTCTACAAGAAGGTCTATGACCTCCATCCTTTTGCGGTCTTATAAAGCGAGGTGTCTTAAGGTAAAGTACCTAGAAGATCGTCCCCATTCCCAAGAACCACGCGAGGCGAAGTGGAAGCGAGCAATGTGCAGCTTCCTGGCATAGTGGGACGTCGCCCCCCACGCATCACGAAGAAACGCTGGGACGGCCCGGGCAAATCCTTAAGGGTTTATGCATGAATTGTAGCACTATGAGTAATGTTTTACTTTCCAACACTTTCTTTTCAAGTTTCACCTCGGAGGAAAAGACCCTAGAAACACAGTGTAACTAGTCCTCTTTTCCCAGTGAGTCGCCAAATCAGGACAAGGCCCTCGGGAACTGCGTCCGAGGGATCCACACCCGGCATAATCGACTCGAGGTTCTTTCGAATCGAATTAAGACATATTAGAGTCGCCACCAAGTTTTTTGGGAACTTGGAACCGTTCAAGTCAACTTTACACCTTTCATCGAAAAGCATAAAGCCAATCGACTACGAGTGATTAAAGATAAAGACTTGTACCCTATATCACTCGATTTGAATGACTCTCGTAATCCAATGGTATTTAGACGGATCCACAAACCATAGATCTTGAGTAAGGGGTGAGGGTACGTGTTGGGAAGCCCATAAGGACACCCAACCCCGCCCGTCGATAACGGCCTCTACTAAGTCAAGTGTCGGATTTCAAACAAGGTCATAGCTACTGCGATGTATGATATGCAAACGTTGTTTTAACCCTAACATGTGACAACAATTTCTATGTCGTTTTAGATGCAACTAAACTAACTTTGTCAAAGTTGTGATTTAGCATGTGGGTTGATTGATCTAAACAACATACAAACAAAACAAACAAGGCTTAAAGGGGAATGGGGGAGCCGTTGGGATCTACCTATTACAAACCAGGCATTTCATGCCGACACAACGATAAATAAATTACAACTCGATCTAATTACAATTGCTACAAACAAAACAATTCACGACGCAAAACCCACGGCCAATTGGCCTTGAAAACCGTGCACATGAGGGTGGCCCACGGCTCACATGACCCACGGTCCTTGGGTCACTCCTCGTAATGTGTGCTCGCGCTTAATCTCATCGAATTAGACATATGGCTACGCACCAAAGCATGCATTAGCATAAACCGGCCATGTTGCTTTAAACAACATGCGGTTTACTACGCTCCTACAAGCATTGGGGAACAACCGTCTAACCAAACAAGACTAAGGTTTTTAGAAATCATTTGACTCGATAAAAGAAAACAAACTTGAAATATTACAACTCGATAAACCAATAATAAATTACAAACAATGAAACAACGAGAAAACAAACGGCATAAAACAAAACGAGAAAGGTACAGAAAACGGCCACCACACGGCCCTAACCAACGGCCAAGATAAGGTTAACCTAGTTCCTAAGTTAGATTCATTGATTAGATCGAATGATTGCAAGACAAATTAGAAAACGAGTAAAAAAGACGATGATGATTGATTGTCGCATGAGGGTGCATTCTACACGGCCTAAAGGGTCTAATTAGGTCAAATTCGCTAATTAATTTAACTCATCGAGTGTCAATAAGAAGGTGCTAATCACGCACTCTTATACTAGCGAGAAATTAGGTGAAAGAAGGAGATGCATTCAATTATTTACAGAATTGTTAGTTGATTTTACAACTTACGTCGAAGCCACCTATCATGTCTAATTGGGTTATTAAATTAAATTAAAGTCATCTAAATACGTCATAGGTTAACAATCAGAGGTTAAACTAACATGCAACGGGTCCTAGGGTCCATCGATCTGGCCGAAACAAACAAAAGGGGTCGAAAGCGATGAAAGTTAGACAATTGTTTTATTTATGCCCTACCTTGAACACGAGGATATGTAAATGAGACGGGGTGTACGACGACGACGAAGGAGCGGTTTCTTTTCCCATCTCAAGTCAACGCGGGTGTTCATGGTGGTACTTTAACTCATACTCGGACTAACTAGTTTCATAGTTAATTTAAAACAAACGATAAACAAAACAAAAACAAACGAAAAACAAACTATAAAAAAGGCATAAAAAAACGAAATAAAAAAGGAGAGAAAAGGGGATTTGATGCACCCTCAACCTACATGTATCGTTGATACCGTCTTGGGTCATAATCGAAGGTAGATTTTATCTCGAGAGGCCGTCGTCGACGAAGAACAAAGCACACGCGCGTTTTGGAAAGTTTCTGGACAGCGATTTTAAAACAGTGATATCTCCCTCGTTTCACGACGAAAATTCGATTCGAAAGATGTTTTGGAAACTAGAAAGAGAGGAGAACAGGGATCTTAAAGCAACCCCTGCTCGTTTTGGGTTATTGGGCACGAAAAACGAGCACAAACAGAACTGGACAGACAAGGAAAAACCATGAAAACAGAGTGTTATTTCACTCTGTTTTTCGAGGAATTTCGTGTACTCTCAAGGGCAATTTGGCTCGTAATTCTTTATCTAATGTGTATATGGATGTTATATGGTTAATTAGGAACAAGAAACTCGAATTTTTATGGTGATTTGATGGAGGAACGAAAGGGTTTTCGAAGGAGACACACAAACAGTTTCAGTTTGTGTGTCGGTTTTGTTTAGGGTTTTTGGAGGATGTTTAGGGTTTGTTTCTGAGGTTTTAAGCTTCTATGTGATGGTTGGATGTATGGTGAACTTAGAGGAATGATTGTATGGTGAAGGGGTGGTATTTATAAGGGTTTAAAATAGGGTAAAAGGGAGGAGGAAGCAGCCGGGCTCAATCCCGTATGGCTGCTGTCCATGGGTTTTTGTGAGGGTTTGAGGGGGGTTTTATTGGTGATTAAGCTAGGATAATATGGGTAGGATACTAGGGTATGGGTTAGGGTTAATGGGTACGGGTCTTGGTAGTGTTTGGAGCGGGTTTGGGCTTGCGAATTGAGCTGCAAAACAGGGCATACGGGATTGGGTTGCGGGCTGCTTGTGAGAGGTTTGGGACGAGAATTTGGGCTGCTTGTGAGGGGGTTCGTGCATGGGTTGATGGGTATTGGTCTAGGTGGGTTAATGTACTCGAGATTCGTGCCAATTCGCAAAGGAAACGGGCTTAAAAACCGAGCTAAAATCGAGCTCAAAACACACGGTTAAAAACGAGTTCTTCGCTTTTAAAATCGATTTTTCAAATCAATAACCCATTAAAATAAATGACTTTTCAAATCAAATATACTCATAAAATGATTTTTCAAATCAAATATTTATTTTATTTTCAATAAAATAAACTTGGGAAAATAAATTCAAAATAAAATAAAATAAATTGAATTTACCTAAAAAACCATAATTTAAATATCATTTAAATTAATAAAATGAACTCACTTAAAAAACATTAATTTAAATATCATTTAAATTAATAAAATACTTCATCGACGACGCCCATTCTACCTCGTAAAACGAGCTCCAAATAATGACAATGACAACTAAAGAATACATGTGTCCTATCATCATCGGGTGTTTGTCGGGTTCTCTATAAATTCCAATATCGACGGATACGGATATCTACACTCGCCAGCTGTGACAAGGAGTTGTACCCGAGGCATCTTCGGGATATGTCCTTGGGTGTATGCGGACAAAGGCTCGCCAGCCATGGTGCATAGTAAGGCTCGCCAGCCACGACGCGTAGTAAGGCTCGCCAGCCATGAGGCGTAGTAAGGCTCACCAGCCATGAGACATAGTAAGGCTCGCCAGCCATGGAGTGTAGTAAGGCTCGCCAGCCATGAAGCGTGGTAAGGCTCGCCAGCCATGGCGCGTGGTAAGGTTCGCCAGCCATGGCGCGTGGTAAGGCTCGCCAGCCATGGTGCGTGGTAAGGCTCGCCAGCCATGGCGCGTAGCGCGTAGTAAGGCTCGCCAGCCATGGTGCGTAGTAAGGCTCGCCAGCCAGGGCGCGTAGTAAGGCTCGCCAGCCATGGGGCGTAGTAAGGCTCGCCAGTCATGGTGCGTAGTAAGGCTCGCCAGCCATGAGGCGTAGTAAAGCTCGCCAGCCATGAGGCGTAGTAAGGCTCGCTGGCCATGGTGCGTAGTAAGGCTCGCCAGCCATGGGGCGTAGTAAGGCTCGCCAGCCATGGTGCGTAGTAAGGCTCGCCAGCCATAAGGCGTAATAAGGCTCGCCAGCCATGGCGCGTGGTAAGGCTCGCCAGCCATGGCGCGTAGTAAGGCTCGCCAGCCATGAGGCGTAGTAAGGCTCGCCAGCCATGGTGCGTAGTAAGGCTCGCCAGCCATGGTGCGTAGTAAGGCTCGCCAGCCATGGCGCGTAGTAAGGCTTGCCAGCCATGGGGCGTAGTAAGGCTTGCCAGCCATGGTGCGTAGTAAGGCTCGCCAGCCATAGGGCGGTCGGTTAATGGACCGTGAGAATAGCCACGTCAAATGGGCTTGTTTTGAAAGTAGCGAACTCGTGATGCCGCCGTGAAAATAGTGAATTTTGAATTACACTATCAATGTTGTTGAAATAAGCGAGTTCCGCGAGGAAGCCCCTTGTTGACATTTGAAGGAATAGTGAATTTGAACTTCGACTACTCGTTTGTTTGAATTGAAGTGGCGGTTTTGATCGCCGTCTGTTTGAATTTTGAAGGGAATAAGAAATTTTAAATTTTGCTATCACGCTTGGAGTGACGGTTTATTTGCCGCCGTTGACATGTTATGGAAATAGTGAATTTGAAATCTTCACTATTACGTTTGAAGTGACGGTTTATGTGCCGCCGTTGACATTTGATGGAAATAGTGAATTTGGAATCTTCACTTATTAATTGAAGTGACGGCTTATGTGCCGCCATTGACATTTGATGGAAATAGTGAATTTGGAATCTTTACTATTGATTGAAGTGACGGTTTATGTGCCGCCGTTGACATTTGATGGAAATAGTGAATTTGGAATCTTCACTATTCTTTTTGAAAATTGAAGAAAATAGTGAATTTTGAATTTTCACTATTATTTTTGAAATTGGCGGTTTTGATCGTCGTTTGTTTGAAATTTTCGAAAATAGCGAATTTAAATTTTCACTATTTGTTTTTGTCTTTGAGAAAATGACGATCTTTAATATTATCAATGAAAATTTGAAGTTTTTTATGTAGAAATTAGGCCAAAGCCCAAAATTCGCTGAAAGAGTAAGGGACGCCTGATTGAGGCGCGAGCCACCTGGCGAACCAAAGGGGCTTCCCTTTTTTCTATAAAAAGACGCGAGGTTTGACTGCATTTCATTCTTCATTCATCTTCAACCTTCGATACAAAAACCCGCAAAAAATCGCCGTTGTTGGACTTTTGCTAGCTTCCATTCGTGCCATCAACAATAATGTCATCTCAAGGTATGCATTTCCTCTCGAATCCATTTAAATTTATTGGCCTTTTGGCTTAATTGAATTAGGGCGAAATTTTACCCTAGAAAATCGATTTGGGCGTTTTTGATTGAGCCCATTTCGAGTGAAATCGATGATTGCATTAGGTTAGAAACCTGTTTAGGAGTATAGGGTGCTTTAAGTTTGCATTTTGGTCCCCGGTCCCGCTCCCTATGCTCGAAAAACGTGAGTGAGGTGAGAAACCGTCCCATCTCGTAATGCCAAGTTTATTTGTTTGGATAATGGGTCCCACTAGGTTGTATTGTAGTCGGGAAAGGCCATATTTGCCATTATGGACCTTTGTTGGGTATTGTGGGCAAAATCGGAATTTTTGCCTTTTGTGACGGTCTTATGTCTGACAAAGTAAGCGTATGTTTGAACTTGAATTGAGCCAGTTTGCCTTGAAATGGACCTTATTGGTAGTTTAGGTCACCTTGAGGCGTGATAAAATCATGTTCGCCTTTTTGCAGACGTTTTTGAATTTTTGACCGGTTTGCGCACAACTTAGCGTATGAATTGCCTTTTTGAGCCGTAAAAAAATTTTCCATTGCATTGGGAATGTATTTTTGGTTTGTTGGCGGACCTTGTATGGGTCTTGAAATGCCGTTTTTTTTTTTTGTCGTTTTAACTCGTCTTTTGCTTGAAAAGAGGGGCGAGTCGTTTTTTTTTTGTGCGTTTTTTGTTTTTTGTGAATGGTTTTGTTTGTTTTGTTTGGCTGGGTTTCGGGCGGGATTGCCGTTGTTCTGCTTTGCAGGTTGTGTTTTTTTGGATTTGTCCATTTTATGTCGTCGTAATGACGTTTTTTGTTTTTTTTTTTTATCGCAGGGTACCATTTGGGACCTACGGGGTCCGTCGTGGAGGCATTGGAGGAGGAGGATGATCCCGGGGGAGCTGCAGTGCCCGATTAGGTTACCGGATTCGAGGCGGTGGTGGAGGATGCTTCCGTAGAGGGGGAGAGGTGGCTGATGTGGCCGGCTTGTCCTTTTCATTGTGGCTTATAGACAGGATGGCTGATGATTGGGGGTCAGCACCGGGGTGGTGCATCGCATCATGGTTCTTGGCCTCCATATCATCCGAAGTCTGCCAGACACTGTCTTCATTTTTGTCGTGGAGCAGGAACGAGGTATTACCGTCATGGTAACCACCTCTGCTTCCGATGTTTCTCCTATGTTCCTTATGTTTCTCCCTTTCTTTTCTGTTTGAGAGGATAAAGAGTGCTTAGTTCGGTAGGTGGCGGATAGCCCCCAGTTCGTTGTCTTAGGCCAGTGTCTGTATGATGGATAGTTGTTTTAGGCCAGTGTCTGTATGATAGATGTCTGTACTGGATCCTGTTTGTACAACCAGTCGTCCGTATCAAATGTGTGTCGATGTATTTTGCGTGAGGCAGTTTGTATATATGTGTTTTTGGACTGTAGCTAATTTTGTGATTTTTGGCTTTTTTGTGTTGTGTTTCGGACGAGCGCTGTCGGCTGTCAATTCTCCTTTTTGCTTTGCACTAGTTCCTGCATCGTTAGTGTAGAAAACAGGCAACAGATAACACATATACATAAACGCAAACACGTAAAAGCATTTGATTGAAAACAAAATTAACTAAGATGACTTGAATTTAAAATTGAAATGATATTTGAGAATTCCGCGACAAGTCGTCACGTTTGGATAAAAGGAATTAATTGAAAATTGAGCAATTAACTCGTGTCTTGAATTAAATTGCATCGGAAATTATTGAAATTGATTTGTGACTTGAAAAATTCAAACTCAAACCGTCATGGATGAATTTCGGAAGAGATTTTCACGAGTGTATTTTATTTTTAAGGTCAAGACCCGAATTTGTGAGTGCTTGAAATTTGATGGAAATTGACGTCGTGTTATCAATTTTCGATTTTTATTTTGATGGAAAACTACGAAAAAGCGAAAAAATTTCGGAATTTCGACTAATATGGAAACGATCTGTCGCGGATCGGGGCGACTAGCCCTTCCCCCCTTAAAAAAAGAAAGAAAAATCCGTATGTTTAAAGCTGCGTCATGGAAACCGTGTCAGATTTCGTAAAACGTGAAAACAAGGGAATGTGAGTGTGCGGAAACACAAAAACGTCCTGGATCATCCGGAAGAGGTGCGAGCGTCCTGGCGGGAGGTTTGAGGTGTCAGGAGAAAACACAAGTTGAAAGAGATAAGTCAACAGCGGGAATCCTGGGGAAGGCCCAAAGAGGCGCGAGCAACCTGGCGATGGAAGCCGGCTCTCCCTTTTTTCCGAAAAACGCACTGACCATTTTTGTATAAATAGTGATGTTTGCGCTTCATTGTTTCATCATCCAAAACACAAAATATCTCTACAAAACTTCTTCTTCTTCTTCCACAAAAATACTTCATGGATGCTTTTGAGAATGCATTGCGACAATGGTGTCGGGATTCTCGGTCTTGGGATTCGAAACACCATGTTTTCGTTTTCCCGAAGGGTGAGATTTGTCCTCTTGCCGAAGAAGTTGGAGCCATTCGTGGGTGGCCGGGTTGTGTTCCGGTGCTTCCTCCGACTCGGTTGTGTTACAAGGAGAAATTCCGTTCCATGTTGGGTTTGTCGACAAGTCAAGTCAACTTTCTTCTGGCTCCTCATGGTGTGGATATGTTGGCTTTTATCAACATCTTTTCAAACCGATTAGATGCCAATGTGTCGGAGGTGTCTAAGAGAAGGGCTCTTGCCTTTTGCCTTGTCCGTGTGTACCTCTTTGTTGATGTTTTGAAGAAGGAGGGGCCAAAGTGCTATGGTAGCATGACCCTTATCCACGTGATCGAGCAAATGGAGCATGCTAGAGATCCATCATGGTTGGTGCTTGGAGAGATCATCCAAGCTTTGGACAAAGAAGGCTCTTGTGGAGAAGCTCCTTCATTTGGGTCCCCAAGGATCCTTCAAGTGTGGCTCTTGGAGAGGCTAAGGTATGTAGAGCCTCCGGTTGATTCTTCTTCTTATTCCTTCCGTCACCTTACCATGAGGAAGAAGTTGTACTCGCATAGTTTTGCTTCTACCGAGGCTTATTGGGCCGCGAGATTGGCGGAGGAGGGTGGTCCTCACATCCGTTGGGTGGTGCCGTGGTGGCACTTGAGGTCCTTCACGGGGTTGCCCGCTTTGGGTGCTAGTCCTCGTTCTTTGATGGTGGTTGGTTTGAAGGTTGCTTCCTTCATTTATCCCGAAAGGCTCATGAAGCAAATGGGGCGTCGACAAAAGGTGCTCGCTCAAGATACTCTTGTCCAAGAGAATGTTTTCCGGAACTCCGAGCTTGTGGAGGTCTTCGAAAGATGGTGGGCCACTCGGCCGCTTTGGGAGGTACCAAACCCCGTTGCCACGACATGGGTGACTCCCGCTTATGTCAAGTGGTCACGTGCTCCGTCCTTGGAAGAGAGATCCAAATTCCGTAAGGACGAGGTTGTCGACTTGAAGTACCGAGAGGTTGGCAAGGCCAACCGTGCCTTCTTTGAGGAGTATGTTGATGGAGCTACCCCCGATGTGATGAGAGCGCCAAAGAGGAGGAGTTCCGGCCCCAAGAATATGGTGGGCCGTGCATTGGCTCTTTTTGGGTCGAACATGGGGTCTTGTGCTAGACCGGAGGCCGTCGCCGTCTTAGATCCATTGAGGATCCATTCCGAGGAGGAAGTCCATGCTAGGCGGGCCAACAAGAAGAACAAGGGGAAGATGTACCCCGAGGGAAAAGGCAAGGGCAAAATGGAAGAGTGAAGACCTCCATTACCCGTTTTATTATTATGTTTTATTATTGTTGTGAGTTTTTTATTATGTTGTACTAGCTAGTTATTGTGTGTTTTATGCTAGTTTTATTATGTGAGGTGTTTCAGTTGACACCTTAGCTTCGATAAGTTCTAGACTCGTCGAGCTTTATTTGTTGTTGAAATTGTAATCCCTCCCATTATTAATTAAATAAGAGGATTGCCCGTGTCAAAAATTGTGAACGCTTGTTTCTTCCATCCATTTGGTGAAGGCAATTCGATTTGAATTATCCTAAATATTTGCACTTGGGAAAGTGGTATTTTGTGGAAAGGGAGAAATGTTTATTTTTGTATTTTGTTGGGAAGGGAAATGGTTTCCCTTTCTTTTTTGATGGGGTTGTTTTGTATGTGGGTGATGTGTTTTTTTTTTATTATGGGAATGGTTGTTTTTTTATTGTGGGAATGGTTGTTTTTTTTTTTTTCTGGGAATGGTTGTATTCTTCTTGTGTAAGAAAGGACTGCCTACGTATCCACCTGAAAAGGTGAAATCAAACCATGATCGTAGTTCGAAAGGTTTTGTAAATTTGATTGGGTTTTGTGGTTGTATCCCTCATGCATAAGAGGGACTGCCTACGTATCCACCTGAAGAGGTGAAATCAAACCATGCTCGTGGTTCAGGGGGTTTTTGTTTTAGTGCAAATGGATGTTGCCTTTGACAGATCAAAGGACATTCCAAACGGGCAAGGTGCCGCAGCTTAGACTCGATAAAACATGCAATTTCAAATCAGAACACGTTGAGGAACTTGACTTGAAAAGGGGTTGAGGTGGTTGCTAGTTAGAAAATTAGGCTTGGGTCGTTGGTTACTATGGTTCAAGGGTAGTATTTCTTGAGTTGGTCTAGGTTGGTCGGGTTTGTAAAGTCCTCCCCATCTAGGTCACTCAGTCTCACTGCGCCCCCCGAAAGTATTTTCTTGACCAGGTATGGCCCGACCCAGTTGGGTTTGAGTTTCCCCCTCGGATCGACGGGTAATGGTGCTCGAACTGACTTGAGGACCAAGTCGGCTTCCTGGATGTTCCTGGGTTTGACCTTCTTGTTGAATGCCCGTTGTATACGTTGTTGGTATAGTTGGACGTTGTGCAAGGCGTTTAGTCGCCGTTCGTCTAGAAGAGTGAGTTGTTCGTACCTTCGACGGGTCCATTCCGCCTCGGGGACTTGACTCTCCAGTAGGATGCGTAGAGAAGGGACCTCTAACTCTACCGGTTGAACCGCCTCCATACCATATGCTAGGTAGAAGGGTGTGGCGCCTGTCAGTGTTCGAATGGAGGTTCGGTATCCCCAGAGTGCGAATGGGAGTTTGCTCGGCCAATCGCGGTAGCTGTCTTGCATTTTCTTGATAATAGTGACAAGAGTTTTATTCGCTGCCTCCGCCACTCCGTTGCTTTGGGGACAGTAAGGGGATGATCGATGTCGTTTGATCTTGTATTTGTCCAGCAAAGCTTGAGTTTCCGCCCGAAAGTGAGAGCCTTGATCACTGATGATTTCATGAGGTACCCCATATCGGCAGATGATGTTGTTTTGGATGAACTTGGCCACTTGTTTGGCGGTCAAGACTGCATATGACTGTGCTTCTACCCATTTGGTGAAGTAGTCGATGACGACGAGGACGAAGCAACGCCCCTTAGTGCCTACCGGGTTGACTTTCCCGATGATGTCGATGCCCCAGGTTTAGAAAGGCCAGGGTGAGGTCTTGGTGTATAAAAGGGATGGTGGTATGTGTTGTATGTTTACAAAGATTTGGCAATTGTGGCAATGTTTGACGTAGTTACGGCAATCAGCTTCCATGGTGGTCCAATAGTAACCTAGCCGCATGATTTTTCGGGTAAGCATCATTGCGCTCATGTGAGGGCCACATTCTCCGTCGTGAACCTCTCCCATGACTTTTTTGGCTTTGTGATGGTCAATGCAAAGGAGGAGCATTCCTTGGGGTGTTCTTTTGTATAGTTGATTTTGGTTTATCACAAATTGTGATGCAAGTAAACGAATGGCTCTTTGTCCTCTTTGATCAGACTTGGGAGGGAATTCGTTTTTGGTTTTGTAGTTGAGGATGGCTTGGTACCAAGGTTCATCATGGCTTTCCTCGTCGTCGATGATGGCACAAATATGGGCTGGCTCGCTCCTTCTCTCAACACATAGGGGCATTGATGGCATGTCGTCAGATATGTTGACGAGCGCGGCAAGTTTCGCCAGGGCATCAGCAAATTGATTTTCCTCTCGTGGCAAGTGGAAATAGTCGATTTGGTCGAAGAACTCTGCCTCTTGATTGATCATTGCTCGGTAGGGAGCTAAGCTGTCATATCGGATTTTCCATAATCCGGACACAAAATTGTTGATGAGTGAGGAATCGTCGTGGACCCTCAGTCTCTTGATGACAATTGTGATGGCTGCTTGTAGGCCGATGAGACATGCTTCATATTCAGCGGCACTGTTGGTGACGGCAACTGGCTTCACCGAGATCGGAACGTGTTCTCCCTCCGGTGATATTAGAAGGATTCCAACCCCGAAGCCTCTCAGATTAGATGCACCGTCGAAGTATAGATCCCATGCGTCGGAGTCGGCACAAAGGATGTCTTCGTCAGGAAATGACCATGTATCGGTCGTTAGAGCTTCGTTGACGGGGTTTTCGGCTAGGAAATCGGCAATTGCTCCTCCCTTGATAACCTTGAGGGGTACAAATTTGAGATCAAACTCAGACAGCATTAGCGTCCACCTAGACAGCCTTCTGTTTAGTACGGGTTTTTCGAAGATGTATTTAACCGGGTCCATCTTGAAGTAGATGTGGACCGTGTAGCTGAGCATGTAATGCCGCAGCTTCTTTGTTGACCATACTCGGGCAAGGCATGTGTTCTCCAGTTGGGTATACCTCGTCTCGTACTCAATGAACTTTTTGCTGATGTAGTAGATGGCTCGTTCTTCGCCGCCGACTGTTTGTGCTAGCATTGCTCCCATGGCTGTGTTGGTAACAGTCAGGTATAGGGATAAAGGAATCCCCGGTTGAGGTGGCATGAGGACAGGAGGTTTGGATAGGATTTCCTTTATCTTGTCGAAGGCCTTTTGACAATCGCCGTCCCAATCGGTGTGATCGGAGGCGCGAAGCTTCTTGAAGATTGGTTCACAAATCATGGTGAGCTTGGCAATGAAGCGGCTAATGTATTGGACCTGACCGAGAAATCCTCGAATCTCCTTCTCGTTCCTAGGCCGAGGCATTTGCTGAAGGGCTTTGATTTTGGTTGGATCAATCTCAATTTCTCTTTTGCTGACGACATGTCCCAAGAGTTTTCCGGAGGTGACCCCGAATGCACACTTATGAGGATTTAGTCTCATGTTATATTTCCGCAGACGAGCAAAGAATTTCCGGAGGGCACTGATGTGGCCGTCCCGTTCTTTTGATTTGACAATTATGTCATCGACATACACCTCTACCTCCTTGTGCATCATATCATGTAGGAGAGTGGTAGCGGTTCTTTGATAGGTTGCTCCGGCGTTGATGAGATCGAAGGGCATGGCCGTGTAGCAATATGTACCCCCACTGTGTAGTGAATGCTGTCTTGTGCATGTCTTCTTCAGCCATTTTAATCTGGTTGTACCCGGCATACCCGTCCATGAATGATAGGAGGGCGTGCTCGGCGGTATTGTCCACCAGAATGTCAACATGTAGCAAAGGGAAGTCGTCCTTCGGACTAGCCTTGTTCAGATCTCTGAAGTCGACGCAAACCCGAATTCTTTCGTCTTTCTTTGGTTTGGGCACAATGTTGGCCACCCATTCAGAGTATTCAGACAATTTGATGAACCCAGCCTCGAAGTGTTTATCCACTTCATCCTTGATTTTCAGGGCCCATTCAGGACGCATCCGGCATAGCTTCTGTTTCACGGATTTGGCTCCGGGTTTAATGGGTATCCGGTGCTCTGCAATTTCCCTGTCAATCCCAGGCATATCTCTGTAGGACCAGGCGAACACGTCCTTGTATTCGTGTAGGAGGTCAATGAACTGTTGTCTTTCCGAGGGGTCCGGGGTTGTCCCTATCCTAAGTTCTTGAGGTGTGTTATCGGTTCCTACATTTAATAGGTTCGGTCTCCTCAATGATGGGGGTTCTGGTTTCCCGTTTGTCAAGTTCTTTAGCTAGGTGAGGTGGGTAGTCACTCAAGTCAAATTCCTTATAGTCATTCAGAATTGCATTGTAGTTAAATTGAGACGAGTCATAAGCAAACTTAGCGTTCATTAAGTTGACACGAGCGAAAAGCTCGGAAAGGACAGACATCTCGTGGTCAGTCAGAGGCGACACAGCAGAGGAGGTGGCCCCTGGAACAGGCTCGAGGTTGTCACCTTTCATGGGAGTGGGGGTGACCCTAGTAGACTCAGCCACGACTTTGTGGTAAAACAGCGGGAAGGGGACCTTGACTGGGACATCAGGAGTGTTAGGAGCTACGACAGACTCTGACTTCGACTCAGACTCAGATTCAGATTCTTCTTCGCTTCCCTCCTTGAACATAGGGCCTTCTCCAGTTGTGATCTTGAGAATGCGGCCTTGGCGATTGGTCCACTTGACGGTCTTCCTCCAGCCTTGTGTAGCTTTCTCCGGGTCAGTGTCGGAGATCAAGGCAGTTGGGTCGAATTGGTTGTCCTTCACGGCGATGTTGATGATGTCCTCATAGTCGAGGTGCTTGATGTTATCTTCCCCAAAGAGGAGAGTGACAGCTTGTCCATCGAGGCATGACGACGGCTTAGACTCGGTTGATGCAGCTTCGGTGTTGTCAGGGATGAAGTAGCAGTCCTGGAAGACTTCCACACCCGGGTACCTAGCCTTGGCCGCAGAGTCATAGATCGGCTCCCGGAAAGCCATGGTAGAGCTCTGATTCTCCCTCGGGAACAAAGTATCCATTGAGGGTCAGATGATAGGGACGGAGGATAACTCCGTGCTTCTTACGTTTTCGGACTAGGAGGTTTATCTCCTGGATATCTTCATCGGTAGGTTCATATCCCAGCCCGAAGGGAACGTTTGGGACCTTAGCCTGTTTCAAGGGAGGTAAGGTGCTCTTTAGTGGGTTGAGGGGTAAACCCGGGAAGTAACCCTGGCGCATCATGATACGGTTGACTGTGAGGTTGGCAAACGGGTCACAATCAAAGGGTGTTGATTCATGAGTTATGGCATTCACAGCTTGGAATCCTCACATTTCATTGTCATCCTCCTCAATGGCTTGAGAGGCTACTCCCTTTCTCATGACGGCTTTGATCGGAGAAGCAGGAATTGTGATTGTTTTCCCGTTGAAGGGGACCCTTATTTTCTGGTGGAGAGTTGAGGTAACCACCTTGACGGCGTGAATCCAGGGACGTCCCAGGAGCATATTGAAGGAGGCGTCGATGTCGACCACCTGAAAACTGGTTTGTCTTTCCAGTGGTCCGGTTGCGACGGTCAGAGTGATGAGCCCCGCAACCTTGCGACGAGTGCCATCATAGGCCATACTCCTTGATTGGTTGGGATCAAATTAGCTTCCTTAATACCCAGCTTGTGAGCAGTCTTAAGGGGAATGACATTCACCGCTGATCCGTCATCTACAAGGACCATGGGCACATTCTTCTTGAGGCATTGTACGGTGATGTACAGGGCAAGGTTATGATTGGCTCCGAAGGGAGGGATATCTTCGTCGGAAAAGACGACTGGGTTGTTCAAGTCAAGGGCGCCCCTTGTCATATGTGCCACTATTTCTTCAGGGGAAGAGGTGGAGGGCACGGTTAATTTTTCCAAGGCCTGTAGCAAAGCCAGTCGATGTTCAAAGGATGTCGCGATTAGTTGCCAGATCGAGATTTCGGCTTTTGCCTTCTGAAGCTCCTTGAGGATTGAATTCTCAGGAGCTCTTGGTTGAGTGTCTACTTCCGGGACGACTTGGTCGTTCGTTGTTGGAACGACCGTTGGATTGTTCGGGTTTTGATAGGGGCGTCCGGACCGGGTAAGGTGGCCGATCTCTTTCGCCCGTTTCTCTTTCTCTGGGACAAGGTAGACATCTTCAACATCATCTCTCCAGATGCCATTGATTTCAGGATCTCGAAGGCACCTTGGAGGGGTATTCCTTGGTGGGTAGTTTTTGTGAGGGATATTTTTGTGAGGGTAATTTTTGTGGGGTTGATTATTGTGAGATGCATGCCAGAATGGTCGCGGGAGCAATCCGTCCTGGTGTGGTTAGTTTTGGGCGCTCAGGGGACTTTTCCTCGGGCGTGGCGGTGGAGGATTGAAGATAAGTCGACGGTAGTCATCGTCAAGTCGGGTGATCCTCTCGGAGAGACTGGCTATGACTTCCTCAACCTGTTGGAACATAGTGAGCATAGTGGCGGCACTTAACACGAACACCCCGTCCGAGGGATCCTTCTCCAAGGCATTCACCTCATCATCAACTGGCGGGATGAGGTGTGAGCAGTCCAGAGTTGGCTCATCGTCGGAGATGGCGTGGATTCCCAGAGGGTTTGTTTTGTTGTTTGGCTTAGTCGGTGGGGGTAAAGGCAAATCTCCTTTCTCAATCATGTCTTGGATGATGTGTTTGAGTTTGAAGTAGGCTTCAGTATCATGCCCCTTCCCTTGATGGTACTGACAATAGGCATTGGGGTTCCAGAAGCTGGATTTCTTAGCATCGGTCGGATCCGGGGTGGGTCTGCTTGGTTGTAACTTTCCCTGGTCTATGAGCCTCTTCAGAGCACTTGTGTAAGTTGACCCTATATTAGTGAACACTCTCTAGGGGCGCTCAGCTCTCTTAGCAGATGGGTCAACGAGATTGACCTCATCAATCTTGTTCGTTTGGCCGTAAGGGCGGGATCCAGTCGAGGTGGATCCTTGGTAGCCTCTGCCAGTAGTCTTGGCCAAGACACCCTTCCGGAGGTCATCTTCAATGCGCGTCCCCAGAATTTGCAGATCCTGGAAGGTCTTAATATTTTGATACCTCAGCAAGTTGGCATACACTGGGCGGAGATTGTTGACGAATTTTTCCACCAAAGTTGATTCACTCGGTTTACTAACCAATTGAGTACTTACCCTCCTCCAACGGGTTAAGAACTCGGTGAATCTCTCCTTGTCGTTCTGGGTTAGAACCTCAAGAGTACGGGTATTGGCTTGGATTTCAACATTGTCAACGTATTGTTTGGCGAATTCAACTGCGACCTCATCCCAAGTAGTAAGGTTTTTCGGATCAAGGGAGTAGTACCACTGGCGAGGGATCGGTTCCAAAGAGGACGGAAAGATCCGGGTAAAAAGTTCATGTTTGACCCCTTTAACATGTAGTCTTTGAAGTCACGGATATGATTGAGCGGGTCCTCCACTCCTTTGAACTTAGGTACATCAGTTAGGGTAAAATTGTCGGGTAATTGATCCCCAACAGGTTCGAACCTCCGGTTGTTCTCAAGGTGGATATTGTTACCCCTGGCTAGGAGCTGTTCTTCCAAGAACTTTAGCCTCTTCTCAGTTTCACTCAGAGGTGGAGTATTATGTTCTCCAATTTCCTTGTTCTCTAGGGCGTTGATACGGGTCTCGACACGATCCAGGGTGACCTTAAGAGCGGTGAGCAGGCTGGCTAGCTGATCAGTCGTGACATCTCTGTGGTTATCATTGTTGTTGTTGTTGACAGACGAAGTTGAAGACGGGGCCACGACTCTGAGGCAGAAAAACGGCTCACATTACAACTCAATCTGACACAGTTCAAAGACTGAACGCAGACAACGCAAGGACGAGACAAAGATTAGACTCAGCAGGACAAGGATGATCGTGTGTGGTTCCTCGGTGCTAACTTGATTTATGACGTGACGGTGTTGACCGAACTTTTGACATGTGTCCAATATAACGGTGTGACGCCATTGGACGGGTCTCGTGGTGAGACGACTCATAAGTAAAGACCCATAAGTACGTTTGCTTCGACTCGATAGACACGAGGCGGAATTGGAATAGTGGACTGAAAGTTTTGAAAATAGAAATTTTCAAAAAGATTCATTCGTCGCTTTGTGGACGGCTTCCGAAGATAGAGATATCCGCAAGTCGATCAGTTGAAAGGGTTATCTTAAGTTTATTTGCAAAAGACGGTTTTGAGTTTGAGTCGGCTCGGAAAACAGTGTATTGTTTCCCAAGACATTTTTTTTTTTGAAATTCAAAATTATATGTTTTGAAAATCGGGTTTGAAATGTTTGAAGAGGTCTCGGGGACGGTGCATGGTCCTCGGGATCTCGAAAGTGTCTCGAGAAAAGGGTGTGTGCTTTTCTCGGGTTTTAAAAGAGCCATTGTCGGCGCGAGATGAGTTAAAGTCCGTGTCTAGACGCGGCGATTATAACGGCGTAAAAAGGTGATTTGAAATGGTTGTGGAAAACCGAGTTTGAAAATCGTCATTACGACGGCCTAGAAAGGCGTGTTGAAATGGTTGTAAAAACTGGGTTTGAAAATCGTCATTACGACGGCCTAGAAAGGCGTGTTGAAATGGTTATAAAAACCAGGTTTAAAAATCATAACTACGACGGCCTAGAAAGGCGTGTTGAAATGGTTATAAAAACCGGGTTTGAAAATTGTCATTATGACGGCCTAGAAAGGCGTGTTGAAATGGTTATAAAAACCGGGTTTGAAAATCGTCATTACGACGGCCTAGAAAGGCGTGCAACGGTCGGCGGAAGACCGAGGTTTGAAACGGCCATTATAACGGCGCAAAAAGGTGATTTTGAAAGTTTTTAAAATGACACGGAAGGACTTATGATCAAGTAGCACATAAGCACTCACAGTTCATTATATTATGCATTATGCTGACACGGGTTTTGGCTTAAGAGGGTGGGTTACACACCAAGCAATCAAACCCCGATTTGCGAGAGGGATACCAATCCAAACAAAATGTGTAAGGAGGGTGCCCTAGCCTCGTGATCGAAAGAGATGAAAGCTCTTTGACGAAACAGAAATGTGTAACGTCAATGGCATGCTTGACTCAATCGGGATTCGAAACGCGGGGATGAGAAAACTCACGCCGACGAGACGAGCTAATTGGTCGAAAAGGGTTAGGTTGTGGGCCCGGATAAGGAACCCGACCGTGACCGTAATATCAATTATTGATTCCAACCAAGACCTCGTTTGAATCTCACCATCTAGGGATCACAAAGACGTAAGCGTCCTAGTTCTCCCCAGCGGAGTCGCCAAATTTGTGGACATGGGCCACGTCTCGGTCTGTGGATTTGGGCCACCTACCGGTCTGCGGTCATGGGCCACCTGCACGCCAGGCCAATCTGTGGACATGCAGCGGTCTATTGAAAGCCACGCTCGGCGGCGTAAAAATGCGTTCGACCGGATCGTTTTAGATCTGTCGGTTTCGTCTCGGTAAGGCTCTCGAAACGATTAGAGATGTTCGGAGTTGCCACCAAGCATTTGTGGTATGCTTGGAACCCGTTCGAAATCCACTTTATACCTCGGTCAAATCGAAGCATAAAGCACCGTTTGACATAGGTACTAAAGATAAGGAAATCGTCCCTCTTTAGCATCCTATCTCTAGAATGACTCTCGTACGCCCTGCATAAGGTCGTCCACTATCCAAAGTTTCTAAGTAAGAGGTGAAGGTTTGTATTGGGAAGCCCTTTAATCAGACACCCAATCCCGCCCGCGGTAGCGGCCTCTACTGATCGATCTTGGTTCGTTGAATGGAAAAGTTGATAAAACGGTTTAAATGTATGAATGCGCATCCAATAATTTAAACCTAACATGTGAGAGCTTTCTAAGTCCGTTGATTTAATCTAAGTATCAAGTATAAGATGTCGAGTTGGATTAATGATTGATTTACATGCATTTACCGTATTAGGTTTAGGGTGCATAACGTGATCCATTTGTCTTAGTAATGCATTTTGCAAATGTGATTTTGAATAAACAAATAGTCATCTGATCCGTCTTATATCCGGGCTAACCAGAGTCGGGATCGTCCTAGACTAATGCTGGAAGGCGAACATGCCCTATACCAGACGGCTATATGAGGCGCGAGCCAGTCGGCGATACAAGGGGCCTCCCCCTGGTTTTGAAAATGAGAAAGAAAAGGCCTGCTTGAGGTGCGGGTCAGCCTACGGTTATATGCCGTGTTCTGACCTTTTGAAAACGTTATCAAACGTGTTGACAAATGGGTATTTGAACCCGGTTTGGTTTGAAAGGGTCGTTTAGACCGCATTAGTTGATTTGAAGAACTAGACTCGAATAATCATCATTATTTTGATAATATTCGGTGTCGGGTTCGACTTGACAAGCTTGACATGAATAGTTTTGAAAATAATTATGAACTAATTGTTTTAAGTTCATTTGAATATAATTAGTCGATACTCATCATCGTACCGGGGTTAAAATCCGGCATGGTATGTAGAACCAAGGATGACTTTGTGTTGGTGACTAATATGTTTATTTTGAAAATGTAAAGAAATGATGAAAGGCTTGAAAATACCTCCCAAAAATAAACTAAAAGGCTTTAAAATACCTTTTAAATGTTATTAACCAAATATTATCACCGAAACACGGATTTAACCGTCATGGTATGAGGAAGCAAGGGTGAAAAATGTTTTATGGTTAAAAAAAATAAAATAAAATAAAAAAGGTTCGAAAATATTTGAAATGGTAAAAACCGATTACAAATATGAAAATGAATTAAAGGGGAAAGACGAGAACAAACACGGTTGATCTCTGATCTGAACACCCCATTTTGGCGCGGGCAAGCCGGCGAACCAAGGGGCTTCTGTCTCAGGCCAAAAATCAGTTTTGGCTTGTTTATCCCATGTTTTGGTTCATGTTATGCACGTTTTAGCATGTTATAGTCATGAAATAGATGAAAACATGATAAAAAGAGGATTTTTACACCCTCATACTTATATGTTTGGTTATGGCGAGTGACCGACGTAAGTGTAACAACTCGTTTGGTCGGAAAAAAACTCGGTTTAAAATCGTTTTGGTAAGTAAAAAGAGTGTTTTAAGATTATTGACGGTGTAGTGGTCGAAGTGGTCGGTCAAGTGATTTAATGCACGATGACGGTACCAAAAAAATGTGTAAGGCTTGTATTTACGATCGGTAGGTCGTAAATAAGCGTCGGATTGTGACTTAAGAAGTCGAGTCGAGAATTTTAAGGGAGAAAAGAGGGGGCGGACACTCGCGTAAGTCTCAAATGGGGGGCATTTGAGGGGTATTTATAGGGAAATGAGTGGTTGTGTGAGTTTTGAGCGACGTGGCCACTTGGGTTGCTCAAAGAGGCGAGAGCCACGTCGAGGGTGTTCGAGGTGTGTTGTCGCTTTCACACAAATGCAATCATGATTTGTTCTATCCTAGGTTTTGTAGTCATATGTTTGGTACTTGACCAAACATAAATCCCGGAAAACTTAAGGTAGAAGGTTTGAAATGTTTTGTTTTTGGTGGTTGACTCGGTTTGACTCGTTGTTGGAGTTGGGATTTGAATTTTTGAGTCGGTTTTTGGTCCGGTGTCGGTTTTGACTCTAGTTAGTGTCATTGCGACCCCGTCATCGTGCATTAAACACTCCAGGTATTTTTGAAATGTTTTAAAATGTTTTATTTTCGAAATCGTTTTAAGTTTTTCGTCGTAAAGGTGTACACAAACTGTCGATCAAACGTCGCGATTCCAAAACATGTTATAGTCCGATAATCATCGGGTGTTTATTGGAGTCTCAGCAGATACTGGGTATCTACAGGAACCGGTGTTGATAGTGCTCTTGCGGCACAGTTAGAGACTATTTCTGCTCAGATTGCCGAGATAAAGACTACCCAATCATTGGGTAGTAAGGAGAGAGTTCATGTTATGAGTCAGCAAGTAGAGGAGTCTTGTGCTAGATGCGGTTTAGACGGTCACAGTGCAGCTGATTGCTTGAGCACATTGGAGCAGGTTAATGCCTTTCAGGCATACAGACAAGGTGTACAAGGTACACCTTTCTCCAATTTTTATAATGAAAGAACGAAGGAGCATCCATTCCTTCAATGGTCTAGTCAGAATGTGCAAAACCCGCAGCAGCTGCAACCACAAAAGAATACTTATATCCCTCCCAACAATCGTGGTAATCAACCACACGGGAGATATCAAAGGCAAAATCAAGGAGGCCAGCAGTTTAACAATCAATATCAACAACCTCCTCAACAAACTCCTCAACAAGCTCCGAACAATGAGATGGAAGAGTTGCGCAGTCTTTTGCAACAAAATTTTCAATGCAGCAGAAGCAGACGGCTCAAATTTCTGAGCTGATTGCACATAATAAGATGCTAGATAACCAGGTGGCTCAGATGGCACTTCAAAATCCATCAAAACAGGCCGGAGGTCTTCCTCCTCAAGGTAAACAAGCTCACGAACAAGCCAATGTTGTTCAGTTGAGGAGCGGTACCACATATGCAAATCCCGACCTACAAAGCCTTTGTAATGATGTGCCCACCGCTGATGATGAGGTACCTTTCATGCATCCCAAGGTATTGGGTAATTTGGAGCTTAGTGACGACGAGAAACAACCTGACGAAGTTTAAACACGAGCTGATGATGATAGCAAAAATAATGACAAAGTTGAACCTGATGAGGTTCCTCGATCGAGTCAGCCCAGGCTCGATCGAGGAACCAGTGTGCTCGATCGAATTAAGTCAGGGCTCGATCGAGGCACCTCTTTAACAGACGACAGTGTTTCAAAACTTGATTCTAAGGTCAAGCAAGCCGAGCCTATTACTATTGCACTACCTTTTCCTCATCGGCAGCAAAAATCCAAGCTGGACAAGCAGTTCCGTAAGTTTATGGACGTCGTGAAGAATCTACAAGTAAGTGTTCCCTTCACTGAATTAATTACTCAAGTGCCGGCTTATGCAAAGTTCATGAAGGAGATTTTGACAAGGAAGAGATCCTTTGATGCGGTGGAAACTATTGCTTACACTCAGAAGTGCAGTGCCATGTTGCCAATCAATTCACCACCTAAATTAAAGGACCCAGGAAGTTTTTCTATCCCTTGTCATATTGCTCATCTTGCTATTAGTAAAGCTCTTTGTGATTTAGGAGCTAGCATCAGCATTATGCCTTATTCTATTTGTAAGAAACTAAATATGGGTCAGTTGACGGTTACTAATATGACACTACAGATGGCCGATAGATCTGTTAAACACCCACTGGGGGTGTTGGAGGATGTTCCCGTTCGTATTGGGAAATTTTTCATCCCCGTTGATTTCGTTGTCTTGGACATGGCTGAGGACAACCAAATCCCTATCATTTTGGGCAGACCGTTCCTACACACTACGGGGGCGGTTATAGATATTAGGCAAGGGAGATTGACTCTAGCTGTGGGGGATGATACGATTGTCTTTAACTTGGAAAAAGCATTAAAACATCCCATGATAGAAGAGACTTGTCATAGTATAGATGTTCTTGATTTTACTATTGATGAGTGTCTTCCTATGTGTTTGGACAGGGATCCTCTAGAGATTGCCCTAGTCACGGATTCAGCTGATCAGACGAGTTCATGGAGTCCAGAAGTTCATCGGATTGAGAGGCTTCTAACTGGAGAGGAATGCCCCCATCAGAAGGTATATAGTTTGGGTACCGCACCTAAGGTAAATGAGGTAAGGAAACCTGAACTAAAGCCCCTCCCCTCTCATCTTAAGTATGAATTTCTTGATGACTGTGAAATGAACCCAGTGATTGTCAATGCTAGCATAACTGAAGGTCAACTATCTGCTTTGTTGACTGTTTTGAGAACTCATAAAAAGGCTATTGGGTATAGCATTGACGATCTGAAAGGTATTAGTCCTGATTTTTGTATGCACCGTATTCATTTGGAGGAAGGCCAAAAGCCTAGTGCACAAGGTCAGAGACGACTAAATCCTCCAATGCAGGAGGTGGTAAGAAAAGAGGTACATAAATTACTTGATACTGGTATTATCTTTATATCTGATTCCAAATGGGTCAATCCTGTCCAAGTTGTACCTAAGAAGGGAGGTACTACAGTAGTAAAGAATGTTAAGAATGAATTGATTGCTACTGGATTTGTTACAGGGTGGAGGATGTGCATTGACTATAGGAAGTTGAACACGGCTACTAAGAAAGACCATTTCCCACTTCCTTACATTGACCAAATGTTAGAGAGATTAGCATGTCATAGTTATTTCTGTTACCTTGATTGCTACTCCGGTTTCTTTCAGATACCCATTCATCCTGACGATCAGGAAAAGACCACTTTCACATGTCCATATGGTAAATTTGCTTATAGGAGGATGCCCTTTGGTTTATGTAACGCTTCTGCTACTTTTCAGCGTTGTATGATGGCCATATTTTTTGATTACATAGATTCTATCATAGAAGTCTTTATGGATGATTTCAGTGTATATGGTACTGATTTTGATGTTTGCTTGAGAAACTTGACTAAGGTTTTGCAGCGCTGTGAGGAGAGCAACCTTGTTCTCAGCTGAGAGAAGTGCCACTTCATGGTTACTGAAGGAGTGGTACTAGGTCACTTGGTGTCAGGTAAGGGTATTCAAGTGGACAAAGCTAAGGTTGAGGTAATTGAGCAACTCCTGTACCCGGTTAATGTTAAAAGTGTGCGTAGTTTTCTTGGTCATGCAGGGTTCTATCGCCGCTTTATTAAGGATTTCTCTAAAATTGCACAACCTCTAACTCGTCTACTTCATAAAGATACACCTTTTGTGTTTACTGATGAGTGTGTTAAGTCCTTTGACAGGATTAAACAAGCTCTTATCTCAGCTCCCATAATCCGATCTCCGGATTGGAGCCTTCCTTTTGAGATTATGTGCGACGCCAGTGACTATGCAGTCGGAGCTGTTTTAGGGCAGCAAAAGGATAAGGTGTTACATGCCATCTACTATGCAAGTAAGACTCTTGATGATGTGCAGATCAACTATGCTACTACCGAGAAGGAGCTTCTTGCGGTTGTCTATTATTTAGACAAATTTAGAGCTTATCTTGTTGGTTCTAAAGTTATTGTTCACACTGACCATGCAGCTTTAAAATATCTTTTAACCAAACAAGAGGCTAAGCCATGACTTATTAGATGGATTTTATTATTACAAGATTTGATTTAGAAATTCGTGATAAGTCTAGTGCTGAGAATGTTGTTGCAGATCATTTGTCTAGGCTGAGATTTGTAGGAAGAGAGATTTTGCCCATTGATGACTCTTTTCCAGACGACCAACTTCTAGCTGTAGCTGCAAATACTCCATGGTTTGCAGATTATGCCAATTACTTGGTAGGAGGCATGCTTCCTCTTGATTTATCCTATCAGCAGAAGAAGAGATTTTTGCATGATGTGAAGCGGTATTTCTGGGTGTGGACAATGGGCCCACGGGGCGCTTGGGAGAACAAGCGTTTGTATTTGTGGAGTCGCCACCAATTTATTGTGGAAAATTGGAAACCGTTCGAATACCTCGTGTCATGTCAAGACACAAAGTAGTGACATAGACACCAAGAACTCGTTACCTTTAGCATTCTATGTCTAGAATGACTCTCGTGGATGCCAATGAACACGATTGTTCACAGAGATCTGGAGTAAAGGGTGAGGGTACGTATTAGGAAGCTCTTTTGATCGAACATCTAATCCCGCCCGCCTCGATAGCGGCCTCTACTAATGATTAGGGAAGATTGTCTATACTCGATATATTGTCGATTATATGCATGCAATGCAACATCCAACGTTTTAATCCTAACATGTGAGAAACAATACTAAGTCGGTTATCACGTAATTTAACATGCATTTGGGTCAAAGTTGAGATTTAGGATCGATTACATGTGAAAACATACAATACAATACAAGACAAGAAAAATAAATACAACAAAGAAAATTATAATGATTACACTGGATTAAACGATTTATGTCAAAAATACTTCTAAAACGGATAATTTGAGAAAGAAGTAAATAAACAAATTAACGAATAGGAATTAAGGGTGATAATACGAATAGTAGTTAATTAATACATAAGCTAAAACTAGGTCAAAGCAAGACGGGAGTTCAGAGACAGAAATTAACCAGGGAACAGGTGCAGCAGAGCTGCGCCCTCTGGAAGAGGCGCAGCAGTTACTGTGTCTGTTCCTTGGCTCAGTTCTGGCTGTGAAGCCGGAATTGCAAATCGTTAATGTTCGTTGGTGATTTTAAGGCTTGATTATACTATTTGACTCGGGTGAAAGTGATTAGCAGATTATTTACATGTGATTAATGGTCATGAAAGCGATAAACATGGATGAAACCGATTAATATGAATTAATTGCATGATTAAAAAGGGTTAATTAGTGAATTAATAACTAAACAAACTAATTAGGTTAAATATGATGAATTAATGATGGACTAATAATGAATATGATAATAAACAGGTAAGAATATATATCAAAGGTCGAACTCCAGAAACTCAATATGAATTAATCGAATTTCTACAGCCCGGTTTGACTTTAATGACGAAAACCCGCAAATATTGATTATTTGGGATTTGAGTCGGGATTTAATGATAAATTATATGTTAATGATGATGAATAATATGTTAAATTATCACGTGAATGAAACAAAAACAAACAATGACGAAAGAAAACAAAAGGACGAAACCAACAGAAGACGAAGGAAGAAGAAGAGAAGCAAGAACGGCGGCAACCTCAGGAAGAGGCGCAACAAGTGTTGCGTCCTTTTCAAGAGGCGCAGCAGTTGCGGCGTCCCTTCTTGACGTCTGTCTCCTATTAATCCGTAAAAAGGGTTTAAACAAAGGGTTCTAGAAATCGGTTTTAATTGTATTTTCGACATAAATCTTACAATATAATTACAACAACAAAGAACAAAAAATAAAAGAGAGATTTACACCCTCAGACTTACATGTTTGACGAAACGAGATGAACTAAGTTTACGATTAGTGATGCTCGACTTGAATGTAGACGAAAGTGCCCTCTAAGAGGAAAACGACTAAGATTGATTAAGTTGATTATTGTGGAGTTGGTCAAATTGGTCAGTCATGCAAAACGAGGCTGGTACTCAGAAAGATCCGAGCTTACGTGGTCGAAAGTTCAAGCACGTAGCCGCCAAAAAGTAAGAACTTGGTCTAGAATGCAAAAGGTGAAGAGAAGGGCGGACACTCGCGTGAGAAATATGAGAGACCGAAGGTCTCTATTTATACTAATCACGTGGAGGAAGTAGGGTTTTCGGAGAAACTTTGGAAGTGAATCTCGAAAAGATATGAAAAGATACGAAAAATACGTAGAAAGGGACTTGGGAAGAGGCGCAGCAGACACTGCGTCTCTTGGAAGAGGCGCGGCACTTGCTGCGTCCTTTCCCAAGTGGTTTTCCCCTGCGGAAGAAAGATTTCCGTGTTTAGTTTATGGAATAACGGAATAATTTGTGTTTTCCTTAATATTTTGTGTGAATATTACGGGAAAATAATTTGTGTTTTCCTTAATATTTTGTGTGAATATTACGGGAAATTGTTTGCCAAAGATTAAAAGATTTATAAAATATGGAATAGAAATATCCGGAACATTCCAGAACATTCTGACTCGGCATTTTAACGGTTATCAAAAAATTAAGACGGTTTAAGGCCCGGGCTCCAAATATACTCTAATTACTGCCAAAACGACCGTATCGGCATGTAAATGACAATTAAGAGGTAGACATAAATGTTTCAAATGATCGATTGATGATAAACGTCTTAATCGTCACAAATCGTTCCGCGTACCAAACATGCGGCCCAATCATCACCGGGTGGTTTGCGGGAGGTGCGAAAATGAGGTGTCTCTGAGCCCCACTTTGACTGAGGCTTGGACAAGGCGAAAGTCAAAGTATAGCCATCAGGTCAATCAAAGATTACAACCTGACGACTATGGCAACGCGAGGCGGCTCAAGGGGTCTGAGCCAAGGACCTGTCGCCGGGAACATTTTAGAGTCTGTCGACTATCTGGGAGGGTCGTTTAAAGTCCATTAGACTACGTAAGGAGGCTCGCCATCCATAAGAAGAGACCATACCTGAGATACCCCAGGTGAAACGGATCAAGACGCTTCGGCAAATCTCTTTGGTCTGAAGATAACTTGGTGTCTGAAGGCATTAGGGGTCACAGGGATTCTGAAGAAACTTCTTAACACTTCCGAAGGCTAACTCTGAAGGCTATCTCTCACTAAAGGAAAGGTTGAAGGACAACTCTCTCTAAAGGACTGAAAGGGGACTTAACTGAAAAGGGGTTATCTGAAGGTTACTGAAAGGATTATCCTGAAGTGTCTGAAGAAATAAAGGATTATCTGAAGGGAGGAAGGCTGAAGGAAGGATTATCCCAAAGGTTATCTAAAGGGTTGTCTGAAAGATTAAGGTAAGTTTCTGAAAGATCTGAAGGGTTTATCCTGAAAAAGGGTTACCTAAAAGATATGAAGGTTTATCCTGAAAAGGGTTACCTAAAGGGATGAAGGATCGCCTGGGGGTATCTGCATGTCTCTGTCTTCAAACAAACTCTCACTGGGGAATTAAACGATGATTTTGGGGAATCTGCATGTCTCTATCGTTAAGCAAACTCTCGTTGGGTGATTATTGTGGTTGAATCTCCATGTCTCGAGAAGAACAGTAACCTCTTGCTGGGGAATTGTTGAGGTGTGTCGAAACATCGTCAGATAAAATCCGCTCGTTGTTGCAAGCGATGTCTTGATAAAGTACTGCTTCTGATATTTACCTGCATGGTTAGTAGCCACGCAAGAATGCAATCTAATATATGCACGTAAGCAATTATCACATGGACCTCGAATGAGGGAGCACATAGGCTTGCAAAAGTCGTTTCTTTATAAAAGACGTTTAAAACCTGTTCAAAGAAGTTTGTCGTTTGTAATGCGTTATGCATATTCAATGGGCTTTAGACATAGGACTTGACATGACACAGACCTACTAGGACACGACGCAAAATATAGACTTAGGTTGGACTGACGCGACACTAACTTAGATTTGACGCGACACAGGGATGACTTTGACAGACTTTGCTTAAGTATGCGCAACCCCTAGCCAAATATGGGTGACAATGCATATCAGTTCCAAAGGTAGAAGAATTACAAGAATGATGAAGTCATATAAAGGCAAGGCATGAGCCATGGATCATCTGTCTACTAGGACTTCTTTCACCACCATTTGCTGTAAAAGAGACCCCTCTTGAGGCACGATGACTTGGAGAATCGATCTAAGACCTTCGTCATTATCCGGACCGAATACTAGCTAGACTTAGAGGAATAAAGGAAGGGTGGCATCTTGGAAGAGAAGCCCCCAGGGTGAGAAGATGACTCTGATATTTGGTAAAAAAAGATTGGGCGACAATAAGGAGCCCCCAGTATACAAGTGTTGGTTGTTGGAAGGTTGGGATGGAAAATTTGAGGTTTAAAGTTGGGATGGTTGTGTCCTTGAAGACTGCCTACGTATTCACGTGAAGTGAAATCAAACCAGATCGTAGTTCTAAGGTTTGGTTAATTTTGTTTGGGTATTGTGGTTGTATCCTTCTTGTGTAAGAAATGACTGCCTACGTATCCACCTGAAGAGGTGAAATCAAACCATGCTCGTAGTTCAAGTGTGTGCCTAAGCTATATTGTTAGGAGCTTAAAGTGCAGGGGTCAGAAGAGTATTTTCCTTTAGTGACTCGAAGAATCGATTTGAGATAACTCCCTCTGATCATAGACCAAAGAGGTATAACTTGTTTTGTAAAAAATTTCCTTGTCATATGAGCACACTTAGTGGACCCTAAGGATGATATGGGTATGTCCCGTTCTAGGTATCAAAGTATTGAAGACTCCGTGTCTGGGTCAAGGTGAAACTAGATTGGATATTTGGAATGTGGAGCTCGGTATAAGAGGCTTTGATGAACAAATCTCTGGAGCTTGATTTTGTGGAGTTAAGGCTTAATGGGATTAGATCTTGTAATATGGCTTGGAAATGGAGTCTCTTGGCTTGATGTAGCCTGAGCACATAAAGGTAGGTTAAAATGATGTGGGTTCAAATTTCCATGTCTTGGCCGTAAAGGATGGGTATATTTGACAAGCTTTAGAGGATTCTCAAAATTCCTAATTATCTCTCTGTAACGGTCTCGAGAAGGACTTAGGGTGTGTGATGTGTGAAAGGCTAAGTGGGTTGCTATCTAACCATCTTCATTGATGTTTTTGATTATTTATAAACTTCAGCAGTATTCCGTATTTGGTTTTCATACTTGTTCTTGATCTAGAATCAGATTCTTGGTCTGGAATATATCTCGGATTTTGCTCAGATTCTTGATTCGGTTTTTGAGGATGACTTTAACTTTGTATATTGATATGTTTGATTGAACCTCCTTCTTTTGACTCTTTTGTGTTGGATTATGGCATAATTGTGGCCTTGGATATTGACCTCAGTTTCTCTTGATTGAGCCTTTTGTCTTTGATCATGGCTCGTATCGTCTTGCCGTCTTGGATTTGCTTGCTATCATAGATTTAGGCCAGACTATCAGCTTTTTATGTGAAACGGGTTGATCTTTAGTAACACGGGTTGTTTATTGTGGGGAATGGGCTTGCCTTCCGTCATGGATTGTCAACAAGGAGATGGTCTGGATTCATCCTAGAATCTCTTGAGATAGGCTCGCCCTAGACTAGGGTTATATTGTGGGGTTTCTATTGCCAGATATGGAATAGGTAAAGAAAGAACACGGAGTCTCAGGTCCTCTACAACATAGAACGGAACATCATGTAAGTGCACTCACATCGACTGTCATGTGTTGTTTTTATTGTTCGTTTTTAAATATCTCAAATCAATTCTTGTTGTCTGAGGAAAAGGGTAAAGGAAGAGACAGGATAGAATATGTGGATTGAAAATTATACCTTTATTGTAATGAATAATGGATGTACTTAACATAGACTCGATAAGACACGTGACTCGTGGGACAGCCCCCTGGTTGTCACTAGGAATGAAAATGGAGAAAGATACTACAACAAATATGAGATAGAAAGCCTAAGACTCGGACTCGGACCCGGACTTTGACATGATCTTAGACCTAGACTCGTAATCATCGGCCCATGCTTGAGCATTTTCCCTTCCAGCAACTGGCTTCGACATCCGGCTTTGAGCATTCACCCATTTGAGCACCTCGTCCTCATCATTGGGAACACTGAAAGGATAATAGTCAAGAAAAGTTTCCTGATAAGTTGCATATCCATGAGGATCGCCTAAGATACCTTGTGGGTTAAAGGTTGAGAGGGACAACCTTCTGCTTTCGATCATATCCTGAATGACGTTTTTTAATTTGTAACATTTCTCTGTATCATGCCCTTTGCCTCTATGGTATTTGCAGTAGGCATTCTCATCCCAGAATTTGGATTTCTTCTCTGGGTTAGGCGTAGGTCCTATAGGCTTCAACATTCGTTATTCCATGAGTCTCTGAAAGGCATCGGCGTATCTAATACCAATGTTGGTAAATTTCCTAGGAGGTGTGCCCTTATTTTCGGAAGCCTTTGTAAATGACCTTGGAGGGTCGTTAGGCTTCTTTGACGAAGGGTCCATGAGGTTGCCTTTATTAATTTTGATTCCCGGATGAGAAGAACTAAGAATAGATTGTCCATTTGTTGCTTTCTCCTTAGGACTGTCAAGTTGAGGGTTTGCCTAGACACTTTTTATCTTAAGAGGTTGGGCATCAAGCTTCTTACCCATTTCGGCGAACTGGTTTTCAATGTTGGAAAGTCGAGAGTTTAAGCTATCAATAACTCCCTCTATTTTGGCAAATTTGTTGTCGAAGGCCATGGAAAGCATGAGCATTCCATTTTTGATATCTTCGTCTTCGAGGACATTGATTTCTTTGTCATCATGACGATCGAGGAGATGAGAACAATCCAGGAATGATTCTTCATCATGTTTAATGATATTGGAGCCAAGAGGGTCGGTCTTCTTGGATTTATTGGCGGAAGGTGGCACAGGAAGCTTGCGATCCTCGATCATATCCTGAATAATATGCTTTAGACAAAAACATTCCTCCGTATCGTGTCCCCTACCTCGATGGTACTGACAATATGAATCGCCCTTCCATCTAGGGAATATCTTTTCAGGGTCTGGGGTTGGACCAATTGGATGAAGTTTTCCTTGGGAAATCAGTCTTTGTAGAGCTACTTCATATGTGGTTCCGAGGTCATGGAATTCCCTATGAGCTCGTCATGGCGTTCTGGGTGGAGTTTGCAAGAGGTTAACTCCCTTGCCTTCATTGGCCTTCTTAGATGGGTGAGTCGTGTTGAAGCTATGCCCTGGCGTAAAGGTTTCATCATATCTATCTTGTTTTCCATATTGATGACACGAGCGCTCAAGTCTTCGATAGTGGCCTGAAACTTAATGATTGCAGCACTTAGTCCCTTGACGTCGACAGATAAACGTTCTTGAACACTTTCATTGGAAATTGCGAAATTCCTACCGAGAAGAAAATGATGCGCATTACAACTTGATTTGACATGGGATCACGCATACTAAGGAAACAAACAAAGGAAGGGACAAGATGATAAATCTAGATTTGACTTGTGAATTCGTGAAATGTCGTGAGTGACTTCTCGTGTTTGAATTCACTGTGCTTGACTATAATTTTAGACTCGAGTGTTGACTTTGACGGAGTGACCCTAATATGATTGACCTTATTGACGGAATTGATGACACATGTTGATTCTGGACTCGAGGTTTGCTTATAGGTGTTAAGAAGATTGTTGTATTTTAGACTCAAATATGACGCCCATTGAGACTCGTGTGTTGAGCCTCGAAACATGTGACTCGAGGTGTCGAAAATGCTTAGATCCTAACTGAATTGGGGTAGGGAGTCCAAAATGACGGCGTGACGCCTTAGGACTTGACTTGAATTTTGAAAAGACCCAAAATGTAAAGGAAGACGGTGTAGATACCCAGTATCTGCTGAGACTCCAACAAACACCCGATGATTATCGGACTACAACATGCTTTGGAATCGCGGCGTTTGATCGACAGTTTGTGTACAACTTTACGTCGGAAAACTTAAAACGATTTCGAAAATAAAACATTTCAAAACATTTCAAAAATACCTGGAGTGTTTAATGCACGACGACGGGGTCGGAATGACACTAACTAGAGTCAAAACCGACACCGGACCAAAAACCGACTCGAAAATTCAAATCCCGACTCTTACAACGAGTCAACCACCAAAAACAAAACTTTCCAAACATTCTACCTTAAGTTTTCCCGGATTCATGTTGGTCAAGTACCAAACATGTGACTACAAAACCTCGGATAGAACAAATCATGATTGCGTTTGTTGTGAAAGTGACAACACAACTCGAAGAACCGCGACGTGGCTCGCGCCTATTTGAGCAGCCCAAGTGGCCACGTCGCTCAAAACTCACACAACCACTATTTCTTCTATAAATACCCCTCAAATGCCACCCATTTGAGACTTACGCGAGTGTCCGCCCCCTCTTTTCTCCCTTAAAATTCTCGACTCGACTTCTTAAGTCACAATCCGACGCGTATTTACGACCTACCGATCGTAAACACGAGCCTTACACATTGTTTGGTACCGTCATCGTGTATTAAATCATTTGACTGACCATTTCGACCACTACACCATCACTAAACTTTTAAAACACTCTTTTTACTTACCAAAACGGTTTTAAACCGAGTTTTTTCCGATCAAACGAGTTGTTACACTTACGTCGGTCACTCGCCATAACCAAACATGTAAGTATGAGGGTGTAAAAATCCTCTTTTATTATGTTTTCATTTGTTTCATGACTCTAACATGCTAAAACATGCATAACGTGAACCAAAACATGGAATAAATGAGCCAAAACTGATTTTTGGTCTGAGGCAGAAGCCCCTTAGGTCGCCAACTAGCCCGCGCCTAAATGGGGTATTCAGACCAGAGATCAACCGTGTTTGTTCTCGTCATTTCCCTTAATCCATTTATCATATTTGTAATCGGTTTTCACCATTTCAAATATTTTCGAACCATTGTTATTTTATTTCACATGTTTTAACCATAAAGCATTTTTCACCCTTGGTTCCTCATACCATGACAGTTAAATCCGTGTTTCGGTGATAATATTTGGTTAATGACATTTAGAAGGTATTTTAAAGCCTTCTATTTCATTTCTTTACATTTTCAAACAAACATATTAGTCACCAACACAAAGTCATCCTTGGTTCTACATACCATGCCAGATTTTAACCCGGGTACGATGACGAGTATCGACTAATAACATTCAAATGGACTTAAAACAATTAGTCCATAACCATTTTCAAAACTATTCATGTCAAGTTTGTCAAATCGAACCCGACACCGAATATTACCAAAATAATGATGATTATTCGAGTCGAGTTCTTCAAATCAACAAATGCGGTCTAAACGACCCTTTCAAATAAAACCGGGTTCAAATACCCATTTTTAACACGTTTTATAACATTTTCTAAAAGGTCAGAACACGACACATAAACCGTGGGCTAAACCGCACCTAAATAGGCTCCCCATTTCTCATTTTCAAAACCAGAGGGAGGCCCCTTGTATCGCCTGCTGGCTCGCGCCTCATATGGCCGTCAGGTATAGGGCTTGTTCCCTTCCAGCATTAGTCTAGGACGATCCCGACTCCGGTTAGCCCGCATATAGGGCGGGTCAGATGACTATTTGATTACCCAAAAATCATATTTGCAAAATGTCTTACTAAGACAAATGGATCATGTTATGCACCCTAAACCTAATACGGTAATGGATGTTTAATTTCCGTCTTGCATGCAAATCAATCATTAATCCAACTTAACATCTTATACTTGATACTTGGATTAAATCAACCGACTTAGAAAGCTCTCACATGTTAGGTTTAAATCATTGGATGTGCATTCATGCATTTAAACCGTTTTATCAAATTTTGCATACAACCAACCAAGATCGATCAGTAGAGGCCGCTAAACGCGGGCGGGATTGGGTGTCTGATTAAAAGGCTTCCCAATACGTACCTTCACCTCTTACTCAGAAACTTTGGATAGTGGACGACCTTATCCAGGGCGTACGAGAGTCATTCTAGAGATAGGATGCTAAAGAGGGACGATTTCCTTATCTTTAGTACCTATGTCAAACGCTGCTTTGTGCTTCGATTTGACCGAGGTATAAAGTGGATTTCGAACGGGTTCCAGGCATCCCACAAATACTTGGTGGTGACTCCGAACATCTCTAATCGTTTCGAGATCCTAACCGAGACGAAACCGACCGATCAAAAAATGATCCGGTCAAAAGCATTTTACGCCGTCAGGCGTGGCTGTCAAAAAGACCGTTGTATGTCCACAGATCGAAGTGGGCTTGCAGGTGGGCCATGTCCACAGATTGGCGACTCCGCTGGGGAGAACTAGGACACTTACGTCTTTGTGATCCCTAGATGGTGAGACTCGAACGAGGTCTTGGTTGGAATGCAATAATTGATATTACGGTCACGGTCGGGTTCCTTGTCCGGGCCCACAACCTAACCCTTTTCGACCAATTGGCTCGTCTCGTCGGCGTGAGTTTTCTCATCCCCGCGTTTCGAATCCCGATTGAGTCAAGCATACCGTTTTCGTTACACATTTTTGTTTCGTCAAAGAGCTTCATCACTTTCGAGCACGAGTCTAGGGCACCCTCCTTACACATTTTGTTTGGATTGGTATCCCTCTCGCAAATGGGGGTTTGATTGCTTGGTGTGTAACCCACCCTTTTAAGCCAAAACCCGTGTCAGCATAATGCGTAATATAATGAATTGTGAGTGCTTATGTGCTACTTGATCATAAGTCCTTCCGTGTCATTTTTTAAACATCCAAAATCACCTTTTCGCGCCGTTATAATGGCCATTTCAAACCTCGGTCTTTCGCCAACCGTTGGGCGCCTTTCTAGGCCGTCGTAATGACGATTTTCAAACCCGGTTTTGTATAACCATTTCAACACGCCTTTCTAGGCCGTCGTAATGACGATTTTCTAGTCCGTCGTAATGACGATTTTTAAACCCGGTTTTGTATAACCATTTCAAATCACCTTTTTACGCCGTTATAATCGCCGCGTCTAGACACGGATTTTAACCCGTTTCGCGTCGACAATGGCTCTTTCAAAACCCGAGAAAAGCACACACCCTCTCGAGACACTTTCGAGATCCCGAGGACCATACACCGTCCCCGAGACCTCTTCAAACATTTCAAACTCGATTTTCAAAACGTACAATTTTGAATTTCAAAAACCATCTTGGGAAACGATGCACTGTTTTCCGAGCCGACTCAAACTTAAACCGTCTTTTGCAAATAAACTTAAGACAACCCTTTTCAACTGATCGACATGCGGAGATTTCTATCTTCGGAAGCCACCCATTAAAGCGACAAATGAATCTTTTGAAAATTTCTATTTTCGAAAACTTCAGTCCACCATTCCAATTCCGCCTCGTGTCTATCGAGTCAAAGCAAACGTACTTATAGGTCTTTACTTATGAGTCGTCTTACCACGAGACCCGTCCAATGGCATCGCGCCGTCATGTTGGACTCGTGTCAAAGGTTCGGTCAAACACCATCACGTCATAAATCGAGTCAGCACCGGGGGACCACACACGGTCGCCCCGTCTTGTTGAGTCTGTCTTTGTCTCGTCCTTTACGTTGTCTGCGTTCAGTCTTGGAACCGTGTCGGATTGAGTTGTAATGTGAGCCATTTTTCTGCCTCAGAGTCATGGCCCCGTCTTCAGCTTCGTCCAACAACTAAAATGATAACAACAGAGACGTCACAACTGATCAGCTAGCCAGCCTGCTTACCGCTCTTAAGGTCACCCTAGATCGCGTCGAGACCCGTTTCGATGCCCTGGAGAACAAGGAAATTAGGGAACATAATACCCCACCTCTGACTGAAACTAAGAAGAGACTGAAAATCTTGGAAGAACAGCTCCTAGCCCGGGGTAACAATATCCATCTTGAGAACAACCGAAGGTTCGAACCTGTTGGGGACCAGTTACCAGACAACTTCACCCTGACCGACGTGCCTAAGTTCAAGGGAGTGGAGGACCCACTCAACCATATCCGTGCTTTCAAGGACTACATGGCCATTAAGGGGGTCAAACAGGAACTTTTTACCCGGATATTCCCATCCTCTATGGAGCCGATTCCTCGCCAATGGTACTACTCCCTTGATTCGAAAAACCGTACTACTTGGGATTAGATCGCAGTTGAGTTTGCCAAACAGTATGCCGACAATGTCGAGATCCAGGCCAACACCCATACTCTCGAAGTGCTAACCCAAAACGACAAGGAAGGGTTCACTGAGTTCCTAACCCGTTGGAGGAGGGTAAGTACTCAATTGGTCGATGGCGAGTGAATCAACTCTTGTGGAAAAGTTTGTCAACAATCTCCGCCCGATTTATGCCAACCTCTCATGGTATCGAATATCAAGACTTTTCAAGATCTGCAGATTCTGGGGACGCGTATTGAGGACGACCTCCGAAAGGGTGTCTTAGCCAAGACTACTGGCAGAGGTTACCAGGGATCCACCTCAATCGGATCTCGCCCTTACGGTCAGACGAACAAGATTGATGAGGTCAACCTCGTCGAACCATCTGCTAAGAAAACTGAGCGCCCCCAGAGAATGTTCACCAACATAGGGTCGACTTATGCAAGTGCCCTGAAAAGGCTCATGGACCAGGGGAAGTTACAACCGATCGGACCCACCCCGGATTCGATCGATGCCAAGAAGTTCCGGTTTTGGAACCCCAACGCCTACTGTTTGTATCATCGAGGGAAAGGGCATGATACCGAAAATTGCTTCAAGCTCAAGCACCTTATTCAAGACATGATTGAGAAGGGAGATTTGCCTTTACCCCCACCAACTAAGCCGAATAACAAGACGAATCCTCTTGGAATTCATGCCATCTCTGACGATGAGCCGACCCTAGACTGCTCTCACCTCAACTTGCCAGTCGACGACGAGGTGAATGCTTTGGAAAAAGATCCTTCAGACGGAGTGTTTGTGTTTAGTGCTGCCACTATGCTCACTATGTTTCAGCAAGTTGAGGAGGCCATAGCCAGCCTCTCTGAGAGAATCACCCGACTCGACGACGCCTACCGTCGACTCATCTTCAATCCCCCAACACCGCGCCCAAGGGAGAATTCCCCAAGCCTTCAAAACTACCCACCCCGGGATGGATTGCTCCCGCGGCCATTCTGGCATAGACCCCACGAAAATCACCCTCAAAATAACTACCCTCAAAATAATTACCCCCATAAAAATCGCCCTCACAAAATTATTCTCCACGAGAACTACCCACCGAGGAATACCCCTCCAAGGTATCCTCGAGACTCCGAAATTAACGGCATATGGAGAGATTATGTTGAGGATGTCTATGTCATCCCAGGGAAGGAGAAACGGGCGAAAGAAATCGGACATCTCACCTGGTCCGGACGTCCCTATCAGAATCCGAACAATCCAATGGTCGTTCCAACAACGAATGACCAAATCGTCCCAGAGGTTGACACTCAGCCAAAGGCCCCCGAAAACTCAATCCTGAAACAGCTCTAGAAAGCAAAAGCCGAAATCTCAATTTGGCAACTAATCGCAACGTCTTTTGAGCATCGACAGGCCTTGCTGCAGTCCTTGGGAAAATTAACCGTGCCCTCCACCTCTTCCCCTGAAAAAATAGTGGCGCACATGACCAGGGACGCCCCTGATCTGAACAACCCGGTCGTCTTCTCCGACGAGGACATCCCTCCGTTCGGAGCCAATCATAACATGGCCTGTATATCACCATACAATGCCTCCAGAAAAATATACCCATGGTCCTCGTGGATGACGGTTCCGCCGTGAATGTCATTCCTCTCAAAACTGCCCATAGGCTGGGTATCAAGGAATCTGATTTAATCTCAACGAATCAAGGAGTACGCGCCTACGACGGCACTCGTCGCAAGGTCGTTGGGCTTGTCACTTTGACCATCGCAACCGGAGCACTGGAAAGACAAACCAGTTTTCAAGTGGTCTACATCGACGCGTCCTTCAACATGCTCCTGGGACGTCCCTGGATTCACGCCGTCAAGGCGGTCACCTCAACTCTCCACCAGAAGATCAGGGTCCCCTTCAACGGGAAAACGATCACGATTCCCGCTTCCCCAATCAAAGCAGTTATGAGAAAGGGGATGGCCTCCCAAGCCATTGAGGAGGACGACAATGAAATGTGGGGTTTCCAAGCCGTGAATGCCATAACTGATGAATTGACGCCCTCTGATTGTGACCCGTTCACCAACCTCACGGTCAACCGTATTATGATGCGTCAGGGCTACTTCCCGGGTTTGTCGCTTAATCCACTAAAGGACCCATTGCCTCCCTTGAAAAAGGCTAAGGTCCCCAACATTCCCTTTGGGCTGGGATACGAACCCACCGACGAAGATATCCAGGAGATGAACCTCCTAGTCCGAAAACGCAAGAAGCACGGAGTCATCCTCCGTCCCTACCATCTCACTCTCAACAGATACATTGTCCCCGAGGGAGAGTCCGAGCCCTACCATGGCTTTCCGGAGCCAATCTATGACTCTGTGGTGAAGGCTAGGTACCCGGGAGTGGAAGTCTTCCAGGACTGCTACTTTATCCCCGATAACATCGAAGCTGCATCAACTGAGTCCAAGCCGTCACCATGCCTTGACGGACAAGGTGTCACACTCCTCTTTGGGGAAGATAACGTCAAACACCTCGACTATGAGGACATCATCAACATCGCCCTGAAGGACAATCAATTTGATCCAACCGCCTTGATCTCCGATACTGACCCGGAGAAAGCTACCCAAGGCTGGAGGAAGACTGTCAAGTGGACCGATCGCCAAGGCCGCATTCTCAAGATAACAACTGGAGAAGGCCCTATGTTCAAGGAGGGAAGTGAAGAATTATCTGAGTCTGAGTCTGAGTCTGAGTCGGAGTCAGAGTCTGTCGTAGCTCCTAACGCTCCTGATGTCCCAGTCAAGGTCCCTTTCCCAGTGTTTTATCATAAAGTCGTGGCTGATTTAGAGGCTGAGTCTACTAGGCTCACCCCCATTCCCATGAATGGTGACAACCTGGAGCCTGTTCCAAAGGCCACTTCCTCTGTTGTGTCGCCTCTGACTGACCACGAGATGTCTGTCCTTTCCGAGCTTTTCGCTCGTGTCAACTTAATGAACGCTAAGTTTGCTTATGACTCGCCTCATTTTAACTGCAATGCAATTCTGAATGACTATGAGGAATTTGACTTGAGTGACTACCCACCTCACCTAGCCGAAGAACTTGACAAACGGGAAACCAGAACCCCCATCATTGAGGAAACTGAACCTATTAACGTAGGAACCGACAATACACCTCAAGAACTTAGAATAGGGACAACCCTGGACCCCTCGGAAAGACAGCAGTTCATTGACCTCCTCCACGAATACAAGGACGTGTTCGCCTGATCTTACAGAGATATGCCTGAGATTGATAGAGAGATCGCAGAGCACCGGATACCCATTAAACCCGGGGCTAAATGGGCCCTAAAAAACAAAGAAGAAGTAGACAAACAGTTCAAGGCTGGGTTCATCAAAGTGTCTGAATACTCTGACTGGGTGGCCAACATTGTGCCGGTACCAAAGAAAGACGGAAGAATTCGGGTTTGCGTCGACTTCAGGGATCTGAATAAAGCGAGTCCAAAAGACGAATTCCCTTTGCCACATGTTGACATTCTGGTAGACAACACTGCCGAACATGCTCTCCTATCATTCATGGACGGGTATGCTGGGTACAACCAGATTAAAATGGCTGAGGAAGACATGCACAAGACTGCGTTCATTACACAGTGGGGTACATATTGCTACACGGTTATGCCTTTCGGTCTCATCAACGCCGGGGCAACCTATCAAAGAACCGCTACTACTCTCCTACATGATCTGATGCACAAGGAGGTAGAGGTATATGTCGATGACATGATTGTCAAATCAAAAGAACGGGACGGCCACATCAGTGCCCTCCGAAAATTCTTCGCTCGTCTGCGGAAATACAACATGAGACTAAATCCTCAAAAGTGTGCATTCGGGGTCACCTCCGGAAAACTCTTGGGACATGTCGTCAGCAAAAGAGGCACTGAGATTGATCCAACCAAAATCAAAGCCCTTCAACAAATGCCTCGGCCTAGGAACGAGAAGGGGATTCGGGGATTTCTCGGTCAGGTTCAATATATCAGTCGGTTCATTGCCAAGCTCACTATGATTTTTGAACCAATATTCAAGAAGCTTCGCGCCTCCGATCACACCAATTGGGACGACGCCTGTCAGAAAGCCTTCGACAGGATAAAGGAAATCCTATCCAAACCTTCTGTCCTCATGCCACCTCAACCGGGGATTCCTCTATCCATATACCTGACTGTTACCAACACAGCCATGGGAGCAATGCTAGCACAAACAGTTGGCAACGAAGACCGAGCCATCTACTACATCAGTAAAAAGTTCACTGAGTACGAGACGAGGTATACCCAACTGGAAAAGACATGCCTTGCCCTAGTATGGTCAACAAAGAGGTTGCGGCATTACATGCTCAGCTACACGGTCCACATCTACTCCAAGATGGACCCGGTTTAATACACCTTCGAAAAACCCGTACTAAACGGAAGGTTGTCTAGATGGACACTGATGTTTTCCGAGTTTGATCTCAAGTTCGTAACCCTCAAGGTTATCAAGAGAAGAGCAGTCGCTGATTTCCTAGCAGAGAATCCCGTCAACGAGGATCCTACGACCGACACATGGTCACTTCCTGACGAAGACATCCTTTGTGCCGACTCCGATGCATGGGACTTATACTTTGAGGGTGCGTCTAATCTGAGAGGCTTTGGGTAGGAATCCTTCTAATATCACCAGAGGGAGAACATGTTCCAATCTCGGTCAAGCTATACTTCGCCGTCACCAACAATGCCGCTGAATATGAAGCATGCCTCATCGGCCTACAAGCAGCCATCGCACTTGGCATCAAGAGACTGAGGGTCCACGGCGATTCCTCACTCATCATCAATCAGGTATCCGGATCATGGAAAATCCGATCTGACAGCTTAGCTCCCTACCGAGCAAAGATCAATTAAGAGGCCAAGTTCTTCGACCAAGTCGACTACTTCCACCTGCCACGAGAGGAAAATCAATTTGCTGATACCCTGGCAAAACTTGCCGCGCTCGTCAACATACCTGACGACATGACATCAATGCGCCTATGTGTCGAGAGAAGGAGCGAGCCAGCTCACATTTGTGCTGTTATCAACGACGAGGAAAGCCATGATGAACCTTGGTACCAAGTCATCCTCAATTACAAAACCGAAAACGAATTCCCTCCCAACTCTGATCAAAGAGGACAAAGAGACATCCGTTTACTTGCATCACAATTCGTGATAAACCAAAACCAACTCTACAAAAGAACATCCCAAGGAATTATCCTCCTTTGCATTTACCATCACAAAGCCAAAAAGTCATGGTAGAGGTTCACGACGGAGAATGTGGCCCTCACATGAGTGCAATGATGCTCACACGGAAAATCATGTGGCTAGGTTACTACTGGACCACCATGGAAGCCAATTGCCGTAACTACGTCAAACATTGCCACAATTGCCAAATCTTCGCCAACATACAGCACATACCACCATCCCTTTTATACACCATGACATCACCCTGGCCATTCTTGACCTGGGGCATCGACATCATCGGGAAAGTCAACCCGATAGGCACCAAGGGGCATTGCTTCGTCCTCGTCGCCATCGACTACTTTACCAAATGGGTAGAAGCACAGTCATATGCAGTCTTGACCGCCAAACAAGTGGCCAAGTTCATTCAAAATAACATCATCTGCCGATATGGGGTACCGCATGAAATCATCAGCGATCAAGGCTCTCATTTCCGGGCGGAAACTCAAGCTTTGCTGGACAAATACAAGATCAAGCAACGTCGATCGTCCCCAAACTAACGGAGCGGTGGAGGCAGCGAACAAAACTCTTGTCACCATTATCAAGAAAATGCAGGACAACTACCGCGATTGGCCGAGCAATCTCCCATTCGCACTCTGGGGATACCGAACCTCCATCCGAACACCGACAGGCGCCACACACTTCTACCTAGCATACGGTATGCAGGCGATTCTACCGGTAGAGTTAGAGGTCCCATCTCTACGCATCCTACTGGAGAGTCAAGTCCCTGAGGCGGAATGGACCCGTCGAAGGTACGAACAACTCACTCTTCTAGACGAACGGCGACTCAACGCCTTGCACAACGTCCAGTTATACCAACGACGTATACAACGGGCATTCAACAAGAAGGTTAAACCCAGAAACATCCAGGAGGGCAACTTGGTCCTCAAGTCAGTTCGAGCACCATTACCCGTCGATCCGAGAGGAAAATTCAAACCCAACTGGGTCGGGCCATACATGGTCAAGAAAATACTTTCGGGGGGCGCAGTGAGACTGAGTGACCTAGATGGGGAGGACTTTACAAACCCGACCAACCTAGACCAGCTCAAGAATTACTACCCTTGACCATAACAACAAACGACCTAGCCTAGTTTTACAACTAGCAACGACCTCAACCCTTTTCAAGTCAAGTTCCTCAACGCGTTCTGATTTGAAATTGCATGTTTTATCGAGTCTAAGCTACGGCACCTTGCCCGTTTCAAATGTCCTTTGATCCGTCAAAGGCAACGTCCATTTGCACTAAAACGAAACAACCCCTGAACTACGAGCATGGTTTGATTTCACCTCTTCAGGTGAATACGTAGGCAGTCCCTCTTATGCCTGAGGGATACAACCACAAAACCCAATTTAAATTCACAAAACATTTCGAACTACGATCATGGTTTGATTTCACCTCTCCCGGTGAATACGTAGGCAGTCCTTTCTTACACAAGAAAGATACAACCATTCCCACAATAAAAAACAACCATCCCCATACAAAAATCCCCACATACAAAATATCCCCATCAAAAAAAAGGAAGGGAAACCATTCCCCTTTCCCACAAAAATACAAAACTGAGCCTTTCTCTCTTTCCACAAAATACCACATTCCCAAATGCAAATGTTTGAGGCGATTCAAATTGAATTACCTTCACCAAATGGATGGAAGAAACAAGCATTCACAATTTTCGACACGAGCAATCCTCTTATTTAATTAATAATGGGAGGGATTACAATTTCAACAAATAAAGCCCGACGAGTCTACAACTTGTCAAAGCTAAGGTGTCACTCACATAATAAAACTAGCACAACACACACAATAACTAGCTAGTACAACATAATAAAAACTCAAAAAATAATACAACATAATAATAAAGTGGGAAATGGAGGTCTTCACTCTTCCATTCTACCCTTGCCTTTTCCCTCGGGATACATCTTCCCCTTGCTCTTCTTGTTGGCCCGCCTAGCATGGATTTCCTCCCCGGAACGGATCCTCAACGGATCTAAGACGGCGACGGCCTCCGGTCTAGCACAGGACCCCATATTCGACCCAAGACGAGCCAAGGCACGGCCCACCATATTCTTGGGGCCGGAACTCCTCCTCTTCGGTGGTCTCATAACATCGGGAGTAGCTCCATCAACATACTCCTCAAAGAAGGCACGGTTGGCCTTGCCAACCTCACGATACTTCAAATCGACAACCTCGTCCTTACGAAATTTGGATCTCTCCTCCAAGGACGGAGCTCGTGACCACTTGACATAAGCGGGAGTCACCCATATCGTGGCAGCGGGGTTTGGCACCTCCCAAAGCGGCCGAGTGGCCCACCATCTTTCGAAAAACTCCACAAGCTCGGAGTTCCGGAAAATATTCTCTTGGACAAGAGTATCTTGAGCGGCACCTTTTGTTGACGCCCCATTTGCCTCATGAGCCTTTCGGGATAAATGAAGGAAACAACCTTCAAACCTAACACCATCAAAGAACGAGGACTAGCACCCGATGTGGGCAACCCCGTGAAGGACCTCAAGTGCCACCACGGCACCACCCAACGGATATGAGGACCGCCCTCCTCCGCCAATCTTGCGGCCCAATAGGCCTCGGTGGAAGCAAAACTATCCGGGTACAACTTCTACATACCTTAGCCTCTCCAATAGCCGCACTTGAAGGATCCTCGGGGATCCCAAAGAGGGAGCTTCTTCGCAAGAACCTTCCTTGTCCAAGGCTTGGATAATCTCTCTAAGCACCAACAATGATGGATCTCTACCATGCTCCATTTGCTCAATCACGTGGATAAGGGTCATGCTACCATGGCATCTCGGCCCCTCTTTCTTCAAGACATCAACAAAGAGGTACACATGGACAAGGCAAAATGCAAGAGCCCTTCTCCTAGCCACCTCCGAGACATTAACATCTAATCGGTTTGAAAAGATGTTGATAAGAGCCAACATATCCACACCATGTGGAGCAAGAAGAAAGTTGATTTGGCTTGTTGACAAGCCCAACATGGAACGGAATTTCTCCTTGTAGCACAACCGAGTCGGAGGAAGCACCGGAACACAACCCGGCCACCCACCAATGGCTCTAACTTCTTCGGCAAGAGGACAAATTTCGCCTTTCGGGAACACGAAAACATGATGTTTCGAATCCCAAAACCGCGAACATGCTTCGAGAAATGAAGGTTGCACCTTGACTTGATGAAGCACCAACAATTGACCAACTCCCATGCAAGCGAGTTGATACTTTTCGGGAGGCGACAAATCCCGGCACCATTGTCGCAATGCGTTCTCGAAAGCATCCATGAAATATTTTTGTGGAAGAAGAAGAAGTTTTTTAGAGATGATTTTGTGTTTCCGATGATGAAACAATGAAGCGCAAACGTCCCTATTTATACAAAAATGATCAGCGCATTTTTCAGAAAAAGGGGAGAGCTGGCTTCCATCGCCAGGCTGCTCGCGCCTCTTTAGGCCTTCCCTAGGATTTCCGCTGTTGACTTGTCTCTTTCAACTTGTGATTTCTCCTGACACCTCAAACCTCCCGCCAGGAAGCTCGCGCCTCATCGGGATGATTCAGGACATTTTGTGTTTCCTCACACTCACATTTCCTTGTTTTCGCGTTTTACGAAATCCGACACGGTTTCCATGACGCAGCTTTAAACATACGGATTTTTCTTTCTTTTTTTAAGGGGGGAAGGGCTAGTCGCCCCGATCCGCAATGGGTCGTTTTCACGTCAGTCGAAATTCCGAAAATTTTTCGCTTTTTCGCAATTTTCAAAATAGAAGATTGATAACACGAAGTCAATTTTCCTCAAAAATTCAAGCACTCACAAATTCGAGTCTTGACCGCAAAAACCAAAAATCAAATATACTCGCAAAAATCCGTTTCTAAAAATTCTTTCCTGACGGTTTGAGTTTGAATTTTTCGAGTCAATTTCAATAATTTCGATGCAATTTAATTCACAACACGAGTTAATTGCTCAAATTTTCAAATCATTTCCTTTTGAATTCCGAACGTGACGATTTGTCACGGAATTTTCAAAATTCATTTCAAAATTTCAATTTTAACTTCAAGTCATCTTGGTTAATTTTGGTTTTCAATCAAATGCTTCTACGTGTTTGCATTTTCGCATATGTGCTATCCGTTGCCTGTTTTCTACACTAACAATGCAGGAACTGGTGCAAACATCAAAAGGAGAATCGACAGACGACAGCGCTCCTCCGAAACACAACACAAAAAGCCAAAAATCACAAAATGAACCACAATCCAAAAACACATATATGCAAACCGCCTTACGCAAAATACATAGACACACGTTTGATACAAACAACTGGCCGTACAAACACGGTTCAGTACAGACATTTATCATACAGACACTGGCCTAAAACAAACCGTCTATCATACAGACACTGGCCTAAAACAGCCGTCTATCATACAGACACTGGCCTAAAACAACCGTCTATCATACAGACACTGGCCTAAGACAACGAACTGGGGGCTATCTGCCACCTACCGAACTAAGCACTCCCTACCCTTCCGATCAGAAAAGAAAGGGAGCAACATAGGGAACAAAGGAGCAACAACGGAAGCAGACGTGATTACCATTATGGTAATACCCCGTTCCTGCTCCACAACAAAAATGAAGACAGTGTCTTGCAGACTTCGAATGATGAGGAGGCCAAGAACCATGATGCGATGCACCACCCCGGTACTGAACCCCACTCATCAGCCACCCTGTCTATGAGCCACAACGAAAAGGACAAGTCGGTTGCATCAGCCGCCTCCCCTCCTCTACGGAAGCATCCTCCACCACCGCCTCGAATACGGCAGCCTCCTCGGCCGCTACAACTCCTCAAGGATCGACTTCCTCCTTCAAAGCCTCAACGACGGACCCCATAGGTCCAAAACGATACCCTGCGATCAAAAAAAACAACAAACAAAAAACGTCAGCCGAAATTTCGGCATTACGACGGCATGAAATGGATAAATCCAAACAAAAAACCTGCAATACAAAACAAGGGCAATCCCGCCCAAAATCCAACCAAACAAAATTCACAGCAAAAACAAACACAAAAAACGACTCGCCCCTCTTTTCAAGCAAAAGACGAGTCAAAACCAAAAAACGGCACTTCAAGACCCCTACAGGGTCTGCCTATAAACCAAAATACAGTCCCGACGCAATGGGGTATTTTTCTACGGCTCAAAAAGGCAATTCATACGCTAATTTGAGCCCAAACCAGTCAAAGTTTCAAAACGACCGCAAAAAGACAAACGTGATTTTATCACGCCTCAAGGTGACCTAAATTACCAATAAGGTCCATTTCAAGGCAAACTGACTCAATTCAAGCCCAAACAGGCGCGTATTTTGTCAGACGTAAGACCGTCACAAAAGGCAAAAATCCAATTTTGCCCACAAATATCCAACGAAGGTCCATAAATGGCAAATACGGGTTTTACCAACTACAATGCAACCTAGTGGGGCCCACTACCCAAGCAAATAAACTTGGCATTGTGAAATGAGACGGTTTCTCGCCTCACTCACGTTTTTCGAGCATAGGGAGCGAGAACAGGGACTAAAATGCAAACTAAAAGCACCCCTATACTCCTAAACAGGTTTCTAACCTAATGCAAACATCAATTTCACTCGAAATGGGCTCAATCAAAAACGCCCAATTCGATTTTCTAGGGTAAAATTCGCCCTAATTCAATCAAGCTAAGGATCAACAATTTTAAATGGAATCAAGAGGAAATACATACCTTGAGATGACATTGTTGATGATGGCACGAGTGGAAGCTAGCAAAGGTCCTTCAAATGGCGATTTTTGCGGGTTTTGTGTCGAAAGGAAGAAGATGAAGAGAGGTTGATATGCGGACCAACCTCGCGTCTTTTACAGAAAATAGGGAAGCCCCTTTGGTTCGCCAGGTGGCTCACGCCTAAACCAGGCCTCCCCTTTGCTCTTTCAGCGGATTTTGGGCTTTAGCCCAATTTCCCATGATAAACTTCAAGTTTTCATTCGACGATATTAAAGGTCGTCATTTTCTCAAAAACAAAAACAAATAGTGAAAATTTAAATTTGTTGTTTTCAAAAATTTTCAAGCAAACGGCGATCAAAACCGCCAATTTCAAAAATAATGGTGAAATCAAAATTCACCATTTTCCGCCAATTTCAAAAATAATAGCGAAAATTCAAAAACCGCTATTTCCCAAATTTTAAGCGACGGCAATTAAAACCGTCATTTTCAAGATAATAGTTGGAAATTGAATTCCACTATTTTCACCACATACGTCAACGGCGGCATATAAACCGTCACTTCAATCAATAGTGAAGATTACAAATTCACTATTCTCATCAAATGTCAACGGCGGCACATAAACCGTCACTTTAATTAATAGTGAAGATTCCAAATTCGCTATTTCTTACAAATGTCAACGGCGGCATATAAACCGTCACTTCAAACGCAATAGCAAACTCAAATTTGCTATTTTCCTTCAAAATTAAAACAAACGGCGATCGAAACCGCCAATTCAAGTTCACAGAGGAACGACGAATGGTGAAGATGCCAAATTCACTATTCTTTCAAATACCAGCAGGGGGCTTTTTCGCGGAACCCGCTCATTCCAAAAACAGTGATAGTGAAAATCCATACTCATTATTTCCCCAGCGGCATCACGAGTTCGCTACTTTCAAAACAAGCCCATTTGACACGGCTATTCCCACGGTCCATTAACCGACCGTGTCATGGCTGGCGAGCCTTTGTCCGCAAACTCTCAAGGACAGATCCCGAAGATGCCTCGAGTACATTTCCTTACCAATGGCTGGCGAGCCTTTGTCCGCAACCTCTCAAGGACAGATCCCGAAGATGCCTCGGGTACATTTCCTTACCATTGGCTGGCGAGCCTTTGTCCGCAAACTCTCAAGGACAGATCCCGAAGATGCCTCGGGTACATTTCCTTCCTTTGGATGGCGAGCCTTTGTCCGCAAACCTTCAAGGACACATCCCGATGATGCCTCGGGTACATTTCCTTACCATTGGCTGGCGAGCCTTTGTCCGCAAGCACTCAAGGACAGATCTCGAAGATGCCTTGGGTACATTTCCTTGCCAATGGCTGGCGAGCCTTTATCCGCAAACATGCGAAGACATATCCGAAGATGCCTCAGGTATGACTCCTTCTTATGGCTGGCGAGCCTTTGTACGTATTCTAACGGACTTTAAACGACCCGCGCGGACAGTCGACAGACTCTAAACTGTTCCCGACAACAGGTCCTCGACTCGTACCCTCGAGTCGCCTTGGCGTCGCCCTTCCCGACGGCAGGTCCTTGGCCCGAATCCTTTCGAGCCACCTCGACGTCACTTGGGTCTCCAGGTTGTAATCTTCGATTGACCTGGGGGCTCTACTTTGACTTTTGCCCGGTCCAATCCTCGGTCAAAGTGGGGGCTATGTAGATACTCAATATCTGCTGAGACTCCAACAAACACTCGATGATTATCGGACTACAACATGCTTTGGAATCGCGGCGTTTGATCGACAGTTTGTGTACAACTTTACGTCGGAAAACTTAAAACGATTTCGAAAATAAAACATTTCAAAAATACCTGGAGTGTTTAATGCACGACGACGGGGTCGGAATGACACTAACTAGAGTCAAAACCGACAACGGACCAAAAACCGATTCGAAAATTCAAATCCCGACTCCAACAACGAGTCAAACCGAGTCAACCACCAAAAACAAAACTTTCCAAACCTTCTACCTTAAGTTTTCACGGATTCATGTTGGTCAAGTACCAAACATGTGACTACAAAACCTAGGATAGAACAAATCATGATTGCGTTTGTTGTGAAAGTGACAACACAACTCGAAGAACCGCGACGTGGCTCGCGCCTCTTTGAGTAGCCCAAGTGGCCACGTCGCTCAAAACTCACACAACCACTCATTCTCCTATAAATACCCCTCAAATGCCACCCATTTGAGACTTACGCGAGTGTCCGCCCCCTCTTTTCTCCCTTAAAATTCTCTACTCGACTTCTTAAATCACAATCCGACGCGTATTTACGACCTGCCGATCGTAAACATGAGCCTTACACATTGTTTGGTACCGTCATCGTGCATTAAATCACTTGACCGACCATTTCGACCACTACACCATCACTAAACTTTTAAAACACTCTTTTTACTTACCAAAACGGTTTTAAACCGAGTTTTTTCCGATCAAACGAGTTGTTACACTTACGTCGGTCACTCGCCATAACCAAACATGTAAGTATGAGGGTGTAAAAATCCTCTTTTATTATGTTTTCCTTTCTTTCATGACTCTAAAAAGCTAAAACATGCATAACATGAACCAAAACATGGAATAAACGAGCCAAAACTGATTTTTGGTCTGAGGCAGAAGCCCCTTAGGTCACCAACTAGCCCGCGCCTAAATGGGGTATTCAGACCAGAGATCAACTGTGTTTGTTCTCGTTATTTCCCTTAATTCATTTCTCATATTTGTAATCGGTTTTCATCATTTCAAATATTTTCGAACCATTGTTATTTTATTTCACATGTTTTAACCATAAAGCATTTTTCACCCTTGGTTCCTCATACCATGACGGTTAAATCCGTGTTTCGGTGATAATATTTGGTTAATGACATTTAGAAGGTATTTTAAAGCCTTCTATTTCATTTCTTTACATTTTCAAACAAACATATTAGTCACCAACACAAAGTCATCCTTGGTTCTACATACCATGCCGGATTTTAACCCGGGTACGATGACGAGTCTCGACTAATAACATTCAAATGGACTTAAAACAATTAGTCCATAACCATTTTCAGAACTATTCATGTCAAGTGTGTCAAATCGAACCCGACACCAAATATTACCAAAATAATGATGATTATTCGAGTCGAGTTCTTCAAATCAACAAATGCGGTCTAAACGACCCTTTCAAATCAAACCGGGTTCAAATAACCATTTTCAACACGTTTTATAACGTTTTCTAAAAGGTCAGAACACGGCACATAAATCGTGGGCTAAGCCGCGCCTAAACAGGCTCCCCATTTCTCATTTTCAAAACCAGAGGCAGGCCCCTTGTATCGCCTGCTGGCTCGCGCCTCATATGGCCGTCGTGCAGGGGCTGTTCCTTCCAAAGATTAGTCTAGGACGATCCCGACTCCGGTTAGCCCGGATATAGGACGGGTCAGATGACTATTTGATTACCCAAAAATCATATTTGCAAAATGTCTTACTAAGACAAATGGATCATGTTATGCACCCTAAACCTAATACGGTAATGGATGTTTAATTTCCGTCTTGCATGCAAATCAATCATTAATCCAACTCGACATCTTATACTTGATACTTGGATTAAATCAACCGACTTAGAAAGCTCTCACATGTTAGGTTTAAATCATTGGATGTGCATTCATCCATTTAAACCGTTTTATCAACTTTTGCATTCAACCAACCAAGATCGATCAGTAGAGGCCGCTAAACGCGGGCGGGATTGGGTGTCTGATTAAAGGGCTTCCCAATACATACCTTCACCTCTTACTCAGAAACTTTGGATAGTGGACGACCTTATCCAGGGCGTACGAGAGTCATTCTAGAGATAGGATGCTAAAGAGGGACGATTTCCTTATCTTTAGTACCTATGCCAAACGCTGCTTTGTGCTTCGATTTGACCGAGGTATAAAGTGGATTTCGAACGGGTTCCAGGCATCCCACAAATGCTTGGTGGCGACTCCGAACATCTCTAATCGTTTCGAGACCCTAACCGAGACGAAACCGGCCGATCTAAAAACGATCCGGTCGAAAGCATTTTTACGCCGCCGAGCGTGGCTTTCAAAAAGACGGTTGTATGTCCACAGATAGAAGGGGGCTTGTAGGTGGGCCATGTCCACAGACGGGTTTATGACTTGACAGAGTTCCGACTAAGACATAGTCGCTTTGAACTTTGACTCTAACTTAGCCCAATTGAATTTACATATTTACATTTACACGATTCGAAAATATTTTGATTAAAACGTTTTTGTTTGTTTTTTTTTTTGGATTTTTTTTTTGGATTTTTATTTTACACGGATTTTAAAATGGTTATTAGGCCCGAAGTTTGACTCGACATTTGGACAGAGTTTCGGCTTATTTTGTGCTATTTTGAAAATGTTTACATTTTGAAAAGGATTTTATTTTACAAAATTTCGTCATGGTTTTGTTTATAAAATGGTGATCACATATGATACAAGCATATATACCAGCATTATAACGGGATGCTGAGTGCATTTAAAAGGGTTTTGGTTTAAAGGGTGGGTTGCCATACCGAAAATCAAACCCGAAGTCTGTGGAGAGGCTCGTACCAAACAAGAGTAAGGTCGATTCCTAGTCCATTTCCTCAAGTAGTGAAAGTCCTTGATATAAACAAGAGTAAGTACCATGGTATGGATGACGTCAATCGCTATCCATCCTTAGGCTCAAATAAGAATTAGGATCGTTTAGACGGGACGATTGGTCGAATTGGTTGGGTTGGGCCTAGGAAGGCCGAATGAAACGATCTAGGAAGACTGAGTTATGAAAACCGACAATTTTTCTGTACAACCTATTCCCTAACCTTGTTTAAGTTTCACCCTTTTGGCTACACGTAAGTGTAATATCCCCAGCGGAGTCGCCAAGCTGTGGACAATGGGCCCACGGGGGCGCTTGGGAAGAACAAGTGTTTGCATTTGTGGAGTCGCCACCAATTTATTGTGAAAATTTGGAAACCGTTCGAATACCTCGTGTCATGTCAAGACACAAAGTAGTGACATAGACACCAAGAACTCGTTACCTTTAGCATTCTATGTCTAGAATGACTCTCGTGGATGCCAATGAACACGGATGTTCACAGAGATCTGGAGTAAGGGGTGAGGGTACGTATTAGGAAGCTCTTTTGCTCGAACACCTAATCCCGCCCGCCTCGATAGCGGCCTCTAATAATGATTAGGGAAGATTGTTTACATGTGACTAATGGTCATGAAAGCGATAAACATGGATGAAACCGATTAATATGAATTAATTGCATGATTAAAAGGGTTAATTAGTGAATTAAGAACTAAACAAACTAATTAGGTTAAATATGATGAATTAATGATGGACTAATAATGAATATGATAATAAACAGGTAAGAATATATATCAAAGGTCGAATTCCAGAAACTCAATATAAATGAATCGAATTTCTACAACCCGGTTTGACTTTAATGACGAAAACCCGCAAATATTGATTCTTTGAGATTTGAGTCGGGATTTAATGATAAATTATATGTTAATGATGATGAACAATATGTTAAATTATCACGTGAATGAAACAAAAACAAACAATGACGAAAGAAAACAAAAGGGCGAAACCAACAGAAGACGAAGGAAGAAGAAGAGAAGCAAGAACGGCGGCAACCTCAGGAAGAGGCGCAACAAGTGCTGCGTCCTTTTCAAGAGGTGCAGCAGTTGCGGCGTCCCTTCTCGACGTCTGTCTCCTGGGGACTCGACGTCTGTCTCCTGTTAATCCGTAAAAAGGATATAAACAAAGGGTTCTAGAAATCGGTTTTAATTGTATTTTCGACATAAATCTTACAATATGATTACAACAATAAAGAACAATAAATAAAAGAGAGATTTACACCCTCAGACTTACATGTTTGACGAAACAAGATGAACTAAGTTTACGATTAGTGATGCTCGACTCGAATGTTGACGAAAGTGCCCTCTAAGAGGAAAACGACTAAGATTGATTAAGTTGAATATTGTGGAGTTGGTCAAATTGGTCAGTCATGCAAAACGAGGCTGGTACTCAGAAATATCCGAGCTTACGTGGTCGAAAGTTCAAGCACGTAGACGCCAAAAAGTAAGAACTTGGTCTAGAATACAAAGGGAGAAGAGAAGGGCGGACACTCGCGTGATAAATATGAGAGACCGATGGTCTCTATTTATACTAGTCACGTGGAGGAAGTAGGGTTTTCGAAGAAACTTTGGAAGTGAATCTCGAAAAGATATGAAAAGATACGAAAAATACGCAGAAAGGGACTTGGGAAGAGGTGCAGCAGACACTGTGTCTCTTGGAAGAGGCGTAGCACTTGCTGCGTCCTTTCCCAAGTGGTTTCCCCCTGCGGAAGAAAGATTTCCGTGTTTAGTTTATGGAATAACGGAATAATTTGTGTTTTCCTTAATATTTTGTGTGAATATTACGGGAAATTGTTTGCTAAAGATTAAAAGATTTATAAAATATGGAATAGAAATATCCGGAACATTCCAGAACATTCTGACTCGGCATTTTAACGGTTATTAGAAAATGAAGACGGTTTTCGGCCCGGACTTCAAATGTACTCTAATTACTGCCAAAACGACCGTATCGGCACGTAAATGACAATTAAGAGGTAGACATAAATGTTTCAGCAATCACTTGACGATAAACTTACAAACTGTCACAAATCGTTCCGCGTACCAAACATGCGGCCCAATCATCACCGGGTGGTTTGCGGGAGGTGCAGAAATGAGGTGTCTACACTGGGACGATCCATATCTATTCCGGGAGTGCGCAGACGGTATCTATAGATGATGTATTCTAGAGGGTGAGGTACGTGTCATCCTTTATCATTGTCACTCTTCTTCTTATGGTGGTTATCATGGTCCTTCTAGGACATTTGCTAAGGTAATGCAATCGGGTTTTTATTGGCCTACTATCTTAAAGGATGATACAACTTTTGTCCGTTCTTGTGATGCATGTCAAAGAACGGGTAATATCTTGCAAAGGCATGAGATGCCTCAAACTGGAATCTTAGAATTAGAGATTTTCGATGTTTGGGGCATTGATTACCAAGGGTCGTTCCCTACTTCTCATGGGAATCATTATATGTTTCTAAATGGGTGGAGGCAATTGCCACCCCCACTTGTGATGCTAAATCTGTTGTTAAGATGTTTCAGAAAATTATCTTTCCACGGTTTGGAATGCCTCGCGCGGTGATTAGTGATGGAGGAAAGCATTTCAATGAACGTCATCTTAATTCTCTCTTGAAGAAATATGGCGTTACACACCACAGAGGATTGGCTTATCATCCTCAAACCAGTGGACAAGTAGAGGTTTCTAACAGAGAGCTGAAACAGATCTTAGAAAAGGTAGTAAGCAAGAACAGAAAGGATTGGAGTCGGAAGCTAGATGACACCTTGTGGGCTTACCGTACTGCATTCAAGACGCCGATTGGAGCATCACCTTACCGTCTAGTCTATGGCAAATCTTGCCATTTACCTGTGGAGCTTGAGTACAAGGCTATGTGGGTCATAAAGGAGCTGAATATGGATCCCTCAGGCGGGTGAGAAACGATCGATGCGATTGAATGAGCTCGATGAATTTCGACTGCATGCCTATGATAGTGCTCGAGTGTACAAGGAGCGAACGAAGAAGTGGCATGACAAGCATATTTTGCAAAGGGAATTTCATGTTGGTGAGAAGTAGATGGTCTGGACCGTTCACTGTTGCTGATGTGAACAAATTACGGTCGTGCGGGACCGCAAAAACCATGTTGGGGTAATAGAGGCCCTTGACCTCTTTACCATTGATTCTTATTACATATGAAGAATTACGGTCGTGCGGGATCGCAAAAACCAGCGCTACCGAGAGGCAGCTCGGACATTGTAATTTATATATTTGTAAATTAGGATTTAAATTAAGTATTGCTTTTATTTTCTTTGAACTTTGAGAGATGAGAGGAGGGAACATGATATGCTTTCAAGGTATTACGTGCAGGATTTGATGGAATTTGAAGTTAGGAATCACAAAGAACGAAAAAAGACGCCAGCAGTAGGTTCCTCGATCGAGTCAGGCTGGGCTCGATCGAGGCACCAAGAGGGGAATTAAAATCAAGTTAGAAAGAAAGTTGGCATGTCCTGATTTTGGTTCCTCGATCGAGTCACCTCAGGCTCCATCGAGGCACCAAGTTGAACCGGGTTTCGCGATTTTTCCAAACCGGTTTTCTGCATTATTTGTTCTTAATATTTCCAATTACTTTCTTTCCTCCGTCATTTTTTCTTGCACATCTCGACTGCTCTACCACTCTTTCTCTCTTAATTCATCATCAATCATCATCAAATCTCTCTTAAAACTTGTGTTTGTTTGCTTATTAAGTGATTACATCAATCTTTTGTGCTTATTTTTGCAATTTCATTGCCCTATTTGCTAAGGTAAGTCCCGATTTGCTCCCTTATTGTCTTGGAAAATCTGAAATTTCTTGCTTAAATCTTGAGTTTATTGCTTTGAATCTTCCATTGCTCTTATACAATTGCTATTTCCTTGATTTTTAGCCCTTTATTTGTTGAATTAAATACCTAATTTGCTAATTTGGGAATTAGGGTCCTTCAAAATCCGGGTTGAATTTATGCATTAAATTGGTTAGAAATTGTGTTCTTATGCTTGGAATCTTCATTATTTGATATATATAATCATGTTCCCCTAGCTTTTTGGATGGTTTACTTGTGATTTTCAGTCTTAAAAATTGATTTTTCGACCCATATTTACCAAAAAAAACGGGACTATTTTTGCTTCTTAGTTGGGGTATGATTTTATACTTGTCTATTTTGCAGATAACGTCTTCTACTAGGCAAGGAAACAAGAGGACACGGGAGAGGAGTTCTCCCATTCGTCAACCGGAAGTGATACTGGAGGTAGTAGAGTCTTCCGTGGAGGAGGACTTATCACCTTTTGATGACTATCCTTTTGTTGAGTTCCGTGACAAGGAACAAAGGGACAGGTTCGAGTTTTTGATGACCAAATCCATGAGTGCTACTAGGTGTGTGGATAGGAAAATTTTGCGAACTTTGAAGATCGATAATATTATGTTAGGCATGTTCGTTGAGATTGGTTTACAGAGTCTTTTTATGCTTCATGAGTTGTCTTACCCTGCTCTGACCCTTGCATTTTTGAGCTTATATGCCTACTTCCCCAGTGACCACCTTATTCGGTTTAGGTTGCTTAATGTGGAACGGTCTTTGACTTTTGACCGTCTTTCAGAAATCCTGGGGATTGATAAGCACACTGAGGGGGATTTATATAATGCTAGTGGGATGTCTGCAATCCGATACTTTCCCTTGTTTACTGGCTATGCGGATGCAGATGTTAGTTGTATGTCTTTGTTGGATGTCCAACATGTCTGTCTTCGATTGTTTCTACGGTATTTGAGCGACTTGCTTTACGGGAGGCACGACAAGAGCAAGGCCTCTACCATAGAGGTCTTGATTCTTGCTAGTTATCTGAACCCATTTCAGGAGAGGACATTCCAGTTTTCTCCCCCTACTCTTGTGTGCTCCGCCTTTGACCGTATGATCGGGAGATATGGGGATCTAGATTGTGGTGCTCTCATCACTAGGATTGCTCGGGTTGTATGTGATTTTCGGGGAGATGACCCCTACGAGCCTATGGATGACCATGAGCCCTTAGCTGATGACGACCACCTGCGTTATGATATCTCTTACATTGACATTAGGAACGGGAAGGATCATTATTGGAAGGTCCAGGGTCATTCTTACATGCTTTTGCCTTGTGACTGTTTGCCAGTTGTGGATCCTCTTGAGGAGAGTACAGCTAGGGAGAGACCTCCACTTGTCACTTATCTGATCCCACAGCACCTCTTGGTCACTTTTTCCAGTTCCAGTACTACTACTACCACTGGTGGGCGTCGGAGACGTCGTCAGCCTGCCACCCACTTACCTGGCTCTTTCCAACCTACTCCTCCTCCACCTCCTACAGCCTATCCTACCCAGGGGTATCATTTTGACCCAATCCTTGCGAGAGAGGTGAGGATTCATGAGGGCATCAACACCACATTGACTGAGTGGCGTATGTGGGAGCAGATGGAGGCTATGACTCTTGCTGCGAGAGGATAGTACACGGGCGTTTCTCCTAGCTACTACACCACACCTGGTGATGATAGTCGTGTCTTCCACCTTTATGGAGTGACTCCTGCTGAGTTTGGACAGTTTAGTACTGATTACGGTGCTTTGGGTCGTCCTTTCTACACTTCAGTCCGTCCCCATCAGCCTTCTTCTGTTTTTCTTGAGGATGTGGGTGTCCCTTTATCACAGCGTGGGCAGTTTGGTCAGTTTGGAGCTTCTACTTCTGCTGCAGCATCTTTCCCAGGAGGTGGGCGTTTTAGAGGCCGTGGTAGACGAGCTGGCCGTTCTAGAGGCCGTGGTACCCCTGCTTCTGACCCTGAGCAGCTGTCTTTGTATGCTGAGATTGATGATTTTGATGAAGCTAACCTTGATGATGATGGAGCTCAGTAGTGACAGCTGGTCACTACATCCCTCACTTTCCAGCTGGTTTGGGGGAGGCTTCTGCATTACAGCTGGTATTATCTTTCCTGTTTTTGTTTTATTGCATTTCTTATTTTCCCTCTTCCCTTTGTTAGTTGTGTCCCATAGGTAACTGGATTTCTGTGTGATTGCTATGCTGTAGGCGTCACAATGGAGACACTATGACATTTAGGTTTGGGGGAGAGTATTGATTTTTGTTGTGTGTTTTATTCATTGTTGTGTGTATAAAAAAGAAACAAAATCCAAAAAAATTGGAAATTTATAAAATACAAAAACATGTTTTATTTATTTTGAGTCGAGTCTTGGTGAATTATCTAGCAATGATGATAATTTGCTTTATCTTTGCATTTGAGTTCCATCTAGTTGTCCATGTACATTGTTTTGACCTGTTAGCTATGATGAACAAAGCTCTTTACTCAAGTCTTGACCGTCACAATATGTTTTATGCCGAGTAAACTTGAATTTATTTTGTTGGTAAACCACTTAAATTTATGAGGTCTTTAGAGCTTCTTAGGCTGGGAATATTAATAAACCGGTCTCATTGTTATTTAGGCTGAAGAGTGTGGTCTCCTTGTGGAATATGTAACATCAAATTGCATAAGTGTGACATTAGTTTCTTATCTTTTGCGCGTTCATATGATTTAGTACATGAGAAAAGGCGGTTCTTATTGTTCAAATATGCCATACATTACCCAGTTTTTGTTAGCCCGTTTGAACCATGTAGCCATTTTATATCCTATTTCTTAGCTACATTCCAGAATTTTCCTACCTTTTTCGGGACAGTCGAAGTTGTTTGAGACTTTGTTGTTATAGCTGCTTTGGTTGGGTTTGGACTGTTATTGTCATGTGGGTAGTAGCTATCTTTTTGTAGCAATTGTGTGACCTCCTATGTTGAAAAAGAGAAATATTATGAAGCAATGAAAAAAAACAAGAAGAATTCGAAAAAAGCACAAAAAAAAAGAGAAGAAAAGGAAAGGAAAAGAAAAAAGAATTATTGCTTCATCAAGTTTTGTTAGGAGGTCATGAGTGGTAATTACTGGAGTCTAATGCACGTTTGGAGAGCTCTTTCATTCTCTCATATGTTGTCAAAGTTGAGATAATTTCTCCAGTTGGATGATTGTTCTATTTTATTATTAGATTTGGCTATTGATTTAGCGCTGCGACTACCGTCTGAGCCTCACATACCCATACGTGCTTATGCACAAGCCACTTCTGTACCCATGCCACTTTACCACCATTCTGTCCTTGATACATGTACTTGGTCTGTATTGTGAATGCGCACTAGTTGGAGAATCTTCTACCACATTAGATTTCATGCATATTTCATAAGTTGAGTGAGTGTCTTTATTCTTTCTATCTTACATATATCTCACCCCTTATGAGTGCATGAGTGAAACCGCGAGAATCCAACAAAATTGTCTTGCAAGGTTGAAAGGCATTTGGCTGAGTCTCGGTATCATGTCACATCTTGAGTAAGAGCTGCGTTAGTCTATTACCCGTGCCTTTAAATTTGTTTTATTGGCACAATTTTTGGTCATTACTTTGTTATAGATATGGATAGCTGGGATTTGTATGTGCCTAGACATTTGCTCTGAGTTATTCATCCACCATATGATTTTTGTCCTTTGTTTGGTCAGATTGCTTTGCTTGAGGACAAGCAAAGGGTTGGTTTGGGGGAGTTTGATGTATCACATTTATATATACTTTTATAGCTCCTTTTCATTCCATTTTATATACCGTTTTCGTGCCTTTATATCATTTATATGCTTTATTTTAATGAATTGTCGATACTGCTGCTATTTTATGTTTCAATGCAGAAATGACGCATTATGAGGATAATCAAGCTAAGATGAGCGTAGCGGAGATGGCATAGTAGAATACACGAAGCATGGCACGAGGAACGAGGAAGCATGTGTTGGAATATGTGTCCTCCGGCAATAATGCGATCACAACTGTCGATCATGATGATCACATGTTTAAGTCTCATTTTAAAAAATAAAATTGGGAAGTAATATTTTACTGTCAACTGGTCCACACATATCGGTAATGATTGGCTGACTAGAGTTTGACATTACTGTCGTGCGACGGTGGTGATCAGTTGATCCCCTTAGGTCATACCTAAAGGGTAACACTCTTAATTGAATATTTAATTGATCGTATGACGATACGGGTTAATTAAATTACTTAAAATTGACGGACAATTTTGGAAGTAATATTTACGTGTCTCATTGTAATTTGATTAAATAAGATACGGTCTAAGTAATCGAATTGTTTTATTACTTAGATGAAATCATTGTTTACGGAAACAATTGAAACGGAATGAATAATTTATTATAAATACAAGATGTTGTGATTTATAAATTGGTAAACCATTTTTGGTACAAGTAATTGTGAATTACTATGTTAATTTTATAAGTGACATATTTTATTAATATGTTGATTTTTAATGGTTAAAAATACATTTTATAAATAAGATGTCATGAAATGTGTCACATGCGACATATTGACAAAATCACAAATAAAATGGACTCATCCATTTTATGTATGTGTACCGAAATGGAGGGAGTATTTTGGATAAAATTGTGTTGATTATGTTAAGTGGAAAACATGATGATTAACCTAATAGACTAGCTTTGCATGCCTAATTGCTTTTGTGAAGAGCATCTTGGCCATGCATTGGGTCCTTCTTCCCCCCACTCGGTTTCCACCTAGAAAAGAAGAGTGTTTCTTCTTTAATCATTCATTTTACACTACATATTTTTCTAGTGTAATTTCATTCTACTCTCTAACATTATTACAAGAACTTAGAGAAATAGAAAATACTCCACAATTTTTCCCTCTTTTGGCCGAAATACTAGAGAGCAAAAACAATATTTTGGGTCAATTTTTGGTAAGATTAATATTGTTCTAGATCAAGTAATATTAATCTATTAAGGGGTTATCTTGGGTATATGCTTTTGGGAGAGGTTCTAATTTGAACCTTGTTCATCCAATATTTGGAAGCTCAAGAACAAGTGAGTAGGAGAACTCACTTGTGCCCTTTTAATCCGAAAATCATATGGTGAGAAAACAATTTCTTCACTTATCTTTTTTAGTTTGCATGCATAAGATTTGTAATTAATTTTATGACTAAATTAATTTGAAACATATATGAATATGTTAAATAATGAGATATAGATTTCTAACAAGCGGTATCATGAGCCTTGGTTGTTTGCATGCAAATCGGTTATAGTTTTTCCGAGTTATACGATTAACATATAAAACTTGTAAATTTGTGTTATTATGAAATATCACGAAATAAATTATGCATGTTAAAGTTTCTGATCCTAAAATTTATTTAGGATATTTTGGTTAATTTATGGGTTTTTATTGTTCATCTTATATAATAATGGCATTAAAAATGTGATTTCATGATTAAAATGTCATTTTCGGACTAAAATTATCTAAACTTCGAATTTTATAGTGGTTTTTGATATGTTTTCACATATATTATTTTTAGATTACCTGTAAATTTTCATAATTTTTGGAGTTCTTATGCTCGAAATATGGATTTTTCATGATAAAAATCGAATTTAAATGAAAAATAGGTTAATATGAGATAAATTTCAAATATGGTCATAGAAATTTAGTATGTTGTCACATGCAATTTTATAATATGTGTGTAAAATAATAGGTTATAATGAAGTCTTCATGCATGATTTATGAATTTTTGATGAAAAATAGCATAAATAGTGACTTAATTAGTGAATAATTGCTAAAACATACTTCATGACTAAGGAAAAACGTCACATGTTGCATTTTATTACCTTTTTCAGATATAAAATTGAAAAGTTGATGAATATAATTTCTCTCATGTTTTTATGATTATAATTGATAAATCCGATAAACCGCAACATAGTTTTTCCGATAAATATTTCGAACTTTTAATCTAAGTTTTTGAATATTATGAGTGTCATGGTATTTTTCCAGAATGTTCATGAGTTTAAATTTCAAATTTTGAATTTATTTGAAATTTTTGTGATTTATTTGAAGTTTATAGCATTTTTATTGTAATTTTGGGTCCATTAATGAACAATTTTAAGAAATATGAGTTAATTATAGTCAAATAGTTAGTGGAGACTAATTTTGAGTTCTAAGAGGTTAGGGTAATTAACTTGTGCATAAATATGATTTTATGTAATTTATTGTGATTTTAAAAGGTTGAATCACGTAAATCCGTAAAAACCGTTTAATATACGATATTGGCTCCTTAAAGGCGATTTAGCATAAAATTGGGCATGTTCATACATATTATAATGCTGCATTTTATTTATGATTGTCATAATTTTATTTTATATAATTTTGAATTATGTAATTTTACTTAATATGGCCTTAGTTTTTAATTGGTATTATCCGAAATGTATGGGAATATCGATTCGGTTGTAATTTATTGTGATCTCGTATCACCGTTTTGTAATTCAATAGATTTATTTTATTTTAATTACAAATGTATAATAGGAAATTATGTAATTTGTTATGTAATTTATTTATTCCGGAGTTCCTTGAAGACGGTGTCACTCAAGAAGGCGATACATAAAGACGGTGTTACCTCGAGATGCGTGCCAAAACCGAAGTTCAAGGGACCAATGGATTTGGTTTCCGAATATGTAATAGTTAATTAGATTTTCTATTTTAGGAAGGCCATACTAGGATTTATTTTATGTTTTGCATTTTATTTATATGTCGCATGCATCGCTAAATCGCCATAACTAAAACATGCATTGTCATTTTATCGAGTATATCGACCGTGTCAATTACAATTATCGTAGTTCACCGCATTAGTTCACTTAAAACGTAATAGATAATAAATTGGCATGACCTCTCGCTAAAAATAATCAATTGAGACATAGCCTTACCAAAAAGTAGAAACCATGAAAACCTATTTCGGGAGGGAGTGCACTCGGCACTACCGGGGTACAAACCTTGTTACGTAGGGGAAGTGGGTGATAAATGTCTATCCACCGAATTTATGTTGATGAAGGGTATTTCGGCACACCGTGCCCTAAATTGATATGGATTTGGATCATGGACACATTTATTCGAAACTTGGGTTGAACTCAACGAAAGTTTTCACGACGATTTCCGGATGTGTTTCGGGCTAGAGATAAATATTAATGTATTTTTATCGACCAAGAGTTTTAAAAGTATAATCGATTAAAGAGTTAATCCACCGAGTTATATTAATAAAGGGTATTTCGGCACACCGTGCCCCAAGTTAATATGAATTTGGATCTTGGAATCATTTATCATAGTTGGGTAGAGGTCACTATGTAAATGTTTTACTTGTTATTTACAAGTATTATTATAACGATGAATGTTTTGTTTTCATTATTTCCGTTATTATATTGTTCTATTTCTTTACCAAAATTCATATACGATATCATTTCGATTTTTTATCTCCATTAAAACATCGTAACTAAAGACAAATATGAATTTGCTTCTAAAACCTCATATGAACCATTGCTAAGGATCTCTTGTAAAGAGTATAGATAAAAGTTATTCATTATCAAACAGGTTTTTGATTCTTGACTGACAGATCTACTTACAATGGATTGTTATTCATATACTTAATTGAATTAAGTACCTTGAAGCGATAAATTGTTTTGGTAATTAGATTTGTTAGAAATCGTAATTGACCAAAATACCGCAACCACTTCAATGAAAGTTTTAAGACTAAACAAACGAATGAAGAGTAGTCTTCATTAAATTCAATTTTGCTTCTCTAAGCAAAGATTCATTGTAATAAGTGGAAGCATTCTCTTAAACCGTTAAGAAATGGATAAGGTTTTAAAGAAGTAAAATTAGAATGGAATTGATACAAGGTAATGTTAAAAGTAACATTATTGAGAATAACAATACTAAACCTATCAATCCCGACCGATAAAGTTTCCATTGTCTTAAATGTTGGACACTAGAAAGGAAACTACCCCAAATTATTGAAGAATCAACAAGTTAGTTGTGGGACATCTAATGAGACCTTCTTCTTTAAATGTTTATTCGATTAACATAAATTTTGCTAGTACTACTTCGCCAATATTAGAAACCGATGGTGGTTTTCATCACTGTATGTGATACATAGGATGATTAGAATATGACGACTAGCATCAAATAATATCGAGAGATATAGTCATTGTATAATCAATCTAGTTTAGGGTTTAGAGTTGTACTTAATTGCTACTATTAAGTGCATAAACTCCAAATAAGAATATAAACTTGTTAAGATACAAAAGAGGTTTCACTTTTGTGACCCTATACACCACGATTTCATGTATGGCTGGCCCATTATCAAGGTGAATATATTCTAAACCAAACTAGAATGATATATCATGTAGATGATGCAAGACTCAAATTGAAAACCCAATATTAAACCTTAAATTCTAGAATGATGAACGCAAAGAGTTATCGAATACTCTTGAAACCATTAGATTGTTAATGGTTTATGCGTATCTTGTATTCAAAGCAAGATATCTCGTGCCTTTTGGTTGAAAAGGAAATCGAGGTTGTAAATCATTGATACAGAATAGGTTGATCATTTTCTTTTACCATCAATTTAAGTTAACACCAATATGTTTACTTAATAAAGTTAAAGGAGAAATCTTTGAAGGAGTTCAAAGAGTTCCATGAATCACGATCAAGTCGTGATGGGATTATCAAAGTGAAGACTTTGATATAAGCCAAATAAAAGGTGATATAGTATCACAAGTTAATCTCTCTTAACACACATTATGGGGACAATGTGTGGTTTGATAAGAAATCAAACGCTATTCGATATGGTTTGGACTTCGATCAAGTTACTTTGAGTTACTTGATCCTTTTGGGGATTTTATCATTTTGTCTAAATTATTTTTCCACTAAATCTAAAACGATTTATATAAGATATGAAATGGTAGGGTACCATGTTTGTAAGTTCTTCAAAAGAAACAAACGCTCATTTTTCTTACTCTAATCACGAGTACAACATGCTTGTGGCTCGTGAAGCTGTCTTTCTAGAATACAAGTTTATTTCTAGAAGACAGAGTGGGAGAAATTTATCCAAGAGCTAGCCACAAAGAATGTTATGTCGCAAGAAACTGGTCTTTCTTGACTACATGAGAGATTTTGTGTAAAACGTTCAACGTCTCTAACGTGTAAAACGTTGTTTCTTCAAAACCTAGGAGGTTAAAGTCATCACTTGTTGAAGATGATTAGTTAGTGTTACTTTTAAGAAAGTAAAGAGCTTACAACTTACAAAGAAATTGTTTGATTCAAATTGATTACTTCTGGAAAGTAATGAATATATGACTTACATGAGAGTATATAAGTCACAACTCAATACAAGGCTTGGAACCATGAAAATCCGAAATAAAAAGGCTTGATTAGTGACAAAGGGTTATTGCACTAATAAAGAGAGATTTCAAAGCTTGATTGGTGGCAAAGGGTTTTGCACTAGTTGAAATGCTTAAGTCTATTTGGATCTTCTTAGGGATTGTGTTTCATTATTATGAAATACATAGTGAGTGAATCTAAAACCCACTTCTTCAATTAGAAGGAATGTATTCAATACATGTCTTGAGTTTTGTAGATTCTTGCAATCCTAAGATAATGTGAAACTTAAGAGAGGGTCTTAAGTAGGACATCAGTGAGTTGGAATTAATGTTTTGATCATGTTATAAAACTTTTCTCGATAAGTCGAGAAGTTTTGTTTATACATGGAGTTTAGTGGGAGTTACGGAAATTTTAATTAGTCTTATATGTGGATGACATATTGATTATTGGGAATGATTTAAGACTTTTGGAGTAATATAATACATCTTGAATATCCGGTTTTATTGAGATAAATCCACATGATATTAGCATCAAATAAGAAGTCTTATGTTGATAAGATTCATGATTAGTTCAATCGAGTTGAACATATTTGGTTGATTCCATTTGCTTCCGCTGCCGGATCAACTAAATAAGTAATGATGTATAACACTTCATATGCTTTGAGTATGATGAATTGTTTCAAAATCGAATTTAAGTAATAATTACCAAGTAGCCATATTGATTACCCTTAAGTTCTTGCAGAAGCATTAAGGATATAATGCAAAGTGTTTTTGATGCAATTTTGTGTAAGGGTGATACACAAGTGACAATTGACAATTGAGATTGTGCATGGTTTTCGACAAAACCATAATCAAAACACATTAGGATGGTTAAGATACCATTGTGGCTATGTTATTTAAAGAAATAGATTTTCTAGAATCGTTCTAGGCAATAAAGAACAATGAGAAATATTTACAACGGAAATTGAGTACACTTGCAATCATGAGATGTGCAAGAAGGATGAGTCCCGCACACTGTGATAACAGTGGGAGCTATTCTAAGGCTAGAGAGCCTATGTCTTGATTAGATCTCGACACGTACTCAGAAAGTTTTGTAATGCAAATGTATACATTACAAAGGAAAACGAGTATGTAGTAAGGTGGAGTATGGTACAAGAAGTTGATAAAACCTACTAACCAAAGCCTTCTCATAGGCTTAACATGATGAGTCATGTCATTTCAATTAAATTGAGATGAACAATTACATTCAAGATCAAACTGGATTATAGAATATGAAGTAGTAATCAAGTATTGACTACTCATACGATAATCACATTTATCGTTCGAGTTTTTATCTGAAAACTCCTTTTGTACTTTGTTACATCCAAACGGGTTGTAGAGACAATATTGAACCCCGTTAAAGTGGACCTGGATTAACATGGTATTCGCCCATAGTCACTTGTATGAGGTGACGTCTCGAAGTGACTAGAGTGTGATGCGATTGATGGATAGTTCAAGTGCAATACAGTCATGTGAGATGACTAGTCGATCACATAGGCAGACTGTTAGGAACACTTTGTCGGGCCTTTTGACCGCTTATAGAGTTCTGGAAAATTTATATAGCCTGGTCGTGGCGAGAGCTACTATAGTATTCTAATGAGTCGATTCTTTTGACTAAAGACTGTTTGCCTAAAATGGCACAGTTTCAGATTAACTTTGATTTGTGTTACTACGACCTTCGTAAATGGGGTCAAATGGGCATATTTTGGGTTATTATGGCTGTGGCTAGTCGAAGGGAATGAGTGCGATAGGAATTGTCCACCCCTTGTCAGGGTTATAACAATATCTCAGGGCCACTCGAGGAGTAATGAACTGGAAATGCGTGGCCACGCTCGGAAAATATCTATGGTAGATAAATCCGGTCAATCAGTTATTCTCCAGATCGAGGAAACCACTCTCGATATGATCACTTGCAAGTACGACCTGAAAGACACCTTGCATTGAGTGGGAGATAGTAATAGGACAAGAGAATTGATGACGCACCTTGTCGAGGACAAGTGGGAGATTGTTGGAATATGTGTCCTCCGACAATAATGCGATCACAACTGTCGATCATGATGATCACATGTTTAAGTCTCATTTTAAAGAATACAATTGGGAAGTAATATTTTACTGTCAACTGGTCCACACATATCGGTAATGATTGGCTGACTAGAGTTTGACATTACTGTCATGCGACGGTGGTGACCAGTTGATCCCCTTAGGTCATACCTAAAGGGTAACACTCTTAATTTAATATTTAATTGATTGTATGACGATACGGGTTAATTAAATTACTTAAAATTGACGGACAATTTTGGAAGTAATATTTACGTGTCTCATTGTAATTTGATTAAATAAGATACGGTCTAAGTAATCGAATTGTTTTATTACTTAGATGAAATTATTGTTTACGAAAACAATTGAAACGGAATGAATAATTTATTTACAAGATGTTGTGATTTATAAATTGGTAAACCATTTTTGGTACAAGTAATTGTGAATTATTATGTTAATTTTATAAGTGACATATTTTATTAATATGTTGATTTTTAATGGTTAAAAATACATTTTATAAATAAGATGTCATGAAATGTGTCACATGTGACATATTGACAAAATCACAAATAAAATAGACTCATCCATTTTATGTATGTGTACCGAAATGGAGGGAGTATTTAGGATAAAATTGTGTTGATTATGTTAAGTGGAAAACATGATGATTAACCTAATAGACTAGCTTTGCATGCCTAATTGCTTTTGTGAAGAGCATCTTGGCCATGCATTGGGTCCTTCTTCCCCCCACTCGGTTTCCACCTAGAAAAGAAGAGTGTTTCTTCTTTAATCATTCCTCTTTTACACTACATATTTTTCTAGTGTAATTTCATTTTACTCTCTAACATTATTACAAGAACTTAGAGAGATAGAAAATACTCCACAATTTTTCCCTCTCTTGGCCGAAATACTAGAGAGCAAAAACAATATTTTGGGTCAATTTTTGGTAAGATTAATATTGTTCTAGATCAAGTAATATTAATCTATTAAGGGGTTATCTTGGGTATATGCTTTTGGGAGAGGTTCTAATTTGAACCTTGTTCATCCAATATTTGGAAGCTCAAGAACAAGTGAGTAGGAGAACTCACTTGTGCCCTTTTATTCCGAAAATCATATGGTGAGAAAACGATTTCTTCACTTATATTTTTTAGTTTGCATGCATAAGATTTGTAATTAATTTTATGACTAAATTAATTTGAAACATATATGAATATGTTAAATAATGAGATATAGAATTCTAACAGCATGAATGTGACACCCCGCGATAACGCGGAAAATAAAACTAATAAATTTAAAGCGGAAATTTGTGAGATTTTAAAAACTTTTTGTTATAAGATAAAGATTTAAAACGCGAGTGCCAAAAACGAAATGAAACAAATACTACAATAGACAATTTTAGGTTATCACAACCCAAGTCTAGAAAGCGGGGAAAAGATATCCCACGAATAAACATATAAGGGGTTTCTAAACTAGAAACTAAGGTCCAAGAGTTTAGTTCTCGCTAGCCCACACGTCTTCCCCACGTAAGCATCTCACAACCTGTCATTCATGTAAACATGAACGCCACAGTCAGTGGGGAGTAACTCAAGGTTCTCCCAGCCACAATATGTCGAAATGCAAGTAAACAACCACTTAATTAGACATGTTGATCATGCATCCAATATGAACAACAAAGAACAAGAGACTATAATAGATAATCATGATGAGATGGACATAATACTTTCTTACAAGAATAGGCATGATATATGAGGATGAATATGCAATCAAGGAAATAGGATAACCAAGTCGACCAACCCATATTGACATGACTCAACAAGTGTAAGACAATACTTAGTATGAACTCACAAGACAAACCATCTAGACTCCAACCTCTTGGTAGGACGACGATCATAATACGGTCCTAGTCTAAACATGGATCCAGACTCTCGGGATGGACGTTACCCGATTCGACAAACGATATACCAATCGCATCCAAGACTCGAAACATGGCACACACTCGTAACCAAAGGTCGAGTAACCTCTAAGCGGAAACATGGCACACACTCGTAACCAAAGGTCCGAAGAAAGGCGGAAGGATATCCTAATTCGGAAACATGGCACACACCCGTAACCAAAGGTCCGAAAGAGGAAAGACAACCCAATCCGGAAACATGGCACACACTCGTAACCAAAAGTCCGAAAGGGGTAAATAAGGAATGTCAAGTAGTCACACAATGTAAAACGTCACACTTGAGTCACAATAAGAGTAAGAATGATCATGCAAACATCTTATGACACGGGACCATTAATGTCACATTCATACTCATGGCTTGCATCTCACCATGAGTACGGATGGGAACATCAATCCCGACGATCATATCGCAACTAGAGGGCTTATAGCTCACCCCTAGTATCCGATAGGACCAAGACTCTCACAACAGGACAATACACGGCCTTATCCAGAATATGACTCTTCACAAATAACTATTTGATAAAGATAACTCATACTTGTCTTATATTAACAGATATTCCATTTTCTAATTTAACACGCCGGTTAAATAAAATATAATAAATGATAATGAATGAATTACGTTATAAGAAATTACGGAATAAAATGTGACTAAGCCCATATGGCTCATTCATGAGCCCAACATGTGAACCATCCTAAGCCCAAACAAGTGAACATTTCAAGCCCAAATGATGAAGTCTAACAAATCCAACTCATAAAACATGACTAGTCCAACTAATAAGGCATAAAAAGTCCATTTAACACAATCAAATGAGCCCAACAACTAAACATGTGAAAGACGATATTAACGATTTACGTTATATAAAATACGAGACGGATATTTAATTACTTCAAATAACCCGACTTCACAATCAACCAAACATGGCCTCAAACCCGTGACTAGCTAGGCCACGGCCAGGCCACAGCCAGGCCACTGCTAGGCTGCTGTCAGGCTACTGCCAGGCTACAGCAGGCCACGGCCAGGCCACTGCTAGGCTGCTGCCAGGCTACTGCCAGGCTACAGCAGGCCACGGCCAGGCCACAGCTAGGCTGCTGCCAGGCCACGGCCCAACAACAATAACCCACATAAGTGAACATACATGTATTTGTATAAGAATGAGACGGACATTCAAATAATTTAAACAAACCCAAATTGCACCAAAAGCATCCGTAAACACGCCTCAAAGAACCGATTGGGCCACCCTAAACACGACCCAACCGCTCACCACCTAAACGACCCATCCCAGCCACGCCTTTGCCCCCAAAAACACCACCGGTCAGCCCACAACCTCCAACCAAAAGCCGTGTAAAAGGGCCACCAACTAGCCGTGTAAAAACAACCCAAAACGAGACTAGCTTACGACGGAGATTAAATATTTTGAAACAACTACACTAGCGCCAACACACGACTCAAATTCGGCCTAAATCCGCCACGAACACCAGTCAATAACCCATTCCAAAGCAATCCTAAACTGCACCAAAACCACACCCTAACTAGTACCAAAACCGTGTCACACCAACCATCGGGACTACCTGAAACAGGCCACCAAAACGGACCCAACCAGGCCGTGATTAGCCTTGACACCGCCACTACATGACTACCTACCACCACCCTTCACCCACTTCATAACCCAACCCAAAACCGGTCCAAAACAGAACCCAAAAGATGCGTAAACCCGAGCACAACACAAACCACAATAGCCACCATATCGTCCATTCCAAAACAGAGTAATAACCCATCAAATACGGGCACTAAATCAATCCCGCTTCCAGCACAAAAACCGTCTGAAGGAGCCACGAGAACCCTCACACGACCACCCTTCACCCACCTTAACTTCCACCCCAAAAACTGCACAAGTGTACTCTGTCTCACGCTTAAGGCTGCCCCGAACTCGAGTCGTTTAAGACGCAAATCAGAATGCACACAACCGAACCATTACCCAGTTAAGATACCATTTTCAAACGAAAAACATCATACAAATGCCAAACATTATAAAGGTTTAAACTTTAATAAACAAGAACATTTAAAAGGACACCTAAGACGGAAATTTCGACGATTGTCGAGTAACCTATCACCGTTACCTTTAACGCTCCTTATTCTTCGAATAAACGGTCCCCAAAGCTTCAGTATTCCACCGGGTCTTCGAAATCTTCAGTAAGGAGCAAGAAAACGAAATGGTTGAGGGAAAATCCGAGACTTTAATAAGACGGCGAAAAACAAAACCATCACAAAAACGAGTCTTTCTTACCTTGAAAGATGCAGGAGGAAATAAGCAGAAGAATGGTACAAAAATTAAGCGGAATGGTGAAGAAATGAGCCTGAAATCTGGGTTTTTAGGTTGTCGAAAAATGGCGTGTGTAGGCTTTGTTGTTTGTTGTTGTTGCTGCGTTGAAAGAAAGAAGAAGAAAGAATAAAGGGTGTGGGGATGGGGACGGTAGCAGTAGTAATAATGTAATAATAATAATAATAATAATAATAATAATAATAATAATAATAATAATAATAATAATAATAATAATAATAATAATAATAATAAAAATAATAATAATAATAATAATAATAATAATAATAATAATAATAATAATAATAATAATAATAATAATAATAATAATAATAATAATAATAATAATAATAATAATAATAATAATAATAATAATAATAATAATAATAATAATAATAATAATAATAATAATAATAATGAGAGGAGAGAGGAGGGCGATTTAGGGCGATTGGGGCTCATCTGCGCACCTCACGTCACCACACCCACCGTCGGCCACCTTACGTCGCCGCCGTCAACTCTCTTCAGCGACGGCAACCTCACGTCGCCGTCGTTCCAAAACGTGGGTTGTGTTGTTCCTGTTTTTTTTTGCGTTTTTCAGTTTAGGTTTTAGAGAGAGTGGTGTGTGACGTTTTCGAGTGGCTGCTGCTGCCACCTTGACGGCGACCCTACTGCTGCTGCCGCCGTCCTCTGACTGGTGTGGGCACTGTTGTTTTAGGGTTCGTTTTCTTTTTGTTTAGGGTTCCGTTTGTCGTTGTTGATCGTCTGCTGGTTGTCGGCCACCTTCTCACGTTGTGGTCGCCAACTATTAACGGTGATCGTCATCGGAGCAGGCCCCTTTGGTGTGAAGTTTTGGTTGTGCGTTTTTGCGGCTGTTTCTCATCACCAATACGACGACGGGTTTCTTTGGTGTCTGGCCTGTGTTTGCGCTGGCCGGTGGGTTTGCGTTTGCTGGTGGCCATCTTTTCAGGGTAGTGGGATCGTGCCGGTGGTTACTGCTACTTCTGCCGGTGTGTTTTTGCAGGAGGTCGTTGCTGTTTTGTCGGTTTCGATTTTGCGGGTTTTTGTTGCTACTGTGCGGGGTTCTTTCTTGCCGGTTTGCACCACCTGCAAGCGTCTCCTGCTGCCGCCATTTGGTGCCACTTCCACGGTCAGTTTTGCACAATCCTGTTGGGTTCTTTCTTTAGCTTTTTACTTTTTCCTTTTTACGCCGCCTTGTTACCGCTGCTTGTTCGTGCTAAGTTTCTGCTTGGTGTCGGAGTTGTGGTGGCCTTTTACTTCGGTCCTGGCCTGCTGGTGGTTCTGGCCGTGGTTTGTTTTGGTAGTTTTCTTCCTTCATGCCCGAACTTGTACGGTACCATTGTCCTTTTTCGAGTCTTCATGGGTGTCGGGATGGTTTCGGTAAGGGCCTTACAAAGGCAGCTTGGAAGAAACATTTGCAAGACCGGCATTGTCATGACGGGGCGTTGGACCTTACGCGGCAGACTCTTTCTGATAGTTTGGCTGTTTATTCCAATGCCAAGAGTTCTTTGAGACGGATGGGGCTCTGGTTGTGTGGGGTGTGTTTTATGACCCGTACTGTTAGAGCTAGATGTCGGCATAATCGGGGTGATATTGTGGAGCATCCGGAGTGTGTTGATGGCATTTACACCTTCCATATTCATGGTATTCCGAGACCTTTGGCTCCTTCTACTTCGGTTTCTTCGATGATAGTGTGGAGCTCGTTCGGTCCGTATCTTGCCGGATCGTTTGTTGTCTTTGGGCCTTCGCACCGTGAAATCTATTCCTCCTAAGTGCCGTCTTGGGTTTGCTCGGGCTTTGAAAGGGGCCTTGGATGCGGTGTTTGATGCCCCTAGTGATCTCTCCCGCTGGGTTCGTTTGCTTGCTTTACCTCTTTGTTTGCTCAGGACTTTCGCTCCTCGGAGTAATCATGAGTGTCGGACGCTATTCGGCGTCGGATCGGGAGGAGAGTATTGCCGGGCTATTCTTGCTTGGGGACACACAGGGGAGTTTGCGGTTATTACAGAGTGCTTTGATGAGGGTCCTTCTTCTTTTTCCGTGGATGAGGATCTCGATTTGAGTGACCTTAACCTCCGCCAATGCCGGCGGAAGATATCGATGGCCATTATACTCGCTTTGTCGAGTGCTTTCTTCCTGCGGGTCGCCCCTACTCCGATGCCACTCTTGTAGCCTTGCGTGAGAAGCATCATGTCGCCCGCCTCCTTCATTGCCTCCTCTGTCTGGGGATCATCATCCTCGGGTTGCCTCTTCCGCGGTGGTCTTGGATATGATTCGGAGCTTCCCTCGTGGTACTTCTTGTGGGAGGGATGGTTTTCGTGCTCGGACCTTATGGACTTTGTTTGAGTGGCGCTGTTGTGGCTATCTCCGATGATTTGATCACTTCTATTACTAGGGTGGTTAATCTTTTTCTTGAGGGTCGGTGCCCTCTTCCTCCGGGTGAGTACATTGCCGCGCTCTCTCTCACACCACTCGTTAAACCGGGTGGTGGAGTTCGTCCTATTCTTTGTCGGTGCGGTCCTGGAGACGGCTTGTCTCTAAGGTTGGTGCTTCTATGGTTGGCCCGTCTTTATCTTCTTATTTTGATGGGCTTCAGTTTGGGGTGGGTGTGTCCGGTGGAGGAGAGGCTATCTTGCATGCCTTGAACCGGCTCATTGAGGCTCGGGGAACAGTGGGGCTTTCCATGTTGTCGGTTGATTTCGAAATGCGTTCAACCTTGTTGACCGTTCGACCATGCTTCAGAGGTCCGCCGTCGGTGCCCGGCTCTCTCCCGTTGGGTGGAGTTTTGTTATTCCAGCCCGGCCCGCCTTTTTTATGGGGAGCACTGCTTGTGGTCTTGTCAGGGTGTTCAGCAGGGTGATCCTTTGGGGCCTTTGCTTTTCGCGTTGGTTTTGCATCCCTTGGTTTGCAAGATCCGGGACACTTTTGACCTCACTTTGCAGGCATGGTACTTAGATGATGGCACCATTGTGGGAGATACTTTGGAGGTGGGGAAGGTGTTGGACTTGATTAGGTTGGATGGCCCTTGTTTTGGTTTACACCTATGTCTCCAAGACGGAGGTCTTTTGGCCTGTTGAGGATCCACGGAGCCGGCTTCCGGGGGTTTTCCCCACTTCTATTTCTCGGCCATTGCGCGGTGTTACAGTATTGGGAGGACCTGTCAGTACTTTTCCTGGTTTTAGCAGTGAGATTGTGGCGACGAGAGTAACTAAGACCATTGAGCTGATGGACTTGGTTGCGAGGATTGAGGACCCGCAGTGTGAGTTGCTTCCCGCTTGAGCTTGTCTTGGTATATCTAAGCTCTACTTCTCTCTTCGTACTTGCTCCCCTAATGTTTTTGGGTCTATCCATCTTCCTTTTGATGCCGCTCTGCGTTCTAGCTTGGAACGTATTGTCACCGCGTCAGGGCCGGGTTTTGGGGATTGGCAGTGGCGCCTTGCTACATTCCCTTTTCATCTGGGTGGCCTTGGTGTTTATGCGGCCGGAGATGTTTTGTTCTATGCTTTTATTGCGTCCCGCTTGCGATCTGCTGGTTTTGCGAGGCTAAGCTCCTCGGCCCTTCTCGTGTTGTAGCCGCTGGCCCCGCTTTTGATGATGCCGCACGGTGTTTACTGCGACTACGGGTTCGATATATTAGGTCGCCCTAGTGAAATTGCTGCCCCCAAACTTATGAAGAAATTGGCGGACATTTATTTCACGACGGTTGCTCTTTGCCTCGTAGTCTGTTTTTCTTTGACACCTCGCCGATCGCTCTATGGCGGTCTCGTGAAGTTCTCACTCCTCCGATTGGTTGCGTGCGGTTCCTATCTCGAGTTGGGGCGGACTATGAACGGGAGGACTTACCGTAGTGTGTTGGGGTATCGTCTGGGTGTTCCGTTATTCTCGGTATCTAGGCCCCGTCCCCGCTTGCTCTCGGGTTTTTGCTTTGGGGATGTTTTTGGGGACCACGTTGTTTCTTGTCTGCATCGTGGGCGTTAAACATCGGCATAACCTTGTCCGGGACACTCTCTTCGACATCTGCTATAGATCTGGTATTTCGGCGGGGAAGGAGGTTGATATCGGTTTGGTTGATGGGCATGGTGGCTCTCTTCGTCCTGCGGATTTATTGCTTTATTCTTGGGACGGGCGTGATGTGTGCGTCGACCGACGGTTCTTCACCTTTAACTCGGACCGGGTTGGCGATTTTGTGCTCGGGCCGGGTTGTCGCCGATCTTTGCTCGGCGAAAGTGTGCTAAGTATGGGGATTTGTGCGCGGTAGCAGGTTATGGTTTCCTACCTTTCTCTTTCTCTTCACTCGGGGAGTTGAGTTCGGATCTTTGTTGCCTTGCTCAAGCGGATCCGGAAATTCTCGGTATCTCGGGATCTTTGGGGCTCGGGTAGCCGCTTACATTTTTACTCGTATTAGCTTTACTATTGCTAAGGGTGTGGGAGCCCAGATTGTCTCTCGGCTCCCCCACCAATTTCATGTAAACCTTTTATTTTTATTATAATGAAAGCTGCGCGCATTTTATAATAAATAAAAAAAAAAAAAAAATAATAATAATAATAATAATAATAATAATAATAATAATAATAATAATAATAAGCTTTGCTGTTGCTAAGGGTGTGGGAGCCCAGATTGTCTCTCGGCTCCCCACCAATTTCATGTAAACTTTTATGATTCTTTTAATGAAAGCTGCGCTTATTAAAAAAAAAAAAAAAAAAAAAAAAAAATAATAATAATAATAATAATAATAATAATAATAATAATAATAATAATAATAATAATAATAATAATAATAATAATAATAATAATAATAATAATAATAATAATAATAATAATAATAATAATAATAATAATAATAATAATAATAATAATAATATTAAGGGTTATATAAATGAGTTGAAAAAGGTAATTACGAGTTGTCGACTCGTGATTGGTTCGGATTTAACTTAGATTCACAAGTGAGAAGTGACGGTCTTATGCTAGACGGGAAAAAGTCCCTAAGTCTATATTAACTTAAGACGAAAACTATTATTATAATATCACTATTAATATTATCCGATTAAATATATATATACATATATTATTATATAAATCATGTCTTTAAGATATAATTTAATAGTACGTATTTTTATAAAAATGAGCTTTTATATAATACGTTTATAAAAATCGTGTTTGACATAAAATTAACTAAATTGAATAATTCCAAAAATATGAAATAAAGTAATCGAACAGTTTAATAAATTTAAAATGTCAAAAATGGAAAATCCGTGGGTGTTACAATCATCCCATCTTTTAAAAAGTTTCGTCCTCGAAACTTGAAAGTAGAAATGAAAGGTTATAAAAATAAAACTGGAATTTTGGAGTCGGTAACCAACACATTAAAAGGTCACTTATCGTAAGAATTAAAATTTCTTTCAAAACTTCAAATAAATTTTCCGACAGAACCAGATTCTCATCATAGGAACGGAAGCGTTCTCGTTACGTATTCAAGGACATCACATTCCAAATCAAAGACAAGGTCAAGAGGCAAATCATTTGAATAAATCAAAAATCAAAATACTTTCAAAAACATTAATGAAGAGTTTTCAAAAGTATAAGTCTCATTCATGGAACGAAATTGCTCTTGTCGTGCACACAAGAACGCTAACCTTCCAAGTCAAAGACAAATTCAAAACAAAATCATTCGCCGACAAGCGTAGAACAGGTTATTAAACGTCTCTAATAACGAGTTCTAACAACCGATCAACGTTAAAATCAAAAGAGAAAGGTAATTTACTCAATTTTTCTCTTGTAAAAATTGTAGATACCTCATTTCTGCACCTCCCGCAAACCACCCGGTGATGATTGGGCCGCATGTTTGCTATGCGGAACGATTTGTGACCATTCGTAAGATTATCGTCAAGTGATTGCTCAAACATTAATGTCTACCTCTTAGTTGTCATCTACGTGCCGATACGGTCGTTTTGACAGTAATTAGAGTACATTTAGAGTCCGGGCCTAAAACCGTCTCCATTTTCTGATAACCGTTAAATCCCGAGTCAGAATGTTCTGGAATGTTCCGGATATTTCTATTCCATATTTCATAATTTTTATTCTTTGGTAAACAATTTCCCGTAATATTCACATAAGATATTAAGGAAAATCAAATTATTCCATCCTACCATAACTTAAACACGGAAATCTTTCTTCCGCAGGAGGAAACCCCTTAGGAACAGACGCAGCAGGTGCTGCGCCTCTTCCAAGAGACGCAGTGGTTGATGCGCCTCTTCCCAGGTCCTTTTCTGCGTAATTTTCGTATCTTTTTCATATCTTTCCGATATTCACTTCCAAAGAGTCTCCGAAACCCTAATTCATTCAGGTGATTAGTATAAATAGGAGCCTTCGCTCCTCATATTTCTCACGCGAGTGTCCGCCCTTCTCTTCTCCCTTTGCATTCTAGACTTTTGTTCTTACTTTTTGGCGTCTACGTGCTTGAACATTCGACCACGTAAGCTCGGATCCTTCTGAGTACCAGCCTCGTTTCCATGACCGACCAATTTGACCAACTACACATCAATCAACTTAATTAATCTAATCGCTTTCCTCTTACGAGGGCACTTTCTTTGCATTCGCGTCGAGCATCACTAATCGATATCTTAGTCCTTCTCGTTTCGTCAACATGTAAGTCTGAGGGTGTATAATCCTTCTTTTATTTATTGTATTTACTTTTTGTAATCATCAATGTAAGGTTTATGTCGAAAATACCAATTAAAATCGATTTCTAAAGCCTTGTTTAAAACCTCTTTTTACGGATTTTCCAGTAGACAGACGTCGGGAAAAGACGCGGCAACTGCTGCGCCTCTTCGAAGGAGCGCAGTACCTGCTGCGCCTCTTCATGAGGCTGCCGCAGTTTCTGCTTCTGTTCTTCTTCCTCCGTCATCTGTAATTCGTTTTTGATTTGTTTTCGTTTGTTTTCGTCAATTCTTTGATACAATAGCATAATTACTTCACATGTATATTGTTTATTATCTTTAACATGTATAATTCATCATAAATTCGACTTAAATCCCTTATAATCTCATATTTGCGGGTTTTCGTCATTAAATTCAATCCGGGTTGTAGAAATTCAATTTGTTCATATTGAGTTTCTGTAATTCGATTCTTTGATAAATTTTCATCTGTCTATTGTCATATTCGTCATATTTTATTCATTACTTCATCATGTTTAGTTTAGTCCAATTAATTTATTTAGTTTGTTAATATTGTTCACTCCTGTAATTAATCCATCTTAATTCCGTCTCATCCGTGTTTTGTTGTTTTCATGACCCATTCATATGTTAAATAACCTATTAATCACTTTCATCCGAGTAAATAAATCCATCGTTAAATTAACCAACGAATATTAACAACTTGCAATTTCGGCTTCACAGCTAGAATTGAGCCAAGGAACAGACGCAAAGAATCGCTGCGCCTTTTCAAGGGACGACTCTGCTGCGCTGTTCTGGTTGATTTACTCACCCGAACTCCGTTGTTGCTTTGACTTAGTTATTTAGCTTACGTATAATTGACTATTAATCGTATTATCACCTTCTGTTTTGTCGTAATCCGTTCTCTTTTATTCTTTTTCTCAAATTATCCGTTTTAAAGGTATTTTCGACATAAATCGCCTAATCCAATGTAATTATTGTAATTTTCATTATTGTAATTTATAATTATTATATTTCTTTTATTGTTTGAATGTTTTCACATGTAATTGAGCATTAAATCCTACTTCGACCCAATTGTATGATAACTAATTGTCCACCGACTTAGTATTAATTTTCACATGTTAGGATTAAAACTTGGATGTTGCATTGCATGCATATAGCCGACGATATATCAAGTACGAATAACTTCCCTAATCATTAGTAGAGGCCACTATCGAGGCGGGCGGGATTAGGTGTTCAATCAAAAGAGCTTCCTAATACGTACCCTCACCCCTTACTCCAGATATCTGTGAACACCGTGTTCATTGGCATCCACGAGAGTCATTCTAGACATAGAATGCTAAGGGTAACGATTGCTTAGTGTTCATGTCACTACTTTGTGTCTTGACATGACACGAGGTATTCGAACGGTTCCAATTTCCCATAAAAATTGTTGGCGACTCCATACAAAAATGCAAACGCTTGTTTCTCTTTTCCTCCCAAGGGCCCCCGTGGGCCCCCGCTGTCCACAGTTTGGCGACTCCGCTGGGGATAATACACTTACGTGTAGCTAAGGGTGAAACTTGAACAAGATTAGGGAATAGTTTGTACAGGACAATTGTCGGTTCTCATAACTCGGTCTTCCTAGACCGTTTTATTCGGCCTTCCTAGGCCCAACCCAACCCATTCGACCAATCGTCCCGTCTAAACGGTCCTAATTCTTATTTGGGCCTAAGGATGGATAGCGATTGACGTCATCCATACCATGATGCTTACTCTTGTTTATATCAAGGACTTTCACTACTTGAGGAAATGGACTAGGAATCGACCTTACTCTTGTTTGGTACGAGCCTCTCCACAGACTTCGGGTTTGATGGTTCGGTATGCCAACCCACCCTTTAAACCAAAACCCTTTTAAATGCACTCAGCATCCCGTTATAATGCTTGTATAAATGTTTGTACCTTACGTGATCACCACTTCTAAACAAAACCATGACGATTTTTCAAAAAATCAAAACCCATTTTCAAACAAAATTTCGAAATAGGCTTTCAGTTAGCGCAAAATCCGGTCAAAACTCTGTCCGTTTGTCGTGTCAAAATTCGGGCCACAAGCCCATTTCAAAACCTCACTTTGAGTCCACTCCTACAACTACACTATAATTGACTAGGACACACATTTTCAAAAACCTTGTCTTTCTTCAAAGCTCACTCAACACAAGTGGCACACACCCACTTCTCGAGTCAAAACATTTCTTCTCTTAGCAAGTGTGTTAGAATGGTCGATCATGTTTTTGATTCGTCGCCGATCTCTTATCCAGTTTTCAAGATGCCTGGATCCAGCGAAACAAACCTCCACCAAATTCAAGATGGTAATGATCGAATCCTAGCCGCGCTAGCCCAAATGCAAGTTACCCAAGACCAAGTCTATGACCGCCTTGAACTCATCGAGGGTCGTATCTATGCCGTAGAGGGAAGGTTGCCTCCTCATGAAAGTGAAGTACTAGGTGACTCTGATAATGAATCCAAGGATGAAAATCCTCTCATAGGGATGACTGTAGCTGAGAAAAGACTCCAATACTTAGAGGAGCAATTGATGTACCTTAAGGGGGATGACATTTATAGGGAGAACAATCGCAAGTATGAGGCCGTCAATTCCAAATTGCCAACTAACTTCAATATGACGGATATCCCTAAATTCAAGGGGCATGAGAACCCTTTGAACCACATCCGTGCCTTCAAGGATTACATGTCTATCAAAGGCATCAAACCAGAGATGTTCTTAAGGATCTTTCCTTCATCTCTTGACACTATCCCAAAGCAATGGTTCTACTCCTTAGATCATAAGAAGGTCGCTACTTGGGAAGATGCTGCAATCGAGTTTTCTAAACAATATGCGGATAATGCCGAGATCCAAGTTAACATGCACACTCTAGAGGTTCTTACCCAAAATGACAAAGAAGGATTCACCGACTTCCTAAGTAGGTGGAGGAAGACTAGCACCCAACTAGTTGAACGCCCGGATGAGGCTACCCTTGTGGAGAAGTTTGTGGATAATCTCAAACCCATCTATGCCAATCATTTGAGATACCAAAACATCAAAACTTTCAAGGACTTAACAGTACTAGGAACAAGGATTGAAGATGACATCCGTAAAGGACTCTTGTCCAAAATGGTAGGTCGAGGATATCAAGGCTCAACGCGTCGTTCATACGGCTCTACTAGCAAGACCGACGAAGTTAACCTTCTCGAGCCATCCAAGAAAAGTACCCCATCAAGGAAATTCACAAATCTTGGGGGCACTTACTCCAACGCTCTAAAACGGTTAATGAAGCAAGGTAAACTCCAACCCATTGGGCCTACTCCCGAACCCGAAAGGAAATCCAAATTCTGGGACGAGAACTCGTACTGTGAATACCATAGGGGCAAGGGGCATGACACAGAAAAGTGCTACAAGTTGAAAAACGTGCTTCAAGACATGATTGAAGATGGTCGATTGCCAATACCACCAGGAGGTAAACCCAACAACACTCAGAATCCTCTTGGAGTTCTAGTGATTACAAGTGATGAATCTACCTTAGATTGCTCACACCTCATTTCTCCAATCGAAAATGAAATTTATGCAATCGAGAATGAAGGACTCTACTCTACTATCTCCCCTACCATTTCCAACATCATCACATGGGCAAGGAGTGTGGATAGACAAGTTTGGGAATTAGAAAATATGGTGACAACTTTACGCGATCCCAACGCAATACCCAAAGAACATGTGCCACTAATCTTCTCTCAAAATGCCACTATGCAAGAAGTAGTCACCGTGGTTGATAAACTAGTTGATCAAATCATACGACTGGAAGATAAAATCATGAGAATGAGAGAGGTAACTGCAATCAATGGAGTTTGGGCCGACGATGACGAGGACGAGTATCTCACTGAAAACTCCCTGGTCAAAGAAATAGTCCAAAATGGTGAAGACCAAGATGTAGATCACCTAACTCGCTCGGGTCGTCCATATCAAAGCACTACTCAAAATGGTCCAACTAACGTTGTCACACCAAATGATAACGAAGAGGACTCCACTGACCATTTGCTCAAGCAATTACAAAAGACGAAGGCTGATCTTTCAGTCTAGCAATTAGTAGCAAGCTCATTCCCACATCGCCAAGCTTTACTCCAAGCTTTGGCCAAATTAAATGTAGCACATAACTCGACACCCGAAGATGTAGTCAACTTGGTCTTCCAAGAACCACCGAAGCTAAGTAATCCTATTACTTTCTCAGACGAAGATTTGCCACCTTTTGGCGCCAGTCACAATTTAGCTCTTTACATCACTGTCATTTGTCTAAAGAAGAATGTGCCAATGACCTTGGTAGATGATGGCTCCGCGGTCAACGTCATACCCCTCAAAACGGCATACAAGCTAGGCATGAAAGAGTCGGATTGGACCCCTACCAATCAAGGTGTGCGTGCATATGACGGTACACGACGAAAGGTAGTAGGACTTGTTAACCTAACCATAGCCACGGGGCCAATTGAACGAAAGGTTAACTTCCAAATAGTGGACATTGAAGCTTCATTCAACATACTTCTGGGAAGGCCGTGGATTCACGCTTCCAAAGCGGTAACATCCACCCTTCATCAAAAGATCAAAATCCCACTAAATGGCAAAGTAGTGACGATCACTTCGTCACCCATCAAGGCAATAATCGAAAAACAGTCAAACAATCAAGTCCTTGCGGATCCCGTATACGAACTTGGGGGCTTCCAAAGTGTAAGTGTCATAGAAAGTGAGTTGGCACCCTTATACTATGATCCCTACTCCAACTTGGTGGTCAACCACATACTCAAAACCCAGGGATACTTCTCTGGAATGCATTTAAACCCTACTCGAAGAACACCTTCGCACCATACAAGGAAGGCAACTCAAAGAGGATACCACTTGGACTAGGGTACAAACCCACTAAAGAAGAAGTTCTCGAAATGCTCGCTCAAGTCCAAAACTGCAAGCATGTAGGAGTCCAAATGCGACCCTATCTCCCTACTTTAAATGGGTACTTTGTTCAAGAAGGAAGTCTAGAACTCTTTCACGGATTTCCCGAGCCTTGGCATTATCTCGAGAGGAAGCTAGCTGGAATCGAGATCTTTCACGATTGCTACTTTATCCCTCCAGAAACAGTTCCTACCGTCAAAACCCGTCAAGCACCTTGCTTAGACGAACAAGCCGTTAGCCTATTGTTCGGAGAAGATCGATTTGTCAGGGCCGCGCAGAACGAGATCATTACCATGATACTTCAAGACGATCGCTTCAACCCCACAAAGCGTAATCACGAAACCAACGCAAGACAAAGCGAAAAAGGATGGAGAAAATCAATCAAGTGGACCAACAATCAAGGAAGACTCTTCAATCTCACCACCGAGAAGGAGAGATGTTCAAAAGAGAACCGAAGACGATGAGTTCGAGTCGGAGTCGTCGTCGAGTCGAGTCTAGAGAAGTCATTAGAGAGTTTACTCCTGTCGTCATCCCCACTCCCTTTGTTTCTCCTAGCTTAGCCTCGAGTAGTCACCGTAGTTCGGGAAATGCCCCAACCACTGTCCCTTTACCGCCACTGACCATGGATCAGTTGGCTTATTTGTTTCAACTTTACTCAAATCTTAATATGAATAAATCAGGTTCTGCTTACTCTTTGTGTTATCTTGTGTGCAATTCTGTTTATGATGATACGGAGGATGACCAAGACCCAGACTTGATCGAAATACCTCCCTACGTAGCCAAAGAAATACTACAGGAAGGGGAAGGGGGACCAGTAATAGAGGACACCGAACCCATCAATGTAGGAACCAAACTAGAACCCCAAGAACTTAGGATAGGGACTACCTTGAGCTCTACCGAAAGGCCCAATTTCATAGACCTCCTAAACGAATTCAAAGACGTTTTCGCTTGGTCTTACAAAGACATGCCAGGGATCGACAGGGATATCGCCGAACATAGAATTCCGATTAAGCCAGGTTTCAAACCTGTGAAACAGAAGCTTTGACGAATGAGGACAGAATGGGCTCTAAAGATTAAGGAAGAAGTTGACAAGCAATTCAAAGCCGGGTTCATCAACGTTTCCGAGTATTCTGACTGGGTAGCCAACATAGTACCTGTACCCAAAAAGGATGGGAGAATCCGTGTTTGTGTCGATTTTAGAGACTTAAACAAAGCAAGTCCAAAAGATGACTTCCCTCTACCTCACATCGACATATTGGTAGACAATACTGCTGACCACGCGTTACTATCCTTCATGGATGGATATGCGGGTTATAATCAAATCAAAATGGCCATGGAAGATATGCATAAGACCGCCTTTGTCACTCAATGGGGAACCTATTGCTATACGGTCATGCCATTTGGATTGATCAACGCCGGAGCTACATATCAACGCACCGCAACTACACTCTTACATGACATGATGCACAAAGAAGTTAAGGTATACATATATGACATGATTGTCAAGTCCAAGGAAAGAGAGGGGCATATTGCGAACCTTCGCAAGTTCTTCGCAAGGCTACGAAAGTACAACATGAGGCTCAATCCTCAGAAATGCACATTCGGGGTAACATCTGGCAAACTCCTGGGATACGTCGTTAGTCAAAGAGGTAAGAAATAGATCCTTCCAAAATCAAAGCTCTGATCGAAATGCCACAACCTCAAACAGAAAAAGAAGTCAGAGGATTCCTGGGAAAAGTACAGTATATAAGTCGATTCATATCGAAACTTACAATGATTTGTGAGCCTATCTTCAAGAAACTCAAGAAAATGGACCACACCATGTGGGATGATGATTGTCAAAAGGCATTTGACCGAATCAAGGAGATATTGGCTAAACCACCAGTGCTCATGCCACCACAACGAGATCAACCTCTTGGTTTATATCTCACAAGAATCAAAACGACCATGGGTGCCATGCTTTGGCTCAAACAAAGAGGGAAGTGAAGAAAGGGCTATCTACTACCTTAGTAAGAAGTTCTTGGAGTACGAGTTCAAATACTCACAACTCGAAAAGACATGCCTCGCTCTTGTGTGGGCAACGAAGAAGCTACGTCATTACATGCTTAGCTACTCCGTCAAGATATACTCCAAAATGGATCCAGTCAAATATCTCTTCGAGAAACCCATCCTCAACGGACGCCTAGCAAGATGGACCCTAATGCTCTCAGAATTTGACCTCAAATATGTGCCACTGAAAGTTATAAAAGGTCGCGCCGTCGCCGAGTTTTTCGCAGAAAATCCCATCAACGACGCACAAAAAATAGATACTTGGTCATTTCCAGACGAGGATATACTCCAAACCGATGTAGACTCCTGGGACCTTTACTTTGATGGAGCATCAAACTTAAGAGGATTTGGAATAGGAGTGTTGCTCATTTCTCCTGAAGGCGAGCACACACCAATTGCTGTCAAACTCGACTTCGAGGTGACAAACAATGCTGCAAAATACGAAGCTTGTCTCATTGGACTACAAGCGGCAGTGAGCTTAGGCATTAAAAACCTCCGAGTACATGGAGATTCGTCACTGATCATCAACCAAGTTACAGGATCTTGGAAAATTCGAAGCGAAAGCGTCGCACCTTATCAGGCCAGAATAGATCAAGTCGCTCAATTCTTTGATCACGTAACCTACCTACACCTACCTCGGGAAGAAAATCAATTTGCAGACGCTCTTGCGAAACTTGCATCTTTGATTAATATGCCGGATCATATGGTGGAAATGCCTTTGTGCATCGAACGACGGTCAGAGCCGGCTTATGTCCACCAAATCACCAATGAAGAGGAAATCGCGCAGGAACCCTGGTTCCAAGCAATCCTGAATTTTAAGCTTAATGGTACCTATCCACCGGATATGGACAAGAGGGGACAACGTGCTATACGCCTGCTCGCTTCCCAATACGTTCTCATGCAAGGAGAATTATACAAAAGAACACCTCTTGGTGTAGTCCTACGTTGCCTTGATCATTCACATGCACGAAAGGTGATGGAAGAAGTCCACGATGGAGAATGCGGTCCTCACATGAGTGGGCCCATGATGGCAAAGAAAATCACACGTCTGGGGTATTATTGGACCACAATGGAATCCGATTGCATCAAATACGTAAGACATTGCCATAATTGCCAAATCTTCGGGAATGTACAACATGTCCCTCCTTCATTGCTTTATACAATGACATCTCCTTGGCCATTTTCTGCATGGGGAATTGACATAATCGGGAAGATAACCCCAGCCGGAACAGGAGGTCACTGTTTCATCCTAGTAGCAATTGACTATTTCACCAAATGGGTAGAAGCGACTTCCTACACTAGTCTTACAGCTAAAAATGTGGCAAAATTCATACAAAACAACAACATCTGTCGATATGGTTGCCCACATGAGATCATTAGTGATAACGGATCACATTTCCAAGCCGAGACCGAGCAATTGCTAGCCAAATACAAAATTAAGCATCACCACTCTTCGCCATATAGACCACAAACTAACGGCGCGGTAGAGGCGGCAAACAAGAATGTTGTCACGATTCTCAAGAAAATGATTTACAACTATAGAGATTGGCCAAGCAAGATACCCTTTGCTTTGTGGGGGTATCGTACATCTGTTAGGACGCCCACTGGGGCTACTCCTTTCTATTTTACCTACGGCATGGAAGCTGTATAACCAGTCGAGCTAGAAATACCATCCCTGCGTATTTTACTCGAAAGCCAAATCCCGGAAGTCGATTGGAAGAAGGATAGATATGAAGAACCCATTCTCCTGGATGAACGTAGGCTACGCGCCTTGCATAATGTCCAAACATATCAAGCACGTATCAAACGAGCTTTCAACAAAAGGGTTAGGCCAAGAAACATCAAAGAGGGAGACTTAGTGCTCAAATCGGTTAGAGCTCTTTTACCTGTTGACCCACGGGGAAAATTTAAACCTAATTGGGCCGGACCATTTCTAGTCAAATCCATACTTCCAGGGGGTGCGGTTAGAATAACGGACCTAGATGGGAATGAGTTTTCCAACCCAACAAACCTTGACCAACTAAAACGGTACTATGCCTAGAATAGGAACGAAAATGCGCCTCGTGTAACCCCACGTGTCGATCTTGTGGCACTAAATAAACGGCACCTGGCCAAGCTGAAATAAGTTAACGTCACTATGCTCTTGCATTTTGACAAATTTATCATCCTCGTATCATTAAATAAACTAAATTCGCACCTTCGGAGTAAGCAAAAAGCTCATGCTTATTTTCTAAGTTCATTACAAGCTCTTGCTTAGAACAATTATTCTTTTACATTTACTCGAACTACGCGCAAGGGTTTGATTTCATTTTTTTAAAATGAATACGTAGGCAATCCTTCGCAGGATTCAACCCGTTATATCTAAAATGTAAATAGAAGGACATTTGCATTGCATTTGGAATTCGACAAGAATAATAAATAGAAAAACACAACGGTTTCATAACCATTCAACCTTTTTTTATTTCATCCATTTTCTAATAATAATAGTACGCTACATAATAAAAATAGAATAGGCTAGGATTCTAAAAACCCCACCTTTTATTACAACAATAAATAATAATAATAATCAAATAATAATTAAAGACTCGGGCTATTCCTCCATCTTCCCCTTGCCCTTGTCATTCTTATCATATTTCTTGTCACGACCTCGAGCTGGACGCTCTTGCGCCACTTCAGACCTAATCACCAACGGTCTTTCTCGAGGCCTAGCTTTTCCATTCTTGCCAATCACCATTTCCGCGACAGGAGTAGTCTTTGGTTTCTTCGAAGGATGAACAACTTGAAACCCGTCTTCTTCTTCTCCCTCTGTCATATGCTTTTCTTTCTCTTTCTCTACCTCGCGTACCTTGTAGTCAACAGGCTCGCGTTTCCTCAGTCTCTCGCGCTCTTCCAGAGTAGTAGCCTTTCTCCATCTTAGATAAGAATCCGACACCCACAAGGCATTGGCGGAGAAATTCAAGTACCACATGTTTCTTTGGGCCCATTTAATGGCCCACTCTCTTCGGCTCTCCGTAGTAAGCGCCATAGCAGTCTGCGGGATGGTATCAAGCTTCGGGATTGTCTGCTTTAGCCCAACTTGTCTCATCAGCCTTTCCGGGAAGATGCACACCATAAACTCCAATCCAGGAATGCGCACGGACCTAGTGGAATCCAAAGAAGACACTTCAGTGACGGATTGGAGGTGCCACCACGGTACGACCCGCCTAATCAAGGGACCATCGTCGCTCTTCAGCTTGTTCTTCCAGTAATCACAGACCCGAGTGAAGTCCACCATGTACAACCTCGTCCTCATCGCAATCGAGCGGGCATGATAGGAAAGCACATGAACTGGGGGCTCGATCAATCGGAGCCGTTCCATAAGCCAAACCTACCAAAAGCGGGTATTAGACAAAAACAAAAAAAAAACAAAAACGAAAACAAAAAAAAGAAGAAAACAAAAAGAAAAATGTCTTTACCTGCAGAATGACGGGACTTCCTAAATACGGTAGGTCGCGATTGGATTTCCTATTATCCAAGCCCAAAAGCATCTCTCCTAAGCATAAGCAAGCTGGGCTCCTGCGCAGCTCCATTTGCTCAACAAGGCCCAGAAGACGGGGGTCACCTCTCAAGTCTTCATCAACATGCCCTTGGAAGACATACACATGTAACAAGCAAAAGCCAAACGCCCTCCGCCTAGCAACATGAGAAACGGTGGGGTCGGCTCTGTTGATGAATCGATCTATGAAGTCCAGCATTCTCACGCCTTTCGAGGTAACTAGACGGTCCACCTCAAGTCTAGTCAATCGAAGCAAGTCTCTAAATTTGCTCTTGTACCCTTGCGAAGTAGAAGGAATGGCAGGCAAGTGTTCGGGATCCCACCCACCAACAACAGCAATTTCTTCAGGAAATGGGCAAATATCACCTCCAGGGAACGCAAAAAACATGGTAATTCGGGTCCCAATAGTCAAGACAAGCATCCAAGAACGATTTCACAACCTTGATCAGTTTTAAACTCAACAATGACCCAAAATTATAAGAGCCCATATCATGTTTCTCCATATTCGAAAATTCGTTGGTCCATTCCTTCAAGCGGATCTCCAAAGTATTCATGATGAAAGATTGTTTTGAGAATTCTATGAAATTAGACGAAGAAGAGACGGAAGAATTATGTGAATAAAAGCTCCATCGACGTTTCTATTTATACTAATTTCTGTTTCCAAAAATCCGTCAGAGCAAAACACCTTGGGAACAGGCGCAGCACCCGCTGCGCCTCTTCAAAGGGACGCAGCTCATGTTGCGCCTCTTCCTCAGCCTCACTTCTGTGATTTTCCGCGTTGGATCTTTCCTAATTCCATGACGAATAATTTCCTATTCCTACGGGTTATTATTTTGGTAAATACGTGAAGATTACCATGTTTCAGGTTTCCTAATTTCGCGGGCACGCATTTCGAGGCGACATCGACATTTTCGCCATTTTTATCACACTTGTATATTTTCATTTTAGGAAGTAATTCTCATTTTAATTCATCATTTTAGGGAATAATTTTCGTTTTAATTTTACATTTCTTAATTTAATTCATTTATTTTAGAAGATGATTCGCAATCTACCGAATTTCAACATGTATATATTAATTTTTTAATTTCTTAATTTCATTTCTGCACTTCTAACTTATAGATTTCTGTTTTTTCTTTTTTTAGGGGGTAACCCTCCCTACCGTCCGGTCATTTCCGGCAAAATTTTTGCATTTTTGCATTCTTTTGAGTCTCTCATTGTGCGCTAATTAAGGCCATATGTATATATAAATGTATGCTTTGCGTGTTTTCTATGTAAATTTCGGCAGCATGACGGCGTAAACCGTCATCTACCAAACCTGTTCAAAGCTAACCTGCAGATACAAGCAACACAACCCAGCAGCAAAGGCACTCAGGCCATCGTATATACACCAAACAAAGGAAATGTACAACAAACTGGGGGCTCGAGCCCCAAACAAAGTCCAAAAATGTTCAAAATGATGGTCCAAATGTACAAATGTACAAAATACAGCCAACAAACAAAAAAAGCTACACAAAACTACTGCTGGTCGCCCTCCAACTCTGCAACCCTCGCCGCGAGAACGGCAATCTCGGCGTCCCGGACCTCGAGCTCCCTCAACAAGCGAGCTGTCTCCTCTCGAGACTGGGTCAACTCTCGCTCCAGCTCGCGGTCACCCTGTAAACAACAAAATTGGCTCATGTCAATCGTTTCAAGCAAAATCGAAAAATCAAAAATCAGAAATGGAATAGGCATAAGGTTCATACCTGACGACCTCGACCGCCGACAAGTGCCTCGACGGCAGTAGCTCGCAGCCGGTTGGCCACCCTCCACAGCGCCACAAACCGAGACGGCGCAACCTGTATTTTCAAAAAAAGAAGTTTTCAACAATTGAACAAGCTCAATCAAACGTGTTCCTACACAAAAGTTACGCAAAGATTAGAGGGTTTACCCTCCGAATCGAATCTTGCCCGATCGTCCGAGCCGGATCCGTCACAGCTACGTCAAAGTCACGCAGCTCGGAGATCGTCGTCCTCCGGTCGCGTCAGTGTACTCGAGGGTCTCGGGGTACTCTGGGGGCTCGATGCCCGCCGCCTCGACCTCCTGCAAAGACAAATGGTTCTCATTAATCGATGATCTTTCATCATAATTCTCAAAATCAAATCAAGAGGAAAAATAAAAGATGTTCACCACTACCGGCCAGTACGCCAACCTCCCGTAAAGGAACGCCGAGTAGTCCTCGCCAGGAAGAAGAAGGGCGTCACCACTGGCACCCGCCAAGTCCGCCTCCCTCTCAGCCTCAGAAAGCTCCCTAAACATCGTCCTGGGAGGATCGACGGGAACCGTCAACATGTCCCGAGAGCACTGACGAGCCAAGCGCTCGCCCAAGTACCACACAGGACCCATCGACGTCCTCAACAGCAGTCGGCTCGAGCTCCTGGGTCGAAGGACCTCAGCCACGAAAGGAGGCGCTCCAGCGTACTCCACCCAAGGTCTGGGCACCCACTGTGATAAGACAAACAAGGATCATTCCTATGATCAATTAAAAGACAATATAAGAAGCACATGAATATAAGTAAGATGCTTACGCTGCCCAGCTGAAGAGCGTTCACGTCCCGCCGGTAGACACTGTGAAAAGAACGCTTGTTCTTCGTCCTGCACATCACCCAATCCCTCACCACGGGATAGGCCTTCTCCAGCGGCTCCGTCCTCTTGGGCGCGAGGCTCGGGAAGTAGGAGTACACCCACGCCTGTAAAGCATAATAATCCATAACGATCTTTCATGATTTGATAAAGAAAGGAATTTACTTTGGTCTAAAGGAAGGTTCATACCTCCAGCAGTAGTCCAGGCCCGACAGCACCAGGAGAAGTCCCCTTCTCCATCAACTCCGGACGAACCATGGCCCTCATGAAGCGGATGAGAACCGCAAAACCAGCAGTGACCCAGTCCCAACGCCCTAGGGAACTCAGGTCAGAAAGGAAGGGAAGAAGCTTAGTCGATAACCTCTCGCCCTTGTCTCCGAGGTAAATCGAAGACAGAAACCACCAGAGCCACAAACGAGCCCTCTGCTCAGCTGTACAGGGAGGAGGAGCCGTCTCCCTCCCGTCAATCGTCACCAGCGCCGGGATCTTTCCCGCAAAGTAGTCTCGAACGTAGGAGCTGGGTATCAAACCCGGCACTGTGAGAGCCTTCGGCGACAAGTTCCAGTCGATCAATCTCCTCGCCTCGGCCGAGTCCACCCTCATGGCAGTCTCTGGCCACTCCACCTCCTCGGTCCCACATGGCAGACCAGAGATCATGCTGTAGTCCTCCAGAGTGACTCCCACCTCACCGAAAGGCATGTGGAACGTGGAAGTCGCATCCCAGAATCGGTCCAAGAAAGCGCGGACCAGGCTAAGGTTAGCCCGCAGCTTCCTCTTCGCGATGTCTCTCCAGACCTGCACCAAAGGACCGGACGCTCCACGCTCGATCACTCATGTGGTAATTTGGGTCAAGTCAAGCCTAATCTGAAGCCTAGTTCCGGGTTCGAGTCGAAATTTCGGCAGCATTCGTTATAACAGCGATTGTGCCTTAGAAAAGTGTCCTGAAAAAGCTATCACAAACCAAAATTCCGAGATGGTATAAAGTTTACCCATCATTCAAGGATTCCAAATATCAAGTTTCATCGCAAATGGGCAATCCTAAGGCTATTTTCGAAGCAATTTACAGTTTAGCTGTGAAACCGTCTCAAAATTCATTCAAAGGCTCAAAGCTCAACGAAAATTCGAGACAAATATATGGTTATGTTCCTAATATTACCTATTATCCATTTCTAATGTCAATTTGACAAGGCAAATGCATTTGGCGGAAAAGCCCCAAATTTTCGATCAAATGGGTCATAAACCCTAATTTTTTCGGCTCAAAATTGGACAAATATAGACGATTAATGCGAGAATGAGACACATACCTCGATTAGTCATGATTAATGCAAGCTTTTGGATCAAACCTTGGCGGAAATGGTGAAGATTTGAGAGAGAAATTGTGTAATTTGTGTTTCGAAATAATGAACATAAGTTTCTGATTATCGCGTTTTTACGCAGAAATAACACTTTGGGGAATAGACGCAGCAGGCGCTGCGCCTCTTCCAAGAGACGCAGCTCTTGCTGCGCCTCTTCCTTGTGTTCCCTCCATACGGATTTTCAAAAATTCGTTATGAATTCGTTATTGGTGGGCCCATCTTTGGTGCGCCTCTTCCCCGATGCTATTTTATCCTTTTGGTCCGTTTGACGATTTTCTTTCGTTCTGGCCCGCATTTCCAAGCCAACAGCAGACTGTTGCATAGTATTTATTTCTTCCAAGACCTTTTGCTTGTCGCAACGAGCATTTATTCCTTCACAGGATTCGACACGCCTTCATTATGTCTCCAGCGAGAGTAAGCGGATATACTTTCCCTCTCATGACACGAAGAATAATTCCCAACCATGTCTCCAGCGAGAGTAAGCGGACGTACTGTCCCTCTCAAGACATGAGGATTGACATCTACCTAAGCAGATTTCCCCTCAGCAGTTCCCGCCTGTGTCCTGCTACTCGCAATTATTTCTCGAAGACTACCCAAGCGATTTCCCTCGCTCCCGTTCCGTGTCCTGCTACTCACAATATTTCGTGTTTCCCCGCGGAGTTCGACAAAGGTGTCGTTCTTCAGAAGTTCCCAAACCAATAGAGTTCCTATACCCAAGCTTTAGTTACCCTTAAGTTGAACTTATTCATGGCCTCCTTCCCGTCGATGCTTTCCTTTAGGGCCCCACACCCTAGCACAATCCTTATATATCTTTTAGGTCTTAACCTTAGCTCCCATGCTCAACCTTAGCTCATACGCACCTCCGGAAGCATCTCGAGAAGAAGTCTCAGGTATGGTCTCTTCTTATGGCTGGCGAGCCTCCTTACGTAGTCTAATGGACTTTAAACGACCCTCCCCGATAGTCGACAGACTCTAAAATGTTCCCGACGACATGTCCATGGTTCAGACCCCTTGAGCCGCCTCGCGTCGTCATAGTCGTCAGGTTGTAATCTTCGATTGACCTGATGGCTATACTTTGACTTTCGCCTTGTCCAAGCCTCAGTCAAAGTGGGGGCTCAGAGATACCTCATTTCTGCACCTCTCGCAAACCACCCGGTGATGATTGGGCCGCATGTTTGCTATGCGGAACGATTTGTGACAATTCGTAAGATTATCGTCAAGTGATTGCTCAAACATTAATGTCTACCTCTTAGTTGTCATCTACGTGCTGATACGGTCGTTTTGACAGTAATTAGAGTACATTTGGAGTCCGGGCCTAAAACCGTCTCCATTTTCTGATAACCGTTAAATCCTGAGTCAGAATGTTCTGGAATGTTCCGGATATTTCTATTCCATATTTCAAAATTTTTATTCTTTGGTAAACAATTTCCCGTAATATTCACATAAGATATTAAGGAAAATCAAATTATTCCGTCCTACCATAACTTAAACACGGAAATCTTTCTTCCGCGGGTGGAAACCCCTTGGGAACAGACGACGCGCGTCTTTGCGCCCTTCCAAGAGACGCAGATGGGGCGATGCGCCTCTTCCCAGGTCCTTTTCTGCGTAATTTTCATATCTTTTTCATATATTTCCGAGATTCACTTCCAAAGAGTCTCCGAAACCCTAATTCCTTCACGTGATTAGTATAAATAGGAGCCTTCGCTCCTCATATTTTTCACGCGAGTTTCCGCCCTTCTCTTCTCCCTTTGCATTCTAGACTTTTGTTCTTACTTTTTGGCGTCTACGTGCTTGAACATTCGACCACGTAAGCTCGGATCCTTCTGAGTACCAGCCTCGTTTGCATGACCGACCAATTTGACCAACTACACATCAATCAACTTAATTAATCTAATCGTTTTCCTCTTACGAGGGCACTTTCTTTGCATTCGCGTCGAGCATCACTAATCGATATCTTAGTCCTTCTCGTTTCGTCAACATGTAAGTCTGAGGGTGTATAATCCTTCTTTTATTTATTGTATTTACTTTTTGTAATCATCAATGTAAGGTTTATGTCGAAAATACCAATTAAAACCGATTTCTAAAGCCTTGTTTAAAACCTCTTTTTACGGATTTTCCAGTAGACAGACGTCGAGAAAAGACGCAGAAACTGCTGCGCCTCTTCGAAGGAGCGCAGTACCTGTTGCGCCTCTTCGTGAGGCTGCCGCAGTTCCTGCTTCTTTTCTTCTTCCTCCGTCCTCTGTAATTCGTTTGTTTGATTTGTTTTCGTTTGTTTTCGTCAATTCTTTGATACAATAGCATAATTACTTCACATGTATATTGTTTATTATCTTTAACATGTATAATTCATCATAAATTCGACTTAAATCCCTTATAATCTCATATTTGCGGGTTTTCGTCATTAAATTCAATCCGGGTTGTAGAAATTCAATTTGTTCATATTGAGTTTCTGTAATTCGATTCTTTGATAAATTGTCATCTGTCTATTGTCATATTCGTCATATTTTATTCATTAATTCATCATGTTTAGTTTAGTCCAATTAATTTGTTTAGTTTGTTAATATTGTTCACTCCTGTAATTAATCCATCTTAATTCCGTCTCATCCGTGTTTTGCTGTTTTCATGACCCATTCATATGTTAAATAACCTATTAATCACTTTCATCCGAGTAAATAAATCCATCGTTAAATTAACCAACGAATATTAACAACTTGCAATTCCGGCTTCACAGCTAGAATTGAGCCAAGGAACAGACGCAGCAACTGCTGCGCCTTTTTCAAGGGACGCAGCTCTGCTGCGCCTGTTCCTGGTTGATTTATGTCCCTGAACTCCGTTGTTGCTTTGACTTAGTTATTTAGCTTACGTATAATTGACTATTAATCGTATTATCACCTTCTGTTTTGTCGTAATCCGTTCTCTTTTATTCTTTTTCTCAAATTATCCGTTTTAAAAGTATTTTCGACATAAATCGCCTAATCCAATGTAATTATTGTAATTTTCATTATTGTAATTTATAATTATTATATTTCTTTTATTGTTTGAATGTTTTCACATGTAATTGAGCATTAAATCCTACTTCGACCCAATTGTATGATAACTAATTGTCCACCGACTTAGTATTAATTTTCACATGTTAGGATTAAAACTTGGATGTTGCATTGCATGCATATAGCCGACGATATATCAAGTACGAATAACTTCCCTAATCATTAGTAGAGGCCGCTATCGAGGCGGGCGGGATTAGGTGTTCGATCAAAAGAGCTTCCTAATACGTACCCTCACCCCTTACTCCAGATATCTGTGAACACCCGTGTTCATTGGCATCCACGAGAGTCATTCTAGACATAGAATGCTAAGGGTAACGATTGCTTAGTGTTCATGTCACTACTTTGTGTCTTGACATGACACGAGGTATTCGAACGGTTCCAATTTCTCATAAAAATTGGTGGCGACTCCATACAAAAATGCAAACGCTTGTTTCTCTTTTCCTCCCAAGCGCCCCCGTGGGCCCCCGCTGTCCACAAAAAGCCAAAATGAAAATGAAGATTTCACCTTTAAACTCAATAAGGAGTCAAGTTCCTGAAAATATGATATTAAACTTTGTCAAAGAAATCATAAATAGATCCAAGTTAACAGAAATTGAATAAAATTTAATGAAATCTCGGGTCAGTAATTAAAATCATGATAGATAAGTTTATATTTAAAGAACAAGTAGGGAATTTAATCAACTTTGCATTTTCAAATTTTTAAAATAGGCAAGGTTTTGCCAAAGTAACATCAATTTTAGCAACGAATCAAAAATGATAGCATGAAATATTTGGGAATTGTACAAAAAGGAAGGTAACTTAGATAGCATAGAAACAGGGTATGTCAAGAGAGTTCAAACTTAACTAATCAAAAGGGCTATGATGAATTTCATAGGGTAAGGATTGAAGTCAAGTCAACAAGGATGTCAAAGATAGAGTTTTTATAGGTTACCAACATCCAATTTAAAAGAGGAGTATGATGAAGCAAGGAAAAGAGGTATGATCGATAACGCTCATGGCCAAAGGAGAATGGGAATTAGATAACAAGGAGACGCCAAGTACTCATGTCTCAAACAACAACATTATCCAAAGCGGTCCCGAAAACTTCCTAACAGCAAAACTCATAACCACATCACTCCCAAGGATTTCCTCAAAACACTTATGTTACTTCATCCTAAGCTAATCCCTGAAACATGGTACTCCACTATAAGTGTGATTTCACTACTACAAAACCTCAAACATCTACAAACGACTTCCACAAGATCAAGGTCAAAGTTCCAACAAAGCTATACTCATATCCAACTAGAGTCAACCACGGGTTTCTCAAAATGGTAAAATCCCTAATCAAAGATCCGAATGCTAAGCTCTAAATTCCCAGAAAGGGTTCCTCAAATATTCCACAATTCAATTCCATCCATTTAAAGTCAAGTACTAAGCACTAGTATCCCAGGACATGTCTCACTACACTTACCAAGGCTCTCAAATCCCAAACGTAAACAACAAAGCCAAGTTCTAAAGCCTTAGTAACATACGCAACTAACACTTGACAACACAAAAATCCACCAAACAAGAATACTCACTTTATCAAGGATCTAGGTCTAAGAATCATTAAGTATGCCTCATCACACTACCTAAGTCTTTCTAATATCACAACCTCTCAAAATCAGGGTTAAGGGTCAACCACAAACAAACTCCACAAAAGTCAAAATTTCCAACCAAGGTAAACATTCCACAAAAGAAAGAGTACCATCAAAAGGCGTTAAGGAAGGATAAGCAAGGAACAAAGGATAAGTTAGGAAATACAAGAGTGACTTACAAGGAAAAAGGAAAGAGGATCTAGAAGAAGGAATAAACATTAAGAAGTGAAGAAAATGGCAAGGTACACAAAGAATGAGAGACATCTTCAAGGAAGTAGAAGCATTCTTCAAAAGTTGAAAAGTCTTCAATCCTCAGCAATGGGCACCAAATCTTGATCTTCATGTAGGTAAGCTCACGGTCATTGATCCGAGGACACAACAATTATTAAAATTACAATCAACAAATATGTTAGAACCTAACAAAGAGCAAACACGCTACAGACTACCACCTTAGGTACTTAAATCTACCCATCTCTCATTCGTTATTCAAGGTCAAGTCAAATTTGAATTTGGGGTACACGTGTGTGCGTCGGGAGCAACATATGCTCTGATACCAACTGTGACACCCCGCGATAACGCGGAAAATAAAACTAATAAATTTAAAGCGGAAATTTGTGAGATTTAAAAAACTTTTTGTTATAAGATAAAGATTTAAAACGCGGGTGCCAAAAACGAAATGGTTGAGGGAAAATCCGAGACTTTAATAAGACGGCGAAAAACAAAACCATCACAAAAACGAGTCTTTCTTACCTTGAAAGATGCAGGAGGAAATAAGGAGAAGAATGGTACAAAAATTAAGGGGAATGGTGAAGAAATGAGCCTGAAATCTGGGTTTTTAGGTTGTCGAAAAATGGCGTGGGTAGGCTTTGTTGTTTGTTGTTGTTGCTGCGTTGAAAGAAAGAAGAAGAAAGAATAAAGGGTGTGGGGATGGGGATGGGGACGATAATAATAATAATAATAATAATAATAATAATAATAATAATAATAATAATAATAATAATAATAATAATAATAATAATAATAATAATAATAATAATAATAATAATAATAATAATAATAATAATAATAATAATAATAATAATAATAATAATAATAATAATAATAATAATAATAATAATAATAATAATAATAATAATAATAATAATAATAATAATAATAATAATAATAATAATAATAATAATAATAATAATAATAATAATAATAATAATAATAATAATAATAATAATAATAATAATAATAATAATAATAATAATAAAGGGTCTTGCTCTTGCCTTCTCACATCATCAAACTCGTCAATAAGCTCTGCAAGGACTATTTCTGGGGGACGAATGGGCAGCAACGTCGGATGGTTTTCAAAAGTTGGTCCTCTATATGCAAACCTTGGATTGAGGGAGGCTTTAATGTTAAAGAACTCCTTAGCTGGAACAAAGCTCTTCTCTGTAAATGGGTCTGGCAACTTACTCAAAACCGGGATAACATTTGGGACAGCTGGTGCCGTTCATACAACCTTAACGGCCACACTATTTGGGAGGCGCAACCAATGATTCGGCATGCTGAAAGCTGGCGGGACATCATTAAAATCAAAAACCACCTCCTGGAAGTCGCGGGTTCAGGTACAAATGCACAAAGGATGCTGGATTCCTGCGTTAAAAACGGAAAGTTTAGCGTCGGAAAGGCCTACCATATTTTCAGGGACTTGGGTCGTAGCACGAGATGGGCTGAGGTTCTCAAGGCTACGTGTGTTATTCCCAAACACCGTTTGTGCACTATTCAGGCCGTGCAACATCAGCTCCCAACGGTCGACAATATAAATCAGCGTGGGTTCATGCATGTCAATCGCTGCTGCCTCTGCAATAATGCTCAGGAAACGCATAGGCACATGTTTTTCAGATGTCAATACTCGCAACAGGTGAGGCGTAACATGTTTTTATGGCTGGGATTTTCTGGTATAGGGGCGGACATGGATGTTAAGGACTACTTTTACAAGCTCATGGGAGGTACTAAAAAACGTAAATGGAGGAACAAAGTAGCAGCTAGTTGTGTGGCGGGCATGGTCTATGTCATTTGGAATGAGAGGAATAGTCGTATCTTCGGTGGGCCGGTCTCCTCGCCTGATCAGATTTCTACTACGCTCCAACACACATTGAAGCTCAGGTTTTCTGACAGTTGTGATAGATACACCCAGTTTTGGTTGGCTTCAAAAAGCTAACGCCTCTTTGTCGCACTTTTGCTTTCCTTTTGTATTGGTAATTTTGTAAGTTCATGATGGTCGTTGGGTTTTTGTAAGATCCCTTCTCATTTTCCTTCCCAATTGGATGAATAAAATGAGTTTAATTTTCTTGCAAAAAAAAAAAAAAAAAAAAAAAAAAAAAAAATAATAATAATAATAATAATAATAATAATAATAATAATATTAAGGGTTATATAAATGAGTTGAAAAAGGTAATTACGAGTTGTCGACTCGTGATTGGTTCGGATTTAACTTAGATTCACAAGTGAGAAGTGACGGTCTTATGCTAAACGGGAAAAAGTCCCTAAGTCTATATTAACTTAAGACAAAAACTATTATTATTAATATCACTATTAATACTATCCGATTAAATATATATATATATATACATATATTATTATATAAATCATGCCTTTAAGATATAATTTAATCGTACGTATTTTTATAAAAATGAGCTTTTATATAATACGTTTATAAAAATCGTGTTTGACATAAAATTAACTAAATTGAATAATTCCAAAAATATGAAATAAAGTAATCGAACAGTTTAATAAATTTAAAATGTCAAAAATGGAAAATCCGTGGGTGTTACAATGAAGGCTAGAAGTGAAAGAAACAAGGAAACCGTCTGTGAAGCTGGTTCCTCGATCGAGTCACCTGAGGCTCGATCGAGCAATCGTCCTCGATCGAGTCACCTCAGGCTCGATCGAGGAACCTCTCTGGCAGATTATTTTCCGTATTTTCCTAAAACAGATATTTGTATTATAAATTAGGAACTCGTACGTTTTTATTAGGTTACGCTTTATTTTACTTTCATACGGCTGAATACTCTCTCTAGCTTCAATCTTTCCTTGCTACGGTACTAATCTTTCTTCAACAATTAATCATTCAAGTTTATGTTATTCAATTATCGTTTTTATTTCATGTTCTTAATCATGTCTTCAATTATTATTATTGTTGTTATTGCTTTAGTCATGAGTAGCTAAATTCCTCATCTAGGATGAAGGGGATCTAGGTTAATTAAAAAGGGGAAATTGATTATTTGCTAGTGAAATCGTTTAAGTTGTCGTTTGATTATTGTTCTTATTCTAGTTAATTAACTTAGGCATGAGTTGTTAATTAGTGTAGCGAATTAATCCTTTCACCGATCGGGTTAGAATTAATATAGGCTGCGATAATCAAATAGATTGTATCTAATTATAGCGACAGCATGTTAGAATCGATCTAAAGGGCATAATAGAGTCGACCGATCTTATGGCCTTAGACAACTTGGTAGATCTAGCAATTGATTAATAGACCCCATATAATTGATCTAGTGAACCGGAAATCCTAGACTTTTAATATCATTGTTTAAACCTCTTTTATTACTCGCAATTAGTTGGTTAGATAACAAACAAAACAAACCCCAGAAAACGGTTATCTTTAGTCAATTTAAATATTTACAGACTTAACTATTACCGCCTCCATGTGGATTCGATACCTGTCTTACCACTAGCTATTCTTGTTAGTTTTGAGATAGTTTTACTTTGATTTGGTAATACGACTTTAGCCTTATCAAGTTGTCTAGAAGGTATACTATGGATGCCCGCGGGATTAGCTGGGGATGGAGTTGCCACGAGTCTGATAGTAGTCTTCCGATGTGTTGTCATAATACTTTTGTTACTTTAATTGTAGTTTGGTTTTAGCACGGTTGTACTTTACTTTACATTTGGTTTTGTTATGTAATCACTTATACTTATCTATTAAAGTACGTTCTTTTATGGTCTATTTGATATACATTGCCTCGGGTAACCGAGATGGTAGCATTCTCATGCATTAGGTGGTCCTGGTAAGGCACTTGGGGGTGTTACAAATTATGCTAGTCTCGCAAAAATATTTCTGATTGGGTATGCAAAATAATTACGCGAAGTTCAAAGCACATCCATGTTAGGATCGCATTAACATATACATACCTCCTACAATAACATCATTAATTAAATTATCAATTTAATTAATTGAATTGGCACCTCCAATTAAGACAATTAAATATAAATACATGAACAAAAAGAAAAGGAAAAAGGAAACACAAAATTCCAATAAAATACTCTAAATTACAGAGAGAACAAAAAAAAATGACTTTTGTAAGGACGGGTAATGCTGGTTTGGACAACCTGGTACTTCCTCCAAATTAAAGTGTTTGCCCCATTTTATTAAAATACAAGACTCGTATAATAGAGAAAGGGGCAAATACTTTAATTTGGAGGGAGTATCAAATAAGACAATATGAATTGGTATTTGGATGAGATTTTATAGAAAGAAAATCAATGACTCTCAATTTTCTCGTTTAAGTTGCTAATGATTCTTCAATTGCCTCTTTAATTAATGGTTCTTCAATTGTCTCTTAATTATTTGACCATTGCTTTGATCGGCTTAAAGATTATAGAATATGAATGGTTTTCTTCACCAACAAACATTGCAACTTGCCTCTTTATTGATTTAATGGAGATATTGTTTTTATTGTCGTTTTGGTGCATTTTAAATTACTTGGCTCTATGTTTATCTTGCAAAAAAACGGTCGTGAACTTTTATGTGAACAACTTTAACAACTTTTCCGAATAGGTAAACTCTAATAATTATATATAAGATTAGATTTGAGACAAAAAGTAAGAGAGTAACGTAAGGATCAAAACTTTATAGGTGAACTCTAATAATTATTATTAGTAGAATAAGATGAGCAAAACTAATTACACATTTCTCGGAATCACGCAGTAAATAGAGATTTATGCATATACGATTCCAAACATAGCTTCTTCATATTCGATCATTCATCAAAAATTATAATCAAAACAATACTATTATACTTCATACAAAGTATTAGTCTTTTCTAATTCACGAGAAAAGAAAATATAAACAAATCATTCAAAAAAAATATTTATTCAAAACATATTGTGAGTTACGGAATAGTATATTTGATGGAAAACAAAAAAAAATGATTTAAAGGCTTGAAAGCATTGGAATTGGAACAATGAATTGGAGAATAAGAATCAGTTTCTAACTAATTACTAATCATACATAATATTTATTATGCATATTATAACACTATGATAAGATCTAATTGACATATGTGCATCGTACTTTAACAGTTTGGCTAAGCAATTTGATTTGTAACCTGTTTGACAAAAAAAAAATAGAACATAAGTATTACAAAGGAGACTAAAGTGTAGGAAAGAGTGAAGGACAATAATGTAACAACATGTCAACAACTTAAAGATTTTTGCTACCATTCGATATTTCAAATACACCATTGTAGAAAAAACAAAAACTGACAAAAAATGAAAAAGGCATCCAAACCAAGAAAAAATATGTAAAGAAGATCCATAACCATTATTGATATGTGAGTATGTCATCCTTCTACAATATTAATACAAACACACACAAAAAATAACTAATAAAATTCTAATTAATTCAAAACATAATAAAAATAAAAAGTGAAACAATTAATTTAGTTTTCTATGTATACTTTACCTACCAATTTTTTGAATAAAGTTGAAAATTCATTCTCCTGCAATATTAATATAAAAACAAAAAAATAACTAATAAGATTATAATTAATTCAAAACATAATAAAAAGAAAAAGAAAAATAATTAACTTAGTTCTTTAGCTATACCTTACCTACCAATTTTTTGAATAAAGTTGGAAATTCATTCTCCTGCAATATTAATACAAACACAAAAAATAATAACAAATTTATACAAAACATAGGCAAAATAAAAAACGAAACAATTAATTTACCTTTCTATGTATACTTTAGGTGCTATTTTTTTGAATAAAAATAAAAATTAGGGTGAATATAATAGTTATATATATGAAAAATTCTATTACTACTTCTCTCAAAATTGTATGAATGATAGAAAAATAAAAAATATGGTACATAAATATGGAGTATATATAGTATGATGAAAGAAAAGTTAAAAGGTCATTTCATTAAATAAAGGAAATAATGGTTAAATAAATAAGGTAAATAAATAACCAAAATTATGAGAGGACATCAATAGTTTACAATATTTTTTTTTCTTTCTTTTTTGTGTTTATTAATAAAATTCTAATTAATTCAAAACATAATAAAAATAAAAAGTGAAACAAATAATTTAGTTCTCTATGTATACTTTACCTACCAATTTTTTGAATAAAGTTGAAAATTCAATCTCCTGCAATATCTATACAATATAATTAAAAGGGTAATTAAAATGACAACTCTAAATATGACATGGCAAATTTTAGTGTGACATGTCAATATTAATTTATAATTACATGATATTAATTTATTTCATTCATCAATAAATAAATATAATTAAATGAAAAGGTAAGATTAAAGGGTTCACATCCACATGAAATTTTTAAAATTCAATAATTTTTTACTGATTGTTTAAATATTAACAGCATGGCATGGAATTATAATTACATCTATAAGTAATAATAAATCTATGCAATATATATAAAAGGCTAGATAAATCATTAAAATTTATTCCATAGGATATTTTCTGAATCCATTTATTGATTATTTGACAACGTAACATGAAACATATACAATAATATAAAAAGCTAACATTACGCACATTTTAAGTGATAAGCTAAGTGGCATAACGATGTGATTTCAAAGAAGTCATATTCCAAGTCTTATCATATTTTTTTAAAATGATTCCCCTAATATTTATTCCTACAATTATAATCTTATAAATATCATATTTGTTTTTAAATAATTTCCCTAATATTTATTCCTACAATTATAATCTTATAATAAAGGTAATAAACTTTTTATCTCCCTTCACTTGAATACCTAATTCAATTCACCATTAACTTTTAACTACACTTTTCATCTTTTTTCTCCATAACTCATTTCTCAAGTTCTTTATAACGATTCATATTTTTAGTTTACCTTGAAAACTTTCATGAAATCATGGCATTTTAATTCCTACTTTTTTTATCTCGAAATGATAATGTTCATTGCATAAGCATAACAATAGATATGCATTTTTTTTTGTATCATCCGGAAGCTAATTTGTTTTTCTCGTGTTCTCTTTTAATTTCCATTATAATCATTTACTCTCATTTGATAATGTTTTATTATATTTTGTGAGCATCTGATTTTGGCATAATACTAATTTGTATGTACAATTGATAAATTTCAGGAGGAAGACACATTTGTATATCAATACATGAAAAATGACAATTTACAAGTATGTGGATTTTATGAGTTAGCATGTTTCTCAAATTTTTCCTAGATTTTTTTTGGGAGATTTCCTATTTTAACCAATACTTGACAATAATTTGGAGCCATTATGTTTCTGGATATCGAAGAGACAACGACCATGGAAATAATTTGGTTATTTACTAAATCCGTATCATGTATCATTTAACGCTCAATTGATGTGTATGTTACCAGAGTAATTTAGTTGGCTTATGTATCATTGTATTCCTACTTTCATTAGTGCGTGTTTATTTAGATCTTACTAGACGAACCTATTAGCATAATACGACACCAAATATCATCACTTGGTACTCACTAAATCATTAGCATGAATTGATGTAAAATGATGTACAATAGATTAAAAAAAAAATGTCTTGATGAAAACATTAACTTTAAATGACACCCGTGATTTTTCACGGGTAAAAAATAACTAATAAGATTCTAATTAATTCAAAACATAATAAAAATAAAAAGCAAAATAATTAATTTAGTTCTTTAGTTATACCTTACCTACCAATTTTTTGAATAAAGTTGGAAATTCATTTTCCTGCAATATTAATACAAACACAAAAAATAAGAACAAATTAATACAAAACATAAGAAAAATAAAAAACGACACAATTAATTTACTTTTCTATGTATACTTTAGGTGCTATTTTTTTAAATAAAAATGAAAATTAGGGTGAATATAATAGTTATATATGTGAAAAATTCTATTACTAATTCTCTCAAAATTTTATGAATAAAAGGAAAATAAAAAATATGGTACATAAATACGGAGTATATATAGTAATGATGAAAGGAAAGTTAGAATGTCATTTCATTAAATAAAGAAAATAATGATTAAATAAATAAGGTAAATAAATAACAAAAATTATGAGAGGAGATCAATGGTTTACAATATATTTGTTTTCTTTCTTTTTTGTGTTTATATCTTCTATTTTTTTTTTTATTTTTTTTAACTTACATTTTTTAATTTTCTTAAATTGGTTATCCATGTCACTTTTTTTTTTGCCATGTTACATTAAAAGTTGCCACATCACAATTAAACTTGACATGTCACATTTTTTAGGTTAGCCTTTTAATAAGATTTTATAGATAAAATAATTTTTTTTGGGAAATTCTCACTTGTACCCCTCTGGTATTGACTAAACTCACTTGTACCCCTTCTTTTCAGAAAAGCCCACTTGTACCCTCTAACTTTCTAGTTAATCTCACTCATACCCTTAGGGTGTGTTTGGATAGCAAAAGTGTAGGGGAGGGGGAAGGAGGGTAGGGAAAGGTAGAGAAGGGAAGGGGAGGGGGAATGGAGTGTGATTGTTTGGATACAATTTCCTTCCAAATCTTGTCTATTATGGAGAGATTTTGATTAGGCTTGGAGGAGGGAAATTGGATCCCTCCAAATCCCTCCCCATCCATTTCCCTCCACCCTCATTTGCTATCCAAACAAGGGATTTTAAATCTTCTACTCTCACTCCCTTTCTTTTCCCTCTAAATCACTCAATCCAAACACACCCTAAAAGTATAGTAAATGATAAATATTGAGGATAAAGTGGAGAAGAATGGCAAAAGATGAATGCTGAAAATGAAGTGGAGTCATATAAAATAAATTTGGAGGGAAAAACGATCTTCGTTGAAGAGAAAACAAATATTTCAATTAAATATGCTTCTTCATATTGATTATGAAGCCTTTAACATCTTACTTGATGCTTTGACGGTACTTAACACTTCTTCCCCATCTCATAATGACAAGGGAGAATTCATTTCACGTCTTAATTGTTGGCGCTTAATATTATGGACTTAGGTCACGATTTCTATGTAATTAGGATGTTGGAGTGTGGATTTCCTTAAAAGTAGGGGTACAAGTGAAATTAACTTATACTTGAGGGGTATAAGTGAGAATAACTAGGAAATTGAAGGGTGTAAGTGGGTTTTCCTGAAAAGAAAGGGTACAAATGCAATTAGTCTATATTAGAGGGATACAAGTAGGAGTTTTCTTTCTTCTTTTTTTTTTTTTTTTTTTTTTTTTTTTTTGGGCAATCGAGGGTTAGATAAGATAAGAAAATCCAAACTTTATTTAACAAGTCCGTCTTATTATAGATGGCCGTGGGCTACTATCCGTCGATATATATAATGAGAATTTGTGTTATTTAACTGCAAAGTGGGGTTGGACGGGATTGAGACGGGTTTGGGTCATGTGATTTATCTCTCTTTTACAAAGTTAGTTTCAGATTTCATCTCCCTCCTTCCTCCATTAAACCTCCATTTTGACAGTGAAGCTTAAATTGGTATAAAATCTTGGTTTCCGAGTTTGCGTTGATTGTGGCGCCTTTGTTTGTCTTGTTTGACCTAGTTGAAAGAATCAGAAACAATGGAAAGCAAATTGAGGGACAGAGAAAATGAAGCAGCAGAAGAGGTGATGAGCGAAGTTCACTTAGGATGTCCTCCAAATAATGATGCCCCTTTCATTTCTCACTTTACTTTCTCTCTTGGTACTTTTTGCCTCTTACCCTTCTCCTTTTTCTTTATTTATATATATATACAGTAAGTTTTCCTTGTCACGGTTAATAATTATTATCCGTCACAAATGAGAATGTGATTTCCATATTCCTCTACTTTCCTTCTCAGTGATTTCCATATTCCTCTACTTTCCTTCTCATTATTGACTTTGTTTTTTGATGCTTCAGAAAATGAACCAACTTGTCATAACCACCTTATTCATATTGATCAAGATGGTGATCTTATTTTGCCTCGCCGTGACAGTGAGTTTGAACCTTCTTTTCTTTCCAATTTCTATAGCAATACGGTTTAGGGGCAAATGGAGGGGGGAGAGAAATGATTCATTTTGAGTCATATAAGCTGATTAAATCACTCTTAGGGCTTGCTTGGATACCAAAATAGGAGGGAAAGGGAAGGGAGGGAAGGGAAGAGAAGGGGGGGAATGGGAGTTGATATTTGGATACAATCCCTCCAAATCTTTACTATGCTGGTGGGATTTTGATTTGTCCGAGGGAAAATGGAGCCCTCCACCCTTATTTGTTACCAAACAAGATTTTAAGTCCCCTACTCTCCCTCCCTTTCCTTTCTCTCCAAATCCCTCCACCCATAACACACCATTAACATGCAGGATATATGGATCACGGCAACTATTCCTAGTGTTCTCTCGGCTAAGTCACTGTTTAACTCCAAGTTTCCTGGCTGTCTGAGAGTTAAGCTTATCTTTGTGCAGAACATATTCGTCACTCTACCTGCATCACCATTCAGCACAATATCACCTCAACTATTCCTAGTGTTGGTTTGCAGGTAAAATTCTCTCAACTTAATCCAATCTTTGGGGTAAATCCATACCTGCCCCTTTTAACCGCCATTTCACTCGGAAATTGTGCTATTTGCATTTGCAAAAGTAACTGCTGAAAGCAGTATACAATTGCCAATACAGCGACAGCACTAGACTGCCTTAAAGGGACCCCATTACTATACTGACTCTAGTGAGCACCCATTATGTGATTGGCAGATGTGTTACCATTTTTGGTGCAGCAATTGCATATGAAAATCAGTGGCAAACCTGTACAAAAACACCAATTAGATTTGTTTGATTAACATTGGAAAGTCTTTTATCTGGGGTTGCTTAAGGAACAAAATATCACAAATCATAATTCTCTAATTTGCAACAATAACATTTGACATTTAACATCTTTATTTTGAAAATGACTTGCAACTTGCAATAACATTGTATATTTTTATATTTGTATGTTTGAAAATTGGCATGTGTTGTATTAAAGTGAACTGAGCTATCAGGTATCAGTATCATAGGAATTAGGATATATGATGTCTTGCTGCTCGTCTGCTCTACATGAAATGATCATCAGTACCTTTCTGTTGAGTATAATTATACAGCTGAATTGAATATTTATGAAAAACTAATCTGATATTCTTATTGTTCCTTTCCAGGTCTGGCGAGCAGAACTGGTCTTAGCTGATTATGTACTGCATAACATGTTTTCTTCGTCTAGATTCAGTGGTGTTGTTGCCATTGAACTTGGAGCTGGCACTGGTAAAGTTCTCCACCCCCTAATCCCACTCCTTGAAATTTCATGATTGATTGATTAGGTTTAGAAAATTCAGGTGTTGGCAAGTCAATATGATGGTTCTATGGAAAATAATGGTAATGGTTAACACTTAAAATGAAGTTATCACCAAAGTGAACGATTATAGAGTCAAATGAAGTAAATACTGAAAGTCAGAGTGTAACACGCTTGTAATTGAGTTGGCGTTATATTGTCCATTTTATATTCTTGGCAATTCTGGGACCTGTCATTTCATGGTTTCCTTTTTAAGCTGTCAGTTGTCACTGCCACTTCCACCTGAAGAAGCTTTGTTAATTTTTTTTTTCACAGGGTCCTGATTACTGTCTTTGTCAGGGTTGGTCGGCATACTAATTGCACAAGTTGCTGAGTCTGTTTTCATAACAGGTATTTCTAATCATTGTGCTTCTTCTGCTGCATCTGCCTTAGAATGTTGCAAATGCCACCTAAGATTCTTTAGTTGCATTGCTATTATCTATTCTCTTAGATGTTACTGATCAGCCAAAAAATTTGTTGCCAGACCATGGCGTTGAAGTTCTCGATAACTGTGCTACTAATGTTCACATCAACTCCGGGATGTTCAGAAGTAAATCAGTTAAAGTACGAGAGCTTGATTGGCTGAATCCATGGCCTCCTCTGCAATTGGGAGCTCAAACAAGGTAGCGGTCCCTTAAATATTACTCCATCTTACAGAAATTGGGCAACATTCACAAAACCTCATAGCTGTATGGTATTCAAGGACCCTAGGTCTTTTAGTTAGTTCAGTATGGATCAGTCAGCGCCATTGTATACCTCCTCTATAGGGGGGCATTCCAATGTATGTATTGTGTAGTCTTCCTTATTTGGTTGAGTATAATTTTCTCTCCCCGAGTAATTTGTCATTCAATGTCATCTGGAATAGTAGAAAGTTTGCTCATATTGTACTCTGTCATTCAGGTATTCATGGACACCTTCTGAGGTGGAGGAAGTCAGCAGAGCGTCTGTCCTTCTAGCTGCTGATGTGATCTATAGTGATGAGTTAACCGATGCCTTTTTTAGTATTCTGGAAAAACTGATGTGTCAAGATACTGAAAAGGTATTCATCCCTAGAACTTACTAATATTGAAGTTTACGATATAGGCTTTTGCAAACACTCATAGTACAATTTTAGCATATCTGCAATGAAAGTTTTGGTACGGTTGACACAAAAAATTCGGAACGTCAATGGATCACTTACTGCGATGTTCAGCATCAGAAAACATGTGAAACTTCTTCCATTGTTTGGTTACCAGATGAGGGTGGAGGGAAATGGAGGGGGAGGGATTCAGAGGGATCCATTTTCCCTCCTCCAAAGCAAATCAAAATCCGTCCACCATAGGAAAGTTTTGTTGGAGGGGAATTGTATCCAAACACTCCTAATCCATTAACCCTCCCCTCCCCTTCTCTTCCCTCCCCTACCTTTCCCTCCTATTTTGTGATCCAAACAAGCCCTTAATATGCTGCTGTGCAAATTTGCCTCCTTAGGAAGCTGTAGCAGACTGTTTTCTGATTTAAATGCATTCAAGTTATTCTCAAGCATTAGCTTAAAGAGCCTTAAAAATATCCCTTAGGGTGTGTTTGGATAGCAAAAGTGGAGGGAAGGGGAGGGGAGGGGGAAGGAGAGAAGGAAAAGAGAGAGAAGGGAAGGGGAGGGCGAATGGAATGTGGTTGTTTGGAAAGGAAATGGAGGGGGAGAGATTTGAAGGGATTCAATTTCTCTCCAAATCTTGCCTATTGTGAAGAGATTTTGATTAGGCTTTAGAGGAGGGAAATTGAATCCCTTCAAATCTCTCCCCCTCCATTTCCTTTCACCCCCATTTGCTATCCAAACAAGGGATTTTAAATCCTCTACTCTCCCTCCCTTTCTTTCTCTCCAAATCTCTCAATCCAAACATACCCTTAATACCGATGTTGAGAATGAATATAATAGCCCAATGGTCCAACCCATGTAAGTGTCACATAAGACATTCATAACAATGAGATAGTTGATTTTAATGTATAATTGATTTTAGGTTGCATAATCCTATGTTTTTAATGTATGAAGCCGTCCTTGACGTAATGGTTCAATAATGTTTTCCTGTTGGGGCTTTCAGGTGTTATATCTCGCATTGGAGAAGCGATACAATTTCACTATGAATGATCTTGATGTTGTCGCCAATGGCTACTCTCATTTCCTTAGCTATTTGACAGCCAATAACGGTAACAAATCTTTTTTTTTTTCTTGTTGAATTTTTCGTCTCACTGGAAAAAATGACCTTGAAAGAGACGCATGTCGCATGTCTCACAATGAGTACTGTTTTTCAGGGTTTACTGGAAAGTGTGTTGACCTTTCAGTCATTCCTCAGTATGTGCGGGAATACGAGAGAGGGAATGATGTTGAGCTATGGGAGATTAATTATATTGCAGAGAATAATTGAAAAACTGCAGCTAATGCAAATTGCATTTAGCTAAACCTAGACAGGATAAAGGTTTTTTTTATAGATTATTATTATTATTATTATTATTACTTTCTTTTTTTTTTTTTTTAAAAAAAAGAGTAGAAAAGTTACATGTATGACTTTGCTTAGGTGGTGTTTGACCTAGCTTTAAAAGTGCTTTTGCAATTGAAAAAGTAGAAACTAGGCCAAATACTATAAACTAGGGAGGATTAAAAGTGTTTTTAAAAAGCCAAAAGTAAATAACTAACCCCTAAAAGTAGAAGTAGAAAATTGTTATTTCTACTTCTACTTTTCACTCTAATGCCTAAAAAGCCCAAAAAAATAGTTAGGCCAAACATAAATATTTATTAAAAACACGATTTTACAAAAGTTTGGCCAAACAACCGAAATTTTTCCGAAAAGTAACTTGTGAATAAACTCATTTTCAAGGCCAAACAACACCTTAATCATCTTGTTCAAACCTTCAGTTTAACAGGCTTTATAATTGATATTTCCCTGTTTAATGCTCTGGAAATCAGTGTTTTTGTATTTCAAGTGCACTGTGCACTACATACATGGTTGATGGCTCTTATGAAGTCGAGATGGAACCTGCCAATCAGATCGGGTTAGCTTAAGGTGAATACGAGTATGGTGGCTATTTGATATAGAGCTTCTAGGATTTAATCGAAGAAAGCAATTAAACACAATATGACTACTTAATTGAATAAGGAAATCAAATTGTATTTATAAACGAGAAAAGGGATTGTACATCAGATGTAATACCTCATATTTAATGACTTTTTGAGTTTTTGTGTATTTTTTTTGAATTATAGAGTTTATAAATTACATTTTAGTTTTATGATGTCAAAAATCAAATTTTTTTGAGCTTATATGTAATTTTTTTGAGTTATAATGTGACCTTTCAAAATTAATGTTTAAGTAAATGAACTCAAAAACTTTATAATAAAACTCAAAATTTTGAACTAGAACTTAAAAACTTTATGTTAATGCTCAAAAACTATATCATCTATGTATTACATCAGACGTATAATCCACTTACTATTTATAAACGCTTTTCCAAGCAATATCTTGGAGAGAATTACATAGAGTTTTCTAAAGGTAAATTTGTAGAAAAGGAAGTGAATTACGCAAATAATCAAAACCTAATGAATAAAAAATTAGTTACATATATTTATAGGCGATTGTTAACAAACTTTCCTCGCTTATTTCTGGGTTTGTAAGTTGTAACAACTTGTAACTCGCAGAAACCCCCACAAAATCCCCAATTCCACCGCCTATCTCCGCAGCCAGTCTGAAGCAGCTCTCTCGCCGGCGACCTCATCATCAAATTTTACAGGTCATCAGCGAGTGTATTCTGTCTATCACTTGTTTTCCCGACGGCAGAGAGGTTGGCTCCATCTACTCGGATTCCTTTTCTTCCTGGTATGCGACTTTTTGTTTTTGTGGAATTGCCTCTCTCTTTCAGATCAGTTGTCCTGATTAATCGTGTTTGTCGTCGGCTATTTCGTTGAAAGTTTCGTTGCGGGATATAGTTTGATTAGCTAGTTGTTTAATCCTGTTTATTTGCTAGTTTAATCCTCACTTTTACCAATGGATTATCAAGCTTTACTTCTGAATCTTTGTGAACTGTTTGTTATGGATGATGCTGGTATGGATGATGATGTTCTTATTCACTGGATTATGAATATGGGAGAGCCATCGATTTATAACATTTATATGATGAAAGATAGGGGTAATTCCCTTTTCAAAGAGGGAAATCTTTCTTTAGTTGTTAGCCTCTATAAACAAGCTCTTCAGTTCTTCTGTTTCCTCGGAATTCCTTGTACACGTGACCAGCAGGCTGCCACTTCCCTTGCCCTATCTCTTGTTCTCAATTTAGCGGCATGTGAGTTAAAACTCTCTCATTACAATCAGGCGTGGTGTTATTGTAATCTTATCTTGAACTTTGATCCTTGTAATGTGAAAGCATTCTACCGTAGAGGTTTAGCCTTTCAGAAATTGCATTTCCTTGTGGAAACCCTAGATGATTTTGACCATGCCTTGAAACTTGACCCAAAAAATAAGGACGTGGCACGTGAGCTTCATTGTGTTGTTGATTGTCTTGCTTTAAAACCCAATGGAAAGCGGGCCGTCTATCATTTTGACCCCTTGAGCAATGACAAAAAGGGTAAGAAACCCCTTCTTCAGGTTGAAACGGACACTAAGGTTGATGCGGATGCTAAGTTACATCCCCTTGTTGAAGCGGGTGAAGCCTCTTGTAGTAGCGGGCTTTTGTTGACCAATGACATGGATTGTGATATTAATAAAAGTAATAGGATCTCAGATGTGGTTATGGAGTCCGACTCCATTGCTAAGAGCTGTCCTCCCTCGTTAGGGCAATGTGCTAGTCAACCTTCTGCTGCCACATCTACCATTTTTAGCTTTTCCAACAAAAAACATGCCCACAAAAAATTATGTATATCTTCAAGAGACTATGACAACTTGATGTCAGGAAAGAATCTGCAATTTTATCATCCAAAGTCGGGGGCTTATATGAAAGTTTGCCCCATTTCTTCTAAAATTTCTATCTTGACGGGAACTCCCCATGATGAGCCATCTTGGGAAGCAGTAGTTCCCGTTTCTCCAAGGCCTGTGAATCTTTGTCCGTCAACGGACTTTAGGCCGTCTGAAAAGTTGGATATTTTTGTTGATGAGAAAGTTAGTCATCTTAATGTTAAGAGACCACGTTTGTCCCAAAAGGAGAGTCCAAGTTTTAACAACTCGGTTTGTGAAGTGGCATCGCTTGTTAGCACTCTTATGGAGCCCTCTGTGATGGACGATTCTTCTTCCTTGCAGAATTAGACTCCTTTTGTTTTCTCCGCATTTCCAATGCAGGAGGCAGGTATCCGATGTAGCAGCTCTAGATGATCGGTGAATCATCCTACTGCCAGCCATCGTATGTCTCGGGATCGAGTCCAGTTAAAAAATAAGTCGCTAATGTTGGTTAGAGGTTTTGTTTTTTGCAGGTTTAAACCCAAGATGCTGGAAAAGAAGACGCTAAAAATGGTTGTGAACTATAAACGGAAACATGAATGTTCAATTCACTTCGACAACCTTTACCATTCTCCGCTTAAGAAGCGTCGACTGTGTTGTACTTTTACTTGTGCTAGTTTCTTATCTACTAGTTTAGGGGTCTCTCTAGGCCCCCGGTTTGTTTTGTAACAGGTTTGTATGCACTCGGATAGTTTGAAGTCTATATATAAAAATAGTACACTTTTGTCTATAAAAAAAAAAACTTGTAACTGATTTTGTTTAGCGAGCACCTCGAACCTTGGCTAGTTAGTCTAATTGTTATATTTAAAACTAATCAACCTGCTACTCGACGTCGACAAATTACTAAATAACGTCGACAATATCTTATGACTTTCCTAATTTGTCCATCATTCTAACCTCTTCTTTGTATACTTAAATTTATTAAAAATTTCAATATTCTCTCTAAAATCACTAAAAAACCCGGTTACAAAACAACAACAAAACCGATTTGCAAACTTTTGTATTTTCGTCACCACCACTTCAATTCCGACCGATTCCGCCACCAACTTCTAGGAATCGACGACATAAGTAATCTAAACTAGTTGAATTTTTTTAATTTTGTAATTAGTTAGTAGATTTAGGTGGTTTAGAATATAATCGTAATTGTTAGAACGGATTAGAGTAGAACGGATTAACGATTATCGATCTCCGCGCCAAAAACTAATCTAAGATGGAACTTGTTTTTTTGTTTAAAAATATGTCAAAAAAGACGCCTTACGAAATTTTTTTCGTCCAGCACTAGGGTCAGACGATTTTTTTTTATCCAGCCTTAGGGTCAGACGATTTTTTTTTTTTCGTCCAGCCTATTTCGCCTTTTTTTAAAATTCCGTTTTCCAAATGTCGTTAAACTATATTAATTAAATGTTACTAATTTACCCCAATTTAGATAATTAATAATTAAATATATGGAATAGAATCGTTAATTGTTAGAACGGATTAGAGTAGAACAGATTAGCGATTATCGATCCCCACGCCCAAAACTAATCTAAGACGATTTTTTTTTTTTTTTTTTAAATATGTCGAAAAAGAGGCCGGACGAATTTTCTTTTTGTCCAGCCCTAGGGTCATACAAAGAAATTTTTTGTCCAACCTTAGGGCTGGACAAAAAAAATTTCATCTCACCCTAGGGCTGGACAAATTTTTTTTTTCATCCAACCCTAGGTCTGGACAAAGTTTTTTTCGTCCAAGTCATTTTTCGTCCTAAAAAAAAAAATCAATTTCCGTCTTAGATTAGTTTTGGGCGCGGCCGCACGAGGATCGATAATTGCTAATCCGTTCGTCAAATCATAAACTTGAAACGTAATTAAAACGTAAGCATAACTCTTGAACACCTTTACTAGCTTGATCGTTGTTTGCTGTTGAGCCATGATAAATCCTGCCCTGACCAAACTATATGCAGCCTAGCAATGCAGAGGTATTACGACCAGTATATACTCATCGTCCAAGCATCATCCAAGAGAAGGCTTATAAAGGACATACCTATCATAGTGGCCTGACCAGAATACTATGTACCCAAAGGAAGCCTTGGATTATATAAGTTAATTGGCTCGTGTTGAAATAGAAAGTAAAAGGACGGTTCCTACTTTATAGGAAGACTGAGTCCACATTAGCTACAAACAAGAAGCATGACCAACAACTTTAGAGAAAGGTATGCGAAGTGGCAGTTGGGAAGAGAAGAAGTCAGCGAGATTCTAGGAAGAAGCTGGATAAAATGTAACGTTCACCAAATCAAAAGGAGATAGTCGTTCTCTAGCAAAGGGGATTGCTAAGAATAGAAGAATGGAAGGCAGAGGCAAACACAACACTTGCCACTTTATTCTATAATCTCAAATCAATTGTATACATTATATTCAAGTGAAACGATACTAAAATCACAGTGAAACCTCTCTTCGCTTGGGGACCGTGTTTTTTTCCAATTCAAGGGTTTTTCCACGTATAAATCTCTGTGTGAATATTATTTTATTTACATTATTGTTACTCCCTCCACATTTTAATATTCTTCCCATTTCATTAAAATATTACTCATATATAATAGAGAAATGAGAGAAACTTCCCCCTGGCTAAATTTCCTCTGGCTAAAGTCCTTTTAAAGTAATTGTAATAGTACGGATTTATGAGCTGTTGGGTACTCTATCGAGTAAGGCTTACTCTGTCGAGTAAGTTAGTTTTACGTTCTGGAGAGTGTTCTGCCTGGTGGATACTCGATCGAGTGAGGGCAACTCGATCGAGTAGCAGTTACTCGATCGAGTAAGTTGGTTTATACGGGTTTTTTCGGATTTGATAGCAACGCGTGAAAAGGTTATATAAACATTTCCGTCAGTTTCTTTTACCTTTATACTTTATTCTAAACATTTTACAAAGAGAAAACAAAACAATGTAAGATCCTTTTCTCGCATTGCTATCAAAAGGCTAGAGTCGTCGGATTTCAGAGTTCTTTATACCGTTGAGACCGTCTTGTGGGTAAGATCCTTTTACCGTTTTTATGTTAATTCGTTAGTTGGTTAAACCTTAACTGGGTCAATTGGGGATTTTGGGAGTATTATTGATGTTAAATTATAATTGTATGATTATGTGATTATAGGAGGTGATTTTGTAGAGGAGCGCTTTTGATCCGCTATTTGTGTCGATTTTTGGTGATTGCATTCCAGGTAGGGTTTCCCTACTCAGTTATTGTATACATGATTATAAGATGGTTGATTGACATGTGAATATAACGTAATTGGTTTTGGTATTGTTGATATAGTAATTGGTTGTTGTTGATTGTCTGTGGTTCGCGAGGTGCGCCCTCAGCTGAGTGGGGTCACTTTTGGGAGTGGCTTCACGCCCTTGATTCGCCCCATGTGGTTCCCATCACAAGGGGGATATGCACATTAAGGAACATGGGTTTTCGCTCGGTAAAGATGAGTGGGGCTTAGGTGGGAACGGTTGTGGTCCCCCACTGGCGGAGTGGATTACTGGTTGCGACTGGTAATCTAGTAGGGCTAGACCTTCACGCTAGCCAGGTGATTGGTGATGTGACGGTGTTGGAGAATTGTGTATGTGTATTGTTGTTGTATTATCTTATATTGTGTATGCAGTAGCTGACCCCGTTTAATTGTTTTAAAAACTGTGGTGATCCATTCGGGGATAGTGAGCAGTTATTGAGCAGGTATGATTTGGATGCGCAAGGGATTAGCTGGGCATGAGTCACCACGAGTCATCTAGGAGTCTTCCGCTGTTGTGTCGAACTTTTATTTGCTTTAGTCGGTTTGGTTTTTGGAACAGATGTATCGTACTTTGCAGTTTTGGATTTTGGATTGTAATCACTTTAAACGTATTTATTTAAAGCACGTTGTTTGATGGTCTATTTGATATTCATTGCCTCGGAAAACCGAGATGGTAGCATTCTCATGCATTAGGTGGTCTTGGTAAGGCACCTTGGTGTATGAGGGTATTACAAAGTGGTATCAGAGCAACGATTTTGGAACATGTTACTAATGAACCTAATGAATATAGAGAGTCAAATTAAAATGAACCCGGGTAGGAGTTGTTAGGAGCTAATGCAAAGGCTTGGTAGACGTCCTAAAGTCGCGAAATCGCCCTACAACTTTGAACCGGTCACTATGGGGGTGTCATGGGATCGCTACCTATTTAATGTTGTTTCATATGCATGTTTTGGATGACGTGAGTGGTTGAGTGGATGAATTGGTTGGAAAAGATGGAAGTAGTAATTGCACGAGGATAAGGAATTTATGTTGGAGCATCTCCATGTGACGAAGTGAATTTATGCTGTGGTTATATTAGTAACATGTGATTAAGGGATGTGATGTTTATATTTATGATTTTTTTTACGTAAAGTTATAAAAACGCGGGTAGTACATGATTGATAAGTTGAACATTGTATGAGCATGATGGATGTTATTGTTTGGCTTTTGTAGATAGTAACATGTGGTTAGGGATACTGGTTTTACGAGTATCGAGTCGCTTTTGTTTGCTTTGTTGTTGTTTAAGTTGTTATAAAGGAAAAAACATCAAGTAGTTATGTTGTCCGATTACAGAGAAGTTTTTTTTAATTGTTATAACTTGAGATGAATATATGATATTGATGTGATTCCACTTGGAGGTGACAGCTTGTCCTCTTACGATTCTAACGATAGGTCACACGCCTAAAATGACCAAAAAATGAGTGAGATATGACCGTTTTACGAAAATTGGATAGTGTTGAGAACTGCGTAGGGTACTCGATCGAGTAGCCCTTACTCGATCGAGTACACCTCTTAGCACTCGATCGAGTACCCCTGTTAATTTATTGTACGTGCTTCTGATCTTCACCTACTCGATCGAGTAAGCTGTACTCGATCTAGTGACCCCTGTATTGGTTTTATGATTATCTTTTTGACCTCGCTGCATGTCATAGTTATTTCAAAGATATTCTTTTGCTTCTTTATGCATTGTTTTACATATGTGTTGGTCTTGATGCGTAAGTTACCCAATCATATAATGTAAGGAGTCGCTATGATTGGTATGAGTTTGGTGGGGAGGATATGAGTTATATGTGGTTGTGAGGAATAGTGGAAAAGGAAAGGGAATATTGGTGAGTTTATCGAGGCAATGAGCATGTTTGGTGAGATGTGGTGAGTGATATAAATGCGATTTTGAGTAATGTAAAGGTAAGTGAATATGGGCAAGGGCTGATGAAAGTCTAAGGATCGTGAGAATGAAAAGATTGAAGTGAGGGATGCGAATGGTGGTAACTCGGGGTGTTTAAGGATTTATGGAGGGAGATAGTTATAACTGGGTTGGTTAAGAATATATATAATGGAAGGTCGTTGTAAAGGGATGGAGAAGAATGGTATAGTGAAATTAGATTGAGTTATGCCGCGACGTGGATTTGTAGATAGTGACCGAGTTTGAGAATTTGGATTATTAGAGGTGAGCCTAGTGTGTAATTCTTTAGGCAATTAAAGGTATGGGGTGAATTTTTGGTTTTATAGGGATACGAAAGGAAGATACAACTAATTGAAGAGTAATTGTTGGTTGTGTGGACATAATGGTGACAAGTATGAGTGAGTAGCATGACGAGAGAGGATCGGTGATAAAAAAGAATGAGAAGATATTGATATGAATTAATGGAATTTGAGTTTTGGAGCAACGAAAAGTTAACCGGATTACTAAAGAGTTAGGTAGAAGGAGGAAGGAGATGAATTATTAATTGGTGTTATTGAGTGAAAAGAGGAAAGAAGGATGGAAATAAGCTGAGAGAACGTTGACCGGAGTTAAGGAGCATGAAAGTAAGGAATCATGGAGTTGTACGTACAATAGCATCATGAGAGCACTACTACAAATTTAGGCAACTACAACGCCCCTTTAACAACGATTATTCACGAAAATCACAATAGACGTTGTAGAATGTATGGCGCGAATTTTACTAAAATAAATTACAACGGGTATGGTTATAAAAACCGTTGTTATTAGTTTTAACAACGGGTCACACATGCACAACCGTTGTTAATAATTTGGCGCAAAATTGGCGCAAAGTTAGTGAAAAGTAATCACAACGGTTACTTTTGAAACCCGTTGTTAAAACATATTTGACAACGGGTGTTTTTTACAACCGTTGTTAAAACATATTTCACAACGGTTGTTGTTTAATAACCGTTGTCAATACCTTCCATACTGTATAAACCACACAAACAGAAGTCTGCTGCAGCCACAAAACACAACCCTTAATACACAAACACAAACACAAACACAGCAGACAAACAAACACAAAACACACACTCTCTTTCTCTCTTTCTCTCTTTCTCACTTTCGCATCGTCGCTTTATCTTCTCGCCGTCACTGTTGATTTCATCGTCTATTACGTTCTGTATTTATCAGGTAAATCTCGCCGTCACTGTTAGTTTCATCGTCATTATTTTCTTTTTCTATTTATTTCTTTTGCATATATGTGTTTTTATCGACCATTATGTTATTTGTTTAAGTATTGTTCGCATAATTAGTTACTAAAACAATGAAGAAGCAAGATGCATGAAGAAGTAAGATAAACATAATTAATATATATATATATATATATTTATAAATACATAAATTAAAAAAAAAAATTACATATGTAAAAATGCAATTCTTATATTTTCATGGAGGATCTTATTGTGCTCTATCGTATCCATCCTCTCCTCCTTGGCTATTTGGAGGTTCCGTTCAGCAGCTTGCTATATCGTCATATAGCCGCAATCGCTTCGCTCCGTCAAGCCATCTTCTTTGGCGTGCTTGATGCGGTTCGAGCTTCCGCAAGGTAGCTCCTGAAACTTTCCTCAATATGGAGGAACCGGCGGATGAAGTTGTTGTTGTTCTCGATCATGGTAAGAGTCTTTAGGATGAAATCATTCATTTTCTTAGAGTTTTTGAGTTTGATTTGAAAGATTAAGTAGAGTTTGTTTTAACAGTTAGAGTTTGGAGATGAATATATGAGATAATAATGGAAATGTTAATTGAGATATGCAATGTATTTATACTAAGCAATGTGTGTGGGTTGAGTTAATTGCTTTTTAATTAATAAATATGTTAGGAAGTTGTGCCATAATCATCATCATATCTCTCAATAATGCTCCTTCAAATCCGTTTACTAACCCTTCTAATTCCATATTATCCGTTCATATGTACAAAGGTGATGTCGATAATAATGCATGCATTGGAATTCTAACAGCCGTAATTATGCATGCATCTAGTAATATTTAATTTAATTTTTTTTTATTTTTTAAGAACAAACAACAACGGTTATTTTATAACAACCCGTTGTCTTTAGTTATAACAACGGTTTTGTATATTAAAACCCGTTGTTATAACTTTCCCCCCAAAATTGTGTCACACTTTCCACAACGGGTTTTTATACATAAAACCGTGGTTAATAGTTTTAACAACGGTTTCCTTAAGTAAGCCAACCGTTGTTAAAACCTTCTACAACGGACGCATTAACAACGTCCGCTTTTTTATATAACAACGGTTTTTGACCGTTGTTATAGCCTGTATCTGTAGTAGTGGAGGGTGTGAGTTAATGGTTATATAGGAGTTTCAGGACAACATGTTAGCCATGAGTTTCGAGGAATTAAGGAAAGTTAAAAGTTGGTAAAGTATTTGCACGATATGAGATTTTGGTGGTGAGTTGGGTTGAAACAAATGAGGTAGATAGAGATTTTGGGTTAAAAAACAGTCGGTTTGTGCAATTAAATCTGGCCGAAAAAACTTGTCCCTTGACAGCCATTTTTGTAAGGTAAAAGGGTGAGTAAATTATAAGATTCCAAAGGACAATAACATCACATGGTCCCTTTATTGTCTCCAAAAGAAGCCAAGATAAATTAAGGAGAAATGAAGAACAAGGACAACAACTCAAGGCCACATTTGAGCTGCTGACCAGCCGTGTATATGCAGCCAAGAGTGTCCTCATTTTGGACCCATTTGTTTAATTTTTGTGTGTAAAATTTCTCCTTGTACTTTTGTCCATTTATGCTTTCAATTGTAGCCATTAGATTGGCTTTTAGTTGTGTGGCTAGGATGTAACTTGAGCATCTATTTAAAGAGCTCTCAACTTTATAAAACATGGAGATTTGAAGATTATGAGAATAAGAATATGAGAGGTTTTTGAAAACCCTTTCTTTAGTTCTTTGCTTTGTGCTTGAACAACCTTCATTACTTAGTGTTTGGAGATGAACTCTCCATTTGCTTAGTGCTTTGGAAGAGTATTATCCTAGGCTTAATCTAGTGGCTTAGATCTTAGATTAAGTCATATCTTTCTATCTTTCACACAAATAAAACCTCCAAAACAGCTCCCAAACCGAAACAATACAAACACATGAAAACAGCTTGTTTCAGTGGTGATTAAACAGTCCGCCTGACTGTTCGTTTTGTTATTTTGGTCTTGTATTGTGTTTTTTGTTTAGATGGGATTGTTCTTGGTCGTGGCTCCTCCTCTCTTTCTTGTTTACTCATGGTAATGCGAGGCTGAGGTAAAGCCAAGCAGTTTCCGGGACCGTCCTATCCTTAGCCCGGTTTTAGGTCTCTTTTATTCTGGTTTTTGGGTCATTTGTGATGGTCTTAAATTATGTTGCAATGGTTGTTGTTCTTGCTGCGTTTTTGAAACTGTTTTGGGCTGATTATAGACCACCTTCTCGTTTTACTCCAAAGTGGTATTAGAGCTTCGGCTCTTGCGTTTTCTTAAACCAAGACGATCTTGGGAAATGGTGGTCCTTGGTGTTCTAGGGTGTTGGCTAACAAGGCGGTTCTAAGTCCGTGCCGTTTGTTCCCGGATTAGAATTAGGTCCCAAGTACGTGCTGTGTGTTCTCGGGTTGGGATGGTTCTTGTTGTTTGCCTTCTTTAACATCTACACTACATTTTTATGAAATTGTTTTTGTTTTTGAAATCGTCTTTTGTTATACCATGTTCTTAACCGCGAAAGTTTGAGGACAAACTTTTCTCAACAAAGGGAGTTTGAAACAAATGAGGTAGACCGAGATTTTGGGTTAAAAAACAGTTTGTTTGTACAATTAAATCTGGCCGAAAAAACTTGTCCCTTGACAGCCATTTTTGTAAGGTAAAAGGGTGAGTAAATTGTAAGATTCCAAAGCACAATGACATCACATGGTCCCTTTATTATCTCCAAAAGAAGCCAGGACAAATTAAGGAGAAATGAAGAACAAGGACAACAACTCAAGGCCATATTTGAGCTGCTGACCAGCCGTGTATATGCAGCCAAGAATGTCCTCATTTTGGACCCATTTGTTTAATTTTTGTGTGTAAAATATCTCCTTGTACTTTTGTCCATTTATGCTTTCAATTGTAGCCATTAGATTGGCTGTTAGTTGTGTGGCTAAGATGTAACTTGAGTATCTATTTAAAGAGCTCTCAACTTTGTAAAACCTGGAGATTTGAAGATTATGAGAATGAGAATATGAGAGGTTTTTGAAAACCCTTTCTTTAGTTCTTTGCTTTGTGCTTGGACAACCTTCATTACTTAGTATTTGGAGATGAACTCTCCATTTTCTTAGTGCTTTGGAAGAGTATTATCCTAGGCTTAATCTAGTGGCTTAGTGCTTAGATTAAGTCATATCTTTCTATCTTTCACACAAATAAAACCTCCAAAGCAGCTCCCAAACCAAAACAATACAAACACATGAAAACAGCCAGTTTCAATGGTGATTAAACAGTCCGCCTGACTGTTCATTTTGTTATTTTGGTTCTGTATTGTGTTTTTTGTTTATATGGGATTGTTCTTGGTCGTGGCTCCTCCTCTCTTTCTCGTTTACTCATGGTAATGCGAGGGTGAGGTAAAGCCAAGCGGTGTCCGGGACCGTCCTATCCTTAGCCCGGTTTTAGGTCTCTTTTATTCTTGTTTTTGGGTCATTTGTGATGGTCTTAAATTATGCTGCAATTGTTGTTGTTCTTGCTGCGTTTTTGAAACTGTTTTGGACTGATTATTGACCACCTTCTCGTTTTACTCCAAGGTGGTATCGATACAATTAAGAATAGATTTGAAATGAATGTTCAGGTAATTTTGTTGATGAATTTGATGTTCGTTATTTGGGATGTTAACCGAAAATAGGAAAAGAACCGTTATATTTAGAGATGAGTGTAAGAGGCTTGATATACGAACAGTGGTGGTGTTGTGGTGTTGTCACTAGTGGTTGAGGGTGATGATAAATAGGAAAGATAGCCATTCTAAAGAGGTTGATTTTGTGGAGGCCGGATAGATATGTATGGTTGTGAGGGAGTATAAGATGTGGTTATAGGAGGCGGTTGCTAGTAGTTAAGTATTTAATGGTATGGTTACATTTGTCAGGAGGTGATAGTTATGCGAATGGGAGAATGTGTTATGAGGGGAGGGGCATACGAGTTAAGCTCGTGCGAGAGGTAACCTTTATCAGGTGGTAACTTACGCGATCAGGATTGGTTAGTCGATTATGGGTCTATGATTTGTGTAAGTGTTTGTGTGAGGTTCTAACCTCATGAATAGTGGTATAATGCGATAGTCATAATGTTGTTATCTGAGTGTTCCGTAATATATGTTGGGTATGGTAACCTAATAGGATGATATTCAAAAAGTGATAATTTGGGTGATCTGGAATAGCTACTTATACTTGTATGTGTATTCATGATATATGTAAGTGATAGTGTGAAGTTCCTACCTCATGGGTAATAGTATGGATAAGATTCATAAGGTTATTATCTGTTTATTCCGTGTAATATGTTGCGTTGTGATCTAGTAAACCAGTTTTAAAGAAGTTTACTTGTCAAGGGAGTTATACTAAGTTAGTATTTATGGGATTGTATAAGTTGCGATGACTATCAATGTGGTTGTTGTGCATCGGGTGGCAATCCGGGTATAGTACTTCGTGTTGTGATGCGGGTACTTCCGCGCTGCGGTGCGGCTGTTGGTGGCGGTGTTGCGATGCTGTCATCTGTTGTGGTGGAGTAAACGGGATACTTATGAGACGAGTTTTTGAAAGTTTATACCAGTTATATAGATTGTTGTTTTCTTTACTACTGTTTCCTGTGAGTTTCGGTTTTGACATATAGACTGGTGTTTTGTTTATTGATGTTTCTTACCAGTTTCGGCTTGGGAGTGAGGGTAGAGTATGATATGGAAGAGAGTTGCGCATGTGGTCGTTGTTGTCATGATATAGTGATATCCTGTTGATGGGACACAGTTGTGAGAGGTTGTTAGAGTACTTTTGATCTTGTTTTAGGTGTGACATTGGTTGACATAGTTGCTGCAAGAGAATTGTGGAATGTGTGTGTGTTGAGCTGGAAGCGGCAAGTAGTTCGTAATATTTATTGGGACAGTGGGTATATTGTAATACTTCATATTTAATAATTATAAAGTAATAATATTTTATTTATACAAGTTATGTTGAGACGGAATAATAATGATTATAATAATAATAATACATTATACATGTATAATATACTCCCACCATACATATACATACTACTCTTATCCACCCTTATCCCTTACCCTATCTGTTGGGCCCAGAATTACCCTACCTCATCAGACATAAGTCAGGCGACACTCAAAGTCAAGCCTGAACTACGATCATCTAAATACAAGATAATTGGGACACCTGATCTGGCATCAGTCAGGAGGGAAAGACAGGACAGGCACCTAATAGGCCTGGCCTGAAAAGATACTACATCAGGCATAAAGGCAGCATAACTGAAGCACGGCCAGGCTATAGAGTTCCTATAAATAAGAAAGACCCATTTAACACCCAAACAAGAACATAGAAGAATTGAACAAGCAAAGCTAACGGCTGGAATTTAGCAACAGTCAAATAGCCACATACAGGTAAATAGGACACGAGTCTTATTTACCAGGAAACCCTAAACTGATCTAAAATGGACCGTTGGCAAGCCACTATAAAAGGAAGAGAAGAAGGAAAGAAGAGACACACCAACACACATACTTACTCATACTCTACACTAATATTATCCCAACAAAAGATCTTAGCATTATTATTGAGCAGCCTTGTTAATTATTTCGCCTGACATACACATTCCCTGTCAGGCTATCTAAAGTCATAGTGATAATCCCTCCTGGCTTGGTGCCCGTGATTTTTACCCTTATTCCCAGGGTTTTTCCACGTATAAATCTTTGTGTCGTATTTTTCTTTTATTCTTTTATTTGTCCAATTATATTAGTCAGGCGATTGAAATTGAGTTAGATCACTCTGCAAAATCTTCCCTGGCAGGATATTTTCTTCGTGCAAATTCCTGCTAAAATAATTGACGCCCACCGTGGGGCATCTAGCTAAAAAATATTCAAAACCTAAAACCAAACAACACAAAAACAATTCCAAAAAATGACTGGAGATAGCATTGAACAACAATTGGCTGCCGCCCAGCAACAATTGTTGGAAATGGAACAGCTGAAACAAAAGATGGCCCAGGCCCAGATCAAACTAACACAGCAATAATGATGGCCATGCTCCAGGAAATCCAAAAACTCCATGAAACATTTGAGAAGATCCCTGGAGTAACCACACCCATTGAAGAAGCAAATCCAGAGAGTTATGCCGACTCACACTTCGTGGATGAGATAGCAAGGATATATCTACCAAAGAAATTTGTGGTCCCGTCAATGAGAATCTATGATGGAACTACAGACCCACAAAATCATGTAGCCTACTACAAACAAAGAATGTTGGCAACCTCTATACCTAGTGAACTACGACAAGTCTACATGTGCAAGGGATTTGAAACAACCCTGAATGGGCCTGCCCTACAATGGTACATAAATCTACCAAATGGGAGCATCAAGTCCTTTGCTAACCCGATAAATTCCTTCAACCACCAATTCGCCAGCAGCAGGGAACTTGAAAAGAGATCTAGTGATATGTACAGGATCAAGCAAAAGCCTGGCGAATCAATCAGAGCATTCATGACCAGATTCAACAAAGAAAAAGTATCAATTCCAAGATGTGATGTTGGAACAGCCATGAAAGCTTTCAAGCAGGGGCTACCACTGGATAGTGATTTCTATGATGAAATGACTATGAAGCCTTGCCAAACCTTTAAAGACGTCCAGGCATTGGCCCTTGGTTAAATCCGAATGGAAGAGGATAAAGGTTTCAAAGCAGATGCCACTGACAACAACCCAGGATATGACAGGTCCAACAGGAAAAGTTCCAATCACAGATGAAGCAGTTCGAGACCATCCCCTTATACAAGGCCTAACAGATCAGAAGTCAACTATGCACACGAACAACAAGGTAATTCCTATAATTATCCCCCTATTCAAGAATATAATTTCTTTGTTGACACTGTAGGATTAATCAAAAGGCTTGACAACATGGGAGACATTGTCAAGTGGCTAAAGAAGACAGACAACCCAAACTCAAGGAAAGACACAACAAGGTGGTGTGAATTCCACATGGACATAGGACACACAACTGAAGAATGTCTGGGACTACGCAGGCAAGTGGCCTACCTATTAAAAAGAGGCTACCTAAAAGATCTGATGTCATCAAAGAACAAGGAAGGACCAGGAGAAACCACAACGTGACCTGCCTCCAGCACCACCCATCTATGAGGTCAAATTCATCAACGGAGGATCTGAGATTTGCGGCCTGACCAACTCTACTGCAAAGAAAATAGCCAGGGAGTCAAAAATGAAATCTCCTTTTAAACCCAAAAATTTACCTCAAATTACTTTTGATGATACTGACATGCAGGAAATCCTTGATGTACATCATGATGGCCTGGTCATTACCATGCAAATAGGAACAACACGTGTCCTAAGAATTTTAGTAGATGGGGGCAGCTCAGTCAACCTGGTCATGCTTGACATCCTGAAAGCAATGAAGATTGATGAAAGTCAGATCATAAAGAAATCAAATGTCCTGGTAGGATTCAGTGGTGAAAGAAAGAACACTCTGGGAGAAATCTACCTGCCAACATACGTGGAAGGAGTCTCCTCATATGAGAGATTTGGAGTCCTGGATTGCATGTCATCCTACAATGCTATTCTAGGTAGACCATGGATCCACAACGTCAGAGCTATCCCTTCCACTTACCATCAGTGTGTCAAGATACCAACAGAGTGGGGAATATCAACCATTAAAGGTGAACAAAAGTCTGCCCAGGAATGCTATACTGAATCATTAAAGCCTTCTAAGGCTGGTAAGTCTCTCGCCTAACAATTACAGTACCCTGTCAGGAGCACTTATGACAGGCTAAATCACACACCTATCAAAGATAAACCAACTGGCCTAAACTAATGCAGTAGAGGAAGTCGAGATCGTATCCACAGGGAGACAATTTGTTCTATTTGCTTAACTAAAGTCTGTTTCAGTAACCAAATTGGGGATTTCTTTTGTTGATTTAACTAAACTAATAAAACTGAAAGTAAAGCAGCAAAATGTAGAAATCGAGTATAGAAATATAAGGGAAAATAGTTAGGATTTCAGGTTCACTATGGTCTAATAACGGTCTGAAGGTAGTGTCAAAGGCTTGGTTTAATTACGGTCTGAAGGGCAGTGATAAGGTCCTCTCGGTCCGCTAATCACCCTAGAAACTTTCTAATATGCTCTCGCTCTATTTAAAGTATTCTATTGTTCGTAGCAGATCTCACTCTTTCTAATCTCTCGATCTAGGTCGGAGTTTATCATATTAAAATAACTAGCTGCATGCATTCAACTAATTAAATAGGAATTAAATGCTACGCTTAACAATTCGGACGAATAATTATTCCAAATCTAAAACCTAATTAAAAACCGCCATTCAACCATAGATCACATATATCCTAGCATGAAGAAATTAGCTACTCATGATTAAACTAATAAAATTAACAAGCATAATAATAACAAAATTAAACATGATGAAAGTATGAGAAAAACAATTAAGCATATAAATCAAGCAAGGGCAAAGAAGAGCAAAATGAATAAAGAAAATAATAATTGAAGAACGAAAGATTAATTAAATTACCGAAAGAAAGAAGATTGATTACAAGTTTCAGATCTGAATTCCAAGCATAAAGCAACGTATGAAAGAGTGTTTAACAAGGTAAAAAGATAACCTAAAATTGTTCTCAACTATCCTTTATATAACAATAGCCAAAAATTATTACTAAACAACTAATGGGCCGATTGACTTATTAACCAAAAACGGCTTGGTAAGTGAAAATAGTCGATCGACCAGAAAACAGTCGATCGACTAGATAAACCAGTCGATCGACTTTTTCAGTAGACAACAGCACTCAACCTTTTCTTCACGCGCTTCCATGACGACCGTTTCCGAGCTCTAGCTTCACTAACATCTCAACTTCAACTCCAGGGGCAGAATTTGGCTTGATTTCACTCCACTTGGGCCAACAACCTTCAAAATGCATAGAACGACCGAAGTAACCGAAAATAAGGGAGAATAGTAGCTTACGCTACCCAAAATAGCATAAAAATGCATGCAGAAGAGTAAAGTAAACGTATGAAAATGGCACGCATCAAACCTCCCCAAACCAAACCTTGCTTGTCCCCAAGCAAGCTTTAGACTCTACCTAAACTAACTAATGGAACGGGTTCAATCTCAGAGCTAACTACAAAGTGAAATGCCCAAACCAATTTAATGCAACAACCAACAATCAATTAGCAAGATGAGTCATGCAAACGAATTATAAAGATGTTAAAAAACTGCCGAACCTTCGACCTTGCAAGACTTATCATAATGGACTCTCACGGGTCACTCAATCACTCATTTAAACACGTGGTAAGATATAATGTGAAATAGAAAGAATAAAGAACACTCACCTAACTGCGACCTATAAGAACATGCATGCAATTTAACATGAATAAAATCTCTATAACCGTACATATGCATTCCAACCAATCAAATGACCAAGACACATGCCGAGGACTTACATTCGGGGTAAGTGAGATAATGGGTAAGAAGGGGCTAAAATGAATTTGGAAAAATGGAGTTAAAAGCCAAGCTAGTAACAATCGAATACCAAATTTAATCACATTCCAACTTCATACTCAACTTAATAATACAAAACAGTGCAAATTAGATGCACACAGCTCACAATCCACCATAAAATTGTCAACTCCCCAAAGAATATGGATAAAACGTGGGAGTACAAACCATCATAGTAGGACAGGCTAAATCGCACACCTATCAAAGATAAAACAACTGGCCTAAACTAATGCAGTAGAGGAAGTCGGAATAGTATCCACAAGGAGACAATTTGTTCTATTTGCTTAACTAAAGTTTGTCTGAGTAACCAAATTGGGGGGTTTTTTTTGTTGATTTAACTAAACTAATAAAACTGAAAGTAAAGCAGCAAAATTTAGAAATCGAGTATAGAAATATAAGGGAAATAGCTAGGATTTTCGGTTCACTATGGTCTAATAACGGGTTGCTCAATCACTCATTTAAACACGTGGTAAGATATAATGTAAGATAGAAAAAATAAAGAACACTCACCTAACTGCGACCTATAAGAACATGCATGCAATTTAACATGAATAAAATCTCTATAACCGTACATATGCATTCCAACCAATCAAATGACAAAGACACATGCTGAGGACTTACATTCGGGGTAAGTGAGGTAATGGGTAAGAAGGGGCTAAAATGAATTTGGGAAAATGGAGTTAAAAGCCAAGCTAGTAACAACCGAATACGAAATTTAATCACATTCCAACTTCATACTCAACTTAATAATACAAAATAGTGCAAATTAGATGCACACAGCTCACAATCCACCATAAAATTGTCAACTCCCCAAAGAATATGGATAAAACATGGGAGTACAAACCATTATAGTATCTTCCATTTTTCTGCATATGATTTTTCTAACTTTCTCTTTTTTTTTTTTTTCAATTTTCTCTTCCAACTTTTTTCTTTTTTTTTTTCTTTCCCTTCAACTTTTCCACCAACTTCTCAAAACTGATATAACCACATTGCAGTGAAACATTCCCAACAGGCTACCATTACTAGCTCGCCTAGGGTAGGCAAAATTATAGATTGTAGCTATATGGGACAAAACAGGCAATTTGGCTATGTGGAGCTCATGGGTAGAAAGAAATAAAGGGGATTGCCTCTCCTAACATGTGTCACCAACCACAGACCGAATGCATACAGGTACTAAGTAGACTGAATTCATGCTTATGCAATTTGATGTAACATGCCTTATAAGGAGTAACTACTCACATTCCTACATGAACTGGTCATGAATGTCACTAGTTTATAAGCTCTAAACCTTAGAAATTATAGGTAGCTTGCCAGAATTCAAAGTCAAGTCTAATGTTCAGCAAGAAATTTAACAAAAACTCGTGAACTATGCATATAAGACTCTGCTAATAACATGTCAATTATGCAAGGCTTAGGCAAAACAAAATGTAGCGCAAAATCATCATTGAAATACTACCGTTCCGACGCGACCTAATATGCAAAAGAAAAGCATGTTTTTGTATTGTTTTTCAATTTTTTCAATTTTTTTTTGATGGAAAAGGAAATAAAAAACAATGCAAACGGAAATGCAATAAACATGTAAACAAAAGTGTAACAAAAATGCAGATGGATGCAAACAGACAGATGCATACCCTCCCCAAACCAAATCACACAATGCCCCTATTGTGATCAGCAAACAACAACAACATCAAAATATATGGGAGAAGGGGGTACGCAAAACGAGATGAAATACAAATGAAGCAAAGAAAGAAAAAGGACTCACAAGATAGAGCACGTAAGAGACCTCCCCAAACCAGTCAACAACAAGGGGAGGTCGTAGCCAGCTGCTACTAGTCGTCGCCCGCCTCGTAGTCGGTGTCCTCCTCCTCCCCAGTTGTGTCCTCCGTAGTAGTAGGGCGAGGGTAACCGTCAAAAGGGTAGAGGTAGTAAGACGGATGTGGCCACCTAGCTAGTGGCAACCATCCGTCACGGGCGTAGCGGTCGTAGACAGGAAAGTCAGCTAGGGCCTGATTCAGTTCCATCCTAGTTGTACGTCTGCACATGTCAAGTAGAAGGTGATCTCGTCCCGCCTGATCCATGACCGGCGGGGCGATAAAGGGAGGTGGACAAATAAAGTGGGCCGGGTAAACCGGCTCTGGTCCAGGCTGAATCTCACCAGTCGTGGAGGGTGTAGTGCGCGGAGATGTATGTGGGGCCCGAGAAGCCTGGCCCTGCTTCCTAGCAGTGGGAGCATTCCGCTGTTGCCTAGGAGCGGGAATGGAATACTCCATAAGGTAGGATGGGATAGGTGGGCGACGTCCTCTTCCCTCTACGCGCGGAAGAGGTACCAAAGGAGGTAAGGTGGTGCAAGGTAAAGTCAGAGAAGGGTACGTGGAGATCTTCCACGTACGGTCAGATGAGAACCATTTCACGTCAATTATATAAGGAATGTTCATTAAGAAAAGGCTGTCTAGAGTGGCTGGATCCTCATGACCTAGAGGCATCATGCCTCGGGGGAAGTCGGGAAAAAGTCGGCGGGCTAAGTGAGTGACTAACCCGCCACAGACAACAGTAGATAAATTCCCATCCCCGATGTTCTGAAAGTGATGGGCTGTCCTAGAGGCAATGTTGAGGACAAAGGGAGAACCACTATCAATGTTTAAGTACCCACCCAAGATATTCAACTCATCTTTATTAACATTGTTAGACTCTTTTCGACCAAAGATGGTGTTACCGACCGAAACCAGAAACGAACAGGAGGGTGGTGTACAAACTGACTCCTTTTACGGCCCTCAAAGTTATCCGAAATGGCCCCCCCACATAAGTCGGTCCACTTTCCTAGGTGAGTTGTGCTCCCCCTCACTATATAACCAAGATAGCCGCCAAAAGCAGCTAAGGACATAGCAAATTCCTGGTTGAAAAGACGGAAATAAATACAATTTCCGGAGGGTTCCTTGTCATAGTCTCCTGCGTAGTAATGAAAAGAGCTGAAAAACTTAAGTGTTGGCACGAGATAAGTATACTCACGCATAGTGGCCAGCCCCATCATACCCGTCCCATTTAGGAGGTCAAAAACAGGTTGATAAAAACCCAAGGTAAGCAAACTCTCCCGGTCTAGAAAGCGGGTCGGGGTAATACTAAGACGAGTAAGCATAATAAAACGGTCTCTTTGAGCCTTTGTCGTGAAATGTACCTCAGGATAGTCAGGTAGACTATCAATGGCCTCATGAATTACCAAATCAGTAATTGGTAATTGTGAACCTTGACCGCTGCTGCCGCTCGTGTCGCGGCTAGAAGACTGCCCAGCTGTACATCTCCTCTTACCTTCCATAATTTCTGAAATTTTCGCGAATATAGAGCACAGTTAGAATGAATAAATTCGACTGCCATCTAATATTGACAATATGTGAGCCTACACTACTCCAAGTTACGTTAAAAGCACATTTCAAATTGCTATTTGAAACTGAAAATCAGAGATAGGCCACATGATATCCCATAAAACGCGGCCATAAAATCCCATATGATATCCCATAAAACGCAGCCATATTCCACACAAGCCGCGACCGAAAAATTGCACACAAAATTTCGTTCTGAAATCGTTCTAAAGACCACCCTTGACCGTTTTTTTTTTCAAATTGAATCATCCAAGAGGGTATACTAACCAAATTAGACAAGGTTAGATCACAAAAATCAGAAAAATCCCAAATTATAAACCCTAATTTCGAAGATTGACAATGGCAAATAGGGTTATTAAGCAAGAAGCACGTGAATTGATCAAAAGAATCAAAAATCCCCAAATTATAGAACCCTAGTTTCGAAAATTAGCATTCGAAATTGGGTAAAAATGGCTAAAAACAAGGGTAAAATGAAAAGGAAACTTACTTGTGCGTAGATGAGACGGAAAATAGGAGGAATTAACACCAAAAACAAGTAAGAAAAATGAAGAAGAGAGGAGTGGAAGTGACGATGCGGCTGCTGCGTTCGTCCGCTCTTTCCCTTCTTCTTTTTTTCTTCCTTTTTGTTGTTGTGTTATGAATGAATGAAATAATAAGTAAATAGACTTATTACTTAAAACAAAAACACGCTGCTATTTTTTCAAATTTTAGTCGATCGACTATTTGACTGGTCGATTGACTTTTTTAACACTTGGGCATTCAATTTTGGTCGATCGACTTAACTTTCGGTCGATCAACTTTTCCATTCATTCTGCTTATGATTTTGGTCGATCGACTATTTAGTCTAGTCGATCGTTTTTTTCTTACCTGAACAGCAGCGTGTTTTTCTCCTTTTTGACCGTCCACTATAGGCAAAGTCGCACACACAAACTGCAAGAGCACTTGTTGACAGAACTTGAACTAAAAAGCAATAAAAGCACACACACAAGAAAATTAAAAAGTTCAAAAACAAAATTGCAAGAATGTATACAATCCGGGTTGCCTTCTGGTCAGCGCTAGTTTTTAAGGTCCCGCTCGACCTTTGTTACCTCAGTCTTCAGGTTCAGAAATTGGGTCGAAATACAGCAATTCGACCACTCCAACAAAGTCGTTAGCACCGTAATAGTGCTTCACTTGGTGACCATTTACCTTAAACTTTTATCCCGCGGAGTTCTTTAGCTCAACTGACCCGAATTTGGAAACATTTGTTACCGTGTAGGGGCCGCTTCACATGGACTTTAGCTTACCAGGAAATAATCAAGTCGGGAATTGAATAGCCGTACTCGCTCCCCGGCCTGAAACTCGCGCGGTAGGATCTTCTTATCGTGCCACCTCTTGGTTTTCTCCTTGTAGATGCAGGCGCTGTCATAGGCATTTAGCCTAAACTCTTCTAGCTTATCTAGCTGCAATAAGCGTTTCTCACCACACAAATTAGCATCAAAATTCAATTCACAAATTGCCCACCATGCCTTATGCTCCAACTCTACAAGCAAATGATAAGACTTACCATAGACTAATCGATACGGTGATGCACCAATTGGCGTCTTAAAAGCAATCCTATATGCCCATAAAGTGTCATCTAATTTCATACTCCAATCTTTTCGTGATTTAGAAACAACTTTTGCTAAAAATTTTTTTAGCTCCCGATTGGAGACCTCTACTTGACCACTAGTTTGAGGATGATACCCTAAACCCCTACAATGTTCAATACCATATTTAGTCAGTAAAGTAGTAAGTTGTTTCTCTTTAAAATGCATACCTCCATCGCTAATGATAACCCGAGAGACACCAAAACAAGGAAAAATCACCTTTTTGAAAAGTTGGATGACAGTCTTTGCATCACAATGGACCGAAGCAATGGCCTCTACCCACTTAGACACGTAATCAATAGCTACTAGAATATATTTGTTACCCTTGCTGGACGGAAATGGACCTTGATAATCAATGCCCCAGACATCGAAAATTCCTACCTCGAAAATGCCAACTTGAGGCATCTCATGTCTCCTTGAAATGTTTCCCATCCACTGACACGCATCACAACCTACAACAAAATCTTTAGCATCTTTAAACATGGATGGCCAATAAAAACCAGACAAAAGTACCTTAGGCACAACCCTAGAGGGACCGTGGTGACCGCCATAAGAGGAAGAATGACATGCTTCTAGGATAGCTTCGGTCTCCCACTGCGGTATACACCTCCTATTAAGTCCATCAGCACATTCCTTGAACAGATAAGGGTCATCCCAGAAATACTGCTTTACATCGTGAAGGAACCGCTTCCTCTGCTGATATGACATATCGGGAGGTAATAAACTACCTACAATAAAATTAGCATAATCAGCATACCAAGGAGTTTCAGCATTAGAAATAGCTAGTAAAATATCATCGGGAAAGGAGTCATTAATAGGGAGAACATCTCCCTCATTTTGCAGCTCTAGTCGAGATAAATGGTCAGCAACAAGGTTTTCAGAGCCTTTCTTGTCTCGAATCTCCAAATCAAACTCCTGAATCAGGAGTATCCATCTCAATAGTCGCGGCTTGGCGTCTTTCTTAACAAGAAGATGCCCTAAAGCAGTGTGATCGGTAAAAACAATCAGCTTGGACCCGAGTAGTTAGGACCTAAACTTCTCTAGTGCATATACTACAGCCAGCATCTCCTTCTCAGTAGTAGCATAATTAACCTGAGTCTCATCCAATGTTCGGCTAGCATAGTAAATAGCACTCAAAGACTTGTCTTTCCTTTGGCCTAACACCCCGCCAACTGCATAATCGCTGGCATCACACATTATCTCGAATGGCAGCTCCCAATCTGGAGCTTGAATAATCGGTGTTGTGATCAAGGCCCGCTTTAACCTGTTAAAAGCAGATAGACACTCATAAGAAAATTCAAAAGGAACATCTTTAATTAGCAATCGTGTAAGTGGTTTAGCAATTTTAGAAAAGTCCTTGATGAACCGGCGATAAAAGACAGCGTGACAAAGGAAACTCCTAACTCATTTGACGTTAACAGGAGGTGGTAATTGCTCAATCACTTGCACTTTTGCTCTGTCAACCTGTATACCCTTATCAGAAACTAAGTGACCAAGGACAACTCCCTCGTTGACCATAAAATGGTACTTTTCCCAGTTCAACACTAGATTAACCTCAATACATCTCTGCAAAAGCTTATCAAGGTTAGACAAACAAGAAGAGAAATCAGACCCATAGACGCTGAAATCGTCCATAAAAACCTCCATGATAGACTCTATATACTCGGAAAATATTCCCATCATGCACCTTTGAAAGGTAGCTGGGCATTACACAAACCAAATAGCATCCTGCGATATGCATAAACACCATAGGGACAAGTAAAAGTCGTTTTCTCCTGATCATTCGGATGGATAGGGATCTGAAAGAACCCTGAGTATCCATCTAGATAACAGAAAAACTTATGGGAAGCTAATCTCTCTAACATCTGGTCAATAAAGGGAAGGGGGAAATGATCTTTCTTAGTTGCGGCATCTAATTGTCTATAATCTATGCACATCCGCCAACCAGTCACAGTTCTAGTCGGTATTAATTCATTCTTATCATTTTTAATCACTGTAGTTCCTCCATTCTTCGGAACTACATGAACTGGGCTCACCCACTTAGAGTCAGAGATAGAATAAATTATACCTGCATCAAGAAGTTTCATTACCTCTTTCCTTACCATATTCTGCATGTTTTGATTCAACTTGCGTAAACCCTGTGCATGAGGCTTATGACCTTCATCAGGTTAATCCGATGCATACAGAAATCTGGACTAATACCTGTCAAGTCATCTAAACTTTATCCTATAGCCTTCTTATTCTTTCTCAGAACACCCAACAAATCGGCGAGTTGGCTATCATCAAACTTGGAACTAACAATAACTGGATACTGTTCATGGTCATCGAGAAAGACATACTTAAGGTGGGAGGGGAGAGGTTTGAGCTCCGGTTTCTTTACCTCAACAGCATAGGAGGTCTCCATTATCGCATTTACCATCTCACCTTTCTCAATAGTGAACTCCCTACCTTTAAGAGCAGCTTTCATTGTCTCGTAATCAACCTGCTCATCTTCTGCAAAATCATCAAGAGCTATCAAAACTTCTAACGGGTCCCCAAGGAGGGATCTCGTCCAATAATCAAACATAGATTCATCTACAATGTCTACAGCATAACATGTATCCTCTATCATAGGCTTAGCCAGCGTGCTAGCCAAATTAAAGTAACCTTATCATCCCCTACCTCGAGAGTCAAACGTCCCTTTTTGACATCAATAATGGCTCCTGCAGTATGCAAGAATGGCCTACCCAAAATTATGGGAATCTGAGTATCCTCGGGCATATCCAATACAATGAAATCAACAGGTATAAAGAACTTACCTATCTTAACAGGGACATCCTCTAATACACCTAGAGGTCGCTTGACTGTTCGGTCAACCATTTGTAGGGTAACATTGGTAACTTTAAGATGCCCCATATTCAGTTTCTCGCAAACCGAATATGGCATGACACTGACACTGGCACCCAAATCATATAGAGCTTTATCTATTACATGAGTGCCTATTGTACAAGGAATTGAAAAACTACCAGGATCCTTCAATTTTAGTGGAGACTTGCTTTGTAGGAGTGCACTACACTCTTCTGTAAAAGCAATCGTCTCTACCTCGTTAAAGCTCCTCTTATGGGTCAAGATGTCCTTCATAAACTTAGCATAAGAGGGTACCTGGGTAATTAGTTCGGTAAAAGGTAGAGTTACCTGAAGATTTTTGACGACCTCCAAGAATTTACCGAATTGTCGTTCGACTTTTGTGTTCTTTAGGCGCCCTGGAAAACGAACCTTGATAACGATTGGCGAGTCAGCAACTTTACTCTTCCCTTTGTCAGAAATAGACGCCTTATCAGCAGTAGAAGGCGTTCCAATAGCAATAGACGACGGATCAGCAACCTCGTCTAGCGAAAAAGTCGATCGACCAATTAAATCAGTCGATCGACCACTTTTTTCATTCGATCGACCACTTTCTTCAGTCGATCGACTATTTTCAGTCTCGCCATTTTTCTGTTCAGCAGTTTTAGTCGATCGACCACTAATTTCAGTCGATCGACTTTTTTCAGGTATTACAGCATCTTCGTCCGCTGCTTTTTCTTCCGCATCCACATCTAACTCCTCAATTATGACCTCTTCAACACTCTCAGGCATCACGTGTCCATCATAGGTAAGACCGCTTCGAAAATGAATCGCATTAGCCGTGTCATGTGGCTTCTCAGGCTGAGACGACAGTATACCTGGTTGTCTACTTGAAGTGAATAGTTGGATAATTTGATTGTCCAACATCTTGTTATGCGTCATCAACTGAGTGATAAGTGCCTCTTGTTTTTGTGAGGCTGCCATCTGTTGCTGAAGCATGGCCTTAATGTCAGATAGGTCATTATTTGGATGTTGTTGACCTCCTTGATTGTTCCTCTGATAACCACCTTGTGGTTGATTTCCCCGATTCTGAGGAGTAGTGCATGTCTGATTTGGACCTTGTGGCGGCGGTGGTGGAGTTGGGTTAAGAACATTCTGACTTCGATAGGAGAAATTAGGATGCTCCTTAGTCCTCTCATTGTAGAAATTGGAGTATGGTGTTCCTTGTTTGAAGGACTGGAAGGCGTGAACCTGCTCCAAGGGACTCAGGCACTCAACTGCACCATGTCCTGCAATACCACATCGCTCACAAGATGTTTCCTGCTGGGTCATGGCATGAACTGTCTGCTGGTTCCCTAAAGACTGGGTTGTCTTAAGTTCGGCAATCTAAGCAATTAATGTCTCTAGCTGAGTTGCAACAGCTCCATCAGATGAACTTCCTCCTCTCGTACTACCTCTAGGGTTCCCATATTTTGTAGTATGGATAGCTATTTGGTCAATTAGTTTCCAGGCATTATTATCATTTGTGTTGTCTTGGAATCTCCTGTTAGCTGAGGAATCAAGTAATGCCCGGTGGTCATCATATAGTCCATTGTAGAACTGGTTGCAGAGAAAACACTTCTCAAACCCATGGTGAGGAACTGAACGAACCAATCTCTTAAAACGAATCTATGGCTCGTTTAAGTCTTTAGTTGGGCCTTGTTTGAAGCTAGTAATTTGATTTCTCAAGGCATTCGTCTTCTGGGGCGAAAAATATCTCTTGTAGAAGGCAAGAGCTAATCTGTTCTAGTCGGTTACCTCCTGATCTTCCATGTCTAAATCACGCAGCCACTCTGCAACACCGTCTCGCAGAAAGAATAGGAAGAGCACCTGTTTTACTTGGTCCTGGATCACCCCAGCAGTCAAGGGTATAGAGCAGCAGTAAGTAACGAATCTCTCCATATGTGTAGCAGGGTCTTCCGTGGCTCCCCCTCCAAACAGATTTCTCTCTACCAAATTAATGTAGAATGGCTTTATCTGCGAAAGTCCCGTTATCTGTTGTATGGAGTTTGAATCCCTTAGGAATGGATGCAAGGGTGGGCTCTGAGTGACTTGCTAACGTAGGCATGATTGTAGCAGCTGCAGAAGTAGAAGTGTCTTCTTGAAACGACTGATTTTCTGCAATAAAACTGGTGTAAGCGGCTTCAAGCGTACTCAAGTCTTATGCTTGGCGGACTTCCTTCCAAAAACTTCGTCTAGCTCGAAATGTCTTTTCTAGTTCAGAATCGTATGGTACGAGTTCGAGCCTGTGAGACCTGGGCATAAACGAAACACTAAATAAAGGAATGAGAACAGTCTCAAAGAACTAATGTCCCCTGAGACAAGACAAACTAAATAAACAAATAGAGAAATGTTGCTTCCCCGGCAACGGCGCCAAAATTTGACAGGCTAAATCGCATACCTATCAAAGATAAACCAACTGGCCTAAACTAATGCAGTAGAGGAAGTCGGGATCGTATCCACAGGGAGACAATTTGTTTTATTTGCTTAACTAAAGTCTGTCTGAGTAACCAAATTGGAAGTTTGTTTTGTTGATTTAACTAAACAAATAAAACTGAAAGTAAAGCAGCAAAATGTAGAAATCGAGTATAGAAATATAAGGGAAAATAGCTAGGGTTTCCGTTTCACTATGGTCTAATAACGGTCTGAAGGTAGGGTCAAAGGCTTGGTCTAATTACGGTCTGAAGGGCAGTGATAAGGACCTCTCGGTCCGCTAATCACCCTAGAAACTTTCTAGTATGCTCTCGCTCTATTTAAAGTATTCTATTGTTCGTAGCAGATCTCACTCTTTCCAATCTCTCGATCTAGGTCGGAGTTTATTATCATATTAAAATATCTAGCTGCATGCATTCAACTAATTAAATAGGAATTAAATGCTACGATTAACAATTCAGACGAATAATTATTCCAAATCTAAAACCTAATTAAAAACCGTCATTCAACCATAGATCCCCTAAATCCTAGCATGAAGAAATTAGCTACTCATGATTGAACTAATAAAATTAACAAGCATAATAATAACAAAATTAAACATGATTAAAGTATGAGAATAACAATTAAGCATATAAATGAAGCAAGGACAAAGAAGAGCAAATTGAATAAAGAAAATAATAATTGAAGAATGAAAGATTAATTAAATTACCGAAAGAAAGAAGATTGATTACAAGTTTCAGATCTGAATTCCAAGCATAAAGCAACGTATGAAAGAGTGTTTAACTGTGTAAAAAGATAACCTAAAATTGTTCTCATCTATCCTTTATATAACAATAGCCAAAAATTATTACTAAACAACTAATGGGCCGATTAACTTATTAACCAAAAACGGCCTGGTAAGTGAAAATAGTCGATCGACCAGAAAACACTCGATCGACCAAATCCTCAAGGAAAACTAGTCGATCGACTAGATAAATCAGTCGATCGACTTTTTCAGTAGACAGCAGCACTTAGCCTTCTCTTCACGCGCTTCCCTGACGACCGTTTCCGAGCTCCAACTTCACTAACGTCTCAACTTCAACTCCGAGGGCAGAATTTGGCTTGCTTTCACTCCTCTTGGGCCAACAACCTGCAAAATGCATAGTACGGCCGAAGTAACCGAAAACAAGGGAGAATAGTAGCTTACGCTACCCAAAATAGCATAAAATGCGTGCAGAAGAGTAAAGTAAACATATGAAAAAAGCACGCATCAACTTATGTGGCAGAACCTAAAATGGAGACAGATCAAGTAATTTTAGACCCCGAGTATCCTGACAGGCATGTACTGGTAGGATCTGATGTCCCTGACAATATCAGACCAGAACTAGTAAGTTTTCTTAAAGATAAATTTTCTTGTTTTGCCTGGTCCTACTTTGATATGACTGGTATAGACGCCAATATTATTACCCATAAACTCAATATTGACAAAACATTTAAGCCTGTGCAACAGAAAAGAAGGAAGTTTGCCCCTGAACGCAACTCTATTATTAATGAAGAAGTGGACAAACTGCTAGATATTAGAATGATCAGAGAAGTCATGTACCCTGAATGGCTAGCAAACCTGGTTGTGGTACAAAAGAAAAATGGCAAGTGGAGAGTTTGTGTAGACTACACAGACCTGAACAAGGCCTGCCCAAAAGACCCATTCCCACTTCCTCATATAGATGCAATGGTAGATGCCACAACAGGCCATGAACTCTTGACATTTATGGATGCCTCAAGTGGGTTCAACCAGATTAAGATGCAGCCAACTGACCAGGAATACACTGTATTCATCACGGAAAGGGGTATATATTGTTACACAGCAATGCCCTTTGGCCTGAAGAATGCAGGGGCAACCTACCAACGCCTGGTCACATGATGTTCAAAGATCAAATAGGTGATATAATGGAGGTCTATATTGATGACATGGTGGTTAAATAAAAAAGTTTGAAGATCATGTAAAAGATTTAGAAGTAGCCTTCAAGATCCTGGAAGAATTCAATATGAAGCTCAACCCTTCCAAATGCCATTTTGGAGTCTCTTCAGGCAAATTCCTTGGATACATGGTGACAAAGAGAGGGATTGAAGCCAACCCAGAACAAATAAAAGCCATCCTGGAATTAGAATCTCCCAAATCAGTTAAAGATATCCAAAGATTAACAGGAAGAGTTGCAGCCCTGAACAGATTCATATCTAGATCATCAGAAAGATGCAGATCCTTCTATGACCTCCTCAGGAAGAATAAGTTATTCAAATGGTTGCCTGAACACGAAGCAGCATTCCATGACTTAAAAGTATACCTGACTACACCTCCATTGTTGGTTAAGCCAAACAAAGGAGAACCCCTGGCGGTTTACTTATCTGTCACTGAAACAACAGTAAGTGGAGTCCTGACCAAGAAAGTGGAAGGCCAACAACACCCTGTCTACTATGTAAGTAAAAGTCTCCTGGATGCAGAGACAAAGAATGGACAACTTGAAAAATACGTACTTGCTTTTATTATATCCTGCACTAAACTTAGACCTTACTTTGAAAGTCACCCAATAATTGTCAAGACCAACCTGCCTATCAAATCTGTCTTGAGAAAACCTGAGCTTTCAAGCAGAATGGCAAAATGGTCAGTACAACTAAGTACTTATAATATAACCTTTGAACCTAGGACAACAATTAAATCTCAGGCATTAGCAGACTTTGTGGCTGAATTCAGTCCCAACCTAGAACCAGACCCCATAAAAGAGGTCAACCATCTAGACACCTGTAAATCAGGCCAGGAATGGACCTTACACGTAGATGGAGCAATAAACATGAGAAGAACTGGCCTAGGATTAGTACTAAAATTACCACAGGGAGACCTAATTGCTCAGGCTATTAGTTGTGAATTCAAAGCAACAAACAATGAAGCTGAATATGAAGCCTTGATAGCTGGACTCAAGGTATGTATAGAACTTGGTGTGACAAATCTCAAGGTAAAAACTGACTCCCTCTTAATATCCAATAAATACATATTGATGAGAGTGTCGTTGGGGCTCTCAATCAAATACATTTATACTTCTCAACAAATAACTAGTTAGTGTTTAAGTCCAGGTCGATCTACGGGACGGTGTGCTTTGGGTTCTGAGTCTATCTATCTCAATTTATGCTAGTGTCACAATTGATTTGGGTTTGTAGTTGTGTTCTAAACTAATGAAAGCAATGAAATAAAACAAGCAATAAAGCAAATAAAGATGTAAACAAATAATAAAGGATATTAGGATGTCATGGTTTCATAGGGGAATTATGGTAAGATAGCATAAATGAGTTATATAGATGCAAGTGTAAAAGCCCTAAATTTTCACGACCAAAATGGTAAAGAAGAGATGGAAAATGCATGGCTGTCACTCCACACTTAGCTGAAAATGCCAAGTGCAAGGTAAATACAGAGTAACCTTTAAAACAAAGTACATCTCCCAAAACTTTATCAAATAATTAAAACGTTGCAGCGGAAGACTTAAGTTTTATAAAATCTAAAACAATAAATATAATTCAAATCCAACGATATTATAAAATTATAAATAGATTAAGATAAAGTCTTTATTCAAAATCCTTCCACGCTCGTACTAATTCTCGGATCCAGTATGCACCCATGCAGCATCTCAAGCATCTCAATTGTACCTATCAACTGTACCCAAAATATAAATAGGTACAGGTTCCAGTGGGGGAACGACCCAAAACATAAGCACGTCAGCATAAATAAGAAATATTGACAAACTCAGAAACAGTATTATAAATTAACAAAGCTTTGAAACCAAAGTAAAAACAAGAAATATATTCCAAAACCAATTGCTGTAAATCCAATAATATTAACCAAACAATTCAAAACCAAAACTTTTACCACCTGTGTGCCAAGGTCCTACCCTTGACACGGTCTAGAAGCACCACCTGCGCTTTGTTAGACTCATAAAAGTGCGCACCTCTCACATTTGGGCAGTCAGTAGGATGGAACCGGCAAAGGAGAAAGTCTAACTACCTAGCGAGTGGGGGCCGGACAATCCCCACCTAAATGAACTCGGGCCAAGAGTTTAGTTTCGGGACATAATCCCAGGAGCGTCAGAGACGACCTTAAACCATCTAGACCAGAAGAAACCAAATTTTCCAAAGCGGCCTGAGCCGAAACCATTCCAATGTGTAATATTCAAAATTTAGAAGTACAAGTAAAATCTCATCGATGTCAAAATATTATAAAAACAATTTAATGATTAAACCGAACATGCTCTTTACTTAAATTTAAAATGGGTAAAAGTCCTTACCTCAAAGACGACCGATCACAGCTAAGATTAATACAAACATTCTTTCTCTTTGAAATCCGCAAGCTACAAGTAAAGGATTACCCGATTACTACACCATTCAATATCAACAAAATTAACCTCAACCTACATCATAGACCCGCTATCATATAAACTCACTCATAACACTCACCATGTAAACAATTCATTCCGTATTCATATATTTTTAAGCGAAGGAGCCACTAATAAACTCGACATGTAACGATCATTAATACCATACACCATACATAAACCCATGTCTAGCAATTGCATGGTCACAAATTCTATAAAACCTGATCTTCACACTTCACGCACAACCCATGCACTAAATTCCAAGATATTATGAAATCCTATCACTACCTCTGACCACTAATCATCATTGCATTGATACATCTACACATACTAACACATGGAGTGCATATGATTCAACCATCCACATACTGAATAAAATTTCCATCCGCGACAACCCAGCGTGAGACATCGCCGGAACCGACGACAACAGCAAAATAACCCACATTACATCTGATTCCAACAGCCATCAATGTTAATAAAATCAGTTTATCCCCAAATAAATAATTCCTTACTTAACAATCAACAGAATATTTTTAAGAACCTAACTTATAAAATTAAGCATAAATAAAATTGCATAAGTACTTACAATTTATATAATACTAGGGAGAGGAGATGGAAACGGATAGAAGTCGCGATCGAAATCCCAAAACCAGATGCAGTGCGGCAGAGAGGACGATGGGAGGAAATTAAAAGTGAAAGGTTGATTGAGGAGCAAAAACAAGAAACGTATAGTGGAAGTACAAGAAGGGCATTTAGGTATTATTAATAATAGAAAAGTTTTGTTTTAATCGGAAGTTGGGTTCCAAACAAATAAATTTTACGATTGGGCTTTCATTTTTTAATAGTCCACCATTGCCAAATAATCCGAACCGGTTTACTTTTAAAACACTTAAAAACAATTTTATTTGTCATAATAAAACGTAGTTATGAAATTACAAATTTTAAATATTAACAGTAGTATAAAATGAGATAGTAACTCCTTATAAATAATTCGGAAAAATCACGGGGTGGTACAGACTTACCTCCTTAAAAGAAAGCTTCGTCCTCAAAGCTTAAACCCTTTCAAAAACAAACTCCAAAAATCCTCGTATCTTACATGTTCAAATCTTCACAGAATATGCAGGTTATACTCTCAGTCACAGTCATCATCTAAGTACCAACTAATGTCACACTCTCCGGGGATTCTCTAAAACAAGCTATAATTCTGGATCAAGAAGGCAATATCAACTCACTCATGTACCTACTAATCTACTAATCACACGCCTATTCCTCAGACATAATAATGGATAACCCAACATATCAACTCTTTTTTATAAACCATCACCATCCACTATTTGATCATTAGGATACAGAAAGTCGGCAATTCAAATGCTCTCACTACTTGTCCATTTTTAGAGTCTGCTAATTCCACAAGATACCACGAAATACAATGCACCACAGAATTCTCGTTGTTCCTCAACTAAGGTAAGAGGACCACTAAAAAAAAGCTAAGAGCATGTCGAGTAATAATGAAACTTTTTTTTTCGTTTTTTTTTTGCGATGAAAACACAAAGATACATTTCAAATTTCTAAAGCTTCAAAAATAACATACATAAATGTACATTATGCACAAGTCGATCACTCATCTATGTGCATTATGCACAAGCAACCATAATTGACCATTATGTGTAAACATAACCAATTTCAATGATAAACATAACCAGTGTAGTGCTGAGCACAAAAAAAAAATATACTACGTGTATTTATGCATAATCATAATACAAATATCACGTAAGCAATGAAATCAACAACACATAAAGGAAGTTAAACATACAGTTCTCTATCCCGTTAAAATAAAGTTTCGTCCACGAAGCGCAAAATTATCATAGGTAAAAAGGTGAGGGTACTTGTCTCTCAGGACAGATTCAACTTCCCAATGTAGACTCCTCTATATTGTTGTTATACCATAAAACTTTGACCATGTGAGTTTCACCCTTTTTACGCAACTTAGTGTTCAGAATTTAAGCTCAATAGTCTCCGGATCTAAAACGTGAGATGGGTCACTAATATATTTTCTTAGTTCGGAGATATGGAATACCTTGTGAACTTTCTGTAAATTGGCCGGCAAGTCAAGCCGGTAAACCACTTCACCCATACGCTCCAAAATCTCGTACGATCCAATGAATTTTGGGCTCATTTTGCCCTTCTTACCAAACCTCATTACTCCTTTAGTAGGCGAGACACGCAAAAGAACTTTGTCACCAAACTGAAATATTCACGGTCTTGTAATGCTTGTAACTTTTCAGCAAGTCTTCCATAATCTTAACATTGTTCAACCATTTCAATTTTCATCTCGGCCCCAAATCTACAAACTCGCTGATATCATTCTACAAATCGAACTCCTACGTCTAAGTGTGCAAAGGGCCTTAAATGATGTCATCCAATGTGTAGCTTAGCGACTATTATATGAAAATTCTACGAAATCTAATTTATTCTCGAGTGAGTTTGTGAAAAGCACATTAATAACTAACTAATAAGATTTCTATATCATACGACTCGATTATACTATTGATAAGTAAGCTACCTTCTCATAAGATATTATATTATATAACTAGTGAAACTCCACCCTTACGATTCCTTAATATACAAATGTGACAGCATCATAAATTATAATGACTCGCCATAGACCGTCTTAACCGCAGAACAATATCTCCATCTCAACATCAATTCCATTTCAGACAATATAATTAACTCAATAATCCTGGTCACATTGAACCGTAAGAGATAACTATGAAGAGAGGCCCCATAACTCAATATAAGTAACCAATCTCATCTTCAACGTCAATATCATCATCAAAGGTCCAACAATAAGCTACTCAACCACAAGTCAAAGTCAAATCAAACACAATAAAAAAAATTACAATACCAGAACAATCTACATCTCAATAATTTAATAATTTAATAAGGCTGACCCAAATAAGTAGAACTACGTAGTATCATAGCCTATCCAAGAAGTTTTAACCAAAACAATATTCCTCGTACATTCCAACTAACTCTTAAACAAATTTCCATTCATCTCCGTAAAACTCCATGTAACTTACTCAAATGCCTTTGCCACCCATCAGGCCATTAATGATCCATGAACACGAGTAAACGTCAACAATGGCATCACGCTAAAAATTCAAGCTAATTATGGAACACCTTAACCAAATGCTTATCTTATACTTTCTCCAATTATTTGATAACTAAACCGATCTCCCCAATAATAACATTAGCTTATCAACCGAAAATATTGGCTATAAATAAATAATAAATAAATAAATAAATAAAAAATCACCACTTAACCAATAAAGACCAAACCGAAATTCGACTTCGCTAGTGCCATATTCGATACACACTACCACTTCCGGTATAAGCTTCATAAAAGTTATCGAAATCATTTCGCACTCAAACTCACACGTGCCGACAACCAGCAGCGCCAACAATCCCACCGTCGTATCACACGTCCCAAGCTAAGCCACCACCACGCAAGCTGAACACAAAACGACTGGAAAATACAGCCGCAAAAAATGACCATAAATGGGGCTATAAAAACCAGTAAAACATCCTCAAATGACTACCATACGTACACCACAAACTGAATAATTTGACTCTAAATCCGACCCAAAACTCGCCCCAAAACGACTTAAAACAAGGTTGTACAACGGAACAAACTCGATATTATAGCAAACCTAAAACAGTGATTCCATGTTTTGTAAACCCATTAATAAGCCCCAAAATTTTCAGACTTGGATGCTATTACGAAGACACAACAGCTTTACGGAATTTACCGAAATCGACGTAAGAAAAGAGTATGCTCACTACTCCTGACCAGCACGTAAATGTACATAAGAACAGTCTAAAATCGTCATATAAGACACGTTAAACAACTCCTAATAGACCGTATTCAAACTGGTTAATCACCCGAACCCGACTCTGTATTATACAACTTAAGCCAACATTATAACGTGAGAGAAGAGGTAATGAAGAAAGTATGCCAAGCCTACCTCAAGGGCACGAAAAGACTATAGGGATGAAGGTGTTACCAGGCTAGAATCGACAGCGGCAGGGACAAATTTTGGTGCATGAGTTTTGCGTGAAAGAGGGAGTAAGACTGGGTTGCTCTTGTGGGTATACGAGTATATGGTGAGAAACAGAGGACGGAATGCTACGCTTACTGTATATACACAAAATATAATCATACGACTAGGCCTCCTTTCTTAAGAGCGGCATCAAAGGGATACGAGAAATCTCGAGTACAATGATATCTACCTCTCGTTAGAATAAGCTTAAGCTCAACGACTTCATGAGTACTATCCGTGAGACCACCATAGGAGAAGTCAAGCTAAAAACGGGATAAGACCACATAATATTACACTTTTTTTAACCACACTTTCACCCTTGACCACTCTCATCCAAAATTAATTTCTCAAACCCTCAAATCCACAAAAGTATTATGTTTCAATAGCAGTCTTATCGGAGACAAGCCCCCATGTAATCTCTTGCATAACTCACCTTAAGCAGCTTTAATCACACAACTATTTCAAATTCATGCACTTCAAAACTTCAAATAAAGATCTACTCTAAGCCTTATGCCTCAATGTCATGCGAACTTAAAAATTTATGTCACACCCAGATAATTTACCTTTGCAACCTTTATTGTATAGTCTCTATCAATGTCAACCATTATAATATGCAATTTTTCACCTTAACTAAATTCCTCTTGTTTTTCCATAAAACTGCGCCGAGTCAATACTATTTCCGATGGTTCACCATATTTTTTTTTATACACTAAATCTTAATAAGTTTAAACTATGTACCCCACAAACTTCAATAACTTTTCATGGTTCCTCAACACATCGTCATACTCTAAAACATCATGTTTAACAAACCTCTACTTTACATCAAACATGTATCTCAAAGCTTTAACTATCACAAAATGATATTTGGCATCCAAATTACCTCACAACATACCATCTCAAACCCGTGTTCCACCAAAAACGATTAATCCACATGATTTCCAATAAATATAACCTCAATATATTAACATTAATTCCCAACGGTTATCCAAATTGAAAAAAAAAATCTTTATTAATAATTTTCTTCTCATCCATCTATTACATCTTAATCTAAATCTCACCCCAATATGTATTCATATCATTTTAAGAAAATAACGTATCATAGAATCCCATGACTCCTTAAGTCCCAACGGTAACATAAAAATCCCCGAGTACTAATTCTTTTCTATTACTGTAACATTTCGTGTTTATGTAGTCTAGTTGTGTGTTTGAATGTGTTAGTTACACGGGATGTCTTTATATTCAGATGACATGTTTGGTATGGGAGCGAACTTCGGGACGAAGTTCATTTTAAGGGGGGAAGACTGTAATACCCCGTATTTTATTATCGATTGAGCGAGATATTATTATTTAATAGTAGCGTAAAGGTAATTAAATCATGTTATTATGGTAATGGTAAAAGCGTAAAGGTAATTAATTGATTCATATTGTAAGATGAGTCGGGTTTATAGTTTTAGGTGGCATTTTGGGTCAAGGTGTTATAACCCATTTACCCACTTACCCATTTACCTTTTTACCTCACCAAAACCCTAAAACAAAACCCTAATTCAACCTTAAAACCCAATCCCCCTTCCTACCGTCATTTTGCACATCATCATCATCAACCCCTTTTCTTTCACGTCGCAAGCCTCATTTACAGCCAACGAGCGCACGCCGGTGAGTGTGGAGGGAGTAGGGTCTGCCGTGAGTCTAGGGAAGCCGTTGCTGGTGGACGAGGGTGGTTGTACTGGCCGAAATAGCACAGATCGACGGCCGTCATAGGTAAGGTTCCCTGTTTTTCATTTCTGTCACGCTATTTTGATCTGAGTTGTACGTCGTTTAGGGACTGTTGTAGCAGTCGTCGGGGTGTAGGATGTGTTGCTGGTGGTGAGTCGAGTCGTGTGGTGGTAGGTTGAGTAGTTGTCGTCGCTGTTGGTTGTTGCAGTGGTGGTGATTAGGTGTCGGGGTTGATATGGGTGGTTTTTGTTGCATTTCAGACATGGGGCAATGGGGTGGCACCACCGTGGACTCGGGGGAGGTCGAATCGGTGGTGCCACGTGTGTCAGGGTCGCCGTTCGATGGTGGTGTCAAGGGTGGTGGTTGGTAGGGTGGCAGGGTTGTGTCGTGGTGGCAGGCGAGTCAAAAAAGGGGCCTGTTGTGGCGTTTTGTGGCGGCAGGGTTGCAAACAGGGGGTGTTGGTGGTGGTGGTTCTGACCACCGGCGTGGGTCGACCACGTTGGTGGTGGTTGGAGGTGACCAGGCCAGACCTGGTGTCAGGCCTGGTGGTCGGCGGTGAGGGCCGGTGGCTGTTGGAGGGAGTTGTGTCGGGTTGAAGGGGGTGTGTTTGTGTGTCGGGTTGAATTATTGTTTTTGGGTAATTTTGTTACGGTTTCTATTTTAGTAAGTCGGAAAATATGTATATTTCTATTATTTCTATTATTTCCATTATTAGTTTTAGTTATTAAGTCAATATTAAGTAGCGATGACGGAATAATATATTTAATCTTTGAGTCGGGATTTTATTTCGGGAAGGTTGCTATTTTTAGTAACCTGCTATTTTTGGTAATTACTATTTTTGAAAACTTCCCATTTTAGGAAACTTTCTATTTTGGGTAACTTATATTTTTAGTAACTTCTAATTTGGGAAAGTTTCTACTTATAGTGACTCTTGAGTATGGGAACGGGAATAGTTAAGTGAATTAATTATGTTATGTATATGTTTAGGTGGCGAGTTTCGGGTGGAGTACTTCTGATCTGCAGTTAGCTTATTACCGCTATTTGAGGTAGGGGAATACACTGGACTTGATATAGTACTATGTGACTGGATTGACTGAATCGGTGATTTACATGTTATAATATGATTGTCTGATTTAATTCCGTTAAGTATTATTGTTGAACTGTTTTAATATATTATTGCATCGGAGTTGGTGGAGGTGGAGGTGAGTATGGTGTGGTGATAAGGCCCAGGCGGGTTCTGCAGGACTTGCCCTGGTGTCCTCAGCTGCGAGCTGGCAGATCGGCTACGGTCGATGTATAGTCTACCGGGGATCGGTATGGCTGGGTTGTCCGGGTTATGAGTTGTGATGGCGGTGGTGGTGATGGAGGAGCATGTGTATTATGTTGCTGTTATTTTTGTATTACCTACTCAGCTTTGCGGTTGACCCTGTGTATTCGTGTACGCCTGTGATGATCCAATTATTGGTGAGCAGATTGACAGGTATTTCAGAGACTGACGGGAGCTGGCCGGGAAGAGAGCTTGGATGACTGACTTAGTGCCTAGCCCACCTTAGTCTTTTAGTAGTTTTATCAGACTTTATCTTTTGGCCGTATTTTGAGACTTTGTTTTATTTCCAGTTGTAATCTCACTATAAACATTTTAATAAAGTACTGTGTTTTCTTCCCTTTGTTATCTACTGCCTCGGGTTTCCGAGATGGTAACACCGTCATTTATCTGAGGAGTCCTAGTTCAGGTCCTTAAATAAATGGGGGTGTTACAAAGTGGTATCAGAGCGAACGATCCTCAGGCCTAAACCAATGAATCTAATGAATTTAGGAAGAGTCAAATAAAATGAACCCCGGGATAGAACTGTTAGGAGCACACTAAAGGTAAGGGATGAGTTAGGGGCCCCCCTCACACCGAACCATTGGCCCTCTCAGTTTGACCCGGGTACCTTGAGATCATATGAGAGAAAAAGGATAGAATAGGAAAGTTGTATGATATTGAACATGAAAGACTATTCTATGATATGAGAAATTAGGCAAGGTGATATGCTGTTAGTATGAGTACACATGTGTTTATTTGTGATTCGGAGGTAAGAATTGGCATGATAATAAAGTAAGATATTTATATATATATGACGCTTAAGATTTTAAGATGGATGTTATGTCTAGTGATATGCGGTTATGTGATCCCTGAACCATGTTAGCTAGATATGTAGGGTAGGAGATGATTAGAATTGACTAGAGTAGCCGATGTAATTCTAGTGTTGCAGGGAACATCACTAACTCTCCTAAATTTTTATAGACATGCCTCCGAAAAGGGATACCGCTGCTAATGACACCCAAGCGGAGTTGAATAGGCTCCGAGCTGAGAATGAGGCCCTAAAGGCCAAACGAGTGGATCCGGGAAAGATGAGCACCATTGTGGCAAGGCATAACCCCACAATATTCACTGGAGAGAGGGAACCTCAATTGCTGGGGGAATGGTGAAGAGAATTCACCAATCTGTTTGAGCTGATAGCATGTCCGGAAGAGCTGTAGGTGGATCAAGTTGCCCACTATCTTAGGGCCACAGCCGGTGACTGGTGGACCAGGAATAAGGTGGAGATTCGACAGGTTGCTAGGGATCTTGAGACGGAACATGTGTCTTGGCTGGAATTCCAAGAGTTTCTGAAGAATGAGTTCATGCCCGAGTTCCAAAAAGCCAAACTATGGGAGGAGTTTGACACTTTCAAGATGACAGAAGATATGACATTGGAGGCTTATCATCGGAAATTTCGACAGTTATCTTCATAAATTGATGACTTTGGGCAGAATGAGGCTATGCTGGCTATGAGGTTTGAGCGGGGACTCACTATGGACATCAAGAAGAGGCTCACAGCAGCTCCACCCACTACAGTTCAGGACATTTACTTGAGGGTGGTGCTGCCGAGAGGCTCTCGAAACAGTCAAGGCGATAAGAAAGGCAAGGCCGAGAAAAGGAAGTTGGAGACCATGAGCGATATCTTGGGGCAAAGAAGCGAGTTCGGGCGGATATGGTGGGTACTCCACTAACGGTGCCCCAGGGGGTATGAGAGCTCAGAGTGGAGGCGGCTTCAGGGGCACCAGTGGGGGAGGTAGCTCTGCGGGGATTACTTGTTTTGGCTGTGGAAAGACAGGACATAAGAGGTTTGAACGCCGATCATCTGGGGTGAATCGATCCGGTGGATACAGGGCACCTATGTCCGGTTCGGTGGCTCTCGTTCGGTGGGGTCAGGTATAACGGTTATCGCACACCTATGTCTGGCTATGGGGGAGGTGCGAGTCTGGAGCTAATGTAACGATTACCGGGAAGCTACAACAACTACCGGAACCGTAACCAAAGCAGTCGGCAGAGTGGGAGTACCAACTTTCGAGGACTCGCAAATGAGGGGAACAAACAATGCTGGAGCGACTTCTTAAAGTCGAGTGGGGCTAAGTCCGGTGGCAAGCTCTTTGCCATGGGCAAGGAGGCAGCTAAGAATGACGCTCATGTGGTGACTGGTACATTTCCTGTTAACTCTAAACCCACCTTTGTGTTGTTTGATTCCGGAGCTACACATTCCTTTATATCTGCGGAACATGCCAGAGTCTTAAACCTTAAGTCATATGATAGAATTGTTGATTCGGTAGTTGTACCTTCGGGGGAGTCGGTGTCTTGTGATAGAGTCTACACTGGGGTACCAATCCAGATCGGAGAGGTTGTGTTTCACTGTGACCTTATAGAGTTTCCATTGGGGGATTTTGAGGTGATTCTGGGGATGGACTGGTTAGGGAAATACAAAGCTTTTATCGATTGCTATCAGAAGAAAATCTCATTGAGGGGACCTAAGGGAGCTAGGGTGTCTTATAAGGGGTATGTGGTCAAGCCAAGAGTCAAATTCATATCTGTTAACACCCTAAAGTCGAGTCTGAGGAAAGGGGATCAGTTGATCTTGTGTCAGATGTGGGATAGTGAGTCGGAGACCCCTAAGTGTTGGGAAATGTGTCCTCAACAATAGTGCGATTACATGATTTAAATATCATTATTAAATCTCATTTTAAAGAATACAATTGGGAAGTATTTATACATCAACGGTCAACATATATCGGTAATGATTGGGACTAGAGTTTGACATTACTTTTAATCGTGCGACGGTGGTGATCGATTGACCCCTAGGTCATACCTATAGGGCAACACTCTTAATTGATTATTTAATTAATCGTATAACGTTACGAGTTAATTAAATTACTTGAAAAATTGACGGACGATTTTGGAAGTAAAATTTACGTATCAAATTGAAATGTGATTAAATGAGATACGGTCTGAGTAATTGAATTGTATCATTACTCGGATGAAATTATTGTTTAAAGAAACAATTAAAACGGAATGAATAATTTATTATAAATACAGATTGTTGTAGTTTATAATTTGGAAACATTTTTGGTACAAGTAATTACGAATTACTAGTCGATTTTGTAAAATGACATATTTTATGAGTATGTGATTTTTAATATGTTAAAAATACATTACATTGTGACATGTCATGTAACATGTCACATGTGACAAATTTGACAAATGACAAAAATAAAATGGATTCTCCATTTTATGTCTTAAAACCGAAAATGTGGGTGGGCATATAGTTTATATTGTGTTATTTATTTTAAATGAAAACACAATCATAACAATGGGTAGTTGGCTTTGCATGCTTGGTCTCTTGTGAAGAGCAAAAATGAAAGCTATTGGGCAACCTACCCAATGCCATTATTTCGGCCAAATGAAGAGAAAAGAAAGAGTTTTTCTTTTCTAAAAAATCAATTCATTCATTCAACATCTAATTTTCTAGTGTAAGAAAATTAAAAATACTCTCTACAATTTATGAGAATTCTAGAGAAATAAACTCCAAAATCCCCTTACTCTTGACCGAATATTCAAGAGCACAAACCATATTTTTGGGTCATTTTTCACAAGAATTAATATTATCTAGTACTCATAATATTAATTCTAATTAAGAGAAAGCCTTGGGTATAAAGCTTAGGGAGAGATCTTATTCTTAGATCTTTGTTCTTCCATTTGGAATAGCTCAAGAACAAGAAGAGAAAGGTGATCTCTCTTGTGCCCAATATAGCCGAAATATTGAATGTAAGGACATTATTTCTCTTCTCTTTTATTAATGTTTGCATGCATAAAATCCGTTTTAATTTTATGACAAATTAATTAGACATATATGAGTATGTTAGCATGTATATGAATCTACATTTCTTTCAATCGGTATCATGAGCCACGGTTGTTTGCATGCAAATTGGTTAAAAGTTTTTCCGAGTTATATGAATAACAAAATAAAACTTGTAAAATTTGTGTTATTATGAAATATCACGAAATAATTACATGCATGTTAATATTTCTGGTCCTAAAGTGTTTTAGGATTTTTTGGTTAATTTTTCGGATTTTTATTGTTCATATTTAACAATAATGGCATTTAAATGTGATTTTATGAGTAAAAATGTCATTTTTGGTCGAAAATTAGCTAAACTTCGAATTTTTACTTGGTTTTTGGATATGTTGTTACATATATTATTTTGAGATAACCTGTAAATTTTCATAATTTTTGGACTTGTTATGCTCGAAAAATGAATTTTTCATCATTAAATTCGGATTTAAGAGAAAAATAGGTTAATATGAGTTAAATTTCGAATCTGGTCATAGAATATTAATATGTTGTCACATGCAATTTTACAAGATGTGTGTAAAATAATTGGCTATAAAGAAGTCTTTTAGCATGATTTATGAATTTTTGAAGAAAAATGGCATAAATAGTGACATTATTAGTTGAAAATTAATAAAACATAATCTATGACTTAGGAAAAACATCTAATGTTGCATTTTATTATATTTTTCAGATCTAAAATTGAAAAGTTAATGAAAATAATTTTTCCATGTTTTTTATGATTATTTTATTAAATATCGATAAACCGCAACATTGTTTTTCCGGAAAAATTTCGAAATTTTTAACCTAAGATTTTGAACATTATGAGTGTCATGGATTTTTCCAGAATGTTCATGAATTTAAATTTTGAATTTTGAATTTATTTGAAATTTTTGGATTTATTTGAAGTTTAATAGCTTATTTTTGTAATTTTTGGTCCATTTATGAACAATTTTATAAGATATGGGTTAATTATGGTCAAATTATTAGTGAAGACTATATTTTGAGTCCTAAGAGGTTAGGGTAATTAACTTATGCATAAATATGAGTTTATGTATTTTTGTGATTATAAAATGTTGAAATCACGCAAATCCGTGAAAACCGAGTAATATACGATATTGGCTAATTAAAAGGCGATTTAGCATAAAAATTGAGCATGTTCATACATATTATAATGCTGCATTTTTCTTTATGATTGTCATAATTTTAATTTATGTAATTTTGAATTATGTATTTTTACTTAGTATGGCCTTAGATTTTAATTGGTATTTCCCGAAATGTATGGGAATATCGATTCGGTTGTAATTTTTATTGTGATCTCGTATCACCGTTTTGTAATTTAATAGATTTATTTTATTTTAGTTACAAATGTATAATAGGAAATTATGTAATTCATTATGTAATTTTATTCATTCCGGAGTTCCCAAAGACGGATTTCTTCAAGAATGACGATACATGAAGACGGTGTTACCTCGAGATGCGTGCCACAACCGAAGTTCAAGGGACCAATGGAGTTGGTTTCCGAATATGTAATAGATTAATAGTTTTTCTATTTTAGGAAAGGCCATACTAGGATTTATTTATTTTTATGCTTGCATTTTATTTTATGTCGCATGCATCGCTAAATCGCCATAACTAAAACATGCATCTTCTTTTATCGAGTTTATCGACCGTGTCAATTAAAATTATCGTAGTTCACCGCTTTAGTTCACTTAAAACGTGATAGATAATAAATTGACATGACCTCTCGCTAAAACAATCAATTGAGACATAGCCTTACCAAATAGTAGAAACCATGAAAACCTATTTCGCGAGGGAGTGCGCTCGGCCCCACCGGGGTACAAACCTTGTTACGTAGGGGAAGTGGGTGATGAATGTTAATCCACCGAATTCATGTTGATAAGGGATGTATCGGCCACACCGTGCCCAAGTTAATGTGGGTTTGGATCATGGACACATTTATTCGAAATTTGGATTGAACTCAACAAAAGTATTTGATAAGGGATGTATCGGCCCCACCGTGCCCTTGTCGATGTGTTTTGGGCTATAGATAATTGTTAATGTAATATTATCGACCAAGAGTTCTAAAAGTAGAATCGATTAAAGAGTTAATCCACCGAGTTATATTGATAAGGGATGTATCGGCCCCACCGTGCCCAAGTTAATATGAATTTGGATCTTGGAATCATTTATCATAGTTGGGTAGAGGTCACTATGTAAATGCTATACTTGTTTTTCAAGTATTAATAAAACGATAAATGTTAAGTTTTCCACTATTCCGTTTTTATATTGTTCTATTTCTTTACCACTATTCATATACGATATCATTTCGTTTTTGATTCAAAACTCCATTAAAACATCGTAACTAAAGACAAAATTTGAATTTTCTTCTAAAGACCTCGTATTAACCATTGCTAAGGATCTCTTGTAAAGAGTATAGATTAAAGTTATTCATTATCAAACAGGTTTTTGATTCTTGACTAACACTTCTACTTACAATGGACTATGTTTCATGTACTTAAATGAATTAAGTACATTAAAGCGATAAATTGTTTTGGTAATTAGTTTTGTCAGAATTCGTAATTGACCAAAATAACGCAACCACTTCAATGAAAGTTTTAAGACTAAAACGAACAAATGAAGAGTAATCTTCATGAATTCAATTTTGCTTCTCAAAGCAAAGACTCATTGAATTGAGTGGGAGCATTCTCTTAAACCGTTAAGATGAGAACGAGGTTCAAGAAGTAAAGATTATAATGGAATTGATACAAGGTAATGTTAAAAGTAAAGTTGTTGAGAATGACGATACTAAACCTATCAATCCCGACCGATAAAGTTTCCACTGTCTTAAATGTTGGACACGAGAAAGGAAACTACCCCAAATTATTGAAGAATCAACAAATTAGTTGTGGGACATCTAATGGGATCTTCTTCTTTAAAAATGTTTATTTGATTAAACATAAATTTTGCTAGTATTACTTCGTCAATATTAGAAACCAGTGGTGGTTTTCATCATTATGTTTGATACATAGGATGATTAGAATGTGACGACGAGCAACAATGAAGTCGAGAGATAGAGTCATTGTGTACTAAATCTAGTTTTTGGGTTTGGAGTTGTACTTAATTGTGACTATTAAGTACATAAACTCTAAATAAGAATACAAACTTGTTAAGATACAAAGGAGGTTTCACTTTTTGTGACCCTATACACCACGATTTGATGTATGGCTAGCCCATTATCAAGGTAATAATATTCTAAACCAAACTAGAATGATATATCATGAAGATGTTGCAAGACTCAAATTGGTAACCCAAGATTAAACCTTCAATTTTGGAAATGATGAACGCAAAAAGTTATCGAGTACTCTTGAAACCATTAGATTGTTAATGGTATATGCGTATCTTGTATTCAAAGCAAGATGTCTCGTGCCTTTTGGTTGAAAAGGAGATCGAGGTTGTAAATCATTGATCCAAAATAGGTTGATCATTTTCTTTTACCTACGATTTAAGTTGATGAGGTAAACAGAAAAATCTTTTGAAGAAGTTCAAAGAGTTCAAGGAATCACGATTTAGTCGTGATGGGATTATCAAAGTGAAGACTTTGATATAAGCCAAAAGAAATGTGATATAGTATCACAAGTTAATCTCTCGTAGCACGCATTATGGAATAATGTGTGATTAGATAAGAAATCAAACGCTATTCGATATGGTTTGGATTTCAATCAAGTTACTTTGAGTTACTTGATCCTTTTGGGGATTTTATCATTTTGTCTAAATTATTTTCCTCTAAATCGAATCATATGAGATATGAAATGGTAAGGGTACCATGTTTGTAAGTTTTCACAAGAAACAAATGCTCATTTTTCCCTTGTAATTATCACGAGCTCGACGGGTTTGCGGCTCATGAAGCTGTCTTTCTAAAATACAAGTTTATTTCTAGAAGACAGAGTGGGAGAAAATATTCAAAGAGCCACAAAGAATGTTATGTAGCAAGAAACTGGTTTTTCTTGACTACATGAGACGTTTTGTGTAAGATGTTGTTTCTTCAAAACCTAGGAGGTTAAATTCGTCACTTGTTAAAAATGATGAATTCATGCTACTTTGAAGAAAGTAAAGAGCTTATAACTTACAAAAGAAATTGTTTGATTCAAGTTGATTACTTCTGGAAAGTAATCGACAAAGGACTTACATAAGAGTGTTTAAGTCACAACTCAATACAAGGCTTAGAGCCATGAGAATCCGAATAAAAGGCTTGATTAGTGACAAAGGGTGTTGCACTAATATTTCAAAGCAATATTGGTTGCAAAGGGTTTTTGCACTAATTGAAATGCTTAAGTCTATTTGGATCTTCTTAGGGATTGTGTTTCATTATTATGAAATACATAGCGAGTGAATCTAAAACTCACTTCTTCAATTAGAAGGAATGTATTCAATACATGTCTTGAGTTTTGAAGATTCTTGCAATCCTAAGATAATGTGAAATTTAAGAGAGGGTCTTAAGTAGGACATCAATGAGTTGGAATCAACATTTTTTGATCATGTGATAAAACATTTCTCGATAAGTCGAGAAGTTGTGTTTATACATGGAGTTCAGTGGGAGTTACGGAAATTTTAATTAGTCCGATATGTGGATGACATGTTGATCATTAAGAATGATTTAAGACTTTTGGAGTATTATAATACATCTTGAATATCCGGATTTATGAAGATAAATCCACATGATATTAGCGTCAGTAAGAAGTCTTATGTTGATAAGATTCATGACTAGTTCAATTAAATTGAACATATTTGATTGATTCCATTTTCTTCCGCTGCCGAATCAATTAAATACGAAATGATGTATAACACTTCATATACTTTGAGTATGATGAATTGTTTTCAAAATCGAATTTAAGTAATCTTTACCTAGTATATAAAGATTACCCTTAAGTGCTTGCAGAAGCATTAAGAAAGTAAAAGCAGAGTGTTTATGATGCAATTTTGTGTAAGGGTGTTACACAAGTGACAATTGACAATTGAGGTTGCGCATGGTTTCCGACAAAACCATAATCAAAACACATAAGGATGGTTAAGATACCATTGTGGCTATGATAATCAAGAAGTAGATTTTCTAGAATCGTTCTAGGCAATAAAGAACAATGAGAGATATTTATAACGGAAATTGAGTACACTTGTGATCATGAGATGTGCAAGAAGGATGAGTCCCACACACTGTGAAAACAGTGGGAGCTATTCTTAGGCTAGAAAGCCTATGTCTTGATTGGATCTCGACACGTACTCAGAAAGATTTGTAATGCAAATGTATACATTACAAAGGAAAACGAGTATGTAGTAAGGTTGAGTAAGGTACAAGAAGTTGATAAAACCTACTAACCAAAGCCTTCTCAAAGGCTAAACATGATGAGTCATGTCATTTCAATTGAATTGAAATGGACAACTACGTACAAGATCAAATTAGATTATAGAATATGAAATAGTAATCAGGCATTGACTATTCATATGTGATAATCGCATTTGTCATTCGAGTTTTACTTTAAAACTCTTTTATTATACTTTGTTACATCCAAACGGGTTGTAGAGACAATTGAACCCCGTTAAAGTGAACACGGATTAACATTGTATTCGCCCATAGTCACTTGTATGAGGTGACGTCTCGAAGTGACTAGAGTGTGATGCGATTGATGGCAAGTTCAAGTGCCATACAATCATGTGAGATGACTAGTCGATCACATAGGCCGATGTTAGGAACACCTTGTCGGGCCTTATGACCGCTTATAGAGTTCTGCAAATTTATATAGCCTGGTCGTGGCGAGAGTTGCTATAGTATTCTAATGAGTCGATTTTTTTGACTAAAGACTATTCACCTAAGATGGCACAGTTTGATTAACTTTGATTTGTGTTACTACGACCTTCGTAAATGGGGTCAAATGGGCATATTTTGGGTTATGATGGGTGTGGCTAGTCGAAAGGAATGAGTGCGATAGGAATTGTCCATCCCCTTGTCAGGGTTAAAACAATATCTCAGGGCCACTCGAGGAGTAATGAACTGGAAATGCGTGGCCACGCTCGGAAAGTATCTATGATAGATAAGTCCGGTCAATCAGTTATTCTCCAGATCGAGGAAACCACTCTTGATATGATCACTTGCAAGTACGATCCGAAAGACACCTTGCATTGAGTGGGAGATAGTAATAGGACAAGAGAATTGGTAACGCACACTTGTCGAGGACAAGTGGGAGATTGTTGGGAAATGTGTCCTCAACAATAGTGCGATTACATGATTTAAATATCATTATTAAATCTCATTTTAAAGAATACAATTGGGAAGTATTTATACTTGTCAACGGTCAACATATATCGGTAATGATTGGGTGACTAGAGTTTGACATTACTTGTCGTGCGACGGTGGTGGTGATCGATTGACCCCTAGGTCATACCTATAGGGCAACACTCTTAATTGATTATTTAATTAATCGTATAACGTTACGAGTTAATTAAATTACTTGAAAAATTGACGGACGATTTTGGAAGTAAAATTTACGTATCAAATTGAAATGTGATTAAATGAGATACGGTCTGAGTAATTGAATTGTATCATTACTCGGATGAAATTATTGTTTAAAGAAACAATTAAAACGGAATGAATAATTTATTATAAATACAGATTGTTGTAGTTTATAATTTGGAAACATTTTTGGTACAAGTAATTACGAATTACTAGTCGATTTTGTAAAATGACATATTTTATGAGTATGTGATTTTTAATATGTTAAAAATACATTACATTGTGACATGTCATGTAACATGTCACATGTGACAAATTTGACAAATGACAAAAATAAAATGGATTCTCCATTTTATGTCTTAAAACCGAAAATGTGGGTGGGCATATAGTTTATATTGTGTTATTTATTTTAAATGAAAACACAATCATAACAATGGGTAGTTGGCTTTGCATGCTTGGTCTCTTGTGAAGAGCAAAAATGAAAGCTATTGGGCAACCTACCCAATGCCATTATTTCGGCCAAATGAAGAGAAAAGAAAGAGTTTTTCTTTTCTAAAAAATCAATTCATTCATTCAACATCTAATTTTCTAGTGTAAGAAAATTAAAAATACTCTCTACAATTTATGAGAATTCTAGAGAAATAAACTCCAAAATCCCCTTACTCTTGACCGAATATTCAAGAGCACAAACCATATTTTTGGGTCATTTTTCACAAGAATTAATATTATCTAGTACTCATAATATTAATTCTAATTAAGAGAAAGCCTTGGGTATAAAGTTTAGGGAGAGATCTTATTCTTAGATCTTTGTTCTTCCATTTGGAATAGCTCAAGAACAAGAAGAGAAAGGTGATCTCTCTTGTGCCCAATATAGCCGAAATATTGAATGTAAGGACATTATTTCTCTTCTCTTTTATTAATGTTTGCATGCATAAAATCCGTTAAAATTTTATGACAAATTAATTAGACATATATGAGTATGTTAGCATGTATATGAATCTACATTTCTTTCACTAAGGTGTCTGAGATTCCAGTGGTGAGGGAGTTCGAGAGAGTATTTCCGGAGGACATTCCAGGGTTACCACCGAAAAGAGAAGTGGACTTTTCCATTGATCTGAAGCCGGGCACAAGGCCGATTTCTAAACCACCTTACCGTATGGGACCAAAGGAGATGGAGGAATTGAAGAAGCAGTTGGATGAGCTAGCAGAGAAAGATTACATACGGCCTAGTGTTTCACCTTGGGGAGCACCAGTGTTGTTTGTCAAGAAGAAAGATGGAAGCTTGAGACTTTGCGTGGATTACCGTGAGTTGAACAATGTGACCATCAAGAACCGTTATCCTTTGCCAAGGATCGATGATTTGTTCGATCAATTAAGTGGAGCCGGAGTTTTCTCTAAGATCGATCTGAGGTCGGGTTATCACCAGTTGAGGATTAAGAACGAAGATATACCTAAGACCGCTTTCAGAACCAGGTATGGGCACTATGAGTTCGTGGTCATGCCATTCGGGTTGACTAATGCGCCAGCGTGTTCATGGACTTGATGAATCGAGTGTTCACCCTTACCGGACAAGTTCGTGGTTGTGTTCATCGATGATATCCTGGTGTACTCCAAGAACGAGGAAGAACATGAGGAACATTTGAGGTTAGTCTTGAAAACCTTGGAGGAGAACCAGCTATATGCCAAGCTGAGCAAGTGCGAGTTCTGGTTGAAGAAAGTTGCTTTTCTGGGGCATGTGATTTCCAAGGAAGGGGTGTCGGTTGATCCTAGTAAGATTGAGGCAGTGACAAGATGGCAGAGTCCTAAGAATGTGGGTGAGATCCGAAGCTTCTTGGGGCTAGCAGGTTATTATCGAAGATTTGTCAAGGACTTCTCAAAGATCGCAAAGCCATTGACGTCATTGATGCGGAAGGAGAACAGGTTTGTTTGGGATGAGAGTTGTGAGGAGGCGTTTCTAACCCTCAAAGAACGTCTCACTACAGCTCCTATCCTTGCACTACCAGATGGGAATGATAATTTTGAGGTGTATACTGATGTTTCCAAGAAGGGTCTGGGGTGCGTGTTGATGCAGAACGGGAAGGTAATCGCTTACGCTTCTCGACAATTGAAGACCTACGAGGAGAATTACCCTACTCATGATCTAGAGTTGGGGGCAGTGGTGTTTGCGCTTAAACTATGGCGACATTATCTTTATGGAGCTACCTTCAAAGTGTTTTCCGATCACAAGAGCTTAAAATACATTTACACACAAAAGGAGTTGAACATGAGACAGAGGAGATGGATCGAATTGATTGGCGACTATGACATGGAGATACTTTATCATGAGGGGAAAACGAATGTCGTAGCTGATGCTTTGAGCAGGAAATCCATCCATGCTTTGAGCAGTGCCAGATCTAGGGTGAAGATGCATAATGAGCTGCGGGAGATGGGAATCCACATGATCCGGAAAGGAGAGACTCTTGGGGACTTGACCGTTGAGCCGGAGTTATATGAGGAGATCCGAGAGTTACAGGAACCCGATGCTAGAATTCAGAAGTGGCGCAGACACGAGAACAGTGTGTAGCTGGGGTTGATTCCAAGTTTGTTATCCATACTGATGGTAGTCTGAGGTTTGGAGGACGGTGGTGTGTTCCGGATAATGAGGAGCTGAAGAGGAAGATTCTTACTGAGGCACATGCTACACCATACTCGGTTCATCCTGGGGGAGATAAGTTGTACAAGGACCTCAAGAAGACTTTTTGGTGGCCGAATATGAAGAGGGAAGTTGTTGAGTTCGTAGCTCGATGCTTGACGTACCAGAGAGTGAAGGGTGAACACAAGAGACCGCAAGGGAAGGTCCAACCATTAGATGTGCCGGAGTGGAAGTGGGAGAGCATTTCCATGGATTTCATTGTGGGGTTGCCTCGAACTCAGAGAGGTAACAATATGATTTGGGTGATCGTGGATAGGTTAACCAAGTCCGCTCACTTTATCCCCATGAAGGATACTTGGAGTAAAGCTGAGTTGGCCAAGGCTTATGTTCAGTATGTGGTGAAGCTACATGGTGTGCCCAAGGACATCATTTCCGATAGAGACTCCGGTTTCTATCCAAATTCTCGCAGAGTTGCGATCATTAATGGGTACTCGATTAAAGATGAGCACCGCTTTTCATCCAAATACGAGATGGTCGACAGAGAGGACTATTCAGACACTCGAGGACATGTTGAGGGCTTGTGTTTTGGAGTTCGGTGGGTCTTGGGAGGATAGACTGGGGTTGATTGAGTTTTCATACAATAACAGTTACCACGCTAGTATTGGGATGGCTCCATTTGAGGCTCTATATGGCGGAAGTGTAGGAGTCCTGTGTGTTGGGATGATCGAGCGATGCGGTAGTTTTGGGACCATAGATGATTCGGAGATGGTTGAGCGGTGCGATCATTCGACGAAGATGAGGGCTGCCCAGACCCGTGAAAGCTATCTTGCGACGCTAGGAGAAGCGACATTTCTTTCCAGGTGGGAGAGAAAGTACTTCTTAGAGTGTCTCCGATGAAGGGAGTGATGAGATTCGGGAAACGGGGGAAGTTGAGCCAGAAGTTTATTGGGCCATATGAGATCTTGGATAGAGTTGGAGAGGTGGCATATCGGCTACCCTACCACCAGCTTTAGCCAGGGTACATAATGTCTTCCATGTTTCTCAGTTGCGGAGATATTTGAGTGACCCTTCGCACATTTTGAGCCATGATGTGGTCGAGGTGGACGAGCAGTTGACCTACATCGAGACACCTAAGGAGATTTTGGACAGGAAAGTTAGAAAGACCAGGGACGGAGAAGACGCATTAGTGAAGGTGTTGTGGACTAATCATAAGGCAGAGGAGGCTACCTGGGAAACCGAGGCCGCAATGAGAGAGAGTTATCCACATCTGTTCACTTGAGGTAAGTTACGGGACGTAACTTTCTTTTTAGGAGGGTAGAATGTAACATTTCGTGTTTATGTAGTCTAGTTGCGTGTTTGACTGTGTTAGTTATACGGGATGTCTTTATATTCGGATGACATGTTTGGTATGGGAGCGAACTTCGGGACGAAGTTCATTTTAAGGGGGGAAGACTGTCATACCCCGTATTTTATTATCGATTGAGCGAGATATTATTATTTAGTAGTAGCGTAAAGGTAATTAAATCATGTTATTATGGTAATGGTAAAAGCGTAAAGGTAATTAATTGATTCATATTGTAAGATGAGTCGGGTTTATAGTTTTAGGTGGCATTTTGGGTCAAGGTGTTATAACCCATTTACCCACTTACCCATTTACCTTTTTACCTCATCAAAACCCTAAAACAAAACCCTAATTCAACCTTAAAACCCAATCCCCCTTCCTACCGTCATTTTGCACATCATCATCATCAACCCATTTTCTTCCACGTCGCAAGCCTCATTTACAGCCAACGAGCGCACGCCGGTGAGTGTGGAGGGAGTAGGGTCTGCCGTGAGTCTAAGGAAGCCGTTGCTGGTGGACGAAGGTGGTTGTACTGGCCGGAATAGCACAGATCGACGGTCGTCATAGGTAAGGTTCCCTGTTTTTCATTTCTATCACGCTATTTTGATCTGAGTTGTACGTCGTTTAGGGACTGTTGTAGCAGTCGTCGGGGTGTGGGATGTGTTGCTGGTGGTGAGTCGAGTCGTGTGGTGGTAGGTTGAGTGGTTGTCGTCGCTGTTGATGGTTGCAGTGGTGGTGATTAGGTGTCGGGGTTGATATGGGTGGTTTTTGTTGCATTTCAGACATGGGGCAATGGGTGGCACCACCGTTGACTCGAGGGAGGTCGAATCGGTGGTGCCACGTGTGTCAGGGTCGCCGTTCGACGGTGGTGTCAAGGGTGGTGGTTGGTAGGGTGGCAGGGTTGTGTCGTGGTCGCAGGCGAGTAAAAAAAGGGGCCTGTTGTGGCGTTTTGTGGCGGCAGGGTTGCAAGCAGGGGGTGTTGGTGGTGGTGGTTCTGACCACCGGCGTGGGTCGACCACGTTGGTGGTGGTTGGAGGTGACCAGGCCGGACACAGTGTCGAGCCCGGTGGTCGGCGGTGAGGGCTGATGGCTGTTGGAGGGAGTTGTGTCGGGTTGAAGGGGGTGTGTTTGTGTGTCGGGTTGAATTATTGTTTTTGCGTAATTTTATTACGGTTTCTATTTTAGTAAGTCGGAAAATATGTATATTTCTATTATTTCTATTATTTCCATTATTAGTTTTAGTTATTAAGTCAATATTAAGTAGCGATGACGGAATAATATATTTAAGCTTTGAGTCGGGATTTTATTTCGGGAAGGTTACTATTTTTAGTAACCTGCTATTTTTGGTAATTGCTATTTTTGGAAACTTCCCATTTTAGGAAACTTTCTATTTTGGGTAACTTATATTTTTAGTAACTTCTAATTTGGGAAAGTTTCTACTTATAGTGACTCTTGAGTATGGGAACGGGAATAGTTAAGTGAATTAATTATGTTATGTATATGTTTAGGTGGCGAGTTTCGGTGGAGTACTTCGATCTGCAGCTAGCTTATTACCGCTATTTGAGGTAGGGGAATACACTGGACTTGATATAGTACTATGTGACTGGATTGACTGAATCGGTGATTTACATGTTATAATATGATTGTCTGATTTAATTCCGTTAAGTATTATCGTTGAACTGGTTTAATATATTATTGCATCGGAGTTGGTGGAGGTGGAGGTGAGTATGGTGTGGTGATAAGGCCCAGGCGGGTTCTGCAGGACTTGCCCTGGTGTCCTCGGCTGCGAGCTGGCAGATCGGCTACGGTCGATGTATAGTCTACCGGGGATCGGTATGGCTGGGTTGTCTGGGTTATGAGTTGTGATGGCGGTGGTGGTGATGGAGGAGCATGTGTATTATGTTGCTGTTATTTTTGTATTACCTACTCAGCTTTGCGGCTGACCCTATGTATTCGTGTACGCCTATGATGATCCAATTATTGGTGAGCAGATTGACAGGTATTTCAGAGACTGACGGGAGCTGGCCGGGAAGAGAGCTTGGATGACTGACTTAGTGCCTAGCCCACCTTAGTCTTTTAGTAGTTTTATCAGACTTTATCTTTTGGCCGTATTTTGAGACTTTGTTTTATTTCCAGTTGTAATCTCACTATAAACATTTTAATAAAGTACTGTGTTTTCTTCCCTTTGTTGTCTACTGCCTCGGGTTTCCGAGATGGTAACACCGTCATTTATCTGAGGAGTCCTAGTTCAGGTCCTTAAATAAATGGGGGTGTTACAATTACCGTCTCCCACAAATTTTAATTCCTTCTCTAAAGCATGGGTACTCCCTCAGCATTCCTAATCCTAACGGGTTTTATAAAATCTTCCTTTATTGTTTCCCGCCAAATTTCAGCATCTTCCTTAAATCTCACAGGACACCCTAGAACCACACAAATTTTCTCTCTCTCTAACCCAGATATCAAGCTCATTTGGGTCTCCCTTTCTAGTAAATAACGGTGCTCTTTTCTTTTGCACCGCTTCAAACATAGCGGTAATAGTAGGTGCAACATCCTACCTGTTTATTCTCAGCCTTTTCATTCACACTCCTAGCTCTTTCGGTCATACTCCTACTAACCGATGTCACTTGTTGCACACCTTGGGGAATAACACCATTTTGAGCAATCATTTGTGCCATTAAGGTAGCCATATCAACATTGTTCTCAAGTTCTCTTTGAGGAGGCATTGTCAACTATATGAATAAAAATTTTATTTGTAATCTCAAGTATGCTAATCTCATAGTGAAATTAACCAAAACATATCAAAGTAAATCCATTTCCTCTAAATTTTCAAATATTACAAATTCCTTAGTTATCCAAGGGGCTCAAACTAAATTAGCAATGAGTAATAAGACGACACACGGACAATTCTAAATGTAACAATTTAACATTAGCTAATAAAACATTCTCATGCAATGCACCCATCCTACCCCACACTGTTGTTTTTTTTTTTTTTTTTGAAATATGAAAAGTTTTTTTTTTTTTAACTTGTTTTAAATTCTGTAAAACTTATTTTCTTTTCGGAAAACCATTTCTCTTATACCAACTGTAACAGCCCTAAATTTTCACAACCAAAATGGTAAAGAAGAGATGGAAAATTCATGGCTGTCACTCCACACTTAGCTGAAAATGCCAAGTGCAAGGTAAATACAGAGTAACCTTTAAAACAAAGTACATATCTCAAAACTTTATCAAATAATTAAAACGTTGCAGCGGAAGACTTAAGTTTTTCAAAATCTAAAACAATAAATATAATTCAAATCCAACGATATTATAAAATTATAAATAGATTAAGACATAAAAGAATAAGCTATCACCTCCAATTAGAATCACATTAAAATCATTTATGCATCTCAAGTTATAACAGTTTAAAGACAACCTCTCTATAATCGAAAACACAACTACTTGATTTTACTTCCAAACAACTTAAACGACAACAAAGTAAACAAAAACAACTCAATGCTCATAAAACCAGTATCCCTAACCACATGTTACTATCTTCCAAAGCCAAGCAACAACACCCATTATGCACATGCATCATTCAATTTACCAAGCACGTATTACCTACATGTTTTTATTCTATAACTTTACGTAAACAAAATCAGAAATATATCACATCAAGTCGCCTATTCACATGTTACTAGCATAACAACATTATAAAATCTCTTCCATCATACAACATGCTTTATCAAAAATCATATTATCATGCAACAATTATCATCTTTTTCCACCAATTATTCATGCTCTTACTCAAATTTTCAGCTATCTAAACTCGTACAACACTACCAACAACATATATGTATACATAACTCTATGTATAACTCAAACCAAACAAACTTTCTTTCCGTATTTCTATAATGCCATATCGTAAAACAACTATCATGCTTTCAATCAATAATGTATAAAAATACTTCATTATCATCTTTCTCTACACATTCTCCATTCTCCCCATACATACATCCACCGATTCATACCACACTTTGCTACAAAGATACACAATTCACAAGATAAACACATAGCGATCCCGACTCATATCCCATGGTGACCGGTTCAAAATTGTAGGGCGAGTTCGCGACTTTAGGACGTCTCCCAAGTCTTTGCATTAGCTCCTACAACTTCTACCCCGGGTTCATTTTAATTAGACTCCCCTGGTTCATTAGATTCATTGGTTACAGGTTTCAGGATCGTCTCTCTGATACCACTTTGTGACACCCCCATACTCCAAGTGCCTTACCAGGACCACTTAAGGTATAAGAACGTCACCATCTCGGTTACCCGAGGCAATGATAATCAAATGACAATGAAGAAACATAATTTAAATAACAATATAGTTTAAAGTGATTACATGATCAAAACCAAAACTGTTAAACTGAAATACAAGGTTCTCAGACGGTCTACTGATAAAACTATCAAAGCTATAAAACATCGTCTGACACAGCGGAAGACTTCTAACTGCCACGTGATGACTCATCCCAGCTATCCCATACGCGTCATATTATACCTGCTCAATAACTGTTCACCATCCCCGAATGGATCACCACAGTTTTTTTTTAAAAACATTTAAACAGGTTCAGTACTAATTACACAATCAAAGCCACACTAAGACAATCATACAAATAGTTCACACACAATCCCAGTCTCCATCTCCAATCACCTCATAACTGACTACACACTAAAGTGTGTAGCCCTGCCAGAGTACCCATCGCAACAGATACTCCTCGCTGCCAGTGGGGGACCGAAGCTGTTCCCACCTAAGCCCCGCTCATCTCCATTGAGCGATAAATCCATGTTCATTAATGTGCACATCCCTTCTGTGGCGGGTTCCACAGAAGGTGAATCAAGGGCGTGAAGCCACTCCCGCAAGTGACTCCACTCAGCCAGGGACGCACCCTGAAGAACACAGACAGATAAATAGTAACCACAATACAACATCAACAATCGTCTGAATCAATCAACAATATGAAATCACAACCGTCTGAATCAATCAACAATCACTAACTACAGCACAATCATCATACACATCATGTAACTAATACTGAGTAGGGAAACCCTACCTGGAGAGCAATCACAGACTCAGACGATCTAAGCAGCTACTCAGAATCTCTCCTCAACAAAGCCTCCTCCTATACATACATACATACAAATACTACGTTAATCATACAATCATAAAAATCACCAAATTACCCAATTAGGGTTTCAACTAAAATCAATGAAACAACATAAAAATTGTACTAGGACCTTACCCACAATACGACGGTCTCAACGGCGTAAAGAACACAACGATCCGATGACTCTAGCCCTTAGGATTTGCCAACAACGCGACGAGAGAAAACTAAGTAACTTCTTTTTATTTTGAAAGGTTTGGAAAGGTGAAAAGTGATTAAAGAAAATGACGGAAGTCTTTTATATTAATCTCGCGTTATTAGCAAAACCCGTCAAAACAAACCCGTAAAACACACTTACTCGATCGAGTAAGGCACTTACTCGATCGAGTGCCCCCTACTCTGTGACACCCTCACTTATCGCGGAAAAGTAAACCCGTAATTCTACAGAAAAACTGGTAGGATATGTTTGTAATTGGTTCAACTAGCCAAAAACCTGTAATTTCAAAAATTTTCTAAACCAATCACAACATTTCCAACATTCCCAGAAGCGGGTGCCAAAACCTGCAATGCTAATGAACTACTTTACATACATAGCTAATGATAAGAAAAAGTAAAGATACAAACCCAAAATAGAAAAGGGAGACATATGTCCCTAAAATGTATGTGACACAAAAAGGGTTTAAGGGTCACAATGAAATAAAACCAGTCTAGGTCCCAAGGTTACTTTGCTCGCTAGCTCGTCCATGTACCCCATATATGCATCACCTACCTGTCATTCGCATTTTATACAAATACGAAAGCCACAGTCAGTGGGGAGTAACTCCGAGTCCTCCCAGCCACGAAATGTCATAATTAATGTAACATGTAAACATAAGAATATGAATACGAATCACACATAGCCTTAGCATATAGATGCTAGACAATAGTGCTTATCATGTGAACAAAAATATAACAACACATAGTCCTAGCCAGTGAATACTAGACCGACTCATACTACCCTATCATGTGAATCACATAACATCCAGGAATCCAAACTCTATCAACCATAGCCGGCTTGCATCTCACCTTCTATGATTCATAGAATCACCATACAAGAAAGGGCAATATATCAAAGACAGGCATAAGTTCTTAGTCCCGTCAATAGTCACTTTGTAACTCAAGTCTATACCACGAGGTAGGGAAGGTAATCGAACCGGTATCTTGGCTCAGCGGTTACTATTAAGAAAACATGGCCAAGAGACAACACAACCCTAGCCTAAAATCTGCGCAGACCTAGACATGCGGATACACACCACCGCACCCAAGACTCACAACTTTTTTTTAAAACAAAGTGAAGTGAGTACCCTAAGGACACCACCGAAGGGTCGGCTAGTACTTAAGCTGACCCCATACTATCAAAATTAGTACCTGAGGTCATGCCCCAACTTGGATAAACATCCACTAGTCAGGAACACAAAGGCTATCAAGAAGTGAACATATACTCGTCAGAGACTATAAAGACCTATCTATGATGAAGGCCGAAATACTCACCTAGGACCTAGTCACAGCTAGTCCCAGCTTGAATACTTTAGCCCACACCACACAAGACTCACCACACAAGTCAAGTAAGACACCCACTTAACCTTAAGAGGGCAAAAAGTCCCACTTACCAACATGAATTCTAACATTCTATCATGTGAAAGGCTATACAATATTGTCTATTCAAAGAGATAAACCAACAGTTCCTCAATACAAATTCAATACTAACTTCCAATTCTAGCAATTTTAACAATATTAAAGGCTTTAGGGAATCTAGGGCCGTTTCTACAATATAAGAAGCTACTCAAATCAATTAACTACACATGTGAAATAAAAATATAATAAATGGCCTAAAACAAGAAAAAGGCCGATTATCTAATTCATTCAAAATTTCATCCAACCGAATTTTTACCCGCAACCCCAGCCCTGCGACAGGTACGGGTTAAATTGCGGCTGACCAATCACACAATTGACTGACATCGAATCAGTCAAAGGGACCAAGGCTCGATTTTGGCACAATCAACAATACATTACAATTATCACCATAAAATTCATTTGAGCCTATTAATTACAATTTCATTTTGTAAACGATCCTAACATTATTCATTCACCTAAACACTTATCAAACAACAGGCACACATTAACTACTAATGTGACATTAATTCGTCGAGTAACTCGGAATAGTTACCTTACGCTAGCAAAGAGACAAGTAAAAACTTGAGAAAGCTTCTAAAACCCCAAAATTACTCTTCATCTTCAACCACATATGAGCCACCTAAAAAAATTACGTGAAGGGACGATATTAACGAATTATCGTTATATAAAAATCATGTTTGACATAAGATTAATTAAATAGAATAATTCAAAAATATATAATAAAGTGGTTAAACAGTTTAATAAATTTTAAATGTCAAAATGGGAAATTCGCGGGTGTTACAATCACCCCATCTTTTAAAAAGTTTCGTCCTCGAAACTTGAAAGTAGAAATGAACGGTTATGAAAATAAAACTGAAATTGAAATCGGTAACTAAAACATTTAAAAGGTTACTTATCGTAAGAACTAAAATTCTTTCAAAAGTTTCAAATAAAATTTTCCGACAGAACCAGACTCTCATCAGAGGAACGGAAGTGTTCTCGTTACCGATTTCAATTTCAGTTTTATTTTCATAACCGTTCATTTCTACTTTCAAGTTTCGAGGACGAAACTTTTTAAAAGATGGGGTGATTGTAACACCCGCGAATTTCCCATTTTGACATTTAAAATTTATTAAACTGTTTAACCACTTTATTATATATTTTTGAATTATTCTATTTAATTAATCTTATGTCAAACATGATTTTTATATAACGATAATTCGTTAATATCGTCCCTTCACGTAATTTTTTTAGGTGGCTCATATGTGGTTGAAGATGAAGAGTAATTTTGGGGTTTTAGAAGCTTTCTCAAGTTTTTACTTGTCTCTTTGCTAGCGTAAGGTAACTATTCCGAGTTACTCGACGAATTAATGTCACATTAGTAGTTAATGTGTGCCTGTTGTTTGATAAGTGTTTAGGTGAATGAATAATGTTAGGATCGTTTACAAAATGAAATTGTAATTAATAGGCTCAAATGAATTTTATGGTGATAATTGTAATGTATTGTTGATTGTGCCGAAAACTGAGCCTTGGTCCCTTTGACTGATTCGATGTCAGTCAATTGTGTGATTGGTCAGCCGCAATTTAACCCGCACTGTCCGCAGGTCAGTCATGTAAAAATTCGGTTGGATGAAATTTTGAATGAATTAGATAATCGGCCTTTTTCTTGTTTTAGGCCATTTATTATATTTTTATTATTTCAAGGTCAAGTTATTTATATTGGGGTGCACAAACGTGCGTCGGGAGCAAATATGCTCTGATACCAACTGTGACACCCTCACTTATCGCGGAAAAGTAAACCCGTAATTCTACAGAAAAACTGGTAGGATATGTTTGTAATTGGTTCAACTAGCCAAAAACCTGTAATTTCAAAAATTTTCTAAACCAATCACAACATTTCCAACATTCCCAGAAGCGGGTGCCAAAACCTGCAATGCTAATGAACTACTTTACATACATAGCTAATGATAAGAAAAAGTAAAGATACAAACCCAAAATAGAAAAGGGAGACATATGTCCCTAAAATGTATGTGACACAAAAAGGGTTTAAGGGTCACAATGAAATAAAACCAGTCTAGGTCCCAAGGTTACTTTGCTCGCTAGCTCGTCCATGTACCCCATATATGCATCACCTACCTGTCATTCGCATTTTATACAAATACGAAAGCCACAGTCAGTGGGGAGTAACTCCGAGTCCTCCCAGCCACGAAATGTCATAATTAATGTAACATGTAAACATAAGAATATGAATACGAATCACACATAGCCTTAGCATATAGATGCTAGACAATAGTGCTTATCATGTGAACAAAAATATAACAACACATAGTCCTAGCCAGTGAATACTAGACCGACTCATACTACCCTATCATGTGAATCACATAACATCCAGGAATCCAAACTCTATCAACCATAGCCGGCTTGCATCTCACCTTCTATGATTCATAGAATCACCATACAAGAAAGGGCAATATATCAAAGACAGGCATAAGTTCTTAGTCCCGTCAATAGTCACTTTGTAACTCAAGTCTATACCACGAGGTAGGGAAGGTAATCGAACCGGTATCTTGGCTCAGCGGTTACTATTAAGAAAACATGGCCAAGAGACAACACAACCCTAGCCTAAAATCTGCAGAGACCTAGACATGCGGATACACACCACCGCACCCAAGACTCACAACTTTTTTTAAAACAAAGTGAAGTGAGTACCCTAAGGACACCACCGAAGGGTCGGCTAGTACTTAAGCTGACCCCATACTATCAAAATTAGTACCTGAGGTCATGCCCCAACTTGGATAAACATCCACTAGTCAGGAACACAAAGGCTATCAAGCAGTGAACATATACTCGTCAGAGACTATAAAGACCTATCTATGATGAAGGCCGAAATACTCACCTAGGACCTAGTCACAGCTAGTCCCAGCTTGAATACTTTAGCCCACACCACACAAGACTCACCACACAAGTCAAGTAAGACACCCACTTAACCTTAAGAGGGCAAAAAGTCCCACTTACCAACATGAATTCTAACATTCTATCATGTGAAAGGCTATACAATATTGTCTATTCAGCAGATAAACCAACAGTTCCTCAATACAAATTCAATACTAACTTCCAATTCTAGCAATTTTAACAATATTAAAGGCTTTAGGGAATCTAGGGCCGTTTCTACAATATAAGAAGCTACTCAAATCAATTAACTACACATGTGAAATAAAAATATAATAAATGGCCTAAAACAAGAAAAAGGCCGATTATCTAATTCATTCAAAATTTCATCCAACCGAATTTTTACCCGCAACCCCAGCCCTGCGACAGGTACGGGTTAAATTGCGGCTGACCAATCACACAATTGACTGACATCGAATCAGTCAAAGGGACCAAGGCTCAGTTTTCGGCACAATCAACAATACATTACAATTATCACCATAAAATTCATTTGAGCCTATTAATTACAATTTCATTTTGTAAACGATCCTAACATTATTCATTCACCTAAACACTTATCAAACAACAGGCACACATTAACTACTAATGTGACATTAATTCGTCGAGTAACTCGGAATAGTTACCTTACGCTAGCAAAGAGACAAGTAAAAACTTGAGAAAGCTTCTAAAACCCCAAAATTACTCTTCATCTTCAACCACATATGAGCCACCTAAAAAAATTACGTGAAGGGACGATATTAACGAATTATCGTTATATAAAAATCATGTTTGACATAAGATTAATTAAATAGAATAATTCAAAAATATATAATAAAGTGGTTAAACAGTTTAATAAATTTTAAATGTCAAAATGGGAAATTCGCGGGTGTGACATACTCGATCGAGTACCCAACCTAGTCGATCGAGTACCCTACAGGCAGACTACTGTTTTGCGTCAAAAACTACTTACTCGACAGAGTAAGCCCCACTCGATAGAGTACCCAAAGACTCATAAAACCGTAGTATTACATTTATTTTCCTCAGCGATGCCAAGGACGCGTCGTTGCCGATCTCTTATTTTCTCCTTAGCGGTGCCAAGGGCGCGCCATTGTCGACTCAACATATGATGCTTCCTCGCGGAGTTTAAGATAAAATTCTCCGAAGAGTACCTTCGAATCCTTCACCCAGGGGTGTCTCATGTATGGTTTCTTCTTATGGCTGGCGAGCTTCCTTACGTAGTCTAATGGACTTTAAACGACCCTCCCCGATAGTCGACAGACTCTAAAATGTTCCCGGCGACAGGTCCTTGGTTCAGACCCCTTGAGCCGCCTCGCGTCGCCATAGTCGTTAGGTTGTAATCTTCGATTGACCTGATGGCTATACTTTGACTTTCGCCTTGTCCAAACCTCAGTCAAAGTGGAGCGGGGCTCTGTAGATACCTCATTTCTACACCTCCCGCCAACCACTCAGTGATGATTGGGCCGCATGTTTGATACGCGGAACGATTTATGACAGTACATAAGTTCATCGTCAAGAGATAGCTCAAACACTCGAGTCAACCCCTGGGTCGTCATCTACGCACCGATACGGTCGTTTTGACCATAATTAGATTTCATTTGGAGTCCAGGTAAAAAACCGCTTCATTTTCTAAAACCGTTTAAATGTCGAGTCAGAATATTTCGGAATGTTCTAAAATTCTCTAGATATTTATTCTTTTTTAAAATTAATATTTTAAGTAAATATCTACCGTAATATTGTGTTTCAGGGAATAAGGAAGTGTAAATCTACCGAAATTCCATAATAAAACGCGGAAATCTTTCTTGCAAAGGAGGAAACTTCAGGGGAAATGACGCAGCAACTGCTGCGCCTCTTCGAAGGATCCCAGTAGTTGTTGCGCCTCTTCTTCAGCCTTCTTTTCGCATTTTCCAGAATATTTTCGCGATTTGTTTCCAAATCCGTGTCATTCCTAAACTCTTTCGTATGTTTAGTATAAATAAAGGCCTCCGGCCTCCATATTTGGCACGCGAGTGTTCCGCCCCTTCTTTACCTCTCTTTGCATTCTATACTACGCTATTGCCTTTCGACGCCTACGTGTTTGATCAATCGACCACGTAAGCTAAGATCATTCTGAGTCCCAGTCACGTTGCATAGACCGACCAATTTGACCAACTCCACCTTTTAATCAACTTAATCAATCTACTAAATCCTCTAACGAGGGCGCTTTCCACGCATATTCGAGTCGAGCAATCACTAAAACGATAACTTTAGTCAATCTCGTTTCGTCAAACATGTAAGTCTGAGAGTGTAAATCCCATTTTATTATTGTACTTTTATTTTGTATCAATTAATGTAAATCTATATCAAGAGCACGTTCGAAAACTGATTTAAAATCCACCTTTTAAAACCGTTTTTTTTATTACGAAACAGCAGAGGTCAGACGTCGAGAAGAAACGCAGCAGCAGTTGCGCCTTCAGGAAGGATCGCAGCCTTGCCGCGCCTCTTCCAGAGGCTGCTTACTGCTCATGCTCTTCTTCTTCTTTCTCGACTTCCTGCATGTTTCCTCCTTTTCTTATTACTTCATTTTCCTTCGTTTTCTTTGTTATTTCAGTATATAAATCATATTTTAACAATTCCCTTTTAATTACAATGTTTAATTCATCCTTAATCCCGAGTAATTCAATACTTGCGGGTTTTCGCCGTTTTAATTCAAACCGATTCTTCGGGGTTTCGACTTGTCCATGTCGAGGTTCTGGAATCCTAATTTGATACATAAGTTTTCTTCCGGATCTTATTTGTCTACTTTCGTCTTAGTTTAACCTCAAATTTCGCCTTTTGGTATTTCCGACACGAGTTCATCGTATAATCACAGTCATGTAAGCCGCTGTAATTTCTCGTTTTAATTCGTTTTATGATTTGTCCAGGTACATATAATAGGTTAAAACACTTCAATTCGAGTCTAATATCGATAATTCATCCTAAATCTACAAACGATCGATAACAGTGTTGCGATTCTGACTTCACAGCCAGAACCCAGCTCGAGAACAAACGCATAAAGTACTGCGCCTCTTCCAGAGGACGCAGCAGATGCTGCGCCTGTTCTGGGTAACTCTTTCTCGCTTTGACGAAGCTCCTAATTACGGTTTAAATCAACTATTATTCGTATTATCACCTCTAATATGACGTATTTTCATATTTTAATTCTAATTTATTTTCCTTTTGTTTTCTTCTTCAAAATCCCATCTTTGAGCGTGCTTTTGACGTAGATCAAATAAAGCCTTTTAATTTTTGTAATTTTAATTATTGTAATTCTTTTATTATAATTATTATGTATGATTTAATTGTATGGCATTCACATGAATTGAATCTAACATTTACTTCGACCAAATTGTTTGCTAAAACACGTGTTAACCGACATAGTCTAGTTTCACATGTTAGGATTAATCCATGTTTGTTGCATTGCATGCATTACATCGACGACATATCAAATATGAACAATTTCCCTAATCATTAGTAGAGGCCGCTATCGAGGCGGGCGGGATTAGGTGTTTGAATTAAAGAACTTCCTAATACGTACCCTCACCCCTTACTCCAATTATCTCTGGACATCCGTGTCCATTGGCATCTCGAGAGTCATTCTAGACGTAGAATGCTAAGGGTAACGAGTTCTTAGTATTCATGTCATTACTTTGTGTCTTGACATGGCACGAGGTATTCGAACGGTTTCCAATTTTTTCACAATAAATTGGTGGCGACTCCACAAATGGAGGCTTATTCAATCTTTCACCGGTTTCAATGCCTCACAAATCGGTAACGGCCCATGACGTGCTTTAGAAAACAAGGTTCCGTGTGAGAAGTGTCGCCGCCTCAAAACCAAACAACGCGCGGGTGGCCCATGCCCACAATCTTTTATTGATGCTTTTATTTAAGAATGACTTAACCTATACTACGTATAAAATAAAACTGTAAGATGTTATTACTTCCGTGACAAAAAAAAAAAAAGAGAATTTAAAAATTGAAATCATTAGCATTGTGGTATAAAAAATATTTTGTTTAAAATACATTTCAGCACATTACCTAATTCCCTTGATTAATAGTCAGTTGCAATTTTTTTTTTCCTCAAAGCAAAATACAATGACAAGAAATATGAAAAATTAATGAGAAACCTTTAATATATAAGTAATTTATTAAAAAAAAAAAAAAACTATGTGCCGTGCGTTTATTGCACAGGGTCTAAACTAGTTTTATGTTAAGAAAATTACTCCTTCCTATTCTCTAAGATCTTCCACAATTCTTAAAACGGTAAATTCATAAAGATATTCCACTTTTCTTATTAGTCTATTATTTGTAGTTATCATAACTTATAATCCACATTCTCTCTCCTACTTTCATTTACATCCACATATCACCATACCACTAAATTCTACCCAAAAACTAATGTGGAAGAACTTAGTGAATAAGAGGGAGTATCTATTAACATCTCTACTACATAAGATATAGTTAACTAAGAATTTTTACTGCTCATAAACCATCTAAAATTTTTAATTTCGGAACTCCTTATTTTAGCTTAAAAACTATGGAGTACAATTATAAAGAGAAGTATGTTGCTATCTCATTTCTAATAATAACTTTAGGACATGGTTTAATTTTAACCATCTAATAACAACTACCAATTTTAGTTTGAAAACCGAATCTTTGAAATAAGAAATTCATGACTTTAAGATGAATATTTGTGTGAAGGTGTTACGCGAAAAAGATAGTCGGTGACTGAGGCTGGACATTGAGATCGGGGATGGCGTAACCAAAAGGCAAACAAATGAGAGCTTGCGAGAGGTGAAGACTGAAGAGCAAAGTATTGTGGGGTCGTGGCCTCGTGGGGATGGTGTCGGTTCCTTTGATATTCATTTTTTTTTTTTTGGCACACATGTGGGGCAAAGCCCCGAAAATTAACTACTTGCTATTACACGGGGAATAGCAACTCCAAATATGTCTTCTCGAAGAATAGGGCGTAACTCATCTAGAGGAGCTTCTAAATATGAGGCAATAGTGCTCGATGACACTCCTTGATTCGCTAAAAAATCAGCTGCTCTATTCGCCTCTCTATAAGTATGATCTAGCTTAACCTCCCAATGCTCGTCCCGGATCAACTCTTGGCATTGTTTAACAATAAACTTCATGCTATTTCTAACTAATTGTTCCTCGTTGATAATATTTACACAATTGGAATTGTCCATGTGAACTAAGAGCCTTGTCAAACGAAGAGCTTTTGCTCGTTTCAACCCTGCGAGCAGCGCTAAAAATTCCGCCTTCATAGACGTGCAAGAGCCACATGAAAAGTAATAAGCAGATAAGAAGTTACCCGTCTCATCACGGAAAATACCTCCTCCACCAGCTGGCCCTGGGTTACCCTTGGACGCTCCATCCGTATTCAAAAGGATCCATCCATGTGGCGGTGGAAGCCATCGAATAAAAACTTCGACATTCGGATTTCTTTGTTGCGGGATAAAGATATTAAATCTATCGAAAGCTTTTTTAGACAACTCAAGCTGTTGGTAGAGAAAGGACCTTGGTAGCGTCGGGTTCTCATTATCCCGTCCAAATACGATATTGTTTCTCCATTTCCAAATCCACCAACACGTTAGAGCGAACAAGATAGGCCAGTCCGGTTCAGACGTTGTAACTTCGTTACTTGCGTTTTTGGTTAACCAGTCCAAGAAGGAAGGAGCATAGAAAGGAGAACACATAGAGTCTATGCCAACAGCGTCCCAAATTTGCTTCGAGTATGGACATGAGCGTAGTAAATGATCAGTTGTTTCCTCAAACTCGTTACACCTCGGGCAAATAGGATCGTCACCCATGTTCCTTACTACACGGTTCACATTCACCATCAGCCGGCCGTGAGCTTCTAGCCATAAAAACATACTGTAATACTCCGTATTTATAAGTCTTGGGGTACTCTATCGAGTAAGCCTTACTCTGTCGAGTAAGGGTAAGTTGCGAAATAAAATAGTTTCTGACCTGTTGGGTACTCGATCGAGTAGCTGGGGCACTCGATCGAGTAAGGGGGTACTCGATCGAGTGTCCGGTTTTACGGGGAGTTTTCTCGGGTTTTGTTAATTATGCGATTAAGGTATTTAAGTTTCATCGTCATTATTCTAAATCACTTTTACAAAACCTAAATTCCTGTTTAAGAGAGAAAGCAACCAAGTTCATCTTCTTAATCGCATTCTTAGCAATTCCCGGAGTTCAGACGGTCAGTTCTTGTCGTTGTTCGTACCGTTGAGTTCCTTGCGTCTAGGGTAAGATCTATGTACCCTTTCTATTGTATTTCCTTCGATTTGGTTAAACCCTAATTTAGAGATTGGGGGTTTTATGTGTAGTATGTGATGTGGTAGTCTCTATGTGTTGTATGATAGGAGGAGGGTTCATAGAAGAGGCTTTTTGACTCGGCGAAGAGAGACCGTCTGATTGTGTGCATACCAGGTAGGATTTCCTACTCAGTATTAGTCCCATAATGGGATATTGGTTGATGTATTGTGTTTGATTGTTTGATATAATAATTGTATTGTGATTGTGGTTGTGATCGTTGTTGATGGTTCGCGAGGCGTGGCCTCGGCTGAGTAGGGTCACTTGCGGGAGTGACTTCACGCCCTAGTTTCGCCTTCTGTGGAACCCGCCACAGAAGGGATGTGCACATTAATGGACAGGGTTTATCGCTCACTATGTGGAGCGGGGATTTGGTGGGTACGGCTGCGGTCCCCCATCGCGGGTAGGTCCAAAGGGACGATCGATATTGAGATGATTGGAATCGATGGGTTGTGTGTGTGTGTGACAGTTAAGCTGTCCGTTTATCTTATCATTGTTGTTTATATTGATTGTGTGATTAGTACTTGACCCGGTGTTGTTTTGTAAACTGCGGTGATCCATTCGGGGATGGTGAGCGGATATTGAGCAGTATTGAGATGAGTACTCTTGGGATAGCTGGGATGCCTCGACATGATGATAGGAGTCTTCCGCTGTAGCCTTTAGTTTATTTACATTTCAGTTAGAACAGTCAGTTTGAGAACATGTATCGTACTTTTGGTTTGGTTTTAAGGATTGTAACTATTCGCTAAATTATTTATATTAAACGTTGTTTCTTCATTGTTGTTTGATTATCATTGCATCGGGTAACCGAGATGGTAATGTCTTCATACCTGAGTGGTCCTGGTAAGGCACTTGGAGTATGGGGGTGTTACAAATGGTATCAGAGCGACGATCCTGAAACCTGTAACCAATGAACCTAATGAACATAAGGAGTCAATTAAAATGAACCCGGGGTAAAAGTTGTAGGAGCTAGTGCAAAGGCTTGGGAGACGTCCTAAAGTCGCAGGGGTCGCCCTACAACTTTGAACCGGTCACATGGGGGAAGTGTTTGTCGAGTCGTATGTGTGTTTGGTTAACTTGTGTAAGAATGTGATGAAATGTGTTAATTTTTGGGTGTTGAAGTAGAAAGATGAGCATGTGAAAGAAAATGGTGATAGGTGGGAATTTGTTGATGAGATGATAACATGTTGGATGATTTACAATGTGGCATTTAATAACATGATGAAATGATCTCGTAGATAGTAGAAAAGATGCGTAGCATGTGTATTATGATATAATGTGATTTATAAGTTTAGCATGTTAGCATATGACGTAACATGCGGGTAGCTTTTATGTATTAGCATGACTCGATCGAGTGGGACTGACTCGATCGGGTGGGTTTTTGACGATTTTGAGTCCAGAATCGTGTTTTTGGGCACTCGATCGAGTAACTAGGGGTACTCGATCGAGTAGGGGGTCACTCGATCGAGTAGCCTAGATACTCGATCGAGTAGGTAAGAGATCAGAAGGTCTGTTAGGGGTCTGATGCTTGGGTACTCGATCGAGTATGTTGGGCACTCGATCGAGTATCCCGTTACTCGATCGAGTGGGTTTGGGAACTCGATCGAGTAGGTTCTGGGTGGCGTGTTTTCGTGTCTTGAAGTTTAGTACGTGTGTTCATATCTACCCTTTCTTATATATGTATAGTTTCAAGATGCCGCCCAAGAGGACTGCTTTGTATGCGAGAGCTGAGCTTATGACCGTGGATGACATCGTTAAGATGTTAGAGCACCAGGATGCTCTTACTGAGACCCTAAAGAAAGTGAATGAGGATAAGAATAAGGATAAGGAGAAGGAGGTTGACCATTCAAAAATCAGCCTATACATTGCGAGGTTTAACCCGAAAGAGTACAAGGGAGTTGGGGAGCCTAACCTTCTTGATAGTTGGCTGAGAGAGATGGAGAACATATTAGACTTGGTTCACTGTCCTGATGAGATGAGAGTGGAACAGGCTGCGTTCTATCTGAGGGAGGCAGCAGGCAAGTGGTGGGATTCAGTGAAAGTGAGTGCTAAGGAGATATATACAAACCAAGGCTTACCTGCTATACCTTGGGAGGAGTTTCGTAGGGCTGTGAGGAAGGAGTTTGTACCGGAACATGTGAGGAGTAAGTTGAGAGAAGAGTTTGATGGTTTTAAGATGACTGCTGAGATGTCTGTGGCTGAGTACTACAGGTTGTTCAATGAGAAGTCTAGGTATGCTGAGGATATGGGTTTGAGTGAGGAGAATCTGGCATTGAGGTTTGAGAGGGGGTTGACCCCTAAGATTATGGATAAGTTACCCGTGGGAATCCTTACAGATGTTAAGGAAGCTTATGAGAGAGCTGGGAGAGCTGAGAGGTTGGTGGAGATGGCTCAGAAGAGGTTAGGTGGTGAGAAGAGGAAGTCTGAGAGCGAGGGTGGTGGCCAATCGAATCACAAAAAAGGCAACCACAATCAGTCTAAGGGATTTTCTTCTGGGTCTGGGTTCAATGCTGGGGCTTCCTTTGGGCGTGGCCGTGGAAGTGTGAGTAATAGTTGGGGAGTGACCTGCTATAGTTGTGGTGGCGTAGGCCACAAGAGACATGAGTGCACAAGTGCACCGGGATCTTTCCAGAGACCTGCGCAGAGCTTCGCGAGCAACAGACCGGCTGGATCATGGCCAAACCGGGGAAGTCAGAGTTACCAGAGTGGAGGCAACCGCAACGGCAGTAATTCTTATCAGAAACCACCAGCGAACAACAACAACAACAATCAAGGGTCGGGTGCTAAGCCGACCACCTCAGCCAGTACTGTCCAGGGAGGTGGGCAGAAGACCAGTGGCAAGTTATTCATGATGGAGAAGAAAGCAGCTGAGGAAGATGCGCACGTTATCACCGGTACATTCCTTGTTAATGGTATTCCTACCTTTGTTTTGTTTGATTCGGGGGCTTCTCAGTCGTTTGTGTCTTCGAGTCATGTCAAACAGTTGGGTTTGAGAGTATATGAGTCTGTTAGTGAGCAAGTTTTCATACCTTCGGGTGAGTCTGTATCGTGTGGGAGATTGTTCAGGGATGTATCTCTGATAGTTGGGCAAGTTGATTTCCCTGTAGACTTGCTAGAGTTTCCTTTTAATGGTCTTAAGATGATAGTCGGGATGGATTGGTTAGGAAAGTATAAAGCTAAGATAGACTGTCATCAAAAGAAAGTGTCTTTAAGAGGTCCTAAGGGCGTTAGTGTGTCTAATCGTGGGTTTCTAGTCAAACCCAAAGTTAAGTTGATTGCAGCTGTTACATTGAAGTCTTATCTGAGGAAGGGATGTCCTTTGATCTTGTGCCATGTGAGAGATGACCGGATAGAGAGTCCGACGATTGATGAGATACCGGTGGTGGGAGAGTTTGCGAGATGTTTTTCCGGAGGAGATTCCGGGTTGCCACCGAAGAGGGAGATAGATTTCACTTTGTTGAGTTGAAGGCGGGGACGGGGCCGATCTCTAAGGCACCGTACCGTATGGGTCCTAAGGAGATGGAGGAGCTTAGGAAGCGTTGGATGATCGATAGAGAAGGGATACATTAGACCAAGTGTATCGCCGTGGGGAGCACCAGTTCTTTTCGTGAAGAAGAAAGATGGGAGTTTGAGGTTATGCATAGATTACAGGGAGCTGAACCGTGTGACGATAAAGAACAAGTATCCTTTGCCAAGGATAGATGACCTGTTTGATCAGTTGAGCGGTGCAACAGTCTTTTCTAAGATTGATTTGAGGTCGGGGTACCATCAGGTGAAGATTAGAGAGGTGGACATACCAAAGACAGCTTTCACGTCGAGGTATGGCCATTATGAGTATGTGGTGATGCCGTTTGGGTTGTCTAATGCACCGGCAGTGTTTTGTTGGGGTTGGTGTCCTTAACAGTTAGTGCAAGGACTTATAAACCTCTAAAAGGATCAAAGGGCATACTTTGGTATTATTATCAGTTGATCCACGTTTATCAATAACGGTTGGCTTGCTAGATAAGTTTGACGTTATTGTCATACAGATGGCGGTGATCAACTGGTCCCTAAAAGTCACACCTATAGGATACGTTCGAGAGATGTGACGGTATGAAAATACTGTCATGTAGATGCCAAAAATTGACTAACCAGTTAGTCCGAGTTATTTGACTAGTAATTAGTCAAATATGTGATGTTGAGATATTATATTTAATACGGATTAAATATCATGGGCTAAGGCGAATTAACCAGTTAATTCGTAAAATTAAATATAAGCGTTTTATATTTAATTAAATGTATATTAAATATAATTATACAATACTGTTTTGTCGGACACGTATTAATAATTCGGCTAACCCGTATTATTAGCTGATGCTTTAATTTCCGATAACCGATAACAGTTTATAATACAAACCCGTCATATACATTCTAGGATTTGGCGAACTGGACCTCGAGCTAAAATTAAGAGGAAGTGGAAGCCCACTTCCCCATGCATGCACTCGGTCCGGCCGAACCAAACAAAAGGAGAGACTCCCTCTCCTTTTGACCTAATCATCATTTGAAACAAAGATTAGGGTTTGAAGAGCATTCTCCTCTGAAAAACCTGAGATCTCTCATCTCGACAAAACACACATCAGTTCTCCCTATATTGCAAGGCAATCGGAGAACACTGTTCTAGCACAAGGGCATATCTCGGACAAAGTCTTGGGTGTAACGATTAGGAGGAAATCGCTTTGATTTACTCTTTACGCCGCAATTTAAAGGACCCGAGGTTATTTCTTGTTCCTTATCGTTTCTATTGTTTTTATGTTTTATGACGATATTCGCATGTTTAAATTTACGTTATAGTCCTGCAATTTAAGGGTAGTATACGGATATTAACCCTCAAGGTGATTTAATTACAATTTAAAATTACAAAATATAAACCTATTTACATTCTAATTAAAACTGTAATTACAAGTGAAAAATCCAAAACGGAGATGCAAGATCTCAAAATACAACCAAGACCGTGTTCCATCATTACGGTAACACGTTCTACTAAGGCCACACTAAGTTACAATTGATTGTAAAAATTAAATACGTAATTAAAATGGCATTCACGGCATTCAACAAAACGATAAATAAAAATGCATCAACTAAAAACAAATTCATTCGTGACATAATTCCGTAATTATGTTAAATTTATCCAAACCACCTTTTAATGATTAAAATTCGTGTGATAAAACCGCTTCTATCATTTAATTTTAATCTATTATAATCCGTTACTTTAAATATAATTTAAAATAACTTAATGGTACGTGTGTGAACCGTTTCACAATCATAGCGAGTGTACTATATCCGGATAAAGTACATATTGAAGCCAAAAGAAAATTTAAATCAAAAGAAACAAATTTTCAAAGTCAAGTTAAAGATTAAATCCCTCGATCCAGGGACATGAGTGCTCGATCGAGGACGGGAAGAGGGCTCGATCGATCAACTGAAGTCGATCGAGAGGTATGCTAATCAGGAGGTGCTCGATCGACTAAACTGGTGGTCGATCGAGTACCTATATCAGCAAAACTACTCGATCGAGTACGAGGACAACTCGATCGAGCAGCAGGGTTTAGAAGGGGGTCGATCGAGTACAACAGGGACTCGATCGAGAAAAAGGTTTTTGACACGGGGTCGATCGAGTACAACAGGGACTCGATCGAGCAAAAACAAGCAGAAAAAACACTCGATCGATGGAAATTTTGTTCGATCGAGTACAAAAATTTCTGAAAAATTCCAAACCCTCGTGAAACAAGTTTTATGATACAAAACCAAAACAATTTTGATCAAAAACGCATAAAATCAATTTTAACAATTGACAAAAACATGACATATTGTTATAATTTCTGTATAAAACAACAATATGCAAAAACAAGATGATGAAATTACCGTGTAATACATGACACGGTTTAAAAAAAATTTCTGCCGTGTATACTAGGCACGGTTTTCGAAGCAGAAAATCATCGTTTTCAAAAACGTTTTATGAAAAACACATGAAAAATTCACGTGGCTGCAATTTAAGGGTGAGGTGGACCTGCGTGTTGGGAATGGAGCAAGAGTGGCTGTCATCTCCAAGGGGACATATGTGATCCAGCTTCCTAGCGGATTTGAGTTATCATTATATGATTGCTATTATGTACCCAGTCTTTCTAAAAACATTATTTCTGTTTCTGCGCTTGATAAACTTGGTTTTTCATTTGTAATAGAGAATAATTCTTGCATTTTCTCATTACACAATATGATTTATGGCAAGGCAGTCTCCATGAATGGAATTTATGTTTTAGATCAGACCAATGAAATATTACACGTAATGAATAAAAAGTTAAAGGTTGGTGACAAAGATCAAACGTATCTATGGCACTGCCGTATGGGACACATTAATGAGAAACGCGTAAAACAGCTCATCAAACATGGAGCTATCTCGGCCTTTGATTTTCAATCATTTGGCACGTGTGAATCATGTCTCATCGGTAAGATGACTCGGATTTCCTTCAAAGGTGTTGGAATGCGCGCTGCTGACCTATTAGGGCTCATACACACGGATGTATGTGGTCCTATGTCAATCACCGCACGAGAAGGCTATAGGTATTTTATCACTTTCACGGACGATTTGAGTAGATATGGCTATGTCTACTTAATGAAGCACAAAAGTGAATCCTTTGAGAAACTCAAAGAATACCGAGAATAGGGTCAGAACCTATTAGGTAGAAAGATTAAAACACTGCGTTCGGATCGTGGTGGCGAGTATCTTTCTCACGAGTTTGATCAACACCTAAAGGACTCGTGGGATTGCCCTACGATTAACTCCACCTGAACACCTCGGTTGAACGGTGTGTCCGAACGGAGAAATCGAACACTACTTGATATGGTTCGATCCATGATGAGTCACACGATATTACCTGATTCATTATGGGGTTATGCTCTTATGTCGGCCGCTCTAATACTTAACCGAAGTCCGTCTAAAGTCATGTGACAAGACTCCATATGAATTATGGAAGGGAACGGTCCCTAACTTGTCCTTTATACGGGTTTGGGGCTGCGAGGCTTATGTCAAGTGGAGACACGAAGATAAGCTCGGCCCGCGATCGGTCAAGACATACTTTATAGGTTATCCTAAAGGATCACGTGGTCATTACTTTTATTCGCCAACCGAACAACGTGTTTTTGTTGCGGCTAGTGCGACATTCTTAGAGAAGGAATTTCTCGAGAATGCAAAGAGTGATAGAACCTTCGACCTGTCGGAGGTTCCAGAACCAAATACCGAACAACTATTGGAGGAACCTATTCCTTCAATCCCGACTGCGGTTAACATTCCTGAGGAACCTAGGAGGTCGGGAAGAGTCTCTATTCCTCCGGACAGATACATTGGTATGGTCGAGGAACATGACATAGATGACGTTCTACTCTTAACGAGTAGTGAACCCGCAACCTATAAAGGTGCCATGACAAGTTCTGACTCAAAGCTATGGCTTGAGGCCATGCAATCCGAGATGGACTCCATGTATGAGAACAACGTGTGGGATCTTGTTGACTTACCTGCTAAGGTTCGTCCCCTTCAATGCAAATGGCTTTACAAGATAAAGCATTCTGTGGAAGGTCAGCAAGATATCTACAAAGCACGACTAGTTGCTAAAGGTTTCACCCAAGTGCCAGGTTTGCACTACGATGAAATTTTCGCACCCGTAGTTATCTTTGCGTTCCATTCGGATTATCTTAGCGATTGCCGCTTTTCATGACTATGAAATTTGGCAAATGGACGTGAAAACCGCCTTCTTAAACGGCTTTTTGGAGGAAGAGTTGTACATGGTACAACCCGAAGGTTTCATCGATCCAGAACATCCTAAGAAAGTGTGCAAGCTTAAGCGTTCCATTTATGGACTTAAGCAAGCATCAAGGAGTTGGAATCATCGCTTCGACCAAGTGATAAAAGAAAATGGATTTACTCGATCTGTCGAGGAACCATGTCTATATATCAAGTCGAGTGGGAGCAAGATTGTCTTCCTAATATTGTATGTTGACGACATACTCCTGATTGGGAATGACATACCTCTCTTAACTTCGGTGAAAGTATGGTTGAAAAACCATTTCCAGATGAAAGATCTGGGAGAGGCACAAAGAATTCTAGGCATCCGTATCTATCGAGATAGATCACGACGGATGTTATCTCTCGATCAGAGTCTTACATAGACAAAGTCCTAGAGAGATTAAGCATGACTAACTCCAAGAAGGGGTTCCTTCCTATGGCTCCAGGGGTGCATTTGAGCAAGTCTCAGGCACCGGAGACACCGGAAGAGAAAGAGCGCATGACACGGATTCCTTATGCTTCGGCAATAGGATCAATCATGTATGCCATGATATGCACACGTCCGGACGTGGCATATGCATTGAGTATGACAAGTCGATTCCAACAAAGAACCAGGTGAACCACATTGGTTGGTCATCAAGAACATTCTTAAGTACCTACGGAGGACTAAAGATTGGGCATTGACTTATGGAGGCTCTCAAACGCTATGCGCAACCGATTCTGCAGATGCTAGCTTCCAAACGGATCGAGATGACTCGAAATCTCGATCGATTCGTTTTTACTCTTAATGGCGCTGCGATCACCGGAAGAGTTCAAACAAACTGTTACAGAGATTCTACGACCGAGTCCGAGTACTATGCCGCGTCCGAAGCAACAAAGGAAGCGATATGGATGCGTCAATTCTTACATGGACTATCCGTAGTGCCTAGTTCGAATGACCCGATCACCATCTATTGCGACAATAGTGGTGCCATCTTCCAAGCTAAGGAGCCAAAGTCTAGTAACAAATCTAGACATGTACAACGGAAAGCTCATCTAATCCGGGATTACGTGGAGCAAAAGGAAGTAGTGATAGAAAAGATTGCTACGGATAATAACATAGCAGATCATCCTCTCACTAAAGCATTACGACAAGATAAGCATGAAGGGCACGTTAATTCCATGGGAATCAAACGTGTTCCTGAGTTGTAGTACTCTTTTATGGATTAGATTCATCCTCTTTTGTACTCTATACGACATCATCGTTTTGATATTTATACATATATTTTGTTTTTCATGTGGATTTGTACGACAAATTTTGAACACCACAAAGTGAACTCAACAAACATTATATCTTTTTCATCCTTAATTGCCCACATGAGCTGATAACTCGGCAATTATTTTGTGACGTTGGTTGATGGTGGGTTCAACGAGCCATAAGTCAACCGGTTGACCGACCAATCACAGAGGCGATTTATACGGATATTTCGTAGGACACCATTGTGACATCGACGTGGAGTCCTAAATGTTTTATAACATTCGTTGCCCGGTCGTGGATAGGACTACCATGGTGATCCTTAGAGTCGAATCTCTTGACTATCGACCGTCTCTTGAGACTACGGCATTTTTGGGTGACTTTGGTTTCTTTCTCACGGTCATCCGTAACAGGGGGCCAAGTAGATTTTTTCTTGGTCATTTCATGTTGTGCTTAGATCGGAAGGAGTCGAGTTGAAGGAAATATTCAGCCTTTATCGTACTCGATATTTCTCGGGGCCACTCGAGGAGTCAGAATCGAAATGCATGGCCATGCTCGGATACGGATTCGTTTTATCAGTTAAGTTACTCTCTAGTCGGGGAAACCACTCTAGATACAGATCGATTGTAAAATACGACCTTTGTGGATCCAGATCTGCAAATTGTTTTACATTGAGTGGGAGAGATTTTAAATGAATATGAGAATCGGTTATCGCACATACACTTGTACGGACAAGTGGGAGTTTGTTGGAGCTTGTGTCCTCCAGTTAGTGCGGATAACGTCATTGCACATACACTTGTACGGACAAGTGGGAGCTTGTTGGGGTTGGTGTCCTTAACAGTTAGTGCAAGGACTTATAAACCTCTAAAAGGATCAAAGGGCATACTTTGGTATTATTATCAGTTGATCCACGTTTATCAATAACGGTTGGCTTGCTAGATAAGTTTGACGTTATTGTCATACAGATGGCGGTGATCAACTGGTCCCTAAAAGTCACACCTATAGGATACGTTCGAGAGATGTGACGGTATGAAAATACTGTCATGTAGATGCCAAAATTGACTAACCAGTTAGTCCGAGTTATTTGACTAGTAATTAGTCAAATATGTGATGTTGAGATATTATATTTAATACGGATTAAATATCATGGGCTAAGGCGAATTAACCAGTTAATTCGTAAAATTAAATATAAGCGTTTTATATTTAATTAAATGTATATTAAATATAATTATACAATACTGTTTTGTCGGACACGTATTAATAATTCGGCTAACCCGTATTATTAGCTGATGCTTTAATTTCCGATAACCGATAACAGTTTATAATACAAACCCGTCATATACATTCTAGGATTTGGCGAACTGGACCTCGAGCTAAAATTAAGAGGAAGTGGAAGCCCACTTCCCCATGCATGCACTCGGTCCGGCCGAACCAAACAAAAGGAGAGACTCCCTCTCCTTTTGACCTAATCATCATTTGAAACAAAGATTAGGGTTTGAAGAGCATTCTCCTCTGAAAAACCTGAGATCTCTCATCTCGACAAAACACACATCAGTTCTCCCTATATTGCAAGGCAATCGGAGAACACTGTTCTAGCACAAGGGCATATCTCGGACAAAGTCTTGGGTGTAACGATTAGGAGGAAATCTGCTTTGATTTCTGTTCTTTACGCCGCAATTTAAAGGACCCGAGGTTATTTCTTGTTCCTTATCGTTTCTATTGTTTTTATGTTTTATGACGATATTCGCATGTTTAAATTTACGTTATAGTCCTGCAATTTAAGGGTAGTATACGGATATTAACCCTCATGTTTATGGATTTGATGAACAGAATCTTCAGACAGTTCTTGGACCAGTTTGTAGTGGTGTTTATCGATGACATCTTAGTCTACTCTAAGACTAAGGAGGAGCATGAGGAGCATCTGAGGATCGTGTTGCAGACTTTAAGGGATCATGAGTTGTATGCTAAGCTGTCCAAGTATGAGTTCTGGTTAGAGAAAGTTGCTTTTCTGGGGCATGTGATCTCTAAAGATGGGGTAGCTGTGGATCCGGCGAAGATTGAGGCAGTGACAAAGTGGGAAGCACCAAAGAATGTTGCTGAGGTTAGGAGTTTCTTGGGTTTAGCTGGATACTACAGACGGTTCGTGAAGGATTTCTCCAAGATAGCTAGACCGATGACAGCGTTGATGAGGAAAGAGAACAGGTTTCGTTGGGATGAGAGTTCTGAGACGGCGTTCCAAACATTAAAGGAGCGTTTGACCACGCTCCCTGTCTTAGCATTGCCTGAAGGGAGCGAGAACTTTGAGGTTTATACGGATGCCTCGAAGAATGGGCTGGGATGTGTGTTGATGCAGAATGGTAAAGTGATTGCCTATGCTTCTAGGCAATTGAAGCCTTATGAGGAGAACTACCCTACTCATGATCTGGAGTAATCTTTAAGGTATTTTCTGATCACAAGAGTCTCAAGTACATCTTCACGCAGAAGGAGTTGAACATGAGACAGAGGAGGTGGATGGAGCTGATTGGCGATTATGACATGGAGATCATCTACCATGAAGGGAAGGCCAATGTTGTTGCTGATGCTTTGAGTAGGAAGAGTGTACATTCTTCTCGTGTACGACTCTATCCTTGATGAGGCTGAGGGATGAGGTAGCGAGTTTTGGGATACATATGATGCAGAAAGGAGATGCCATGGGTGATATGACAGTACATCTTGAGTTTTATGATGATATTCGAGGTAAGAAGGCTTTGGATCCTAAGATAGTGGAGTGGAGAGCTGGGGTAGAGAAAGGGACAGTATCCCGGTTTTCTATTCATACAGACGGTAGTTTGAGGTTTGATGGTAGGTGGTGTGTTCCTAATGATGAGGAGTTGAAAAAGACTATCATGACAGAGGCACATTGCACACCATATTCAGTTCATCCAGGAGGAGACAAGCTATACAAGGATTTGAAGAAAACGTTTTGGTGGCCTGGGATGAAGAAAGAGACGGCTGAGTTTGTGTCCCGTTGTTTGACATGCCAGAGTGTTAAAGGGGAACAGCGACGACCACAAGGTAAGATTCAGTCTTTAGAGGTACCTGAGTGGAAGTGGGAATCCATTTCCATGGATTTCATTGTGGGTTTGCCAAAGAGTCAACAAGGTAACAACATGATTTGGGTGATAGTGGATCGTCTGACCAAGTCAGCTCACTTTGTTCCAATGAAAGATACATGGACTAAGGCACAATTGGCTATGGCCTATCGAAAGAACGTGCTTAAGTTACATGGAGTCCCTAAGGACATAGTGTCTGACAGAGATGCGAGGTTTATATCGAGGTTTTGGAAGGAGTTGCGGAATCGTTGGGAACAACTTTGAAGATGAGTACACATTTCATCCTGCGCGACAGCATTTGAGCGGATCGAGAGAACAATCAAGACTCTTGAGGATATGTTGCGAGCCTGTGTGATGGATTTTGGTGGTAGCTGGGAGCAGAGGTTGGACTTGATAGAATTTTCTTACAATAACACTATCACACCAAAGTATAGGTATGGCACCGTTTGAGGCTTTGTATGGGAGGAGATGTAGGAGTCCAATCTGTTGGGACGATAGTCTTGAGGCAAATGGTTTTGGGACCAGAGATGGTGCATGAGATGGTGGAACAGATTAAGATGATCGGGGAACGGATGAGAGCAAATCGGGATCGACAAAAGAGTTATGCAGATCTACATCGCCGGGATATAGAGTTTCAAGTTGGGGACAAGGTTCTTTTGAAAGTGTCTCCTATGCGTGGGGTTATGAGATTTGGGAAGAAAGGCAAGCTAAGTCAGAAGTTTATAGGGCCTTATGAGATCTTAGAGCGAGTTGGGGAAGTTGCTTATCGTCCGGCTTTACCAAAATTGCGTTAGAGAGAGTGCATAATGTGTTTCATGTATCGCAACTGCGGTATATGTGAGTGACCCGTCACATGTGTTGGAGGCAGAGAGCTTAGAGCTAGATGAGTCCTTATCATATCTTGAGGTGCCTAAGCAGATTCTAGACCGAAAGGTTAGAAAGACTAGGGGAGGTGAGACAGTTTTGCTTAAGATCCTCTGGTCTAACCACGAGACCGAGGAAGCTACATGGGAGCCAGAGGAAGCTATGAAAGAGCGTTACCCTTTCCTTTTTTATCAGGTATGTATGGTTACGGGGACGTAACCTTGTTTCTTTTAGGGGGTAGGAGATGATCGCGAGCGGTTTTAAGAGTTTTATACCCCTTTTATATGTTGTGTCGGTATGTTTGTCGGGATGAGTTGGGTAAGTATCATGTTTTATGTTGAAGTTTGTTTTAGGTTGTTGAGTCGGGAATGTTATGGGAGTACCTTTGTTTAGTAGTGGTTTGAACTTCGGGGACGAAGTTCCTTTTAAGGAGGGAAGACTGTAATACTCCGTATTTATAAGTCTTGGGGTACTCTATCGAGTAGGCCTTACTCTGTCGAGTAAGGGTAAGTTGCGAAATAAAATAGTTTCTGACCTGTTGGGTACTCGATCGAGTAGCTGGGGCACTCGATCGAGTAAGGGGGTACTCGATCGAGTACCTTGGGTACTCGATCGAGTGTCCGGTTTTACGGGGAGTTTTCTCGGGTTTTGTTAATTATGCGATTAAGGTATTTAAGTTTCATCGTCATTATTCTAAATCACTTTTACAAAACCTAAATTCCTGTTTAAGAGAGAAAGCAACCAAGTTCATCTTCTTAATCGCATTCTTAGCAATTCCCGAGTTCGAGACGGTCGTTCTTGTCGTTGTTCGTACCGTTGAGTTCCTTGCGTCGAGGGTAAGATCTATGTACCCTTTCTATTGTATTTCCTTCGATTTGGTTAAACCCTAATTTAGAGATTGGGGGTTTTATGTGTAGTATGTGATGTGGTAGTCTCTATGTGTTGTATGATAGGAGGAGGGCTCATAGAAGGGGCTTTTTGACTCAGCAGTAGAGACCGTCTGATTGTGTGCATACCAGGTAGGATTTCCTACTCAGTATTAGTCCCATAATGGGATATTGGTTGATGTATTGTGTTTGATTGTTTGATATAATAATTGTATTGTGATTGTGGTTGTGATCGTTGTTGATGGTTCGCGAGGCGTGGCCTTGGCTGAGTGGGGTCACTTGCGGAAGTGACTTCACGCCCTAGTTTCGCCTTCTGTGGAACCCGCCACAGAAGGGATGTGCACATTAATGGACAGGGTTTATCGCTCACTATGTGGAGCGGGGATTTGGTGGGTACGGCTGCGGTCCCCCACTGGCGGTCCGGTCCAAAGGGGACGATCGATATTGAGATGATTGGAATCGATGGGTTGTGTGTGTGTGTGACAGTTAAGCTGTCCGTTTATCTTATCATTGTTGTTTATATTGATTGTGTGATTAGTACTGACCCCGGTGTTGTTTTGTAAACCTGCGGTGATCCATTCGGGGATGGTGAGCAGATATTGAGCAGGTATTGAGATGAGTACTGGGATAGCTGGGATGCCTCGACATGATGATAGGAGTCTTCCGCTGTAGCCTTTAGTTTATTTACATTTCAGTTAGAACAGTCAGTTTGAGAACATGTATCGTACTTTTGGTTTGGTTTTAAGGATTGTAACTATTCGCTAAATTATTTATATTAAACGTTGTTTCTTCATTGTTTGATTATCATTGCCTCGGGTAACCGAGATGGTAATGTCTTCATACCTGAGTGGTCCTGGTAAGGCACTTGGAGTATGGGGGTGTTACACATACGCACTCTTTGTTGTACTGGAATGCGCCATATCGTGCGCCACATTATTGATTCGGGGAGAGTCGAATAATCCAATTCCTTCAAAAATCCTAAAGCAGAGCTGATAGAAAATTTCCCCGACGACGTATCCTTCCAATAAAGGGAGTCCTCAAGGTCTGGGTCATTGACTAGTGAAATCGAAGCTATTTTTTGTAGTAGTTCTTGCGGCAGGTAATTTGAAAAGGAATCCCAATTCCACCCTTGCCCCTCACTCCACATATCGCTGACAGTATCAAGCCGCCTATCTTCCGGAATTGGGACGATAGAATGGTTACTCAAGCATTCGCCATCCACCCAAGCGTGGTCCCAAAAAAGAGTACTTCTACCATTACCGATAACCATGGCTGCACCCCGGACAATAGTGCGTGACTGAGATGTTATACCGGCCCAAACATTAGACATACTATTGTTAGGCTGAAATATGTCAATATCGCACCGATTGTTGCAATACTTGGCACGTAAAACCCGCGACCATAGACTCGATCGTTCGGTTAAAACCCTCCATCCAAGCTTGGTTAAAAAGGCGGCATTCGCTTGTCTAGCTGACATAATTCCTAATCCCCCAATAGATTTTGGTTTTTGAATATTTTCCCATGATACGAGATGGATAGATTTTTTGTCTTCATCCCCACCCCATAGAAATCGACGAGATTTTCTATCAATGGAATCACATACCGACCTTGGAATTTTAGCTGATTGCATATTATAATTAGCAATTGTGTTCAGAGTCGATTTTACAAGTGTAACTCTCCCTGCCAAAGATAATCTTTTAGTAGACCACCCGGCTAATCTTCGATTAACTCTTTCTTCTAAATGAGAAAAAGTTTGGCGATTAACCCAGTCATTGATGGTAGGAACCCTTAAATACGTACCCAAGTCATCGGTTTCTTCGAAATCGAGGATGTCACGGACTGCTATTCGGGTTGCACTATTCGTATTTGCCGAGAAAAAAAACTTTAGATTTAGGGGCACTGACCTTTTCTCCAGAGACTTTGCAAAAATTCTCGAGCACATTCTTGATTAACAGGGCTTGTTCCTCCGTTGCCTCCGCGAATAGCACCATATCATTAGCAAAAAATAAGTTGGTAATATGTGGACCATTTCGACCCAGGACAATGGGATGCCAATTATTATTACGGACTTCGCAGTCTATTGCTTGCTGAAGCTTCTCAAGACACATGACAAAGAGGTAAGAAGACAATGGATCCCCTTGACGAACCCCTCGAGACGGAGTAAATTGCTCTGTTGGTTCACCATTCCAAAGAATTTGCATCCTTGGCGATCTTACACACTCCATAATCAAATCAATTAGTAGCCCCGGAAAATTCATATCGCTAAGAGTGGCGTGGATAAAATCCCACCGAATTCTATCGTAGGCCTTCTCCAAGTCTATTTTAATTGCCATAATACCTGTTTTCCCCTTATTTTTACGCATAGAGTGGATGCCTCATGAAATATGACGATATTATCGGTAATTTGTCGACCCGACACGAACCCATTTTGGGTCTCTGAAATCACGTGTGGCAGTACCCTTTTAATACGATTTGCTAAAACCTTGCTAATAATCTTGTACGCGACATTACACAAGCTAATAGGACGGAACTGAGTGATAAACTCGGGTGTATCTACTTTTGGGATTAGAACAAGATGGGTATCGTTTAAGCCTGTTGGCATGCCTTTACCTTCCAGTACATTTATCACCATATTACAGAGTGAGGGTGCGATTAAACTCCAATTTTTTTGATAAAATAGAGCTTGGAAACCGTCCGGACCTGGAGCCTTAAGAGCCCCCATATATGAGATAAACATTTTCAATTTCTGCCATGGTAAACGGCTTTGCCAGCCACTCCCAATCCCTTATGTTGAACTCCTGGAATAAGTCCCATGGAAGCAGGTCATACGTCCCTTCAAACGGCTCCTCTGTATATAATTTTTTAAAGTAGTTCGCAACAATCCCTTTAACGACTAGAGGGTCGTCCTTCCAATCGCCATTATCATCTCTCGGGGAAGTAATTCTGTTCCGTCGGCGTCGCACTAGCACTACAAAAAATACGCGGGTTAGTGACGGCCCTACCGACGGAAAAAGAGGCCGTCAGAAAACACGGGTTACCGACGGATTTGTGACGGAATGTCCGTCGGTAAAGTTTCCTGACGGAAATTCCGTCAGTAAATATTGGCGCGTTGACAAAATCAATGGCGCTAAAATACCTGTGACGGAAATTCCGTCAGTAATTCCGTAAAACTGACGGAATTTCCGTCATTGTTATTCACATGCAACAATGGAGGACAGCTAGAAAGAGAATAGCATACCTGACGGAAATTTCGTCAGTATTTTGAAAAAACTGACGGAATATCCGTCAGTGGGTCAATTATTGGTTTGAATTCAGTGTGTGACAGGGTGTCACAATAATTGTCCTACTGACGGATATTCCGTCAGTTTTTCAAAATACTGACGGGTATTCCGTCAGGTATGCTATTATTATGACGTGTGTAACTTTAATCTGATAAAGTACCTACTGACGGATATTCCGTCAGTTTTGTCAAAATACTGACGGAATTTCCATCAGGATTCGAGCTTTACTGACGGATAATCCGTCAGATATGCCTATTAACCCGCAATCGCAAACACTTTCCCCTCACTTTACCAAAAATCCCTAAATCAATTAAAATTCGCCTCAACCCTAACCTCCTTAAAACCCGGCACCACCACCACCCTCCTCCACTTCCGGCGCCACCACCACCACCACCACCACCACCACCACGCCGTCGCCGTTACTATAAGGTAATTAACTTTATCTTTTTTTCCTTTTTCCTTTATTTTTTTCCTTTTCCTTCATCCTTTTCCTTCTCCTTTTCTTATTTACTTTTTTTTTTGTCCATAGCAGCCCGCCGCCGACAACCCATGCCGCCGACCCCTGCCCGCCGCCGACCCACGTCCCCCGCTTCTTTTTCATTTTTTTTGTCAAGTTAATTAGGTATTACTCTTTTTAATTTTTTTAATTAGTTTAATTAATTTAGATTATTAGTTATTGTTTTAATTGTTGTTGAAAAAGGATTGGTGTTGATGCATGTTGACTTAGGATAGAAGCCAATGTTGTGACGGATGTATGTTGTTAATTTAGATTATTAGTTTTTTTTTTTTTAATGTATGCATGTTGAATTAAGATAGATATTTAATTTTATTGTTAAAAATTAGATTATTGTTAAATGTTAATTAGAATAGATATGAATTAGACTAGATATGTAAAATGAAAAGTAAATCATGTTAGTTTATGTTAATTGAAAAAGTAGTCATTGTTGTATGTTTTGTTTTTAATATTGTTAAAATTATTGTTCATATTGACCTAGTACCCGTTCAAAAATTACTCACTAGGAGTAATTTTTTAATAGTCCCCGTTTTGGGATTGTCTTTGTACGTTTTAAGTCACTTAGGTAGTAAACATGTGCTTGTGATTTGTTAATGAGAAAAGAGTTTGGTGACAATTCCTTTAATGTTCTCGAAAATGCATATGTAGAGTAATTATTTATTCTACATTGTGTATTTGGAGAACGGATGGGAATTGCTGCCGAATTTTTTTTCCTCATTAATAAATCACAAGTACATGTTTGTTAGTGACTTGAAACGTACATTGATGAGTTTAGGTTGGAGTGATAAGGACCCAATTCAAAGAAATACAATATTTATATTGGTTAAAATGTTAAATTATTGTGTATTATTCTTGATTTTGATTGTTAGGTTATTTTTTAATGAAATATATAAATGTGTAGATACATAATAACATGAAAAGATTAGAACGGCAGTTGATGTATGAAAGATTAGACGAAAAAAAGAAACCCAAGAAAGCATTTGCAGAGGGGGTGAAAGAGTTTATTAAATTCGCGGAAGGAAGTAGTGAGTTCAAGAATTTAGGTGAAATGAGGTGTCCGTGTAAGAAATGCAAAAACCTATGTTTTAAAAGGAAAGCAGATGTTCAAATTCATCTTTGGTCGTATGGTTTCGCCGATAATTATTATGTATGGACATATCACGGTGAGAAACTACCTAGTACAAATGCTAGTGAGAATCCTTACCGTGAGTTCGTGGAAAATGCATTGCGTGATACTGTTGACCAAATTTTGGAGGATCGACTTAATCCTGATGACCTTAACGATGAAGAAGTGCGTTATGAAACCCCGAACTCCCAAGTTTCTTCGTTCATTAAAATGTTAGAGCAAGCCGAACAGCCGGTGTTTGAGGGAAGTGATATGAGTTTGTTGCAAGCAGCTGCTAGGTTGTTATCACTCAAATGTGAGAACAACATATCTCTTAGATGCGCTAATGGTTTTGTGTCGTTCGTTGGTGACATAATTCCAAAGGAAAATCAAATGGCGCGCAATTTTAATGAGATTAAAAAAGTTCTGAAGGGACTCCAACTTCCCCATGAAAATATTGATGCATGTATCAATGGATGCATGCTTTTCTGGGAGGAAAATTCTAATCTTGAAGAATGTACAAAGTATCGTGCATCTCGGTATAAAGTTAAAAAGAATTCAAGTGGGAGGCGAATTCCATGTAAACCAATAACTTATTTCCCGCTTGCGCCAAGGTTACAACGACTATATGCAACCAAGAACATAGCAGGTGAAATGAGTTGGCACTACAAAAACTCTCGATTAAGAGAAAGGGGAACAATGGCACATCCAAGTGATGGAGAAGCGTGGAAGCATTTCAATAGAGAGCATCCAGATTTTGCAAGTGAACCCCGAAATGTTAGGATAGGTTTGTGTACGAATGGATTTCAACCTTTTGGACAGTTTGGGACGAAATACTCTTGTTGGCCCGTGATTGTGACTCCGTACAACTTACCTCCTTGGTTATGCATGAATAGACAATTTATGTTCTTATCTGTACTAGTTCCCGGTCCTAAGAATCCTAAGTCAAATTTAGATGTTTTCCTCCAACCGTTGATCAAAGAGTTGAAACAACTTTGGGAAACCGGCGTGGACACCTACGATGTCTCTAAGAAACAAAATTTTCAATTAAAGGCTGCATTAATGTGGACGATCAACGATTTCCCGGCATATGGCATGCTTTCTGGTTGGTCCACAAGTGGATATCGTGCCTGACCTTATTGTCCAGAAAATGATCATAGATCTTTTTGGCTTAAAAATAGCAAAAAGGTTTGTTGGTTTGATTGTCACCGTGAGTTCTTAAGACCTGATCATCCTTTCCGCGACAATTGTAAGCATTTTCCTTAAAACAGAAAAACTGAGAATCGCATAGCCGCATCGAAACTAACGGGTGATGAAGTGTGGGAATCCGTAAAAGACTTGCCTAAAATAGTTGATGCTTCTGATCAAGAATTGAAAAGATTGAAAGATCAGAATGAAGGTTGGTGGAAACAAAGCATATTCTGGGAACTTCCCTCTTTGGAAAACGTTCTTTGATTCGACACAACTTGGACGTTATGCACATTGAGAAAAAAAATTTTGAACAACTTATCAACACCATCATGGATGTACCAGGTAAAACTAAATTTGACCTTAAGGGTAAAGAAGACTTTAATGAACTCTGCTATAAACGGCACACATCATCTAGGTTTGTTTTATCAACCGCGGAGAAAAAGGCTCTATGTGACTGGGTTGCTAATTTAAAATTCCCGGATGATTATGCTTTAGATTTGAGTCGGTGTGTTGACCATAAAAAGATGGTGTCACATCCTCTGATGATGTTTGGGCATCACATGACAAAAGTTTTCCGAAATGGTTCCGAAATCAAGTAAGTGATGATACATTTTCTTTGAAATTGAACTACACATTTAAATTTCTTATTAGATATTGAAAAAAATATAACAACTTAATTAACATTTTTTTATTCATAGGTTCATAGATTGAAGGATCGTTAATAATAGCTTTAGCATTGGGTCCTAGTAACATGGTGAAGTCTTGGAGACGGTATTCCATCAACGGCTATAAGTTTCGAGCTTTTAAGGACTGACGGAAATTCCGTCAGTAAAATGAGAAAACTGACGGAATTTCCGTCAATTCCAACTTTTTTATGTGCTTTTATCAACTACAGGGATCTGCCACGTGTATAACTTCTGACGGAATAACCGTCAGTAACATGAAAACACTGACGGAATAACCGTTAGTATAATAAAAAGCTGACGGAATAACCGTCACTGTTTTCCTAGATATAATGACGGTTTACCTGTCAGTGATCCGTCAGTGATTGGAATACTGACGGAAATTCCGTCAGGACACGTTTTTTAGTGACGAAATAAGCTGACTCTGTTTCCTGACGGAATTTCCGTCAGGAAATTAAAATACCGACGGAAAAGCCGCCAGTATGGCCTTAATTTTTCCGTCGGTTTCCCGCGTTTTCGTTGTAGTGTAGAGTACTCACATGAAAATAGGCTGTATTACGGTCACTGTCTTTTATAAATTCTAATCTCGACTTTTGGTACCATAAAAGTTCCTCCCTGGCAAGAATTTCATCTAATTCTCTTCGTAAGTTTGCTTCCAACTTTATAATGTTGCTCTTTCTTCCCAAGGCCAGAGAGCGCTGACAACCTTCGATACGCGCTAACAGATTTTTCTTCTGTTTAAAAATATTTCCAAAAATCTCAGCATTCCAAGTCTGTAGTTTATGCGATAAGGTTTCAAGACGGGTTGTAAAAATACCTTCCTCGGGCCAACTCTCATCAACGAATTCCTTGAAGTTTTCATGGGTAAACCAACAAGCTTGAAACCGAAAAGGCCTATTAATCGCATTAAGGGGGACGAAACCATTGGGTGAGATAAATAATGGACAATGATCCGATTGTATAGCAGGAACATGACGGACCATAGCATCTTCGAAAAGGGCTCCCCAATCTGCATTGCATAGTGCTCTGTCTAATCTCGCGCTCTTGTCTAGTAGCCACTGAATTTCCTCTTGCCCAAGTATGAGAAGGTCCAGTAAACGCTAGCTCAAGGAATTCGCAGTTTTCAATCCAATTGTCGAAAATCTCACATCTTCTAGCCATATTTTGATCTCCGCCATGTCTTTCCCTTAGGGAGCGGGTCTCGTTAAAATCTCCCGCGAGAAGCCACGGCCTATTGTTATTTCGAGCAAAGTTCTCTAATTCCACCCATAGTTGCCTCCTGTTAGTCGGATCAGGGCTTGCGTAAACAGCTGAGAAGAACCAAGGTAACTCCCCATTGCGAGATATTTCTACCGTAATAAACTATTGATGCTCTGCTATTGGAGTTAACGTAACAACCTCTTTTCGCCAATAAAGCCATATTCCCCCGCTAAACCCTATAGCGTTAACACGAGATTGCCCATTATAACCCATGATCGATCCCATCTTAATAGCGTGTTCTTCTCCCATATGGGTTTCAACTAAAGCAAGAACCGTGGGCTTGTATATTCTGACAACCTCTTTAATAGCATTAATTTTCTTCTTATTTCCAGTGCCATGGACATTCCAGACCATATAAGTAATATGGGGTAGGTTAGGAGCCTGGTTCGGGATTCTTGTACTCATTAAAAAAGGTAAATAATTTAACGATGACAGATACGCTTGACTTACCAGCTTAAGGATTCTATCAATACTCCATGGTATCGACAGCTCCATCATTAGTTTCGAGGGTCTGTCCCTCACTAGCTCGAACTTCACATCCAGAATTGGGCACTCCGACACTACAATCCCCAGATAGGGTGCCGCCATCTCTTGTATTGTGGGCTTTAATTATTGGGCTAGTCTCATGGTAAGAGACCGCCTTATACAACAATTGTGTATGAGAATATATTTCTCTACAAATAGTGACAAATAAGAATTATAAGGTGGGCCTAACATTTGTATAAAATAACCAAAAGTATTAGGCCCAATATTTTAGAATAGCCAAATATATAAAGGCCTAATTTGTAAATAAGAGTGATTTGAGCGAGAAAATTATAAATTTCACCTATTCTTTTAGTAAATAAATAATAAAGGATTCACAAACATAACTTGCTTAACATGTGTGAACCATTTACTACGCGACTCGTAGTTCTTGGCAAAAACATAGCGACTAATTAGAGCTCCACCAAAGCCTGCAACAGGAAGTGTAATTCCAAAGGCAACACATTAACAAAGATGCCCAGTTAAAGAGACAACTGACCAAGACAAAAGTGTAATTCCAAGTGCATAAATCATAATATGGCTCAATTTAGTTTCCAGAAATTGTAGAAATCTTGAAAATAACATTAACAAAGATGCCTACTAATCAAAACACCCCTCCCCTCGAGAACACATCCATAAAACTGTTTTTTGGGACACCGCCAAACAGTAGCTGTAAGCAATCCCTATTAAGAATAAAATATTACAAATATAAAAAAAGCAAAAAGACCTGATGAAAAATCTCCACAAGCCCCCGGCATAGCGTCTTTGGGCTCAAATCGGAAAAAAGAGAGTTTCCAACAAGAGAAACCGATGAGTCGGAGAATAAAAATTCACGTCACCGACAGATTACGCTGCACTTGGAGCCGGCTCTGACTTCTCTGTGTCCATTGGCTCCGGTTTTGGACCTTCATTGCTCTCGCTGGCACCTGGGCCTGAATTGGTTTCACCGCCAGCAGACTCAGCCTCTTTGTCTTGAGGTGGTTGTGGCTCAGGTGTTGCAGGCTTTGGTGGAGTTGGTTTGGGTTTTGTCATTATTGGTCTACACAACCTGTTATGAATGAAACTCAGATGTTGGTCTCAAAAAATCAATCAGTCGTTAACCAAGAACCCTTTTGTTAGAAAATATGTTCTAAGTGGTAGCCCCTTGTTTGGGCGGATGTATTTGGATGCATTCAGTTGAAAGATGCATTCAGGTCTTTGGACGGAGGTATTTGTTCCCCTATCTAGATAGTTAGTTGGGTTAGATGGATAGGGAGAGAGATCCAAACTACCAGAGTACCAGCCAAATTAAAAAAAAAAAAAAAAATGTTCCAACTAGAAAAGATACAAAAGAAAAACATCGTGTTCCCTTCCTCTCCCCTCCCCTCAATCCTCGCCTTTCAATTGCATCCAAAAAACCCTGAATATAATAAGCTTCAAATAATAAATTGTTTTCTTACACAAACGAGAAAATATGTAAGAATGTCATTTAAGATTTGGAGGAGTTTACCTATTACTTAATTATATAGACCATCAATGATAATAAACTCTTGACTTATGAGGCCATATCCATGTCTGATACAGCACTCAAAAACATGTATATGGATTGTACCTGAACCCTAGACCACCTTTATCGTTCAATGGGTGGGAAAGGGAGGGTAACATTGTATTTACAATTTTATTCGTAAAATAGCTACCCCTTGAGAAAGTGGAAGATATCAAAGAAATGTAGGGATTGTTTCACAAACATCCCTCTATTTTCTCGGTAGAGACTTCAGATATTTTAAATTTATAAATATATATTATTTTTGTTTAAGACATGTTCCCATGAACACATGTGCTGCCTGAGACCAAAACCGAAGTTCTGAGTAACATAACAAGCTACACAATATGGGTGATTACAATTTAAGGGAACAATAATCCATATAGTAACAATGATACATACCTGTTAACCTCATCTGCCTTCTTTAGCACATCAGCTGTCCTCAAAACAGGAGTTGCATGTTTGGGAAGTGTATCTTGTTGCTGCTGCTTCTCTCTCAACCACGCTTCAGCTTCAACACAAGCATTAATGACCTACACACAATAACATTCACAGAAGCCTATATCACATGACTGATATACACAGATATCACATTCGAAATAAAATTATGCACAATACTACCTTTTGTGTTTCTGGAAGCTCAATATGTTCAAATTTCGGGTCAGCTGACATTGCTGCTTCCTTGAAACTATTGATACAATAAACAAGTTGTTGAACGGCCCCTCCCCGTTCCATATGCTCCTTGTAACGCTCCTCAACAGGGTTACCTTTCTGCAATTTAGGAATTACCCAAAAAATAATTTTATTACTCGGTATTTTGATGGAAGAGCAGCTCTAACGAACCCCCATTCCCTCGAGGTGAGACAGGGAAAAGGGAAACAAGTGAATCTTCAGCAGAGAGAAACCTAAATGCTTTACCTTTTTCAGCTCGTCAAGCTTAGCAGTATAGACGCTCTTGATCTCATCTTCTCCATCTTCGTACAACCAATCTTCTACCTCCTGAAGTGTAGCAATGAACTCATCCTTCTCCGAAGGAGTGACAAACTCGTAATATTTGTCATTAAGCTGAACAACACCGCAACACAGAGAGAGTAAAACAGATTAGATAAGCAATAAAAATTAGCTTAAAAAAATTGTCCTATGTGACTCCACAGAAAATGAACCACATACTATACCTTGTTTCTCATGTCATACACATACGCTTCCACGGCATTTTTTCGGTCCTTAGTTTCTTCCATAACGCGATCTTGCAAGGCCATTTCAAATTCCTTCTCGACTGCTTTCTCTACATCACCCTTAGACAGTCCACCGTGGACTATCTCTGACACAGGAACAGTTATTTTCTTCAGCTTCTTCTTTGATGCATCAGTCTGCAAAACACAAAACTGTATGAGATTCGTTGTACAACCATAAAAAATGGTGCAAGTTGTATGTCACCCCATAGCACACCCTACAAAAGCCTACAATACAAACTGCTACAGCTTAAACAGAGAGTGAGAAACAGCCAAATCAAGCCTCCCAGAAAAAAGGACAAACTGGCATCCCTAAGGTAGAGTGTTAGCTCCTCAAAAAGTATGTGCGACGTTGAACATCTCTTCCACAAGTCATAAATTCCTTTTAGTCCCAGCAGCGCAACTGCACAAGGGCACTACAATTGAAGGGGAAGGGAATTCAATCCTACGACCAATTAAGTCGCCACTGAGCCATCAAGACCTAATTAAAGGCAGTATCAGACGGAGTTTTAGTACAATGGCCGAGATAAGGTCAGACCAATTATGAGATCAGGTCCAAACCAAGATTGATAATATCATAATACCAAGCTCATTAGTTTCATAATTCATTAATAATTAATAAGAAAAAATATAACATAATCCATTTGCAATGATATGACACACCAGAAAATTGAACAGACATAAAATATGTAACACAAAAGTTGCAGTATCACCCCCAAGTTTATATAAGCAAGATCGCTGTTCAGAATCTCGTACAACCTTACAAAAACATCATCATCAGATTCAAAGATTTTAGTCTAAAGATGGTCGCAACAAAACGGCCAGAGCAATACCTTGGCATCTGTATCCATCTGAACTGGCTTTTGTTCAACCTCAGGTGCAGAAGCCTCTCCAGACTCAGGCACGCCATTTTCTGCCGCAGGAGTTTCACCCTTGGCATCTTGCATAGTCACGTCACTTTCAGGAGGGACTCCGTCATTTGGAGAATCAGTTTCCATCTTAGCTGCATCTTTTACTACAGGAACATCAATTTCTTCCTCTTCTAAGAGCTGGGAGAAAAATTGATAAGCTCAGCAAGGCTACAAAGAGAAGCGCATTCACATGCACAGGGGAAAGAAAAGAAAAGAGAAGAGTAATACTAAAACAATTGTTTATCTACCAACAGCAGTAGACTCACCGTAGCTGAATCCACGGATACAATACCATGCAGATTTAGCCTTACTCGAACCTTTAGCTTTGCAGAATCACCTTTAGGAGACTGGACAGGGCCAATCTATTCATTCAACCAACAGAAACAAAGATTCAATAAAAAAAAATCAACCAAGGCAAATGACTAGATAAGAGATGAGAAACAGAACAGCAAAACTCTAAAGGACAACCAATCTAGAAATGTACATTTTTACTAAAGTCTCCCTCCATTCCACTAAATTGCATACACTTTATAAAATCCCCCTCACTTATTTTGAAAAATTATACAACTCATTGGGATGAAGGGAGTAAATATTAAAAATATGATCAAGATGTATAAAAAAACACTAATGGAACGATTACTAACCGTATACGTGCTAATCTGGGGTGGGGCCTGCAATTCACTAACATCGGCATACTGCAAATCGACAGCTAATGTGCCTGTTCTTGTAATTGTTACCGCCTTTAAGCAAGGGATAGGAGTTCCCTTGGGAATAACTACAGTGCTGTTCTGCCCCTCAGTTGCTCCATTTTGGCCCCCAACAGCAGGATTTTTCCAGGACATTGAGATGGAAAATGGGAAGCTTTCATTAACCTGGATGAAGAAAAGGCATGCCATCATTCAAAAGTGGAGAGAAATTTCAGAAGCAGAAAACAGAAGAACATAAATAACCAAGGAATATGAGGAAGCAATAAACACTTTCCGAAATAGACCAACTTTTAAACATGCATATACACATGCTCAATTGATAAAGGCCCAAGAGCATTATACATAATCTTATGCTAATCATCAAAGTACTGAGGCTTGATGATACATCTTGACCACAAAAGTCAGCAACTCATCATAAACATAGTAGTAAAGCACTGGAAATAGAAGGCACGCGATAACAAATGGACCAACTCAATACCTGAAACTCTTTGACTCTAAACGTGGGGCTAAGAATTGCACACTCCAAAGCACAACCCTTTGCCACACACTCACTGGCATTCATAGTACGCCGAGGTTCCTTCCCAAAGAATTCAGTCATGATCTTTATGACGGCTGGAACCCTTGAACCTGAGCCAACAACCTCAACAGTATGAATTTCTTCAGTACTAAGACCAGCTTCTGCAAGAGCCTTTTCCAAAGGCTTCTTCACCCGCTCTAAAATTGGGATGCTAATTTCTTCAAATTCCTCCCTTTTAATGACTCCTCTGACATCCTTCTCGTCCATTAGGCACTCGATGTTCAATGGAGCCACAGGATTGGCACTCAAAACCTTCTTCAGTTTCTCACAGCCGGCTCTAAGCCTGAGGCAAGCCCTTGCATTCTGATACACATCAATCTTGTACTCTTCCTTAAACTTAGCAGCAAAGTGCTGGAAAAGAACTTCATCAAAGTCACGCCCGCCTAAAGAGCGATCAAATGAATGAGCCAAGATCTTAAGCTGGCCTTTTTTCAAGGCAGCAATGCACACTTGTAAACTGGAATGTCCAACATCTACAAACGCAATGTTTATAGGGTCATTTTCAGGCAGGTCTGTCTTGTAGATACCGTAGGCCAAAGCGGTAGCTGTAGTTTCATGAATTAGACGAAGAGGATGTAGACCGGCAATCGTCGCTGCATCTAGTATAGCTCTTCTCTGAAGATCAGTGAAGTAAACTGGGATTCCAATACAGCAGTCAACCACAGCAGCATTCAAGTTCTTCTCTGCTATGCCTTTCAAATTCGAGAGCAACATACCCAGTACCTGAGTCGGGGTAAACGTCTTGGTTTCCCCCAAATACCTTGCATGGATCAAGGGAAAGCCGTCAGCCCCCTCAGTGACCGTAAATGGCACCGTTTGAATATCCCTTTGCAGCTCAGGATCAGAAAACGGCCGACCAATAAGTCTTTTAATCTGGGAAATGGTGTTTTTAGGGTTCATCAATGCAGATGCAGCTCCAGCAGTCCCAACAAACCGCTGCTTCTCACCAAAGGAAACAATAGCAGGTGTTTCCCGATTGGACTCGTCATTGAGGACAACATCAATACCCCTTTGCCTTGCAACGGCAACAACACAGCTCTGGTTACCAAAATCAAATCCTACCACACTCATCTTTCAGGTACAGAGCTGGTGAGTCTGAAAAAAAAAATCGACAAAAAAGTATTCAACAAAATCAGTATGAGTATCATTTTGCAAGTAGAACCGAACAGATTAACTTTACAATGAATGAAGAGCAGATTACTATGGTGGATCTTAAACACAATAAAAAAAGCACATCTTTAAAACAAGCGTCCGAGTGTAATTCATACTGGAAGACCAATTTAGCACTACGCAGTCCATTTTCCAAATCATCAAAAAACTGAAATCCCTAATTCTCAGGTTACCACATAAACAGCGGATCAGTAACTTGAACTATAATTAGAATAGCTCATCATATCTCAAAGTACATGAATACGGACCATTTTCCAAATTAACAAGAAGCTGAAATCCCTAATTCAATACAGCTTAACGGCACATGTCAAAGTACATGGATACTTCAGACCATTTTCCAAATTAACAAGAAGCTGACATCCCTAATTCAATACAGCTTTACGGGTTACAACATAAACAGCGGATCAATGACTTGCTGATAACAATTATATCTTTAAGCAATAAAGTTGAATTAAAAAGTCAAATAATAGAGCTCATTAAACAAAATCAGATGAAAAACAAGTAACCAAATAATCAAACTTAAAACAAGCCATTAAAAATGGCAGTTTTCAGTTGATTCAAAACCTAATTAACATCAACAATCAATGGCAATACAAATAAAAAGCAAAAGAAACGAAGAATAACTAACATTGAGGTAAATCTGATAGAAAAATGAAGGAAACTAAATCTAGGAATTAAAATTTTAAAAAAAAATTAGGGTTTATGCAATACGAAGGTAGATTAGAAATGAGGATCGTAGGAGCGTACGATGGAGTAGAGGTGGGATTAGATCGGACGGCGGCGGCGGAGGAGAGACAAGTAAACAGATGGTTGTTGATTTACAAAGAAGAATGAAGGAAGTTCTCGATTACTCTCTTTATATATACACAAGGTTTTATTATATGAGGCGAGGAGGAGACGAGCTATTCATTCATCTTTTACTTTGATTAATTAACTACTTTAGATCCCGCACAATCATTGCGCGACATTTATAGAGTTTTTATTTTTGTATTACTTAATAATGCTAAATTAACACCTCATTTTTTGGCAATGATCGATAATTTTTTTACTTCGAGATTTCTAATATATGAACCCAGATTTTTGGCAATAATCGAGGATTTTTTACTTGTAGCAATATAGCAATGATTCACGGTATATTTTTTTTTTTGGCAATGATTGAGGATTTTATACTTACTAGTATTGGTGTCCAGCTTCATCCGGACTACCTCTACTTACCATTAATTTTTTTTTATTAAATAAAATTACTTAAAGTTGCATAACCCATAAATTTATCATTAATATATTTTTCTATGACATATCCTAAAATTACGATGAAATAAATTTTGAGACATATTCACTACTCCCGCTATTAATATTTTACTCTTATTAATGAAATAATAGTAATAACATTTCACTATTTGCCCGTAATCATTGTTACTTTCACTACTCTCGTTGTAATTATTGTTACTGTCACTACTGCCGCATTAATATTGATAATTTCACTACTCCCACCGTAATTATTGTTACTTTCACTATTGCCGCATTAATATTGATTATTTCACTACTCACGTTGTTGTTTCTACCACTTTCACTAATCTCGCTGATAATATTGTTACTTTTACTATTCAAATGAGTAATTACTATCATATAAATATATCCAATGTTACTACAATTCTTTTCTTTACTGACGAAATTACTTTTACTACTTAGGCATGCAATTTTAAGAGGATTATATATTTATATAAATATATTACATATATGCATTAAATTAAATCGAAAGAATTATGCAATATTATATATTATGAAATCTAACTTGAATTATTTATAACCTACTTATTATATTTTTGTATGTTAAACAATTAACATCTCTATACATATAATAAACTATAAATAAAGTTTAATAAAATTGCATAGATTTTAAATTTAATATATAATTTTATGTTGATAATAATTAATACCATAAGTGTGCATGTTTATACTAATTAATTATTTTGTTTTAAGGAAATTGAACATCTTCTAGTCTTCTATAAATATTAAGGAAAATTACCAATCATCTTCTTTCTTTTAGTCTCATTGAAATTGACCATCTTAATTAATTATTTTATTTTAAAAAAATTGACCATCTTAATTAATTATTTTATTTTAAGGAAATTGACCATGTTTTAGTCTCTTACAAATGTTTAGGAAAATTACCAAGCTTCTATATAATTTAATTTTAACCCAAACTATATAATATTTGCATTGAGATCCCTTAATCGGGTCCATCACATGGTGCTATTGATTTAAAACTATATAGTATAATTAATTTGTATAATTTTCTTTAATTACATTGAAGTCCCTTGATTTCTGGATTTAATATATAGTATTGATTGATTGATTTTTTGACAATCAATTTTTACGTTATTTTGGGCAAGATCATTGATATGATCTAGATTTAGCACTTAGTAGAATAGGACGTTATACATATTTTTTTTGGGAATCATTTTATACATTAGACTTAACCCATAGTAGAATGCAAAAATTAAAAGCCTAATTAGAAGATAACTAGTATTGGTACCCAGCTTCGCCCGAGCTACCTCTATCTACCATTACTTTTTTTTTCATTAAATAAAATTACTTAAAGTTGCATAACCCATAAATTTATCATTAATATATTTTTCTATGACATATACGATGAAATAAATTTTGAGACAAATTCACTACTCCCGCTATTAGTATTTTACTCTTACTAATGAAACAATAGTAATAGCATTTCACTACTTGCCCGTAATCATTGTTACTTTCACTACTCCCGTCGTAATTATTGTTACTGTCACTTCTGCCGCATTAATATTGATAATTTCACTACTCCCGCCGTAATTATTGTTATTTTCACTATTGCCGCATAATATTGATTATTTTACTACTCCCGTTGTTGTTTCTACCACTTTTACTAATCTCGCTGATAATATTGTTACTTTTACTATTCAAATGAGTGATTAGTATCATATAACTATATCCATTCTTTTCTTTACTGACGAAATTACTTTTACTACTTGGCATGCAATTTTAAGAGGATTATATATTTATATAAATATAGGCATTAAATCAAATCGAAAGAATTATGTAATATTATATATTATGGAATCTAACTTGAATTATTTATAACTTACTTATATTTTATTTTTGTATGTTAAATAATTAACATCTCTATATATCTAATAAACTATAAATAAAATTTAATAAAATTACATAGTTTTTAAATTTAATATATAATTTTATGATGATAATAATTAATACCATAAGTGTGCATGTTTATACTAATTAATTATTTTATTTTAAGGAAATTGACCATCTTCTACTCTCCTGAAAATTACCAAGCATCTTAATTGAATTGACCATCTTAATTAATTATTTTATTTTAAGGAAATTGACCATCTTAATTAATTATTTTATTTTAAGGAAATTGACCATGTTTTAGTCTCTTACAAATGTTTAGGAAAATTATCAAGTTTCTATATAATTTAATTTTAACCCAAACTATATAATATTTGCATTAGGATCCCTTAATCGGGTTCATCACACAGTGTTAGTGATTTAAAACTATATAGTATAATTAATTTGAATAACTTTCTTTAATTACATTGAAATCCTTTGGTATCTGGTTTTAATATATAATATTGATATTTTAGGCGGGAAAAAATGTAGATTGGCCTATTCATTTAGTAAATAGGGAATTACTGCCTCTATATCGGTTATTGCTCATTTATTTACCGATTTTATTTAGGGTGATGCTGTAACACCCCGTATTTTATTAAGATGGATAAAATTCTTTTAATTGCTATTTTGAATTTAATTACATCATTTAACGATTTATATATATATATGCTTAGCTAATTAATTAATTTCATCATAATTCGATACGTTAATTTTAATAATCATTAATAAGTTTATTTGAAATTAGTTCGAGTTTATTTATTTAATAATTTCCGTTTCTTTACGAGTCCTTATGAAAGTTGTTTTAAGTGAACCCGAGATGGATTTTGGGAACAAAACCGTCCAATTAGCTATTTTGAGCTTATTTCACTAAATTAGCAATTTTTATTAATATCCGTTAGTTTTGTAAAAATCGCTAATAATTCCGATTCAAGCTGATATTGTATTATTTACGTTAACTAGCTGAGTTTATTTTATTTTCACTCATTAAATTTATTTATTATTGATTCCGTTTTATTACTGAAACTTTTACTTAAATCGGTTAAATTTAACTTGAAACGGTTTTAATAACGATCGAAGTTTCTTAACGACGAAGAAACGTACGTATAATAAATAGCAGGCTAAGCAGTTTCTTTGTCTTATTTATAAACAACGCACGCTTTGTTTTCTTCTTCTTCCTTCTTTTTTCTTCTTTTCGTTCGTTCTATTTTTATCGGGTTTTAAATTGATACTTGATGCTCCTTTGTCATCCGTTTTCAACTATTTTTGTTCCATAGCGTTCCTCTCGTCGTTTCCGTCAATCCGTTGTAAGTAAAATTCATTTTCGTCATGTATTTTTACAAACCCAATTTATACTTTCAGCTTTATTTATTATAAGACGGTTGTATGTACTAAAATAGACAGTCTGGTAGAAGATTTGTTAGTATGTTTTATAGTTGAGACGGTGTATAATTATATAGGGATCCTTATGGATGTTAATTAGTCAGTTGTATAGTTGAGACGGTGTATACTGATATGTGGAGATGATTGAGACGGTGTATACTGACCTCTAGAGATCATTTGGGATGCTAGCTAGTAAGTGGTATATTTAAGACGGTGTATGCTGACATGTATGGATTGTTTTGGGTGCTAATTGGTATCTTTGATAGTTGAGACGGTGTATACTGACATGTAGGGTTTGTTTTGGGATGCTATTTGGGATCTTGTTTAGTTGTGGTATTGTGCGATGGATTAGGATTTGTTTTTTGAGTCCGCTTTGCGCAGTACTTTGGGACATTTTGGGGACTTTTTTTGACTCGGTTTAGGACTGGTTTAGGTTTGATTGAACTCTGTTTTGGTACCGTTTTTGTGCGACCTTCCTGACTTGTTTTGGGACAATCGAAATGGAGGCCGTGTGGGCTGTTTTGCCTCGGTTTTAGGAGCCGTGACAGGCTGAGTTGGGCTCAGTTTTGGGACGGATAAAATGGTGCTTTATGGGACTATTTCTAGGGCGTAAAAGTTGTGACAATTTTCTGGTTATGCCTCTCAAAAGGGAGGGTCATAAGACAGTAGCTAATGAATATGATTTACATGTTTTGATTTAAATTAATTTCCGTCTCATATTTTATATAACGATAATTCGTTAATATCGTCCCTTCACATAATTATTTTAGGTGGCTCATATGTGGTTGAAGAGGAAGAGTAATTTTGGGTTTTAGAAGCTTTCTCAAGTTATTGCTTGTCTCTTTGCTAGCTTAAGGTAACTATTCCGAGTTACTCGACGAATTAATGTCACATTGGTAGTTAATGTGTGCCTGTTGTTTGTTAAGTGTTTAGGTGATTGATAATGTGTTACTTTCGTTTTTCACATGATAGAAATTAGAAATAGCATGAGAATAATATTGCGATAAAATTTGTAATTTGGGCCAAAGTAGACCAAGACTACGAGTGGGCGGTTGACCGAACGAGTTTGGTCAAGCTAGGTTTAAACCAGTCAGCCTCGATTTAACCGATGACCCGTCGCGGGACTCGGGTCGAGGGTTTGTCTTTGAGGTGAGATTAGTTGTTATTGGAGGTTTTATGTTATGCCTTGATATTTGTAATTATCATTTCACATGTTGGTTGCTGGATGCTTTGGATGCCTTATGCTTAGTCTTGTTGCCTCTTTGCCATTTTAGCTTGTTCTCATGAATTATGAGATTAACGGTTAGCTGGAATTTGGATTATTATTGATATTGAGGATATTGTTGGATTGTCTGCTGAATAGACATTTATATAGCCTTTCACATGATAGAATGTTAGCATTTATGTTGGTAAGTTGAACTCTTTGCCCTTTTATGGTTAATTGGGTGTCCTATTTGTCTTGTGTGGTGTGGGCTAAAGTATTCAAGCTGAGACTAGCTGGGACTAGGTCCTAGGTGAGTATTTCGGCCTTCATCATAGATAGGTCTTTATAGTCTTTGACGAGTATATGTTCACTGCTTGATAGCCTTTGTGTTCCTGACTAGTGGATTTATATCCAAGTTGGGGCATGACCTCAGGTACTTATTTTGATAGTATGGGGTCAGCTTAAGTACTAGCCAACCCTTCGGTGGTGTCCTTAGGGTACTCACTTCACTTTGTTTTAAAAAAAGTTGTGGGTCTTGGGTGCGGTGGTGTGTATCCGCATGTCTAGGTCTGCGCAAATTTTAGGCTAGGGTTGTGTTGTCTCTTGGCCATGTTTTCTTAATAGTAACCGCTGAGCCAAGATACCGGTTCGATTACCTTCCCTACCTCGTGGTATAGACTCGAGTTACAAAGTGACTATTGACGGTACTAAGAACTTATGCCTGTCTTTGATATATTGCCCTTTCTTGTTTGATGATTCTATGAATCATAGAAGGTGAGATGCAAGCCGGCTATGGTTGATAGAGTTTGGATTCCTGGATGTTATGTGATTCACATGATAGTGTAGTATGAGTCGGTCTAGTATTCACATGCTAGGACTATGTGGCGTTATATTGTTATTCACATGATAAGCACGATTGCCTTAGCATCTATATGCTAAGGCAGTGTGTGATTCGTATTCATATTCTTATGTTTACATGTTATATTAATTATGACATTTCGTGGCTGGGAGAACTCGGAGTTACTCCCCACTGACTGTGGCTTTCGTATTTGTATAAAATGCGAATGACAGGTAGGTGATGCATATATGGGGTACATGGACGAGCTAGCGAGCAAAGTAACCTTGGGACCTAGATTGGCTTTATTTTATGGTGACCCTTAAACCCTTTTTATGTCGCATACATTTTAGGGACATATGTCTCCCTCTTTACATTTAGTTGTATAATTTGCTATTCGCGACTTTAGCGATGGTTATGTTATGAAACTTCTAGTTAGACCTTGTATGTTTGACACCTTCCAATTTGGATATCTTTATAACAGGTTCAGGTTTTTAAAAATTACAGGTTTTTACCCAAATGAACCTATTACAAACATATCCATGCAGTTTTATTCTAGAATTACGTGTTTACTTTTCCGCAATAAATGAGGGTGTCACAGTTGGTATCAGAGCATATTTGCTCCCGACGCACGTTTGTGCACCCCAATATAAATAACTTGACCTTAAAATAATAAACTTGAGAGATGGGTAAGATGGGTAGATTTAGGACCTTATGTTGTAGTCTCGTTGTGTTTGCTCTTTGTTAGGTACTAACCTGTTTGTTGTTTGTCATTTAATAATTGTTGCGTTCTTGGATCAATGACTGTGAGCTTATCTATAGCTAATGGAATTATTACCCTTATTATAAAAAAAAAATTTGAACTAAAGGTTTTGAAAATATTTTAATGTTTTTCACTGGTTTTAACGTCAATTAGTGTTAAAGCTTGTTATTGGAGACGTCTGATAATTAGTTTTATCATTTGTTGGTGTAAAAATGTATTTTTTTTATGTCTTTGAATTGGAATATTGATGTTCTTGAGTGATCGCCAAGAGTATCTCCGTTCCATTGAAAGGACACTTATATTTTACGAAGATCAAGATTTAGTGCCGATTGCTGAGGATTGAAGATTTGTTCAACCTTTGAAGAATGCTTTTACTTCCTTGCAGATGTTTCTCGTTCTTTTTGTATCTCGCCTTATTCTTAATCTCTTGGTGCTTATCCTCCTTCTAAACTCCCTTCAGTTTTACTTTAAAAGCTACGCTTGTACTCCTAACTTGTCTTTTGTTCCTTGCTTATCCTCCCTTAACGCCATTTGATAGTACTCTTTCTTGTGAGGAATGTTGGCCTGGGTTGGAAAATTCGACTTTTGAGGAGATTGTTTGTGTCTGACCCTTAACCCTGGCTTTGAGAAGTCGTGATGTTAGAAAGACTTAGGTAAGGTGATGAGACATACTTAGTGATTCTTATACCTAGTTCCTTGACTAAGTAAGTCGAGTTGTGATTGGCTTCCATAATCACTTTGGACATGAGAGTTTGATAATGGGTATGACCATATGAGAAAAGCTAATGTGGGATTATTAGTTGGCTCTTGAGAGTTCTTGAGTTGAGAGAGATTTAGTATTGAGAAGAATTTGTTAACCCTATAGTTGTATAGACCTTGAGGTCGCATTGAGTACTTGAGATGATGGGATGATGTCGTAGCTGAGTGTAGTTTCGCTTTTGGGAATCCTTGATAAGTAAAAGGATAGAGAAACTTGAGATCCTATTGATTTTTCAGATTTTGGGGTTGGTATGTTACTACCTTGTTTTGAAATGAGAACCTTGTGGAATATTTGAGGAACCTTCTCTTGGAGTTTAGAGCTTGGTATTGGGATTCTTGATTGAAGGTTTACCTTTTTGAGAAACCCATAGTTGACACTAGTTGGATACGAATATATCTTTGTTGGAAGCTTTGACCTTAGGCTTGTGAAAGTTGTTTCTGGATGTTTGAGGATTTGGAGCGATGAAATCACACTTATAGTGGAGTACCTTGTTTCAGGGAATAGATTTGGATGAGGTAACATAAACGATTGAGGAAAACCTTGGGAGTGATGTGGTTATGAGTTTTGTTGTTAGGAAGTTTTCGGAACCGTTTTGAGTGATGTTGTTGTTTGAGATAAGAGTGTCTGGCGTTTCTTTGTTGTTTAATTTTCCCTTTCTCCTCGTTCATAAGCGTTATCGTACATACCCCATTTCCTTGCTTCATCTTGCTCCTTCTTTAAATTTGACACTCGTATCTGGTGAAACTATATCTTTGACATCCTTGTAATTTGGACTTCAATTTTTACCCTATGAAAGTCATTATAGCTCTCTTGTGGCTTAAGTTTGAGCTCTCTTAACATACTTTGTTTTTATGCTATCTAAGTTACTTTCCTTTTTGTACAATTTCTAAATATTTCAAGCTACCATTTTTGGTTCGTTGCTAAAATTTTATGTTACTATTACAAAATTTTCCCTACTTGTAAAGATTTGGAAAAATGAAAATTCGATTTAATTCTCTAATTGCTCTTTGAGTATAGCCTTCTTTATCATAGTTGTGAGTTGCTAAACCTGAGATTTTTGTAAATTTTATCCAATTTCTATTCACTTTGATCTAATTATGATGCTTTTGTCAAAGTTTAATGTTACACTTTCAGGGATTTGACCCCCAATTGGGTTTAAAAGTGAAACCTTTATTTCTATTTTGGCTTTTTGCAAAAGAAAATTTGGGTAAATTACCTTTTCTTTTGATTTTAACGTTGATCGGATGTTAGAACTCGTTATTAGAAACGTTTAATAACTTGTTCTACTCTTGTCGACGAGTGATTTTCGGTTTTAAATTTGTTTTTGACTTGGAAAGTTAGCGCTCTTGTGTGCACGACAAGGGCAATTTCGTTCCATGAATGAGACTTATACTTTTGAAAACTCTTCATTAATGTTTTCGAAAGTATTTTGATTTTCGATTTATACAAATGATTTGCCTTTGACCTTATCTTGGATTTGGAATGTGATGTTCTTGAATGCGCAACGAGAACACTTCCGTTCCTCCGATGAGAATCGTTCATTGGAAAATTTTATTTGAAACTTTTGAAAGAATTTTGATTCTTACGATAAGTGACCTTTTAAATGTTTTGGTTACCGATTACAATTTCAGTTTTATTTTTATAACCTTTCATTTATACTTTCAAGTTTCGAGGACGAAACTTTTTAAAAGATGGGGTGATTGTAACACCCCGTATTTTATTAAGATGGATAAAATTCTTTTAATTGCTATTTTGAATTTAATTACATCATTTAACGATTTATATATATATATGCTTAGCTAATTAATTAATTTCATCATAATTCGATACGTTAATTTTAATAATCATTAATAAGTTTATTTGAAATTAGTTCGAGTTTATTTATTTAATAATTTCCGTTTCTTTACGAGTCCTTATGAAAGTTGTTTTAAGTGAACCCGAGATGGATTTTGGGAACAAAACCGTCCAATTAGCTATTTTGAGCTTATTTCACTTAATTAGCAATTTTTATTAATATCCGTTAGTTTTGTAAAAATCGCTAATAATTCCGATTCAAGCTGATATTGTATTATTTACGTTAACTAGCTGAGTTTATTTTATTTTCACTCATTAAATTTATTTATTATTGATTCCGTTTTATTACTGAAACTTTTACTTAAATCGGTTAAATTTAACTTGAAACGGTTTTAATAACGATCGAAGTTTCTTAACGACGAAGAAACGTCGTATAATAAATAGCGCGCTAGCAAAGGTCATTGTCTCATTTATAAACAACGCACGCCTGTTTTCTTCTTCTTCCTTCTTTTTTTCTTCTTTTCGTTCTGTTCTATTTTTATCAGGTTTTAAATTGATACTGATGCTCCGTTTGTCATCCGTTTTCAACTATTTTTGTTCCATAGCGCTCCTCTCGTCGTTTCCGTCAATCCGTTGTAAGTAAAATTCATTTTCGTCATGTATTTTTACAAACCCAATTTATACTTTCAGCTTTATTTATTATAAGACGGTTGTATGTACTAAAATAGACAGTCTGGTAGAAGATTTGTTAGTATGTTTTATAGTTGAGACGGTGTATAATTATATAGGGATCCTTATGGATGTTAATTAGTCAGTTGTATAGTTGAGACGGTGTATACTGATATGTGGAGATGATTGAGACGGTGTATACTGACCTCTAGAGATCATTTGGGATGCTAGCTAGTAAGTGGTATATTTAAGACGGTGTATGCTGACATGTATGGATTGTTTTGGGTGCTAATTGGTATCTTTGATAGTTGAGACGGTGTATACTGACATGTAGGGTTTGTTTTGGGATGCTATTTGGGATCTTGTTTAGTTGTGGTATTGTGCAGTAGATTAGGACTGTTTTTGAGTCCGCTTTGCAGGTACTTTGGGACATTTTTGGGACTGTTTTGACTCGGTTTAGGACTGGTTTAGGTTTGATTGAACTCTGTTTTGGTACCAGTTTTTGTGCAGCCTTCTGACTGTTTTGGGACAGTCGAAATGGAGGCCGTGTGGGCTGTTTTGGCCTCGGTTTTAGGAGCCGTGACAGGCTGAGTTGGGCTCAGTTTTGGGACGGATAAAATGGTGCTTTATGGGACTATTTCTAGGGCGTAAAAGTTGTGACAATTTTCTGGTTATGCCTCTCAAAAGGGAGGGTCATAATGGTTTATGAACATAAGACAGTAGCTAATGAATATGATTTACATGTTTTGATTTAAATTAATTTCCGTCTCATATTTTATATAACGATAATTCGTTAATATCGTCCCTTCACATAATTATTTTAGGTGGCTCATATGTGGTTGAAGAGGAAGAGTAATTTTGGGTTTTAGAAGCTTTCTCAAGTTATTGCTTGTCTCTTTGCTAGCTTAAGGTAACTATTCCGAGTTACTCGACGAATTAATGTCACATTGGTAGTTAATGTGTGCCTGTTGTTTGTTAAGTGTTTAGGTGATTGATAATGTGTTACTTTCGTTTTTCACATGATAGAAATTAGAAATAGCATGAGAATAATATTGCGATAAAATTTGTAATTTGGGCCAAAGTAGACCAAGACTACGAGTGGGCAGTTAATTGACCGAACGAGTTTGGTCAAGCTAGGTTTAAACCAGTCAGCCTCGATTTAACCGATGACCCTTCGCGGGACTCGGGTCGAGGGTTTGTCTTTGAGGTGAGATTAGTTGTTATTGGAGGTTTTATGTTATGCCTTGATATTTGTAATTATCATTTCACATGTTGGTTGCTGGATGCATTGGATGCCTTATGCTTAGTCTTGTTGCCTCTTTGCCATTTTAGCTTGTTCTCATGAATTATGAGATTAACGGTTAGCTGGAATTTGGATTATTATTGATATTGAGGATATTGTTGGATTGTCTGCTGAATAGACATTTATATAGCCTTTCACATGATAGAATGTTAGCATTTATGTTGGTAAGTTGAACTCTTTGCCCTTTTATGGTTAATTGGGTGTCCTATTTGTCTTGTGTGGTGTGGACTAAAGTATTCAAGCTGAGACTAGCTGGGACTAGGTCCTAGGTGAGTATTTCGGCCTTCATCATAGATAGGTCTTTATAGTCTTTGACGAGTATATGTTCACTGCTTGATACCTTTGTGTTCCTGACTAGTGGATTTATATCCAAGTTGGGGCATGACCTCAGGTACTTATTTTGATAGTATGGGGTCAGCTTAAGTACTAGCCAACCCTTTGGTGGTGTCCTTAGGGTACCCACTTCACTTTGTTTTAAAAAAAGTTGTGGGTCTTGGGTGCGGTGGTGTGTATCCGCATGTCTAGGTCTGCGCAGATTTTAGGCTAGGGTTTTGTTGTCTCTTGGCCATGTTTTCTTAATAGTAACCGCTGAGCCAAGATACCGGTTCGATTACCTTCCCTACCTCGTGGTATAGACTCGAGTTACAAAGTGACTATTGACGGTACTAAGAACTTATGCCTGTCTTTGATATATTGCCCTTTCTTGTTTGATGATTCTATGAATTATAGAAGGTGAGATGCAAGCCGGCTATGGTTGATAGAGTTTGGATTCCTGGATGTTATGTTATTCACATGATAGTGTAGTATGAGTCGGTCTAGTATTCACATGCTAGGACTATGTGGCGTTATATTGTTATTCACATGATAAGCACGATTGCCTTAGCATCTATATGCTAAGGCAGTGTGTGATTCGTATTCATATTCTTATGTTTACATGTTATATTAATTATGACATTTCGTGGCTGGGAGAACTCGGAGTTACTCCCCACCGATCGTGGCTTTCGTATTTGTATAAAATGCGAATGACAGTGTGTGATGCATATATGGGGTACATGGACGAGCTAGCGAGCAAAGTAACCTTGGGACCTAGATTGGCTTTATTTTATGGTGACCCTTAAACCCTTTTTATGTCGCATACATTTTAGGGACATATGTCTCCCTCTTTACATTTAGTTGTATAATTTGCTATTCGCGACTTTAGCGATGGTTATGTTATGAAACTTCTAGTTAGACCTTGTATGTTTGACACCTTCTAATTTGGATATCTTTATAACAGGTTCAGGTTTTTAAAAATTACAGGTTTTTACCCAAATGAACCTATTACAAACATATCCATGCAGTTTTATTCTAGAATTACGTGTTTACTTTTCCGCAATAAATGAGGGTGTCACAGATGCTCATTCATGGATACGATTTACTTATGTTGGACCATATAGATATATGATTAAGTTTTGATAATGACAAGTGTGTGATTCGTTTTATATATACTCTTGCTCGTAATCGTTTATTTAGTCTTTGTTAGATTGACTTAGGTTTACAAGTTTAGCAAGTAATGTTATAGCATCCCTGGCTATAACATTGAAGATTTGTGAAGCATCGTTCAATTAATGTTATAGCAGCTTGAGCTATAACATTGAAGATTCTTAAAGCGTCGTAGTAACTGTAACAAGTTTCAAGTATGATGATCACTCAAGCAAAAAGCTCGATCAAGTCTATAACAAGCTCAAGATGAAGAGCTTATGATCAAGATAAAGAGAAGATCCTATATCTGAAGATCTCCAGAAAGATTAGCTGGTATAGGTCTTCATCTAGTAACGGTATCTTAAGAAGAAATATTGGGAAAGTAAAGTTATAGCTATTTCAACTATAACTTTACTTACCAAACTTAAGGTTATAGCTATTTCTACTATAACTTTGAGTAGCAATTTTATGGCACGATTTAAATAATCTTAAGGTTACGTTATAAGATAATAGTACTTCATATTGCTTCTTACTCGTTCAACTATGTGAACACTTAGAAGAACAATCAAGTGCTTTCTTAGTAACTTAAGATAGTCAAATCGAATATCTAGTGATATTCAAATTGAGTTATAACTAGAGTTAGTTATACGAGTTGGGTTGATAATTTTGTAATCCGGAGAAAGGTACTAAAATTATTAATCAAGAATAGTGGACGTAGGCTTCGACGTGTGAAGCTGAACCACTTCAAAACCGTGTGTCTTTGCAGTTTTCGTTTCTGTTCATTTCATTACGTTCACAATCACTTAGTTAATTAATTAAAGTTTAATCAATAAACTTTAAGTAATTAATTGTATTGATATAAAATAAAAAGTGGGCATAAGTTTTTAAATACTCAATTCAACCCCCCCCCCCTCTTCAATTGATATCAGAGGCTCGTGCTCTTGATTGCCTAACCGCAAAGAGACAAGATCCGTCTATCTTTTTATCCTTTTATTTTATTTTAATTCCGCTGCCTTACACGTGTGAAATGGATTCCAAGTATCTTAAGTGTCCTATCTTTGATGGGAAGAATTATGGACTTTGGAAAAACATGATGACACACTACGTAAAAGGACATGATTGGGAGTGCTGGACGATTATTAAGAATGGACCACACAAAATTTTGGTCGCATCTTCGGAAGGCACTACCTATGAGAAAAAGGAAGAAGACTATATTGAGGCTGATTATAAGAAGGCTGAGAAAAACTCGAAAGCGATAAGCATGTTACAAAACGGCATAACATCAACCGAATTCGATCGTTTTTCTTCTTGTACTTCGGCCAAGGAAATATGGGATGGTCTTGAGTTGGCCTATGAAGGGACATCGGCTGTTAGAAAATATCGTATTGACTTGCTGATTCAAAAATATGAACTTTTTAAAATGGAAAAGAATGAATCACTCGATAACATGTCAGCACGATTTTCTACCATAGTCAATGAGCTTAAAAATCTTGGCAAAACTTTTAACTCCGAGGATATTTCTAGAAAATTACTTAGGAGTTTAACCAAGAAACTAGTTTTGCGACCCGTGAAAATCACGGGTTTGACTTTTGTTGTTGTTTTGTTTTCACTGTATTGTTCGTGAAGTTGTTTTTCGGCTTTCTGTACTTTCTTTTTTAGTTGGAGATATATTATAGCTAAGGGTATTTTGAAATTTTGTGATATGAGTCAAAACTATGTAAAGAGGAATGACACCAAAACCCCCTGAATCTATATGATAGTTTGATTTGTCTTAATGATAACCCCTAAGTTAGTATTCCATTTTAATATTCGAGGATTAAAACCACTAAATCAAACTTGCTTAAGGACAAAAATACTTGGTATATGTGAAATAAAAATAGAAAGAATGAAATATTAATTGTTTATACCTCGACATTTCACGTTTAGATCCTTGGTAAGTACACTTTGAAAATAAACAAAAATAATTTAGAATCCAATTGAATAGAGTGTAAAAGACTAAACAAAAGTATGCAAATAAAAACTTATAGGTGAATGGAAGTCCCGCCGCCATTTTGTGGTCTTATTTATAATTTTGGATTATATGGGTTTTAATTGATATATCTCTTGAGTTCTCGGTTATAATTGATCTCAATAAACCTTCCTAGTGCTAATGATAAATGAGAGTTATTGAAATTAGACTTTAATGAATTATAAGGAGTTATAAGATGTAAAAATCATTTTAATGAGTCAATTTAACCAATTTTTATTTTTTGTCTTTTTAGTTGTCAAGATCATTAACGATGGAGTAATGAAAAATTTAGTGCATATTTATCTTAGGGAGTTTATGAAGGTTCTTACATCACTTAGTCATTTATTTAACCAATTTTTATTCTTTGTCTTTATAGTTACCAAAATCATTACTCATGTAGTTATGAAAATTTAGTGCATATTTATCTTTCTTTGTCTTTTTTGTTTCCAAGATCATTATTCACGGAGTTATGAAAATTTTAGTGCATATTTATCTTAAAAAATTTATAAAGGTTCTTAAATGATCACTTAGCTAGAGTAAGATGATGTCACTTGACACTTAAGGAATTGCTCAAAATAGCATTTTTATGTTATTGTATAGATAATGATGATGATAATAATTTATGAATGAATGGATTATAAAAATGTCATGTGAAATAATAAAATTAAATGGTTTAGGTAGCCTTTTGATTGTATATATAATAATTATATCGTACGAATTAATAGATTATAAAAATGTCATTTGAAATAAAATTAAATGGTTTCGGTAGCCTTTGTTTAACTTTACCCTTTTAATTATAATTATTAATAATATAATATTTTATGGATTAATGGATTAAAAAAATGTCACGTGGATTAAAATTAAGTGTTAGAAATGCCATGTAAAATAAAATTAAATGGTTTATGTAGTTTTTTAAGTAAATTATATAGATAGATAGATCATAGATAGATAATCGTAGGGGAGCGAAGTTGGTATTTTGGTGCCGGTGGAATTGGAAGTGAAATTGGATGAGGTTGGGTGAAATGTGAATAATAAACTACTTAGTTTTTGTCATTTTTATGTTTTTCCATTTCTTTGCTACTCCTTTTTATGCTCTTCTTTTTAGCTTGGTAATTAATAAATAAATTAAATAATTAAAATGTATAGAAAGTAAATTGATTGTTAATCCTATGTGGAATTAAATTAATTGCTAGTGACATGTGGAATAAAATTAATTGCTTTTACCTAGCCTTTTAATTAGATTACTAGTTTAGTTGCCCGTGAAAATCACGGAAGTTTTATGGTGGTGCTTTCGAGATATAGTTAAAATATAGCACGTAGATTTAGGTAGACTATCTGGTTCACTTAGCTTGCCACATAGGCCATGTTCTTTTGGACTTAAAGTCACTTAATTTAAGTTCACTTCAGATCCTATAAGTTCGATTCGATTCGATTCGAGATCATATAAGTTCGATTCGATCTTATAAGTTCGATTCGATTCGAGATCTTATAAGTTCGATTCGATCCTATAAGTTCGATCCTCGATTCAAATCCTATAAGTTCGATTCAGATCGATCCTATACCTCACTTAATTTAAGTTCACTTGAGATCCTATAAGTTCGATTCGATTCGATTCGAGATCCTATAAGTTCAGTTCAAATCCTATAAGTTCAGCTTAGTTCAGATTCTATAAGTTCAGTTCAGTTCAGATCCTATAAGTTCAGTTCAGATCCTATAAGTTCAGTTCAGTTCAGATCAGATTAGTCCAAAAGAACAGGACCATAGACTATATCATAGTGAAAGAAATTGTTACATTTGTTTCGATGGAATTGTATTTAAGCTACGCAATACTTTATTACATTCGGGATAAAAACTTCAAAGATAATTGCAAGGGATCAGATGAAACTCTTTACACAAATCAATCATAAATTCAAGCACGTCTATAAATCATTAAAAGTCTTATATTTGTAATAGGTAAATTATGAGTTGATGAGTTGTTTTTATCAAACTAATATAAAACCCTTTATGTAATTATGACTTATAGACTTCCAATATCTTTTGACCTTCTATTAACCTTAAATATTACCTTGTAACTAATTAATATATGGTAATGAATAATAATTTTGTGCTAAGTAGCATGGGATTATTATGTCTTTCAATTAGATGTTCAACATACATTTTAAGAAATGATATTATATTTAATAATGTTAATTTAAGTATCAGCAAACTTATTACTTTATGTAATAATAGCACTAAGACCTGGAATGTGACTAGATTTAAGGATCTCAACAATCCCGAGATAGAAGAGTCAGCTAGAAACAACTCTAGTAAGGAAGAAACTTGGTGGGAAAAACCTAGAAACGGTTTCCTAAAACTAAATTTTGACGGATCAAGAATAGAAGGTAATAAAGCTTCTTTAGGATATTCTATAAGAGATCACAATGGTAAAGTCGTTTTGTTGGGAGCAAAAAAGTGCGGATCCAATAGTATCCTTGTTGCGGAAGCTCTCGCTTTAAAAGAAGGTATTTTAGCAGCTAAATACTTAGGAATCTCAAAGTTAATTGTGGAGGGTGATAATTTATGTGTTATTAACTCAATTCGAGGTACTTGGCAAATTCCTTGGGAAATTTCTAGTATTATCAAGGATGTGAAATTAGACCTTCATTTTTTCATGAAGTGATAATTAAACATTCTTTCGTGCCCAACAAAGTTGCTGACTTCATGGCTACTATTGGACATTCATGTCCAAATCTTTCGAGGTGGTTTGATAGCCGGTGGCTTCAACTTACCTCCCTCATTCGAAAGGATGAGATAGGTTGGTCCTACCCTAGAGGATCAACCTAGTTTCCTTACCAAAAAAAAAAAAAAAAAAAAAAAAAAAAAAAAAAAAAAAAAACATTTTAATGTTATTATTATATAGATACGAGACAAAAAAAGTTAAGTTTCGTTATCTCCATAGTATAGCAAATCCATTTCTTTCTTGCCAGGTTGATTAATGGCACAAAAATTAGTATTTAGGCATGTAAATCAGTAAATGCATGAGTTCTTAATTTAAGCTTGTGAAACCATTACTAAGACAATAGGACACAATAGACGACTCTATATGTCGTCATTGTTACTCTGGAGATGTGTATAAACTGAAGAAAAATCTTTCGTCTTTTGAATTAGTCGATTACATCTGGCTATCTATATTCTATAATGAAGCCAAATAAAACTCCCTCTAAAACACACGAAGAGTCCTCGGAAAGTCAATTTAGCCTTAAAAGATGGAGTAGCACTCTAGCGCGTGATCCAGCCTTTTAGTAATGCAAGTAACGATACAATAGACATATTATCATCGCCTCTACCAAAATAAACAATTAAAAAGATACTATTCACTATTTTTTTTTTGTACATGGGTTTTCGATAAGAAGAACAAATAATGAAGGCAAATTAAAATTTGACGCTACAATTTATAGCATTATTCAAAAATAGTACTCCGTAAAAACTTATATAAGCTGATAGTAGGAGTAACAAATTCCGATCAAATAAAATAACATGGTAGCATAGCTTACAATTGCTCGTATCTCTGACGATCTGACCCTTTACGCATGAATTCGCTAAAATCTAAGAAAAAAATAATAAAACAACGAAATACTATAGAATTTAAAAAGATGGAGAGTAATGGGAAACCAATATTGAGTCAAAGAAACGAAAATCATGAACAAAAAGCAAGGCTAGGAAAATATGGAAAATAAAAATGGAATTAAACTAATAGAAAATGAAGAACAAATAGCAAAACAATCATCTAACTGGTACTCAATCTTTCCGTCGAAGGAAATTGTGAATTCGCTATTACGCCAAATTAAGAAGCTACCGAACCTTCATTTAGCCGCAACGGATCTGAAAAAGAAAACAAAAAAAGAATTTAGTATAAATTTAGCAAATTTGTTGGAAATGAAACTTTCAGGTCTTATATAAATAGTTGGAAATGAAACTTTCAGGTCTTATATAAATAGTAGATTTGTGTAGGACAATAATGAGAGGGAACTTTGATAACCGAATAAGTGATGGAATATGAACCAATTTAAGGGAATTTTTGTTAGCATTGAGTAATTAGCTAACTATGTGACGCTTCAAATGGGAGGTCATTAATATTATAATTATAATATTAAAGTGCTTTAATTGGAGAGTTATGACTTGAGTTTGACAAAATCAGCCGTTTCAAGCATACGAAAGACGTGGCCAAAAATGGATACTCAATCATGCCTTTTTATAGTATTTTATAGATATAGATTGGTGATGTGCTGGCCATTTAGTGCAACCGTGTCATTCATAAATCAGATGTGGCATTCCATTAATCAGATGTGGCATTTTTCAATCACACGTGGCTTTAATGACGTGGACTTTATGAGCCATTTTAGTTTAGGCTTTTAATAGTATTTTATAGATGGCGTCCCAAGGTCACAGTTATGGAAGAAGTCAGAGATCTCACTTCTCTACCTTATGCAGAACTTATTGATGCTCTCATGGCTCATGAACTCGTCTTGGAAGACGATGAGGCCGAGGCCAGTAACAGTAAGAGCATGGCTCAACAAGCTTCTATTAAGGAAGAAGAAGATGTTGAAATAGAGGACGAAACCGTTTTATTTGCCAAACGATTCAATATACGAATTTTCAGAAATAAGCAAGCAAAATCGTTCAATAACAACAAGAAGTCCTATAATAAGAAAATTTCTGAGTCTAAGAATACGTTTGCTAATAGAGGATGCTTCAAGTGTGGAGAATCCAGTCATATGATTAAGGATTATCCCACATGGGAGATAATTAAAGACAAAGCAAAACGTGAGAAGACTAAGAACGAATTCAAGCAAGTGATGATGGCATCATGCTGGGGAGATCTCGACACTGAGGACGACGAAGCATCAAAAGAAGAAGAAGTTGCTAACCTATGTCTAAGCAACGTCAGTCTTGACCTCTTTTCAGACAATGATAAAGATAGCATGGACTCCTACTGCTGCTTTCTAGGAGATTCCGATTCAGAAGAAGAAGAAGAGGTCAGCTATCTTGAACTTAAGAAAAGTGTTAAAAAATTGCCTAAGAATGCTTTAATTGAATACTTTGAGCAATCTCTTGATAAGTGTCACGAACAAGAGATGGAATTGAAAGACTTGAAAGAACAAATCCTCGATATTGTTGAAGAGAATCATCTCCTTAAAGCAAAGGTCAAAAAGCTCAAATCTAAAGTTACAGCTAATACGGCTACAACTTCAAATGTGACAAATGCTGAGAAGAAGGCTCTTGAGTCTAAAGTTATAGCTAATGAAGCTATAATCTCAGATCTGAAACTCAACATTAAGCATCTTCAGGCAAAAGTTACAGCTAGTGAAGCTATAACCATGGAATTGAGGAAAGTCAAAGAGCTGCTTGAGTCATAGGCTACGGCTAGAGAAGCCGTGATCTCAGATCAAAAGAAGGAGATTAAATCTCTAACTCAGAAATTAAAGGAATCTAAAACCGTTCTATCAAATACTAAAAGAACGCATACCGGGATGATACGAGTTCTTAATGACAGATTCCAAAATTTTCGTGACAATTATGAAGAGACTCATCCTCCCAAGGTCGTAGAGTCAGACCATTCCAAATGCAACAAAGAGATACAGTCCTTAAAAGTATTACTCTTGCATGCTAGAAAGGTTCACGAAAAATGGGAAGGTAGCACACATGTCCTAAATTTCCTAACGGAGCAATCGGATAATAACATGAAAATGGGATTAGGGCACGAATTCTATGGTCGTAGAGATCACTCTAAATGCAAATCAACCCCTTCCGAACGAGATTTCAGAAGGAGAAAATATTCAAATCTACCAGAATACTTGATTTGTAATTACTGTGGTCATACTGGACATATCCAAGAAAACTGTGTCAAACATGCTCAGGATTTAAGAAAAGGAATCAACTTTGTTAAAACTTCTGACACCGTTTTCGAGGATAATGACTGTACCCATCTGAACCAAGTACAAATGAAGAACGCAACAATGATCATCGTTGGTTCTATGATATGAGTTTTGATTTTAAAAAGGCTATCAAATCCAAATTAACACCTAAACCTAAAGAGCCCTTCAAAACCAAAGCTCCCCCAAAACAACCTGAAAGACCACGACATGAGGAACCCAGAACTCAACCCAAGACGGTTCCCAGACAAACCTATTCGCCTATAAGACATGACGTTATTAAAAGGGTTTGGGTTAGAAAAGATTTAGTTTTTAGAGTGACTAACGTCAAAGGACCCAACTTAGCTTGGGTACCTAAAAATTGTATCTAATCATTTTGCAGGTTGTGGTGAAAGAAAATAACTTATGGTACCTTGATAGTGGATGTTCAAGGCACATGACTGGAGATGTAAATTTATTTCTTTCACTTGAACCCTTCGATGGAGGTAAGGTCACATTTGGTGATAACAAGATGTGGGATTTATCTGTATGCATCCCTTTAAATTTAAGGACTATAACGAATATATCATGATGAATGCTAGTCATAAAATTAAATTACATAAACAAAAAGGTAAAGAGATGAAAAATCAACCTTCGGTCCTAGCAAATTCGGCCTAAGAACAATATCGCAATGATATTCGCCTATTAGTTGCACCCAAGACGATATGAGAAATGCCCTTAACTTGTTGCTAGAATCGATCCCCAAATTTCAGTAAATTAATTAGGGTTTTTATTTTGTACTCCCTCCGATCCAGACAGATGGTAACACTTACCTAAAACGGACGATCCAGACAAATGGTAACATGCCTTATTTGGCATGAAAAATGCCTAACTTGCCCTTACACCCACTACCTATTTACAACTTTTTCATCCACTCACCCACTCACAATTACACAATTTATTTCATGTGGCCCCAACCAACCATTCCAACTTTACCCCTAACTTTTTCACCTTTTCTTAAATAACCCAATTTTTTCTATATTACCATCTGTCTGGATCGGAGGGAGTATTTTAGATGAGAGGCCAGAATGGGAAAAAGAATTAGGGTATAAAAATAATCTCTCCTCCCCTCTTATGTAAACCGAATAAGAGTTAAATGAGGGAGATATTTTTCTCCAAAATTTCGGCCCAAATCCGAAATTAATAAGGAGTATAATTTCCTTATTTTCGATTATTCCAAAAATGTATAAGATGTGTTAAATATAAATTGTCATCTAGTGAGGATCGATCCCATAACCTCTTGGTTTGAGTACCCTTACTATTACCACTATGACACATTCATCTTGTTGATTAAATATAACCGATTACATTTAATTATGAAGTAACATATTAATTCGTCCAAGCTTACATCATATACATTAATTAAATATAACTTATTATATTCAATTTACGAATTGACAGTTAATTCGTCTCAACTAATATTATTTAATCGGCATTAAATAATCGTCTCATCAACACATTGACTAACTGTTTAGTCATATAAGGCATCAATGTGATTACATTTCCATAACCACATCTCTCAAACACATCCTTTATGTGTGACCTTTAGGGACCAGTTGATCACCGCCATCTGTATGATAATAACGTCAAACTTTCTAGCAAGCCAACCGTTATTAGGTAATCGTTAATCAACTGATAAAATACGAAGTATATCCTTGTGAACATGTAAGAGATTGACAAATGTTATCACACTAATTTGTGGACGACACAAGCTCCAACAAACTCCCACTTGTCCTCACAAGTGTATGTGCGATAACCGATTCTCATATCCTAAAATTTCTCCCACTCAATGTAAAACAATTTGCAAATTCCGTATTCACAAAGGTCGTATTTTACAAGTGATCTGCATCAAGAGTGGTTTCCCCGACTAGAGAGTAACTTAACTGATAAACGAATCAACATTCGAGCATGGCCATGCATTTCAGTTACAACTCCTCGAGTGGCCCTGAGAAATAACTATACCTGATAAGGGTTGGATATTTTCCTCAACTTGAATCCTGAAGATGTAAGCACAGTATGAAATGACCCATAAAAAATCTACTTAGCCTCCAGTTACGACAGACCGTGAGAAAGAAACCAAAGTCACCCAAAAACTGCCTTAATCTCAAGAGACAGTCAATAGTCAAAAGAATATAAATCCAAATTAGTATCTATTCGTACGGATCATGGCACAGAATTTGATAACCATGCCTTTATAGAATATTGTAGGAAGAATGGTGTTGGACATAACTTCTCGGCACCAAGAACCCCACAACAAAATGGTGTTGTTGAGCGTATAAATAGAACATTGGAGGATATGGCACGCACGATGTTGTTATGTAGCGGCCTACCTCGAAATTTTTGGACCGAAGCTATTAGTACTGCATGCTATGTTCATAGTCGAGCTCTGATTAGACCTATTCTCAGAAAGTCCTTATAAGCTTCTTAGAGGACGTAAACCTAACATATCACATCTACGTTGCTTCGGGAGTAAATGTTTTGTCCATAATAATGGTAAGAATAGATTAAGCAAATTCGATCCCAGAAGTGACGAAGCTGTGTTTGTCGGTTATTCTAATCATAGTAAAGCATGTAAGGTTTTCACTAAGAGAACTTTATGCATCGAAGAAAGTGTTCATGTTGTTTTTGATGAGAATAATATGTTTGACAAAGCTGAACAGGATGAGGAAGAAGATTTGAACGAACCTGATTTTCGACTATCCAGGGATGATCTTCCAGAATTGGATGAGGAAGATAAAGAAATTGAGGGCACAAATGATGAACAAGGAAGCCCTTCGAACGATAAAGGAAAGAGAACTGAGAGTTTAGTTGATGATACTAAAACCTCTTCTCAATCTAAGTAATTGGAGAATAAAGTTATAGCTGATGATGCTATAACATCAACTCCAAGTCAACAAACTAGGTCCAATATTATACCTGATTCTGTTATAACCCCAGGATTGGATTCAGGGGGAACAAGGCTTGAACCCCAATCGTTCGAAGAAAGTGAGACTAGTTCAGATGAAGATGTGCCTTCTGTTTCTAAGAAATGGAGATATAAGGACTCCCATCCAATGAAAACCATCCTAGGAAGTCTGAATGAAGGTGTTCGAACTCGTAGAAGACTTAACAACTTTTGCTCGTTCTACTCCTTTCTCTCAACCATTGAGCTAACAAATATCAAAGAAGCACTTGCAGAACCCGATTGAATCGTTGCTATGCAAGAAGAGCTTCAACAGTTCGAACGGAACAAAGTTTGGCATTTGGTTCCAAGACCTAAAGACCGAACGGTTATTGGTACAAGATGGGTTTTTAGAAACAAGTTGGACGATACAGGAGTTATTGTACAAAATAAAGCTAGATTGGTTGCACAAGAGTATAATCAACAAGAAGGAATTGACTATGATGAGACCTTCGCTCCTGTAGCCAGACTTGAGGCTATTAGATTATTAGTAGCGTTTGCTGCTCATAAAGGAATTAAACTTTATCAAATGGACGTTAAGACAACATTTCTTAATGAATATTTGAATGAGGAGGTTTTTGTTGAACAACTTCCAGGATTTCTCGATAGCAAATTTCAAAACCATCTTTTCAAATTGGATAAAGCCTTGTATGGTTTGAAACAAGCTCCGAGGTCGTGGTACGACAGATTGTCAAAATATCTACTTGAAAGTGGGTTTAAAAGAGGATCTGTCGACAAAACCCTTTTTCGGAAAACTGAGGATTCCGATTTATTAGTTGTACAAATTTACGTTGATGATATTATTTTTGGTTCAACTAATGATAGTTTATGCAAGTATTTTTCAGAATTAATGACCTTAGAATTCGAGATGAGCATGATGGGAGAACTCAAGTTCTTCCTTGGACTCCAAATTCAACAAACTACTGAAGGAATTATGATACACCAACAAAAATACATCAAGGAGCTAATCAAAAAATTTGGTATAAAAAATTCTAATTCTAATCCAACTTCTATGGGTACAGATAAGAAGTTGACTTTGGATGAAAACGGTAAGTCTGTCGATGAGACGACTTATCGAGGTATGATTGGCTCACTTCTTTATTTAACTGCAAGTCGTCCTGATATTATGTTTAGTGTATGCGTATGTGCTCGATTTCAATCGTGTCCCAAAGAATCGCATATGATTGCAGTTAAGAGAATCTTGAAGTATTTAATTGGTACATCTAAATTATATCTATGGTATCCTATTGAGTGTAATTTCGATCTCATAGGGTATTCAGATGCAGATTATGCAGGTTGTTCACTTGACAGCAAAAGTACTTCTGGCATAGCCACGTTTGTTGGACCGTGTATTATTACATGGGGGTCAAAGGAGCAAAATTGCGTTGCGTTATCTATAGCTGAAGCCGAATATATTGCTGCTGGATTGGTATGTTCTCAACTTTTTTAGCTTAAGCAACAGTTATGTGATTACGGTGTTACTGTTGGGTGTATACCTAATTTATGCGATAACACGAGTGCTATAATTATAACTAAGAACCCTGCACAACACTTGAAAGAGTGTTTAACATTATAAAAGATAACCTAATAATGTTTACTAAGTCCGTCTTAAATAATAAAAGGAGTAATGGGCCGAAATTATAAAGCATATTTCGACCAAACTGGAGATAAGTCTATCGACCAAGAAGAACAGTCGATCGACTTTTTGTCGTCGCGCAGTTCCTGCAATGCGCACTGAACTTCGAACGGCCGCCATTTCTTCGTTACTTGGGAAAACAGAGCGTTTTTGGTGGCGTTAGAAAGCTAACAGGACAAGCTTTTATCTCCAATTTGAATCATTTTATTATCATTTGTAGAACTCGAGTTATGACTCTTCAAAGTAGGCACTAGTAATGTGAAGCCTTTCTTTTGCTCTATACGCTTCCTTACTTCACTAAGGACTCCAAAAGGATGGTTTCTAAGCTCATTTCGTACCAAGGCCAAGATTTCAAGCTTTTGTGACGGGTTTTAGCTTATTTGCACACACTTGAGCCTATAACCTGCATAAAATACAACACGGCCCAAAGTAGCCAAAATAAGGGAGAATAGTAGCTTACGCTACTCAATAATGCATAGAAATGTGTGCAAATGAATAGAATAATTGTATGAAATAGGCACGCATCAAACCTCCCCAAACCAAACCCTTGCTTGTCCCCAAGCAAGCAAAAACTAAGGACAGGAACAACTAATGGAACGGTAGATAATATTTTAGCTAACTATGCTTTACACACCCAAACCAATTTAATGCAAGCAGCCAAAACCAAAATACAAAATCGATTGCAAACGAGTTATACGTATGAATCAACTTACTGAACCTTCAACCTTGCAAGACTCGTATATATGGGACTCTCACGGATCGTTCATCACTCGTTAAAGAACATGGTGAGTATATAATGTAAGATAGAAAGAAATATAGCCACTCACCTAACTGTAACCTATAAGAACATGCATGCAATCTAACATGATATTTGTCTCTACCTACCGTACATATGCATTCCAACCAAACAGGACCAAGTCACATGCCGAGGACTTATAAATATGGTAAAGTGAGGTAATTGGGTAAAAAGGGGCAAAACATTTTTGGAAGTGTGGAGATAAGAGCCAAGCTAGTATCAAACGAAACCAAATAGTAAACTCATCCGCCTCATGAACCCAACTAAAAGGAAATAAACAATGCCAATGCGGCATAAACTCACTCACACCATTAAGACACGACTCCCCATAATATATAAAGACAACCATGGGAGTGAAAATCAACACAATTTCTTCTCTTTTTCTCCTTTTTTCAGCCGTTATTATTATTTTTTTTTAATTTTGATTTCTTTCTTTTTCTTTTTCTCCTGGCTGATTTTTTTTCAACTTTTTTTTTTCTCATTTCAACCCTCTTCTCATTATCAAATGCAAATACCAAACTGACGGATAACACAAACCCATAATTAACAAATAAACTAGCTTGACTAGGGTAGGCTAATTTAGGATTGTAGTTAACATTTGGGTCAAAACAAGTCAATTTGGCTAATGTAAGGCTCAAGGGTAGAATAAGAAGAAAAAGGATGCCTCTCCACATGTGACACCGCCACTAACCCGAATGCATACAGGTACTAAGAGATAAAAATCATGTTTATGCAAATTAATGTTACATGTCTCATAAGGAGTACTACTCTCATCCTAGAATGAAACTGATCATGAATGTCATCAGTTTATTAAGCTCTATGCCTTAGAAAATTTGAGTAGGTTGCCGATATTAAGTCAAGTTTATTCGTTCAGAAAAGCTGATCACAAACTCGTAGATTATGCAATGACCGTACAAGAGTGGCAAAGCAAGGCTTAGGCGAAAAATAAAGCACAGACGCAATTTCATCATTAATATTATCTAACTGTTCCGACTCGACCTAAAATGCAAAATAAAACATGTTTTTGTAATTTTTTTGAAATTTTCAATTTTTTTGTTTTTTTAAAGTGGAAAAGAAAGAACAATGCATACGGAATTGCAAGAAATATGCAAACAGAAATGCAATAAAAATGCAAATTGATGCAAACAGACAGATGCATACCCTCCCCAAACCAAATCACACAATGCCCTGATTGTGATCAGCAAACAATCAGTAGCATCAAAATATATGGGAAAGGGTACGCGAAACGAGATGAAACCAAGTAAAGTAAAGTAGAAAGGGAAATGGAAACTCACAAGATATGACGTAAAAGACCTCCCCAAACCAGCAACAAACAAGGGGAGGTCATGGCAAGCTGTCATTGATCAGCGCGCCTCATCCGAGTCTGGGTAAGAGTAGGCGCTCAAAGCCCATAAAAGTTTATCATAAATCTGCGCATGTGCTACACAAAAGCATAAGTAGCACCAATATACAATGTGAGCATATAAAAGTAATGTGAAATACCGTCGCAGCTTCATGAACTTTCTTTGACAACTCTCGTAAGAATCCACCGAATGATTCCACCCTTCAGTCGAGGGTGGAATATCAAAGCTCAAATCATAGGAAAGTGGAAAATTAGGGAGCACATAAGCATTTAACATTGAAAGCACGCGAGTATAAACGACCTGCTTAAACGGGTATTCTATGAGAGGTGGAGGAGTTAAGTGTGCAATAGGAGAAGGTGAGTAGTCATCCCAAATACAAGGGGTGGTAAAGTCAAATGTGTAAGTGGGGTCTCCCATAATAAACTCATCTATTATATCGTCATATGTATCCCATTTGACCTCGAGAGCTTCTAATGGCACATCCTCACTCTCCTTATCGCAAGACTCGTCACAAAAGGGGTTCTCTAGGGAGTCCGTCAAGTCTTCCTCATGTGGCTCACTGTCAGTAAAGCTTTCATAGAGGGGTTCTATATTATCCTCAAAGAAGGGGTTATCAACTAAGCATATGGTCTCCTCCTCTATGTTTCTGTCAATAAATTTTTCATTCTTTAAAACGGGTTCTATGGTCTCACCCACTCCCTCATCCATGTCTGACTGAAGTGAGAAAGTGGATTTAATGCTCTCAATGGCAAACCAGACAAAGAATTCCAAAACCTCGTTGACAAGTTTCCCACGGAAGTCTCCCCTACCTATTGAGTTGAGGTATGCTCTTGTAGGGCCATTTATACCCTGGATAATAGACAAACAAATCTGGAGAGTAGACAAATTTCCACGATTTATTGTACTGAGCCATTCCTCGAACCTGTCTATATATGCACCAAAAGACTCATTCTCATCCTGCGGGAACCTGATGGTAAGTAACATGAGAACGGTCTCAAGGAACTAAAGTTCCCTAAGACAAAAGACAAACTAAAATTAAACAAATAGAAATACGCCGCCTCCCCGGCAACGGCGCCAAAATTTGATGAGGCTGTCGCAACCTATCAAAAATAAACCAACTGGCCTAAACTAATGCAGTAGAGGAAGTTGGGATCGTATCCATAGGGAGACAATTTGTTCTATTTGCTAGATCTAATCTGTCTATGTAACAAGTCTGGGGGTTTGATTTTGTTTGATTACTAAACTAATGTAGCGGAAAGTAAAGAAATAAAGTGTAGAAAACGTGTATAAAAATATAATTCCTATTTAATTAGTTGAATGCATGCGACTAGTTATCGAGAGATTGGAAAGAGTGAGATCTGCTACGAACAATAGAATACTTTAAATAGAGCGAGAGCATATTAGAAAGTTTTTAGGGTGATTAGTGGACCGAGAGGACCTTATCACTGCCGTTTAGACCGTAATTTAACTAAGTCTTTGACCCCACCTTTGACCGTTATTAGATCTAATCTGTCTATGTAACAAGTCTGGAGGTTTTGTTTTGTTGATTTAACTAAAATAATATAGCAATAAGTAAAGAAGTGAAACGAAGAAATCGAGTATAAAAATATAAAGGAAAATAGCTAGGATTGTCGGTTCACTATGGTCTGATAACGGTAAAAGGTAGGGTCAAAAACTTGGTCTAATTACGGTCTGAAGGGCAGTGATAAGGTCCTCTCGGTCCACTAATCATCCTAGAAACTTTCTAATATGCTCTCACTCTATTTAAAGTATTCTATTGTTCGTAGGAGATCTCACTAATCTAAAACCTAATTAAAAACTGTCATACAACCATAGATCCCCTAAATCCCAGCATAAGAAATTTAGCTACGCATATTCAAACTAACTAAATCAATAATAATAATAATAATAATAATAATAATAATAATAATAATAATAATAATAATAATAATAATAATAATAATAATAATAATAGTAATAATAATAATAATAATGATAATTGAATTAAGCATGATGAAAGTATGAGAAAAAAAAAGTAAACATAAAATAAAAGGAAAACAAAGAAGAATAAAAGAAAACAAAAGAAATAAATAAATAAAGAACAAAGGTTAATTGAATTACCAAAATAAAGGAAGAAGCTACAAAGTTCAGATCCGAAGGTTCAAGCAAAAGTAACGTATGAAAGAGTGTTTAACAGTATAAAAGATAACCTAATAATGTTTACTAAGTCCGTCTTAAATAATAAAAGGAGTAATGGGCCGAAATTATAAAGCAGATTTCGACCAAACTGGAGATAAGTCGATCGACCAAGAAGAACAGTCGATCGACTTTTTGTCGTCGCTCAGTTCCTACAATGCGCACTGAACTTCGAACGGCCGCCATTTCTTCGTTACTTGGGCAAACAGAGCGTTTTTGGTGGCGTTGGAAAGCTAACAGGACAAGCTTTCGTCTCCAATTTGAATCGCTTTATTATAATTTGTAGAGCTCGAGTTATGACTCTTCAAATTAGGCACTAGTAATGTGAAGCCTTTCTTTTGCTCTATACGCTTCCTTACTTCACTAAGGACTCCAAAAGGATGGTTTCCAAGCTCATTTCGTACCAAGGCCAAGATTTCAAGCTTTCGTGATGGGTTTTAGCTTATTTGCACATACTCGAGCCTATAACCTGCATAAAATACAACACGGCCCAAAGTAGCCAAAACAAGGGAGAATAGTAGCTTACGCTACTCAATAATGCATAGAAATGAGTGCAAATGAATAGAATAATTATATGAAATAGGCACGCATCAGCACTCACGAACTAAGCATATAGACATTAGACACCATTTTCTACGTGACCATGTAGATAAGGGCAACATAAGACTGAAATTTTGTAGTACCGAAAAACAATGGGCTGACATTTTTATCAAAGCATTGGCTAGAGAACGTTTTGAGATTTTACAGTTGGAAATTGATTTAATTGGTGGCAACTAAACTTGTCACAAATATTTTATTTTCCGTATGACTGACTAGATGTGATGAGATTGTATGACTGTGTCCGTATTTTTCGTTGCAAGTTTATTTGTGTTAAATGTTATATTATATTATGAGAATATTCCGTCTGCTAGTCATGTATATCTTATGCTCTATTACGAACCATAAAGTCGGTAACAAATTTTATCCTTTATATCTCTTTACTGAAATTTCCTCTGTAATTCTATCTTTTGTCAAATTCTACCATATTATATCCCACAAAAGATTTACCCTAATATGTTTATTTGAACCTTGTGTTATTTGGTAAGTAAACAAAATAAAAAAAAAATCCTACAAAATCTACTTACCTAATCCTACACGCCACCCTACCCCCTTTCCTAATCCCACACAAACTCAAATTACCATAATTCACTTCGACAAAATCCATATAAACCCCACTCACGTCCCTATCACCACACATCTTCCTAAAAATTTACTTCTCTCAAATCTTTTCCACACTCAACCTCCAAAAATTAATCATCATCATGACACCTCCTTCAACCCGCCTCCACTCACCTTCAACTCGGCCCACAACTCGGACCGGGTCATCTAAGCCAACATGCAACAAATCCTTTTCTCCTACCAAAACTTCTTCACCTCAACCAAATCCTAAGCCTACCAATCCCGATCATAACCGGGTTGATCCTAATCTTGAGGGCAAAAGACGGAAGCTTAATAAGGGTAAAAAGAAGGTTGTTAATTTCGAAGGTTCGGTGGAAGAAACCGAGGTAGTAGTCAATCAAGATGGTCCTCAAAGAGCTATGTTTCGTGAATAAATGCCGAATGCAACATTGACGGGTCTTGATAAGGTTAGACTTACGCGGATGAAAGGACTCGGGTAAACCGTGTTATGCGGTATGGTATTCATGGAGGACGGTCCTATTCTGAAAAGTGGTATGCAAAAATTGAAGCTTTACAATTCTTTAAAGATTTCTTAACCTATCAAGAATGGAAAAAGGTTAGCTCTTTCGTTGGTCCCATATATCCGATTGAGGTAATCCAATTTTATTCTTCGGTTTATATGAGGAATAACATGTTGCATGCAATGGTAAATGAGTTCGAAGTCACCATCTCCCTTGACGATTTTTGTACTCTGTTTTCGGTCCCTGATGATGGGATCGAAATCAACCCGAGTGCGGAATGGGGAGATGTGACAGAGGAAGAGAAGCTCAAAATTAAAAGGTCTTTTGATGATGGTGCCACGGGATCGAGTAATATGTTAGCGGGACCGTTTACTCCTAAGTTGAAATTTTTCCTAAATTTTCTTTGGAATACGGTTGTTCGCACATAAAGGGGTTGTCGGTCCTAGTAGCTATGTCGTCATAGTCAAGGATGAGATGTGTGACACTCATCTTAAATTCATGAAAATTAGCGCAATTGGACCCGACTTGGTTTTCTTGGCTAAGGGTAATATGGTAGAGAAGACTTCGGTTGGGATGTCGATTGTGGAACAAAAGTTGGACTCGTTTATGGCGAGTATTTGTGAAAAATTAGATGCTCAAAACAAGTTAATTGCGGAGTTGGTCTCGGGTTTGGGAAAAGAAAAGGACGGGGCTTCGGTTTCGAATGGTTCGGGTAATGCCGAGGTCCTAGCTTATTTGCATGGGTTGGAAGCTCGTGTTGAAGAAATGGCTCGTGATGCAGCTAGAGCGGCTAAGGAGTGTGTTCGTCATTGCGGGTCATTGGCTAATTTGGCCAGTTAAGGTGGCGTATTTGGGGTGAAGGGAAGGCCATGCATGAGGACATGAGACTTATTTTCGAGGCTACTAAGGCCTTGTCTCTCAAGGTGCTCAATTTTGAGACATGTCTCACGGCACAAGCTAACCATGTGCGGTCTTGCTTTGATCGTCTTGACTCTCTTTGGTTGCTCCTTTTGTTAGACTTTCTATTTTGGATTCATGTCTAATTTGGCCCATTTTGGCTTACTTTTCTATTCGGCCCATTAGGCACTAAACTTGTTAATCATTCGACCCATTGGCATTAGACTACTTGGTTTGTAGTAGACATATGTTATATTTTGCATGCTTATCGTAGATTACTTTCTCGTTTTATAATCTCTCTTTGCATGATTAATACGTGTCTCGATCTATATTATTCTAGTTGTTTTATGTCTTTTCTCGTCTTTTCGATGATGTCAAGAGGGGGAAGAAATGATCGTGACTTAAGTATTTGCCTAAGCTTGCTCCTTGTCAGAACCTTTAATCTCTTAAGGTCCTTAGATGCTATACTTTGTATATAAGTGGTTTGTTCTTGCGTTCAACTGGCTATGACTTTTATGGTATTATGTTGAGGGGGAACTTACACTTAGTCACAAATTGTAAGAGACTTGTCATCATCAAAAGGGGGAAATTTGTTGGACCATATAGATATATGATTAAGTTTTGATAATGACAAGTGTGTACTTCGTTTTATATATACTCTTGCTCGTAATCGTTTGTTTAGTCTTTGTTAGATTGACTTAGGTTTACAAGTTTAACAAGTAATGTTATAGCATCCCTGGCTATAACATTGAAGATTTGTGAAGCATCGTTCAAGTAATGTTATAACAGCTTGAGCTATAACATTGAAGATTCTTAAAGCGTCATAGTAAATGTAACAAGTTTTAAGTATGATGATCACTCAAGCAAAAGGCTCGATCAAGTCTATAACAAGCTCAAGATGAAGAGCTTATGATCAAGATAAAGAGAAAATCCTATTACTGAAGATCTCTAGGAAGATTAGCTAGTATAGGTCTTCATCTAGTAACGGTATCTTAAGAAGAAATATTGGAAAAGTAAAGTTATAGCTATTTCACCTATAACTTTACTTACCAAACTTAAGGTTATAGCTATTTCTACTATAACTTTGAGTAGCAATTTTATGGCACGATTTTAATAATCTTAAAATCATTTTCAAAAGATAAAATTCTTCAAAAGTATTTCAAAATCATGTGTGTATATGATAGAGATGAAATATGGGTTGTTATAATGAATAATTTACATTTCTCTATTGGTTAGTAAAACGGCTTATGGGTCGTCATGCTACCTAGAGTTTGCTTGATTATTTGACCTAACCCTAATCCAAGGAGTGGATTTTCGACCTAGCTGGACACGGCCAAGGGTTCGGCCGCACGGCTTTGAAGCCATCTTGGTTTCGTGAGTCCTCTAGTGCAAGTAACCTATCCAATTAAATCTAATAATATTTTTACAAGATATTCTCATATCTTAAATATATATTTGATTTAATTTGTTTACTTATCTGAAAATCATAGAGATTAAGTTAAGGTAAGATGAGATTTACTTTTATCTTATTTGCTTAATTTAAATTATCTCATGGATTAAATTTAGGAAGAGATGAGATTTATTTCTTGCGAAATAATCTACCTATCTCACGGCATCTATTAGGGTTTCGATCCAAACCCTAATCTTCCTCTCTACTATAAATACACATGGTAGTCTTTCATTTCAAAATAGCTTTTCGAAATACAAAATTCCTTGTAAACAATTTTGAGTTCAATTCTAATCAGTTATTTTTATTGTTTTGCATTTGAAAATCTTTACGAAAAGTCGTGCTCTTTAAATTGCATTTTATTCTTAAGGTTACGTTATAAGATAATAGTACTTCATATTGCTTCTTACTCGTTCAACTATGTGAACACTTAGAAGAACAATCAAGTGTTTTCTTAGTAACTTAATATAGTCAAATCGAATATCTAGTTATATTCAAATTGAGTTATAACTAGAGTTAGTTACACGAGTTGGGTTGATAATTTTGTAATCCGGAGAAAGATACTAAAATTATTAATCGAGAATAGTGGACGTAGGCTTCGACATGTGAAGCTGAACCACTTCGAAATCGTGTGTCTTTGCAGTTTTCGTTTCTGTTCATTTCATTACATTCACAATCATTTAGTTAATTAATTTAAGTTTAATCAATAAACTTTAAGTAATTAATTGCATTGATATAAAATAAAAAGTGGGCATAAGTTTTTAAATACTCAATTCACCCCCCCCCCTCTCGAGTATTTCGACTGTGATAGACTCTTCAACTTAATCATGGACAAAAATTACCATTATACCCTTGTCATTTAACAAAAATTACAAAACATTTAAAAGAGAGAGAGAGGGAAAAAAAAAACAAAAAGACGTAACTACGTAACCCCCTACCCTATCCCCTCCCCTGCCACCACCAGCTGACACCACCCACTGGAACGGTGAGTCATCTCCTCCACAAAGTGAACCGACCAATCTCGTACTACCACTTTCCCTAACACTACAATACAATTCAGCCGGAGCATCCACCAAAGCCGGAGCACCCACCAAGACCCGAACACCCCACCAAGGCCGGACTAGAATGATCGGACTTCCTCTCACGACCACCCCTCTCTTGCCTGCCACTGCAACCGGCCGCACCACGACAATAATTTCAATAGCCCTAATTAATTTGTGTCATTCAATTGGTATGCTTACAAAGTTTAACATGTAATTACTATTTGATTAATATGAGATCTAAGATGTATAATTGATGAATTTTACTAATTATTTGATCAATTTTTGAGAGGAAGGAAGAAGAAAAGGGTAAGGATTGAATTAATTTTTGAGAGGAAGAAGAAAAGGGGAAAAAGAGAGAGAACTTTTTGTTAGAAGGGTAGATGATGGAAAACTTATGGGAAAAAGTCCATGAATAATTAAATTCCGTACATGAAAGAGCAACTATGTTTATTTATAGGTGTCTAATTCATTATTTTATTTATTTACCTTTTTTTATTGAGAAGAGTTTCAAGGGTACTACCGATGAGTAGCTTTAAAAAAAATGACATTGACCGCGACGAAGGAAGTAATCTATATCTACTATTTATATTATTGAAGGAAACTTTTTTTTGAGTGATTATAAAGACTCTAATATTTGTTAAATACTTTCGAGCCATACAAGAGTCTCCAACTTTTACAAACTACTTGTATTAAATAAATAAAATACTACATTAAAAGCCGAATGGTTGAAACTCCGTGGGACTTGATTTGTAAAATAAACAATGATAAGGTATTAAAGGTACGAGAATTTGGTTAGGATAGAAACACAACAATATGTCGTATTCCCTCCATTCAACTCCAAACACAATATTTCACTTTTGCACACTTCCCAATACACTTGTATTATAAATATTTTTTGTTTTGCATTATGAAAAAATTTCAAAATTTTTGTAATCTTATAGGTGAATCAAATAAGATTCCACATGACCATATTTTGTCTTACAAACTGCAAGGAATTGTATAGATTCTCTTCGTTCATAAATAGTGCCAAAAAAAAAAAACAAGAAATGTTGTGTTTGGAATTGAATGGAAGGAGTAATATATAAGAAGTAACTCATATGGATCCTTTTCTATTATTGGTATTGTTATTGTGTTTTCTGAAAATTTTACTTATTTGTTTGCGTTTTCTATTTTATTGTTGTTTATATCATATTTACCTCCTTAAATCTAATTGGTGGTTGTTTATATTGACTTCAGGTCACCATCAGATGAATTACGTCCATCAAATGCATAGTATCATAAGCTAAGGTTAGTTCATGATGTGTTATATTTAACATTTATGAGTACTATTTTTAAATTTTGGACATATTAATCATCTACAGGAAGTTTCTTTACATATATATATATGACCATATGTCGGGGCTAATACAATAAGAGATTACATGTCATTTCAACATATTTGTATGGAATGATGAAAGAGCAATTGGCCACCTTATATTGTTTAAACGACGAAGGAAAATAAGAGGTATTCATCTTCAAACGAAAATAACTTCGTCTACGTAAGACTCTATTCATAGTAAGAGTAATAAATACTCCTTATAAAATTATCTATCTATATATTTACCTACAGAAATATGGTTCATTTCTACCATGATTTTTGTCATTTTTAAGTGATTCAATGTGCTCCACGATTTAACTTCAATCACACGGGAAGAAGCAAGCTCAGCCGAACAAGCGTTGTTGTTATGATACTGCTAGAAAATATTCATCGTTGGAAAAGACATATTTGGTAATAGTCATCGTTTGTAAAATAAGACGGTTATTGTACATGTGATTATTTAAACAATATATTAGTGCTTATTTAAATATATTCTTACTCTGTATTCAACATCTCTTGCTCCCAAGTTTTTCTGATTAGTAGATGGAGCATTTTCTATGATTTAATGAAAGACTTGTCCCAAGTTTTGGTTTTTTTTTTTTCGTTTGTTAGTGGTGCATTAATAAATAGGCCAAGTTTATGGGATCTTTAGACGAGATTAGGTTTAAAATACACGCTAGTGTTGAAAAGAATTCCTTAGTGGAAAAATGAAGTGGATTTTCATATGTAGCTTGATTCTAAAGTTTTTGTTTTTATTTTTTTCAAAAAATTATCATTTCATTTCATAAAAAAAGAAATTACATTTTGCAAAACTCTAACCACTATAGAACAAAGAGTTGAAACTCCCTATTTACATTTCCTCTAAGTACAAAGACATTGAACTAATTGATCATACTCAGGGCCTTTTGGAAACATGAGAAGTGTAATTGAGACAAGTAGTTTAATATTCCTAAGGATGGTATCAATAGAGCTTTGTTGTTGGTTAAAGACCCTATTATTGAGCTTTATCCAAAGATGGTGAACTGTGGCGGTCAATGCACCTTAGAACCACGTAGCTCTCAAATCTTGCTTGCCCCATGTGCATGAACACTGCTAAGCTCTGTCTCTAGGCGTTGTGGCTTCCTTTAAATTCTCATCCAGGCTAGCACCTGACTTCATACAGCCTTAGAAAATGCACAAGAAAAAAAAAAACAGATGAGGATGTGTTTCTTCTTGCTTGACATATAATGCACACCTATTTGCCATTGTAAACCCTCTTGATTTGACATTGTCCATTGTAATCAGCTTTTTCTGCACAGCTAAAGAAGTGATGATTTTGTGGCTAGAGATAGTTTTTGAGAGAGTTAAGCCTGCATGCTGAGTAGCCTAAAAAACAAGTAAATGCTACTCAGTTTTATCTTAAAGAAAAAACATGTCGATCTCAATCGCAAATCTCATCCATAAAGTCAGAACATGTCTTCTTCTTTTGGCTCGCCGCTGAAAAACAAAGGGCCCTTTCTGAAGACCGTTGGGGCAAGTATGGCTACCTTAGTTGTGTTTGTCGGTGCTTCTTTATTGATCGACTTTAACGTGTAGAAAGGGAGATATCAAGGCTAAATGAAAGGCTTTTCAGCAAAGGGGCCGACGTTGTGTCAAACAGTTATACCGTGTACTTGCCTGGAAGCATTCTCAGAGAGAACATGAGTATAAAGCTAATATGGGAAATAAACTTACTATCATGCATGCTGAGATGGCGGAAAATGTGTTAGAATACGACAATATAGAATAGAACAACTTTGTATTATTGATATTCTTTTGTTGATAATGATAACAATACAATATATTTATAGTACCACGGTAGAACCCTAATACTCTAAACTCTAGATGATAGCCATCTTTAATATATTCCAGATCTATACGAGATCTTATTATAACCCTAGTACCTTATATTATGCCATATCAATACTATATATTAATTTCAAAAACCAAGGGACTTCAATACAATTAAATAAATCTATACAAATTAATTATACTATATAGTTTTTAATCATAGCACTGTATGATGGACCTAAACAAGAGACTTCAATGTAAATATTATATAGTTTTGTTTAAAGTAAAAATTTAGGTGGTGATTTTCCTTAAAATAAACATGTTACACTTATGGTATTAATTAGTATAAAGAAGATGTTAATTATTTAACAAACACGAATATAATATAAGTATGTTATATTTTGGTAACTATTAAAAGGTAAATAAATCAAGCTAGAATTAAAAAAACATATAATATTCCATAATTATTTTAATTTGTAATTTAATTAGTAAATAATAATGATCGCTCTTAAATAATATTCTAATCTAATATTTCAGATTTATTTAAATATATATAACTTTAATACAACTAGATAATCAACTAATGTGATAGTAATTACCCATGTGAGTGGTAAAAGCAACAATTATAGAAAGGGAGTAGTGAAAGTCATACTAGCAACAACGGGAGTAGTCAAATTAACAATAATGAATGCGAGAGTATTGAAAGAAAAAATAATGATGGCGGGAGAAGTGAAAGTAATAGTAGTCACAATACATGTAATGAAAGTAACAGTAGAAACAACGGAGAGACTATGAAAAATTAGTTAACAATTCGATTTTAGAAAAATATTAATTTATTTAAATATAAGAGTTTGAGAAAACTAACGAGTTAACCGTAAAATTGGCAGGAATAGTTAAAGAAAGAATAGTAACCGAAAAAATTGTGAACGTAATAGTATTAACCGGGGATGTAGTAAAAGTAATAATATTTACAGCGGGAGTGGTGAACGTGTCTCATCAATTGTTGATTAATTTTACATCTCATCATAATTTCAAGACATAAATTGTAAATGTATGTATTAACCAAATTTAGCAAATCATATTTCATAAAAAATAAAATAAAATGGTAAATAAAGGTAGCCCGGGCGTAGCCGGGCATCAAACCTAGTGGGATCTTATTCTATAATACCCTCCCTCAAACTTATGGTAAGTTACCAACTTATCATGAGTTTGAAAATTACAATCCCCCTTATACTAAAAGAATAAGAGATCTCAATAATTTCCCGCCTAAATGAATTTGGCTGTAATTGAGCTTTCATTACTGTAATTGGGGCTTTTATCATATCATATCTGTAATTGGGCTTTCATTATATTATATTTACAACTGGATTATAGTGAACTTTCTCTTTTTCACTTATTAATACAAAACATTAATAATAATAAATTTTACAATTAAATTTCAAATTAAGTTAAATATTAGTTGTATAATTGTTATTTTTCTTTAATATTCCTACCTAAAAAATCGCGCATTTGATGTGACCATAATTAGCGCATATTTAGCCCCCGAATTAGCCTTGTTCCCATGCTTTTTAGTGCATATTTGGGTCATTTATTATCTTTAGTTCTTTGTTTTGCATATTCTTTGAGATTTTGATCCCTTGGTAGGAAAGGAGTAAGAATCTTGCATTTTCATGGCAAAACGAGACTAAATTGATCGAATTCAATGACCAAGCATCAAGGAGAGACAAGATTAGAAGGCATTTGTACATATTATAGTAGAAGAGCAATGTTGAGAAAGGATCCTTGAGTCCCCAAGGAAATCCCCAAGGAATTTATGAAGAAAAGGGAAGAAAAGAAGAAGATGTGTTGCTGAGTGACAATCCGTGCGGATTGTCACCAATCCGTCCGTCCCGCAGCTGCAGAATCCGTGCGGCTTTGCACCATTCCGCTCGGATTCCACCTCCACAATCCGACCGGATTTCCTTGAATCCGCTCGGATTCCAACGCCAGAATCCGCCCGTCCCGACCTTATTCCGCCCGGATTCCAGCACAGCGTGATTTCCTCTTCTCCAAGCTACGAAGAAAGAAGTCCTTCCTTCGAAAAATATCGGCTCCTCCTTGCTCAATCTAAAAAGTGTAGTTACTAGTTTAGCCCTTAGTTAACTCTAATGCATCCTCCCTAATTTCCACTATAAATACCCCATTAGTCTAATTAGGAGAGCATGTTCTTCTTATCAATAATTAGAGTAGTTAATATCAATCAAATCTCTCTTTAGTATTGTAATCAACAATTAATCAAGTTCTAATACAAGTTTCATTTCCTTAATCTCTCTTTTGTTCATCCTTTATTTTGGGTAATTGAAGATTATTTGGGTTATTATTGGGAGATTGACAACCTCTCAATCAAGCATTCAAGTACTTCTTTTATCTTTGCTTTATTATTGGAATCATTAGTAGGTATAATCTCTTAATTCCTTTTTAATTATTGTTAATTACTTTCATTTATTCATCATGTTTCATATTGTTGGTATGATTGACAACCTTGCTAGCATGATCAACATGATAATGAGTGAGTAGTCTCTTAGCTAGGGTTAATGGGTGATTAGGGGAAACCAACATGGGGAATGATTCATGCTTAAATTAATATGCTTTCATGTTTTATTTGCTTGCTTGTTTTGATCTCAACTCATGCACATGTTATATTTGATGAAATGCTAAGCCTATGAATCCTTGCATTTACTATCATCTTCTATCTTTTCAATGAGACTTGTAAGACATAACCCAACTCGAGTCTCATTAGACCATGCATGTTTTTGAGTAGGGAAGATTAAGTCGACTTGTAGGTGTTGTACAATCTAATCGATTCGGCTCCGGGACCCAAACTTTCCTAGGATTGTAAGATATAACCCAACTCAATCCATCACAACAATAATTGTTTGCTTATAATTTGAGAACATGTTTGTATGATCAATTCCCATGATTCCCCTATGATCCCATGACACCCTAGTGCCTTTAATCAATTGTTTACGCCCCTTTAATTCATCTTGCTTGTTTATTTTCATTGCTATTTTAGTTTAGTGACCTTCTACATCAACCCAATTTGTGACACCCCTTAGACACCACTAGTTGCAATAGAAATCTCATTTCAATACCCGTCCCTTGAGATCCGACCTTTACTTGCCTCTTTACTAATTGTAGAGTTGTTTGTGAAGCTATAAATTGTGTTTTGAATCGACCGTGACCCAACGACCACATCTTTAATTGTGAACACGAAACGGACCCGATCAAAAATGGCGCCGTTGCCGGGGACGGTGTTTGTTTGATTTAGATTTCTTTTTATTGTTATTAGTCGTGTCTTTCTTCGCCTTGGGGAAGTAAAACTCCTCAAGGTTTGTTCTAATTGTTTTCGAGTTGTTTGATATTTTGCATGTCTAGAAGGTTACAAGGTGATTTGTTACCTTTTGACCGTGAAATCGAAAGAACCTTGACGAACAATAGGAGACTTGTTAGGAGGAATTTAAGAGGTATTAGTGAAGTTGTTCAACCCACTAGTGAGTTCGTCAATCCTTTCGCAATAGAAGGAGAGGAGAACCCATTACACAATACCCCACAAAATCCGCCTACAATGCCTAAATTCTCGTCACACTCCGTACCCACCGAGGAGAATCTACCAAATGGTACTCCTACACCGCAACATCTAACCGGAAATTTTATTGCCAAGTCCGCCTTCATCCAATTAGTTGAGAGGAGCCAATTTGGGGGGATGCCTATTGAAGACCCTCATTCTCATATGGAAACCTTTTGCGACTATTGTGATGCAATCTCTCAAACGGGCGTGACTCAAGACCAAATTAGATGGGTCTTATTTCCTTTTTCTTTAATCGGCACCGCGAAGCAATGGTTGAAGGGCCTTGATAAGGCCACCCTCGGAATAGATTCTTGGAAGAAGTTGGCTCTAGCTTTCTACAAAATATTCTACCCACCGGAAAAGACTAACATGCTAAGAGCTCAAATTACGGGTTTTAAGCAAAGGGATGAAGAATCTTTGTATGAAGCTTGGGAGCGGTTTAAGAGAATTTGTCGCTCATGTCCTCACCATGGACTTAGCGAATGGTTTTTGGTACAACAATTTTGGAATGGTTTATATGAAGATTCTAGGAACATTCTCAATATGGGATCAAATGGAATGTTCACCGAAGTTGATGACAATCAAACATGGAACAAGATTGAGGAAATGGCGGTCCATAACTCACAATATAGTAGACCTCGCAAGGCTACTAGAGGAGGAAAGCATGAAGTGGACTCCGTTACTCAATTGGGTGCTCAACTTAGTGCTCACATTGACACAATCAACTTGAAGTTTGAACAAGCTATGGCTAGACTTGAGGAAAACTCAAAATCATCAAAGCATCATGTTAATGCCATGACGGCATCCTCATCAATCCCAAGTGGGATATGTGAGAATTGTGGAACTTTGGGACATGACCAAGGTGAATGTAGGGGAACAAATGAACAAGTGAATGCTTTCCAAGCATACAAGAGTGGTACCCCTTATTCCAACTTTTACAATGAAAACACCAAATTCCATCCAAATCTCTCATACAAAAGCCAAAATGTTCAAAACCCTCAAACAACATACACTCCACCACCCATGAGAAACCAAAATCAAAGACCCTTTTACAATCAAAACCAAGGTTACCAAAATCAAAATCCATACAATCACCAAAATGACCAAGGTTTCGATGTCCAAACAGCGGTCCTCCAAATGCAAAAGAATCAACAAGAGTTTTTCACTCAAATGCAAAAAGATAGCCAAGCAAAGGAAACCACCATCAACAACATAGCTCACACCAAGATGTTGGAAACACAATTGACTCAACTAGCATCTTCAAGCTCCCAAAGACAAAAGGGGCAATTACCACCTCAAAGTAATCCCCCTAGACATGAAACGGTTAGTGCCATTCACTTGAGAAGTGGTAAAAGGTATGAAGCACCGAAGAAGAAAGTTGAGGATGAAGTTGTGGAAGCTAGTGAAAGAGAAGAAATTGTGCAAAGCTCCAAAGATGGAGAATCATCAAAAGAAGAAAGTTCAAAGAAAAATGAAGACAAGATCAAGGAGAAGGAGCCCATTGTGATTAGACTTCCTTTTCCAAGTTATCAAGCCAAGCCCAAATTTGATGATCAACTTGGAAAGTTCATGGAAATTGTGAAGAATTTGGAAGTCTCAATTCCTTTCACGGAATTAATCAATCACGTGCCGGCCTATGCGAAATACATGAAAGATATCCTCACAAAGAAGAAGTCGATCCGGAAGCTTGAGACTATCGCCTTCACTAAGGTGAGTAGTGCAATACTTCAAGGGAGTTCACCTCCAAAGTTAAAGGATCCGGGAAGCTTCTCAATACCGTGTACCATTGGCGACACGACGATCAACAAAGCCTTATGTGATCTAGGGGCTAGTGTGAGTGTCATGCCGTACTCGGTGAGTAAAAGGTTGGGGATGGGAGAGCTTAAATGCACCAACATCACACTCCAAATGGCCGATAGATCGACGAAGACACCGTTAGGGATATGGGAAGATGTCCCCGTGCGAATTGGGAAGTTTTTCATCCCGGTGGACTTTGTCATTGTTGATATGGAGGAAGATTCCAACATTCCAATCATTCTAGGAAGACCTTTCCTACACACCGCGGGTGCGGTGATTGATGTGAAACATGGTGAGCTCACTCTAGAAGTGGGAGATGAAAGCATAACTTTTAATCTTGACAAGACTATGAGAGCTCCTCGTTTGCATGAACCATGTTTCATGATTGATCATTATAGCCGAAAGGATGAAAGGAAGAAATCGGAACTCCAATAGAAGAAGAAAATTGAAGATGCTCCATTCAAAGAGCAAGTTAATTGTGACAAGGAGAGCTTGCAAAGCTCATCAAAATCAATCAAGGAAGAAAAGGATGGCCTCATTGGCCAAGAGAAGAAATTGGGAGAGTTGTCTCCATCAAAGCAAGAGATTTTCAATGATCAACTTAATGAAGTTTGTGGTCTTTGGGACAACGAATTTGAAGGGATTTTTAATCCCTACATTGGTAATGCCATCGATCAAGACCGACAACAAGGGCCAAGGTCTATTGAAGACCTCTACCATGATAATGAACAAGCCTTTGATTACTTTTTCAAGGTGTTGAGCAACATCAACAACACCTTGGACATGCCCCCTTGACATTTCATCAAGAATGAGAGTTTGGTGGAGTCCTCCCTAAACCACCACTTGTAAATATTTCTAACTCCCTAACTTACATTTCAATTCTTGTATTGCATTTTTTGTCATCTTTGGATTTTTATTTACTTTGATCAAGATAATTGTATTGTTTGAGAGAAGTGAGGGAGGGACTAACAATTTCAATTGATGTGTAGTGCTTTACCTTAGTGTGGGGATGACAATTGCCTAGGCTATCCATGCCTTAGTAGTGCCCCCACAATGAAGAACACAAGACTTGAAGAAAGAATAGAAGAATGGTAAGGGAAATGCATTGTGCACGGATGGAATCAATCCGAGTACACAGGGAAGAATCCGAGCGGATTCCACGAGAATCCGCCCGTCTTCGAATCCGAGCGTCATCGCGAAAAGACGCCCGTCCCGAATCGAGCTGAATTTTGAAAATTTCTTGACTGTGATCAATCCAGGCATCCCGAGCAAAGAATCCGCCCGTCTTGAAAAATCCGCCCGTCTTGAAAGAAAGACGTCCGTCTTTGCAAACAGGAAAACAAGCAAAATTTCTGGATCAAATCCGTCCGTCTTCAAGCAAATCCGCCCGTCCCGTGTCAAGCAAATCCGAGCGTATTCCACCGAATCCGCCCGTCTTTAGGCGAGTTTTATAAAGCCCAGAAAGAGCAGAATCCGCATGGATTGGGCAGAATCCGCACGGATTGCCCCTGCAGTTCGAAAATTTCGGTCTTTTTAAAACCCCTCCCACCTTCCTTCCTTCATTCATTCATTCATAAACACTACCCACAACATCAAAACCCTCACCCTCTCCATCACAAAAACAAAATCCCTCAACAACATTCACCAAAATCAAATCAAATCATCCTTGTAACAACAAATCAATCACTCCTTCTTCAATAAAAATCAAAACCAAGCACAAAATCTTCAACCTTTGAGTCGATTTTTGATTTCATAAAGGCAAAGCCTTTCACCTTTAAATCGATTTGGGTATACTACAAATTGAAGATTTTTCATTCTTTTCTTGGTTAGTTCATCAATGGCAAGGACTAAGGGAGCAACAAAGGCAACAAAGGCACCAAAGGCTAAGGCACTCTCACAAAGGCAAAAGGCTCTTCAAACAAAGAAAGCATTGGCTATGGTGGTAGCAACACCAAACTTGGAAGTGCAAAAACAACAACAACCTTCTATGGGAGCAACAACACCTTCTACTCCGGAAATTGATCAACTTTTGCATTATCCGGAGGTAACTTTTATTTCCGAAACCCATAGAAATACCTTTGTCAAGTTTGCTAGAAAGTCATTACAATCCACCAAATTTATATGTGAAGATACCTTAGAAAAATTGGGTGTTCTTGAGCAAACTAGAGCCTTTTTCAATGCCATGGGGTTGAAGAAATTGTTTGAAACAAAGGAATTGACATACCCCTCCCTTACCTTGGAATTTTTGAGTTCTTTGAAAGTCACAAAATTTGAGAATAGGGAGAATCTCGAGTTTCGTCTAGCTAATATTAGTAGACGCATCACCTTTAGGAAATTGAGTGAAATTTTGGGTCTTAGTGATGAACCACGTTATTTTAAGAATTATGGAAAGTATGACCCCGAACCTCTTTGGGAGGCAATTTCCGGGAGGAAATTTGAGGACTTTCATGCGAGTCGTGCTCTTTTGGTCCACCATCCGGGCATAAGAGTATGGCACAAGGTCGTGGGAAACACCATAATTGCAAGGAAAGATACCAACCATTTCACCAAACTTGATTTTATTCTCCTTGAATCGGCTTTGAACATTGGAAGAGTACACACCAAGCCTTACAATTCTTTGAGGCTCTTGGTAGATAGATGGCTCAACATTGATTGTGGGAAGAAGGGCACTACCGTTATTGTCAATGGCGGCCTAGTCACTATCCTAGCTAAGCACTTTGATCCTAACTTCAATAAGGATAACAAGTACAAAGCAAAGGAGGGTGGCCATATTGTTGATATGCATACTATGATACACAAGTACAAGTGGGTTGCCCATAACCCCCTTGACACTAAGTATGGATGGCTCACTAGTGAAGCTAGATCGTTCACCTTGCCTTCGAAGATTTGTCGTCTAAGCGTCCACCGGACCAATTATCTACTTCCCCTTTCTAAAGAGACCGAGTATATTATTCAACAACAAAAGGGTGATCTTGAAACTCCCTCCTCTTCCATTGTCATACCACCTTACCCCTTTGAGTATGAAGAGTTCAAGCCGGAAGGAGTTGAAGCTAGGAATGATTATGTGACTCTTCTCATGCAAGCAATGCACAAGCAAGCCTTTGAAGATCGAAAAAATGCCTACTTGGCTCAATATCCACCCCTCCTACACTTAACTAGGCAAGGACTACTTGATCCATCTTGTCCTTTGCCTAGTTGGGCGGATAGAGAAGTCCTATTTCCGGGTGCATCTAGGGTCGTTTTGGGTGACAATGAGGTTGTTGGTAATGATGAAGAAGTTGATGATAACATTGATGAATAAGCAAGTGAAGAAGGAGAAAAGGATGGTGAAGATGATGATGAGCAAGATGAGGAAGAAAGTGAAGAAGCAAATGACAAGGGAAGTGGCAATGTGGCCACTTCTAATGAGGAAAGTGATGGTGATAGCATGATGGAAGATTAGCAAGCCTTGGAGACTCCTACCCTCTCATGGTTTGTCTATTTCTCTCTTTGTTTTAATTATAATTTTGATCATTGTTGGAGTAGTCCTAGCACCATAGAGAACTCACACCTCGGTACCATTGAGATGTTCTCATTTTATTGTTCCCATTTTCAAAATCCAAAATGACAAATTAGTTTCATGCATTGCATAGTGTGTGCATGAACTACACCCATCCTTGGACATTAGCAATAGTGTCTCACTCGGTTTGGGGAAGTTAATGCATACACAACGGGAGGTAATCTAAATTATCCTCTCCGTCATAACAAAAACCATGCATCATGTAGTGTAGCTTAGTGTAGATTGCATTTAGTATAGAAATCATGCATCATCTTTGCATAATTTCCATCATTTTGGCCATTGAGGACAATGCCCATATTAGTGTGGGGATGAGAATTCTAACATTTAACTCTTATTCAAAAATCCAAAAAAATTGAAAAATCTCAAAAATCATAAAAATTTGAAAATTGAAAACCCAAAAACATGTTTATTTCCTTTTATAGTCTTGTATATATTGTGTTTGTTCTATCCTTGTTCACATTGATTGACTACGCCACATCCGAGACATGAGGATCATGAAGACCGCATGGTATGATCTTTCCAATCTCCTTTTTCTCTTTATGTTAATGACTATGTGGCTTTATTTTGATTGATGCGGTATAACAATGTGAACTTAGGACTTGCATTTAGTTTATATGTCATATTAGTTGATAGAATCACTTGCATTAGGATGTTTATATTAGTTGCATCATGGCATGTAGTTGCATGTTAGAAATGTTTTGAAAAATGTCTATTTAGGAACTTTGACAAGAGCAACTAAGCCATTACAAATACTTGTTCAACTTAAGACTTTGCCTACTAGAATGGTTGTAAAACACCCTAGATAGTGTCATACTAGTGTCTTTTGACCCATGACCCAAAGCCTAGTCAAGGGTTTGCATGTGAGTCACCTATCCAACCCCGTGATGCAATGTGGACTTGTTTAACTTGTCTAGGTGACCTTGTTTGACCTTGTGGTAAGGCAACCCAAAAATATTTTCTATCAATAAGCTTGAAGTGCTCATTTCAAAGAAATTTTGTCATGTGGAAGTAATGTAATGCCAAGGAAACCTCAAATGTTATGAATTGTTGAAAGTTGAGAAATTTAAGTTGTTTTGATGGAGGCGTACCACTTCGATGTGCTTTGGTGCGGGATCCATTGAATTGGCCCCCCATACGGTTGTGAATTCGGCCGCCCAGAGACAGAGTGACTATCACCCCGAAAAGCTATTGTCTAGAGGTTAACCGGTTGCCTAATAACCGATTGGCGAAAGCAAAGGACACTAGCCCGGAAGGGACAAACCCCATCTTAAATTTTTGAAATGTGAAAGTGAAATGAGGACAATTTTGAATACTAGTCATATCCACCCGTTGTGAATAAAGATTTGAGCATTTCATTCCCAAAAAGCCTTTTGTCAAGCCACTTGGTCGAGCTTGAGACGATCCATGACCTTTACTTTTGTAGAGAATTCGAGACTTGTCATGTCATATGCTACTAGCATCATAGGGATCATCATTCACCCACCATCCGATCGCTCTTCACGAAAGCATTTGGAAATTGAGGACGAAAGTAGTCTAGTTTAACACCATTTGGAGGTGATTTAGTGCCATCCTCTTAGCTTTAGTAATTTGTTGAACTAGTATTTGTGAAGGATTACATGCTCTTAAATTTGTTCCTCCTTAGTGCTTCTGCCACTTGATGAGGAAGTGGCTATTCGTTTTGTAGATGCATCCATTATGTGATTTTGTGTGATTAATGTTTGGATGTCTCACCATTTTGGCAAGACCCACCTTGCCTTGCAAGAAGGCATCCTACCTCATGGTTGTCTTGTTGTGAGTTGAAGGGGCGGAGTGAGACACGCTAATTGTCTCATATCGGCTATATTATTAGGATAGGTTAGTATTGGTCCTAGTCTTTGTCACCTCTTTACTCGGGACGAGCAAAGGTTCGGTTTGGGGATATTTGATGTGACCATAATTAGTGCATATTTAGCCCCCGAATTAGCCTTGTTCCCATGCTTTTTAGTGCATATTTGGGTCATTTATTATCTTTAGTTCTTTGTTTTGCATATTCTTTGAGATTTTGATCCCTTGGTAGGAAAGGAGTAAGAATCTTGCATTTTCATGGCAAAACGAGACTAAATTGATCGAATTCAATGACCAAGCATCAAGGAGAGACAAGATTAGAAGGCCTTTGTACATATTATAGTAGAAGAGCAATGTTGAGAAAGGATCCTTGAGTCCCCAAGGAAATCCCCAAGGAATTTATGAAGAAAAGGGAAGAAAAGAAGAAGATGTGTTGCTGAGTGACAATCCGTGCGGATTGTCACTAATCCGTCTGTCCCGCAGCTGCAGAATCCGTGCGGCTTTGCACCATTCCGCTCGGATTCCACCTCCACAATCCGACCGGATTTCCTTGAATCCGCTCGGATTCCAACGCCAGAATCCGCCCGTCCCGACCTTATTCCGCCCGGATTCCAGCACAGCGTGATTTCCTCTTCTCCAAGCTACGAAGAAAGAAGCCCTTCCTTCGAAAAATACCGGCTCCTCCTTGCTCAATCTAAAAAGTGTAATTACTAGTTTAGCCCTTAGTTAACCCTAATGCATCCTCCCTAATTTCCACTATAAATACCCCATTAGTCTAATTAGGAGAGCATGTTCTTCTTATCAATAATTAGAGTAGTTAATATCAATCAAATCTCTCTTTAGTATTGTAATCAACAATTAATCAAGTTCTAATACAAGTTTTATTTCCTTAATCTCTCTTTTGTTCATCCTTTATTTTGGGTAATTGAAGATTATTTGGGTTATTATTGGGAGATTGACAACCTCTCAATCAAGCATTCAAGTACTTCTTTTATCTTTGCTTTATTATTGGAATAATTAGTAGGTATAATCTCTTAATCCCTTTTTAATTATTGTTAATTACTTTCATTTATTCATCATGTTTCATATTGTTGGTATGATTGACAACCTTGCTAGCATGATCAACATGATAATGAGTGAGTAGTCTCTTAGCTAGGGTTAATGGGTGATTAGGGGAAACCAACATGGGGAATGATTCATGCTTAAATTAATATGCTTTCATGTTTTATTTGCTTGCTTGTTTTGATCTCAACTCATGCACATGTTATATTTGATGAAATGCTAAGCCTATGAATCCTTGCATTTACTATCATCTCCTATCTTTTCAATGAGACTTGTAAGACATAACCCAACTCGAGTCTCATTAGACCATGCATGTTGTTGAGTAGGGAAGATTAAGTCGACTTGTAGGTGTTGTACAATCTAATCGATTCGGCTCCGGGACCCAAACTTTCCTAGGATTGTAAGATATAACCCAACTCAATCCATCACAACAATAATTGTTTGCTTATAATTTGAGAACATGTTTGTATGATCAATTCCCATGATTCCCCTATGATCCCATGACACCCTAGTGCCTTTAATCAATTGTTTACACCCCTTTAATTCATCTTGCTTGTTTATTTTCATTGCTATTTTAGTTTAGTGACCTTCTACATCAACCCAATTTATGACACCCCTTAGACACCACTAGTTGCAATAGAAATCTCATTTCAATACCCGTCCCTTGGGATCCGACCTTTACTTGCCTCTTTACTAATTGTAGAGTTGTTTGTGAAGCTATAAATTGTGTTTTGAATCGACCGTGACCCAACAACCACATCTTTAATTGTGAACACGAAACGGACCCGATCAGCATTCGAGCGGGATCTATACTAGTACAATAATTAATAAGAAAACAAATGCCAACGTTTCTTCGTCTTCATCGTCTTTTCTTCATCGGTGCGTATACGACTCGCCGGCCACGATAGTTGCGTAACTAGCCAGTATAATAACGCGTAACTTGCGAGTATAATATTGCGTAACCGACCCACCAGTCAATACGTGCGTAACTCACCAGTATATACGAGGGGTAACAACCTACCCACTCATATAGAGAATACTCTTGGTGTAACACCCCTTATTTCCAAATAATATTTGTTTAATTAATTTCCCACATAATGCTCAAAACCCTAAACTTAATTCTCTCCTCTCTTCTCCCCCTTGGTGTCGTGTGGTTTTTCCACCCTTGGGATTTGTGCCGCCTTTTGTTACTCCTCTCTTCGTCGTTTCTCGTGCCTTGATCGATCATATTTCTTGGATCTATCTATAACACCCCCATACACCAAAGTGTTTATCAAGGACCACCCTAGAATATCAAGGTGCTACCATCTCGGTTGCCCGAGGTAGAGTATATCAAATTGACCATTAAGGAACAATATTATTATAAAATGCCAAAACTGTTTAAAGTATAAATACAACTGAAATTAAACTCAAAACGTTTACAACCAAAACCGTCAAGGAACTAAAGTAAAACTGTCAACGGAAGCTAGATAAAACTGGTGATGACTCGACCCTCATGCAAACCCGCGAGCTATCCACAACTATATCTGCTCAATAAGCTGCTCACCATCCCCGAATGGATCACCACAGTTTTGAAAACAATACCGGGGTCAGTCAACTGTATAATCAAGATAAGAATTCACAACACAACTGTAACACCTCCGTACACCAAGACGCCTTACCAAGGACCATCCTAGTATATGAAGGTGTTACCATCTCGGTTGCCCGAGGTAGTAGATAAAATAAACAATGCAAGAACACTTATAAAATATCGTTAAGTCTTTACAATGGTGATCAGAGAAACAAGATACGACGATGTGACTCCAAAGACTACTAAGCCTGACTGTCATAGACTTCTACTTTGGTAGCGTGATGACTCGAATCCCTTCCTAGCCCGTCAGCTGCATGACCAACTGTACCTGACAAACCAACTGCTCACCATCCCCGAATGGATCAGCACAGTTTTGACAACACAACACGGTGCGGGTCAGTTTACTGTATAATCAAAATAAGACATGTACGAAAGATAAGCACTGATCATCAGCCATCTCCAACTCCCAATCATAATAAACAGCGGTGGGGGACCGCACCCACACCCACCAAGGTCCTGCTTATCAACGAGCAACCCTGTCCCTTAATGTGCACCCCCCTCCCGTGACGAGTTCCACGGAGGGCGAACTAGGGTGTGAAACCACTCTCACAAGTGACTCAACCACAATCATCATAATACCAAAACCAACATCATACCATCACCAACACCACCACCAACACCAACACCATAGATGATCACAATATAAATCACACAACAGTTACCACATAAATCTTAATTCAATTAAACAGTAAAACCGAGTAGGAAACCCTACCTTATCGCCAATCCATGAAAATGCATCAACAATTAGCCAGGCAAGACTCCGAGACGCCTCCTACAAACGATAACCACATCCTATTACAAGACTACCCCAGAAGCCTACTGAAAGACGACATCAAAACAATGACTTACCTAGCGATGTGGACCGTCGACGACAACGATGACATCCTTACTTGCATACTCCAAGTATAACCCACTCCCCTTCCATTGTTAGTGTCGAGACTAGATGAAAGGTTAGGGAAAGGCGGGTGATGGGTGATAATATATATATATATATATATATATATATATATATATATATATATATATATATATATATATATATATATATATATATATATATATATACATATATATATATGTACATATATGTATATATATGTACATATATATATATATATACATGTATATACATATGTATATCTAATCTAAGCCATTAGATCTTCTAAGATTGATGGTTGAGATTTGAAACTTCTAAGTAAATTTTGCAATGAAACTTTAAAAGTTTATAAGTGAAACTTTAATATGTGAATGTAACTTTAATTCTATACGATTGTAACTTTAATTTTTTAAACTCATTTTGTAAATAAAAATAAAATTTTATGTATTTTTGAATATAACTTTAATATTATACGAGTGAAACTTTAATGTTTAAAAATGTATATATGTACATATATATACATATATACATATATATATACATATATATATATACATGTATACATATATATATATATATATATACATATACACATATATATATATTTATATATATATGTGTATACATATATATACATACATATATATATATATATATATATATATATATATATATATATATATATATATATATATATATATATATATATATATATATATATATAGATATATAGATAGATATATATATATATATATATATAGAGAGAGAGAGAGAGAGACATGCAAGTTCAAATGAGTTCACCTAAAATGCTGAGTCCCTAAGTCCTAATCTAAGCCATTAGATCTTCTAAGATTGATGGTTGAGATTTGAAACTTCTAAGTAAATTTTGCAATGAAACTTTAAAAGTTTATAAGTGAAACTTTAATATGTGAATGTAACTTTAATTCTATACGATTGTAACTTTAATTTTTTAAACCCATTTTGTAAATAAAAATAAAATTTTATGTATTTTTGAATATAACTTTAATATTATACGAGTGAAACTTTAATGTTTAAAAATGTAACTTTAATTTTTTTTACGCCATTTTTAATATAAAAAAATGATTTTATAAAATAATGTAATTGTGACTAATATTTATTTAATTTAACTGTTTTTTTACTGTAACTTTAATAGTATACGAGTGCAACTTTAATGCTTAAAAGTGAAACTTTAATTTTTTTTACGCCATTTATAATAAAAAAAAAATTAAATTTATGTAATAATGTAATTGTGATTAAAATTTATTTAATTTCACTTATGAATGTAACTTTAATATTTTAAAAGTGTAACTTTATTACTTAAAAGTGTAACTTTAAGTTTTTTAGGTCATTTCTAATGTAAAATTTTAATTTATGTAATAATGTAATTGTGACTAATATTTATTTAATTTTCACTAATTTATAAATGAAACTTTAATGTTAAACGAGTAAAACTTTAATGGTAACGAGTAAAACTTTAATGGTTTTAGGCCATTTTCAATATAGAAGTTTGTATTTATGTAGTAATATAAAAAATTGTAATTTCTCTAATTTAGAGATTTCAACTTTAATGGCCTACAAATGAAACTTTACTGGTATATGAAGGGAACTTTAATGGTACGCGAGTGAAACTTTAATGCTTGCGAGTTGAAACTTTAATGCTTGTGAGTCGAAACATTAATGTGAGTCATTTTATATATAAGAACCAACCACCAACCACCATCTAACGTCCAACACAAACCCCACCTGACCCACCACCAACACCCAGCCTAACCACCACAGCAACACCGTCCCACCACCAACAAGCGACAAAAAAAAAAAAGAGAAAATGAGGCAGCAGCCGTGGCAGGCGCCACCACCCGGTCGTGGTTGCAGATCTGAAAAAAAAAACGCGAGACGCGAGAGAGGCCACCACGATTACCACCATAAGCACCCAACCCACCATGAAACCACCAACCAATGACAACCCCAACCCCTACGGCCTTCACGACAACATCACTACCATCAGCCAGTCAAAAAACAAAAGGAGATCTGAAAAAAAAAGAGTTATGAAAAGGAGAACGAAGGTGAAGGAGTGACGGCGTGGTGTTTTTGGTGGTGAAGGAGTAGTTGAGGACGAGAGGAGAGGAAGTAGGCGGTAGTTGCGTATGGTGGCAGAACATGGTATGGTTGAAGAACGAGCAAAGGTACGACATTACACAGATCTCGAAAAAAATGGAGAAAGGAGTAGTGGTGGTATCGGGGTGGTGGATGCAGTGGGTGTCGTTGAATGTTGTGGGTGCTGCCGGTGGTGGTTGTAGTCGACGGTGAGTTAGAGAGAGATGAGAGGGAGAGAGGAGGAAGAGAGATAAGTGAGAGGTTGGTGAGAAAATGAAATGAGAGATTAGGGTTTTGTAGTCTTTTATATCTCAGCCCTCTATTTTGCTCTAATCTTAGCTTAGATTAGGACTCATGGACTCATCTAATCTAAAGGGACTCATTTGAACCTAATTCTATATATATATATATATATATATATATATATATATATATATATATATATATATATATATATATATATATATATATATATATATATATATATAGTCGGATCCTGAGAACTCCTAAATATTTGAGGATTGAGTAACGAATGAAATATCACACCATATACAAAACAATATCGCAAGGAAAATTGACAAACAAAACCACCTAAAACTCCCAAAATCAGTCAATCGTTTCTCTCTCTAAAAAATCCAAAATCAATCTAAAACATTTCAAACAAAAATATATCACAATTCTCTCAAAAATCTCACTGAAAATCTGCGAAAACCTAAAAATTCAAACACGATTTCAACTGTATTTCAACATCCTAGATTTATTCATTCACTAGATTGAATACTCTCACAAGAATTCGCGCAAAAATCGTTGAGGTACATTTGTTTCTCGTTCTTTGATTTCTGCGATTTTATTTCAACTTATGTAGTGTTAAATTGATTTTACATGTTATTTTTGTTCGAAATTATTGTATGTATGTTGAATTACATGAATTTACTAGGATTAAATCAAAAAATTGAACTAATCGTCAAGTTATTTAGTGTACTTTCATGTTCTTGTCAGAAATTTCTAAATATCTTACTTATAAATGATTTTAAACATTTTTCGTTCATAATATCGACACATTGAATCAATTACTATCATCAATTGAAGTTGTAGTTGTTTATAAGATGTCTTTTTTGTTTTAATTGCTAAAATTAGGGTTTAATATTGATCGATTGTGAAAATTAGGGTTCAACATTGTTTAATTGTGAAAATTAGGGTTTCATATTGTTTTAATCGCGAAAATTAGGGTTACATTGTTTAATTGTGCAAAATTACAGTTTCATATGATAGAATTGAAGTAATCGTTTGTGTTCAGTAAAATAAGTAATGTCGAATTACATGTTGGCTATGATAACGGAAAACGTGTGATACTATTGTTTGTATGATGTGATATTGAATGTGAAGATTAGTGGTACTCTATTTTCATACATTTTGGCAGGTTGACTACATAATTAAGTTGTAAAATCTCATCAAGGCACCAAAATGCTATAGTATAGTATTTTCGCTGTAAAATGTCTTTTATTTGCTGTAAAATAATGTAAAATGTTGATGTAAATGCTGTAATAGGATTTATTTTTTATATTTGTTTTATTTCTTTTGTCGGAAAGATGATACTAAGATGATATTTTGTACTTTGTTTTCCTTTTTTTTGCAGATTTCTTCGCTTTTGGAGGTTACTTAAGAGTATGTGTGCATGCTGGCGAAGTCTATAGTGCATGATCAACTAAACAAATCATATTTTTTATTCATTATTCTTATAAAGACAAATTCTTTCACAAGTGCTTTAAATGACTCTCTAATTTTGTGATATTGTGAAACAGTATCAGGACCATTAAAATAAAATACCACAAGTCTTTAGAAACAATATCATAGTTTTGTTATTAGTGTGTTAAACTTACTCCTGACATTATGTTTTTGTTCTTTTTTTTTTTTTTTTTTCGCATTTCTTCACTTGCGATGTTGATTAAGAGCTTGTCTCGCATCTTTGAAAGTTTATTACATCATCAACTTAGCAAAATCGTCTTTTTTTACTCATTTTTACTCACATGTACAAATTCTTTTATGCTTAGATGTAATTCCAAATGACAACAATTTTGTATTCTTTCTCCATTTTTGGTTAACAATATCATAAAACCTCAGAATCAATAATATAGTGTTACCAAGATTTGTCTTTTGTATTTTACAATATCACAAGTTATTGTAAACTATATCACACTTCATTTGAAACAATATCACCATTCTTCTGAAATAATATCATCACATCGTACTTAATTGTAGACAATACCCTTTGATTGATATTGTTATACAATATCACATGTACTTATAAACAATATCATTTTGTATACAAAACAATATCACGATTAAAAGTATTTTAAAAGGATTCTCCAATTTTATGCTACTCTTGTGAAACAATATCACAACCAAGAAAATAAAATACCACACTGTATCTAAAACAATATCACACTGTATCTAAAACAATATCACACTATATACAAAACAATATTGAAGTAAAAAGGATTTTTAAATCCCTATCCGCTTTTGTTACATGAGAAACAATATCACAACCATTAAAGTAAAATATCAGATGATATTTGAAACAATATCACACTTTACCAAGAATTATATCGAGCCAAAAGAAATTGTTTAGCCATAATCGCTTTTGTAATCTTGAGATACAATAATATTCACCTACACCAGAAATAATTGAGGATTGAGTAACGAATGAAATAAGTTCTACCATCATTACATCCATGTACTTCCAATTACATTTTTTGTCCAACATATCTAGTTGTCATTCTAATTGCTTCTTCTACTTCTACCTCTATTCTTATGATTTGCAACTGTCTTGTATCGTACTGGTCTTATTTCGATCTGTTGTCCATGATCTTCAACATCTTCTCTGCAATTAGGTCTCTGTACATTAAATGCATAATCAAATAACCACAAAAGATATGACATTCACCAGCATAAATGAATTCCAATCACATGTTGATTCATTAGTAATTTATCACCTTTGCAAGACACAATGAAGTACACAAGTCAAAATTGTTAACAAATCAAGACCGATCAGCAACTATCCCAAAACTATTTGTAAAGAAGGTCCTCTATCCAAAAATATTAGGACTTTCATGTTGGAAAGAAAATGAAGGCATATCCTTAGAGGATGGCCAGCAGTCAATACCAACATCTTGTTTATTGTCAAGAACCTTGATCAATAAGGCTTTATGAGCACATTCAGCCACCATTCTATAACCTGGACAACAAAAGAAATAGGTAGTCAGTGAAAAAGAAGACATGTAAGCAGTGCATCATATAACAAAGCCTTGGGCACAATGACATTTGTAGCAGAGTACCATTTGTATACAGCTTCCAACCAATCAAAACATTGTAACATGCGAGATCAAGATACTGCACATGTAAAAGAATGCCTATTACTAGCTAACATTAAAGAGTAACAATGTAAAACATATGTAAATCAATCTGACACAAATTTAAAAAGATTTGAAACAAAATACTACACATGTAAATTAGGTTTTCATGACAACAAAACTCGAACAAAGTGCAATAAATTAAAATTACAATCACATAACAAGACAGTATGAATCAATCTCATCAAAATTACGAACCGAGAACAAAAAATCAGAACACAAGGTGAATTGAACATAGATCAGGAAAAATTACTAAATATATAACAAATTGTCAATATCATTGAAAAATACATGTATTTGAACCAATATATTCATTGAAAACTCAAATTCACAAAATTGTCATTATCACAAAGTCTAAAACAATATCACACAAATCAGAAAATAATATCACATAGTCTTTAAAACAATATCACACAGTCAGTATACATATCGAACCATCATCTCATTGCTATATTTGAGAATTCATATCACAACATTCATCTTTTTTAAGAAAATCGGAAAACATCAAATAAAACAGAAATAACAATAAAAGTAGATGAAAATAAGAATAAAAATACACATAAATTAAAATTAGGGCAAACAAAATCGGAAAAGATCAAATAAAGTCAAATAACAATAAAACTAGATGAAATTGAAAATCTAGACAAAAATTATTACAAACGCAAAAGATGACTACGAATTCGAAATATATGTACGAAAAACAAAAATAACATGTGATTTAAAGGTGAAATTACAAATTAAAGAGATAATAAATCTGAAATTAACAACAATAACGTACCTGACATCGCGATTATGATTGAATTAGTATGATAATTGATCGAAATAGAAGAATGGGTTGAGATTGACCAAAACCTAGAAATAACGAAAGAAAGCGCATAAAATTTGGGGAATCCAAGGAAGAAAGAGTAAGAGAAGAGAGAAGGTAGAGGGAGAAGTGATTTCTGCGAGAATGAAAGGATTTTATTGAGGAAAGGAGTATATATATATGCACGCGCAAAATGACAATTTTGCCCTTAATGATCCGCGCACGAATGGACGTTGGATCTCTTAAATCCGACGGCTTGTATTAATCCTCAATCCTCAAATATATGAGCCATACTTACATGATCTCATTCCTATATATATATATATATATATATATATATATATATATATATATATATATATATATATATATATATATATATAGGGTTCGAGAGAAATGGAACCGTCGGAAATGAAATAAAACTCACGAACTCACATTTTATAATTACGTGTCCGCAGCGGCAATACTCGGTCGAGTACTCTCATACTCGGCCGAGTAGGCCATACTAGGTCGAGTAACAACTACGTACACTAGTAGAAAAAGTCCTATTTACATCGCCACTATAACATCAGTTCTTACTAAAAACGATGTAATCGATCAAACTTTTTTTAATTACATTGGTTTTAAAACAAAAACGATGTTAATTATTTTAACATTTATTTTTTACATCGGTAGTAAACATCAGTTGTTATAAAACCGATGTTAAGTTTTTGAAGTTACATCGGTTTCGTTGAAACCGCTGTTAAGCTCTTTTGATAATATATACAATACATCGGTTAATAACTCATTTGTGAATCGATGTAACAATTATACAATGTTCGTGCCTATCAATCACGTACCCTATTCCTCTATACGCAAAAAACTACCACACGTCCCTTCAGTTCCCTCACAAGTTAGAATACTACCATCATCAATCGATAAAACCACTAGAAATTTCCCGCAAAACCCTAACAATTGCCTTACCGTCACACCCTCTTCTTTCACCGTCCTTATCGTCGATCATCCTCACAATTCGCCCTCCTATTCTCACCAGTCGAGGCCTTCGTCGAATTCCTCTTTAAAGCATACCATTGTTGTCTTGCCGGCGAAGCACCCATTTGTAATTGGGATGAAGCCACAGTGAAACACTTCTTCTCTGACAAAGCCTCAATTGGAGACGTCTCTAACCTTGCTTGCTTGATTCCTTCAAATTATCCTGTAATTGATATCAGGGTACCAAGGTTTGTGTTTTATTTAAATAATTCTTTTTAAATTACATATTTTATCTATGTATTTGTGTGTTGAATATAATGGATACGGGGTTGTGGGTTGCTGTGTTTAATTATTTTTTGTATGGTGAATGTTGTCATGAATTGGGTTTAATGAAACGCTGTTAATTCAATGTTTGATAACCCTTCCGTAAACTATGAAATGTGATAACCCTTCCGTAAATATGAAGATGCCTATATTTTGAGTACTGGGTAAATGTTTGATAAGAAAGTAAATGATTGAGTACTGGGTAAATGTAGGGCGAGATTATGATGAGGGCGAGAGGGAGATGTTTATGAAAGGGTTGTGGGCTGCTTGGGAGATGAGAATGATACAATCTAAATTAATGCAGAAATTAAAAAGATAGAAATGCAGCTGTTCGATTATGAGAATCGATAGGCTACCCCAATAATAGAATTGTGGTGAATTAATCACCTAGATTCCATTATAACAAATGAGATAAATCTCACAACTTCATTCATAAAATTCATTGATTGATTATTACAAGGTAACTAATGCCCTTATATAAGCTACTAATGACTTGGGAAATAAGAAACAAAGAGATAAATGACTAAGCTACCCTTAGTCCTATTTTAATGTGTATCAATATCCGCCTCTTGAAACGATTATTGTCCTCAAGGATCAAAGACAAGTGATATTTGAAGCAAGTGATATCATAACACATTCCAGGTTTGGATTTGTCGACATAACATCCATTACAAGCCTCATCAATGGTCCTCCTGGATCAAAAACATACACCTGATAGTCTTCATATCTCATGTGTTTCAATAGTTTACAACCAGTGAACTGGTATGCTTCAAGTCGGTTCCTCATCTTCACCCAACTTTTAAAACCACCGGGATCAAAAATCAAGATAGTAACATTCTGATTTTTAATGCCATAACCCAACATCATATTAGTGTAATCCGTAGGGGAAGGACAATATGTGCTTACTAGGCAGTGTCCCAACGCAAGGAGTTATTTCACATGTCCAACTAAGAAATGGTTTCGGAGGGGCTTTGACATTTTCTCTGACTTAGCAGTAACAAAGCCATGATGTACCAGTAGTGTACTCTACTCACATAACCTGCAACACCACTTTGATAAAGATCATTTTCAAAGTGGGAGAGGAACATAAGACGCAACATCCCATCATTGCTTATACCAACAATAGACACTAAGTATGATGCGCTAGTAACACTAGTCAATGCTGCCAAATCGTCTTTTCCACCAGAATAAAATACCTTGGCTATCTCCAGTTGAGAAAAATAGTATTTCAACTCAGTCGGATCCAAAATTAAAGTTAGAACCACCTTGCTAAGCCATTCTATAGCCACTTGTAAATTCTCCTTAAACAACTTAAACACGACTCGAAAAAGATTTGTCATCAGCAACTTGATCAGGCCAGCAAATGAATGAATACCCCCTTCTAAGGGAATATGCCCAGACTTGTTAGGAAGAAATTATAGGTTTCTTGTCAACCAAGAATCATCTAACACCTTGCAGAATATTTCACTTACATAAAATGTAAGAAGCCAGACTTTAAGTATCTTAGTTATAGGCACATGTCTAGCCAGCATAGCAAACCTCTAATTTAGGCCGCACGGGTAAAAAATATAGGTAAGGAACACAACATGCTTATTTGCCTTGGTAACGATGTAGTTAGACCATGAAACTCTAAGAGTGAACAATATCCAAGTACGTTCCTCACTAATATCTTCATCACCCCTAAAATCACCCTTGTCCTCAAGGGTGTGAATGAAAAACAACAAAATACCACCTAATACAATCCTAGGGTAATGAAACATCGACATCCAACAATTGCCAATATCAACAGCATGCTTAACTATGGTAACATGAACACTATTCTCTATCATCACATAATGAGGCCAACTTTGAGAATTTAAGATGTACCAACACCTAGATAGCAATAACATAAGTCCCATTGTAACAAAATCTCCAAAATATGATCCTAATATGAGCTATAACCTTGCACACTCATAAGATAACGGGACATTACTCCAGCTATGTACTTCCTTGAAATTTAAAATTGGCCTCCAATCATTTTCTAACTGATACCCTATAGCATTAAAAACACCTGAGATCGTGGAAGTTGAGTTTACAGCCAACTCAATTTTATTCAACAAGGGCAACACAACATATGCAACAGGGTTTATAGCATGGATTTCAGGCAACAAATTAAATGACTGCATTTTCACCTGAAAATATCGATATTTGAAGCCCAAATACCCACATAAAGTTCATCACCAGCCTGAGACATTTGGTTTGAAGTTTCACAACTCGGCCTTAGGCTTGCTTCTATAACAATCAAACCCTGAAAATATGCCCACTCTAATATAACAAACTTCTTAAATACCCACTGCTGGTATTTAAAGAGTACTGTGTTTCTTGATTATCATTGGAGTCTGGAGATATAGCAGTTCGAAAACCTCTGTCAATGATAGACTACTCATGTGTTGCCCCATCCAATTCAGCAGACTTTCCCAGATTCCCTTAGAAAAAATGCATTGAAAGAACAGATGGTGTTGTGATTCAGCTTGTTTCTCACATAGCACACACCTGTTAACAAAGTAAAAACTCCTTCTTTGCAGATTATCAATGCTAGCCAGTTGGTTTTGAGCAGCTAGAGAACATACTCGTAACAACTAATGGTAATGTTAATCGGTCTGTAGGTAAAAAAATGGAGGTTGCTACTCCGACTATAAAAATCCACCATTGTGTCTAACGTTTATTACTCCGACTCTTCGTATAATCCCGCGTACTCATGTCTGAAACTCAATGTTCGGATGTGGTGTCCCACATTAGCAATTCATTTTAAGCCAAAACACTATGTCTGTCTTTTCCATTTGGTTCTTTACACTTTTCTTTTTGGGTTGTTTCATTTGGTTCTTTACATTCCTATTTATGGTGAACAATTAAGAGTAAAAAAACTTAGTCAAGGCTATATGCTGAGAATCCCGTGGAATAGACGAAGTAAATTTTTTCTAAAAATAGCTGACTCGAACACTTGGACTTATCCTTGTCAAAGCCTTCCAACCAAGTTCAAGTAACGCAACCTCTACCTGTGTTTTACTGCAAGTTTGCAATGTTGACTTTTTTTTTTATGATATTATATGAATCTGGTTTTAAAACTCTTGCATTATTGTAGAGATCTAGCACCAATGAATCCTAACTGTTCTACTGATCTGACTTCAGAACTTAATTCCAATCAGGAGGAAGATATATTTTTTTTTTCTCATAATAAAATTTTCGAAAGGTATGTAGTTATGTTGCTCAAGCTTTTGTATTTTTGATCTGCCGCTTTGCTATGTATTTTTGAGTATTGTTTGGAGGTGGAAGTCTTAGAAGGCAATCCGGAAATCATTTTTTTTATGGTTTTTGAATGGTAAGGTAGTACTTCAGATTTAAGAGCAGGGGGTCAGAAATATGTTTATGGGAAACTTTAGCTGGTTTTGGTCCTATATATATACAAGTCTTTGAGGAATATAAAATTATCAACTTAGAACAATTAATTTTTTTTCTTTTTCCCCATGATGATTGAAGTTTCCATTTCGGATGGAATTAAAGATCATTATTGATAGTATAAAACAAAATTATTTGCCAAACTTGATACGCTAGAGAACACACAACCCTTCTTACTTCTATCTGTCTCCCTCTCTCCTATCTGCACCTTTTTGAAAATCAACCCTCTGATAAGCTTCTTTCATCATAAAGACAAATTGTTTCGGTTTCTTAAATTTATGTTCCAGAATATCAAGTGGGTATTAAGTTATTAACCAACCATTAGAATTAGAATTTGTTTTCTTTAAAATGTAGCTTACACTGGGTACTAATCAACCCTCTGCTCAAACATACTAACTCCATGCTTTTCAATTTTCATCCACTAATGACACTGATTCATTTGATAAATATACAGCTAAAAAAAAGCATGCCACTAGCTAAAAATGAAATTTCGTGACTAGTTTTTTTTTTTCAAGTCTAAAATGGCTGAAACCGAACCCTATGTTACAGCTAAGTTTGATTCATTGATTCATTTGATTCATTGATTCATTTGATAAATATACAGCTAAGTTTTAGATATAATATAATATTGATACCTATGTTACTCCGACAATTTACTTTGGTAGTGTGTTTTGTGTCCGACAGAAGAGACACCATGTGCTAGTCTGCTAGACAGACATACATACAGTAGGCAAATTAGAGTACTACTAGTATTTACTTTTTCTTCAAAATTATTTTTTTATAATGTTAGTAAGAGGAGATGGGTGTACGGGGTGTCCTACTTTTACTTTGCTGGGGTCCAATCATTCAGTACTTAAGAGTTGCAGTAAACGTTTCTTAGCTTAGGGGTGTCCTAGGACCCCCTACTCTAACACGTAAATACGCCACTGTCCGTCGTGCAAGATAAGCCCTAAGAATAAAAATGTTGTTTGGAGCTAGCTGTCTCGTCTAAACTAAGGTAGCTAACTCACGTCTTTGGCTATTCTGTATTTATTATGTTCATTACGAACTTATGGATTCCTGTAGGGAATAAGTGGAATAGGATGGAAGGGGTTTACTGAATGTTCATTTATAGTTGGTAGGGAACATTACTCTATAGTAACAAGATGGGGGTCATATACTTAGCTACACCCTTTTTTTCAATGTTTTTGTTGTATCCTTGTTTTGTAATGTTAAACCCTTCTTGTTGTGTTTGTGTAACGGTTTTTCATTGTGTTTCGCTAGGCAGCTGGACTGTTTTTGTTACCTTAACTTGTAAGCCTGTGTGTGGTGGTAGATTAGCTGTAGGACTTGCTTAATTTTTATATATGTTCCTTTTAACCAAAAAAAATCTTATCGTGTAACTAGATTAGAGAAGATTATTCTCAAACAATTTGACCTTCAATTCTGATGGTTGAATAATCACTTCTTCAAAGTAGTCGTCTTCATTAGGCATTACTTAGGGGAGTAAAAACTGAATTAGATGAGCGTGTACATAGTTGAATATGTGTTCTCAAATTTAATTTTAGAATTCAACTAATCTAATTATAAAGTCATAATCTCATGCTATTTTTTTTAAATATCAAATAAAACAAATCATCCAAATGTGATAGATTACTGAACACAACCCTTACCCATTCATATTCGTGTTTATTAACTAGATTATGGAGCGAAGTTGGATGTATGAAAAGCGTGATTTTGTTTATCTTGAACGACTGGAGGAGTTTCTTAGTTGTGCCGTGGAACATCAAAGACGCCTTGGGGATAATCAATTCTTATGTCCTTGTACCCTATTTCAAAATCGAAAGAAGGTGAATTCTAGGGATGAATTGCGGGAGCATTTAATTTTAAAAGGATTTAAAGCAGATTATAATGTGTGGATATGACATGGAGAGAGGGATAATGATATTTCTACCAACGTAAATTTTGAAACTAATGATAAAGATGGGGATGAGATTGATGTCGGGGATCAAAATTATGATGAAATCTTTAAAGATATTGATATGAATGATAATGTAGAGCCTAATAATGATAATATTGACGGGCTAATGAAGGATCTTGAAGAAGATATTGTACAGTGCCCTATTATTTTTCAAAGAATGGTTGATAATTCCAAGAAACCTTTATACTCGAATTGTTCTAAATTCTCTCTTTTATCAGCTGTGTTGAAACTATTCACATTGAAAGCTGGAAATGGGTGGTGTGACAAGAGTTTTACTTCCTTATTAGAACTTTTGTGTCAAATATTGCCAGAAGGTAACGAGCTTCCCACCACCACATACCAATGCAAGAAACTACTATCCCCATTAGCTACGAGTTACCAAAAGATTCATGCATCCCTGAAGGACTGTATATTCTACCGAAATGAGTATAGCGAATTAAAAGAATGCCCAAAGTGCGGCGAGTCACGATACAATAGGGTAGACAAGGGTAATGGTGGCAAGAAAGCAAGTCCTGTAAAGACATTATGGTATTTACCAATAATACCAAAATTTAAACGCTTTTTTGCAAATAAAAAAGATGCGGAGCACATGTTGTGGCATCAAAATGGCAGGAATAAAGATGGCAAACTGAGGCATGTAGCTGATTCTCCCCAATGGAGAACAATTAATCGAACCTTTCCAGATTTTGGTTCAGAGTCTAGAAATTTAAGATTGGGACTTTGCACCGACAGAATTAATCCATTTAGAACTTTAAGTAGCCAACATAGTTGTTGGCCAGTAATGTTGATAATTTACAATATCCCTCCTTGGCTTACCACAAAGAACAAATACATTATGTTAACACTCCTAATTTCGGGCCCTAAGCAACCTTAAAATGACATTGACGTGTATTTGGCTCCACTAATTGAAGACTTGAAACTCTTATGGAATGTTGGGGTACGGGTGTTTGATGCAGCTAGTAACTCTAGGTTTCAAATGCATGCTATGTTGTACTGTACAATTAATGACTTCCTGGCTTATGGTAACCTTTCTAGATACCGACTGAAGACCGATAAGGGATGTCCTATATGCGGTGATGACACTGAATCTGAATGGTTGGAGCATAGTGGCAAATATGTGTACATGTGTAGTCGGCGTTGTGTACCTGACAATCATCAATATCGAAAGAAGAAGATGGCTTTTTATGGGAAAACGGAGCATAGGAAACCCCCTTTGTTTTTGAATGGAAAAGAGTACTACGATCAGGTTAAGAGTATAACTAAACATTTCGGAAAACCGTATGTTCCTCCACCAGATAGAGTATATCATACAAAGAGGTCAATCTTTTGGGAACTTCCATATTGGCAGCACTTGTATGTGAGGCATTCCATTGATGTATGCACGTGGAGAAGAACGTGTTTGATAGTGTAATTGGAACATTGCTCAATATTCCTAATAAGACTAAGGATGGGGTGAAAGCTCAAAATGACATGGCTGCTAGGGGGCGTATCGAGTTAAAACCAATTGAGAAGGGAAAACGTATCTATATACCACCGTCTTGCACAACTCTTTCTAAGAAGGAGAAGATCATTGTTTGTGGATCTTTAAAAGGAGTGAAGGTACCACATGGATATAGCTCTAACATAAGTCGTCTTGTTTCCATAAAATATTTTAAGTTAGTTGGTATGAAATCTCACGATTATCATGTTATGCTTACACAACTGCTGCACGTGGCCATTAGATCTGTATTGCCTAAACATGTTAGGCAAGTCATCACCAAGCTTTGCCTCTTCTTTGATGCAATCAACTCAAAAGATATCCATCCAGACACCTTGGATGACTTGCAAGTAGATGTTGTTGCGACTCTATGTGAACTGGAGATGTACTTTCCAATTGCTTTCTTTGACATTATGGTTCACCTCGTCATTCATTAGTGCGTGAGATTAAACTTTGTGGTCCAGTGTTTCAACGAAACATGTGGACGATGGAGCGGGAGATGGGTACTTATAAGAGACGAATGAAGAATCATTGTCATCCTGAAGGTAGTATTGATGAAGCAACAATTGCATGTGAGACAATCCAGTTCTGTGTTGACTATATGGCAGATGTTCAACCTAATGGAGTTCCTATATCTCGGAACGAAGGTAGACTATTAGGGAAGGGTACTTTGGGTAAGAAACACATGAGTGTGGACCGTGATTCTTTTCAGAAAGCACATTTATATGTTTTACAACATATGACAGAGGTTCATCCCTATTTAACCGAGCACCTAGATTTTCTCAAGCGACAAAATCCACATAAAAGCGATGTCTGGTTGTTGAATGAACAAAGTCGAACTTTTGCGGAGTGGTTTAAAGATAAGGTGCTGAGTGAGTTGTCTACAAAATCTCATAATGTAAGTGATAACTTATGATGGTTAACATATGGCCTTAAATCGAACATCACACCGTTTAAAGGGTATGATATCAATGGGTTTTGCTTTTACAAAAGCCGACAAGATGACAAGAGTACAATACAAAATAGTGGAGTGACTCTTCTTGCATCATCAGAAGTACGTTGGAAAGGGTAAGGATCTCGTAGACATAACAAGGGCGTACTATGGGAAAATTGAGGATACTTGGGAGCTTGAGTATGTAACTTTTAGTGTACCCTTGTTTCTGTGACACCCCCATACTCCAAGTGCCTTACCAGGACCACTAAAGGTATGAGAATGCCACCATCTCGGTTACCCGAGGCAATGATAATCAAATAAACAATAACGAAACGTACTTAAATGATTACAAAGTTTAAGTGATACAACTAAACTCCAAAACTGTTAAAAGAAAATACAACTGTTCTCAAATGTTAAACCAACTAGCTAAAGAACAACGTTCGACACAGCGGAAGACTTCTAAAACAGCTCGTGATGACTCAACCCAGCTATTCCATGCGCATCAACCAAACCTGCTCAATAACTGCTCACCACCCCCGAATGGATCACCACAGTTTTTAAAACATTTAAACGGGGTCAGTACTAATTACACAAAAACAAATACCGTAAAGGAACAGTATCACAAACAGCTCAACAAACCCCAATCTCTATCTCAAATCTCCACACAACTGACTACACACTAAAGTGTGTAGCCCTGCCAGAGTACCAATCGCAACAGATACTTCACACCGCCAGTGGGGGACCGCAGCCGTTCCCATCTAAGCCCCGCTCATCTCCATCGAGCGATAAACCCATGTTCATTAATGTGCACATCCCTCCTGTGGCGGGTTCCACAGGAGGCGAATCAAGGGCGTGAAGCCACTCCCGCAAGTGACTCCACTCCGCCAGGGACGCACCCCGAAGATCACAGGCAGATACAACAACAATCAATGATATTAATCAACAACCGTCACAAACACCAGCAGTATACTTTAACAATAATCACAACCGTCTGAATCAATCAACAATACGAAATCACAACCGTCTGAATCAATCAACAATCACTAACTACAACACAATCACCACACAGTATGTAATTAATACCGAGTAGGGAAACCCTACCTGGAGAAGCAACCACCAAAGACGATCTAGCAGCTAATCAGAATTCTCCTCTACGAATCCTCCTCCTATAACCTGTATACATTCAATTACTACCACACACATACAAATCACCTAAAATCCTCAAAATCACCCAATTAGGGTTTTAAAGAAACTCAACCAAATGCTATAAAAATTATACAAGGAACTTTCCCTTGACACGATGATCACAATGGCGTAAAGAACAAGATGATCCGACTCTCCTAGCGTTGGGGATTTGCTAATGATGCGATGAATCAACTTATGTAACTTCCTTCTCTCAATTTAGGTTTTTAGAATGATAAAACGATTTAAGAAAATTGACGAAACTCATTATATATTAATCTCGCATCATTAACAAAACCCGTCAAAACTCAGCCCGTAAACTCACTTACTCGATCGAGTAAGGCACTTACTCGATCGAATGCCCCCTACTCGATCGAGTACCCAACTTACTCGATCGAGTACCCTACAGGCATACTTCTGTTTTGCGTCAAAAATTACTTACTCGACAGAGTAAGCCCCACTCGATAGATACCCATAGACTCATAAAACCGTAGTATTACAGTCTTCCCTCCTTAAAAAAACTTCATCCCCGAAATTCAACCCATAAACAAAAAACAAAACATACTAACTCGATCAAGACAAAACAACGCAAATAAGAACTCAAAACAAAAGTCCAACCCATCAAACATGGACTCCCAACACCAACTCCACCAACTATGTCTACCCCCACAACATGACTCACGATATCATATCCACCACATTATAGCCTTTCTCGACACTAACTCCATAGACTAGTAACTACCCTCCACAAACGCCGCTAGCTCCGTTTCACTAACATATTATCCAATAGAAAATCCAATATCAAGACACTCATAAACATCAAACGGAATGTTACATTCTACCACCCTTAAAAGGAACTTCGTCCTCGAAGTTTACTCACACTTATAAACATCATCATCCAACTGCCAAAACTATGGAACTCATAATCATCATCATCCAACTGTCAACACTATCGAAATATTCTCACACTCCTAAGCATCACACTACTACAAGCACGGCCATGGCCCTTTTAACAATATCAACCACAATATATACAAGTCCATTCATTATGCTACATCAATACTCTACTTCCAATTGTACTACAACATGCACAACCAACAAACTCTCTTGTATCTCATCCTACACCTCTTAAGATAAATGTTACGTCCTCGTAACTCACTATACTAAATCCTAACTATATCTTCTCATTATCCTCATCACCACCGCATGTCAAAGATAACCGCCTATACTCTAAACACTCACCATTCCTATATCCAAGGCTCTCTTACTTAAACAGTTCTCATACCTCAATTCACTCGGCATACCACCTAACCTATACCACAAAATCTTTAGCTTAACCAAAACGTCAACTGTTCCCTATAACCGCCAAAACGACATAGTCCTCTATACATGCATCTATCTCCATACTCATAACTCACGATCCACAATTATTACCCACACTCATATTAGATCCTCAAGTTCTTTTCTTTCACTACCGCAAAACTCATCCATAACTTACCATGATACTAATTTCCAACACTCTATACTCACTGTCCCAATAAAAGATTATGAACGACTTGCAGTTTTCAGATCAGTACAACATATGTCCCACAATTCACTTACCATTACTAAGTCTACCAACACCCCCTCTAAAAGAACATCACAAGTATTCCAACAACCACTCGCAACTGTGTCCCGTCAACAGGATGTCACTATACCATGACAACAACGAAAACATGCACAACTCTCTTCCATAACATACTCTACCCTTACTCCCAAACTAAAACTGGTAAGAAACATCAATAAACAAAACAATGGTCTATATGTACAACCCGAAACTCACAGAAACCAACATCAAACAAAACAACAATATATGTATATCTGGTATGTACTTTTGAAACTCGAATCGAAATCATCCCGCCTACTCCACCACAACCAGTGACGGTATCGCAACACCGCCACCAACAGCCGCACCGCAGCGCGAAAATACCTGTATCACAACACGAAGTACCGTGCCCGTATCACCACCCGAGACACAACAACCACGTCGATAGACATCACAACCACATACAATTCCCATAAACACTGACTCAGTATAACTTTCCGGACAAGAAAACTTACTCAAAACTGCTTTACTGGCTCATAACACAACATATTATACAGAATAAACAGACAAGAATCTCATGAATATCATCCATACCTTTTTATGGAATAAACATATATCAGAAATACACATACAAGTATAACTAGCCATGCCAGATCACCCAAACTATCACTTTTGAACATCATGCCATTAGTTTACCGTATCTAACATATATCACAAAACATTCATATGTAACAACTTTATAACTATCACACCATACCATCTCTTGTGAGGTCAGAACCTCACACAAACATTTATACACATCATAGACCCGTAATCACATCCAACTAGTCAATCCTGATCATGTAAGTTACCACCTGATAAAGGTTACCTCTCGCCCATAACACATTCCTCCATTCGCATAACCATCATCCCCTGCCAAATATAACCAGACAGCTAATACTCAACCACTAGCAACCGCCTCCTAAGACCACATCTTATACTTCCCCACAAACGTACATATCAATCCGGCCTCTACCAAATCAACCTCTTTAGAATTGCTATCTTTCTAATTGACTATCACCCTTAACCACTAGTGACAACACCACAATACCCCCACTGCTCATATAACAACCCTTTTACACTCATCTCTAAACATCACAGTTTCTTTCCTACCTTTGGTTAACATCCCAAATAACGAACATCAAATCCATCAATAAAATTACCCCAACACTATTCCCAATTCCATCCTTAATTGCATCGTCACCCAACTCACCACCAAGGTCTCATATCGTGTAAATTCTTTACCCGGCTTCTTACTTCCCTTAATTCCCCGAAAACCATGACTAATCATATTGTCCTGAAACTCCTATATAACCCTTAACTAACAACCTCTTGATAGTATCATAAATCTCGACGATTCCTTACTTCTATATCACATAACTCTGGTCAACATTTTTCTCAGCTTACTTTTATCCTTCTTTTCTCTTTATACTCAACAATACCAATTAATAGTTCAACTCCTTATTCCTTCTACCTAACTCTTTAGTAATCCAGTTACCCTTTCGTTGCTCCAAAACTCAAATTCCATTATTTCATATTAGTACCATCTCAATCTTTCTTACCATCGATCTTTTCTTATCCTGCTATTACTCACACTTAACATAAATAAGTTCAGACCATCTCATGCTATTACTCACACTGATCTCCAATCTCTCCCCCTTTTTTTTATATCCCAAAACTCATTTCATAATGTTACTTGCCCAAGGAAATCACACATTAGTTTCACCTCTTGATAATGCAAATTCCCAAACTCACTCACTATCTGCAAATCCACGTCGGGACATGTCTCCATTAAGTTCACTATATACAACTCTTCTCCATCCCTCTAAAACGACCTCTCACTACATATATTCTTAACCCACACGATTCCTAACCATCTCCCTCCATAATTCTTTACACATCTCAAGTTGCCACTATCCACATTCTTCCTTTCAATCTTTTCATTCTCACGTTCCTTAGACTCACATCATTCCTTGCCCACATTCACTTACTTTTACATTACTCAACACACAATCATATCACTCATCTCATCTCATAAAACATGCTCCATGCCTTAATAAGTCTTACCAATCTTCCTTTTCTTTTCCACTACCTATCACAACCGCATATAACTCATGTCCTCCCCACCGAGCTCATACTCACCACAGGTGCCACTCCTTACATCATAAGATTGGGTAACTTACGCATCAAGACCGACACACATGTAAAGCAAAGCATAAGGAAGCAAAAGAACACCTTTAAATTAAACATAATAGGCAACCAAGTCAAAAGATAAGCATATGGCCCAAAACAGGGGTCACTAGATCGAGTACAGGTCACTCGATCGAGTGAGTGACTTACTCGATCGAGTAGGTGAAGGTCAGAAGCACGTAAAACAAATTAATAGGGCTACTCGATCGAGTAAGGGTTACTCGATCAAGTAACAAGAGGTGCACTCGATCGAGTGAGGGCCACTCGATCGAGTACTCTACACATTTCTCAGCACTGTCCAATTTTCGTAAAACGGTTATAACTCACTCGTTTCTTGGTCGTTTTGGGAGTGTGACCTATCGTTAGAATCGTAACAGAACAAGCCATCACCTCCAATTGGAATCACATTAAAATCATTTATGAATCTCAAGTTATAGCAGTTTAAATACAACTTCGCTGTAATCATACGACATAACTATTCGACTTTCTCTTTCAAACAACTTAAACAACAACAAGGTAGACAAAAACAACTCAATACTCGTAAAATCAGTATCCCTAGCCACAAAAGCCAAGCAACAAACAACTCAATGCACATATATCATTCAACTTACCCATCATATATTACCCACATGTTTGTATTCTATAACTTTACGTAAACAAAATCACAAATACATGACATCAAATCTCCTTTTTACATGTTACTAGCATAACAACATCATAAAATCACTTTCACCATACAACATGCTTAATCATAAATCATATTATCATGCAACGGTTATTCATCTTTTTCCACCAATTCATCCATCATACCACATTCTTCATCTAACAAGTGCATATGACACAACAGTAGACAAGTATATGAACTTATTACTTAAGTGTACGCAAACAAAATTATGTAAAATCATATCACATCCCCTAATCACATGTTACTAGTATAGACACATTATAAATCATTCATCCTGAAACATCATTATTCATCACATATTATCATATATGAACTACTTTCTTTTTCCACCACATTATTCATCATTCTCACATACTTCTCTGACGACTCCAACCAACATTATAAACCAACTTTCATTATACATGCTTTCAACCAACAACATAAAAAATCACATCGATTCATGCCACACATCACTATATAGGTACACAATTCATAAAATAAACACATAGCGATCCCGATTCATATCCCATGGTGACCGTTTCAAAATTGTATGGCGAGTTCGCGACTTTAGGACGTCTCCCAAGTCTTTGCATTAACTCCTACAACTTCTACCCGGGTTCATTTTATTTTGACTCCCTATATTCATTAGGTTCATTGGTTACAGGTTTCAAGATCGTCGCTCTGATACCACTTTGTGACACCCCCATACTCCAAGTGCCTTACCAGGACCACTAAAGGTATGAGAATGCCACCATCTCGGTTACCCGAGGCAATGATAATCAAATAAACAATAACGAAACGTACTTAAATGATTACAAAGTTTAAGTGATACAACTAAACTCCAAAACTGTTAAAAGAAAATACAACTGTTCTCAAATGTTAAACCAACTAGCTAAAGAACAACGTTCGACACAGCGGAAGACTTCTAAAACAGCTCGTGATGACTCAACCCAGCTATTCCATGCGCATCAACCAAACCTGCTCAATAACTGCTCACCACAGTTTTTAAAACATTTAAACGGGGTCAGTACTAATTACACAAAAACAAATACCGTAAAGGAACAATATCACAAACAGCACAAACAGCTCAACAAACCCTAGTCTCCATCTCAAATCTCCATACAACTGACTACACACTAAAGTGTGTAGCTCTGCCAGAGTACCCATCGCAACAAATACTCCACACCGCCAGTGGGGGACCGCAGCCGTTCCCATCTAAGCCCCGCTCATCTCCATCGAGCGATAAACCCATGTTCATTAATGTGCACATCCCTCCTGTGACGGGTTCCACAGGAGGCAAATCAAGGGCGTGAAGCCACTTCCGCAAGTGACTCCACTCAGCCAGGGACGCACCCCGAAGATCACAAGCAGATACAACAACAATCAACGATATTAATCAACAACCGTCACAAACACCAGCAGTATACTTTAACAATAATCACAACCATCTGAATCAATCAACAATACGAAATCACAACCGTCTGAATCAATCAACAATCACTAACTACAGCACAATCACCACACATTATGTAATTAATACCGAGTAGGGAAACCCTACCTGGAGAAGCAACTACCACAGACGATCTAGCAGCTAATCAAAATTCTCCTCTACGAATCCTCCTCCTATAACATGTATACATTCAATTACTACCACACACATACAAATCACCCAAAATCCTCAAAATCACCCAATTAGGGTTTTAAAGAAACTCAACCAAATTCTATAAAAATTATACAAGGAACTTACCCTTGACACGATGATCACAACGGCGTAAAGAACAAGATGATCGGACTCTCCTAGCCTTGGGGATTTGCTAATGATGCGATGAATCAACTTACGTAACTTCCTTCTCTCAATTTAGGTTTTTAGAATGATAAAACGATATAAGAAAAGTGACGGAACTCATTATATATTAATCTCGCATCATTAACAAAACCCGTCAAAACTCAGCCCGTAAACTCACTTACTCGATCGAGTAAGGCACTTACTCGATCGAGTGCCCCCTACTCGATCGAGTACCCAACTTACTCGATCGAGTATCCTACAGGCAGACTACTGTTTTGCGTCAAAAATTACTTACTCGACAGAGTAAGCCCACTCGATAGAGTACCCATACACTCATAAAACCGTAGTATTACAGTTTCGATGTAAATGGGTAGATTGTGATAAGGGCATCACTGTTGACGATATGGGATTCATTTTAGTAAACTTGAATGTTGTTGGACATATACATAAACCCTTCATTCTTGCATCTCAAGCAAAACAAGTATTCTACATTGTAGATCCTTCAGATAAGAGATTATCTGTGGTTCGTTATGGTAAAAGTATTCTAGGTGTCGAGGGTGTAGTTGACAAAGAAGAATATGATCAACTTGATGAACTGCCTCCTACTTCTGTCAAGCGTCGATCGGTTCAAAATTTACGTGATGAAAGTTATTTGCGTCAAGATCATGATGAGGGTCTATGGTTTGATAAATTAAAATAGTTTATGGTTATTTTAGGTAGTCCTATTACCGCCCTTCTCAAAATAATCCCTAGTATACTTTAACGGTTTAACCATATTAATCTAACGTTTGCCATCATTTTTCTTTTATTTCTTTTATTGCACCTATCCTAGTTGTGACTGGTTATAACAAGTTACTTGAGAATTTTTGTAGGTTGCTTTTATTTCCAGATAGCAATCTTCATCTTCTTCCATGGTCATTTGCAACCGTAATTTTTTCTTCTTTTCTTTCCCCATCAATTTCTTACTTTTTTCATTTATTTCCAAACTTGGATAAATTCTCCATCTTTCTTATGTCTAAACCTTCTGTTTCTTTTTTTCTCCTCTCCAGCCACTTGGAAATCTATATCAATTAAACACCTAATGTTTCATTCTAAATCACCAATTGAACAATCTGAACACAAAACTTGAATCAATCTGCTGAAAAGATCCCAAATTTTATGGGGTTTTACTCAAATCCAAGTACTCCCAAGATTATGAAGAGCACTCGAATGAAAAATCCCATAAAATTTGGGATTTTTTAGATAGAGGGAAATTAATGGTGGGGGAAAACTCCTGGAGAGGGGTAACTCCAGGAATATGGGTCTCCTTCATTTGATTATATCAAATGGTAAATAACGCCATGTGGTTTACTAAATGAAGTGGCAACCTCCCAATGAAGAGCTTGATTCTACTGGATATAGTGTGTTATTTTCATTGATCTAAAGACTAGAACAGGTCAGCAAGCTTAGGCAGCTCAGCAAACCAGCTTAGCAAACGAGAGATTGGTGGTTAAAATCTTTTCTATTGCTTCAGCTGTTTTGGCAAGAACCGTTACTTCTAAACAACAATTTTTTCGGACTTTGACACGTTAGCAATCATACGGGCTGCACTCTCCTAGTAGGTGAGATCAGCGAAGTGTTGACTGAGATGAAAATAATGTCAGCCTAAGCTACATGTTTGTGAACCTCAGTGCTGAAAAACAGGTTCTTGCCACGACATTATTTGACGACGTCGTCCAAGCCAGGCTCATAGATTGGGAACCGGTCGCTATTCCAAGCATTGATCCGCGGCACAGAGATATCAACATACCTTGAATAAATTGAACTGTGTATCCCAGCATAAAATTTGTGGAGTTTGCGTCCTATCAGGGTGCTTTACAAAGTGAAATACATAGTTGTTAGTTATTAAGCCCCTTTAGTAACATTTATCATCCCTTAATACCATCAACCCACTCTAGATTAATGACAATACTTTTTTGTAATTTATCACATACTTTGATTTCTCAACCCAAACTTATTATACAGTTGTTTATCTTCACTGCCTTTCTAGAAATTAATAATAATATTGACAAAAATCCATCAACTTTATATTTTTGAGACCAGTTTCAGTCCCGAATTTGATTTTGCATCCATTTTTACCGGTAGTCTCAAAATGACGGTCTTTAAAATCGCTTATCTCTTGTTGTGTGTGTATTTATAGTTGCTTTTATTTGCTTGAATCCCAAAATCAAATGTTTCTGTATTGCTCATGCTTTTCTCCTACACTACTTGGTTTTTCCAAATTTCAGGATTTGTTTTCTAGAGATAATCTTGTTTGCTAGCTATCCACCAAAGCAATTTGCCCATGGCAGCCATATCGTTCTTTTAATTATATGATTTGAATATTTATCTCTTTGACATATTATTTTTATAATTGGTATATACTAACTTTTTTCTTTATTTATTTCCCAAGGTATATAATGGACAAGGAAGCCCCCACGAGCGGAAATGACCATTGTAAGAAGCCCAAACGTAAAGGGAGAGGTGCAACAACAAGTACAAAGGCCAAAAAACCAAATAAAGGGCCTAAGCGTATTGATTTTCATAAGTTCGGTAGGCCATATGGACCATGGAGGAGAGATTTTGTTAGAGATATTGGTAAGATCGCCTGAAATAATATCAAGATCACATATGAGGATTAGTTCAAAGTACCCGAGGGAATTAAAGATTCAATTTGGAAAGACTTAAAGGTTCTGTTTCGTACACTAACATTTGATTTTCATTAAGGACTTTTAGTTGAGCATTTTGGTTTCTAGCATTTGATTGTTGAATATGGACATTTAGTTGAGCATTTTGTCTTCCGCGAGTGATTTTGCCACATTTGTCCCAGTGATTTAGCCATTGTCTCCTCTTCTGTTTTTTTCCCATTCTGGTTATTTACATTCTGATTAACATTGTATTTAGCATACTGATTTTCATTCTAATTTAACATTCTGGTTAGTTTGATTTCGTAATCTCATTAGTAATCGAGGTCCTGGCAGAAGGTTGTTGTTGATGTACCACCGTGCTGTGTATGTCTTCTACTTTGATGTTTTGGTCATCTCATTAGCATCAATAGAAATATTCGGACTCGGGAAATTATATGTTTATGTTTGAGTTTCATATTCTTCTAACAATATATAAATTATGGAGTTAAAGTAGTTTAATATGTTGCTTTCACAATAGTTTGTTGTTTGATGTTTTTTTTATCTTTTGAGTTAAATGGAATTTCTGTGCCATGTTTATGAATTCTTTTGATAGACCGAATGGAACTTCACTGATGATGCAATGCGTAAGAAGGTACTAAGTAACGTGGGCAAGAGGTTTAGGTTGTTTAGGACATATTTGACTTGTTTTTTTATCACTAAAACAAGACAACAAAGGAGAGAAGAGCCGTTAGATGATCCTTCGTCCCTTTATAAAGGGATAACACCAGATGATTGGAAGGAGTTTGTGAAACAGCGAATGGATGAGAAATTTAAGGTGAATTACTTTATTGTTTGTTAATTGATATTCAACTATCTCTTTTTTTCAAGTTTATTACTAATAAAAATTATTGGTTTTATAATTAATAAATTGCAGGAAAAGAGTAGAAAAGCACAGGAATCTCAAAAGTGTAACTTGCGCCGACATTATATGGGAAGATCTGGCTATATGGGTAAGACGGAGGGTTGGTATGAAGAAGAATTAAATGATGCCTTGGCTAATGATCTTGATGCTGAACCAGAAGCTACTCAGAAAAATGTTACGAAACTTCTTGAAGATAGGGGTTATTTGTGGGTCAAAGGACATACCCATTCATCCAAAGACCTTTCATCGCAAACACAAGAGTTGATAAGTGAAATAGTAAGTAACTACCTACATCTTTGATTTGCTCCATTTCTTTGATTTTCCAGCATCATTATATCTATTAAAGAAAAATTGTGGGACAATGCATTTTTATTGGCATTTGACAATCACTGGTTTTCATTTTTGCAAAATTAAATGTTGTTTGTTGTGACGTACGATTACAATGAGGGATTTTGAAAAGGTGGAAAATGGTCAGTTCTTAGTGTAATGCTATTGGCTATGCTTTGTAAGTTTACGTCAACGGTCAGTTAGATAGTGAGTGTCCTCATTTGTAATGGGCAGATATATTTTTCTCCTAGCAAGGTTTCTTCCGGGCAGCTATGGTTGTCATCAACCACCATTCCAACTATTCTCTTTTCTTTTTTATAGGCGTTGATTTATTTATTTCAATTGAAACAACAAATTCATTTACCCAGTACTCAAAGCATCAAAGGTACTCGTATATGATATATATGAATTTAGGGCATAAAAATATGAGATGGAATAATTTTTGCTGAGTGCCACTACTGCAGAACACGACATCATTTCTGGTTATTTTTGTCTGAAATATTAACCCTGTTTTCATTTGAACAGAATTATTGGGAGGAGATGAAGAGAAAAGAGGAGTTTGTTCCTTCTGGAAGAGAAGATGTGTTGGTTAACGCCATACACAAGAGGAATTAGAGGCTCTGTTGGTATTACTAGATTTTTTGGAAAATCAAATAGTCCTGGAGTTAATAGGAAGGTGTATACGGAGGATGATTTTACGTCATTTAAGGAAGAGGTGACAAAACATGCAATGGATAAAGTAGAAAGCTTGGTTAAACAACATGTGTCACAAATTTTAAAGGATCAAATCCAACTGAAGTCGTCAAATGACATCGAAATTACAAATGACATCGAAATTAACAAGACTATAGGCGTCTGCTCCTCTCAGCCTCTCGAGAGTAGTACTCATGCTGTAACACCCCCATACTCCAAGTGCCTTACCAGGACCACTCAGGTATAAGGATGCCACCATCTCGGTTACCCGAGGCATGATATTCATAAGACAATAACGAAACAACTTTAAAAGTAAATAAAGTTTAAAGTGATTACATAGCAATTCCAAACTGATAAAAAGAAATACAAGATTCTCGGACGGTCTCTTTAAAACTATCAAAGTTATAAAACATCGTCTGACACAACGGAAGACTTCTAAACGCCACGTGATGACTCATCCCAGCTATCCCATACGCGTCATATCATACCCGCTCAATAACTGCTCACCACCCCGAATGGATCACCACGCTTTTAAAACATTTAAACGGGGTCGAAGACTAATCACACAACTCAATATATATCAACAATAAGATAAATAGACAGCTTAACCGTCACACACACAACCACACCAATTCCAACAATCTCAATCACCGATCGTCCATCCACTTGGACCAGCGCCATGGGGGACCGCACCCGCACCCACCAAATCCCCGCTCCTCATAATGAGCGATAACCCTGTCCTTTAATGTGCACACCCCTTCTGTGGCGGGTTCCACAGAAGGCGAAACTAGGGCGTGAAGCCACTCCCGCAAGTGACCCCACTCAGCCGAGGACACGCCTCGAGAACCATAGACAAACAATCACAATCACAATCACAAAGTCACAAATACAATTACTATATCAAACAATCAATCTCAACACATCAACAATCATCCCATTATAGGACTAATACGAGTAGGAAATCCTACCGGAACAAAGAACACAATCGACGGTCTCAACAAATTTGTATCACAAATCCTTTTCTACGAATCCTCCTCCTAACATATAATCACATAATTACTAACAATCACAAAACTAACACAAAACCCCAATCCCAAAATTAGGGTTTAACGAAACTTGACGAAATACTATAAAATTGGTATGTAGATCTTACCCTCGACGCAAGAATCACAAAGGTATAAAGAACGATGGAATCCGACCTCTCAAGCTCCGGGATTTGTCAACAACACGGATGAATGCGAAGAACGTAACTTGAATCTCCCTTTTAATGTTATTAGGTTTGTAAAAGTGTATTATGAAAGTGACGGAAAGATTTATATATTAATCCGTGTTATTAACAAAACCCGTCGAATTATCACCCGCTAACCGAGCTACTCGATCGAGTAGCTAAGGTACTCGATCGAGTGCCCCTTACTCGATCGAGTATCCTAGTTACTCGATCGAGTACCCAACAGGTCATAAACTATTTTAAAACGCAACTCACCCTTACTCGACAGAGTAAGGCCTACTCGATAGAGTACCCAAAGACTCATAAATACGGAGTATTACACATGCTACCAAGCTTAATGATCCCTTCGTTGAGTTAAAGGTATATAAAATATGTATGACCATACATCTTATATATTATATATATATATATATATATATATATATATATATATATATATATATATATATATATATATATATATATATATATATATATATATATATATATATATATATTACTAGTTTAGTTAAAATTTTACGTTTCCCTTTTATTCATTATCGCAGGATCCCGTTCCATGTCGGCTGCTGGCTGCTGGTGAGACGGAGATCGTTCTCGCCGAGGGAACAGTATGGCCATGGGTAGAAGGTAAGTTGGTGTACAACTCACCACTGACCTGTGAAAATGCTCACGTATCCATTGATAATATCATAGATGGGAAGCATTGGTTTTATTAGGAGCAACTGAGGTAAAACAATATGCAACTACTAATTTATCAACTATTTTTTTTTTGCAAGCGTCAAGAAACTAATTAAGTGTTGTATTAATTCTAATTGCTAGGATGATCCTAAGGCTAAAGATAAGGTTAAACGGGTTAAGCTAAAAGACACTGATAATTCAGCAAAGATACGACCGTCTAGTGGTGGTGGTATTAAGGAGGTTCAACTGGACGCGGTAATGGTAATGAACCACTTGCTAGATTTACTTGTAGATGGGTTAATTATTTTTTCTCTCTTATTTGGTTCTTAAAACTTATAATCTTTAGCCGAAGTCAACAAAGAGCAAAAAGGGGCCACTAAATAAGGATGAGTTAAGTCGTTTGGATGTCCATTGTCAAAGATTGGAAGACATGATCTGTTATGCTTGTTCGGGAGGATATATGTTGTTTACTATAGAGATCGAGAAGGTGGTCTATTCATATGAAAGCCCGGTGAAGCTGTTGATCATGCTTGATGATATTAGGGAGATGTTCAGATATGAATGGTTAAATATATCCGTACTTAAACTTTGGGGAAGGTATCTTTTTTTCCCATAATTCAATAAGGCTTCCTTTACAAATGTGTATATCAACATTTATATACTTTTTATGAATTTTATACTCATAATAATGTAGCTTCTTGTATAACTATGAGACTCAACTTGGAGTGACGAAAAAACTAGTTGGATTTTTGTGCCCCGATAGACTTTGCACATATATGCATTCCGAGGTTGAGACAGAGAGATACTTAACAACGGCTTTAAAGGCTCAAGAAAAGAAGAGATATGTGATGGGTGCTTTTTATGAGGCGTGAGTTTTACAATTTTTTTTCCTGCATTTCATCACTTAGCTCACCTTGTTAAAGGATTTATAAGTTTTGTTTTTTTATATAGCTCGCATTGGATATTGGTTGTATTTTGTCTTGGAGATAATATTGCATATATTTTTGACTCGGATAAGGCGATAAAGAAGACATGGCAGATAAAAAGTTGCTTATCATGGTAAGTTCAATCGACTAGCTAACAACATTAAATTATATGTATGAATGATCGATAATATGATTACTTTTCATGTATTCAATTTCAGGGCTTGAAAAAGGTATTCTTTTAGGGATGGAACACGTGATACGTAAAAAAAAAATGTACTCCAAATAAAAATGATTGAGGTATGTAGCTGTTTTCCTTAGAAATTCAATTACGCCGAGTATAGCTGCCTTTAGTATGTATTGTGCCTTGAATTTCCTTTGGTATGAACTATGCCTTGAGATACCTTTGCTACCATTTTCTTGTTTGTATTGATTGGTAAGGAGTCTTTATAGTCATATGATGGCAATGTTTGTCCAATACGTAGATTTGGTGCCGATTTGGTGCACAAACTGGCTGATCTTGTTTAATATATATGATTGAGGTGTTGAGTAGCAAACTGAACCAATTACGTCTAGTTAACTGACTGATAGACTAAGATTATTGATGCTGCTCATGTATGTTGATGCATATGTATGCTGATCTTGGTGCTGATATGCAATCATCATAAATTATATGTTGTTCTATATATCTCCATGAATATAGGAACTTTTGCTTGCATACTCAACAACAGCCTTGATTTGGTACCGTCTTGATTCTTAATATATATTTGATAATCAGTTCAATTATCTGAAATTAATACATTCCTGATATAGTTATACAAATCCTGAGATCAGATCTTAGGTTATGTTCTTCGCAAACCACAATTAAGTTATTGATTTGTTGATTCTATTTTGTAATGTCCTGTTTTTTCATTTACTACGAGGTTTCTTACGATCCTTGATACAAGGCAATTAGTCTCAGTAGGACACACCCTTGTCATAAATTATGAGTTGGTTTTTGCTGGCTTTTGGCCATTAAATTTTCGTCGTGTCAAGTTTTGTCTTCCTCTCCGCCTTTTTAAAGGAGGCGGAAAACTATGTAAAACTTGGATACTTGTAGTTGTAGCCCGGAATACTTTGATTATGGAATATTTGAAAAACAACATGCATCTCTTTCCTTCCTTCATTTGCTTATTGGGTTGATTACAGTATGTCCATTATTGCTTGTGTCTCTCTTTACCTCTTAACTATTTAGATCGCGCCCAAAGTAGAAATTTTCTACTCCATAGGTTTAAAATTGTTGTGGATGAAATTTTGGAAAGCTTTTCTACTGTAAGCAGCCTGCAGTCCTGCAGTATAGCTTAAACGATGAAAACATAGGTAACCCGGACCATCTGTAGGATAGGTTGAAGATTAGAGGTTCCGAGCTGAGTTTTAAAATTTATCTTTTCTTGACCTTAGAACACAAAATCCTCGCGGTAGAATAGTCTTCACAAAACTTGTAAATAGGTTACTCCATATAATAATGTTATACTCATGAGTCATGGCTAGATGTTACCAAATAACCATGTAGACATGACAAAACTTGTAATACTACGGTTTTATGAGCCTCTGGGTACTTTATCGAGTGGGCCTTACTCTGTCGAGTAAGGGTGTTTTACGATTTAAAACAGTTTCTGACCTGTTGGGTACTCGATCGAGTAACCTTGATACTCGATCGAGTAGGCGGCACTCGATCGAGTATGTCAGCTACTCGATCGAGTAGCCGTTTTACGGGGGGATGGTTTGTCGGGTTTTGTTAATAATGCGATTTAATATATAAACACTTCCGTCACTTTCTTAATACACTTTTACAAATCTAATTACTTTCAAAAGAGAAAACAATCTACGTTCTTCGCATCAATCGCATTATTGGCAAATCCCGGAGCTTGGAAGATCGGAATTCACCTTTCTTTATACCTTTGTGATCCTTGCGTCGAGGGTAAGATCTACGTACTGTTTTTATGGTATTTCGTTAAAGTTAGTTAAAACCTAATTTGGGGATTTGGCGGTTTTGTAGTGTTTCTTGATTGGTATTAATTGTATGATTGTATGTTAGGAGGAGGATTCGTAGAAGAGGCCTTTTGATAACAGCTGTTGAGATCGTCTGACTGTGTTGCTTTCCAGGTAGGGTTTCCCTACTCAGTATTAGTCCCATAATGTGTGGTGGTGATTTGTGATTGTTGATTGTTATCATACGAGTATTGCGACGGTTGTTGGTGTTAATTGCTGTTTAGTAGTTGTGATTGTTGTATCTGTCTGTGTTCTTCGGGGCGCGTCCCTGGCTGAGTGGAGTCACTTGCAGGAGTGGATTCACGCCCATTATTCGCCTTCTGTGGAACCCGCCACAGAAGGGATGTGCACACTAATGGATTTGGGTTTATCGCTCGACGGAGATGAGTGGGGATTAGGTGGGAACGGCTGCGGTCCCCCACTGGCGGCGTGGAGTGACCTGTTGCGATAGGCACTCTGGCAGGGCTACACACTTTAGTGTGTAGTCAGTATTGTGGAGTTGGGAATGGAGTTCGGAGTATATCTGTGATGATTGAGCTGTGTTGTTTGTTGTGTTGTTGGATTATATAAATTGTGTGATTAGTACTGACCCCGTTTATTGTTTTAAAAACTGTGGTGATCCATTCGGGGATGGTGAGCAGTTGTTGAGCAGGTATGAATCGAGTTACATGGGATAGCTAGGATGTGCCACTTTCAGATGATAGAGTCTTCCGTTGTAGCCTGAGTAGTTTATTAAACATTTCATTTAGTTGAGTAGACAGTTGGTTTTGAGAACATGTAACCGTATTTTGGTATTTGGTTTTTGATTGTATCTTATTCACTAAATTTATACTATTTAAATGTTGTTTCGTTATTGTCTTATGATTATCTTTGCCTCGGGGAACCGAGATGGTAACATCTTTATACCTGGGTGGTCCTGGTAAGGCACTTGGAGTATGGGGGTGTTACAAAATGGTATCAGATCGACGATCCTGAAACCTGTAACCAATGAATCTAATGAATATAGGGAGTCAATTTAAATGAACCCGGGGTAAAGGTTATAGGAGCTAATGCAAAGGCTTGGGAGACGTCCTAAGGTCGCGAACTCGCCCTACAATTTTGAACCGGTCACATGGGGGGTATATGTCAAGGTCATATGTGGTGTTTGTTAGCTTGAATGTGAATGTGACGATATATGTTGTGAATTGATGGATGTTGAGAGTAGAAGATTGATATGGTGATTGAAAAGTTAATGAGGTATATATATATGTTGTTTGTATAAGAAGCATGATGGTTGTTTATTATGTGGCATTTGATAACATGAAATAGTTGTTTTGTTGATTGAATGAGGAGTTGTGTAGAATCGCATGCGTAGTTAGATTATAATGTTAAGTTTATAAAGTTGTATAGTATGTTGGGATATGAGAGATAACATGCGGGTAGTATATACGAGTCAGCATGACTCGATCGAGTAGGGGGTACTCGATCGAGTAGGTAAGGTACTCGGTCGAGTGGGTCTGACTCGATCGAGTGGGTATTTGACGTTTTTATAACCAGAATCGTGTTTTTGGGTACTCGATCGAGTACATAGGGCACTCTATCGAGTAGGGGGTCACTCGATCGAGTGGCTGTGCTACTCGGTCGAGTATGTTAGAGATCAGAAGGTCTGCTTTGGGTCTGAGGTCGGGGCACTCGATCGAGTATGGTGGGCACTAGATCGAGTAGCCTCTACTCGATCGAGTAGGTTTAGGCACTCGTTCGAGTGTGTTCTGGGCAGTTTGTTTTCGTGTTTTGGGGTTATAGTGCGTATGTTTATATCTACCCTTTCTTATATAGTTTCAAGATGCCGCCGAAGAAAAACGTTTGGTATGCGAGAGCTGAGAACATGAACATCGACGATGTAGTTAAGATGTTGGAGCATCAAGATGCTCTTACGGAGGCCCTAAAGAGAGTGGGAAAGGATAAGGATGTTGATCACTCTAAGATCAACCTTTATATTGCGAGGTTTAACCCAAAAGAGTACAAGGGGACCGGGGAGCCAAATCTTCTTGACAATTGGCATCGTGAGATGGAGAACATACTAGACCTGGTACACTGTCCTGATGAGATGAGAGTAGAACAAGCTGCGTTCTACTTGAGGGAAGCAGCTGGTGAGTGGTGGGACAAGGTGAAAGTGAGTGCTAGAGAGATGTATACGAAGCAGGGCTTACCTGCTATACCTTGGGAAGAGTTTAGGAGGGCTATGAGGAAAGAGTTTGTACTTGAGCATGTGAGGAGTAAGCTGAGGGAGGAGTTTGATGGGTTTAGGATGACATCCGATATGTTAGTGGCTGAGTACTACAAGCAGTTTAATAAGAAGTCTAGGTATGTTGAGGAGATGGGTTTGAGTGAGGAGAACCTAGCGCTGAGATTTGAGAGGAGGTTGACCCCCAAGATCATGGACAAGTTACCCGTGGGAGTCCTTACTGATGTTAAGGAAGCTTATGAGAGGGCTGGAAGAGCTAAAAGGTTGGTGGAGATGGATCAAGAGAGAGTAGTTTAGAAAATAAAGGCTGAGAGTGAAAGTGGTGGCCAATCTAGCTACAAGAAAGGCAACCACAATCAGGCTAGAGCGTTTTCTTCTAGGTCAGGGTTCAGTGCTGGGGCTTCCTTTGGGCGTGGCCGTATGAGTGGTAGTGGTAGTTGGGGAATGACCTGCTATGGCTGTGGCGGTGCAGGCCACAAGAGACATGAGTGCACGAGTGTACCTAGAGCTTTTCAGAGATCAGCTCAGGGAAGCTATTCTCAGGGGCCGACACAGAGTTATGCGAGCAATAGACCGACTGGGTCATGGTCTAACCGGGGAGGTCAGAGCTACCAGGGTGAAGGTAACCGCAATGGCGGTAATTCCTATTAAAAACCAGCTGCGAACAACAACAACAATCAGGGGTCGGGTGCTAAACCGACCACATTAGCCAGTACTGTCTAGGGAGGTGGACAGAAGATCAGTGGAAAGCTGTTCATGATGGACAAGAAGGCAGCTGAGGACGATGCACATGTTATCACTGGTACTTTTCTTGTTAACGGTATTCATACCTTTGTTTTGTTTGATTCGGGGGCGTCTCAGTCGTTTGTATCTTCGAGTCATGTTAAACGGTTGGGTTTGAGGGTATATGAGTCGGTAAGTGAGAAAGTTTTTATACCTTCAGGTGAGTCTGTATCATGTGGGAGGTTGTATAGGGATGTATCTATGATAGTTGGGCAAGTTGATCTACCTGTAGACTTGCTAGAGTTTTCTTTTGATGGTTTTGAGATGATAGTCGGGATGGATTGGTTGGGAAAGTATAAAGCTAAGATAGATTGTCATCAAAAGAAAGTGTCTTTGAGAGGTCCTAAGGGCGCTAGTGTGTCTTATCGTGGGTTTGTAGTCAAACCCAAAGTTAAGTTGATTGCAGCTGTGACATTGAAGTCCTATCTGAGGAAGGGATGCCCTTTGATCTTGTGCCATGTGAGAGATGACCGGATAGAGATTCCGACGGTTGATCAGATACCAGTGGTGGGTGAGTTTATAGATGTCTTTCCAGAGGATATTCCGGGGTTGCCACCGAAGAGGGAGATAGATTTCACGGTTGAGTTGAAACCGGGGACGGGGCCAATCTCTAAGGCACCGTACCGGATGGGTCCTAAAGAGATGGAGGAGCTCAGGAAGCAGTTAGATGATCTGATAGAAAAGGGATACATTAGACCTAGTGTATCACCGTGGGGAGCACCAGTTCTTTTTGTGAAGAAGAAAGATGGGAGCTTGAGGTTGTGCATAAACTACAGGGAGCTGAACCGAGTGACGGTGAAGAACAAGTATCCTTTTCCAAGGATAGATGACCTGTTTGATCAGTTGAGTGGTGCATCAGTCTTTTCCAAGATTGATTTGAGGTCGGGGTACCATCAGGTGAAGATTAGAGAGGTGGACATACCAAAGACAACTTTCACGTCGAGGTATGGCCATTATGAGTATGTGGTGATGCCGTTTGGGTTATCTAATGCACCGGTTGTGTTTATGGATTTGATGAACAAAATCTTCAGACAGTTTTTGGACAAGTTCGTGGTGGTGTTTATCTATGACATCTTAGTCTACTCCAAGACTAAGGAGGGGCATGAGGAGCCTCCGAGGATAGTGTTGCAGACCTTGAGGGAGCATGAGTTATATGCTAAGCTGTCCAAGTGTGAGTTCTGGTTAGAGAAAGTTGCTTTTCTGGGGCATGTGATCTCTAAGGATGGGGTAGTTGTGGATCTGGCAAAGATTGAGGCAGTGTCAAAGTGGGAAGCACCAAAGAATGTTGCTGAGATCAGAAGTTTCTTGGGTTTAGCTGGATACTACAGACGGTTTGTGAAAGATTTCTCCAAGATTGCTAGACCTATGACAGCTTTGATGAGAAAAGAGAACAGGTTCCATTGGGATGAGAGTTGTGAGACGGTGTTCCAAACATTAAAGGAGCATTTGACCACAACTCCTATCTTAGCATTGCCTGAAGGGATCGAGAACTTTGAGGTTTATACAGATGCCTCAAAGAATGGGTTGGGATGTGTGTTGATGCAGAATGGTAAAGTGATTGCCTATGCTTCTAGGCAATTGAAGCCTTATGAGGAGAACTATCCTACACATGATCTAGAGTTGGGTGAAGTGGTGTTTGCTCTTAAGATTTGGAGACATTACCTTTATGGGGCGACCTTTAAGGTATTTTCTGATCACAAGAGTCTCAAGTACATATTCACTCAAAATTAGTTGGACATGAGACAGAGGAGGTGGATGGAGCTGATTGGCGATTATGACATGGATATTATCTACTATGAAGGGAAAGCCAATGTTGTTGCAGATGCTTTGAGTAGGAAGAGTGTACATTCTTTGTGTACAACTTTATCTTTGATGAGGTTGAGAGATGAGGTGGGGAGGTTTGGGATACATATGATGCAGAGAGGGGATGCCATGGGAGATTTAACAGTGCAGCCTGATCTTTATGACGATATTCGAGGTAAACATGCATTGGATCCTAAGATAGTTGAGTGGAGAGCTGGAGTAGAGAAAGAGACAGTGTCTCGGTTCTCTATTCATACAGATGGTAGTTTGAGGTTTGATGGTAGGTGGTGTGTCCCTAATGATGAGGAGCTGAAAAAGACAATCATGACAGAGGCACATTGTACACCGTATTCAGTACATCCAGGTGGTGACAAGCTGTACAAGGATTTAAAGAACACGTTACGTGGCCTGGGATGAAGAAAGAAATAGCTGAGTTTGTGGCCCGTTGTTTGACATGCCAGAGAGTTAAAGGGGAACAACAACGACCACAAGGTAAGATTCAGTCTTTAGAGGTACCTAAGTGGAAGTGGGAATCCATTTCTATAGATTTTATCGTGGGTTTGCCAAAGAGTCAACAAGGTAACAATATGATATGGGTAATAGTGGATCAACTGACCAAGTCAGCTCACTTTGTGCCAATGAAAGATACATGGACTAAGGCACAATTAGCTATGGCTTATCGGAAGAAAGTGCTAAAGCTACATGGAGTCCCTAAGGACATAGTATATGACAGAGATACGAGATTTATCTAAAGGTTTTGGAAAGAGTTGCAGGAATCTTTGGGAACAACTTTGAAGATGAGTACGACATTTCATCCTGCGACAGACTGTCAGACTGAGAGAACTATCAAGACTCTTGAGGATATGTTGCGAGCTTGTGTGATGGACTTTGGTGGTAGCTGGGAACAGAGGTTGGATTTGATAGAGTTTTCTTACAACAACAGCTATCACACTAGTATTGGTATGGCACCGTTCGAGGCCTTATATGGGAGGAGATGTAGGAGTCCGATTTTTTTGGACGACATCTTTGAGGCAAAGGTTCTAGGACCAGAGATGGTACATGAGATGGTTGAGCAGATTAAGATGATCAGGGAAAGGATGAGAGCGGCTCAGGATAGGCAAAAGAGTTATGCAGTTCTACATCGCCGGGATATAGAGTTTCAGGTTGGGGATAAGGTCCTTCTGAAAGTGTCTCCTATGCGTGGGGTTATGAGATTTGGGAAGAAAGGCAAGCTGAGTCAGAAGTTCATAGGACCTTATGAGATCTTAGAGCGGGTTAGAGAGGTTGCATATCGTTTGGCTTTGCCAGCTGCGTTAGAGAGGGTGAATAATGTGTTTCATGTATCTCAGCTGCGGAAGTATGTGAGTGATCCGTCACATGTGTTAGAGACAGAGAGCTTAGAGCTAGATGAGTCTTTGTCATACCTTGAGGTGCCTAAGCAGATTCTTGACCGGAAGGTTAGGAAGACTAGGAATGGTGAGACAGTTTTGCTTAAGATCCTTTGGTCTAACCACGAGTCTGAGGAAGCTACATGGGAGGCAGAGGAGGCCATGAGAGAGCGTTACCCTTTTCTTTTTGATCAGGTATGTATGGTTACGGGGACGTAACCTTGTTTCTTTTAGGGGGGTAGGAGATGATCGCGAAGAGTTTTTAAGAGCCTTTATACCTTTTTGTGTTATGTCGGTATGTTTGTTGTGGTTGAGTCGGGTTGAGTTTAGGTTAGTAACATGTTTTATGTTGAGTTTTGTTTTGGTTGTTGAGTCGGGAGGGTAGTAGTGTGTGTCTTTGTTTTGTTGTGGTTTGAACTTCGGGGACGAAGTTCTTTTTAAGGAGGGAAGACTGTAATACTACGGTTTTATGAGCCTCTGGGTACTCTATCGAATGGGCCTTACTCTGTCGAGTAACGGTGTTTTACGATTTAAAACAGTTTCTGACCAGTTGGGTACTCGATCGAGTAACCTTGATACTCGATCGAGTAGGCGGCACTCGATCGAGTATGTCAGCTACTCGATCGAGTAGCCGGTTTACGGGGGGATGATTTGCCGGGTTTTGTTAATAATGCGATTTAATATATAAACACTTCCGTCACTTTCTTAATACACTTTTACAAACCTAATTACTTTCAAAAGAGAAAACAATCTACGTTCTTCGCATCAATCGCATTATTGGCAAATCCCGGAGCTTGGAAGGTCGGAATTCACCTTTCTTTATACCTTTGTGATCCTTGCGTCGAGGGTAAGATCTACGTACTGTTTTTATGGCATTTCGTTAAAGTTAGTTAAACCCTAATTTGGGGATTTGGGGGTTTTGTTGTGTTTCTTGATTGGTAGTAATTGTATGATTGTATGTTAGGAGGAGGATTCGTAGAAGAGGCCTTTTGATAATAGCTGTTGAGATCGTCTAATAGTGTTGCTTTCCAGGTAGGGTTTCCCTACTCAGTATTAGTCCCATAATGTGTGGTGATGATTTGTGATTGTTGATTGTTATCATACGAGTATTGAGACGGTTGTTGGTGTTGATTGCTGTTTAGTAGTTGTGATTGTTGTATCTGTCTGTGTTCTTCGGGGCGCGTCCCTGGCTGAGTGAAGTCACTTGCGCGAGTGGCTTCACGCCCATTATTCGTCTTCTGTGGAACCCGCCACAGAAGGGATGTGCACATTAATGGATTTGGTTTTATCGCTCGACGGAGATGAGCGGGGATTAGGTGGGAACGGCTGCGGTACTGGCGGCGTGGAGTGACCTGTTGCGATGGGCACTCTGGCAGGGCTACACACTTTAGTGTGTAGTCAGTATTGTGGAGTTGGGAATGGAGTTCGGAGTATATCTGTGATGATTGAGATGTGTTGTTTGTTGTGTTGTTGGATTATATAAATTGTGTGATTAGTACTGACCCCGTTTATTGTTTTAAAAACCGTGGTGATCCATTCGGGGATGGTGAGCAGTTGTTGAGCAGGTATGAGTCGAGTTACATGGGATAGCTGGGATGTGCCACTTTCAGATGATAGAGTCTTCCGCTGTAGCCTGAGTAGTTTATTAAAAATTTCATTTAGTTGAGTAGACAGTTGGTTTTGAGAACATGTAACCGTATTTTGGTATTTGGTTTTGGATTGTATCTTATTCACTAAACTTATACTATTTAAATGTTGTTTCGTTATTGTCTTATGATTATCATTGCCTCGGGGAACCGAGATGGTAACATCTTTATACCTGGGTAGTCCTGGTAAGGCACTTGGAGTATGGGGGTGTTACAAAACTGGCCGGATTTGAATTGACCCGAAATGACTAATTTGAACAAAAATTCTAATACTCAAGAGCAAAAGCAACCTGATTGTCCTTGTCGGCTGTCTACTTACTCTTGATTTTGTATAAATGTAGTGCCCTCAACAGCCGCAGAGTTATGAGTACGGTTATTATGTTATGAAGTGGGTGTATGATATTACTGTACGTTACGCATCATCAGCGGACGACATAGTAAAGGTATCTTGATCTATTGCTCGAACTGTTTGAAGTTTTATGTATAGATATTGGTCGTATAGAATTTTTATGTGCAGATATTGTTCGTATTTTCTAAGTGTGTACCTCTTCCTAAACCTTGTTCTTGTATGTAGTGTGTTTCAGGTTCGCAAATGACAATTGAACAAATGAACGAGGTTCGAGAGCTTTGGTCGCTTTATTGTGGAAAGAACGTCTAGAGTATGTATGATTTAGATTTCTAGAAATTGTAATTGAAAATACACATTTTGCGTCGTAGAAGCGTGTAGTGTACGTTTTAAACTACTTTGAATGGACGGAATTGTATACGCTATGATATTTTTTTGGTATAATAAATATATAGTTGTATTTAAATTGTTGGAAGAAATGAGATGCAGGGTTATTATTTTTATATTGATTCATTTTACAGGCCCCTAATAGTCTAAAAATTCACAAATAGCTTACGGGTAAATCGTCATTCTGAAACATACTACATTAGTTTCATACATCAGTTTCAGACCAAAACCGATGTAGAATCATGTGGTATAGGAATGCCATTTACATTACATCAGTTTCAGACTAAAACCGATGTAATTGAGACATTATTAACATCGCTTTTCACCTATAACCGATGTTAATAATATACTATTTACATCGATTTTGGTCTAAAACCAATGTAATTGAAACACTATTAACATCGATTTTCACCCATAATCGATGTTAATTGTATACTATTTACATCGGTTCTGAAACCGATGTTTAGGTAAAAATACTAAATACGTCGCCCCCAGAAACATCGCCACAAAAGCGATGTAAATAGAGTAAAATAACCGATGTAGATGAGACTTTTTCTACTAGTGGATGAACACCGCCAAAGATTTGAACATTTGTTAGGTAAGCATTACGAGCCTACTCAATTTATTGATACCGATGTTTTAGAAGTTCTTGGCATTAGGTATCAAACCGAAATGTTCTTCAATGGTTTGGGTCTTGGGAAGTTATTCTATGCTCATAAGGATACCTACTTGAGTTTTACCCTCGAGTTTTTGTGTAGTCTCCGGATTGTCACTAATACACGGAGAAATGTTTGTTTGGAGTTCCGTCTTTGTAATCAAGAACATAAGTTAACCTTAGACCAATTTACAAACATTTTTGATCTTGAAGTGCCTAGGGAAAACACCGATAAGCCCTCCGACTTCACTGTTAACCACGTTTGGAGAGCCATTTCTGGGAGGGAACTCCATTCCTTCAAACAATGCTATACCTTTGCCATCCAACAACCGGTGGTTCGGATTACCGAGCGCTTTATAGCCGGAACCATCAATGGGAGGGTAGAACAAGATAGGTGCACCCTCCTTGACTTGACCTTCTTAGAGTCCTACTTGAATGTACAAGGGACAAAGGCTTACAATTTCAACACGCCCCTTGAGATGCTTACAAGGCTCTATGATTATGCTCAAGGGAATTCTAATATCAAGACCTTTGTGATGGGAGGCCTAATCACAATATTGGCCAATGAACTTTGCCCCGGGTTTAACCTTCATGGGGGCTATGAAAGGCTCCAAGGGAGCACTTTGATAGATGATGATGCTATCTTCAACCACCACCAGTGGTGCACTTACAATCAAGCCGGAAGTGTAGAGTGGTTCACAAAGGGATGCTCATCACTTGTTCTCTTGGGGTGGAACATACCACCTATCGAGCCACGGTTGAGTCGGTACTCTCCTAGACCGAACTACCTCCTCCCCATTGAGATTATTCATCCCAACCCACCACAAAGAGAAGAAGCACCTCGTCAACCTCGCGAGTTACCAGAATGGGAAATGCACCACCATCCTACATACCCATTCCACCCTACCCCACACAACATATACCATTCACTCCCCAAGATCCAAGAGCTCCAAACATGAATGATTTAATGAAGCTCATGCAACTTGTCGATCTTGGAGTGCACGATGGGAGGGTTGACAACTACTTTGCTTAATACCCCTCCTACTACAACATGGCTCAACAAGGGTACATTAACCCTAGAGGCCCTCACCCATCTTGGGCTCAACCACACCTTTTATTCCCTAACCAAGGGAACCAATAAGGGAACTTTGGTGACCAAAGTGGAGGATTCTTTGGCCAAGGAGGAGGATATGACCAAGGAGGTTTTAGCGTACGTGGATACAGCAATGATAATGACGATGACGAGTGAGATGGCAAGAGGTGTCTACCACACCACCTCCATATGTATGATACTCTCTATCCCTATCTCTCATGTATAGTTGCATTGCATCTTGCATTTAGTTTACACCTCATTTGCATTTGTATATATTTCATATTGCATTTACATTAGTTAATCCATATATTATAGTTACATTATAATATATCCCACATGATTAGATTAGTTTGTATTGTAAGATATCTCATGTAGTTAGTTGCATATAGACTAGAATTCATACATAGTCACTAATGACCAAACCTATTCCTTTCTACACTGGAAATAGTGCTTAAATCGGTTTGGGGAGGTTTGATCATAGGTGACTTAAGCATTTAGCATGCATCATCTAATATAGTTTAGTGTGCATTCATTTGTTATATATGACATATAGAATTGCATTTAGTTAGAGCATGCATTCATTCATATCATGTCATTGCATTTGTACTTCATTTCCATAAAATCAAAAATCCAAAAACATGTATTTCTTTTTCATTCCTACTCCTACATGTAATTCAGGATAATGTCCAAAATAAAGCGGGGGATGGGAATTTATATTCCAAAAATACATAAAAATTTGAAAAACTTTGTAAAATCTCAAAAATATGTTCTTTAGTTTCATTAAAACAAAATCCATTAAAATTTGAAAATTTGAAAAACCAAAAACATGTTCTTTAATTTAGTAGTGTGGAATTATATATACTTGTGTTTTTGTTCTCTTCTCACATAGATACAACATTACATTTGAGGCATTAGCAAGAGAGAATGAAGACCACTTGGTATGATCGCTCTAATCCCTATTTCTCTTCCATTTCTTTTCATTACTCATATGAGGAGGATGGGCTTACATGTCAAGGAGGATGTTGTATATTTTGTTGTTGCGGTTTGTGTACCTATGTGTTGTTAGGAGTTGCATCTAGTTTATATGACATTTTAGTTGATATAAGCATATGCATTATAGTTGTATACTCCCTCCTATTCTACATAATCTTCCTCCTTTCCTTATTCATCTATTCACAATACCTTACCCCTTTCCTTATTTAACCAACCTTTTCCATGTTAAATGACCATATTGTCTGATGTGACCATAATTAGCGCACATTTAGTCCCCTAATTGAGCCTATTTTGCATACTATTATAGCATTCTTTGGCCATTTTATCCGTCAAAACTTCCTATTTGCTTTTCTATCGCATTTTATATGTTTTGTAGAAAAGGAGATAATAAGGCGGAAATTCCCGTCTTTTCGTGCATATTTGGAAGCTTATTAATGATATTAGATGGACTAGTATGAAGAGGAGGCAAGAATGATGACCAATGATGTAGGAATAAAGAGTATAAAGAAGGGTCATAAGGTTTAAAGCAAGGAGGAAAAGCAAGGAAGGCATTGCATGAAGAAATCGCTCGAAACCCAAACCAAGAGTTGCTCCTTTGGCTCTGAAAATATGCTAGATGGAACGGCGTTGAAAAAACAAGCGATCTAGGCTTTTGAATCACTCCAATAGGAGTCCGGATGAGAAAATGACGTCCGTTTTACAATCCGAGCTCAAACAAAGAAGCTGTACAGGAATCCGCGCGTCCCGCGCTGAAGACGCTCGGATTGCCCTACAATCCGCTCGGATTGCTCTGAATCCGCTCGGATTCCCCCACTATAATCCGAGCGTCTTGCTCCCAATCCGCTCGGATTCCCCTGCTACAATCCGCCCGTCCCGAGGCTAATCCGCTCGGATTCCTTTCCGATGATTTTCGTGTTCTTCAAGCTCCGTGAAAGACTCCTTCCTCCGAAAAAACCGGAGTCTCCCGCTCAAATCTCAAAAGTGTAATTACTAGTTTAGCCCTTAGTTAACCCTAATGCATCCACCTAATTTCCACTATAAATACCCCATTTGTAATAATCAAATTATCAAGTTTTATTATACAAGTTTTATTAGATTAGAAATTCCTCTTAGATTAGATTAGGAGTAGATTAGAATAGATTACTCTTCAATCTTTCCACAAATTACACATTAATCTCTCCTTAATTATTGTTCAAGTTTATTATTCAAGTTTATTATTGGGTAATTGAAGATTATTGGGTTATTATTGGGAGATTGACAACCTTCCATCAATCAATCAAGTTTCTTCTATTATTCTTGCTTTATTATTTGGATCATCTTAAGTTGGTATAATTCCTTTACTCTTTAATCTTTATTGTTCATTTCTTCATTCTATTATCATGTTTATACTTGTTGTGATGCTTGACACCATTAATGACATGTTTCCCATGATAATGAGTGAGTAGTTATTTAGCTAGGATTAGTGGGTAATTAGGGGCAACCAACATGGGATTGATTCATGCTTAATCTAATATGTTCACATGATTAAATTGCTTGCTTGTTGTGATGTCAACTTTATGCACATGTTATGTTTGATGAAATGTTAAGCCTATGAATCCTTGCATTTTTACCATCTCTTATCTATTCAACTTGACTTGTAAGATATAAACCAACTCGAGTCTTGTTAGACCATGCATAGAAGTTGATTATGAGGAAAGTAAGTCGACTTGTAGGTGTTGTACAATCTAATCGATTCGGCTCCGGGACCCAACTCTTCCTAAGAACCGTAAGACATAACCCAACTCGGTTCCCCCACAACATTAATTGCTTGCAACCTTTTAAACAAGTTTGTATGATCAACACCATGAATCCCCTATGACCCCATGATATCCTAGCACTTTTAGCCATTTGTTTACATCTTTCCTTTTATTGCTTGATTTACCTTATTGTTTGCATTAGCCTAGACACAACTACAAACCCCATCAATTGTGACACTAACATAAATTGAGATAGATAGACTTAGAACCCAAAACACACCGTCCCATGGATCGACCTCGACTTACCGCTAACTAGTTGTTTGTTGAGTATTATAAATTGTGTTTGATTGGATGACCCGACGACATCACCCATCATTGTCCTTGTTGCTTTTCTAATATTACAACCCAACCCACCCTTAACCCATCCCATTAAAACACTAACCTAGCCCACTAATCTCCCAGTCCACTAATCTAACCCAGCCCAATCCTATTAACCCTAACAGCTCCCACCTTATATGTCCCATCTCACCAGAGAACCCTAACTCCCTCTCTCTCTTCCGCCATTCTTTCCTCTTTTTATCTCTCTTCTGCCGTTCTTCCTTCTCCTAATCTTCATCTTCCAACCTTAATCTTCATCTAAAAATCAAACATCTCTCCAGTAATTCATCTAAACATCATCAGTCTCTAAATTTTCTTCATTTAAAATCAAAAGCAATGATAAAATTCGAAAAATTTCTTGGTATTAACCCGCCTGAGATGGAGAAGAGGTATGAAGAGGCTGATCTGGGTGAGTTTGAGATGACGGGTGACGATGTTGATGTTGGATCGTTTGATGTTGTTGTATGTGCTGTTGATCATGTCCCCGTGGATGAGGAGAGCGAGAGGAGAAAGGTGGTTAAGTTGATGAAAGAAGATGATGAGAGGAAGGCTAAGAGGTGGATAGCCAGGCGTCCTAATCCAGAGAATAGAAGAGTGTTTATGGAGTAATTTTGTAAATAATGGAGTGAGTTTGAAATTTTATTGGAGTTTGAGGTTGAGGAGTGATACGTGCATTTTATATAGTCTTTTTAGTCTATTCTTGCACGCATCTTTATGCTATTTTAGTAGTTATTTGCTACGAATATGCCCCGAATTGCATACTTTGGAAGTTCTTGTATTAATTGCAGGAATGAGCTTAGAGATGCGGAATTAAGCCTAAAACATGTCCCAACGCATGCATTTAGGAGATGAGTTGAGTCGGAGCTTGGAAAGTACTATTTTGAGATGCGCATTGGAGTAAGGAAGTTAGGCGAGCCAAGAGAGTGCTTCAATTTGTTAGTTCCTGCTTGTAAGAGCCATATCTCGAGTTCTACAACAGTTATTAAGGTGATTCTAGTTGGAGGTGAAAGATTATCCTCTTAGCTTTCCAACGCCACCAACCACGCCCTATTTGTCAAAGTAACGAAGGAATGGCAGCCGTTTGAAGTTCAGTGCGCGAAGCAGGAATTACGCGCTGAGAAGTGCTCGATCGAGAACTATTTCTATTCGATCGAGAGCCCATTTGCTCGATCGAGAGCTACTTCTTCTCGATCGAGTGATTAAAGGGAAAGAAGTCCTCGATCGAGAGGAATTGTTCTCGATCGAGAGGAATGCAAGGAATATCACTCGATCGAGAGCCTTAAGTGCTCGATCGAGCAACAATCCTTGACGGGCTGGGCTTTTAAGCTTTATTTTCCGCAATTAGGTTAATAAATCCTATTTTCTTATAAATAGGAAAGTTAGGACGACATTTTGGGGACTTCTCCTCTCTTATCATCCCATATACTTTGTTACTGCTACTTTTGCTACTGTTACTTTAATTTCGGATCTAATTCCAGTAATACCTTCTCTTCCTTTCTTCTTTTTATTTAATGTTTGTTTTCCTTCCTTCCTTTATTATGTATTTTCTTTACTTAATCATGCGTAGCTAATTTCCCCTAGTATGTTAGGATTAGGTAAGCCGTGGTCGCAATGTGTTATAATTGACTTGAATAGATTAGCCCTGCGATAAGAATTGTATTAGGCAATTTAATTGTTACTAGGTCGAATGAATGCATGCAGGAGACCGATAAATCTAGTTAACCCCGACCTGGATCGAAAGATTGGAAGGGAAGGCTTGCTTAACTACAATAGGGTATTGTAGTGAGGGCGAAAGTTAAGCTATTTACGCTCTAGGGCGGTTTAAGGACCGAAAGGTGACGACCATAGCTCTTCTTATCAATAGTCTAATCGCCTCAGTATTTCCGATAGTGTAGCTGCCACGGTGGACCGACTCTTAGCATACTCCTTTCTCTTACTGTTGATTCTCTTATTCATTTCCCTTGCTTAAATCTCTAGTTTAGTTAACACAATCAAATTCAACCCCCATTTGTGACATCAGACGGATAGAATAGACAAATAGATAGTACACCGCCTCCCTGTGGAGATCGACCCTACTTACCGCTGACTTCTGTTAGTAGTACTTAGGTTTTTTATTTTTGGTACGAAACGACAGTATCAAAATTTGGCGCCGTTGCCGGGGAGGCAATCTATTTATTTATTTGTTTAATTTTATCTGTTTGTAGCCTCAGGGGATTTTTCCCTTGAGGCCGTTCTAATATTTTATTTAGTACTGTTTTGATAGGCCTTACAGGTACTACCTAGACAGTTCTAGGTGAAAGACCGTCAAAGGGAAGGCTTGAGTACCTTTGACCCATCACCAATGTCCTATTATATAGAACAATGTAGGTGATTTCTCAAGGGAGATGTGGTGCTTTGCTTGGGCACGATGCAGTTTTTTGTTTGGCAGATAATGACGAAGTCTACGCGTTCAGGCAGCGTAGTCGAGTTAGTCAAGCAGCTGTAGTTGTGCCGCCACATCCATCCTATCAATGGCCACCACAACAGGATCCTCCCGATATACAAGAAGAAGAATTTCCGGAGCTGAAATCTTTATTGGAGACACTTGCATCTCAAATGCAAGCCCAGCAAGATTATGATAGACGTATGGATGCTCAAATCATTTAGCTGCAGTCTGAAATTGCTCGGCTAACAGCTGAGTCGGATAATTGGCAACCAGAAGAGGTGTACTTGACCAAGAGCGGTTTTTCCCATGAAGAACCCGTGTTGCCCAATGCCGAGAATGATTTCTATATTTCGGATGACGAATTTCTATCGTATTTCCAGAGTTTATGCGAAGATTTCAGTCCTGTAAAGGAGGAATCACTCGATCGAGTGACTTATATTGGTCGATCGAGTGGATTCCCAGAAGAAAGTGCTCGATCGAGTGATAATTCCACTCGATCGAGTGGAATTCAGGAGGAAGTTGGTCGATCGAGTGATTATTTTGCTCGATCGACTGAGTTGGCCATTGGGAGCTATGATTCGTCATGTGGGTTTGATTTAGATGACGATTTTGACGATGACAATGGATACGGTGAGTCTCCCCTATTCAAAGCCGAGTTGGATGCGCTTGAGGCTGAGATTTACGGGACGAATTCCACTGAGGGCGACGAAAGGACAGCTGAGTCGGTAATTACTCCTAGCGCGGATGAGGTAATAAATTCTTTTATCTACGATTCCGTCATTGAGAGCAATCTACCTGAGGTAATTAGCGGTAGTTTCATTATTGTTAATATTCAAAGTATGCTACCTCATTTGACTCGCGCTAATTCTTTTAATGCTATACCCCCTCCCATGTGGACGTATAATTTAACTGCCTTTCACCGTACTTGTCATGTCAAAATTACTAATCTGAATCGAATCCTTAATTTATCGCCTATTGCTCCCGCGCTCCTCTATTTTGTGGACAAATTTAAGAGCTCTTATAGGAAATTTGTTAGACTTAAACGGTTGTTTAATTTTATTTCCTATTTCTCCGTTCCACTTTGGTGCTACTTACTCTTTTGTGTAGCACATGCGCAGATGTATGATTTAATGCTGCGCGCTTTGAGCTGTTTTGATTGTGATTAATTATAGAGGCTCGAAGAAAAGAAGGTCGAGCTGGGACCTGACTGAAGCTAGCGCTACCCGGGAGGCAACCCGGCGATTTTATTTTGCGTTTTTTATTTTATTTCAGTTGTAATAAATGGTTTTTATACCATAGACTATCTCAGTATGCTTGTCTTGTTAGTTTACGGGCTGTTTTCATTGCGTTTTGCAGGAATCACGTTGAGAATCACTCGATCAAGTGGTCTTTCCACTCGATCGAGCACTTTCGCTGATGGATTCACTCGATCGAGTAATTAATCCACTCGATCGACCACTGCAAAAAGACAATCTACTCGATCGACCTGAATTCCTCTCGATCGAGCAGTTTTTGAATGCCCGATCACTCGATCGACTGATTTTCTTCTGCTATCGAGTGTATTTGACTTGGATTAGCTTCCTGAGACGGTTTTCCGGGCCTTTAGCAACCTCCCATGTTCATGGTCGGTTTGGGGAGGTCCCTTATTTCGCGCTATCTTGTGAGTTTTTCCGTATTTACTCTTTTTCTCCTTCAGTTTGCATTTCCTTTCCATGTTTTGGTACAATGGGGGCATTGTACAGTTTGGTTTGGGGAGGTTATGCATCCATATCTACGTCTGCATATTGTTTTTATTGCATTTCAGTTATCACGTTTAATTTATGTTTGCATTGTTGTTTATCTTTGATTAAAATTTAAAATTCCCTAAAAATTAGAAAAATTGTTAAAATTCAAAAAAATTTCATGTTTATTTTTTGCATATAGATTTAGTCGGAACGGTAGATTTCCATGATGATAATGCACTATAACTTGTCAATTTACTTGAGCCTTGCACTTCCGTTGATAGTTTTGAGCTTTGTCATACGCATAATCTACGAATTTCTGTTCAAATAATAGCTGACTGTTTAGACTTGACCTATAAATTGGCAAACTACTTAAAAATTCTGAGATTTAGAGCCCATAACTGGTGACATTCATGACCAGTTCATTAGGAATTTTGAGTAGTACTCCTTGCATAGCATGTTCGTCTCTTTTGCACATTTATGACATTCAATTTCTCGTCAAAATGCACATATTCGGGTTCGTGGTTGGTGTCACATGTAGGGAGGGCCTTGCAAATTTCCCTCTCCTTATATTTTTCACCCATTTAGCTCCACATTAGCCAAATTTGCCTTTTGACCTATTAGCTACATCCCAAACTAAGCCTGCCTAGTCAAGCTAATTAGTATGTTCTTTTGTGGTATGAGTTTTCGTCTGCAGTTTGGCCGTATCTCTTTTGTATGGAGTTGTTGGAAAATAAAGGAAGGAGGAAAGAAAAAAAAGTATTGAAAAAAGAAAAAAAAAAGGAAGACGTGAAAGAAAAAAAAAGAAAAGAAAAAAAAAAGAAAAGAAAAAAAAAAGAAAAGAAAAAAATGAAAAAAAAGAATGTTGATGACGTGAACAGGAGAAAAAGAAAAGAAGTGTTGGAAAAAGAGTGATTTATTTGATTTAGCTATTTCAGACGGTGTTTAAAAAAGGGAAGTTTGTGACCGTCTGACTCCTCCGTTTTATTCCATATTTTTTGAGGAGATTGTGTTTGAGTTTAGTGAGTTGTGTGCCAAATGAAGGGCACTTGTGTTTATTTTTCAGTCAGTTGAGATTCGGATGGTTTACTATGGTCCTGTTAGGAACTAGCTTGACGCGTTTACCTCCACATTTCCATAACATGTTTTGCCCTTTCTCACCTGAACCTCACTATTCCCAAATTATTTGTAAGCCCTCGGCTGTGACGGACATTATTGGTTGGAGTATCTGCTTTAGTACTTGAATTATCTTTCATTTTTGTTGCATGCATGCTATGTAGGTCGCAGTTAGGTGAGTGACTGTCTTTTCTTCTCTCTTTTACATATAAATATTCACCCTTTGCTTCATGAGAGAAGAGTGACCACGAGAGAGTCCGATTTTGTTGGTCTTGCAAGGTCGATAGGTTGGCTATATTTCTGAACAGCTCATAATTCGTTTGCGTATTGACTGCTTAGCTTAAACTGTTAATCTTTGTTGCATTAAATTGGTTCAAGTAGACAAGTTAAGCTAGCTCTGAGTTATTTTTCCGTTCCATTAGCGTATAGTTTTGAGTTTACTCGAGGACGAGTAAAGGTTTGGTTTGGGGAGATTTGAAACGTGCATTTTATATAGTCTTTTTAGTCTATTCTTGCACGCATCTTTATGCTATTTTAGTAGTTATTTGCTACGAATATGCCCCGAATTGCATACTTTGGAAGTTCTTGTATTAATTGCAGGAATGAGCTTAGAGATGCGGAATCAAGCCTAAAACATGTCCCAACGCATGCATTTAGGAGATGAGTTGAGTCGGAGCTTGGAAAGTACCATTTTGAGATGCGCATTGGAGTAAGGAAGTTAGGCGAGCCAAGAGAGTGCTTCAATTTGCTAGTTCCTGCTTGTAAGAGCCATATCTCGAGTTCTACAACAGTTATTAAGGTGATTCCAGTTGGAGGTGAAATCTTATCCTCTTAGATTTCCAACGCCACCAACCACGCCCTATTTGTCCAAGTAACGAAGGAATGACAGCCGTTTGAAGTTCAGTCGCGAAGCGAGAATTACGTGCGAGAAGTGCTCGATCGAGAACTATTTCTATTCGATCGAGAGCCCATTTGCTCGATCGAGAGCTACTTCTTCTCGATCGAGTGATTAAAGGGAAAGAAGTCCTCGATCGAGAGGAATTGTTCTCGATCGAGAGGAATGCTAAGGAATATCACTCGATCGAGAGCCTTAAGTGCTCGATCGAGCAACAATCCTTGACGGGCTGGGCTTTTAAGCTTTATTTTCCGCAATTAGGTTAATAAATCCTATTTTCTTATAAATAGGAAAGTTAGGACGACATTTTGGGGACTTCTCCTCTCTTATCATCCCATATACTTTGTTACTGCTACTTTTGCTACTGTTACTTTAATTTCGGATCTAATTCCAGTAATACCTTCTCTTCCTTTCTTCTTTTTATTTAATGTTTGTTTTCCTTCCTTCCTTTATTATGTATTTTCTTTACTTAATCATGCGTAGCTAATTTCCCCTAGTATGTTAGGATTAGGGAAGCCGTGGTAGCAATGTGTTATAATTGACTTGAATAGATTAGCCCTGCGATAAGAATTGTATTAGGCAATTTAATTGTTACTAGGTCGAATGAATGCATGCAGGAGAGCGATAAATCTAGTTAACCCCGACCTGGATCGAAAGATTGGAAGGGAAGGCTTGCTTAACTACAATAGGGTATTGTAGTGAGGGCGAAAGTTAAGCTATTTACGCTCTAGGGCGGTTTAAGGACCGAAAGGTGACGACCATAGCTCTTCTTATCAATAGTCTAATCGCCTCAGTATTTCCGATAGTGTAGCTGCCACGGTGGACCGACTCTTAGCATACTCCTTTCTCTTACTGTTGATTCTCTTATTCATTTCCCTTGCTTAAATCTCTAGTTTAGTTAACACAATCAAATTCAACCCCCATTTGTGACATCAGACGAATAGAATAGACAAATAGATAGTACACCGCCTCCCTGTGGAGATCGACCCTACTTACCGTTGACTTCTATTAGTAGTACTTAGGTATTTTATTTTTGGTACGAAACGACAGTATCAAGGAGAGTGCAAGGGAGAAGAGATCTGGGGTTGGTGCTTCGTCTGATGCTGCATGTGTTTCTGATGTTGCATGTTCGTCTGATGTTGCATGTGTTCCTGATGCTGCATGTTCTTCCGATCTTGTCTCTAATTCAGATGATGAATTAGATGCGGTTACCATAAGACGGAGCCCAGTTTTTACAAGATGGTTTTTGGGGGAGCTTTCCAACTATTGGCCTGGTTTTGGTGCCACAGAGGAAGATTAATCTTAAGGGAGGTGGATTTCTTGTCCTATTCTTTTTTTTTGTCTTTTTATGGACTAGTGATGATAACCTGTGGTTTTTATTTGGATTTCTGGTTCATCTAATTGAATTGCCCAATGATCTGTTACGTTGAGGGCATTTGATAGCCTTCAAAGTTGTTGTTCATGCACTATGCCACCACCATTTGTAGTGAAGAGGCTGTGTATGGACAACAATTTTGAGAGTAATGTTCCCTAATGCTGATTTCACTGAGTTGCTCATGTTTTTTGTTAATATCCTTCATACGCCAAAGACTGAATATTACAAAAGTAGTGCAAAGTTCAAAATGGAAAGCTAATACAGACTCTAGTTGTTGTTTTTCTTGTTTCTTCGCATTGTTTGATCTTGTTGCTCCCGCCTTTATCTCGCCAAAATTTAGAGTCATAAGTTTGAAAGTGTCCAAATTTACAAAAGACGCAGTCTTTGATATCTTGAAAGTGTCCAAAATATTCATCTTTGTCATCTACATGTCCCATCTGCATCTTCATTTTCCTGCAGCTTAATCTAGATTAAACGCAGTAATGTTACCAACAGGGGATAAGTCCCCTGTTGGGTCATTACTTCCATACACCTGTTCAGTAATGGTACCAATAGGTTCAATGTCCCCTGTTAGGTCATTACTGGAGCCACTGGTACTTGCAATATTCTCTGCAGCATTCTCTGTTAATATGCTAAGTGAATTCACCAATTCACTTATAGTACTTGCATCACCAACATTGTGAACATATTGTATGCATTCTTTCACTAAATCAATATTTGCATTAAGGTAATCAGGCAGTAAACCAGCTGCTGCTAGTTTAGACTTGTGCATATGTGGCACAGGATAATCAATGCCACCTTTTTTTTTTTCATTATTTCAAGCATACATGCCTGCAATGTTATCCACACATAGTTGAGTTTAAGAACATCTTGTTCTTCATATGCAGTGACTGTGTTATGGATTAGTTCATCCAATTTGATTGCTTTTTTTTGTTGGAGAGATTAGATTGACCTAAAAAAACCCAAATCCAAGACATTCAAGTCTGGTGAATTGGGTGTTTGATAAGCCAATTCAATTTTCCAGCCATCTGCTGTTGCTGCTTTCCTGAATTCAGGATCATCATTTGTAAAATGTGGTCTAGCATTGTCTTGTTGAATGATTATATGTTTACTCAAATTAGGAGGCCATTTAGCCTTTATTGCTGGCAGCACACAGTTTATAACCATATCCCTAGTTACTTGCTTGTTTATAGACTCTATGCATTTGGTTTCTAATGTTCCTGCTTTTTTTTTTTGAGTTTCTTTTTGCTGGTACTTGGCTAACAAACGGCCAAATATCTATCTTTCCATCGAAAATAACATCACCATTTGACCCATACTTGGGTCTTGCCACAGCACACATGAACATTACTTTCTTAATGAAACTCTTAGACTGCACACATCTATGAGGTTCAGTTTCACCCTTACTCAAATAAAACCTTGTAGAAACTTTTGTTTTTGAAAACCATTTCTCATCCATGTGAATGATATTGCTTTGATCTTTGAAAACCACTCGTTTAGTTATTTCATGATAGTCTAAATGTGCTAGACTGAAAAGTAATCTAGCAAGTTTGTTTTTTTCATTCAAACCTGGTTTGATTGCATTTGAATGTGATTTGATCTGCTTTGATGTCACCCATCTTGATATTGATGACTGACTTACCTCCAAGTTTTCGGCAAGTGAGTGTTGGGTGGTCCTTTTGAGTAGCTCAATAGACTCCATCTTTGCAATATCTAACACGACCCTCCCAATTTTGTTGCTTCCTTTCTTTTTGCTGTTGACATTCACTAGTATGCATCGTCTCCTTTGTGCCTGTGCTACATTCCACAGGTCAGTTATTGTCTTCCTGCAAACTGAATACCTTGATGCCAGTGACAACATTATCTCATAGTTTGGTTTTCCATTATGGCTATTTTCTAAAATTGTTTCAATGATTTTGGATCTTTCTAAGTTGGTGAGATTCTTCATTGAATGATGTTTTTTTTTAAAGCTGCTTTCTGTGAAAGGTGTTTCTTGGACACTTGCTTATAAATGAACCCTAGTAAATACCCCATCTATTTATAGGATAATGAACTTTGCACACTTTTGAAATTTTGGTTTAGGCGCAATATTGAAACCTGTTTGTATTTTGGCTCCATATTTGAATTTTGGTGCCAATTTTCAAACTTGGTGAAGAGGATATCTAACATTTGACTGACAATTTTGGTTAACTTAGTTTATGGGACAACTCAAGTGGGCCAATGAAGATAAGATGAAAGAAATCTATGGTTAATCTGAAGTCCATAGCTACTGTTTTTGTTCTTCATTTCAGTATACGGTTTCTGTAATTTTGACTCGAGTTCGTGTAATTGTAGAGTTTAATGTAATTTTATTAAAAGTTTGTGTAATTTTATTATGTACTGTAATTTAATTAGAATTTAGAATGTGTAATATTTTTAACTCAACGTAATTTTAATTTTACGCGAAACCGTCTCGAATCATTTCTGAGTTGCAGCTGTGTGTTTATGAAAAGGGAGGGAAACGAAATTGCAGTGTAAAAAAGGAGGGAGTCATTAACATTTTAATTATGCAATTACCACTCTAAATCATAACACCCTCTCTCCTATCTCATACCCCCACTTGATTACTTTTCCTTATTTAAATCCCCTCCTTATTTCTTGTGCCTCCCTTGAATAGGGAGGATTATGGAGAATAGGAGGGAGTATATGTTAGTTGCATCATGGCATGTAGTTGCATGGTTAGAAAAATTTTGTGAAAATGTCTAGTTGGGAAACTTGACAAGTGTATATAAGGCCCTTGTAGATAATTTTTCTTCTTGAGACTTTGTTTGCTAGAATACTCTCAAGACACCCTAGGATGTATCATACTAGTATCTTTTGACCCATGGACTAAGGCCTAGTCAAGAGTACCTTGTGGTGTGATAACTCCTTGGCTACCATTTATTCCAAGGTGACCTTTGAAGCCATGCAACCGTTCTTACATTTTTATCATCATATTTTGTCAACAAAAAGGGAATGGGCACAAAAATCTCCAAATTGAGTTCAAGTACCAAAATGGAAATCAAAAAGTTTGCACAAAATTGCATCAATGAAAATAGGAGCAAAAATAGACTCATATACTTCAATAAAAGTACCCTTGCTACAAAATGGGATTACTTTGAAAAATGTTCAAAAATTCAAAGATTGAAAATTTTGTCAAGTATCAAAATGTCAAACATCAAAGAAATGGCAAAGAAATGTTCTGAAAAAGTCAAATACCACAAGGAATTGGGGGAAAAAACAAATCAAAATGCAAACTACAAATGTGAAACTCATACATATTGATCCCTTTTATCCATTGATCCTATTTTGTTGCATGGTGGAGAGGGGACGACCCTTCTTCTTGTCTAGGCAAGAAGGGGAATTCTGCGATCCTACAGTATTTTTAACACCATAGGGAGCATACTCTTGATAAAAGCATTTAGCGATTGAGGACAAAAGTACCCTAGTTTGACACAACTTAGAGGTGATTTATTGGTATCCTTTTAGACTTAATTGCTTGGAGAAACAATATCTATAATGGAGTGTGTACCCTTAAGTTGCTTCCCCTTTAGATGATTTCCGCCACTTAGATGAGGAAAGTGGCTATTCTTTTGTAGATGCATCCATTACATATTTTGTGTGCTTAATGTTTGGATGTATCGCCATTTTGGCAAGCCCCACCTTGCCTTGCAAGAAGGAATCTTACCTCATGGATGTCTTGTTGTGAGTTGAAGGGGCGTAGTGAGACCAGCGAATTGTCTCACATAGGTTATATTATTAGGATAGTTTAAATAAAGGTCTAGTTTTAGTCACCTCTTTACTCGGGACGAGTAAAGGTTCGGTTTGGGGATGTTTGATGTGACTCTTAATTGCGCACATTTAGTCCCCTAATTAAGCCTATTTTGCATACTATTATAGCATTTCATACCCATTTTATCCGTCAAATCCTTTCTACTTGGCTTTCCTAGTACATTTTATATGTCTTATAGGAAAGGAGATAATGAGGCGAAATTCCCGTCTTCCGTGCATAATTGGAAGGGTGTTGACAATCTTAGATGGACTGGTATGAAGAGGAGGCAAGAACGACGGCCGACGAAGTAAGAATAAAGAGTATACATAAATCACTGGCCTTGAAGCAAGATGATGGAAAACTGTGCGAAGATCCGTGCGTCCTAAGCACAAGACGGGCGGATTGCCTTGTCCAGATTCGAGCGTCCCGAGCACGAGACGAGCGGATTAGGGAGCTATGATCCGAGCATCTCCCTAGTGATCCGAGGGGATCCGTTGGCATAATCAACCGTGCCTCAAGCCAAGACGGGCGGATCGTGTTAGGAGTAGCAGTCCAAACTGTGCATCTCCCTCGGGACTTGCAATTCCCTATTTAAAACTTAGCATTGTTATTTACTAACCTACCCTTCCTTAACCTAATGATGTACCACTGTATATACTCCATTTTGTAATAATCAAGATATCGAAGTTACCTTAGATTAAATCAATCTTCCTTAGATTAGATTAGGAGTAGATTAGAATAGATTAATCTCAATCATTCCACATTAATCTTTCCTTAATTATTGTTCAAGATTTATTATTGGGTAATTGAAGATTATTAGGTTATTATTTGGAGAATTGACAACTCTTCATCAATCAATCAAGTTTTCTTCTTTTATTCTTTCCTTTCCAATTGTTCATCTTAAGTTTGGTATAATCTCTTTACTCTTTTTACTCTTTTTTTTATTTCAATTTGGATAACCGTTGGGAATTAATGTTAATATATTGAGGTTATATTTATTGGAAATCATGTGGAGTAATCGTTTTTGGTGGAACACGGGTTTGAGATGATATGTTGTGAGGCAATTTGGATGCCAAATATCATTTTGTGATAGTTAAAGCTTTGAGATACATGTTTGATATAAAGTAGAGGCTTGTTAAACATGAGCTTTAGAGTATGACGATGTGTTGAGGAACCATGAAAAGTTATTGAAGTTTGTGGTGTACATAGTTTAAACTTATTAAGATTTAGTGTATAAAAAAAAATGTGGTGAACCATCGGAAATAGTATTGACTCGGCGCAGTTTTATGGAAAAACAAGAGGAATTTAGTTAAGGTGAAAAATTGCATATTATAATGGTTGACGTTGATAGAGACTATACAATAAAGGTTGCAAAGGTAAATTATCTGGGTGTGACATAAATTTTTAAGTTCGCATGACATTGAGGCATAAGGCTTAGGTAGGGTAGCTCATTATTTGAAATTTTGAAGTGCATGAATTTGAAATAGTTGTGTGATTAAAGGTGCTTAAGGTGAGTTATGCAAGAGATTACATGGGGACTTGTCTCCGATAAGACTGCTATTGAAACATAATACTTTTGTGGATTTGAGGGTTTGAGAAAGTAATTTTGGATGAGAGTGGTCAAGGGTGAAAGTGTGGTTAAAAAATAAGTGTAATATTATGTGGTCTTATCCCGTTTTTAGCTTGACTTCTCCTATGGTGGTCTCACGGATAGTACTCATGAAGTCGTTGAGCTTAAGCTTATTCTAACAATAGGTAGATATCATTGTACTCTAGATTTCTCGTATCCCTTTGATGCCGCTCTTAAGAAAGGAGGCCTAGTCGTATGATTATATTTTGTGTATATACAGTAAGCGTAGCATTCCGTCCTCCGTTTCTCACCATATACTCGTATACCAACAAGAGCAACCCAGTATTACTCCCTCTTTTCACGCAAAACTCATGCACCAAAATTTGTCCCTGCCGCTGTCGATTCTAGCCTGGTAACACCTTCATCCCTATAGTCTTTTCGTGCCCTTGAGGTAGGCTTGGCATACTTTCTTCATTACCTCTTCTCTCACGTTATAATGTTGGCTTAAGTTGTATAATATAGAGTCGGGTTCGGGGTGATTAACCAGTTTGAATACGGTCTATTAGGAGTTGTTTAACGTGTCTTATATGACGATTTTAGACTGTTCTTATGTACATTTACGTGCTGGTCAGGAGTAGTGAGCATACTCTTTTCTTACGTCGATTTCGGTAAATTCCGTAAAGCTATTGTGTCTTCGTAATAGCATCCAAGTCCGAAAATTTTGGGGCTTATTAATGGGTTTACAAAACATGGAATCACTGTTTTAGGTTTGCTATAATATCGAGTTTGTTGCGTTGTACAACCTTGTTTTAAGTCGTTTTGGGGCGAGTTTTGGGTCGGATTTAGAGTCAAATTATTCAGTGTGTGGTGTGCGTATGGTAGTCATTTGAGGATGTTTTACTGGTTTTTATAGCCCCATTTATGGTCGTTTTTTGCGGCTGTATTTTCCAGTCGTTTTGTGTTCAGCTTGCGTGATGGTGGCTTGGCTTGGGACGTGTGATACGACGGTAGGATTGTTGGTGCTGCTGGTTGTTGGCACGTGCGAGTTTGAGTGCGAAATGATTTCGAAAACTTTTATGAAGCTTATACCGGAAGTGGTAGTGTGTATCGAATATGGCACTAGCGAAGTCGAATTTTGGTTTGGTCTTTATTGGTCAAGTGGTGATTATTTATTTATTTGTTTATTTATTTATTATTTATAGCCAATATTTTCGGTTGATAAGCTAATGTTATTATTGGGGAGATCGGTTTAGTTATCAAATAATTGGAGAAAGTATAAGATAAGCATTTGGTTAAGGTGTTCCATAATTAGTTTGAATTTTTAGGGTGATGCCATTGTTGATGTTTACTCGTGTTCATGGATCATTAATGGCCTGATGGGTGGCAAAGGCATTTGAGTAAGTTACATGGAGTTTTACGGAGATGAATGAAAATTTGTTTAAGAGTTAGTTGGAATGTACGAGGAACATTGTTTTGGTTAAAACTTCTTGGATAGGCTATGATACTACGTAGTTCTACTTATTTGGGTCAGCCTTATTAAATTATTAAATTATTGAGATGTAGATTGTTCTGGTATTGTAATTTTTTTATTGTGTTTGATTTGACTTTGACTTGTGGTTGAGTAGCTTATTGTTGGACCTTTGATGATGATATTGACGTTGAAGATGAGATTGGTTACTTATATTGAGTTATGGGGCCTCTCTTCCAAGTTATCTCTTACTTTCAATGTGACCAGGGTTATTGAGTTAATTATATTATCTGAAATGGAATTGATGTTGAGATGGAGATATTGTTCTGCGGTTAAGACGGTCTGTGGCGAGTCATTATAATTTATGATGCGGTTACATTTGTATATTAAGGAATCGTAAGGGTGGAGTTTCACTAGTTATATAATATAATATCTTATGAGAAGGGTAGCTTACTTATCAATAGTATAATCGAGTCGTATGATATAGAAATCTTATTAGTTAGTTATTAATGTGCTTTTCACAAACTCACTCGAGAATAAATTAGATTTCGTAGAATTTTCATATAATAGTTGCTAAGCTACACATTGGATGACATCATTTAAGGCCATGTGCACACTTAGACGTAGGAGTTCTATTTGTAGAATGATATCAACGAGTTTGTAGATTTGGGGCCGAGATGAAAATTGAAATGGTTGAACAATGTTAAGATTATGGAAGACTTGCTGAAAAGTTACAAGCATTACAAGACCGTGAATATTTCAGTTTGGTGACAAAGTTCTTTTGCGTGTCTCGCCTACTAAAAGAGTAATGAGGTTTGGTAAGAAGGGCAAAATGAGCCCAAAATTCATTGGATCGTACGAGATTTTGGAGCGTATGGGTGAAGTGGTTTACCGGCTTGACTTGTCGGCCAATTTACAGAAAGTTCACAAGGTATTCCATATCTCCGAACTAAGAAAATATATTAGTGACCCATCTCACGTTTTAGATCCGGAGACTATTGAGCTTAAATTCTGAACACTAAGTTGCGTAAAAAGGGTGAAACTCACATGGTCAAAGTTTTATGGTATAACAACAATATAGAGGAGGCTACATGGGAAGTCTACATTGGGAAGTTGAATCTAACCTGAGAGACAAGTACCCTCACCTTTTTACCTATGATAATTCTGCGCTTCGTGGACGAAACTTTATTTTAACGGGATAGAGAACTGTATGTTTAACTTCCTTTATGTGTTGTTGATTTCATTGCTTACGTGATATTTGTATTATGATTATGCATAAATACACGTAGTATATTTTTGTTGTTGTTGTGCTCAGCACTACACTGGTTATGTTTATCATTGAAATTGGTTATGTTTACACATAATGGTCAATTATGGTTGCTTGTACATAATGCACATAGATGAGTGATCGACTTGTGTATAATGTACATTTATGTATGTTATTTTTGAAGCTTTAGAAATTTGAAATGTATCTTTGTGTTTTCATCGCAAAAAAAAAAGTTTCATTATTACTCGACATGCTCTTAGCTTTTTTTAGTGGTCCTCTTACCTTAGTTGAGGAACAACGAAAATTCTGTGGTGCATTGTATTTCGTGGTATCTTGTGGAATTAACAGACTCTAAAAATGGACAAGTAGTGAGAGCATTTGAATTGCCGACTTTCTGTATCCTAATGATCAAATAGTGGATGGTGATGGTTTATAAAAAAGAGTTGATATGTTGGGTTATCCATTATTATGCCTGAGGAATAGGCGTGTGATTAGTAGATTAGTAGGTACATGAGTGAGTTGATATTGCCTTCTTGATCCAGAATTATAGCTTGTTTTAGAGAATCCCCGGAGAGTGTGACATTAGTTGGTACTTAGATGATGACTGTGACTGAGAGTATAACCTGCATATTCTGTGAAGATTTGAACATGTAAGATACGAGGATTTTTGGAGTTTGTTTTTGAAAGGGTTTAAGCTTTAAGGACGAAGCTTTCTTTTAAGGAGGTAAGTCTGTAACACCCCGTGATTTTTCCGAATTATTTATAAGGAGTTACTATCTCATTTTACACTACTGTTAATATTTAAAATTGGTAATTTCATAACTACGTTTTATTATGACAAATAAAATTGTTTTAAGTGTTTTAAAAGTAAACCGGTTCGGATTATTTGGCAATGGTGGACTATTAAAAAAAAAAGCCCAATCGTAAAATTTATTTGTTTGGAACCCAACTTCCGATTAAAACAAAACTTTTCTATTATTATTAAACCCTAAATGCTCTTCTTGTACTTCCACTATACGTTTCTTGTTTTTGCTCCTCAATCAACCTTTCACTTTTAATTTCCTCCCATCGTCCTCTCTGCCGCACTGCATCTAGTTTTGGGATTTCGATCGCGACTTCTATCCGTTTCCATCTCCTCTCCCTAGTATTATATAAATTGTAAGTACTTATGCAATTTTATTTATGCTTAATTTTATAAGTTAGGTTCTTAAAAATATTCTGTTTATTGTTAAGTAAGGATTTATTTATTTGGGGATAAACAGTTTTTATTAACATTGATGGCTGTTGGAATCGGATGTAATGTGGGTTATTTTGCTGTTGTCATCGGTTCCGGCGATGTCTCACGTTGGGTTGTCGCGGATGGAAATTTTATTCAGTATGTGGATGGTTGAATCATATGCACTCCATGTGTTAGTATCTGTAGATGTATCAATGCAATGATGATTAGTGGTCAGAGGTAGTGATAGGATTTCATAATATCTTGGAATTTAGTGCATGGGTTGTGCGTGAAGTGTGAAGATCAGGTTGTATAGAATTTGTGACCATGCAATTGCTAGACATGGGTTTATGTATGGTGTATGGTATTAATGATCGTTACATGTCGAGTTTTTTAGTGGCTCCTTCGCTTAAAAATATATGAATAAGGAATGAATTGTTTACATGGTGAGTGTTATGAGTGAGTTTATATGATAGTGGGTCTATAATGTAGGTTGAGGTTAATTTTGTTGATATTGAATGGTGTAGTAATCGGGTAATCCTTATACTTGTAGCTTGTGGATTTCAAAGAGAAAGAATGTTTGTATTAATCTTAGCTGTGGTCGGTCGTCTTTGAGGTAAGGACTTTTACCCATTTTAAATTTAAGTAAAGAGCATGTTCGGTTTAATCATTAAATTGTTTTTATAATATTTTGACATCGATGAGATTTTACTTGTACTTCTAAGTTTTGAATATTACACATTGGAATGGTTACGGCTCAGGCCGCTTTGGAAAATTTGGTTTCTTCTGGTCTAGATGGTTTAAGGTCGTCTCTGACGCTCCTGGGATTATGTCCCGAAATTAAACTCTTGGCCCGAGTTCATTTAGGTGGGGATTGTCCGGCCCCCACTCGCTAGGTAGTTAGACTTTCTCCTTTAGCGGTTCCATCCTACTGACTGCCCAAATGTGAGAGGTGCGCAATTTTATGAGTCTAACAAAGCACAGGTGGTTCCTCTAGACCGTGTCAAGGGTAGGACCTTGGCACACAGATGGTAAAAGTTTTGGTTTTGAATTGTTTGGTTAATATTATTGGATTTACAGGAATTTGTTTTGGAATATATTTCTTGTTTTTACTTTGTTTTCAAAGCTTTGTTAATTTATAATACTGTTTCTGAATTTGTCAATATTTCTTATTTTTTTAAACTCAGCCTTTGCTGACGTCCTTATGTTTTGGGTCGTTCTCCCACTGGAACCTGTACCTATTTATATTTTGGGTACAGTTGATAGGTACAATTGAGATGCTTGAGATGCTGCATGGGTGCATACTGGATCCGGGAATTACTACGAGCGTGGAAGAATTTTGAATAAAGAATCGATTCTAACGATAGGTCACACGCCCAAAACGACCAAGAAACGAGTGAGTTATGACCGTTTTACGAAAACTGGACAGTGCTGAGAAATGCGTAGGGTACTCGATCGAGTGGCCCTCACTCGATCGAGTGCACCTTGGTACTCGATCGAGTACCCCTTACTCGATCGAGTATCCCTGGTAATTTGTTATACGTGTCTCTGACTTTCACCTACTCGATCGAGTAAGTCATTTACTCGATCGAGTGGCCTGTACTCGATCTAGTGACCCCTGTTTTGGGGCATATGCTTATCTTTTGACTTCGTTGCATATTAGGTTTGATTCAAAAATGTTCTTTTGTTTATTTATGCATTATTTTACGTATGTGTTTGTCCTGATGCGTAAGTTACCCAATCTTATGAGGTAAGGAGTGGCACATGTGGTGAGTATGAGTTCGGTGGGAGGACATGAGTTATATGTGGTTGTGACAGATAGTGAAAAAAAAAAGATCGGTATGGCTTAATTGAGACATAGAGCATGTTTTGTGACATGAGATGAGTGATATGATTGTGTGTTGAGTAATGAAAAAGGTAAGTGAATGTGGGCAAGGGATGATGTAAGTCTAAGGAACGCGAGAGTGGAAACGTTGAAAGGAAGGATGTGGATAGTAGCAACTTGAGACGTGTAAAGAAATATGGAGGGAGATGGTTAAGAATTGTGTTGGATAAGAATATATGTAACGAAAGGTCGTTTTAAGAGGGATTGAGAAGAGTGGTATATAGTGAACTTAATGGAGACATGTCATGTGGATTTGCAGATGGTGACTGAGTTTGGGAATTTGTGTTATCAAGAGGTGAAACTAACGTGTGATTTCCTTGGGCAATTAACGGTATAAAATGAATTTTGATTTCTAGAGATGTAAAAAGGGAGATGCATATTGTTTGAACAAGTAAACGTTGATTCTATGGATGGATTGGTGGCAAGGGTGAGTGATAGCATAATAAGAGAATATTTATGGTAAGAAAGAGTTAGATGATATCGATAAGAAATAACGGGATTTGAGTTTTGGAGCAATGAGAAGGTAGCCGGCGCACTAAAGAGTTAGGAAGAAGTAATAAGGAGTTTTATGGTTAATTGATTTTGTCGAGTGTAAAAGAAAAGAATGAGGGGAGTAAAACTAAGAAAATGTTGACCGGAGTTATGTGATATAGAGGTAAGGAGTTGTCGAGATGTGTGATACCAATCATGAGGATGTTAGTTAATGGTTATATAGGAGTTTCAGGACAACATGATTAGTCTTGAGTTTTGAGGAATTAAGGAAAGTAAGAAGTTGGTAGAATATCTGCATGATATGAGATTTTGGTGGAGATTTAGATGATGATACAATTAAGAATAGTATTGGAAGAATGTTGAAGTAATTTTGTTGATGAATTTGATGTTCGTTATTTGGGATGTTAACCAAAGATAGAAAAGAAATCGCGATGTTTAGAGATGAGTGTAAGAGGTTTGATGTCCGGACAGTGGTACTGTTATGGTTTGTGACTAGTGAATAAGGGTGATGGTATATTAGAAAAGTAGCAATTCTAAAGAGGTTGATTTTATCGAGACTAGATTGATATGTATGGTTGTGAGAGACTTTTATCAGGTAGTAACTTACGTGATCAGGATTGACTGGTTGGATGAGATTACGGGTCTGTGATATATATAAATGTTTGTGTGAGGTTCGGATCTCACAAGAAGTGGTATGGTGTGATTATTATAAAGTTGTTATTTGAATGTTCTGTAATGCATGTTGGGTACGCTAATCTAATTGAATGATATTCCAGAAAGGTAATAATTTGATTGATCTGGCATGGTTAGTTATAATTGTATGTGTATTTATAATACATGTGTATTCCGTGAAATGGTAGAGATGATGTTCATGAGGTGCTTATCTGTTTATTCATATAATATCTTGCGTTGTGATTTAGTAGAGCGGATTTGAGTAAGTTTTCTTATATGGGAAGTTGTACTGAGTCAGTGCTTATGGGAATTTTATGTGGTTGTGATGTTTCTCGATGTGGTTGTTGTGCCTCGGGTGGTGATCCGGGTACGGTACTTCGTGTTGTGATGCGGGTATTTTCGCGCTGCGGTGCGGCTGTTGGTAGCGGTGTTGCGATGCCGTCACCGGTTGTGGCGGAGTATACGGGGTGATTACGATTTAAGTTTCGAAAGTACATACTAGTTATGCACAGATTGTTGTTTTGTTGATGTTGTTTCTTGTGAGTTTCGGTTAGACATACAGACTGTTGTTTTGTTTGTTGATGTTTCTTGCTAGTTTCAGCTTGGGAGTGAGGGTAGAATATGGTATGGAAGAGAGTTGTTTTTGTTTCCGTGGTTGTCATGGCATAGTGATATTTTGTTGATGGGCCAGAGTTGTGAGAAGTTGTTATAGTAATTTTGAACTTATTTTAAGATGAGGAATCGGTAGACATAGTCATGGCAAGTGATTCGTAGAGCATGTGTGGTAATGATCTGAAAGCTGCAGGTGGTTCATAATATTTCGTTGAGACAGTGAGTATAGGGTGTTGGGAAATGGTTTCATGTTGCTTTATGAATGAGTTTTGCGGTAATGAAAGAAAGGAACTTGAGGATCTAGTGTGAGTGTACGTAACAAGTGTGGATCGTGAGTTATACTTTTGGCAATATGAGTTTATAATAGTTTATATCGAGAGGTATGTCGTGTTGCGGTAATGTGGAAGAGTTAAAGTGTCTGTTATGATCAGGAATTTGTGGTATTGGTTAGATGGAGTGCAGAATGAATTGAGGCACGAGAGCGGTTTAAGTAAGAGAGCCTTGGATATAGGAATGCTTAGTGTTTAGATTATAGGCGGTTATCTTCGACAGGTGGTGGTGATGAGGATAGTGGAAAGATATAACTAAGGATCTAGTATTAGTGAGTTATGAGGACGTAACATTTATCTTAAGAGGAGTAGGATGCGACAAAGAGAGTTTAATGGTTGTACAGGTTGTAGTAGATTTGGAAGTTTGAGTCTTAATGTAGAATAAAAGATTGATTTGTGTTGTGGTTGATTTTGTTAAAGGTCATGACCGTGCTTGTAGTAGTGTGATGCTTAGGAGTGTGAGAATATTTCAATAGTGTTGACAGTTGGATGATGACGTATATGAGTTCTATAGTGTTGACAGTTGGAGGACGAGGTTATGAGTGTGAGTAAACTTCGAGGACGAAGTTCCTTTTAGGGGTGGTAGAATGTAACATTCCGTTTGATGTCTATGAGTGTCTTGATATTGGTTTTGCTAGTGGATGATATACTACGGAGCTAGCAGCGTTTGCGGATGGTAGTTGCTCGTGTATGGAGTTAGTGTCGAGAGAGGCTATAAGGTGATGGATATGATATCGTGAGCCATGTTGTGGAGGTAGACATAGTTAGTGGAGTGGGTGTTAAGAGTTCATGTGTTATAGGGCGAGGTTTTGTTTTGAGTTTTTAGTTGCGTTGTTCTGTCTTAATCGAGTAGGTAGGTTTGTTTTTATGTATGGGTTGAACTTCGGGGACAAAGTTCTTTTTAAGGACGGAAGACTGTAATACTACGGTTTTATGAGTCTTTGGGTACTATATCGAGTGGGGCTTACTCTGTCGAGTAAGTAGTTTTTGACGCAAAACAGTAGTCTGCATGTAGGGTACTCGATCGAGTAGGTTGGGTACTCGATCGAGTAGGGGGGCACTCGATCGAGTAAGTGCCTTACTCGATCGAGTAAATATGTTTTACTGGTTTGTTTTGACGAATTTTGCTAATAACACGAGATTAATATAAAAGGCTTCCGTCATTTTCTTTAATCACTTTTCACCTTTCTAAACCTTTCAAAAAAAAAAGAAGTTACGTAGTTCTCTCTCGTCGCGTTGTTGGCAAATCCTAAGGGCTAGAGTCATCGGATCGTTGTGTTCGTTACGCCGTTGAGACCGTCGTATTGTGGGTAAGGTCCTAGTATAATTTTTATGTTGTTTCATTGATTTTAGTTGAAACCCTAATTGGGTAATTTGGGGATTTTTATGATTGTATGATTAAGGTAGTTTTTGTATGTATGTATGTATAGGAGGAGGCTTTGTTGAGGAGAGATTCTGAGTAGCTGCTTAGATCGTCTGAGTCTGTGATTGCTCTCCAGGTAGGGTTTCCCTACTCAGTATTAGTTACATGATATGTATAGTGATTGTGCTGTAGTTAGTGATTGTTGATTGATTCAGACGGTTGTGATTTCATATTGTTGATTGATTCAGATGGTTGTTGATGTTGTATTGTGGTTACTATTTATCTGTCAGTGTTCTTCGGGGTGCATCCTTGGCTGAGTGGAGTCACTTGCGGGAGTGGCTTCACGCCCTTGATTCGCCTTCTGTGGAACCCGCCACAGAAGGGATGTGCACATTAATGAACATGGATTTATCGCTCAATGGAGATGAGGGGGGCTTAGGTGGGAACGGCTGCGGTCCCCCACTGGCGGCGAGGAGTATCTGTTGTGATGGATACTCTGGCAGGGCTACACACTTTAGTGTGTAGTCAGTTATGAGGTGATTGGAGATGGGGACTGGGATTGTGTGTGAACTATTTGTATGATTGTCTCAGTGTGGCTTTGATTGTGTAATTAGTACTGACCCCGTTTAAATGTTTTAAAAAAAAAACTGTGGTGATCCATTCGGGGATGGTGAGCAGTTATTGAGCAGGTATGATATGACGCGTATGGGATAGCTGGGATGAGTCATCACGTGGAAGTTAGAAGTCTTCCGCTGTGTCAGACGATGTTTTATAGCTTTGATAGTTTTATCGGTGAGACCGTCGAGAACCTTGTATTTCGGTTTTAACGATTTTGGTTTTGATCATGTAATCAATTTAAACTATATTGTTATTTAAATTATGTTTCTTCATTGTCATTTGATTATCATTGCCTCGGGTAACCGAGATGGTGACGTTCTTATACCTTAAGTGGTCCTGGTAAGGCACTTGGAGTATGGGGGTGTCACAATAAAGGTGTTTGATCGATAACGGCGCGTCCTTGGCACCGCTGAGGGAAAATCCGCTCGGGTCGTCGCAAGCGAAATTCCGATAAAGAGGAGAAGCCCATGAACTATATTTAGTGATCATGAATTCTCGCTGGGGAACCAAAATGTCGTGGTTGTCTGTAGTCTGTTGAAGAGAAAATGCCGATTAGGACGAAGAGAACGCCAAAAAAGAAGCCATATGTTGAAGATAAGATCTCGGGGAAGAGGCGCATGAAGTCCGGGCCCACAAATAACTAACTTATAACGAATTCTAACGAATCTCGCTGGAAATTCGCTTAGGAAAAGGCACAGCAACAACTGCGACCCTTGGAAGAGGCGCAGCAAGCGCTGCGTCTTCTCCCGAGCTCACCCCTGTCTAGGTAAAAACCCGACTTACTGCCATGTTTATTTCATTTAAAAAAAAACAAAAATATTTTGTTTTCTTACAAAACCCAAACAAATTCCAACCAAATTCCGTCAAAACTTAATCAAAACTCGCCATAAATCATGACTAGTCGAGGTATGTTTCTTGTACCTGCTTTATTTTGCATTTGAGCTTTGATTTGGGTCGAAAAATTAGGGTTTATATACCCATTTTTGATCGAAAATTTAGGGCTTTTGTCCCAAACGGATATGTCTCATGAAATGGACATTAGAAATGAGTAATTGATCATGTTAGGAACACAACCATGTATCTCTTTTGAATTTTCGTCAAGTATTAAGGATTTGAGGGCGAAATGTGACGCTCTCTTGCTAAACCGTAAAACCCTTTGAAAAATGGCCCTATGCTAGTCCATTTTAGATGAAACTTGATGTTTTGGAACCCTTGCGTAATGGGTAAACTTGCTATTATGTCGGATTTTCAATTTGTGACAGCTTCTCCGGGACACTTTTGTATGGCATAATTGTTATTGTAGCGAAATGCTACCGAATTTTCGGCTCAAACCCGCAACTAGGCTTGAATTTATACTCGTCTGGACTTAACCTACCACATGTGTGGTCGGTCTTGGAAAAATCTGGCCAAAGATGGCTAGAAAGGCCGTTTTTAAATGCTTGAAACGCTTGAAAATGCTTGAAAATGTGTTTAAAAATTGCTTTGTTTACTTCGATTTTGCAGAGGATATTCTTTCTACGTCGGGGAGAAGCCCCATGGACATTGATCTTGACCCTTCTACTGTTACGGGAGCGACCCAGGAGATACAGGAGGATATAGAGGAGGAGGCCCCGCGGAGGGCCAATGTTGGACGAGGCGACCGTCGGCTCACAGGAGCGCCTGAGTGGGCCGAGAAATGGGATGGTAGACATCTCATTTGGGCGGCGGAGAGCCACCTGTCGTATAGGACGGCGAGGAGCATGGTAAGCCTTCTGCTTGTCATTCCCTTGTTTATTTATTTCTTATGCACTTCATGCTAAAGAAAGCTTTCTTTTGAATTGACGCAGGAGGCTAGGAATATGAGGTCCTTCTCTGGTTATACGACGATGATAGATGCCTTCGAGAAGCTGTTAGAAGAGGAGAAGGCTATCATCGAGCGGGGAGCCTTTGGTGCTTTGGTACGAGGCTGGAGGGAGATCAAGGAAAAGAAGATTCGTGCTAACCTCAGTGATGTGACTCATATTTGAGCACATTTAGTCCCCGAATTAACCTCGTTCCTATGCTTTATAGCACTTATTTGGGTCATTTCTTATCTTTAGTTTCCCATTTTACGTATTCTTTGAGGATATGTGTCCTTGGTAGGAGAGGATCGCTAACCTTGCATTCATGAGGCAAAATGGAGCTAAATTGATGGCATCTAATGACCAAGCATCAAAGAGAAGACAATACTAGAAGGCCTAAGTAGATAATAAAGTGAAACGGGCAATGATGAAAGGATCCTTGCATCCCCGAAATGATCCTTGCGGATTGTGAAGGAGGAAAAGAAGAGAAACTGTCTGCCCAGGAATCCGAGCGGATCAGCCACGATCTGGGCGCCTCCTAACAGCATAATCCGGGCGTCTTGTGCCCAAGACGAGCGTCCTACAGCGCAAAGATCCGAGCGTCTTCCCCTAGGATCCGCTCGGATCGCAAGTCAGAGAGCCCGTGCCACAGCTCAAGACGCACGGATCGTGGCAGGACTAGCACGAGAATATGCTCATTTCCTTCGAGAGGAGCATTTCCTCAACTTTTCTTAGGGACTTAATAGTCATTTAACCCCTTAGTAACCCTAATCCTTGTACCTAATCTCTAGTATAAATACCCCTTTGTACTACCTAGATTAGCATCAAGTGGTAATAATCCTTTAATGTTCTCTTAATCCATCCTTAATCAAGTAGTAATCTTGTAATCAACTCTTAATCAAGTTATAATACAATTCTCAATCTTAATCTTTCCTTAATTTCTCTATTGTTCTTCATTTATTTTGGGTAATTAGAAGATTATTTGGGTTTATTTGGAGGATTGGCAACCTTCCATCAATCATCAAGTACTTCTATTATTCTTTGCTTTTTTTATTGGAATCATCTTCATAGGTATAATTCTCTCTTAACCTTGTTTAATTATTGTTAATCACTTTCATTTATTCATCATGTTTTGCCTTGTTAGTATGATTGACAACCTTATTAGCATGTTGAACTTGATAATGAGTGAGTAGTTTCCTTAATTAGGGTTAATGGGGAATTAGGGGAAACCAACATGGGGATTCATTCATGCTTAATCTAATATGTTTTCATAATTAATTTGCTTACTTGTTGTGATTTCAACTTATGCACATGTTATGTTTGATGAAATGCGAGCCTATGAATCCTTGCATTTTTTTACCCATCACCTATCTTTTCAATGAGACTTATAAGCTTATACACCAACTCGAGTCTCATTAGACCATGCATATAGCTGAATAGGAGGGACTAAGTCGACTTGTAGGTGTTGTACAATCTAATCGATTCGGCTCCGGGACCCAAACCTTCTTAGGGATTGTAAGCTTATACACCAACTCGATCCCATCACAATAATAAGTGCTTGCATCTAGTATAGAACATGTTTGTATGATCAACTCCCATGAATCCCCTATGAACCCACGACACCCTAGTGCTTTTAATCAATCGTTTACATCTCCTTTTAATCATCTTGCTTGTTTTTATCACTTTACTTTTATATTGTTGATTATTTAGTTGATCTCCTATCTCAACCCAAATTATGACACCCTAAGACACAACCTTTTGCAATTGAAAATCCTACATCAATACCCGTCCCTTGGGATCCAACCTTTACTTGCCTCTTTTCTAAGAGTAGTTTGTGAAGTTATAAATATTGTTTTGGTTGGTAGCTTTTGACGACGAGTCTATCTCACACCAAAAATGGCGCCGTTACCGGGGACGGTGTTAAATTGATTTGATTTTCATTAATTGTTTTTAGTTGTGTCTTTTTTTACCTTGGGGAAGTCAATCTCCTCAAGGTTGTTCTAATTGTTTTTGAGTTATTTGATATTTTGCATGTCTAGAAGATCACAAGGTAACTTGTTACCCATTGATCTTGAAATTGAAAGAATCTTAACCAACAACAGAAGAGTTGCTAGAGGTACTTTAAGAGGTATCGAGGAAATTGTGGACATTCAACCAAATAACATTGAGTTTACCAACCCTTTTTCAAGAGAAGGAGAGGACAACCCAATACAAAACCCACCACAAAATCAACCCACAATGCCTAAATTCTCATCACATTCCGTACCAACCGAGGATAACCTACCAAATGGTACTCCTACACCACCACATTTAACCAGTAATTTCATTGCCAAATCCGCATTTATACAACTAGTTGAGAGAAGTCAATTTGGGGGGATGTCTAGTGAAGACCCTCACTCACATATGGAGACTTTTTGTGACTATTGTGATGCGATTTCTCAAAACGGAGTTACTCAAGACCAAATCCGATGGGTCTTATTTCCTTTTTCTTTGATTGGTACCGCAAAGCAATGGTTGAAAAGTCTAGACAAGACTATCCTCGGTATTGATTCATGGAAGAAGTTGGCACTTGCCTTCTACAATAAATTATATCCTTTGGAGAAGATTAACATGTTGAGAGCTCAAATCACGGGGTTCAAACAAAGGGATGAGGAGTCATTGTTTGAAACATGGGAGAGATTTAAGGACACTTGTCGTTCTTGTAAACACCATGGACTTAGCGAGTGGTTCCTTGTGCAACAATTTTGGAATGGTCTATATGAAGACTCCCACAACATCCTCAACATGGGATCCAATGGTATGTTTACCGAAGTTGATGACAATCAAACATGGGCCAAAATTGAAGAAATGGTGGTTCATAATTCACAATATAGTAGGCCTCGAAAGGCCACTGGAGGAGGAAAGCATGAGGTAGATTCTATCACTCAATTGGGTGCTCAACTAAGTGCTCACATTGACACCATCAATTTGAAGTTTGAGAAGGCCATGGCTAAGCTTGATAAAGGTTCCAAATCACCCAAACAACATGTTAATGCTATGGTGGCATCATCCTCAATTCCAAGTGGAGTGTGTGAGAGTTGTGGAACTTTGGGACATGACCAAAGTGAATGTAGGGGAACAAGTGAATGCTTTCTAAGCATACAAGAGTGGCACCCCTTATTCCAACTATTACAATGAGAATACCAAATTCCATCCCAACTGATACGGTCGTTATGTACCAAAAATAAATACCTAAATATAACTAATAGAAGCTAGTGATAAGTAGGGTCGATCTCCACAGGGAGGCAAGATATCTATCTGTAAGTCCATCTATCTAAGTCACAATTGAGGGTTTTAAGTTTTGTTTTCTAACTACTAAAGATTGAAGGCAAGAGAAATAAAGCAAAAGCAATAAAGTGGGAAAATAAAGATAAGTGATCAGATAAAAGAGGTATGTCAGGATTTCGGTTCACCATGGCAGTTCATCGACTCAGTCATAAATAGCCTAGACAATCTACTGTGAGAAGGGCAAGGGAAAGGTCCTTTCGGTCCGCTATCCATCTTAGACTACTAATAACTTAACTTTCGCCCTCATTAGATACTCTATTGTTCATTGCATGTCTATTCTCCCGAATCTTTCGATCCAGGGGCGAATTTAACCAGATTAAAGTTATTTAGAAGCGTGCACTCAACTAAACATGTTACAGTTATATTGCTATGGTCACAGATTCTCACAAATAAATCGTCTAGTCTATTCGCAACATTGTCACATCACTACCATGGCTCCCCTAATCCTAACATAAGGAAATTAGCTACTCATATTTTTAATGCAGTCAACAATAATAATGATTATCATACTAATAATAGACATAATAAAGGAATGATAATAAAGCATAAACTAAAATAAGATAACAATTAATGAGAGCAAACAAAGAATTAAGATTAAAGAGAAAGGAGCGATTACAAAGTTTGAATCCGGAGAGAAAAGAGGCAGAGAAAAGTTTCAGCAGTAATTCGAGTAAAGTAGAATGTATCAAAAACGCAATTAAGAGTCTAAGAGATAGTTATGACCTAATCACGACTCCCTTATATAGGGGAGCGAAAATTAACTAAAATAAACCTAAACACGGATTGATTAACCCGTGTAATCTAGCAAACCACTCGATCGAGTCCTTTCAGATAACTCGATCGAGGACTTCTCCAGCAAAACTGTTCGATTGAGCACTTGACTAAATGCAAACTAAATGCAAACTAATGGAACGGATATGAAAACTCAAAGCTAGCTATAACTTGTCCACTTAAACCATTTAATGCAATAAAAAATTAACAGCTATAACTACAACAGTCAATACGCAAACGAGTTGTATGATGTCTATAAATAAGCTGACTTGTCGATCTTGCAAGACCATTAAAATTTGACTCTCACGGGTCACTCTTCTCTCATGAAGCAAAGGGTGAATATATATATATATGTGTAAGAGAGAAAGAGAAAAACAGTCACTCACCTAAACTGCAACCTACATAACATGCATGCAACAAAAATGATAGATGATTCAAGTACCATACATACATTCCAACCAACAATGTACGTCACAGCCGAGGGCTTACAAATGATATGGGAGAGTGAGGTTACAGGTAAGAAAAGGCAAACAGATTACGGCAATGTGGAGGTAAAGCGTCAAGCTAGTACCTAACAGGACCATTTAAGACTATCCAATTCTCAGCTGACTAGAAATCAAGCACAAGTGCCCTTCTTTGGCACAAAACTCACTATCCAATACACAATCTCCTCAAAAAAATATAGATAAAACGGAGAAGCAAGACCGTGACAAACTTTCCTTTTTAAATACAGTCTCTTTTTCATTTCAACTTTTTTTTTCTTTTTCTTTCTTTCTTTTTTTCCTCTGATTCATGTTTCTTTTTTTTTTCTTTTTCATTTTCATTTTTTTTCATTATTTTCCATGCTTTTCTCGTTTTCCTGCCCGCATTTCTTTCTTTTTCTACCAACTCCATATAAATGAGAATGAACCAAACTCGCAGCAATAAGGATATACCACAAAAATTACACTAAACTAGCTTGACTGGCAGGCTTAATTTGGGTGTAGCTAATGGGTCAAAAGGCTATTTTTGGTTAATGTGGAGCTAAATGGGTGAAAATGAAAGAAAGAGGGAAATTGTAAGCACCTCCCTGCATGTGACACCAACCACAACTCCGAATATACGCAAGCAACAAGCAATCGAATTTCATAAAAGTGCAAAAGTGATGAACATGTTATGCAAGGAGTACTACTCTCAATTCCTAAATGAACTGGTCATGAATGACACCAGTTATATGGCTATAATATCTCAGAAATTGTAAAGTAGGTTGCCAATTTTATCAGGTCAAGTCTACGCAGTCAGCTATATTTTCAACATTAACTCGTAGATATGCACATGACTAAACTAATAGCTGCCAATTAGATGCAAGGCTCAAGTGATATGACAAGTTAAAGTGCAATTTCATCATGGAAATCTACCGTTCCGACTCAACCTATATGTAAAATGAAACGTGAATATTTTTGATTTTTCGAAAAAATATTTTTATATTTTTGGATTTTTGATGAGTTTTGAGTTTTTTTTTTTTGAAATAAATACAATGCAAGCAGAAAAGTAAACGTGAATGCAAAAACAAATACAAAATGCAGACTCAAAGGATGCAATACCCTCCCCAAACCAAAACGGACAACGCCCTCGTTGTCCTCCAGCATACACGAGCAGTAATGTCAAACTCTAGTCAGCCAATCATTACCGATATGTGTGGACCAATTGACTGTAAAATATTACTTTCCCTCTTGTATTCTTAAATATGAGATTTAAACATGTGATCATCATGATCGACAATTGTGATCGCATCATTGTCGGGGACACATACTCCAACAATCTCCCACTTGTCCTCGACAAGTGTGCGTCACCAATTCTCTTGTCCTATTACTATCTCCCACTCAATGCAAGGTGTCTTTCGGTCGTACTTGCAAGTGATCATATCGAGAGTGGTTTCCTCGATCTGGAGAATAACTGATTGACCGGAGTTATCTACCATAGATACCTTCCGAGCGTGGCCACGCATTTCCAGTTCATTACTCCTCGAGTGGCCCTGAGATATTGTTTTAACCCTGACAAAGGGGTGGATAATTCCTATCGCACTATTCCCTTCGACTAGCCACAGCTCATCATAACCCAAAATAAGCCCTTTAACCCCATTTACGAAGGTCGTAGGAATATAAATCAAAGTTACTCTGAAATTGTGCCACCTGGGGCGAACAGTCTTTAGTCAAAAGAATCGACTCATTAGAATACTATAGTAGTTCATGCCACGACCAGGCTATATAAATTTTCCAGAACTCTATAAACGGTCATTAGGCCCGACAAAGTGTTCCTAACAGTCTGCCTATGTGATTGACTAGTCATCTCATATGACTCTATGGCACTTGAACTTGCCATCAATCGCATCACACTCTAGTCACTTCGAGACGTCACCTCATACAAGTGACTATGGGCGAATACCATGTTAATCCGGGTTCACTTTAACGGGGTTCAATATTGTCTCTACAACCCGTTTGGATGTAACAAAGTACAAGAAGAGTTAATGATAACTCAAACGATAAATGTAGACATTTCACTTGAGTAGTCAATACCATATTACTACTATATGTCTTACAAGTGTGTTAACACTTGTTGATACAATAAAAATTTAACACACCATGTGTCCATGTGCTCAAACTTTGGAATTGCGATTTTCCTGTTGGGGTTGGTGTCCTTAACAGTTAGTGCAAGGACTTATAAACCTCTAAAAGGATCAAAGGGCATACTTTGGTATTATTATCAGTTGATCCACGTTTATCAATAACGGTTGGCTTGCTAGATAAGTTTGACGTTATTGTCATACAGATGGCGGTGATCAACTGGTCCCTAAAAGTCACACCTATAGGATACGTTCGAGAGATGTGACGGTATGAAAATACTGTCATGTAGATGCCAAAATTGACTAACCAGTTAGTCCGAGTTATTTGACTAGTAATTAGTCAAATATGTGATGTTGAGATATTATATTTAATACGGATTAAATATCATGGGCTAAGGCGAATTAACCAAGAATTCGTAAAATTAAATATAAGCGATTTATATTTAATTGTATATTGAATATAATTATACAATACTGTTTTGTCGGACACGTATTAATAATTCAGCTAACCCGTATTATTAGCTGATGCCTTAATTTCCGATAACCGATAACAGTTTATAATCAGACCACGTCATATACACTTAGCGAGTGATGGACCGGACCGCGAGTTTAAGTGAAGAGAAAATGAAAAGCCCATAAGGGCTCCTCTCACTCGGTTTGGCCGAGAATCACAAAGACAAAAAGGGGAGTTCTCTCCTCTTGTCTAACCTAATTTGATTTGCTAAAAATTATTAGGGTTTCGAGAACAGTGCCTCTCGAAATTCGGATCTCTCATCCAAAGTGAAAAACTCACATCGCTTCTCCCAATATTGCAAGGCAATCGGAGAACACTGTTCTAGCACAAGGGCATATCTCGGACAAGTCTTGGGTGCAACGATTAGGAGGAAATCTGCTTTGATTTCTGTTCTTTACGCCGCAATTTAAAGGACCCGAGGTTGTCACTTGCTTCTTATCGTTTCTTTACTGTTTTTATGTTTTATGACTATATTCACATATAAATTTTACGTTATAGTCCTACAATTAAAGGGGTAGTATACGGATATTAACCCACAAGTGGTATCAGAGCGAGGCCACGTAAATTTTTCTATGTGTTTTTCATAAAACGTTTTTGAAACGATGATTTTGTGCTTCGAATTCCGTGCCATGTATACACGGCTGATTCGGGTTTTGTTTTTGTTGAAACCGTGACATGTTTTACACGGTTTCATCACCTTGTTTTCGATTTGTTTTATACATATTGTTGTTTTATACGGAGATTATAACAATATGTCAAGTTTTATCAAATTGTTAAATTTGTTTTAATGCATTTTTGATCGAATTTGCAATTGTTTTTGTCTCGAAATGTGTTTTCACGAGGATTTTGAATTTTCCAGAGACTTTTGCACTCGATCGACCAAGTTTTTAATCGATCGAGTGGCTTTTCTGTATAATTATTGCTCGATCGAGTCCCTGTTGTACTCGATCGACCCTGTTCCAAAACCTTTTGCTCGATCGAGTCCCTGTTGTACTCGATCGACCCCTTTCAAAACCCCTCTGCTCGATCGAGTTGTCCTCGTACTCGATCGAGTAGATTTGCTGATATAAGTTCTCGATCGACCTCCAGTTTAGTCGATCGAGTACTCCCTGATTAGCATACCCTCGATCGACTTGCGTTGATCGATCGAGCCCTTTAGTTCCTCGATCGAGCACTTGTGTCCCTGGATCGAGGGATTTCGTCTTTAACAGCTTTGAAAATTTGTTTCTTTTGATTTAAATTTTCTTTTGGCTTCAATATGTACTTTATACGGATATAGTACACTCGCTTAATAGTGAATCGGTTCACTCACGTACCATATAGTTGTTTTAAAGCGTCTTTAAAATGACGGATTGTAATGGATTAAAATTAAATGATAGAAGCGGTTTTATCACACGAATTTTAATCATTAAAAGGTGGTTTGGATAAATTTAACATAATTACGGAATTATGTCACGAATGAATTTGTTTTTAGTTGATGCATTTTATTTATCGTAAATTTATGAATGCCGTGAATGCCTTTTTATTACGTATTTAATTTTTACAATTGATTGTAACTTAGTGTGGCCTTAGTAGAACGTGTTACCGTAATGATGGAACACGGTCTTGGTTGTATTTTGAGATCTCGTATCTCCGTTTTGGATTTTTCACTTGTAATTACAGTTTTAATTAGAATGTAAATAGGTTTATATTTTGTAATTTTAATTGTAATTTTTGAGAAGACCAAAGATGGAGACCGGATGCTCACTCCCGCTACTTGGATCAAGATGGAACATCAAGACAAGCTTCTCGGGTCCAACGGTGGATTCCAAAGTTGTTTTATGTTTTATTTTACTAGGATAGGCCACACTAGGAATTTTTATTTACGTATCGCATTCCTTTATTTATTTTTATGCAACGATAATATGCATCATATTCCGCCTAAAAACCAAACCACCTAATAATTGCATGAAAACTGACACATATAGAGGTCACGAGTTAGTTTTCATTGACATTCTCATGTCACACGTTTTAAAGCCATCATCCAAATAAATTCATTCATGACAGACGCTAGTTATTCGTTCACTTAAAATGAATTATGATTTAGTTGATGGGATCTTCCTCGTATAAACAAAAATTGAGAACGGTCTTTATAGGTCAAACTCCAATGAGTCCCTTCTTCGTCGGTAGGCATACTATGACCCCTTCTACGTCGGGTAAGTTGGAACTGATTGACCTATTTTATCTCAACACTATGGTCACTCGTACGATCCTGTGATTATGGTGGACTATAGATAGGATTTACGGAAATCTATCGACCAAGAGTTCTTCCAGAAGAATTAGCTAAACAGTTGGCTTATCAATTTACAGAAATTGAGTCTTGGGATCACTTGTATCATTCTTGAGGGAGATCAATTATGCAAGTGCGAGAGTCTACATGTTTAAAATGAATTTTAAAATAGACTTAAATCACCTCGATGAGTTGCTTATTTCGTTTTGTTTTTCTTTCTTTTTCAGTGTAGATCACGTTTTTAAACTGCTAAACAACAAATGGCTGGTTCAAGTGATAACCCAATGCCAAGTGCCACATTGGACCGTGAGTCCTGGCTTAGGATCTTCATGAATCAGATGAATCAGTCTACTCGATCAAGAATGATGGATCCAACTTCGCGGACGGATCGGGGAGGCGGCATTACGGAATGCGCTTTGCCGCCGACGGAAGCTCAAATATCTCTTGGAGCCCATCCCGGCAAACCCAGGTCCCACGGCTAGAGTCGCAGAAGTCACCAAGTTTAATGATTTCTGTATGGAAGCGGGTGCGATTAAAAACGTACTCATTTTTGCAATGGAACCCAATTTGCAGAAACGCTTCATAGCCCATGGTGCAAACAAGATTTTCACCACGCTCACTAAGGAATTCTCGAAAGCACCGAGAATCGTGACCTATAAGCATACCACTCGCTTCTTTGATGCGAGACTCGAAAGGGCCAACCGGTTAGCCCACACATTCTCAGCATGATTGAGAATGTCGAGAAACTGGAGACCTTTAACTGTAACATCAGCGAGAACATTGTTATCGACCGCATTCTTCACTCACTCCACGATGGTTATTCGCAATTTAGAGCGAATTACTATATGAATGATCTGAAGAAGACTCCCCATGAACTGCACTCCCTCCTCGTACAGACCGAGAAGGACATGAAGTTCAGTGGGAGCATGAAACAGGATGTTCTCGTTGTGTCAAATAAAGGAAAGGGTAAGGGCAAAGCTCACCAAACCTAGCGAGAGGGTAAGGCGAAGTTCAAGAAGTCGGGCTCGGGTAAGAGTGGTCCTGGTGAGTCGAGTAACTCATCAGGCGCGACAAAGAGCAAGAAAGATAACATGGAATGCCATCACCGCCACATGATCGGGCATTGGAGACGCACATGTCCTGTTTATCATGAGGACTTAAAAGCAGGTCGTGTTAAACCTGTTGGTATGTCTTCTTCTTATACTTTTATTCATATGATTGAGATTAACCATGCAAGTTACGGAACTTGGGTACTAGATACTGGTTGTGGTTCTCATCTGTGTAATCATGTGCAGGGGCTCCGAAACATCGAACCCCTCGTAAAGGGTGAGGTGGACCTGCGTGTTGGGAATGGAGCAAGAGTGGCTGCCATCTCAAAGGGGACATATGTGATCCAGCTTCCTAGCGGATTTGAGTTATCATTATATGATTGCTATTATGTTCCTAGTCTTTCAAAAAACATTATTTCAGTTTCTGCGCTTGATAAACTTGGTTTTTCATTTGTAATTGAAAACAATGCTTGCATTTTCTCATTACACGATATGATTTACGGCAAGGCAGTCTCCATGAACGGAATTTATGTTTTAGATCAGACCACGGAAATATTACACGTAATGAATAAAAAGTTAAAGGTTGGTGACAAAGATCAAACGTATCTATGGCACTGCCGTATGGGACACATTAATGAGAAACGCGTAAAACAGCTCATCAAACATGGAGCTATCTCGGCCTTTGATTTTCAATCATTTGGCACGTGTGAATCATGTCTCATCGGTAAGATGACTCGGATTTCCTTCAAAGGTGTTGGAATGCGCGCTGCTGACCTATTAGGGCTCATACACACGGATGTATGTGGTCCTATGTCAATCACCGCACGAGAAGGCTATAGGTATTTCATCACTTTCACGGACGATTTAAGTAGATATGGATATGTCTACTTAATGAAGCACAAAAGTGAATCCTTTGAGAAATTCAAGGAATACCAGAATAGGGTACAGAACCTATTGGGTAGAAAGATTAAAACACTACGTTCAGATCGTGGTGGCGAGTATCTTTCTCACGAGTTTGATCAACACCTTAAAGACTGTGGGATTGCCCTACAGTTAACTCCACCTGGAACACCTCAGCTGAATGGTGTGTCCGAACGGAGAAATCGAACACTACTTGATATGGTTCGATCCATGATGAGTCACACGGTTTTACCTGATTCATTATGGGGTTATGCTCTTTTGTCAGCCGCTCTAATACTTAACCGAAGTCCGTCTAAAGCTGTTGACAAGACTCCATATGAACTATGGAAGGGAACGGTCCCTAACTTGTCCTTTATACGGGTTTGGGGCTGCGAGGCTTATGTCAAGTGGAGACACGAGGATAAGCTCGGCCCGCGATCGGTCAAGACATACTTTATAGGTTATCCTAAAGGAACACTTGGTCATTACTTCTATTCGCCAACCGAACAACGTGTTTTTGTTGCGGCTAGTGCGACATTCTTAGAGAAGGAATTTCTCGAGAATGCAAAGAGTGATAGAACCTTCGACCTGTCGGAGGTTCCAGAACCAAATACCGAGCAACTATTGGAGGAACCTATTCCTTCAATCCCGGCTGCGGTTAACATTCCTGAGGAACCTAGGAGGTCGGGAAGAGTCTCTATTCCTCCGGACAGATACATCGGTATGGTCGAGGAACATGACATAGATGACGTTCTACTCTTAACGAGTAGTGAACCCGCAACCTATAAAGGTGCCATGACCAGTTCTGACTCAAAGCTATGGCTTGAGGCCATGCAATCCGAGATGGACTCCATGTATGAGAACAACGTATGGGATCTTGTTGACTTACCTGCTAAGGTTCATCCCCTTCAATGCAAATGGCTTTACAAGATAAAGCATTCTGTGGAAGGTCAACAAGATATCTACAAAGCACGACTAGTTGCTAAAGGTTTCACCCAAGTGCCAGGTTTGCACTACGATGAGATTTTTGCACCCGTAGTCATGCTGCGTTCCATTCGGATTATCTTAGCGATTGCCGCTTTTCATGACTATGAAATTTGGCAAATGGACGTGAAAACCGCCTTCTTAAACGGCTTTTTGGAGGAAGAGTTGTACATGGTACAACCCGAAGGTTTCATCGATCCTAAACATCCTAAGAAAGTGTGCAAGCTTAAGCGTTCCATTTATGGACTTAAGCAAGCATCAAGGAGTTGGAATCATCGCTTCGACCAAGTGATAAAAGACAATGGATTTACTCGATCGGTCGAGGAACCATGTCTATATATCAAGTCGAGTGGGAGCAAGATTGTCTTCCTAATATTGTATGTTGACGACATACTCCCGATTGGGAATGACATACCTCTCTTAACTTCGGTGAAAGTATGGTTGAAAAACCATTTCCGGATGAAAGATCTGGGAGAGGCACAGAGAATTCTAGGCATCCGTATCTATCGAGATAGATCACGACGGATGTTATCTCTCGATCGAGTCTTACATAGACAAAGTCCTAGAGAGATTAAGCATGACTAACTCCAAGAAGGGGTTCCTTCCTATGGCTCCAGGGGTGCATTTGAGCAAGTCTCAGGCACCAGAGACACCGGAAGAGAAAGAGCGCATGACACGGATTCCTTATGCTTCGGCAATAGGATCAATCATGTATGCCATGATATGCACACGTCCGGACGTGGCATATGCATTGAGTATGACAAGTCGATTCCAACAAAGAACCAGGTGAACCACATTGGTTGGTCATCAAGAACATTCTTAAGTACCTACGGAGGACTAAAGATTGGGCATTGACTTATGGAGGCTCTCAAACGCTATGCGCAACCGATTCTGCAGATGCTAGCTTCCAAACGGATCGAGATGACTCGAAATCTCGATCTGGATTCGTTTTTACTCTTAATGGCGCTGCATCACCGGAAGAGTTCGAAACAAACTGTTACAGCAGATTCTACGACTGAGTCCGAGTACTATGCCGCGTCTGAAGCAACAAAGGAAGCGATATGGATGCGTCAATTCTTACATGGGCTCTCTGTAGTGCCTAGTTCGAATGACCCGATCACCATCTATTGCGACAATAGTGGTGCCATCTTCCAAGCTAAGGAGCCAAAGTCTAGCAACAAGTCTAGACATGTACAACGGAAAGCTCATCTAATCCGAGATTACGTGGAGCAAAAGGAAGTAGTGATAGAAAAGATTGCTACCGATGATAACATAGCAGATCCTCTCACTAAAGCATTACGACAAGATAAGCATGAAGGGCACGTTAATTCCATGGGAATCAAACGTGTTCCTGAGTTGTAGTACCTTTTATGGATTAGATTCATTCTCGTTTGTACTCTATACGACATCATCGTTTTGATATTTATATATATATTTTGTTTTTCATGTGGAATTGTACGACAATTTTGAACACCACAAAGTGAACTGAACAAACATCATATCTTGTTAGTCCTTAATTGCCCACATGAGCTGATAACTCTGGCAATTATTCTGTGACGTTGGTTGATGGTGGGTTCAACGAGCCATAAGTCAACCGGTTGACTGACCAATCACAGAGGCGATTTATACGGATATTTCGTAGGACACCATTGTGACATCGACGTGGAGTCCTAAATTTTTAAAACATTCGCGCCTTGGTCGTGGATGGGACTTCCATGGTGATCCTAAGAGTCGATTCTTTGACTATCGACTGTCTCTTGAGACTACGGCAGATTTTGGGTGACTTTGGTTTCTTTCTCACGGTCATCCGTAACAGGGGCCAAGTAGATTTTTTCTGGTCATTTCATGCGTGCTTAGATCGGAAGGAGTCGAGTTGAAGGAAATATTCAGCCTTTATCGGTACTCGATATTTCTCGGGGCCACTCGAGGAGTCAGAATCGAAAATGCATGGCCATGCTCGGATACGGATTCGTTTTATCAGATAAGTTACTCTCTAGTCGGGGAAACCACTCTAGATACAGATCGATTGTAAAATACGACCTTTGTGGATCCAGATCTGCAAATTGTTTTACATTGAGTGGGAGAAATTTTAAATGAATATGAGAATCGGTTATCGCACATACACTTGTACGGACAAGTGGGAGTTTGTTGGAGCTTGTGTCCTCCAGTTAGTGCGGATAACGTCATTGCACATACACTTGTACGGACAAGTGGGAGCTTGTTGGGGTTGGTGTCCTTAACAGTTAGTGCAAGGACTTATAAACCTCTAAAAGGATCAAAGGGCATACTTTTGGTATTATTATCAGTTGATCCACGTTTATCAATAACGGTTGGCTTGCTAGATAAGTTTGACGTTATTGTCATACAGATGGCGGTGATCAACTGGTCCCTAAAAGTCACACCTATAGGATACGTTCGAGAGATGTGACGGTATGAAAATACTGTCATGTAGATGCCAAAATTGACTAACCAGTTAGTCCGAGTTATTTGACTAGTAATTAGTCAAATATGTGATGTTGAGATATTATATTTAATACGGATTAAATATCATGGGCTAAAAGGCGAATTAACCGATTAATTCGTAAAAATTAAATATAAGCGATTTATATTTAATTGTATATTGAATATAATTATACAATACTTTTGTTTTGTCGGACACGTATTAATAATTCAAATAACCCGTATTATTAGCTGATGCCTTAATTTCCGATAACCGATAACAGTTTATAATCAGACCACGTCATATACACTTAGCGAGTGATGGACCGGACCGCGAGTTTAAGTGAAGAGAAAATGAAAAGCCCATAAGGGCTCCTCTCACTCGGTTTGGCCGAGAATCACAAAGACAAAAAGGGGAGTTCTCTCCTCTTGTCTAACCTAATTTGATTTGCTAAAAATTATTAGGGTTTCGAGAACAGTGCCTCTCGAAATTCGGATCTCTCATCCAGTGAAAAACTCACATCAGTTCTCCCAATATTGCAAGGCAATCGGAGAACACTGTTCTAGCACAAGGGCATATCTCGGACAAGTCTTGGGTGCAACGATTAGGAGGAAATCTGCTTTGATTTCTGTTCTTTACGCCGCAATTTAAAGGACCCGAGGTTGTCACTTGCTTCTTATCGTTTCTTTACTGTTTTTATGTTTTATGACTATATTCACATATAAATTTTACGTTATAGTCCTACAATTAAAGGGGTAGTATACGGATATTAACCCACATTTCCTTATTTTCATGTCATCTCTCATAGCATGAACTCTACCAAGCACATTTCTAGTCTTCAAACTAGACCTTGGGTCTTTAAACTTGTAAGAAACCCTTGTGTTGTTATCACATAACCAATGATTTGGATTATGGTGGACGATACAACTTGTATTAGTCAAGTGCTCCACCAACTTATAATGCACTAGGTATATGTTTTGTAGGATCCTGCAACAATTGTTAAGATGATAGGTCTGGGACTTCTCACAAATCCTAGCCTTATAGAAAATACTAGTTTTGTGTAACTTCTTACAATATTTAAGTATCCTTCCAGATACTTATTTCTCTCTTAGCATATTTGCTTTAGGATCTTCATAAATCCGTACGCGTTTGGAAACTCCAGCATGTGTAACTTCTTATCACATAACTGAGTGTTCTTCCAAACCCTGGAATAGCTCAGTAGTTCTCCTCGAGAATTCATGACCATTCTTATATGGCTCACCAATGACTCATCATGCTTTAAGCATATGATTTATTTAGGACATGTGCATGATTATTCTAATGGCGGAAACATTAGTGATCTCAATCATCTAGTCAACAGTTCTCAGGTTCAATGAATAACCATGACCTTCTCATGGTAATTCCATCTTCATCGATATGAATAACCTACATGTCATGTTGATTTAATGTGTGCATCTTAGTGCCAATCCAACATCTCATGTATTAATCGGATTCATCTTTGTCAATATTCATTCAGAATTGAAAACTTAAGTGCTATCTTTATGAAAGATAGTATATGCTCGTCATTCTCAATAAGTAATAAGTTGTAAAATTCATGGAGGATGATTACTCCCACTAAATCTCATGTCTGCATATGAAATTCTCAAACTCCCACTCAATTCCACATGTTTCGCGTTTGACCACTCAATCGAAACATTTCATGAATTGAAATCATTTTGCTTTGCTAGGTTGTTATGATAAAATCACATATGTTATCAACATATCCTTTCAAAATACCCATTTGGAAAGAGGTTTCGTTCTTTAACAATGGAAGGAGATTTTAATCTCTAACTTATTCATTCTTAAAATGAAGCGAAGCAATGTCATTACTTAAAAGTAAAATTCACCATGGATTTTATACGTCCCTCTCAAAATACTCATTTTGGAAGGAGGTACAACTTGTCCATTTTCATGAAGTTTAGCAATGACTCTAGCATGGTTAACCATTAACTTAGCTATTATAGACATCGATATGTCTTTCTATGGAACTCTTAATCATAAATCTCATTTATATTCAAGGATGCATTTCGTTTCATTGGGCTCTTATGTAAACATTAACGTGGAATCTGTATGTTAAGTCTTTTCATTAGTCATATTCTTATAAGTACTTTCTTTTGGTCTCCTCACGTAGTTTCCTTAAGAACATCTTCTTTTGGTCTCCTCACGTAGTTACCTTAAGAACATCTTATTTTGGTTTCTTCACATGGATCCCATCTATACATCATTAAAAATGTACACCAAAATTTTATTTTTCTAATATAGATCTCATCTAGATAAGGTGTATACATCATTACAAAAATATCCAAATATAGATCTCATCTATACAAGGTATACAAATCATCTTTGTGTCTGAATATTACTCCCACTCTATCTTTAGAATGATTACACGGGGGCGTTTGGTTGGGAGGAATAAGGAAAGGGAAAGAGAATAAAAATGGTTGATTCCTTTTGTTGTTGTTTGTTTGACACAAAGAAAGGGTAACCCATACCCCCCCTTACCCCCAAAACCATTCTCATCCTTACCCTTCCCCCCCCTTGGGTAAGCCCATAACCCCATAATCCCTTCTTCCTCCTACTCCCTATTTCCACCACTCCCACCAACACCCACCACACCCTCTCACACCGTCAACCACTGCCACCTACACCCTACACCCACCACACCAACACACCCACCACCAGGGACGCCGACACAACTATCACCAGTGACGCCGCCTATCCACGCTACCCCATATCCTCAACCACTAAACACCACACCAACACCTTCAGTAACTCTCCCACCCCACCAACCACCACCAACACCTTCCTCGGCCACACCACTGCAACCGCCTGACGCCGCCCACACCAAATCTGGTGTTTTAAGGGGTGGAGGAGGGGTTTTCGAAGGGTTGTGGTTGATTTTTTTTAGAATGAATAAGGTGTTTGGGGTCAGGATTGTGGTGTTTGTTGAGGGCGTGAGGCGCGGTGATTAGGTTCGCCGTGGGGTACCGTGAGGAAGATCGTCGGCGCCGCTACTTGTGGTGGTGTCGGTGTAGATAATGGTGGTAGGTGGTGGGTAATGGTGGTGGAGGTGGTGGATGTTGGCTTTTAATTCCCTTTTCCTCTAATTTTCAACCAAACACCCAAGTATAATATGGGTGATCCCATTCATTTCCCTCTCTTACCCTTTCTTGATTTCATTCTCTTACCCTTTCCCGTACCAAACGCCCCATAAATATTTTCAAAATATAGCTTTTGAGACACAAAAGATGTTTTAGTGAAGAAGGAGAGATATGACATAGATAAAAAGACTTATTAATAAAGATTTAATAGGTGTATGTAGGTTATTAAGTTTTCCTTAACAGAGTTCATCAACTCAATATCACTTTATAATTGATCATACACAAACTTCAAGTTTATGGACATATAATGAATCTATCATTATAATTGTCTATTGGATCAATTTCAAGTAGATATTCATATGTTTATAAGTCAAGCATATAAAGATGAATTTTAGAACAATTAAAATACGATAAACGTAGTGACTTGGGTTGCAAACCAAGTCACTATTAATCCAAAATTACAACCCTTGTTCAAAGGATTAAAACAAACTTCCATGTCAAACAAGGAAATTGAAACAGTTCTAGAAATTCAAAAACAACATGATAATAAAGACAACAAATAAAGCCAAGCTTCATGGGTGGCTACTCCTAGCTCCCTCACGATCTCTCAAGCTTGCTTTTCCTTGCCTTTGTTGTTGCTTGGAGGAGGCCCTAATTACAATAAAAAGGGGATACATTATCACAACTTGTATCAAAATACTAAAGTTGAATTAGAAACATAAAAGAAGGGATAGTCATATACCTACTGGAGTGATCTTTCCATACTTGATGTCACCAAGATATTTGGAACAATTCCTCTTCCAATGTCCAATGCCATTACAATAATGGCACTTGTCAAGAGGACTCTTCTTGGTTTTGGAAGTGCTAGCTTCAAACTATTTAGCCTTGGTTTTCATGGGAGCTTGCCTCTTGCCCTTTTTACTACTCTTCTTGAAGGTTCCCTTGCTCTTATTGCTTATATTGAGCACATCTTTAGAGGAGCTAGCATCTAGCCCCATGTCCCTTTCGGCTTGCACAAGTAACTTGTGCAACTCTTCAAGTGACACATCCTTGTCTTGCATGTTGAAATTCACCCGGAATTGCACATATGCTTTGACTATACTTAAGGAATGAAGAATTCTATCAACGATGAGTTCTTTGGGAATTTCAACCTTTTGAATCTTCAAAGTCTCGACATGCTCCAACAATTTGAGCACATGAGGACTAACCTTTTGGCCCTCTTTGAAGTCGAGATCAAAGAATGCCGAGGCCGCCTCATATTGGATGATCCTCGGTGATTGTGAAAACATTGTCACAAGCTTAGAGTAGATTTCATAGGCGGTGCCCATTTTAAAGGCTCTCCTTTGGAGATCCGCCTCCATAGCAAAAATCAACACATTTTTTATTGCGGCGGACTCTTTGTGGTAAGCCTCATATGCTTCCCTAGTGGCGGCACTCGACCTAGCATTAGGTTTGGGTGGAGAGGCCTCAATGAGGTAACGAAGCTTGTCGTCACCTTGAGCGGCTAATTTGAGTTGGGCATCCCAATCGGAGAAATTTGACCCATTCTTTTCAAGTTTACATCGATCCATAAAGGATCAGAGCCATGAAACGTTAGTGAGAGTGTTTGCGTTGGTGTTTGGTGCGGCCATTGGTTATGAGAAATAAAAGCGGTCTACAAAACAAAAATAGAAGAATAAAACATTTATCGTTATAATGATAAAACTTGTAAATTATTTAAACAAGTTTTATAGCATTTATCTAGTGACCTCTACCCAACTTAGATAAATGATCCCGAGATCCAAATTCATATTAACTTGGGCACGGTGTAGCCGATTTATCCCTTATCAATATAACTCGGTGGATTAACTCTTTAATCGATTCTACTTTTAGAACTCTCGGTCGATAAAATTACTCTAATAATTATCTTTAGCCCGGAACACATGCGACTACGGTCACGAATACTTCCGTTGAGCTCAACCCAAATTTCGATGTAATAACATTTTACTACACCACTTCGCCAACGTAACAAGGTTTGCATTACGGTGAAGCCGGCTCAACTCACTTATGAAATTGGTACTTCATGGGTTCTACTATTTGGTAAGTCTATTTCTCAATTATTAATTTAGTGAGAGGTCATGTCAATTTATTATCTATCACGTTTTAAGTGAACTAAAGCGGTGAACTACGATAATTATAATTGACACGGTCGATGACTCGATTAAATAAAATGCATGTTTAGTTATGGCGATTTAGCGATGCATGCAAACATATAAATAAAATGCAAAGCATAAATATAAAGTCCTAGTATGGCCTTCCTAAAATAGTAAATCTAATAAACTATTACAAATTCGGAAACCAACTCCTTCGGTCCCTTGAACTTCGGTCTTGACACGCATCTCGAGGTAACACCGTCTTCATGGAAACTCCGGGAAATTACAAAGTAATAAATAAAAATTACATAATTTCCTATTATACATTTGTAATAAAAATAAATCTATTAAATTACAAAACGGTGATACGAGATCACAATAATTACAACCGAATCGATATTCCCATGCATTTCGGGTAATATCAATTAAAACTAAGGCCATACTAAGTAAAATTACATAATTCAAAAATTATATAAAATAAAAATATGACAATCATAAATAAAATGCAGCATTATAATATGTATGAACATGCTTAATTTTATGCTAAATCGCCTTTTAAGAGCCAATATCGTATATTTTATCGGTTTTTATGGATTTGCGTGATTATAACTTGTTAAAATCACAATAATTACATAAATTCATATTTATGTACAAGTTAATTACCCTAAATATCTTAGGACTTAAAACTTAGTCTTCACTAATATTTTGACAATAATTAAACTTGATTTCTTAATATTGTTCATTATTGGACCAAAAATACAATATTATACTATGAACTTCAAATTAAATTGTAAAAAATTCCAAAAAATTCCAAAATTTGAAATTTAAACTCATGAACATTCTCGAAAAATACCATGACACTCATAATGTTCAAAACTTAGGTTAAAAATTTCGAAAATTTTTCAAGAAAAACATCGTTGCGGTTTATCGGTTTCATCAATTATGACAATTAAAATATGAGGAAATTAATTTTAACCAACTTTTCACTTTTAGATCTGAAATGTGGGATACAATACAACATATGACGTTTTTCTTTGGTCATGAAATATGTGTTAGCATTATATACTAAATAAAGTCACTATTTATTGAATATTTACTCAAAAATTCATAAATCATGCAAAAGGAGTCCAATACCTCTAAGATTTTTACACACACTGATTAAAAATGCATGTGACAATATATTAAATTTACATGACCAGATTCGAAATATAACTCATATTAACCTAATAAACGCTTTAAATTCGATTTAAGCTTATAAAATCCATATTTCGTGCAAAATAACTTAGTTTATCACGAGATTTAACATGCTATCAGTAGATAATATATGTTAAAACATATCCAAAAACCACTGAAAAATTCGAAGTTTAGCTATTTTTCGTCCAAAAATGACATTTTTTTCTCATAAAAATCACATTTTAATGCCAGTAATATATAAAATGAACAATAAAATCCATAAATCGTCCCATATGACCTAAAATCCATTTAGGACCAGAAAATTATAACACGCAAAGTTATTTCGTGATTTATCTTCATAAATCCTAAATAACAAGTTTTATTTGTTAACTAATTAACTTGGAAAAACAAACCCAATTTTGCATGCAACAACCATAATGCTCTGATACCACTTGTTGGGATTCAATAATCTCATATGTTTATGTATTCATAGTATGTTGATTTAATTTAGTCATAAAATTAAAATGGATCTTATGCATGCAAAACGATTACAAGTATAAGGAGAAAAAAACAATTCTTACATTGATGATTTCGGATAAATGGGCACTAGTAAGTTCTCCTTCTTACTAGATCTTGAACTTCCAGAATGGAAGAATAAGATTCAAGTTTAGAATCTCTCCTAAGGAATTATACCCAAGGAATAACCTTAATTATTTTAATTAATATGAGACTAGTATTAATTAAAATAAGCTTAAAATTTGACACAAAAATGGTGTTTTGTTCTCATGTATTTCGGTCAAGAGAGGAAAGGATTTGTGAGTTTTTCTTTCTCTCAAAATTTCACAAATGTAGAGAGTAATTATTTTCTAACACTAGAAAATAAATAATGAAGTAGTGAATAATTATAGAGGAAAACCCTTGGCCTTTTCTAGTGGGAAAAAACGGTTGGGAGGAGGGAGGGAGGAGTAATTGAGGCCAATGCATGCACAAATTGCTCTTCTCAAAAGCAATAGGGTTGCATGGCTACATGTAGAGTATAATCATTGTGTTTCCCTTATTAAAATAATCAACAGAATTTAACCTCTAATACTCCCTCCATTTTCGGCACATACACATAAAATGGAAGATCCATTTTATTTTGTCATTTGTCAATTTTGTCATGTGTCACATGTTACATGACATGTTACACTATAATGTATTTTTAACATATTAAAAATCAACATATTAATAAAATATGTCACATACAAAATTTAACTAGTAATTCTTGATTACTTGTACCAAAATGGTTTATCGAATTATAAATTACAACGACTTGTATTTATAATATAAATTATTCAACCTGTTTCAATTGTTTCGTAAACAATAATTTATTCTAAGTAATAAAAAAATTCGATTACTTAGACCGTATCTAATTTAATCGAATTACAATGAGACACGTTAATTTTACTCACAAATCATCCGTCAAATTTAAGCAATTTAATTAACTCGTATCGGCATACGATTAATTAAATAATCAAGTAAGAGTATTGCCCTATAGGTATGACCTCAGGATATCAACTAATTACCACCGTCGCACGACAGTAATGTCAAACTCTAATCATCCAATCATTACCGATATGTGTGGACCAGTTGACTGTAAAATATTACTTTCCCTCTTGTATTCTTAAATATGAGATTTAAACATGTGATCATCATGATCGACAATTGTGATCGCATTATTGTCGGGGACATATACTCCAACAACTCGTATAGAGGGATCAAGGTAAGTGCAATGTCCCGCTCCATACGAGCCTGCCTGGTAAGCAACTCGAGAAGTAAACTGTCACGACGCCCTTGGTCAATGACCTCGGACGCCTCATAGGGTGGAGGAGGAATAAAATTAGCCGGGTAGGCCGACTGTATAACAGAAGGAGTGGTAATAGGGATCGGTGTAGGCGTGGGCGTGGAAGACTGCCCAGCCTCGGTCGGTGTGGATCCTTGTCCAGTCTCAGGTCTCTTCCGCTTCTTAGAAGCGGAAGTAGTGGTAGGTGGAGCAAGTGGAAGGTGGTAGAAAGGCAAAGGTGGAGGCAACCTACCCCTAACAGTGGTCAAAGGTACAAGACGGGGTAGGTCGGTGGAAGGTAAGGTCACGGACAAGGAACCACAAATCTTCCAAGTCCGCTGGTCAGAAGCTAGCCAAAACGTTGCCAACATGGCAGAAACATCTAGGTACTTGTCCCTATCTACATGTGCCAGGTCACGAAGGAAGTCAGGGAAGATAGAGCGGGCGAGGTAGGTGGCTATGCCACCACAGACAATGGTGCCCAACTTCTTCTTCCCAATAACATTAAAATACTGAGCAGTCAGAGAGGCAATGTTAAGAACAAAGGGGCCCTCGCTATCAATGTTTAGATAGCCCCCGAGAATCGATAACTCAATATTATTAATGTTGTTGGGCTCTTTACGGCCGAAAATCGTCCCTCCAATGAGACGCAAAAAGTAACGGGCCGGGGGGAGGTGAACATGAGCGAGTCTGCGCTTCTCCAAGGGTGTCGTAGTCCGGTTAAACAACCGGAAGGATACACACGAGCTGTCTGGGTTAGTGGTGTTGGTAGCAGCAGAAAAAGTGAAGGAGCTGAAAAACTCAAAGGACAGCTCCTTATAGGTCAAGGCACTCATAGTGGTCAACCCAGCCATCCCTGTCCCGTTCAAAATCTCGGCTACAGGCTCGTAAATTCCCAACTTCTCAAGGGAGTTCCGACACCAAAATTTAGTAGAAGAAAAGTCACAGCGCTCTAAATCATAAAAACGGGTACGATGAATTGAGTTAACAAAAAGTATCTCTGGATAGTCAGGATACGGGTCCAAGAACTCATCAGCACGGAACATGGCACGTCCAGCAGCAGGCGTACCTCGTCCTCGACCCCGTCCACGCCCTCCAGTACCCGAAGAAGAAGCCAGTCCAGTAGCTGGGCGGGGTACTAGGGCAGAACTGTAAGCAACTATGACAGCCGGTGACAACGCAGCAGGGGTCGTCACCGTAGAGGGTACAGTACCAGCAGTAGTAACGGTAGTGGCAGCGGCAGTAGAAACAGCAGAAACGACGGTGGCAGTAGCAGGGATCACCGTCTCAGTCAGGGATGGGGTAACAGTAGAACTAGTCGAGGGCATTGTGTTACTATCCATCCTAATCAATCAAATAAGTGTAAATTAATCAAATAAACAATGAAACACGAATTCCCCTAATTTTCGAAAAAATTCGAAACCCTAACTCCTTCAATTAAGGTTGAAATCAACAATTAATCAACAATAAGAGGGAGGAAATCACTTACTTGATTGAAGACCCACAAAGATAAGCAAAGAAATCGACAAAAACGCAGGTAATAATCGGATTTTGAATCCGACTCAGGCAAACCCTAATTCTTCAATTAAAGTGCAACAAAGACGAAATTGAAAGAGGGAATAAGGGGCAAATGTCGAAAATAAAACAATAAGCACAATGTGGGTAGTGATTTTGGTAAAAAGGAGAGACTAATGGAGGTTTTTGGGGATTTTGTGTGGGTTTTATCGCATAACAAAGAAGAAGACAATAAGTTAGAATGAAAATAGAAGTTGAAAAGAAGTACTTTCTGCGTATTATAAGCATAGTCACTCGATCGAGTGATTTGAAACCACTCGATCGCGGACTTTATCATCCATTCAGCTCGATCGAACAAATATTCCCTCGATCGAGAACTCTTCCATTTAGGCCATTCGATCGAGTGACTGAAACAACTCGATCGACCTCTTTTCCTGGGCAATCCTCTCGATCGAGTACAAAAAGTACTCGATCGAGGTGTTTTCTTATGGCACACATCCCAATGCTATATATCTTTCCCAAACTTGCATAGAAACACGCAAAAACACTTCCCGCAAATACCAAATCACAAAAGTATACAGTCTATATTCGGTTTTCGCTAAAACTAACTACGCTATTGTCTAACAGTCTAAAAATGCAATTAAAATGTCTAACGGAAATTCAAATATACAAATTGTTACAACGGGGCATTCCCCACTTATCGTCCAAAACACTGTAGTAGCTCAAAAGAGGGCTTCTGACTGGAAGAGGTCCCTTCAGTATCTCGGACCGTCCTCTTTGATCGCCACGAGCTTGTACTCGAACTGATGGAAGGAGAATAATTTGCGTCCACGTAGGCCCTAACTTTCTTCTTCCCCTTGACATTCCTGTCTGCGTTGGCGGCATTCCCATCACTTGAATTGACTTTCGCTGTACCATGACTCTCATCTCCAGTATCCACTCTGTCTACACCTGCAGCAAGGAAAATAACAGAATGGTCCTCCTTTTCGCTCTCAGTCTGAGGCGGAGGTGTTACTATAGCAGCGCAATATTCAACATTCTCAGCTGGAGTGTCTGTATCTGGGTCAATAGAGGGTAGGGCAGTGCAAGGTTGAACTTGCATGGGAGCCCTACGAGACTTGGACTGATGAAATGTTAACTCCTCATCTCCTACCTGGAAGGTAAGGGTCTTCCCCCCGACGTCAATTACTGCGCGAGCAGTAAACAAAAATGGCCGCCCTAAAATAATAGAGGTATGAGTGTCCTCGGGTATGTCTAAAACCACAAAGTCTACGGTAATAAAGAATCTCCCAATCTTCACAGGTATGTCCTCGATTACTCCTAGTGGTCGTGATATACTACGGTCGGCCATCTGAACGGTCATATTGGTACAGTTAAACGTGGTCAAACCGAGTCTCTTAACGAGAGACAAATGTAAGACACTCACGCTAGCTCCTAAGTCGCATAGCGCGTTGTCAATCAAGTGGGTCCCTATACGACAAGGAATTGAAAAGCTACCCGGGTCTGATTGTTTGGGTGGTGTCTTATTCTGAACTAAGGCAGTCCCTACTTCAGTCAAAGCCACCGTTTCGTGGTCATTTATATGTCTCTTATGCGATAAAATTTCTTTCATGAACTTCATGTAAGAGGGTACCTGGTTAAGCAGTTCCGCGAAAGGAATGTTGACGTGAAGGCTCTTCAGAATTTCAGCAAATTTCCCGAACTGTTGATTGGCCTTATTGTTCTGCAATCGCCTTGGAAAGGGGACCGTGATCGGAATTTCTAACCCCTTATTCCTTTCTTCCAATGTCTCGACAGGATCGAACTCATTTATACTCGATCGGTCTCTTTTACCTCTCGATCGAGGTCTTTCAGCAACTGTAACACCCCCATACTCCAAGTGCCTTACCATGACCACCCAGGTATAAGGATGTTACCATCTCGGTTACCCAAGGCAATGATAATCAAATAAATAATAATGAAACAACGTTTAAATAGAAATACTTAGTGAAAGGTTACAATCTCAAAACCAAAACCAAAAGTACGAATACATGTTCTCAAACTGACTGTCTACTGATATAACTGAAATGTTTATGAAAACTACTAAGCTACAGCGGAAGACTTCTATCATCAGATCGTGGCACATCCCACCTATCCCAGTACTCAACTCATACCTGCTCAATATCTGCTCACCATCCCCGAATGGATCACCGCAGGTTTTAAAACAATAATCGGGGTCAGTACTATTTACATAAATCGTATAACCAACAGAATAGTAAACAATACAGCTCATACAATCATACACAATCATCCACTCCACTCCATCTCCGTCACCGACTGTCCACTGGACCAGCCCTGCCAGTGGGGGACCGCAGCCGTACCCACGAAATCCCCGCTCATCATACCGAGCGATAACCCTGTCCCATTAATGTGCACATCCCCTTCCGTGGCGGGTTCCACGAAGGGTAAAACTAGGGCGTGAAGCCACTCCCGCAAGTGACTCCACTCAGCCGAGAACGCATCTCGAGAACCATAGACAAACAATCACAATCACAATATCAACAACCGTCTGAATCTATCAACAATGTATAATCACAACCAAAGTCCATCACACAAGCTCGTAACATATCCTCAAGAGTTTTGATTGTTCTCTCAGTCTGACCGTGTGTCGCAGGATGAAAAGCTGTACTCATCTTCAAAGTTGTTCCCAAAGATTCCTGCAACTCTTTCCAAAACCTTGAGATAAATCTCGCATCTCTGTCAGACACTATGTCCTTAGGGACTCCATGTAACTTAAGCACATTCTTTCTGTAGGCCATAGCTAATTGTGCTTTAGTCCATGTATCTTTCATTGGCACAAAATGAGCTGACTTGGTCAGTCGATCCACTATTACCCATATCATGTTGTTACCCTGTTGACTCTTTGGCAAACCCACGATAAAATCCATAGAAATGGATTCCCACTTCCACTCAGGTACCTCTAAAGACTGAATCTTACCTTGTGGTCGTCGCTGTTCCCCTTTAACTCTCTGGCATGTCAAACAACGGGCCACAAACTCAGCTGTTTCTTTCTTCATCCCAGGCCACCAAAACGTGTTCTTCAAATCCTTGTATAGCTTGTCACCACCTGGATGTACTGAATACGGTGTACAATGTGCCTCTGTCATGATTGTCTTTTTCAGATCCTCATCATTAGGGACACACCACCTGCCATCGAACCTCAAACTACCATCTGTATGAATGGAGAATCGAGACACTGTCCCTTTCTCTACTCCAGCTCTCCACTCAACCATTTTAGGATCCAAAGCCTGTTTACCACGAATATCCTCATAAAGATCAGGCTGTACTGTCAAATCTCCCACAGCATCTCCTCTCTGCATCATATGTATGCCAAACTTCCCCACCTCATTTCTCAACCTCATCAAAGATAGAGCTGTACACAAAGAATGTACACTCTTCCTACTCAAAGCATCTGCAACAACATTGGCTTTCCCTTCATGGTAGATAATATCCATGTCATAATCGCCAATCAGCTCCATCCACCTCCTCTGTCTCATGTTCAACTCCTTTTGAGTGAAGATGTACTTGAGACTCTTGTGATCCGAAAATACCTTAAAGGTCGCCCTATAAAGGTAATGCCTCCAAATCTTGAGAGCAAACACCACTGCACCCAACTCTAGATCATGTGTAGGGTAATTCTCCTCATACGGCTTCAATTTCCTAGAAGCATAGGCAATCACCTTACCGTTCTGCATCAACACACATCCTAACCCATTCTTTGAGGCATCTATATAAACCTCAAAGTTCTCGATCCCTTCAGGCAATGCTAAGATAGGAGCTGTGGTAAAACGCTTCTTTAATGTTTGGAACGCCTTCTCATAACTCTCATTCCAACGAAACCTGTTCTCTTTCCTCATCAAAGCTGTCATAGATCTAGCTATCTTGGAGAAATCTTTCACAAACCGTCTGTAATATCCAGCTAAACCCAAGAAACTCCTGATCTCAGCAACATTCTTTGGTGCTTCCCACTTTGTCACTGCCTCAATCTTCGCCGGATCCACAGCTACTCCCTCCTTAGAGATCACATGCCCCAGAAAAGCAACTTTCTCTAACCAGAACTCACACTTGGACAGTTTAGCATATAACTCATGCTCCCTCAGAGTCTGCAACACAATCCTCGGATGCTCCTCATGCTCCTCCTTAGTCTTAGAGTAGACTAAGATGTCATCGATAAACACCACCATGAACTTGTCCAAAAACTGTCTGAAGATTCTGTTCATCAAATCCATAAACATAGCCGGTGCATTAGATAACCCAAACGGCATCACCACGTACTCATAATGACCATACCTCGACGTGAAAGCGGTCTTTGGTATGTCCATCTCTCTAATCTTCACCTGATGGTATCCCGACCTCAAATCAATCTTGGAAAAGACCGATGCACCACTCAACTGATCAAACAGGTCATCTATCCTTGGCAAAGGATACTTATTCTTCACCGTCACTCGGTTCAGCTCCCTGTAATCTATGCACAACCTCAAACTCCCATCTTTCTTCTTCACGAAAAGAACTGGTGCTCCCCACGGCGATACACTAAGTCTAATTTATCCCTTCTCTATTAGATCATCTAACTGTTTCCTGAGCTCCTCCATCTCTTTAGGACCCATCGGGTACGGTGCCTTAGAGATTGGCCCCGTCCCCGGTTTCAACTCAACGGTGAAATCTATCTCCCTCTTCGGTGGCAACCCCGGAATCTCCTCCGGAAAAACATCTGCAAACTCTCCCACCAATGGTATCTGAACAACTATCGGACTCTCTATCCGATCATCTCTCACATGGCACAAGATCAAAGGGCACCCCTTCCTCATATAAGACTTCAAGGTGACAGCTGCAATCAACTTAACTTTGGGTTTGACTAGAAACCCACGATAAGACACACTAACACCCTTAGGCCCTCTCAAAGACACTTTCTTTTGATGACAGTCTATCTTAGCTTTATACTTTCCTAACCAATCCATCTCGACTATCATCTCAAAACCGTCAAATGGAAACTCTAGCAAGTCTACAGGCAGATCAACTTGCCCAACTATCATAGATACATCTCTAAACAACCTCCCACATGATACAGACTCACCCGAAGGTATAAAAACTTTCTCACTTACATACTCATATACCCTCTAACCCAACCGTTTAACATGACTCGAAGATACAAACGACTGAGACGCCCCCGAATCAAACAAAACAAAGGTAGGAATACCGTTAACAAGAAAAGTACCAGTGATAACATGTGCATCCTCCTCAGCTGCTTTCTTGTCCATCATGAACAGCTTTCCACTGGTCTTCTGTCCACCTCCCTTGATAGTACTGGCTGATGTGGTCGGCTTAGCACCCGACCCCTGATTGTTGTTGTTGTTCGTAGCTGGTTTCTGATAAGAATTACCGCCATTGCGGTTACCTCCACCCTGATAGTTCTGACTTCCCCGGTTAGACCATGACCCACCTGGTCTGTTGCTCGCATAACTCTGTGCAGGTCCCTGAGAATAGCTCTCCCGAGCCGACCCCTGAAAAGCTCCCGGTGCACTCGTGCACTCATGTCTCTTGTGGCCTACACCGCCATAGCCATAGCAAGTCATCCCCCAACTACCACTACCACTCACACGGCCACGCCCAAAGGAAGCCCCAACACTGAATCCTGACCCATAAGAAAAACTCTTAGCTTGATTGTGGTTGCCTTTCTTGTGACTAGATTGGCTTCCACCCTCACTCTCAGCCTTTCATTTCTCACTCACTCTCTCCTGAGCCATCTCAACCAGCCTCTCAGCTCTCCCAGCCCTCTCATAAGCTTCCTTAACATCGGTAAGGACTCCCACGGGTAAATTATCCATAATCTTGGGTGTCAACCCTCTCTCAAACCTCAGCGCCAGGTTCTCCTCACTCAGAACCATATCCTCAGCATACCTAGACTTCGTATTAAACTGCTTGTAATACTCAGCAACTGACATATCAGATGTCATCTTAAACCCATCAAACTCCTCTCTCAGCTTACTCCTCACATGTTCCGGTACAAACTCCTTCCTCATAGCTCTCCGAAACTCGTCCCAAGGTATAGCAGGTAAGCCCTGGTTCGCATACATCTCCCTAGCACTCACCTTCACCGTATCCCACCACTTGCCAGCTGCGTCCCTCAGGTAGAACGCAGCTTGTTCTACTCTCATCTCATTAGGACAATGAACCAGGTCCAGAATGTTCTCCATCTCACGATGCCAGTTGTCAAGAAGGTTTGGTTCCCCGGTTCCCGTGTACTCTTTTGGGTTAAACCTCGCTATATAGAGACTGATCTTAGAATGATCAACCTCCTTATCCTTATTCACTTTCTTTAAGGCCTCAGTGAGAGCATCTTGGTGATCCAACATCTTAACAATATCATCCATATTCATGGTCTCAGCTCTCGCATAATACGCGTTTCTCTTGGGCGGCATCTTGAAACTATATAAGGAAGGGTAGACATAAACACACGCACTAAAACCTCAAAACACGAAAACAGGCTGCCCAGGACACACTCGATCGAGTACCCAAACCTACTCGATCGAGTAAGAGGCTACTCGATCGAGTGCCCATCATACTCGATCGAGTGCCTCGACTCCAGAACCCAAACAGACCTTCTGACCTCTAACATACTCGACCGAGTAGCCCGGCTACTCGATCGAGTGGCCCCCTACTCGATCGAGTGCCCGAGGTACTCGATCGAGTGCCCGAGGTACTCGATCGAGTGCCCAAAAACTCGATTCTGGATTCAAAATCGTCAAATACCCACTCGATCGAGTTAAACCCACTCGACCGAGTATCTCACCTACTCGATCGAGTACCCCCCTACTCGATCGAGTCATGCTGACTCGCATAAACTACCCGCATGTTATCTCACATCTCCCAACATACTAAGCAACATTATAAACGCAACATGTGATATAGCTAAGCATGCAATTCTACCAAGCTTTTCATATAATCAACGAAACAGTTATGTCATATTATCAAATGCCACATAGTAATCATCCAACATGCCTTTCTATTCCAACATAGTTCTATATATCTCATCAATCTTTCATTCATATTCTCAGCCTTTTACTCCAAGTATTCAACAATTACAGCATACTTCATCTGTGGGTTAATATCCGTATACTACCCCTTAAATTGCAGGACTATAACGTAAAATTTACATGCAATTTATAGTCATAAAGCGATAAAACAATAGAAACGATAAGTGTATAGAAATCAACCTCGGGTCCTTTTAATTGCGGCGTAAAGATCGAAAATCTAAGCGATTCCCTCCTAATCGTTGCACCCAAGACTTGGTCCGAGATATGCCCTTGTGCTAGAACAGTGTTCTCCGATTGCCTTGCAATATAGGGAGAACTGTTGTGAGTTTTGTCGAGATGTGAGATCTCAGTTTCTACAGAGAAGAATACTCTTTCGAAACCCTAATTTTCTCTCAAATGATGATTAGGTTTAACAGAAGGAGGAGGTCTCCTTTTGTTCTCCTGGTTCGGCCAAACCGAGTGAGAGGAGCCCATCTGGGCTTTTCATTTTCTCTTCACTTAAACTTGCGGTCCGGTCCATAACTCGCTAAGTGTATATGACGCGGTCTGATTATAAACTGTTATCGGTTATCGGAAATTAAGGCATCAGCTAATAATACGGGTTAGCTGAATTATTAATTCGTGTCCGACAAAACAGTATTGTATAATTATTTTAATATACATTTAATTAAATATAAATCACGTATATTTAATTTCACGAATTAACTGGTTAATTCGCCTTAGCCCATGATATTTAATCCGTATTAAATATAATATCTCAACTTCACGTATTTGACTAATCACTAGTCAAATAACTCGGACTAACTGGTTAGTCAATTTTGGCATCTACATGACAGTATTTTCATACCGTCACATCTCTCGAACGTATCCTATAGGTGTGACTTTTAGGGACCAGTTGATCACCGCCATCTGTATGACAATAACGTCAAACTTATCTAGCAAGCCAACCGTTATTGATAAACGTGGATCAACTGATAATAATACCAAAGTATGCCCTTTGATCCTTTTAGAGGTTTATAAGTCCTTGCACTAACTGTTAAGGACACCAACCCCAACAAGCTCCCACTTGTCCGTACAAGTGTATGTGCAATGACGTTATCCGCACTAACTGGAGGACACAAGCTCCAACAAACTCCCACTTGTCCGAACAAGTGTAGGTGCGATAACCGATTCTCATATTCATTTAAAATCTCTCCCACTCAATGTAAAACAATTTGCAGATCTGGATCCACAAAGGTCGTATTTTACAATCGATCTGTATCTAGAGTGGTTTCCCCGACTAGAGAGTAACTTAACTGATAAAACGAATCCGTATCCGAGCATGGCCATGCATTTCGATTCTGACTCCTCGAGTGGCCCTGAGAAATATCGAGTACCTGATAAAGGCTGAATATTTCCTTCAACTCGACTCCTTCCGATCTAAGCACAGCATGAAATGACCCAGAAAAAATCTACTTGGCCCCCTGTTACGGATGACCGTGAGAAAGAAACCAAAGTCACCCAAAATCTGCCGTAGTCTCAAGAGACAGTCGATAGTCAAAGAATCGACTCTTAGGATCACCATGGAGGTCCTATCCACGACCGGGAAACGAATGTTATAAAACATTTAGGACTCCACGTCGATGTCACAATTGTGTCCTACGAAATATCCGTATAAATCGCCTCTGTGATTGGTCGGTCAACTTTGTTGACTTATGGCTCGTTGAACCCACCATCAACCAACGTCACGAGAATAATTGCGAGTTATCACTCATGTGGGCAATTAAGGACTAACAAGATATGATGTTTGTTCAGTTCACTTTGTGGTGTTCAAAATTGTCGTACAATTCCACATGAAAAACAAAATATATATATAAAATATCAAAACGATGATGTCGTATAGAGTACAAAGGAGAATGAATCTGATCCATAAAAGAGTACTACAACTCAGGAACACGTTTGATTCCCATGGAATTTACGTGCCCTTCATGCTTATCTTGTCGTAATGCTTTAGTGAGAGGATCTGCTATGTTATCATCTGTAGCAATCTTTTCTATCACTACTATCTTTTGCTCCACGTAATCCCGGATTAGATGAGCTTTCCGTTGTACATGTCTAGACTTGTTGCTAGACTTAGGCTCCTTAGCTTGGAAGATGGCACCACTATTGTCGCAATAGATGGTGATCGGGTCATTCGAACTAGGCACTACAGATAGTCCATGTAAGAATTGACGCATCCATATCGCTTCCTTTGTTGCTTCAGACGCGGCATAGTACTCGGACTCAGTCGTAGAATCTGCTGTAACAGTTTGTTTCGAACTCTTCCAGTGATCTGCAGCGCCATTATTAAGAGTAAAAACGAATCCGACTGAGATTTCGAGTCATCACGATCCGTTTGGAAGCTAGCATCTGCGTAACCTGTTGCGCATAGCTTTTGTTCGCCTCCATAAGTCAAAGCCCAATCTTTAGTCCTCCGTAGGTACTTAAGAATGTTCTTGACAGCCAACCAATGTGGTTCACCTGGTTGCTGTTGGAATCGACTTGTCATACTCAATGCATATGCCACGTCCGGACGTGTGCATATCATGGCATACATGATTGATCCTATTGCCGAAGCATAAGGAATCCGTGTCATGCGCTCTTTCTCTTCCGGTGTCTCTGGTGCCTGAGACTTGCTCAAATGCACCCCTGGGGACATGGGAAGGAACCCCTTCTTGGAGTTAGTCATGCTGAATCTCTCTAGGACTTTGTCTATGTAAGACTCTGATCGAGAGATAACATCCGTCGTGATCTATCTCGATAGATACGGATGCCTAGAATTCTTTGTGCCTCTCCCAGATCTTTCATCTGGAAATGGTTTTTCAACCATACTTTCACCGAAGTTAAGAGAGGTATGTCATTCCCAATCAGGAGTATGTCGTCAACATACAATATTAGGAAGACAATCTTGCTCCCACTCGACTTGATATATAGACATGGTTCCTCGACAGATCGAGTAAATCCATTTTCTTTTATCACTTGGTCGAAGCGATGATTCCAACTCCTTGATGCTTGCTTAAGTCCATAAATGGAACGCTTAAGCTTGCACACTTTCTTAGGATGTGCTGGATCGATGAAACCTTCGGGTTGTACCATGTACAACTCTTCCTCCAAAAAGCCGTTTAAGAAGGCGGTTTTCACATCCATTTGCCAAATTTCATAGTCATGAAAAGCGGCGATCGCTAAGATAATCCGAATGGAACGCAAAGATAACTACGGGTGCAAAAATCTCATCGTAGTGCAAACCTGGCACTTGGGTGAAACCTTTAGCAACTAGTCGTGCTTTGTAGATATCTTGTTGACCTTCCACAAAATGCTTTATCTTGTAAAGCCATTTGCATTGAAGGGGACGAACCTTAGCAGGAAAGTCAACAAGATCCCACACGTTGTTCTCATACATGGAGTCCATCTCGGATTGCATGGCCTCAAGCCATAGCTTTGAGTCGAATCTGGTCATGGCACCTTTATAGGTTGCGGGTTCACTACTCGTTAAGAGTAGAACGTCATCTATGTCATGTTCCTCGACCATACCGATGTATCTGTCCGGAGGAATAGAGACTCTTCCCGACCTCCTAGGTTCCTCAGGAATATTCACCGCAGCCGGGATTGAAGGAATAGGTTCCTCCAATAGTTGCTCGGTATTTGGTTCTGGAATCTCCGACAGGTCGAAGGTTCTATCACTCTTTGCATTCTCGAGAAATTCCTTCTCTAAGAATGTCGCACTAGCCGCAACAAAAACACGTTGTTCGGTTGGCGAATAGAAGTAATGACCACGTGTTCCTTTAGGATAACCTATAAAGTATGTCTTGACCGATCGCGGGCCGAGCTTATCCTCGTGTCTCCACTTGACATAAGCCTCGCAGCCCCAAACCCGTATAAAGGACAAGTTGGGGACCGTTCCCTTCCATAGTTCATATGGAGTCTTGTCAACAGCTTTAGACGGACTTCGGTTAAGTATTAGAGCGGGCGACATAAGAGCATAACCCCATAATGAATCAGGTAAAACCGTGTGACTCATCATGGATCGAACCATATCAAGTAGTGTTCGATTTCTCCGTTCGGATACACCGTTCAGCTGAGGTGTTCCAGGTGGAGTCAACTGTAGGGCAATCCCACAGTCCTTTAGGTGTTGATCAAACTCGTGAGAAAGATACTCGCCACCACGATCCGAACGCAGTGTTATTATCTTTCTACCCAATAGGTTCTGCACCCTATTTTGGTATTCCTTGAATTTCTCAAAGGATTCACTTTTGTGCTTCATTAAGTAGACATAGCCATATCTACTCAAATCGTCCGTGAAAGTGATGAAATATCTATAGCCTTCTCGTGCGGTGATTGACATAGGACCACATACATCCGTGTGTATGAGCCCTAATAGGTCAGCAGCGCGCATTCCAACACCTTTGAAGGAAATCCGAGTCAACTTACCGATGAGACATGATTCACACGTGCCAAATGATTGAAAATCAAAGGCCGAGATAGCTCCATGTTTGATGAGCTGTTTTACGCGTTTCTCATTAATGTGTCCCATACGGCAGTGCCATAGATACGTTTGATCTTTGTCACCAACCTTTAACTTTTTATTCATTACGTGTAATATTTCATTGGTCGATCTAAAACATAAATTCCATTCATGGAAACTGCGCTTGCAGAAATCATATCGTGTAATGAGAAAATGCAAGCATTGTTTTCTATTACAAATGAAAAACCAAGTTTATCAAGCGCAGAAACCGAAATAATGTTTTTGGAAAGACTAGGTACATAATAGCAGTCATATAATGACAACTCAAATCCGCTTGGAAGCTGGATCACATATGTCCCCTTGGAGATGGCAGCTACTCTTGCTCCATTTCCAACACGCAGTCCACCTCACCCTTTACGAGGGGTTCGATGTTTCGGAGCCCCCGCACATGATTACACAGATGAGAACCACAACCATTATCAAGTACCCAAGTTCCGTAACTTGCGTGGTTAATCTCAATCATATGAATAAAAGTAGAAGAGAGAGAAGACATACCAACAGGTTTAACACGACCTGCCTTTAAGTCCTCATGATAAACAGGACATGTGCGTCTCCAATGCCCAGTCTTGTGGCAATGATGGCATTCCATGTTATCACTCTTGCTCTTTGTCATGCCTGATGAGTTACTCGCCTCACCAGGACCACTCTTACCTGAACCTGACTTCTTGAACTTCGCCTTACCTCTTGTTAGGTTTGCGGAGCTTTGCCCTTACCTTTCCCTTTGTTTGACACAACGAGAACATCCTGTTTCGAACTCCCACCGCACTTCATGTCCTTCTCGGTCTGTACGAGGAGGGAGTGCAGTTCATGGGGAGTTTTCTTCAAATCATTCATATAGTAATTCGCTCTGAATTGCGAATAACCATCGTGGAGTGAATGAAGAATACGGTCGATAACAATATTCTCGCTGATGTTACGATTAAAGGTCTCCGTTTCTCGACATTCTCAATCATGCTGAGAATGTGTGGGCTAACCGGTTGGCCCTTCTGGAGTCTCGCATCAAAGAAGCGAGTGGTATGCTCATAGGTCACGATTCTCGGTGCTTTCGAGAATTCCTTGGTGAGCGTGGTGAAAATCTTGTTTGCACCTTGGGCTATGAAGCGTTTCTGCAAATTGGGTTCCATTGCAAAAATGAGCACGTTTTTAATCGCACCCGCTTCCATGACGAAATCGTTATAAGTAGCGATCTCGTTAGCTCCAGCCGTGGGAACTGGGTGTGGCGGCATGGGCTCAAGTAGATATTTGAGCTTTCCGTCAGCAGCGGCAGCATTCCGTAATCTTTGCCTCCCGATCCCGCGAAGTTGGATCCATCATTTTTCAGTCGAGTAGACTGATTCATCTGATTCATGAAGATCCTAAGCCAGGACTCACGGTCCAAAGTGGCACTTGGCATTGGGTTATCACTTGAACCAGCCATTTGATGTTTAGCAGTTTAAAACGTGATCTACACTGAAAAAGAAAGAAAAACAAAACGAAATAAGCAACTCATCGAGGTGATTTAAGTCTATTTTAAAATTCATTTTAAACATGTAGACTCTTGCACTTGCATAATTGATCTCCCTCAAGAATGATACAAGTGATCCCAAGACTCAATTTCGAGAAATTGATAAGCCAACTGTTTAGCTAATTCTTTCGTAAGAACTCTTGGTCGATAGATTTCCGTAAATCCTATCTATAGTCCACCATGATCACGGGATCGTACGAGTGACCATAGTGTTGAGATAAAATAGGTCAATCGGTTCCAACTTACCCGACGTAGAAGGGGTCATAGTATGCCTACCGACGAAGAAGGGACTCATTGGAGTTTGACCTATAAAGACCGTTCTCAATTTTTGTTTATACGAGGAAGATCCCATCAACTAAATTATAATTCATTTTTAAGTGAACGAATAACTAGCGTCTGTCGTGAATGAATTTATTTGGATGATGGCTTAAAACGTGTGACATGAGAATGTCAATGAAAACTAACTCGTGACCTCTATATGTGTCAGTTTTCATGCAATAAATTAGGTGGTTTGGTTTTTAGGCGGAATATGATGCAAATTATCGTTGCGAAAAATAAATAAATGAATGCAAAAACGTAAATAAAAAGTCCTAGTGTGGCCTATCCTAGTAAAAGAACATAATACAACTTTGGAATCCACCGTTGGACCCGAAAAGCTTGTCTTGATGTTCCATCTTGATCCAAGTAGCGGGAGTGAGCATCCGGTCTCCATCTTTGGTCTTCTCAAAAATTACAATTAAAATTACAAATATAAACCTATTTACATTCTAATTAAAACTGTAATTACAAGTGAAAAATCCAAAACGGAGATACAAGATCTCAAAATACAACCAAGACCGTGTTCCATCATTACGGTAACACGTTCTACTAAGGCCACACTAAGTTACAATCGCTTGTAAAATTAAATACGTAATAAAAAGGCATTCACGGCATTCAACAAAACGATAAATAAAAATGCATCAACTAAAACAAATTCATTCGTGACATAATTCTGTAATTATGTTAAATTTATCCAAACCACCTTTTAATGATTAAAATTCGTGTGATAAAACCGCTTCTATCATTTAATTTTAATCTATTATAATCCGTCATTTTAAAAACACTTTAAAACAACTATATGGTACGTGAGTGAACCGATTCACTATTAAGCGAGTGTACTATATCCGGATAAAGTACATATTAAAGCCAAAGGAAAATTTAAATCAAAAGAAACAAATTTTCAAAGTCATTAAAGACGAAATCCCTCGATCCAGGGACATAAGTGCTCGATCGAGGGACAGGGAGCTCGATCGATCAATCTGCAAGTTGATCGAGAGGAATGCTAATCAGGAGGTGCTCGATCGACTAAACTGGTGGTCGATCGAGTACCTATATCAAGAACACTACTCGATCGAGTACGAGGACAACTCGATCGAAAGCGGAGGGGTTTTGAAAATGGTCGATCGAGTACAGCAAGGACTCGATCGAGCAAAAGGTTTTGAGACATGGGTCGATCGAGTACAACAGGGACTCGATCGATCAAAAACAAGACAAAAACAGACTCGATCGAGTAGAAATACGCTCGATCGAATGCAAAAGTGGTGAAAACCTCGGAAAAACCAAAACCCTCGTGAAAACTGATTTTCGAGACAAAATCAATTGAAATTTCGATCAAAACGCATCAAAACAAATTTGATAATTGATAAAACATGACATATTGTTATAATCTCTGTATAAAACAACAATATGCATAAAACCAAATCGAGAAAGATGATAAAACCGTGTAATACATGACACGGTTTCAACAAAACAAAACGAAAAAGATGAAATTGCCGTGTAATACATGACACGGTTTCAAGCAAATTCTGCCGTATATCGGGCACGGGTTTTTAAGCACAAAAACATCGAGAGCAACCGTGTAAACAAGACACGGTTCCCAAAGCAACCATAAAAAAACGCAGCAAATTTAAAAAAAAATCACGAGTGAAAAATAGGTCACGAGACAAATTTTTAGCCAAAACAAAATCGTTTCAAGATCGTTTTATGAAAAACACATGAAAAATTCACGTGGCCTCTCTCTGATACCACTTGTGGGTTAATATCCGTATACTACCCCTTAAATTGCAGGACTATAACGTAAAATTTACATGCAATTTATAGTCATAAAGCGATAAAACAATAGAAACGATAAGTGTATAGAAATCAACCTCGGGTCCTTTTAATTGCGGCGTAAAGATCGAAAATCTAAGCGATTCCCTCCTAATCGTTGCACCCAAGACTTGGTCCGAGATATGCCCTTGTGCTAGAACAGTGTTCTCCGATTGCCTTGCAATATAGGGAGAACTGTTGTGAGTTTTGTCGAGATGTGAGATCTCAGTTTCTACAGAGAAGAATACTCTTTCGAAACCCTAATTTTCTCTCAAATGATGATTAGGTTTAACAGAAGGAGGAGGTCTCCTTTTGTTCTCCTGGTTCGGCCAAACCGAGTGAGAGGAGCCCATCTGGGCTTTTCATTTTCTCTTCACTTAAACTTGCGGTCCGGTCCATAACTCGCTAAGTGTATATGACGCGGTCTGATTATAAACTGTTATCGGTTATCGGAAATTAAGGCATCGCTAATAATACGGGTTAGTGAATTATTAATTCGTGTCCGACAAAACAAAACAGTATTGTATAATTATTTTAATATACATTTAATTAAATATAAATCACGTATATTTAATTTCACGAATTAACTGGTTAATTCGCCTTAGCCCATGATATTTAATCCGTATTAAATATAATATCTCAACTTCACGTATTTGACTAATCACTAGTCAAATAACTCGGACTAACTGGTTAGTCAATTTTGGCATCTACATGACAGTATTTTCATACCGTCACATCTCTCGAACGTATCCTATAGGTGTGACTTTTAGGGACCAGTTGATCACCGCCATCTGTATGACAATAACGTCAAACTTATCTAGCAAGCCAACCGTTATTGATAAACGTGGATCAACTGATAATAATACCAAAGTATGCCCTTTGATCCTTTTAGAGGTTTATAAGTCCTTGCACTAACTGTTAAGGACACCAACCCCAACATCATCACATCCACACACAAGCTGACAAACAACACATACGACTTGACATACACCCCCCATGTGACCGGTTTAAAATTGTAGGGCGATTTCACGACTTTAGGACGTCTCCCAAGCCTTTGCATTAGCTCCTACAACCTTTACCCCGGGTTCATTTTAATTGACTCTTTATATTCATTGGGTTCATTGGTTACAGGTTTCAGGATCGTCGCTCTGATACCATTTTGTAACACCCCCATACTTCAAGTGCCTTACCAAGACCACCCAGGTATAAGGATGTTACCATCTCGGTTACCCGAGGCAATGATAATCAAATAAACAATAATGAAACAATGTTTAAATAAAAATACTTAGTGAAAGGTTACAATCTCAAAACCAAAACCAAAAGTAAGAATACATGTTCTCAAACTGACTGTCTACTGATATAACTGAAATGTTTATGAAAATTACTAAGCTACAGCGGAAGACTTCTATCATCAGATCGTGGCACATCCCAGCTATCCCAGTACTCAACTCATACCTGCTCAATATCTGCTCACCATCCCCGAATGGATCACCGCAGGTTTTAAAACAATAATTGGGGTCAGTACTATTTACATAAATTATATAACCAACAGGATAGTAAACAATACAGCTCATACAATCATACACAATCATCCACTCCACTCCATCTCCGTCACCGACTGTCCACTGGACCAGCCCTGCCAGTGGGGGACCGCAGCCGTACCCACCAAATCCCCGCTCATCATACCGAGCGATAACCATGTCCCATTAATGTGCACATCCCCTTCCGTGGGGGGTTCCACGAAGGGCGAAACTAGGGCGTGAAGCCACTCCCGCAAGTGACTCCACTCAGCCAAGAACGCATCTCGAGAACCATAGACAAACAATCACAATCACAATATCAACAACCGTCTGAATCTATCAACAATGTATAATCACAACCGTCTGAATCAATCAACCACACTAACTACAGCACAATCACCACACATTATGTAAGTAATACTGAGTAGGGAAACTCTACCTGGAAAGCACAACAATTAGACGATCTCACAGCTGATATCAAAAAGCTTCCTCTACGAATCCTCCTCCTAATATACAAACACATAATCACTACCAAGCATACAAACAACAAAAACCCCCAATCCCCAAATTAGGGTTTAACCAACTTTAAAGAAACATCATAAAAATGGTATATAGGTCTTACCCTCGACGCAAGGATCACAACGGTATAAGGGAAAGTGAAATCCGACCTTCCAAGCTCCGGGATTTGCCAACAATGCGATTAAAGCTAATAACGTAGTTTGCTTTCTCTTCTCACAGTGATTAGGTTTTGAAAAGTGATTTAAGAACAATGACGGAAGTATTATATACTCTAATTGCATTATTAACAAAACCCGAGAAAACAGCCCCCGTAAACCGGCTACTCGATCGAGTAGCTAAGGTACTCGATCGAGTGCCCCCTTACTCGATCGAGTACCCACGTTACTCAATCGATTACCCAACAGGTCAGAAACTATTTTAATCCGCAACTCGCCCTTACTCGACAGAGTAAGGCCTACTCGATAGAGTACCCCAAGACTCATAAATACGTAGTATTACAGCATTGCTCGATCGAGGCATTATCAGCCATTCGATCGAGCATTATCAGCCACTCGATCGAAACCTTCTTTATCAGCATTGCTCGATCGAGGCATGAGTTCACTCAATCGAATACTTTTCTTAGAAATTTCACTCGATCGAGGCATTTCCTCCTCTCGATCGGTTTCTTGATTAGCAGCTTTACTTGATTGATCAATAATTCCACTCGATCGAGTATTATTCTCAGCAATTCCTCTCGATCGACCACCAGAAATGAGTTGATCGAGTACTTTCTTCGGATGTAGCACTGTTTCGTCTATGGACGACTGTTCACCATCAGCAACAATATTCTCCGGGTCTGATATGTCCTCAACAACTGACATTTTGGGTCCTTCATAAAAAAGACCACTTCGCAAGTTTATCAGATTTATCGTCTCGTGTGGATTCTTTTCAGATTGAGACGGTAAATCACCCGGCTTCCTCGTGGATTGGTTAGTGGCAAGTTGAGCAATTTGGGTCTCGAGTGACTTTATCGACGTTTCCTTCTGTTGGTCACTCATCTGCAACGGTTTAGTCAATGATTGGATCATCGACTTCAACTCAGCCAATTCACTTACTCTACTAGAAGAAGCTCCTTGATGCGGCGGTGGAAAGGATGAAGGCTTTTGAAAGCCTTGTTGAGCTTTGTGAGGAGGAATATAAGCTTGTTGCTGCTGCGGAGGTGGGGTAGGATTAAGTACATTCTGACTAGTCCATCTCAAGTTAGGATGGACTCCACTCGGATTATTTTAATAGGAGCCTCCTTGCCTATATTGCTGAAAGGCAAGGACTTGCTCCTTCTCAGTTAGACAGTCAACAGCCGTGTGACCCGTCATTACTCCCACATCTCTCACAAGTAACGGCTTCTTGTCTAGTCAACAAGTGAACGGTCTGTTGATCACCAGCACTCTGCAACTCTAGCTTATCAAAACGGGCATTTATGGCTTCCAGCTGAGCCACAACTGTGCTATCTACTGAAGAAACAGTACGAATACCTCCTCTCGGGTTCCCATACTCAACACAATTGGTAGCCATTTCTTCTATGATTACCCCATCCCTTGTCATCGTCATTGTTCTTCTGAAATCGCCCATTAGATGAGGCGTCCAATATAGCACGGTGGTCATCATACAACCCATTGTAGAATTGGTTGCAAAGAAACCACTGATCGAAACCATGATGAGGAAGAGACCTCACCAACCTTTTGAAATGGCACTAAGCTTCATACAAGTTCTCATCAGGTGTCTGCTTAAAACTTGTAATTTTCCCTCTCAGCTGATTAGTTCGTTGTGGAGGAAAATACCTTTTATAAAAAGCAAGGGCCAGACTCTCCCAGTCAGTAATACCGGATGCAGTACGATCAAGATCAGTGAGCCATTCACGGGCTCCGTCGGTCAAAGAGAAAGGAAACAAGACTTCCTTAATCTAATCCTGGGCCACTCCCTTAGTGGCGGGAATGGTTGACCAATAGTCAGTGAAAACTTTCATATGTTTACGTGGATCTTCACCCGCCACGCCTCGGTACAGGTGTCTTTCGACCAAATTAACGTAAGATGGTCGGATGTCAAAAGTATTGCACTCCTCGGTCACAAGACTGAAACCTTTGGGGATCGAGACAGCTGTGGGCTCTGAGTGACTCGCAATATTAGGCATCTTCACTGGCTTTATAGCAGAAATAGAGTTGTCTTCTTCACATGACGTATCTTCTGCAAACAGAAAATGTTGTAGCTCGGGTTCAAAAGTACTCAAGACTTCCTTTTGAAGCTTCCTCTGGAGTCTCAGTCTATGACGAAAAGATCTTTCTGGCTCAGGATCAACAGGAACTAATCCTGACCTGTTAGATCTGGGCATACACAACACTAAGGAAATAAGTGAGAACTGTCTCAAGGAATAAAAATTCCTTGAGACCAAGAGAATAAACGAAACAACAACAGACAGATAAGGCTATCGCCTCCCCGGCAATGGCGACAAAATTTGATACGATCGTTATGTACCAAAAATAAATACCTAAATATAACTAACAGAAGCTAGTGATAAGTTGGGTCGATCTCCACAGGGAGGCAAGGTATCTATCTGTAAGTCCATCTATCTAAGTCACAATTGGGGGGTTTTAAGTTTTGTTTTCTAACTACTAAAGATTGAAGGCAAGAGAAATAAAGCAAGAGCAATAAAGTGGGAAAATAAAGATAAGTGATCAGATAAAAGAAGTATGTCAGGATTTCGGTTCACCATGGCAGTTCATCGACTCAGTCATAAATAGTCTAGACAATCTACTGTGAGAAGGGCAAGTGTAACACCCGCGAATTTCTCATTTTGACATTTAAAATTTATTAAACCATTTGATTGCTTTATTTTATATTTTTGAATTATTCAATTTAATTAATTTTATTTTAAATACGATTTTTATAAAAGTAATATATATAAAAGCTCATTTATATAAAAATACGTATTATTAAATTAAATTCTTGAGGCATGATTTATATAAGAATTTATGTATACATATTTTTGGTCGGACAATAGTAATAGTGACAGTAATAATATTAGTTTCCGTCTCAAGTTAATATAGACTCGAGACATTTTTTCGTCTAGCTGTAGACCGTCACATTTCCACTTGTGAGACTAATCTTTTCTCGACCTATCCTATATCGACAACACACCACTTACCTTTCCCACCTAACTAGTCTAATAATTATCCACTCATACACTCACCCTACATTATTATTATTATTATTATTATTATTATTATTATTATTATTATTATTATTATTATTATTATTATTATTATTATTATTATTATTATTATTATTATTATTATTATTATTATTATTATTATTATTATTATTATTATTATTATTATTATTATTATTATTATTATTATTATTATTTAATGTTGTTGTTGTCCTACTGCCCCCACCCCCACACTTTCTTCCTCTTCTTTCTTTCGACAAAATAAGAGCAGCAACAACAATGGACAGCAGAGCCCGTACACCCATTTCCGTCGACCTACAAACCCAGATTTCTCCTTCGTTTCTCAACCAAATCCTCTGATTTTTTCACTATTAGCTTCCCCTTTTCATTCTTCATCTTTTGAGGTAAGAAAGGTCCCTGCTTTCTTCCAAAATCGCGACTGTCATCCTTATTAAGACTCGATTCTCGTACTAATTTCTTTCTTCTTCGTGTTTAGGGCAAGATTTGACAACTCGGTATGATTTTGAATCGAATTCGTGCCCATTAAAGAAGTTATAAGGTAACGGTGATAGGTTGGTCGACAAAATATCAGGAACTCACCCCTCCTACTCGGTTTTTGCCTTAATTTATCGTAAAGTTTAAGTTTTTATGCGTTCCTCATGTATGCTGTTGATTTTGGAGTGTTTGTGATCAGTTTACATGGTTGCTGGGAGTCTCCCTATGGCTTATTTTTCAGTATACCGCCGGTTAAGAACTTCGAGCGTGGTGTTCTTCGTCTTCTCTTCATGTATATGCGTATTTTCTTGCTGGAATTTCTGGGTTGTTCATGGCAGAAATTTGGTGATGTTCAGTCAATTTTTTTAGCATGCTCAGTCCCATCTTAACTTGCTTTCAATGTCCGTCTCGAGTTTGTTCTATAATAGGCTGCTAGAACTCGGTTTTGTGCTGGACAGTTGATGTTTTGCTTCTGTTTTGGGAAGGGATGAATCAGTCACTTGAAGTGGTTTTCGTGCTCATTTTATTCATGTTAGGATCGTTATATGTACACTTGATTTTCCCGCTTTAATCTCGTCTTAAAACAGAGTTGAAATAAGAGCTTTAAAATACGGTTTTAAATTGTTCCATGCTAGTTTCGAACTCTATTTTGAGACGAATTAAACGGTTTCTCGGATGCTAAAGTCGCCCCATGTATACTTGTTGTTTCTCCACCTTGAAAACTCGATTTTGGTATGCTGGTGCCCTATTTTGGATGCCGAGTCTAGCACTGTTTGCTCCCTATTTTGGGACTATTTTGTGCGGGTGAATGATGGCGTGAAGGGTGTGTTTGGCCGCGGATGTGGACTGACCATGGGCGGCAGTGGCCACGGCATGACTGTGAGTTGAATGGGCTCCTCTATGGCTCGGTTTTGTCGAGTTGTAGTCGGGGGAAGTGTTTTCTATTTCCCGTAGTCCCCATAGTCCCCCTCCCCCCCCCCCCCCTCCCCTTATTATGTTTTATGCTTAGACAAATCCTTTATGAATCATTCTATGTGGGCTTGAATTATTGTATCCTTTGGGCTTCATCTCTTGCATCTTTTGGACTCGGTTTCTAATTCTTGTTGGACTCTCTTACTTGCTTCTTTTAGACTCATTTGGTTGGTGGGTTTGGGCTCACCACCATTAAATTGGTGGGCTTACCACAATTTAATGGTTGGGCCCATCTTGCCTCTTGTATGGAAATTTTGTGTGCCTTCCGTAAATTTTCACATGACGTAAATTACTCATTACCGCTTGTTATATTTTATTTAACCGGCATGTTTAAATATGAAATGAAATATTTATTTTTGTGTTACAAGTATGAAAAGATTATTATAAATAATTACTTGTTGTGAGTCGTATTCTTGTAGGAATGCCATGATACTATCATATATGCTTGGTCTACACTTACGCCTTACTTGTGCCGTTCTGCCAAGTATTGGTTTACGCCGCTCTCGTGCCGTTCTGCCGGGAGTTGGTTGATTTATGTTTTTCCCGCCTCTTTCGGACTGTTCGGCCGATTGTGGGTTACCTCATATCGTATTCTGGTGACAATGCCTTTATGCTATACATTTTGCTTGACTTGTCTTTACGCCTCTTTCGGACTGTTCTGCCGATTGTGGGTTTAGCTCATATTTTCCGCCTCTTTCGGACTGTTCTGCTGATTGTGGGTTCTCGACTTCCGTTCTGTCGATCGAGTCTTGGATGCGGACTGTTCTGCCGCATGTCGAATCGAGGATCGTTCTGCCCCGAGAGTCGGGCCAGATTTAGACTAGGACTGAGTCTTGGGAGTACCATTGTCGTCCTACCAGGGGAATTATATATTTATATATGAGTAGTAAAGATCTTGCTTGGTTATAGATATTGGTATTTGTCTTTCAAGGTAAGAGTTATGCCTTGTGTTGTTTGTCTTGGTCCTATCGGATACTAGGGGTGAGCTATAAGCCCTCTAGTTGCGATATGATCGTCGGGATTGATGTTCATATCCGTTCTTATGGTGAGATGCAAGCCATAAGTATGAATGTGACATTAGTAGCCACGTCCCGTGCAATGGTTGCTAAGTGGTTTTCCCAAATAATGGCTACGATTTCTATTCTTGTATTTTGCATTGGTTGATCCTTTACTTAACTGCTTCACATGATTCGGATTCTAATCTCATATATATGTTGTAATTCCTTGAAATGTGTGCTTTTGCATAAATGCCCGTATTCTGATCTTTTATATTATTTAATTATTTCACATGAATAGTGAGTCTCCATTATGCTAATATTGATCTATCGTATTCTATCTTATTTAATTGACATGTTTAAATATATAAACTTGATGTTCATATCTTTTGTATGTATATTACATGAATTATCTAACTGAGTTCTTTGTTATGTTCGTTTCGACATTTTGTGGCTGGGAGAACCTTGAGTTATTCCCTACTGACTGTGGCGTTCATGTTTACATGAATAACAGGTGGTGAAGATACTTACGTGGGGAAGACGTGTGGGCTAGCGAGAACTACACCCTTGGACCTTAGTTTCTAGTTTAGAAACCCCTTATATGTTTATTCGTGGGATATCGTTTCCCCGTTTTCTAGACTTGGGTTGTAATAACCTAAGTCTGCCTATTATTGTATTTGTTTCATTTCATTTTTGGCACCCGCGTGTTAATCTTTAGCTAGTAATTTAAAAGTTTTTAAATTATCACAAATTTCCGCTTTAATTTATTAGTTATATTTTCCGCGTTATCGCGGGGTGTCACAGCAAGGGAAAGGTCCTTTCGGTCCGCTATCCACCATAGACTACTACTAACTTAACTTTCGCCCTCATTAGGTAGTCTACTATTCAGAGCAGGTCTGTTCTCCCCAATCTTTCGATCCAGGGGCGAATTTAACCAGACTAAAGTTATTTAGAAGCGTGCACTCAACAAAACATGTTACAGTTATATTGCTATGTCACAAATTCTCACAAATAAATCGTCTAGTCTATTCGCAACATCGTCACATCACTACCATGGCTCCCCTAATCCTAACATAAGGAAATTAGCTACTCATGTTTTTAATGCAGTTAACAATAATAACGATAAGCATACTAATAATAGACATAATAAAGGAATGATAGTAAAGCATAAACTAAAATGAGAGAACAATTAATGAGAGCAACCAAAGAATTAAGATTAAAGAGAAAGGAGCGATTACAAAGTTTGAATCCGGAGAGAAAAAAGGCAGAGAAAAGTTTCAGCAGTAATTCGAGTGAAGTAGAATGTATCAAAAACGTAATTAAGAGTCTAAGAGATAGTTATGACCTAATCACGACTCCCTTATATAAGGAGCGAAAATGAACTAAAATAAACCTAAACACGGATCGATTAACCCGTGTAATCTAGAAAATCAATCGATCGAGTCTTTTCAGACAACTCGATCGAGGACTTCTCCAGCAAAACTGTTTGATCGAGCACTTGAGGGTCTCGATCGAACTCTTCCAATTCAGCACATTTCGATCGAGTATAAAAACCACTCGATCGACTTCTAGCATCTGCCAAAACACTCGATCGGACTTCAGAAGCTCTCGATCGAGTACTTCCCACTGAGATCAGCCTTGACTTCGTGTTGGCAGCTTCCTAAGACCCTCCTACACGCTTCCCGAGGTACGACTTCCGCTCTAATATCTCTGCCTACTTAAAATGTATGCAAAGTGGGACGACTAAGGCACGATTCCACTACTTTTAGGTCCATTCCTGCAATTAAGACAGAACAAACCAAAGTAGCCAATTCGGGACATTTTGAAATATAAAGCGATACAAATGGCATAGAAATACGTGCAATAAGAGGCTAAAAAGTCTATATAAATTGTACGTATCACCAACCTTTCATACAAAAGCCAAATTGTTCAAAACCCTCAACCAACATACACCCCACCTCCAATGAGAAATCAAGCTCAAAGACCCTTTTACTACCAAAGCCAAGGTTATCAAAATCAACCCTCTTACAATCAATCCAATGACCAAGGCTTTGATGTTCAAAAAGCGGTCCTCCAAATGCAAAAGAACCAACAAGAATTTTTCACCCAAATGCAAAAAGATAGCCAAGCCAAAGACATCACCATCAACAACATCCTAGCCTATACCAAAATGCTAGAAACCCAAATGTCTCAATTAGCATCTTCTAGCTCTCAAAGACAAAAGGGGCAACTACTACCTCAAAGTAATCCCCCAAGACATGAGTCGGTTAGTGCCATCCATTTGAGGAGTGTTACAAGATATGAAGGGCCAAAGAAGCCAATTAGTGAAGACATAGTGGATGCTAGTGACAAGCGAAAAGTTTTGGAGAACTCTTAGGAGGTAGATCCTACCACCAATGAAGTTTCAAAGAAGAAGAATGAAGAGAAGGCTAAAGAAAAAGAGCCTATTGTGATTAGACTTCCATTCCCAAGTCGTCAAGCTAAGCCTAAGTTTGAGAACAACTTGGAAAGTTCATGGAGATTGTGAAGAACTTAGAAGTCTCAATCCCATTCACGGAATTGATCAATCATGTTCCGGCCTATGCAAAGTACATGAAAGACATTCTTGCCAAGAAGAAATCCATCCGGAAATTAGAGACTATTTCATTCACTAAAGTGAGTAGTGCTATTCTTCAAAAGTTCACCTCCAAAACTCAAAGATCCGGGAAGTTTCTCTATTCCATGCACCATTGGCGACGCTACAATCAACAAAGCATTATGTGACCTTAGAGCAAGTGTGAGTGTCATGCCATACTCGGTATGTAAGAGGCTAGGAATGGGAGAACTAAAGTGCACTAACATTACTCTTCAAATGGCTGATCGATCAACAAAGATACCATTAGGGGTAAGGGAGTATGTGCCCGTAAGAATTGGCAAATTCTTCATCCCGGTAGACTTTGTCATTGTAGACATGGAGGAGGATTCCAACATTCCTATCATCTTAGGAAGACCTTTCTTGTACACCGCGGGAGCGGTAATTGATGTAAAACATGGAGAGCTCACACTTGAAGTGGAGGATGAGACAATCACTTTCAATCTTGACAAGACAATGAGAGCTCGCCGACTACATGAGCCATGTTTCAAGGTTGATCATTATGGCCGAGAAAGTGATAGGAAGAAGTTGGCATCTCAATGCAAAAATCAAGTTATGGGTAAAGAATCACTACCCATATAGAAGAAGAAAGTGGATAATCCTCAAGATGCTCTATCCGGAGAGCAAGGAAATTTCAACAATGATGAGAGCTTGAATAGCTCACCACCAATCATGACAAGTAAGGAAGAAGGCCTCATTGGCCATGAAAACAAGAAAGAGGAGTTGTTTTCATCCTCTCATGATACAATTGGGGAGCAAGCTAGTGAAGTTTGTGGTCTATGGGATGACGAATTTGAAGGGTTAGTCAATCCTTATATTGGTAATGCTATGACCTTAGACCAAGGCTTTGGTGATTATGTTGACTCAAGTCACCACCATGAAGAACACATTGTGCAAGCTCTAGTGAAGACCTTTATAATGAAAATGAACAAGCCTTCGACTACTTCTACAAGGTGTTGAGCAACATCAACAACACCTTGGCTATGCCCCCTTGACATCTCATTCAAGAATGAGAGTTTGGTGGAGTCCTCCATAAACCACCATTTGTAAATATTCTAACCCCTTAACTTGCAATTTACTTCTTGTATCATATTTTTGTCAATTTTAGATTTACATTTCCATGCTTTGATCAAGATAATCATTAAGAGAGAAAGTGAGGGAGGTATTTTAATGTTTCTTGATGTATAGTGTTTGATTTAGTGTGGGGATAGCAAATGCCTAGGCTATCCGAGCCTTCATAGTGCACCCACAATGAAGACCAAAGGAATGAAGAAGAAATGACATGGGAAATGAAGAATCCCCACGGGTGGAACTGAACTCGTGGGTACAGGAGAAGATCCGAGCGTCCCAGAGGGAATCCGCTCGTCTTGGGAGAAATCCAAGCGTCCTGGCTCCCAGACGCTCATCTTGGGAGAGCTGGCATTGGAAATTTGGGACTGTTTTAAAATCTGGGCAGATCACAAGGAAGACGCCCGTCTCATTCCAGAAGACGCTCATCTCAGGAGAAATCCGCGTGTCCTGATTTGTGCAAAAACTGAATTTTTACACTGCCTATGAATCTGAGCATCCCCAGGTGAAGACGCTCGTCTCCAGCAAAAATCTGTCCGTCTCCAGATAAATCCGCGCGGCTCAGCACGGGCAAAAAATTCCTGAGCTCGCTGTTTAAGAATCCGAGCGTCTTCAAAGAAATCCGCCCGTCTCCTGCTGCTGAAAGCTATAACACGGGATTAAAATCCCTCCTTCCCCAATTCATTTCCTTCTTTCAAAACACAAACACACACCCAAAACCCTTACAACCCTCAATCTCCTCATCAACAAAACACAAATTCCTCAACCAAATTCACCTATATCAAATCCAAACTTCCTCAAAACACAATCAAATTACTCCATTGTCAAAAAAAAACACCAACCAAACACCAAAATCCTCAAAAATTGAATCGATTTTCTAGGGTTTCAAGGCAAATTTGAAAGCCCCAAATCGATTAGGGATTCATTGAAGCTTGAGGAAATTAGAATCATTCAAGCAAGACTTTGGTTTGTTGATACAATCTTAACAAGGAGAAGCATTATGGCAAGGACTAAAGGTGGAAACAAGGCACCCACAACATCAAATCTTTCAAAGAGGCAACAAGCTCTTCAAGCTTCCAAGGCTATGGTAGTGCATCAAGCAAGGGTGGAAATTCAAGAGGTTACTACTCCTATGGTTGAAACTACTCCTATTCCGGTCATTGAACAATTGCAAGATTATCCGGAGGTAAATTTCACAAATGATTCTCATAGGAAAGCTTTTGTATCCCTTATTAAAAAACAATTTTGCCTATCAAATTCACTTGTCAAGATGCTTTAGCCAAATTGGGTGTCCTTGAGAGGACCAAGAATTTTTTTTCGAGTCTATGAAGTTGAAAACACTCTTTGAGATGGAGGAATTGACTTACCCCTCCCTTACCATGGAGTTTATAAGTTCTTTGAAGATCACTAAGATAGAGACTCAGAAAAATATTGAATTCCGCCTAGAAAACAAAGATAGAAAAATGTCCTTTGATGAGTTTGGTAAAGTGTTTGGTCTTAAGGAACACTCTCATTATGAAAAGAAGCCCTCGAAATATGACCCCGCACCTCTATGGAAAGCAATCACCGGGAGAAAATTTGAATCCTACCATGAGTGTCATGTTCTTTATGTCCACCATCCGGGTATAAGGGTATGGCATAAGGCTGTGGGTAACACTTTAATTGCAAGGAAGGGCACTAATCATTCTACCGAACTCGACTTTGTCTATCTTGAATCCACCATGAATGTCAATAAAAAGTTCACCAATGAATACAACGTACTTCAACTCTTACTTGAACGGTGGCTTACAATTGAACATGGTAAAGATGGAGTGGCTTTTATTGTGAATGGAGGACTAGTAACATGGTTAGCCAAACACTTTAACCCGGATTTCAACAAAGACAAGACTTATACACCGGTTAAAGGAGGCAACCTTCTTGATTTAGCCACTATGATCAACAAATTTCATTGGGTCAAGAATTATAACCTTGACAACAAGTATGAGTGGCTCACTAAGGAAGCTAAGTCCTTCATTCTACCCAACAAGATTTGACGACTCAATGTCCGAAGTCCAAACTATATTCTTCCCCTCTCCCATGAAGCCGAGATGATTATGCAACAACATAGGGAATTTGATGCCGAGCCCTCCTCCTCCTCTATTGTGACTCCATCTTATCCGTTTACCTACCAAGAATTCTGACCAATTGGCACTAATGTTGAGGTAGGAAACGATTACTTGACCCAATTATTGCAACACATACATAAGGAAGCACTTTAGGACCGGGCTCAATATCCCCTCCTTTACTTAGGTAGGCAAGGACTCCTTGATCCATCATGTCCTTTGCCTAGTTGGGCAGATAGGGAAGTGTTCTTCCCAAATGCTCCTAGTGATGCTAACATGGGTGGTGAGGTTACTAAAGGGAAGGAGATTGTTGTTGAGAGTGAGGAAGAAGAGGAAGAAGAGGTTCAAAGTTCAACTGATGATGGTGAAACCTCCGGGTCCATGGAGGTAGATAATGATGTGGATGATAAAGATGACGATGATAGTGATGAGGATGTCGCCATGAGTGATAATTGAGGATTGACAAGGTTCTTGGAGGATGCCACATATTCCATTGTGAGTCTCCTACACCGCCTTTAGCTTTGTTCATTTCTCTTGTTTTCAAAATATTTATCTTGATCAATTGGTATTAAGTTCTAGCAACACTTAGAGGACTCCCACCTTGGTTCCATTGAGGTGTCTTATATTGTTCCCACTTTTGAAAATCCAAAATGACAAACTAGTTTCATGCATTGCATACTTGTGCATGAACTCCCCCATTTTTACACTAAAAATAGTGTCTCATTTGGTTTGGGGAAGTTCAAACACAAGCATTGGGAGTTAATCTAAATTAGCTCTCCAACAAATAAATTCATGCATCATGTAGTGTAGTGTAGTTTGCATCACTTGTATATATGACATGTGGATTGCATATTAGTGTAGAAATCATGTATTCTCATTTAGCTTGCATAATTTCCTATCGTATTGGCCATTGAGTACAATGCTCATACTAGTGTGGGGATGAGAAATTCTAACTTGACTTTTAAATATAAAAAATGATAAAAATTGAATTTTTTTGAAAAAATACAAAAACGTGTCTTTTTATTTTCATAAACATAAAAACCATAAAAATTTAAAAATTTAAAAACCAAAATATGTTCATTCCTTTATAGTGTAGGATTTTATATATTTTGTATATACTTTTTTGTTTGTTTGTCCTTCTATCACATTGATCGACTATGCCACATCCGAGACATGAGGATCATGAAGACCGCATGGTATGATCTTTTCAATCTCCTTTTTCCTCTCTATGTTAATGACTATGTGGCTTTATTTTGATTGATGCGGTATACACCAATGTGATCTTAGGAATTGCATTTAGATTATATGGCATACTAGTTGGTAGAAGCATATGCATTAGGATGTATATATGATAGTTGCATCATGGCATATAGTTGTATTTTAGGAAAATTTTTGTGAAAACATCTATTTGGGAAGCTTGACAAGTGTATATAAGGCCCTTGTAGATACTTTTTCTTCTCAAGACTTTGCTCATTATAATACTTGTAAAACACCCTAGGATGTGTCATGCTAGTATCCTTTGACCCATGGATTAAGGTCTTGTCAAGAGTACTTTGTGGTGTGATAACTCCTTGACTGCCGTTTATTCTAAGGTGACCCTTGAAACCATGCAACCATCTTCCACATTCTACCACATTTTGTCAACAAAAGGGAATGGGCACAAAAATTGTTCAAATTTAAGTTCAAGCATTGAAATGAAAATAAAAAAGTTTGCAATTTGCATCAAAAGAAAAGAGGAGTACAAAAACAAGAACTCCTATGCTTCAAAATAAGCACCCTCACTACAAATGGGGTAGCTTTGAAAATGTTCAAAAGAAAATGCAAAAAGTTGAAAGTTGTCAGGTATTGAAATGCCAAACATCAAAAGAAATGGCAAAAAGAAAGTGTTCTTAAATGTAAAATGCCACAAGAAATTGGAGGGAATAACAACAACAAAAGGAAACTCCCACATGAAACTCAAAATACTTATTGATCCCTTTTCCATCGAATCCACTTTTGTCCATGGTAAAGAGGGGACGACCTGTTAGGTTCATATACCTATTATTAGAATCCTCTAATAGTGAACAAGTTAACTTGTTAATTAAATGTTCTTTAGATCTAGTGCATGCATAACAAAATGAAAGATTTATAAGAAAAACAATGTTCCTCACATTGATATATGGTTCGAAAATATGGGCACAAGTAAGGTCACCTTCCTTCACTTGTTCTTGAGCTAAATATGGTGGATGATCCTTCTAAGACTCCAAGTATAGAAGACACTCCAATAAGTTGCACCCAAGATTAATCCCAAAAATTCCTACTAATATTAACTAGATATGTAGTAGAAATGTAACCTTAATAATACTAATATTTCTTGTATTACTACCTCTAGTAATAGATTGATGTGTATTAGTATTTGTGAGAGTTTTTAGCAATTGCATGTGAGGGAAAAACTAGAGAGAAAAACAAGCAAAACTTCAACAAGAAAAATGAGCAACAAATGCTCATCTTAAAGAGCCAAAACCTGTGGCCTTGGAGCATTTGGGGAAAAGATTTTGCTTTTGCTTTTCTCTTTTGTTTAGGCTAGGTAGTGTAATGTAAGAATAGATATAATTAAAGCTTGCATGTAGTGTCACTATCATCCTTTAATCAAAACCAACAAAAACAAAAGAGCATCTTTTGCTCTTCCATATGGCCGAAATAATAGAGCCATTTTGGTCCATTTTTACCTTTGTCATTTGTCCCATAAATGCTTATAAGTCATATGTTTAACTATCTTACATAATTAATTATTAATGTAATCATTTAACACTTAAATATTACAATTAATAATATAATATACACTCCACTTTTTGAGTAGTATACTACCATTATATCAACATATAATGGGTCCCTTAATTACTAGTTAGTTAAAATTACAACTTCTTGTAACCTTAAATAACTAATTACCTCTACCTCAAAACTTATATTAAAACCTCAACTAATTTAGTAATTTAACACTTAATTATCAAATTAAATCTTATTTAATCACATTACAATAAGATGTAAAATTGCACTCCCATAATTAAGGAATTAATTAATCTGTATCGCATACAATTAATTAAATATCTATTTGGGCCTCATTTTATAGGTGTGACCTAAAGGGATCAACTGACCACCACCGTCACACGACAGTAATGTCAAACTCTAGTTAGCCAATCATTACCGATTAATGACGGTCAGTCGACTATATAAAGAATCATCCCTCACGCATTCTTAGTATGAGATTTAATTATGATATTAAATCATGTGATCGCACTATTGTCGAGGACACATTTCCCAACAATCTCCCCCTTGTCCTAGACAAGTGTGCGTCACCTATTCTCTTGTTCTATTACAATCTCCCACTCAATGCAAGGTGTCTTGCAGGTCGTACTTACATTTGATCATATCTTGAGTGGTTTTCTCGATCTGGAGGTTAACTGTCTTATCGGAATTATCTATCATAGATGCCTTCCGAGCGTGGCCACGCATTTCAAGTTAACTACTCCTCGAGTGGCCTTGAGATTTCAAATAACCCTGACAAGGGGTGGACAATTCCTATCACCCTATTCCCTTCGTTCAGCCACAGTCCATCATAACCCAAAATATACTCAGTTTGACCTCATTTACGAAATCGTAGAGTATAAATCAAAGTTAATCAGAAGTTGTGCCAACTTGGGCAAATAGTCTCTAGTCAAAAGAATTGACTCATAAGAATACTATAGTAGCTCTTGCCACGACCAGGCTTTATGAATTACCAGAACTCTATAAGCGGTCACTGCCCGACAGAGTGTCCCATACAGTCTGCCTATGTGATCGACTAGTCATCTCATATGACTCTATGGCACTTGAACTTGCCATCAATCGCATCACACTCTAGTCACTTGGAGACGTCACCTCATATAAGTAACTAGGGGCGAATACCTTGTCAATCCAGTTCACTTTAATGGGGTTCAATTTGTTCTCAACAACCCATTTGGATAGAACAAGGTTATAAATAAACGAGTTTGTATAAATAAACTCAAACGACAAATGTGATTATCATATATAAACCAAAAACTCAGATTTTTTCATTTCATATCTTATAATCTAATACAAATTTGGCATACGCCTTAGACCCATAGATACAACATGATGGTCATGCTTTGTTTGCGATAAAGGTTTGGTCAATGGATCAGCTATGTTGTCATCCGTTCCAACCTTACAAATCGCTACTTCCTTTCTTTCAATGAAATCCCTAATTACATGGAATTTCCTAAGTACGTGTCTAGACTTATTGCTAGACTTGGGTTCTTTAGCTTGAAAGATCGCCCCACTATTGTCACAGAAGATCGTGATGGGATCTTTGGAGGTGGGAACTACCTTTAGCCCTTCCATGAATTATCTAATCCACATGGCTTCCTTGGCAGCTTCTGATGCTGCAACGTACTCAGCCTCCGCAGTAGAACCCGCAATCACAACTTCTTTGAAGCTTCTCCAGCTTATGGCACCACCATTGAGCATGTATATAAATCCAGCCTGGGATTTCATATCATCTCTATCTGTTTGAAAACTCGAGTCTGTGTAACCCTTAATACATAACTCGGAGTCACCTCCAAACACTAAGATAGAATCCTTATTCACAAGTACTTAAGGATATTCTTCACAGCTATCCAGTGACTCTCACCTGGATTCTCTTGATATCTACTAGTCATGCTTAAAGCATACGAGACATCTGGACGAGTGCATATCATGGCATACATGATTGATCCAACAGCGGAAGCATAAGGAATCAACTTCATGCGTTCAACATCTTCGGGTTTGGAAGGAGATTTAGACTTGCTCAAAATGATTTCACTACCCATAGGAATCAAGCCTCTCTTGGACGTTTCCATGCTGAAACGTCGAAGAATCTTTTCAATATAAGATTCTTGACTTAATGCCAATATCCTTTTGGTTCTATCTCTATAGATCCGGATACCTAGTATGCGTTGTGCTTCCCCTAAATCCTTCATTTGAAAATGATTTCCCAAATACTCCTTGACGGAGGATAACATTGGAATATCATTTCCAATAAGTAGTATGTCATCCACATACAATATTAGGAACACAACATTGCTCCCACTGAACTTCATGTATAAACATGGTTCCTCAACACTTCGAGTAAAACCATTCTCTCTTATAACATGATTGAATCGATGATTCCAGCTTCTAGATGCTTGCTTAAGACCATAAATGGATCCCTTAAGCTTGCATATTTTGTTAGGATTTTTCGGATCTACAAAACTTTCAGGTTGTAACATGTACACCTCCTCTTCTAAATGTCCATTTAGAAAGCGGTCTTTACATCCATTTGCCATATTTCATAGTCATGAAATGCAGCAATCGCTAACAATATCCGAATGGATCTTAGCATGGCTACAGGAGCAAAGGTTTCATCATAGTGAAGACCCTGAACTTGGGTAAAACCCTTTGCCACAAGCCTAGCCTTGTAGACATCATCATGTCCTTCTATGCCATTCTTTATTTTGAATATCCATTTGCATTGAAGAGGTCTCACTCCTTCAGGCAAATCCACCAAGTTCCAGACTTGATTTTCATGCATAGAACTTATTTCGGATTCCATGGCTTGAAGCCATAAAGCTGAATTAGGACTAGAGATTGCAGCTTTGTAGGTAGCGGGTTCGTCGCTTTCTAGAAGCAACACATCAAGCCTCCTATCCTCTTCATTAAGTCCCACGTATCTATCAGGATGGCGAATTTCTTGACCCGACCTCCTTAATTGAGGAATGACTTCCGAATTAGATGATGAAGGAACGTCTTCACGTGCTTCTTCATTTGTCTCTACTTCAGTTTGTGTCTCTTGAACTTCATTAAGTTCAAAATTTCTCCCACTCTGTCTCTTAGAAATAAAGTCACTTTCTAAGAAGACAGCCGCATTAGACACAAACACTTTGTTTTCTTGAGGTTTGTAGAAGTAGTAGCCTCGGGAGGTGGTAGGGTAACCTACAAAGATGCATTTTTCGGATCGCGGGGCTAGCTTGTTGTCAGTCTTTATCTTGACGTAAGCATCAGATCCCCAAATCCTCATATAGGATATATTAGGAACCTTTCCTTTCCACATCTCATATGGTGTCTTTTCGGTTGCTTTTGATGGACTAATGTTTAATGATTTAATTGCGGTCTGGATTGCAAATCCCCAAAACGAGTCAGGTAACTCGGTTAGACTCATCATAGATCGAACCATATCCAGTAGGGTTCGATTTCTCCTTTCGGCTACACCATTGAGTTGTGGTGTACCAGGTGGAGTAAGTTGTGACACAATGCCACAATCTTTCAAGTGTGAATCAAATTCGTTACTGAGATATTCTCCACCACGATCAGATCGTAGTGTCTTTATCCTTTTGTTCAATTGGTTCTCAACTTCATTCTGAAATTGTTTAAATTTCTCAAAAGCTTCACTCTTATGTTTCATTAAGTAGATATACCCATATCTACTCAAATCATCAGTGAAGATAATGAAGTAATCATAATTACCCCTAGCGGTGACACTCATTGGTCCACACACATCGGTATGTATAAGTCCCAAAAGTTCACTTGCTCGTGTCCCTTTACCACTAAAAGGACTACGAGTCATTTTGCCTAGGAGGCATGATTCGCATATACCATAAGATTGGAAATCAAATGGTTTGATCACGTTAGTAGAAACTAATCTCTTAATGCGATTCTCATTGATATGACCCAATCGACAATGCCAAATGTACGACTCATTTGGATCACTTGATTTGAGTTTCTTGGTTTGAATGTTATAGATGTCATTCCTTGGATTTGATGTTTCTAGAACATAAATACCATTAATAGATGAACCTCGGCCTATGACCAAGTCATTTCTATAAATAGTGCAACAATTGTTCTTGATAGCAAAATTAAAGCCATCTATGTCTAACATAGCAACTGAAATAATGTTCTTAGATAGAGTAGGTACATAAAAACAATTATGCAAATACAATTCAAATCCATTTGCTAGAACAAGTATATAAGTACCCTTGGACGCGGCCACTACCCTAGCTCCATTCCCAAGTCGGAGATCAACATCGCCTTTGTTCAGCTTTTCCACGTTTCTTAGCCCCTATAAATGATTACAAAGGTGAGAACCGCAATCAGTATCTAGTACCCATGTTGTCGTGGAAGTGAAATTTACATCAATAACATAAATATCAGTAGGAATTTTACCAACTGGAATGACAAGTCCATCCCTTATATTTCCCAAATACATTGGGCAATTTCTCATCCAATGTCCCATGCCATGACAATAATGGCATTTATCATCAACTTTGGCTCCTATACCATTGTTGAATTTTCTCCCTTTTCTTCCCTTCCTCTTGAACCATTTTTGTAGCAAGAACTTGCTTGCTAGAACTCCCACTTACTTCGGCATCCTTCTCTTCCAAAGATAGGGACCTCATAGACTTAGTGACATGGTCTACCTAAGACGTATTCACATAAGGCCTAGTTATAGTAGGAGGTATGGAGGAAGTGATGAAATTGAGATTTCCATCGGAACCGATCCCAAAATGAAGCTCTCTAGTAGTATCGAGTTGATGGTTGGAGCAAATTTCGTCGAATAAATTGTGACATGACTCAATGGTAATTGGTGTTGTTGCTTGTGATGGATCCATTGTGATATAAATCAACTACAAATTTGGAGGTAAAGGAAATATTAACATTTGTCATTTTAATATAAACTTGTAAACATTTTTAAACAAGTTTTAACATTTATATAGTGACCTCCACCCAACTAATATAAATGATTCCGAGATCCAAATTCATAATAATACAGGCACGGTGAGCCGATTCATCCCTTATTAATATAACTCGCTGGATTAACTCCTTAATCGATTCTACTTTTAGAACTTTCGGTCGATAAAATATACTCTAATTTTCATCTTTAGCCCGGAACACATGCGACTACGGTCACGAATACTTCCGTTGAGCTCAATCCAAATTTCGATGTAATAACATTTTACTACCCCACTTCGCCAACGTAACAAGGTTTGTATTACGGTGAAACCGGATTAACTCCCTTATGAAATTGGTACTTCATGGGTTCTACTATTTGGTAAGGCTATATCTCAATTATTATATGTGAGAGGTCTTGTCAATTTATTATCTATCACGTTTTAAGCGAACTAAAGCGGTGAACTACGATAATTATAATTGACACGGTCGATGACTCGATATGATATGCATGTGTTGTTATGGCGATTTGGCAATGCATGCAACATATTAAAAGAAATGCAAAGCAATAAATAAAATTCCTAGTATGGCCTTCGTAAAAAATAGAAAATCAAATAATCTATTACATATTCAAAAACCAACTCCATTGGTCCCTTAAATCTTCAAGTGGCACGCCTCCCAAGACACCGTCTTCGTCGGATCACCTTTCCGAATGGCACCGTCTTTGAAGATGCTCCATAATTACAAATAATAATAAAAATACAAAGCTATTCCTATTATACATTTGTAAAATGGAAAAACTAATAAAAATAAAAGTGATACGAGATCACATTAAATTACAACCGAATCAATATTCCCTTTTATTACGGGTAATATCGATTAAAACTAAGGCCATACTAAGATAAAATTTCATAATTCAAAATTATATAAATTAAGGACATTCAACAATTAAAATATACAGCATTATAATATGTACCTATCATGCCAAATGATGTGCCAAATCGCCTAATTTAACTTATGTCGTACATAGAACCCGGTTTTATGGAAATGCGTGATAATAACCTTTTAAAATCACTAATTAATACTTAAATCACATCTAAGCTCAATTTAATTATCCTAACACTTTTTAGGACTCATAAATTAGTCATCACTCAATTTTTGACGATAATTCAACTTGATTTAATTTTATGCTCATTTTTTACCTTAAAATCATAATATATATGAAATAAATCCAAATTCATTTATAAAAATTTCAAAATTTGAATTTTAAATTTTTGAACATTCTGGAATAATTCCATGACACTCATAATGTCAAAAATCATGGTTAAAAATTTCGAATTAATTTTGAGAAAATAAGGTTGCATTTTATCGGTTTTATCTCATAAAATATTTAAAGCATCCAAAAATTACTCCAAAAATTTTTATAACCTTAGATATGATTAGTGGGATAATAATGAAACTTAAAATAATTTTCTCAAGCCATGAAATATGTTTTAGCTAATTTTGCTAAAATAGTCACTATTTATGCCATTTTTACTCTAAAAATCCATAAATCATGCTAAAAGAGACATTTTAATCTCTAAATTTACATACTCTCTGTAAATTATGCATGTGACATCATATTTAAAAATCATAGCTTAATTCGAAATATAACTATTTTTTTAACCATTTTACCTCTATTAATCCATTTTTATCTCATAAAAATCATAAATCATGCAATATTAATCAAATTAATACGATTTTTTCACACAACTTGTAAAATATACATGTGAGGTCATATAAACTTTCCAAGGTCAGAAACTTAGTTTAACTATTTTTAGCATTTTAATTCTCATTTTAGTCATAAAAATGTAATAAAATGACCAAAAAACATTAAAATGAGCAATAAATTTCCATAAATCATAAAAATGACCTAAAAAAATTTTAGGACCAGAATATATAACATGCATGGTGATTTCGTGGCTTATACTTATAAATCACAAATTTTTAGTTTTATATGTTAACCTTTTAACTCGGAAAAACAATAATCGATTATGCATGCAACATCCTTATGCTCTGATACCACTTGTTAGGTTCATATACCTATTATTAGACTCCTCTAATAGTGAACAAATTAACTTGTTAATTAAATGTTCTTTAGATCTAGTGCATGCATAACAAAATGAAAGATTTATAAGAAAAACAATGTTCCTCACATTGATATATGGTTCGAAAATGTGGGCACAAGTAAGGTCACCTTCCTTCACTTGTTCTTGAGCTAAATATGGTGGATAATCCTCCTAAGACTCCAAGTATAAAAGATACTCCAATAAGTTGCACCCAAGATTAATCGCAAAAATTCCTACTAATATTAACTAGATATGTAGTAGAAATGTAACCTTAATAATACTAATATTTCTTGTATTACTACCTCTAGTAATAGATTGCTGTATATTAGTATTTGTGAGAGTTTTTAGCAATTGCATGTGAGGGAAAAACTAGAGAGAAAAACAAGCAAAACTTCAACAAGAAAAATGAGCAACAAATGCTCATCTTAAAGAGCCAAAACCGGTAGCCTTGGAGCATGTGGGGAAAAGATTTTTCTTTTGCTTTTCTCTTTTGTTTAGGCTAGGTAGTGTAATGTAAGAATAGGTATGATTAAAGCTTGCATGTAGTGTGTAACACCCCCTCATACCAAGGTACCTTACCAAGGACTACCCTAGCATGAAAGGATGTTACCATCTCGGTTTCCCGAGGTTAGTATATAAAAGTTACCATTTCCAAACAACATTTATTAAAGTATAAAGAGTTAGCGAATACATTATCTCAAACCAACTCAAACTAAAAGTGTAAGAACTTCAATACAACTGAAATCATTGACGGCTAAACTCGTAACGGCGGAAACTAGACTCGAAGTGATGATCAGCAGACAACAATCATACACAATACAACAAATATCTCAAATCAATTACACAAGAACTGAGTAGGGAAACCCTACCTTTTCGCAATCCGCTTACGCTGCAATCAACCATACAGATGCATAACAATTACCACATCGTCACCTACAATAACAATCATATAGTTTCAATCACTAACTGCAAAACCCCATTTCCCCCAACTCATAATAAAGACAAACCCTATAATTAATCATCAACAACATAGGGATAAAGACTTACCGGCGAAAGAAACAAAGGATGAATGCACTTGCTATGATCACACACACACACACACAAGGGGAGATTTGGAGAGGATTTGAGCGTCGTTTGAGTGATTAGGTTTTATGAAATATAATAGGAAACTGTTTTGCGTTTATAAATAACTCTAATCCTTTCTAAATCAATCGCGTAAAATATAACCCGTCAGACCGGATACTCGGTCGAGTAAAATGTATACTCGGCCGAGTATCCTCTACTCGGTCGAGTATTCACCATACTCGGCCGAGTATTCCTCGGCAGAACCCAAACAAACTACACTCTTGGCACTACTCGGGCGAGTAGGCTCTACTCGGTCGAGTACTTAGCTTATAAAATCCGTAGTATTACATAGTGTCACTATCATCCTTTAATCAAAACCAACAAAAACAAAAGAGCATCTTTTGCTCTTCCATATGGCCAAAATAATGGAGCCATTTTGGTCCATTTTTACCTTTTGTCATTTGTCCCACAAATGCTTATAAGTCATATGTTTAACTATCTTACATAATTAATTATTAATGTAATCATTTAACACTTAAATATTACAATTAATAATATAATATATACTCCACTTTTTGAGTAGTATACTACCATTATATCAACATATAATGGGTCCCTTAATTACTAGTTAGTTAAAATTACAACTTCTTGTAACCTTAAATAACTAATTACCTCTACCTCAAAACTTATATTAAAACCTCAACTAATTTAGTAATTTAACACTTAATTATCAAATTAAATCTTATTCAATCACATTACAATAAGATGTAAAATTGCACTCCCATAATTAAGGAATTAATTAATCTGTATCGCATACAGTTAATTAAATATCTATTTGGGCCTCATCCTATAGGTGTGACCTAAAGGGATCAACTGACCACCACCGTCACATGACAGTAATGTCAAACTCTAGTTACCCAATCATTACCGATTAATGACGGTCAGTCGACTATATAAAGAATCATCCCTCACGCATTCTTAGTATGAGATTTAATTATGATATTAAATCATGTGATCGCACTATTGTCGAGGACACATTTCCCAACACGACCCTTCTTCTTGTCTAGGCAAGAAGGGGAATTCCGCGATTCTCCAGTGTTTCTAACACCATAGAGAGTCTACTCTTGACGAAAACATTTAACAATTAAGGACAAAGGTACCCTAACTTGACACAACTTGGAGGTGATTTATTGGTATCCTTCTAGGCTTAGTTTGAATAAACCATATCTATGATGGAGTGTGTTCCCTTAGATTGCCTCCCTTGTAGATAATTTCCGCCACTTAGATGAAGAAAGTGGCTATTCATTTTTGTAGATGCATCCATTACTTGCTTTTGTGTGCTTAATGCTTGGATGTATCGCCATTTTTGCAAACCCCACCTTGCCTTGCAAGAAGGCATCCTACCTCATGGTTGTCTTGTTGTGAGTTGAAGTGGCGGAGTGAGACCCGTTAATTGTCTCACATCGTCTATATTAGTAAGTTAATTTAAATAAAGGTCCTAATTTTGGTCACCTCTTTACTCGGGACGAGCAAAGGTTCGGTTTGGGGATGTTTGATGTGACTCATATTTGAGCACATTTAGTCCCCGAATTAACCTCGTTCATATGCTTTATAGCACTTATTTGGGTCATTTCGTATCTTTAGTTTCCCATTTTGCGTATTCTTTGAGGATATGTGTCCTTGGTAGGAGAGGATCGCTAACCTTGCATTCATGAGGCAAAATGGAGCTAAATTGATGGCATATAATGACCAAGCATCAAAGAGAAGATAATACTAGAAGGCCTAAGTAGATAATAAAGTGAAACGGGCAATGATGAAAGGATCCTTGCATCCCCGAAATGATCCTTGCGGATTGTGAAGGAGGAAAAGAAGAGAAGTTGTTTGCCCAGGAATCCGAGCAGATCAGCCACGATCTGGGCGCATCCTAACAGCATAATTCGGGTGTCTTGTGCCCAAGACGAGCGTCTTGCAGCGCAAAGATCCGAGCGTCTTCCCCTAGGATCCGCTCGGATCGCAAGTCAGAGAACCCGTGCCATAGCTCAAGACGCACGGATCGTGGCAGGAATAGCACGAGAATATGCTCATTTCCTTCGAGAGGAGAATTTCCTCAACTTTTCTTAGGGACTTAATAGTCATTTAACCCCTTAGTAACCCTAATCCTTGTACCTAATCTCTAGTATAATCCTTATACCTAATCTCTAGTATAAATACCCCTTTGTACTACCTAGATTAGCATCAAGTGGTAATAATCCTTTAATATTCTCTTAATCCATCCTTAATCAAGTAGTAATCTTGTAATCAACTCTTAATCAAGTTATAATACAATTCTTAATCTTAATCTTTCCTTAATTTCTCTATTGTTCTTCATTTATTTTGGGTAATTAGAAGATTTTTTGGGTTTATTTGGAGGATTGACAACCTTTTATCAATCATCAAGTACTTCTATTATTCTTTACTTTATTATTTGGAATCATCTTCATATGTATAATTCTCTCTTAACCTTGTTTAATTATTGTTAATCACTTTCATTTATTCATCATGTTTTGCCTTGTTAGTATGATTGACAACCTTATTAGCATGTTGAACTTGATAATGAGTGAGTAGTTTCCTTAACTAGGGTTAATGGGGAATTAGGGGAAACCAACATGGGCATTGATTCATGCTTAATCTAATATGTTTTCATAATTAATTTGCTTGCTTGTTGTGATTTCAACTTATGCACATGTTATGTTTGATGAAATGCGAGCCTATGAATCCATGCATTTTTTACCCATCACCTATCTTTTCAATGAGACATGTAAGCTTATACACCAACTCGAGTCTCATTAGACCATGCATATAGTTGAATAGGAAGGACTAAGTCGACTTGTAGGTGTTGTACAATCGAATCGATTCGGCTCCGGGTGTAACACCCCCTCATACCAAGGTACCTTACCAAGGACTACTCTAGCATGAAAGGATGTTACCATCTCGGTTTCGCGAGGTTAGTATATCAAAGTTACCATTTCCAAACAACATCTATTAAAGTATAAAGAGTTAGCGAATACATTATCTTAAACCAACTCAAACTAAAAGTGTAAGAACTTCAATACAACTGAAATCATTGACGGCTAAACTCGTAACGGCGGAAACTAGACTCAAAGTGATGTCTCCCCATGTCTGTCCCATAACTAAACATATGCATTACCTGTCATATCTGCTCACCATCCCCAAATGGATCACCACAGGTTTTACAAAACAACAACACGGGGTCAGTTACCGCATAATTCAAATAAGACAAACAAATAATGTAACCGGCTGATCATCCTCCATCACCAGTCTCCTGATTTCACACATTAATCGACTACACACCGAAGTGTGTAGCCCTGCCAGATTACCCATCGCAACAGGTAATCCTTGCCGCCAGTGGGTGACCGCAGCCCATCCCCACCTAGTCCAGCTCATCAACGAGCGACTAACAATCCTTGTCCCTTAATGTGCACATCCCCTCCCGTGACGGGTTCCACGGAGGGCGAACTAGGGTGTGAAGCCACTCCCACAAGTGACTCCACCACAATCACACATACCACAAAGATCACAAAATCCACAACACCACTTCCGTCACAACACAACCACATCACCACCGTCACCACAACACCAACACTCCGATGATCAGAAGACAACAATCATACACAATACAATAAATATCTCAAATCAATTACACAAGAACTGAGTAGGGAAACCCTACCTTTTAGCAATCCGCTTACGATGCAATCAACCATACAGATGCATAACAATTACCACATCGTCACCTACAACAACAATCATATAGTTCCAATCACTAACTGCAAAACCCCATTTCCCCCAATTCATGAATAAAGACAAACTCTATAATTAATCATCAACAACATAGGGATAAAGACTTACCGGCGAAAGAAACAAAGGATGAATGCACTTGCTATGATCACACACACACACACACAAGGGGAGATTTGGAGAGGATTAGAGCGTCGTTTGAGTGATTAGGTTTTACGAAATGTAATAGGAAACTGTTTTGCGTTTATAAATAACTCTAATCCTTTCTAAATCAATCGCGGAAAATATAACCCGTCAGACCGGATACTCGGTCGAGTAAAATGTATACTCGGCCGAGTATCCTCTACTCGGTCGAGTATTCACCATACTCGGCCGAGTATTCCTCGGCAGAACCCAAACAAACTACACTCTTGGCACTACTCGGCCGAGTAGGCTCTACTCGGTCGAGTACTTAGCTTATAAAATCGGTAGTATTACAGTCTTCCCCCCTTAAAAAGAACTTCGTCCCCGAAGTTTCAACCCAACCTATAAAACATGGACACTTAACACCAACTCCACAAACCACTCTTCCTTCCACAACATGGCTCACGATATCGTCTCAACTATAGCATAGGCTCCCAATACTGACTCCATAACATTACCCAATAACCACAATATAATGTTGCCAACCTTGTATCACTTCCATAACACTCAATAGCACTCGATCCACAAAACAAGATCAACCATCAAAACGGAATGTTACATTCTACCATCCTTAAAACGAACTTCATCCTCGAAGTTTACTCAAACACATAAACATCATCTTCCAACTGTCAAAACTATCGGACTCATAATCATCATCATTCAACTGTCAACACTATTGAAATATTCTCTCATTCCTAAACGAACTACTACAAGCACGGTCATGACCTTTAATAAAATCAAAACAAATATCCGTCCTTTATGCTACACCAACACTCTACTTCCAATTATACTACCATATGCACAACTATCAAAATCTCTTTTATCGCATCCTACTCCTCTTAAGATAAATGTTACGTCCTCGTAACTCGCTAATACTAAATCCTAGCTATATATTCTCATTATCCCCATCACCACTGCATGTCAAAGATAACCACTTATAATCTGAACAGTCGCCATGCATATATCTTAGGCTCTCTTACTTAAACAACTCTCATCCTTCAATTCACTCGTCACACCCCCTAACCTATATCTCAAAATCTTTAACTTAACCCAAAACTTCAACTCTTCCACATTACCGCAACATGACACACATCTTTATATAAACTATATAAAACTCATATCACCAAAAGCATAACTCACACTCCACACTTGTTACGTACACTCACACTAGATCCTCAAGTTCTTTTCTTTCATTACCGCAAAACTCATACATAACTTAACATGACACAAATTCCCAATATCCTGCACTCACTATCTCAACAAAAGATTATGAACCACCTGTCGCTTTCAGATCATTACAACACATATTCCACGAATCACTTGCCATGACTATGACTACCGATGCCTCATCTTAAAACAAGATCAAAATTATCAAATAACTTCTCACAACCGTGTCCCATCAACAAAATATCACTATACCATGACAACAACAACAAAAACATATACAACTCTCTTTCATATCATACTCTACCCTCATTCCCAAACTCGAAATCGGTAAGAAACATCAACAAACCAAAACAACGATCTTTATGTTCAACCAAAACTCACAAGGAACAGCAACAAACAAAACAACAATCTATGTTTAACTGGTATGCACTTTCGAAAACTTGTATCATAGTCATCTCACCTACTCCACCACAACCGGTGACGGCATCGCAACACCGCCACCAATAGCCGCACCGCAGTGCGAAAATACCCGCATCACAACAAGAAGTACCGTGCCCGATCACCACCCGAGGCACCACAACCACACCGATAGACATCACAACATACACAATCCCATAAACACGGACTCAATATAACATCTCGGACAAGAAAAACTTACTCAAAACGCTTTACCGATCACAACACCATATATCATACGGAATAAATAGACAAGAATCTCATGCATACCATCCATACTTTTTCATGGAATAAACATATATTATGAATACACATGCAAGTATAACCAGGTCTTGTCGGACCACCCAAACTATCACTTTTGATCATCATTCCATTAAGTTACCGTATCCAACATATATTACGAAACATTCGATAACAACATTATAACTATCACACCATACCGCTTCTCGTGAGGTCACAACCTCACACAAACATTTATATACATCTTAGACCCATAATCACATCCAACTAGTCAATCCTGATTACGTAAGTTACCACTTGACAATGAATATCTCTTATCCGGACTTAACTCAGGTGCCCTTCCTAACATATCTTCTCTTACACACAATTATCACCCCTCCCGTGAGATGTAGCCATAACATCGCACCCAACATACAAAATAACACCTCGTATATCCACATCTTATACTTCCTCACAACCAAACATACTAACCACCTCCACAAAATCAACCTCATTATAACAACTAACTTCTCTAAAGTAACATCATTCTCAGCCACTAGTGACACTACTATGACACCAACATCCTTCATGTGACTACTCTCTTACTATCACTTCTTAATATAACAATTTGTTTCCTCTCTTTGGTTATCATCCCAAATACGAACATCCAATCCATCAACAAAACATACCTCAACATTATTCCCAATTCTATCCTTTATCATATCGCTACCTAACTCTCCACCAAAATCTCAGATCTTGCAACACTCCACAAGCTTCTTATTCCCTTAATACCTCGAAACTCACGGCTAACACGTCGTCCTGCTCTCCTATATAACCATTAACTCACACCCTCTAGTGGGGATATCGTACATTTCATAATTTTCTACCTTCATGCTCCTTAACTCCGGTCAACGTTCTCTCAACATACTTCCATCCCCCTTTCCCTCCTTTTACTCAATAATGCCAATTAATAAGTCATCTCCTTTCTCTTTCTACCTAACTCTTTAGTCATTTGTTTATTTTCCATAGCTCCACAACTCTAATTCCATTAATTCATATCAATATCTTATCATTCTTCTTATCATTTATCATCTCTCATCTTGCTTTACACTCACCCTTGTCACCATCAAGTCCACGCACTAACAGTTACTCTTCAATTAGTCGTATCTCCCTTTTGCATCTCTAGAAACCAAAATTCACTTCATACCGTTTGTCCAAAGAATTACACACTAGGCTCACCCCTTGATATTCCAACTTCCCAAACTTAGCCACTATCTACAAATCCACATCGCGACATAACTTCCTTTAAGTTCACTATATACCTCTCTTTCCTATCTTCTTACAACAACCTTCCATTACATATATCCTTAAGCAACTCTATCCTAGCTGTCTTCCTCCATAAATCCCTACACATCCAAATATGCCACTATTCGTATCCCTTATCTCAATCTTTCATTCTCATGCTTCTTTACACTTACATCACCCTTGCCCATATACACTTACTTTTATACTACTCAACACACGACTATATCACTCGTCATATCTCACAAAACATGCTCTTTACCTCGATTAGCTCATCATTCTTCCCTTTTCTTTTTCCACTATCCTTCACAACCACATTAACACATGTCTTCCTTACCCAACACATGTCCCTCATAAGCCGTCATTCTCTATGTCATAACTTTCGGTAACTTACGTATCAAGACCGTCTCACATATAAAAGAATGCGTTAAGACTCAAAACATACATGTGTATATACCCTACGACTCAAAACAATATAAAAACATAGCCACCGGCTCAAAACAAAAGTAAGAACATAGCCGCCGACTCAAAACAAATGTAAGACCATAGCCACCGACTCAAAACAAAAGTAAGAACATAGCCACCGACTCAAAGTGGCCGCTCAATGAGGTACTCAGTCGAGTACATAACATACTAGGTCGAGTACAAGGTACTCGGTCGAGTAACTATATTACTCGGTCGAGTTTTCGACTCCAGAAGCAAACTCAATTGTCGCAGAAGGATTACTCGGTCGAGTATTGGGAATACTCGGCCGAGTAGACCTTACTCGGTCGAGTATGAGACTACTCGGCCAAGTTCACGACTCCAGACGCTAAACAGTATTATCACAGAGAGATTACTTGGCCGAATATGGAATACTCGGTCGAGTAGGGACTACTCGGTCGAGTATCGGCGCAGTTCTCAGCACCGTCCAGTTTTCGTAAAACAGTCATATCTCACTCGTTACTTGGTCATTTTGGGCGTGTGACCTATCGTTAGAATCGTAAGAGGACAAGCTATCATTTCAACTTAGAATTACAGAAATATCATTTCTAGAACTTGACTTATGACAGTTTTAAGACAACCCTTCCGTAATCGTTCTTTCTACAAATCAAGTTTCCTAAGCCAAAACAACTTGAACATACATAAGGCAACAATAACAATTCAAAACCTCTAAAAACCAGTACGTAGTTGAACTTTTATCATACTCACATTAAAATTAAATATGACATTCACATATATAGACGCATGACCTTAATCACATGCTTCTACCAACAATCAAGCATTGACACCATCATGTTCATATGCACATGTACCACTACCATACTTCATGCTCAACATTGTATTAAACAGGTAACATGATCACATTCTTCAGGCTCAATATCAGTCAGATACGAATTCACAATTCACCCTTCATATTTTACCATGCTCCAACACTTAACATGCCAACATATTCATGCTCAAAGTTTAACATCAACAATCCTCGATACATCTTTCAACAACTATCACATTCCACTTCTTTCATCATTTAATCCAACCATGCACAAGATTCAAACTATAGATATCAAACACACATAACTCAAACATACAACAGTTTCCCCCCATGTGACCGGCTTGAGATCGTAAGGGCCTTAGTGCGACTCCGGGACGTCTCCCAAGTCTTTGCGGTAGCTCCAAACAACTCTCCCCTGGTTCATTTTATTTAGACTCCCTAAGTTCATTGAGTTCATTAGTTTTAGGTGCCGGAATCGTCGGCTCTGATACCACTTTGTAAAACCCCCTCATACCAAGGTACCTTACCAAGGACTACCCTAGCATGAAAGGTTGTTACCATCTCGGTTTCCCGAGGTTAGTATATCAAAGTTACCATTTCCAAACAACATTTATTAAAGTATAAAGAGTAAGCGAATACATTATCTCAAACCAACTCAAACTAAAAGTGTAAGAACTTTAATACAACTGAAATCATTGACGGCTAAACTCGTAACGGCGGAAACTAGACTCGAAGTGATGTCTCCCCATGTCTGTCCCATAACTAAACATCTGCATTACCTGTCATATCTGCTCACCATCCCCAAATGGATCACCGCAGGTTTTACAAAACAACAACACGGGGTCAGTTACCGCATAATTCAAATAAGACAAACAAATAATGTAACCGGCTGATCATCCTCCATCACCGGTCTCCTGGTTTCACACATTAACCGACTACACACCGAAGTGTGTAGCCCTGCCAGATTACCCATCGTAACAGGTAATCCTCGCCGCCAGTGGGTGACCGCCGCCCATCCCCACCTAGTCCAGCTCATCAACGAGCGACTAACAATCCATGTCCCTTAATGTGCACATCCCCTCCCGTGACGGGTTCCACGGAGGGCGAACTAGGGTGTGAAGCCACTCCCGCAAGTGAATCCACCACAATCACACATACCACAAAGATCACAATGTCACACACCACACCACTTCACACAACACAACCACATCACCACCGTCACCACAACACCAACACTCAGATGATCAGAAGACAACAATCATACACAATACAACAAATATCTCAAATCAATTACACAAGAAATGAGTAGGGAAACCCTACCTTTTCGCAATCCGCTTACGCTGCAATCAACCATACAGATGCATAACAATTACCACATCGTCACCTACAACAACAATCATATAGTTCAAATCACTAACTGCAAAACCCCATTTCCCCCAATTCATGAATAAAGACAAACCCTATAATTAATCATCAACAACATAGGGATAAAGACTTACCGGCGAAAGAAACAAAGGATGAATGCACTTTCTATGATTACACACACACACAAGGGGAGATTTGGAGAGGATTAGAGCGTCGTTTGAGTGATTAGGTTTTATGAAATGTAATAGGAAACTGTTTTGCGTTTATAAATAACTCTAATCCTTTCTAAATCAATCGCGGAAAATATAACCCGTCAGACCGGATACTCGGTCGAGTAAAATGTATACTCGACCGAGTATCCTCTACTCGGTCGAGTATTCACCATACTCGACCGAGTATTCCTCGGCAGAACCCAAACAAACTACACTCTTGGCACTACTCGGCCGAGTAGGCTCTACTCGGTCGAGTACTTAGCTTATAAAATCCGTAGTATTACACCGGGACTCAAACCTTCTTAGGGATTGTAAGCTTATACACCAACTCGATCTCATCACAACAATAAGTGCTTTCATCTAGTATAGAACATGTTTGTATGATCAACTCCCATGAATCCCCTATGAATCCATGACACCCTAGTGCTTTTAATCAATCGTTTAAATCTCCTTTTAATCATCTTGCTTGTTTTTATCACTTTACTTTTATATTGTTGATTAGTTTAGTTGATCTCCTATCTCAACCCAAATTGTGACACCCTAAGACACAACCATTTGCAATTGAAAATCCTACATCAATACCCGTCCCTTGGGATCTAATCTTTACTTGCCTCTTTGCTAAGAGTAGTTTGTGAAGTTATAAATATTGTTTTGGTTGGTAGCTTTTGACGATGAGTCTATATCACACCACTCAGCCTGATTCGAGCCTTTCTTGATCGGTTCTGGGACACGACCTCGACTTTTCATATGCCTTTTGGAGAGATCGGGGTCACCTTGGAGGACTACAACATGATCTCGGGTCTGTCGTGTAGAGAGGAGCCGTTGGTGTGGCCGTTGGCGGCCATGAGAGTAGACTCGGCCGAAGCGAGGAGTCTGGTTGGCTGGAACTTGGTTGCGGGTACGGCCCAGGTTCCTGGTTTGGTGTCGAGTTCCTACATCAGAGACTATTTCGGTGGTAGGGTTCCGGCGAGAGTGAGGATGGATGGACGCATGGTGCCTCCACTACCTTCTACTGCTGAGCAGCGGGCCCATTTGTGGTTGTGGTGGTTCTTGTCTTCGATTTACTTCGGAGACAAGGGGAGAGGCTATCGACGAAGCTTCTTCCGTTTCTTTCTTACTTGAGTAGCCATGGTTCATCCGGAGCTGATGGAGAAGGGGACCTCTTCTACCATTGTCGGTCCTGGACTTCTCTTGGAGGTATGAACCTTTCTTGAAAATATGAAAGATCATCTTTGTATAAGACAATTTGTAATTATTATTATTTTGCCTGCAGGCGTGGGTGTACTGTTACTTCCCTGGATTTGCGCCCACGAGGGCGGAGGACGTATCGAGGGCATACCCCATTGTGAGGGACTGGGTAGTGTGTCGTCAGAAGAGCCAGCGGTATTTTTACGATGTTTGTCGGAGGGACGTGAATACCCTGAGTTTAGACAACGTAAGTGTCTTTGATCTTCATTTTATTTTTCTTTTATTTAGATATGATCATAGGAATGACCCCTCATTTTCTTGCTTTAGTGGGTGCCCCGGCCTTGGGAGAGCTACTCTGGGGCTCCTGCCTTTGTGGCTGAGGTTATCCGTCCTTGGAGTTCGAGTAGGTTGTTGTTGACGACACCCATGGGGCCTGTGTCGTACTTGGGTGAGCGTTTGACTCGGCAGTGCTCCCGTGACACTTTTAAGGTTCCCATCAACCCTCCACAGATGATGTTTAGGGAGCCTTCAGAGGCTGAGAGGGCAGCTGACCTGGCTGGCGCGAGTGGCGACGCCCTTCTTCTTCCTGGCAAGGAGTATGGTGGGTTTGTTTAACGGAGGCTAGCGTACTGGCCGATCGTGGTAAGCATAATTACCGTTTGATTGTCTTTGATAGATATGACAAATGATGAATGATTAGCGAATAATGAACCACTTGAGTTTTGTAGGAGATCGAGGTGGCGGGCGTCAAGCCCTCGGCTTTTCCAGAGACATTGGAGTACACCGACTCGGCGGGCATGACGGTGATCTCGGAGATCCATTCTTTTAGCTAGGCGGTGACTGACGCTGGCTTGGATGAGTGGCAGCACGTTGTGAGGAGGGTCAGCCCCCAGCTTTGGCTGTCTTTAGTATTTTATGCTTTATTACATAGTAATGTATTTGCTTGAACCTTCTGCGTATTTGAATGAAGGTGGCACCATCCAGGCATGTGGAGCTATGGAGGATGGCCAACCGGCTGCGAGCTACAGCCATTGAGGTCCTTACAGGTGGCTCGGGGCGGCAGGTATGAACCTCTTGTACCCGTCTTTATTTTTATTACCTCCAATTTTGTGAAGTGAAGTATCATTCCATTTTTCTGTGTAGAGGGAGAGTGACCTGGAGAGTGAGATGGCGTAGTCCCAGGAGGAGACAGCCCGTTTGCTGAGAGAGCTCGAGGCCAGAGATGTTGAGATCGCTGCCCTTGAAGCGGCAGTGTAACACCCCCATACTCCAAGTGCCTTACCAGGACCACCCATGTACAAGGATGCTACCATCTCGGTTACCCGAGGAAATGATAATCAAATAAACAATAATGAAACAACGTTTAAATAGAAATACTTTAGTGAAAGGTTACAATCCAAAAACCAAACCAAAATACGAATACATGTTCTCAAACCAACTGTCTACTGAGCTAACTGAAATGTTTATAAAAACTACTAAGCTACAGCGGAAGACTTCTATCATCAGACGGTGGCACATCCCAGCTATCCCAGTAACTCGACTCATACCTGCTCAATAACTGCTCACCATCCCCGAATGGATCACCACCGTTTTTAAAACATTAAACGGGGTCAGTAGTAATCACACAATCTAAGTAAACCAACAGCACAGTAAACAATACAGCTCAAACAGTCACACACAATTACCCACTCCAATCAATCTCCGTCACCGACTGTCCACTGGACCAGCCCTGCCAGTGGGGGACCGCAGCCGTACCCACCAAATCCCCGCTCATCATACCGAGCGATAACCCTGTCCCATTAATGTGCACATCCCCTCCCGTTGCGGGTTCCACGGAGGGCGAAACTAGAGCGTGAAGCCACTCCCGCAAGTGACTCCACTCAGCCGAGAACGCATCTCGAGAACCAGAGACAAACAATCAGCTATCACAATACAACATCAACAACCGTCTGAATCAATCAACAATCACTAACTACAGCACAATCACCACACATTATGTAATTAATACTGAGTAGGGAAACCCTACCTGGAAAGCACAACACAATCAGGCGATCTTACAGCTGATATCAAAACGCTTCCTCTACGAATCCTCCTCCTAACATACAAACATATAATCACTACCAAACATACAATACAACAAAACCCCCAATTCCCAATATTAGGGTTTAACCAACCTTAAAGAAATACTATAAAAACAGTATGTAGATCTTACCCTCGACGCAAGGATCACAACGGTACAAAGAAAGGTGAAATCTGACCTTCCAAACTCCGGGATTTGCCAACAATGCGATTAAAGCGAATGACGTAGTTTGATTTCTCTTTCACAGTAATTAGGTTTTAAAAGTGTTTAAAGAACAATGGCGGAAGTTATTATATACTTAATCGCATTATTAACAAAACCCGAGAAAACAGCCCCCGTAAACCGGCTACTCGATCGAGTTGCTGAGGTACTCAATCGAGTGCCCCCTTACTCGATCAAGTATCTGCGTTACTCGATCGAGTACCCAACAGGTCAGAAACTATTTTAAACTGCAACTCGCCCTTACTCGACAGAGTAAGGCCTACTCGATAGAGTACCCAGAGACTCATAAATACGTAGTATTACAGGCAGTGGCTGAGCTGAGAGGTCGTCAGGACTAGTTTGCTGACCTTATGTTTGTACATTTGTAAATTTTGGGCAGGAGCCCGTATTTTGATGTATATTTTTGCATTTTGGTTTTATATACGACGACCTGCGTGCCTTTGCTGCTGGGTGTTTGTTGTATCTGCAAGTTAGCTTTGGAAAACATATTTGGCATGTGATGGTTTGCGCCTTCATGCTGCCGAAATTCACGTAGGAAATCACAAGCAAAACATATAGCAAAAAAAATTCATATGGCCTAAATTAGCGCGAAAAAAGAAGAAAATGAAAAAAAAAGTGCCCGAAAATTGACAAAATGACGCGATCAGACGATAGGGAGGGCAACCCCCTAAAAAAAGAATTTAAAAGAAATGTCTAAGTGTGTCATAAACATTTTTGAAAAGAGGGAGTAAATGATTCCCCAGAAAAAAAAAAGAACGAGTAAGTATGCGCGTATTTGGCGAAATGTTGATTTTGCCTCGAAAAGCGAACCCGTAAAAGATTAGGAAACATAAATTTGGTAATTAAATGAAATTACCGAATTAAGTCCCTATAGGAATAGGAAACTTTAACTAAAACAGATTAGGAAAGATCCCACGGCTGTCAAACGAGGAAAAGAGCCTAGGGAAGAGGCGCAACAAGAGCTGCGATCCTTCGAAGAGGCGCAGCTTCTGTTGCATCCTCTCTCCAGCTAGTCGGTTCTCGATATAATTTAGGAAACGTCGAATAGTATAAATAAAGGCCTCGGTTGAGCTTCTATTCTCACAAGTCTCCCTTCCTTGACTTCGTCTATTACATAAAACCTCATATATCTTCTCAAATCTTACCCAAAAAATATGGATGCCTTTGAAAATCGCATTAAGGAGTGGACGAATGAATTTATGAATTTGGAGAAACACGACATGGGTGATTTTAACTTAGGATCAATCATAAGTTTTAAATTAGTGAAGGTAATTAGGCCCTTTTTGGATGCTTCTCTCGAATATTGGGACCCGAATTTTCATGTATTCGCCTTTCCGGGAGGCGAAATTTGTCCCTTTCCAGAAGAAATTGCTGCGGTTGGAGGATGGGACATAGAAGGTGTTCCGGCTATACCCCCTAGCTCTCAAGGTTATAAAAACAAATTTAGAGATTTGCTTGGATTGACCAAGGCTAAGGTAGACCGTCTTGTGACCTCAAAAGGTGTCCGTATGTTTGAATTTGTCGATCGATTTATAAATAGGGAGGACCCTACTATCTCTTATGTGGCGAGGCATAGAGCTTATGGATTTTGCCTTCTTCATTGCTATGTCCTGCGAGGGCATGTGGACAGAGAGATGAGGGGTGACCCTCGATTTTTAAGCATAGTGGAGCAAATGGAACTGCGCAGGAGCCCAGCATGCTTAGTTCTAGAGGAGACCATTTAGGATTGGACAATAGGAAGGCGAACCGCAAGCATCCTTATCTTGGGAGTCCTATTATTTTACAGGTAAGAACCCGTTTTCTGTCCTATTCGGCCGTTTTTTTTTCTTTTTTCTTTTTTTTTTCGTTGGCCGGTTGTGGGCACTAACTCTCGTCCCCTTTTTTGCAGATCTGGCTAATGGAAAGGCTGCGGTTGATCGAGCCCCCAGTTGATTGTGAGTGGATATCGCTCCCGATCAATTGTGATGAGAACGAGGCTATACATGGTGGACTTCACTCGAGTATGCAATTATTGGGAAAATAAATTGAAGAGTTAAGGTGGGCCCTTAATTAGGTGGATCGTGCCATGGTGGCATCTTAGATCAGTGACTGGAGTATTGTCTTTGAATCCGACATGGTCAATTCGTGTTCCCGGTTTGGAATTCATGCTCTATACTTTTCCGGAGAGATTGATGAGGCAAGTGGGCCTAAGACAAAAAAATCCCGAAGCAATACACCGTCCCTCAAACTGCCTTGGCGCATACTGCGGAATCTTCTCGAGAGAGGGCAATTCGCTGGGCCCAAAGGAATATGTGAATCATACCTGTTCCGGTTGGCTTGAGATGGGTATCTGACTCATATCTGTAGTAAAGGAAAGCTAGCACTTCCGAGGCGCGTGAAAAACTAAGGAAGCACGAGCCCGTAGACTATAAGATCCGCGAACTGGCGAAGGAGAACCAAAAGTACTTAACTGAGGAGGAAGAGGAGTCCGGATATCGGGTCGTCCGTCCGTCGAAGAAACCAAAGAATGCTCATGCCGAGAAGATGGTGGTGGATCGAAATGGGAAAGCTAGACCGCGAGAACGACCATTAGTGATTAGGTCGGAAATAACGCAAGAGCGTCCCGCTCGTGGCCGAGACAAGAAATGTGACAAAGGCAACAAAGTCAAGGGGAAAATAGAAGAGTAGCCTTAGTCATTTTTAAATGGTATTATTTATTATTTGAGTTGTAATAAATGGCGGGGTTTTTTTCAGCATCTTCAATTTATATGTATTTGACGTATTACTATTATTTAAGGAATAATGAATAAATGATTTATTAGTTAAGAAACTTTTATAAATTTTCTTTATTTATTCTTGTCGAATTTCAAATGCAACATGCAAATGTCCTTCTATTTACATCTTGAAATGACGGGTTGTATCCTGTAAAGGATTGCTTACGTATTCATTAGAAAAAATGAAATCAAACCCTGTACGTAGTTCAAAAAAATGTAAAAGAATAAATGTTCGAAGCAAGAGCTTGTAATGAACTTAGAAAAATAAGCGTGTGCTTTACTTACTCCTAAGGAAATGCAATTCAACTTATTTGATGATATGAGGATGTCAAAATGTCAAAACGCAAGAGCGAAAATGTCATAAGCTTTTTAGCGGGCCAGGGGCCGTTTTTATTTCGTGTCGCAAAAGCAGCACGTGTGTCACGCGAGGCGCGTTTTATCCTATTCTAAGGGTAGTACCGTCTCAATTGGTCTAGGTTAGTCGAATTAGAAAACTCATTCCCGTCTAGGTCTGTGATCTTAACCGCACCCCGTGAAAGTATGGACTTGACCAAAAATGGTCCTGCCTAATTAGGTTTAAATTTTACCCGCGGATCGATAGGTAAGAGAGCTCTGACTGACTTGAGTACTAAATCCCCTTCCTTGATATTTCTGGGTTTGATCCGTTTATTAAAGGCTCGTTTGATACGTGTCTGGTATGTCTGCACATTATGTAATGCGCGTAGTCTCCGTTCGTCCAAGAGGACGAGTTCATCATACCTATCCCTATTCCATTCAGCCTCTGGAATTTGAATTTTGAGTAAAATGCGTAAGGATGGGATCTCTAGCTCTACTGGTTGTACAACTTCCATGCCATAAGTCAAATAGAAAGGAGTAGCCCCAGTGGGCGTCCTAATTGACGTGCGATATCCCCATAACGCAAAGGGTATTTTACTAGGCCAATCGCGATAATTGTCGATCATTTTCTAGAGGATCGTGATGACATTTTTGTTAGCTACCTCTACCGCGCCATTATTTTGAGGTCTATATGGCGAGGAATGGTGATGCTTGATCTTATATCTGGCTAGCAACTGTTCAGCTTCAACCTGAAAATGCGACCTGTTGTCACTGATGATTTCATGTGGGCAACTGTATCGACAAATGATATTGGTTTATATGAACTTCGCCACATTTTTTGCTGTAAGGCTAGTGTAAGATGCTGCCTCGGCCCATTTAGTAAAATAGTCGATAGCTACTAAAATGTAACAATGACCTCTAGTCCCAGCTGAAGTGATTTTCCCGATGATGTCTATTCCCCAAGCAAAAAATGGCCAAGGAGATGTCATGGTAAATAGCATTGAGGGAGGAACATGTTGCACATTCCCGAAGATCTGGCAATTATGATAATGCCTGACGTATTTGATGCAATCTGACTCTATTGTCGTCCAGTAATACCCTAGACGTGTAATTTTCTTTGCCATCATAGTTCCACTCATGTGAGGGCCGCATTCTCCATTGTTAAATTCTTCCATTACTTTCTGTGCCTGTGAATGATCAGGGCAACGTAAGAGGACACCAAGTGGTGTTCTTTTGTATAACTCTCCCTGCATAAGGAGGTATTGAGAGGCAAGTAAGCGTATGGCGTGTTGTCCCCTCTTATCCATATCTGGTGGATATGTACCATTAAGCTTGAAATTTAGAATGGCCTGAAACCAAGGTTCCCCTGGGTTTTCCTCTTCATCTGTAAGGAAGTGTACATAGGCTGGCTCTGGCCGCCGTTCGATGCACAAAGGCATTTCAAACATGTTGTCTGGCATGTTAATCAAGGATGCAAGTTTTGCAAGAGCATCCGCAAACTGATTTTCTTCGCGAGGCAGGTGTAAATAAGTGACCTAATCGAAGAATTGAGCAATTTGATCTATCCTAGCCTGATAGGGTACTAGACTTTCACTTAGGATTTTCCAGGATCCAGTGATTTGGTTAATGATTAAAGATGAGTCCCGGTGAACTCGAAGGTTCTTGATGCCGAAACTCACTGCTGCTTGTAGACCAATGAGGCAAGCCTCATACTCTGCTGCATTGTTTGAAAGAAAGTGGTGTATGCTCGCCTTCAAGAGAAATGAGCAACACTCCTATTCCAAATCCTCTTAAATTGGATGCCCCATCAAAGTAAAGATCTTAAGAATCCGTACTGGTTTGTAAAATATCCTCATCTAGAAATGATCACATGTCTATTGCTTGAGTATCGTTGGTAGGATTATCTGCGAAGAATTCAGCCACGGCGCATCCCTTTTTGACTTTCAAAGGTACGTATTTGAGATCGAACTCTGAAAGCATTAAGGTCCATCTTGCCAAGTGTCCATTGAGGACGGGTTTCTCGAAGAGGTATTTGACGGTATCCATTTTAGAATGCACTTTGTCCGAGTAGCTAAGCATGTAATGGCGTAGCTTCTTTATTGCCCACACAAGAGCGAGGCATGTCTTCTCAAGAGGCGTATACTTACTTTCGTACTCCAAGAATTTCTTACTAAGGTAGTAGATAACTCTTCCTTCTTTTCCAACAGTCTGTGCGAGCATAGCCCCCATGGGTATTTCGGTAACTGTGAGATATAAACAAAGAGGTTGATCTTGTTGGGGAGGCATTAGCACTGGTGGCTTGGCCAATATCTCCTTTATCCTATCAAATTCCTATTGACAATCATCGTCCCACACGGTATGGTCTGTTTTCTTGAGCTTTTTGAAGATAGGTTCGCAGATCATAGTGAGTTTCGATATGAATCGGCTTATGTAATGCACTTTGCCCAGGATTCCTCTAACCTCTTTTTCTGTTTGGGGTTGTGGCATCTCGATTAAGGCCTTGATCTTGGATGGATCAATTTATATCCCCCTCTGGCTGACAACGTATCCCAGAAGCTTGCCTGACGTTACTCCGAATACACATTTCTGAGGATTGAGCCTCATGTTGTATTTGCGCAATCTAAGGAAAAACTTGAGAAGGTTAGCGATGTGCCCTTTTCTATCCTTATATTTGACGAGCCCGTCCACTTACACCTCCACCTCTTTATGCATCATGTCATATAGTAAAGTAGTCGCAGTGCGTTGGTATGTAGCCCCAACATTGATTAGCCCGAATGGCATAACAGTATAACAGTATGTGCCCCACTGAGTGACGAAACATGTCTTGTGCATATCTTCTTTGGCCATTTTGATTTGGTTATACCCTGCGTAGCCGTCTATGAAGAATAGCAACGCATGATCCGCTATATTATCTACCAATATATCGATGTGTGGTAGAGGGAAGTCGTCTTTAGGACTCGCTTTGTTCAAATCTCTGAAATCAATACAATCCCGGATTCGCCCATCCTTTTTTAGTACGGATACTATTATTAGCCACCTAGTCTGAATACTCGGAAATTTTGATGAATCCGGCTTTGAATTGCTTATCAACTTCTTCTTTAATCTTAAGAGCCCACTCTGTCCTCATCCGACGAAGCTTCTATTTCACAGGTTTGAAACCTGGCTTAATTGGAATGCGATGTTCTGCAATATCCATGTCGATCCCTGGCATGTCCTTGTAAAACCAAGCGAAAACTTCTTTGGACTCGTGTAGGATGTCGATGAAATTGGGCCTTTCAGTTGGGTCTAGGGTCGTCCCTTTTCTAAGTTCTTGGGGTTCTAACTCCGTTCCTACGTTAATAGGTTCGGTGTTTTATATAACTGGTGCCCCTTCCCCCTATTCTAGTATTTCTTTAATTATATAAGGAGGTAATTCGATTGAGTCTGGGTCAGGATCATCCTCATTATCATCGTAAAAAGAATTGCATTTAGAATAACACAAGGAGCAAGCAGAATCATATTTATTCATATTAATGTTTGAAAATAGCTGAAACAAAGAAGCCATCTGCGCAGTAGTCAGTGGCGGTAAAGAGACAGTTGCTGGAACATTCCCCAAGCTAATGTTACTGGGTGATACTATACTAGGAGAAACAAAAGGGCAGGGAGTGACGACATGAGGAGACTCTCTAGCGACTTCTCTAGACTTAGATTTCGACTCCAACCTTGATTCCGACTCTGACTCGAATTCATCATCTTTGGGTTCTCTTTTGAATATCTCTCCTTCTCCAGTAGTGACCTTGAAGAGTTTTCCTTGATTGTTGGTCCACTTGATCGACTTTCTCCATCCTTTCTGTTGATTTGAGCTGGTGTCAGTGATCAATGTTGTAGGGTTGAAATGGTCGTCTTGAAGTATCATGGTAATGATCTCATCCTGCACTGCCTTGGCGAATCGATCCTCTCTAAATAGAAGGTTAACAGCATGTTCGTCGAGACAAGGTGTCTAACGAGTTTTGACGGTAGGAACCGTTTCTGGAGGAATGAAGCAGCAATCGTAGAAGACCTCGATTCCAGCTAGTTGATTGCCTCTGTACCACCAAGATTCGGGAAATCCATGAAAATATTCACAATCTCCTTCCCTGACGAAGTACCCATTTAGTGTAGGGAGATAGGGTTGCATTTGGACTCCCTTACGTTTGCGATTCTGAACTTGAATAAGCATTTCGAGGGTTTCGGCCTTCGTGGGCTTGTACCCCAAGCCTAGTGGTATCTTTTGGGAGTTACCTTTCTTAAAAGGTGTAAAGGTACTCTCTCTGATAGGGTTTAGTGGCATTCCTGGGAAATATCCCTGGGATTTGAGTATGTGGTTAACCACTAAGTTGGAGCGTGGGTTAAAATATAAGGGAGCCAGCTCGCTCTATATAAGATTTACAATTTAAAATCCTCCAAGCTCGTGCACTGAATCTATAACTACTCGGTTGCTTGAAATTTTCTCTATTACGACCTTGATAGGTGACGAAGTGATTGTTACTACCTTGCCATCTAGAGGGATCTTGATCTTTTGGTGTAAGGTGGATGTCACTGCTTTGGAAGCGTAAATCCAGGGCCTACCTAGAAGTATATTGAAAGATGCCTCAATGTCCACTATCTGAAAATTAACCTTTCGCTCGATTGGCCCAGTGGCCACAATAAGGTTAATTAGTCCCACTACTTTAGGTCGCGTTCCATCGTATGCCTGAACGCCTTGGTTAGTAGGAGTCCAGTCTGATTCTTTTATGCCTAACTTGTATGCTATCTTTAGTGGTATGACATTGACTGCGGAGCCATCATTCACCAAAGTCATTGGTACGTTTTTCTTCAAGCATGTGACTGTAATGTATAGAGCGAGGTTATGAGTGACGCCAAAGGGAGGCAAGTCCTCATTCGAGAAAGTAACTGGGTTACTTAGCTTGATTGAGTCTTGGAATACTAGGTTGACGATGTCATTGGGTGTAGAGTCGTGTGCTACGTTCAATTTAGCAAATGCTTGCAGTAAAGCCCGGCGATGAGGAAATGAACTTGCAACTAATTGCCAGACTGAAAGATCAGCCTTTGTCTTTTGAAGTTGCTTCAACAAATGGTCAACAAATGTACCTTCGCCATCATTTAGTGTGATGACATTGATGTTAGTAGTTTGACCATTAGCAACTGGACTGCTCATTTGTCCTTGAGTGATGTTTTGATATGGACGTCCCGAGCGAGTAAGGTGGTCTACATCTTGATCTTCACTAGCCTTGACTAGAGGATGTTATTTGAGGTAAACATCTTCATCGTCGTCTGTCCATATTCCATTGACGATACTGAGCTCTCTCGAGCTTATGATTTCGGCCTCTAAGCTGACTATTTGCTCGACTAGATTATCGGTCACTGCGATCACTTCTTGCATTGTGGATTCTTGAGATAAGATTTGAACCACTAGCATGTCTCCCCTAGGTATAGTGCTTGGATTGCGTAGGGATGCCACTGTAGCTTCTAGCTCTGAAACTTGTCTACTTACACCCTTTGCCCATACGACGAAATATCAGCGATAGTAGGGGAGATGTTGGAATAACTCTCCTCCCTTTCTAGTGTATTGACCTCATCTTCAGCTAGAGAAATGAGGTGTGAACAATCCAAGGTGGATTCCTCATCTGTGATAATCAGAATTCCAAAATGATTCTGAGTATTGCTAGGCTTGCTTGCAGGAGGTATAGGCAAGCGCCCATCTTCAATCATATCCTGAATGGCATGCTTCAATTTGAAGCAATTCTCTGTATCATGCCCTTTGCCTCTATGGTACTCGCAGTAGGCATTTTTATCCCAGAACCTAGACTTCTTCTCTGGGTCAGGTGTAGGTCCTATGGGTTGGAGTTTGCCTTATTTCATCAACCTTTTTAGAGCATTGGAGTACGAGTCACCAACGTTGGTGAACTTCCTCTGCGGGTTATTCTTCTTAGTATACGATTCGACAAGGTTGACCTCGTCGGTCTTGCTAGTGGAGCCATAAAAATGACTCGTTGTGCCTTGATATCCGCGACCTACTGTTTTGAACAAGAGTCCTTTACGGATGTCGTCTTCAATTCTTGTTCCTAGCACAGTTAAGTCTTTGAAAGACTTTATGTTTTGGTACCTTAGATGGTTCGCATAGATTGAGCTTAAATTGTCCACGAACGTTTCAACAAGAGTAGCTTCATCTGGGTGTTCGACGAGTTGCGTGCTAGTCTTTCTCCACCTACTTAGGAAGTCAGTGAAACCTTCTTTCTCATTTTGGGTAAGAACCTCTAAAGTGCGCATATTGACTTGAATTTCAACATTATCTGCGTACTGTTTGGTGAGCTCAATTGTAGCATCGTCCCAGTAGCAATTTTCTTATGATCCAAGGAGTAGAACCATTGCTTAGGAATAGTATCAAGAAATGAAGGAAAGATCCTTAAGAACATCTCTGGCTTAATGCCTTTGATAGACATATAATCTTTGAACGCACGAATATGGTTCAAAGGATTTTCATGCCCCTTATACTTCGGGATGTCAGTCATGTTAAAGTTAGTTGGCAGTTGAACTTTTACTTCCTCATATTTGCGACTGTTTTCCCTATAGATGTCATCTCCCTTGAGATACATTAGTTGCTCTTCCAAGTACTAGAGTCACTTTTCAGCTTCAGTGGGACCTGGTGGAAGATTGACTTCTGGTTGTTCAAAGGGTGGAGAATTATCGTGCATGAGCGCGTCAGGAATGGGACCCTCTGTAGGAGGAAGTCTAGCTTCAACAGTGACAATACGGCCTTCGATAGCGTTAAGGCGAGCATAAGCTTGGTCTTGGCTTGTCTGGAGACGAAGGAGTGCAGCTAGGAATTGATCATTACCATTTGCGGGTTGTTCGCGTTGAACATTAACGCTTCTTGACTAGTTCCCACCATTTTGGACCGAGGATAAGAAATCGACGACGAATCAAAACACGATCGACCATTTTTCCACACTTACTCAAAAAAAGACTTGACTCGTGAAGTGGGTGTGTGCCACTGTGTCAAGTGGGATTTGAAAATGATAAATTTTGAAATGTTTGTCCTAGACAACTGTTGTGTAGTTGTAGGAGTGATGACTCGAAGTGAGTTTTGAAATGGGTTTGAGGCCCGAAGTTTTGACTTGACATTTGGACAGAGTTTCGGCTTATTTTGCGTTGTTTTAGGCCATTTTTGAAAAATGTTTGTATTTTGAAATTGATTTTATTTTACAAATTTCGTCATGGTTTTGTTTACAAATGGTGATCACGTAAATGATACAACCATACATATGGACATTATAACAGTATGCTGAGTGCATTTAAAGGATTTTGGCTTAAAAAGGTGGGTTGTCATACCAAGCAATCAAACCCTGGTCTGTGGACAGGTCCATACCAAACATGAGTAAGGTCGGTTCCTAGTCCATTTCCTCGAGTAGTGAAAGCTCTCGATACAAACATGAGTATGTACCTCAGTATGGTTGACGTCAATCGCTATCCATCATTAGGCCCAGATAGGAATTTGGACCGTCCGGACGAGACGATTGGTCGAATGGGTTGGTTTAGGGCCTAGGAAGACCAAATGAAATAACCTAAGAAGGTCGAGTAATGAAAATCGATAACTGTCTCATATAAACTATTCCCCAACTTTGTTCAAGTTTCACCATGGGTAACATGTAAGTGTATCATCCCCAGCGGAGTCGCCAAACTGTGGACATGGGCCACCCGCGCCGCGCGCACCCGCGCGTTGTTTGGTTTTGAGGCGGCGGCACTTCTCCCACGAAACCTTGGTTTGCCAAAGCACGTCATGGGCCGTTACCGATTTGTGAGGCATTGAAACCGGTGAAAGGTTGAATAAGCCTGCATTTGTGGAGTCGCCACCAATTTATTATGGAAAAATTGGAAACCGTTCGAATACCTTGTGCCATGTCAAGACACAAAGTAATGACATGAACACTAAGAACTCGTTACCCTTAGCATTCTATGTCTAGAACGACTCTCGAGATGCCAATGGACACGGATGTCCAGAGATAACTGGAGTAAGAGGTGAGGGTACGTATGAGGAAGTTCTTTAATTCGAACACCTAATCCCGCCCGCCTCGATAGCGGCCTCTACTAATGATTAGGGAAATTGTTCATATTTGATATGTCGTCGATGTAATGCATGCAATGCAACAAACATGGATTAATCCTAGCATGTGAAACTAGACTATATCGGTTAACACGTGTTTTAGCAAACAATTTGGTCGAAGTAAATGTTAGATTCAATTCATGTGAATGCCATACAATTAAATCATACATAATAATTATAATAAATGAATTACAAAAATTAAAATTATAAAAATTACAAGGCTTTATTTAATCTACGTCAAAAGCACGCTCAAAGACGGCATTTTGAAGAAGAAAACAAAAGGAAAATAAATTAGAATTAAAATATGAAAATACGTCAGATTAGAGGTGATAATACGAATAATAGTTGATTTAAACCGTAATTAAGAGCTTCGTCAAAGCGAGAAAGAGTTACCCAGAACAGGCGCAGCATCTGCTGCGTCCTCTGGAAGAGGCGCAGTACTTTATGCGTCTGTTCTCGAGCTGGGTTCTGGCTGTGAAGTCAGAATCACAACACTGTTATCGTTCGTTGGTAGATTTAGGATGAGTTATCGATATTAGACTCGAATTGAAGTGTTTTAACCAATTATATGTACCTGGACAAATCATAAAACGAATTAAAACGAGAAATTACAGCGGCTTACGTGATTGTGATTATATGATGAACTCGTATCGGAAATACAAAAAGGTGAAATTTGAGGTTAAACTAAGACAGAACTGGACAAATAAGATCCAGAAGAAAAGTTATGTATCAATTTAAGATTCCAGAACCTCGACATGAACAAGTCGAAACCTCGAAGAATCGGTTTGAATTAAAACGGCGAAAACCCGCAAGTATTGAAATACTCGGGATTAAGGACGAATTAAACATTGTAATTAAAAGGGAATTGTTAAAATATGATTTATATACTGAAATAACAAAGAAAACGAAGGAAAATGAAAGAATAAGAAAAGAAGGAAACTTGCATGAAGTCGAGGAAGAAGAAGAAGAAGAGCAGGAGCAGTAAGCAGCCTCTGGAAGAGGCGCCACAAGGCTGCGATCCTTCCTGAAGGCGCAGCTGATGCTGTGTTTCATCTGGACGTCTGACCTCTGATGTTTCGTAAAAAACGGTTTTAAAAGGTGGATTTTAAATCGGTTTTCGAACGTGCTCTTGATATCTTTTTACATTAATTGATACAAAATAAAAGTACAATAATAAAATGGGATTTACACTCTCAGACTTACATGTTTGATGAAACAATATTGAGTAAAGTTATCGTTTTAGTGATTGCTCGACTCGAATATGCGTGGAAAGTGCCCTCGTTAGAGGATTTAGTAGATTGATTAGGTTGATTAAAAGGTGGAGTTGGTCAAATTGGTCGGTCTATGCAACATGACTGGGACTCAGAATGATCTGAGCTTACGTGGTCGATTGATCAAGCACGTAGGCGTCGAAAGGTAATAGCGTAGTCTAGAATGCAAAGAGAAAGAAAGAAGGGGCGGAACACTCGCGTGCCAAATATGGAGACCGGAGGCCTCTATTTATACTAAACATACGGAAGAGTTTAGGAATGACATGGATTTGGAAACAAATCACGAAAATATTCTGGAAAATGCGAAAAGAAGGCTGGAGAAGAGGCGCAGCAACTACTGCGATCCTTCGAAGAGGCGCAGCAGTTGCTGCGTCGTTTCCCAAGAAGTTTCCTTCTTTGCAAGAAAGATTTCCGCGTTTTATTATGGAATTTCGGTAGATTTACACTTCCTTATTCCATGAAACACAATATTACGGTAGATATTTACTTAAAATATTAATTTTAAAAAAGAATAAATATCTAGAGAATTCTAGAACATTCCGGAATATACCGACTCGGCATTTAAACGGTTTTTAGAAAATGAAGCGGTTTTTTATCCGGACTCCAAATGAACTCTAATTACTGTCAAAATGACCGTATCGGTGCGTAGATGACGACCCAGGGTTTGACTCGAGTGTTTGAGCTATCACTTGACGATGAACTTACGGACTGTCATAAATCGTTCCACGTATCAAACATGCGGCCCAATCATCACTGGGTGGTTGGCGGGAGGTGTAGAAATGAGGCATCTCCAAAGATTTAGCGCAATTTATAGTTTTATATAAATTTTATTTATATTTTAATTAAAAGATTATAGTTTAGACTTTAGACTTTAGCAAAACTAATATAATTTGACGAAAATAATAATTTTAATGAAAAGATAATAAGTTAATGAAATAAAATATAAGTATTAGTTTCCTTATTTAGTAAATGCAATTAATTTTAATTAGCTTCCTTAATTAAGAAGAAGCTTTTTGGAGGAAAAAATTGTGAGATTGCCTATTCTTTTAGTAGATAAGAGATTGATACATCCTTTATTTGTCATATACCTCATTGTATTTCGATATGAGAAAAATAAATGAACTATGAACTAATCAAGAGAATTTAATAAAATTATAAAAGCGTTTGATGAATTTTTTTAATTTAGAAATTTACTGTATATAAATTATAGTGAATTTATCTTATTTTAATTAAAATGTTACGGAGTATAATTTAAATTTTGAAGAAAATATTATTTTATTTGATTAAAAGATTATATTTTGATGAAATGCTAATAATTTAAAGAGATAAGTGTTTTTATTTCCTTATTTAGTTTGATGTCTTTTGGAGGGAAAACTTTAGAGAGTTTTATTCTCTTAGTATATAGGGGGATTCAAAGTTGTCAAAATAAAAATAAGATTATTCAAATTAAAACAATTAAGGTTGATAAAAAATCATAATGCTGGGATTTGTAACCGCGCCATTATTGTTGTGTTAGTAACATCAAAGTTTTTATGTCAAAGTTATGTTTTATGTGAGTAGTATTTACATTTTGTATGTAAGATGTTCTTAGTAGTAAATATTAGGAGTTAAGTTAGTAAGACATTAAGACTCTTAATGTGACTATGCTGGAGTTAGGACTTAGGACCTTATAAATAGTGGTCATTTGTCATTGTTGGAAAGTGTGAGTGAGTGTACTTAATATCTCGAGTTAAGCATGGATTGAAGTCTTAGCTAGTTACTAAGTGTTGGAGGATTGAGATTGTATTATTGTTACAGTTGAATAATAATACAAGTTGGGTTGTGCGTTAATCCCATAACAAAAATATTGTGTTTTTACATTTTATATATTTGTACCAAAAATCTCAACAAGTGGTATCAGAGATACGGCTCGATGGAGAAAATTTTTGGTACAAAGTTTAAGATGGAGTTGTTCAATGGCAAGAACAATTTTTCGTTGTGGCAAAGCATGATAAAAGATGTTCTCATACAACAGGGGATGTATACGACTCTTGAAGACAAGAAGCCTGATGATATTGAAGTACTCAAATGGGAGGACATGAGATTGCGTGCGGTTAGTACAATCCGGTTAGCTCTTGTAACCGAAATCAAGTATAGTGTGTTGGAAGAGATAAATCCTAAGGAATTGTGGACCAAGTTATATAGCACTTATAATGCGAAGTCCTTGGCTAACAAACTATTCTTGAAGAAGGATCTATTCGAGCTCGAGATGATAGATGACGAAGATTTGAGAGACCATATAAATAAGTTTAATTGCTTGATCACCAAATTGGCAAGTTTGGATGAGACGTTTAAAGAAGAAGATAAGTCAGTGATAATGTTGGGGCTTCTCTTCCCAAGAAGTATAACACAGTTATCACTAGTTTGCTTGTGGGGAAGACAACATTAGCCTTAGATTAGACTGTTGTGGCTTTGCTTGGGTCCGAAAAGTTGATGAAACAAGTAAGTGGTGGCTCTTCAAGTGATGGAGGAGCTTTCGTGGTGTACTACCGTGGCAAGAAGAAGGGCAGTTGGAAAAAGCATAATCCCAATATTAATTGCTTCTACTGCGGTGAGTTAGGTCATATAAAAACTATGTGTCCTAAGGAAAAAGAAGATTTTGAAGGAGTTGAAAAAGACTCGTGCTAGTGGGGTTGCAGCTATGACAGAAGTTGATGATGGTGAGCTCTTAATGGTTCATGGTGAAAAGGAACCTAGTCAGAGTTGGGTGTTAGATTCGGGAACTTCCTATCACATATTTGGGAGAAGAGAGTGGTTCTCTTCTTATGAAGAATGTGAAGGTAAGATGGTTAGTTTGCCAAATGGTAAAAAGGCAAAGATTGAAGGAATTGGTGAGGTGAAAGTAAGACTTCATGATGGCCAAGTTAGAAGGTTTGGTGATGTGAGGTAAATACCAAACATTAATAGAAATTAATCTCGTTGGGTAGATTATATGGATTCGGTTGTACCATTCATGTTAAGAATGGTGTTTTGGAAGTCACTAAAAAGGGTAAGATGATTCTCAAAGGTTGAAGAAGGAAAACTAACTTATTCACATTTGATGGAAGATGTAGTGAAGAAGGGTTAGTTCAAGGGGTGGTTCACCCAGGTTAAGGTTGGGTCGCTCCGCTCGATGATTGACAAGCTCAAATTAATGTTGGCCTTAAAGGGAGGTTTGTTCAGATTTGTAACCTCAACATTATTGATTGTTAGTAAAATTACAGTCTTTATGTCAAAGTTATGTTTTATGTGAGCAGTATTTACACTTTGTATTAGATGTTCTTAGTAGTAAATATTAGGAGTTAGGTTAGTAAGACATTAAGACTCTTAATGTGACTATGTTGGAGTAAGGACTTATGACCTTATAAATAGAGGTCATTTGTCATTGTTGGAAAGTGTGAGTGAGTGTGCTTAATATCCCGAGTTAAACATAGATTGAAAGCTTAGCTAGTTGCTAAGTGTTGAGGATTAAGATTGTATTATTGTTACAGTTGAATAATAATACAAGTTGAGTTGTGGGTTAATCCCATAATAAAAACTGTAATTTTTAAAACCTGAACCTGTTATAAAGATATCCATTTATTGCGGAAAAGTAAACACGTAATTCTACAGAAAAACTGACAGGATATGTTTGTAATAGGTTCAATTGGGTAAAAACCTGTAATTTTTAAAACCTGGACCTGTTATAAAGATATCCAAAAGGGAAGGTGTCAAACATGCAAGGTCCCAAATATGAGAAGTTATACAAACCAAATATGAGAAAGGGAGGCATATGTCCCTAAAATGTATGTGACATAAAAAGGGTTTAAGGGTCACAATGAAATAAAACCAGTCTAGGTCCCAAGGTTACTTTGCTCGCTAGCTCGTCCATGTACCCCATATATGCATCACCCACCTGTCATTCGCATTTTATACAAATACGAAAGCCACAGTCAGTGGGGAGTAACTCCGAGTTCTCCCAGCCACGAAATGTCATAATTAATATAACATGTAAACATAAGAATATGAATACGAATCACACACTGCCTTAGCATATAGATGCTAAGGCAATCGTGCTTATCATGTGAACAACAATATAACGCCACATAGTCCTAGCATGTGAATACTAGACCGACTCATACTACACTATCATGTGAATCACATAACATCCAGGAATCCAAACTCTATCAACCATAGCCGGCTTGCATCTCACCTTCTATGATTCATAGAATCACCATGCAAGAAAGGGCAATATATCAAAGACAGGCATAAGTTCTTAGTCCCGTCAATAGTCACTTTGTAACTCGAGTCTATACCACGAGGTAGGGAAGGTAATCGAACCGGTATCTTGGCTCAGCGGTTACTATTAAGAAAACATGGCCAAGAGACAACACAACCCTAGCCTAAAATCTGCAGAGACCTAGACATGCGGATACACACCACCGCACCCAAGACCCACAACTTTTTTTAAAACAAAGTGAAGTGAGTACCCTAAGGACACCACCGAAGGGTTGGCTAGTACTTAAGTTGACCCCATACTATCAAAATAAGTACCTGAGGTCATGCCCCAACTTGGATATAAATCCACTAGTCAGGAACACAAAGGCTATCAAGCAGTGAACATATACTCGTCAGAGACTATAAAGACCTATCTATGATGAAGGCCGAAATACTCACCTAGGACCTAGTCCCAGCTAGTCCCAACTTGAATACTTTAGCCCACACCACACAAGACTCACCACACAAGTCAAGTAAGACACCCACTTAACCTTAAGAGGGCAAAAAGTCCTACTTACCAACATAAAATCTAATATTCTATCATGTGAAAGGCTATATAAATGTCTATTTACAAAGATACAATCCCAACAGAATCCTCAATATCAATAATAATCCAAATTCCAGCTAACCGGCAATACCATAATCTATGAGAACAAGCTAAAATGGCAAAGACAAGAAGACTGAAGTATAAGGCAACCAATTCATCCAACAACCAACATGTGAAATGATAATTACGAATATCAAGGCATAACATAAAACCTCCAATAACAACTAATCTTACCTCAAAGACAAACCCTCGACCCGAGTCCCGCGACGGTCATCGGTCAAATCGAGGTCGATTTGGTTTAAACCTAGTTTGACCAAACTCGTTCGGTCAATCTGGCCCAGCTCAGAGTCTTGGCCTACTTTGGCCCAAATTACAAATTTTATCGCTATATTATTCTCACGCTATTTCCAATTTCTATCATGTGAAAAATGAAAGTAAAACATTATCAATCATCTAAACACTTAACAAACAACAAGCACCACATTTACTACTAATGTGACATTAATTCGTCGAGTAACTCGGAATAGTTACCTTAAACTAGCAAAGAGACAAGCAATAACTTGAGAAAGCTTCTAAAACCCAAAATTACTCTTCCTCTTCAACCACATATGAGCCACCTAAAATAATTATGTGAAGGGACTATATTAACGAATTATCGTTACATAAAATATGAGACGGAAATTAATTTAAATCAAAACATGTAAATCATATTCATTAGCTACTGTCTTATGTTCATAAACCATTATGACCCTCCCTTTTGACAGGCATACCCAGAAAATTGTCACAACTTTTACGCCCTAGAAACAGTCCCATAAAGCACCATGTTATCTCCCCAAAATCGAGCCCAAACCAGCTGTCATGTCACGGCTCCCAAAACCGAGGCCAAAACAGCCCACACGGCCTCCATTTCGATCGTCCCAAAACAATCGAAGGCTGCACAAAAACTGTACCAAAACAGTTCAATCAATCCTAAACCAGTCCTAAACCGAGTCAAAACAGTCCCAAAAATGTCCCAAAGTACTGCAAAGCGGACTCAAAAACAAATCTAATTTCTCGCACAATACCACAACTAAACAAGATCCCAAATAGCATCCCAAAACGATCTCTACATGTCAGTATACACCGTCTCAAATATACCACTTACTAGCTAGCATCCCAAATGATCCCTAGAGGTCAGTATACACCGTCTCAATCATCTCCACATATCAGTATACACCGTCTCAACTATACAACTGACTAATTAACATCCATAATGATCCCTATATATAATTATACACCGTCTCAACTATAAAACAGACTAACCAGACTTTCAAAATACACATATTTTACAAGTAATATTGAGTAACCTATCATTATTACCTTTTTCCGATTGAACTAATCATTTATGACTAACAAATATTCTACCAGACCGTCTATTTTAGTACATACAACCGTCTTATAATAAACAAAGCTAAAAATATAAATTGGGTTTGTAAAAATACATAACGAAAATGAATTTTACTTACAACGGATTGACGAGAACGACGAAAGGAGCGCTATGGAACAAAAATAGTTGAAAACGGATAAGGAACGAAGCACCGACGTCGATTAACGGATCAAATTTCAAAGAACAAGATTTAAAAGGAAGGAAAAAGAAGGAAGAAGAAGAAAAACAAAGGCGTCGTTGTTTATAAATGAGACAAAGACTGCTAGCCTTTGCTATTTATTATACGTACGTTTCTTCGTCGTTAAGAAACTTCGATCGTTATTAAAATCGTTTCGAGTTAAATTTAACCGATTTAAGTAACATTTTCAGTAATAAAACGGAATCAATAATAAATAAATTTAATGAGTGAAAATAAAATAAACTCAGCTAGTTAACGGAAATAATACGATATCAGCTTGAATCGGAATTATTAGCGATTTTTACGAAACTAACGGATATTAATAAAAATTGCTATTTTAGTGAAATAAGCTCAAAATAGCTAATTGGACGGTTTTGTTCCCAAAATCCATCTCGGGTTCACTTAAAACAACTTTCATAAGGACTCGTAAAGAAACGGAAATTATTAAATAAATAAACTCGAACTAATTTCAATAAACTCGAACTAACTTTAAATAAACTTATTAATGATTATTAAAATTAACGTATCGACTTATGATGAAATTAATTAATTAGCTAAGCATATATATATATATATAAATCGTCAAATGATGTAATTAAATTCAAAATAGCAATTAAAAGAATTTTATCCAACTTAATAAAATACGGGGTGTTACAAAGGGCGTACGTAATGGCGGCAAAGGTGGTAAGTTTTGTGGTTGCAGGTGTCATAACGTGAAGGGTTGGGACTAAGGAGGTGGCATGGATCGGTCCACGGCCATGAGTTTGATGGGATCTGATTAAAAGCGCAGGGTGAACTGTGAAGGCTCAAGGTAGTTGAGTGTCATGGGTTTCTATTTTCGGTTGTTTTTATTTATCTTTCTTTTTAAATGGGCTAACTCTCTTATTGAACCCGTCGTATGTTATAGAGGACGGTTCTATATGAGAGTTACTGATTCTCATAAAATACACTAGACTACCATATATTTTACATGCGACATATTCCATGATATATGTCAAATTGTAAGATTACTAAATTACTAAATATTTTACTCATATTACTCACATTTTAACCATAAATATATTTTAATACCTCTTACTACTAAGAAAATAAATTTTTTCTTAATTTTCCCTCTAAAATGCATATATCTTAATAAGGAAATAATTAAAACTTTCTTTTAATAAACTATTATTTTTTCCTTAAAATATAATCTTATTATAGTTATACTCTATTCTTTTAATTAAATTCAAAATTATGATTTTTTTCATTATAATAAAATATAATTGTTACTTTGATACTTTATTTAATGGACAACAGGAGCAAGGTTTGGGGATGTACAAGTAACACCAAGCATGGTTAATCGAGAATTTGTGCGTAGAATACGAAAGAGTGAAGTTAGAAAGGCGTTAAGGAAGATGGGGTCGAAGAAAGCTGAGGGACCGGATGGTATACCCATAGAAGTTTGGAGGTGCTTGGGGGAGAAAGGAATCGAATAGGTAAGCATGCTCTTCAACGAGATTTGGAGGAGCAACAAGATGCCATCAGTTTGAAGGAGAAGCACTCTTGTCCCTTTGTATAAGAATAAAGGTGATGTTCAAGAGTGTTTCAATTATCGGGGAATTAAACTTATGAGTCATACGATGAAGTTATGGGAGCGGATAATCGAGCAAAGGTTTAGAAAAGGTGTAGACATCTCGGATAACCAATTTGGATTTATGCCTGAGTGATCGACTATGGATGCGATTTTTATCATGCGACAGTTGATGGAACACCATCGGGGCAAGAAGAAAGACATGCACATGCAGAGACGAAGCTCGGACCAAATTTTGCCCAGGGCCGAAATATTTTAATTAATCATAAACAACATTAAAAATGTGACAATAACAAAAAAAACACATAAAAGTACAATTACGATATAACTATAATAGAGCTCGACGCTCTTTCAAATCCTTAAAGGTATCTATAATAGAACTAGTACTAATGTTTTTTGCTATTTCTCGTTCAATGTTGATAAGCAGACAACTTTCAAAGAAATCGGCTTCCATCTTATTGCGTTTAGTTGTTTTAACAACATTCATTGCTGAAAAAGCTCGTTCGGCACTTGCTGTAGATACCGGGAGAGTTAACAAAATTCTAATTAATCTGAAAATAAGTGGGTACATATTGTGCTTCCCAGTATTCACCAACCACTGACTTAATTCAGATATTGTCGACAGCTTCTTAAGATCCTCATGTCGAGCTAACTCAACCTCATAATGACATAGTTGTACTTTTAATTCCTCTTTTTCAACATCTGTGAAGTCTTCGGGATAAAACTTATTGACAAGGTTACATATATCACTTATCTTGAAATGTTGTCCACTTGATCTAGGCTCCAAAGCACAACTAAGAGTTAACAACTCAACTGATTTCTCATTAAATCTGTAGCTCAGCTCTTGTAATTGGACATCAATTGCAGCATAAAACAAATTTCTTCGATAATGGACTTCAACTGTGTTTTGATCATGTTGACGACGAGCACGACCTCCTCTTTCTATATAAATAGAATTCATGTCAGGAACTTCTATATTACGCCTTTCACAAAATAAGATAACTTCTGATAGAAGGGAATCCCATCCATCATTTCTTAACTTTAGCAAAAGTGTCTTTGTAGTCTCCACAAGGTGCAATGAATTAATGATATCTTGTGATTTCCGTTTTAAAGCTTGGGAAAGCAAATTAGATAGCTCTAAAACTTTCTTCATAAGATGCAAAATGAAGATAAATTCAAAAGAAGTCATTGTATCAAGCGCAGAGTCGCTTGTGCACGTTCAAATGGATGTATCTCCTTCATCAATTAACTTATGGAAAATAGAACAAGTGGCACTAAGCATTTTCATTAAGCTTGAAACAGACCTTAGATGAGAGCTCCAACGAGTATCACCCGGCCTTTGCAAATTGCTTGCCTGATTCAAACCAATCCCAGTCTCAAGTTCTCCATCTTCAATCAACATATTTATCTCATTGGAATACGCATTTTGTAGTTCGTTAACTCGCTTATAAGATGCAAGAATAAAATTGACAACAAATGATAACTTGGAGAAAAATTGGAAAATTGGTACGACATCCTTTGTTGCTGCTACAAGTGCTAATTGTAAGCGATGAGCAAAACAATGAACAAAATATGCATAAGGACATTCCTCAATGACCAATGCTTGCAACCCTTTCCATTTTCCACTCATATTGCTTGCACCATCATACCCTTGACCCCGTAAATTTTTCAAATCAAATTGATAATGAGAAAGAACCTCAAATATCTCCTTCTTTAGAGTCATAGCACATGTATCATCAACATGAACAATACTGAAAAAACGTTCGTTCACTAATCCAAGATTATTAACAAATCTCATAATGATAGCCATTTGTTGTTTGCCAGACACATCCCCTGCTTCATCAACAATAATACAAAAAGGGTATCCACCAATTTCCTCCCTAATGACGCGCTTTATTTTTTTCTCCAAATATTTGTAAGATTTCTTTTTGTATGTCTGATGATATGTAAGAAGCATGTCGAGGAGCTTTATTTAACACAGCGCTCGCCACATCCTTATTAAAAGATGTCTGATGCTTTATAAGTTCAAGAAAATTTCCTCGATTACTTGAATTTTCACTTTCATCTCGACCTCTCATAGCCAATCCTTGCATAGCTAGCCACCTCAATGCTTCAATTATAGATGTAAGTCGCAATCTATTTTTAGCAATATCTATGGGTGTTTGTTTAGCATAAATGTTTGGCATATGTCTTTCTTGATGGAGAAAATCTTCTAACTGTTTCTCAGCATTTTGATGTGATGAATTTGGTGCAGTACCCACATGAACAATAAAAGCACCTTCTTTGCCCGTGGCATGCTTCCAGTCTTTAAACCCATCGATAATGAAAGCTCTATTACTTTCCGGCTTATTAAATAAAAAACACGGGAAGCAAAATGCAGCATCTTTTTCAGGAGAGTATTCTAACCATGATCGAAATTTGTCGTACCATGAGGCCTGAAATCGGCGGCCATGAGAATCTGAACCGGATTTTTTATAGTCTTTTGGTTGATACACTGGTTGATATGGACCCTTCAAAATATAAGCTCGTCTTATTTCATTCTGTTTTCCGACTGGATATTGACATATTTGCTCACGTTTTCCAGGATCCCGTTCCACATGATAAGAATTAGTTGAGGGTTCTAATGATCTCATTACTTTTGTAGGTCTACTTTCATCAAGAGGAGTAGTCTCATTATCCTCAGTGTAAATAGGTGCATTTGTTAATGATCCTCTAGGTTCATTGTTTGAAATTTCACCATTTTTTCTCTTGAAAAACTCGGTTATTGTAGGAGTTTTACCCATTATAACTAGTTGACAAAGACACCCAGTAAACATTTTATTTAACAAAAAAAAAATTAAAAGAATTTCACATTTCCACCGAATCAAGCATAGGATACCTACCTACAAGTTGTAAAACACCCACCCATTATCCAATAGTCCAATACCCATTAATCCCCTAAAGACTAAACACCTAAACTAAATACCTAAAGCATCTGAATTCTGACATAGACCATAGTGACGTCTTTTTGTTTTGTTTTTTGATAATTACAAAATCAGAAATTCAACAAACTAGCAAAAACATCAAAATTATCAAGGTAAGTACATCAAAACGTCTTTTTGTTTTGTTTTTGATAATGAATATGGGGCATGGTTCATCCGTTCATATCTTGAGCAATTCAACAATATAATTATCAAGGTAACTGCATAAGTCACTTTCTCATCAGATTTGCAATAGTAGAGATCATATACAATGAATATATGTAATTAATCATTCATCAAACTAGCAAAAACATCAAAAATAATTGAGCAATTTTACTTAATGAAAGTTAAACAATAAAATTAGATGAGAAATTACTTGTATTGTAATAGATTTCTGTGGTCTTGACTTTCGATCGACGGCGAATCGGCAATACACACCCACGATTTGATTTTTGGACTGCTCTTTGTTTGTTTATCTTGTTTTCCAGTAAAAAAAATTAGGGTAATTATAGGAAATTTATGTTCTTTTAACTATGGTAATTATTTTTTAGTTGGTTTCTTTACATATTTAAGCTTCTTTTTCTGATATGCAGAGCAAGAATCACGGAGGAGAATCATACACAATCAAGCAGTTAGTATGTTTTTTTTTTTTTTTTTTTTTTTTAAAAAAAATTTTTTTTTTTTTAAAATATCCAGCCCGGGCCCAGGCTATGCTTCGTCTCTGTGCACATGGTTTTTATTGACTTGGAAAAGGCATATGATAGGGTACCGAGAGAAGTAATTTGGTGGGCTTTGGCGAGAAAAGGTATGTCTCAAAATATATTGACCTCATAAAGGACATGTATGAGGGTGCTAGTGCAAGTGTTCGCACTAATGTTGGGAGAACGGAAGAATTTCCCATTACCATTGGGGTGCATCAAGGTTCTGCACTTACTCCCTTTCTCTTTGCTATAGTTATGGATGAGTTGACAAGGGATATCAAGACAACATCCCTTGGTGTATGATGTTTGCGGATGATATTGTGTCGATTGATGAGACGAAAGAGGGGGTCCAGAGAAAGTTGGAAATGTGGAGGCATACTTTGGAGACTCGTGGGTTTCGGCTAAGCAGGAGTAAGACCGAGTATTTGAGGTGTCGGTTCAGTAATGTGGCGGGGAGTATTATTTCGATGGAAATGTTGTTGAGAGGTCAGATTTTTTTAGATATCTAGGATCTATTATTCAAAAAGATGAGGAGTTACACGGAGATGTGGCTCACTGAATTAAAGCGGGATGGTGAAATGGAAAAGTGCTACAAGGTTTTTATGCGATAAAGATATGCCCCAAAGATTAAAGGGAAAATTTTATCTCACGTCGATTAGGCCCGCCTTACTTTACGGCTCCTAGTGTTGGGCCGTGAAACATTGTCAAATTCAAAAGAAGAGTGTGGCGGAGATGCGTATGTTGAGGTGGATGTGCGGCCATACAAGGAAAGATCAATTAAGGAATGAGGTGATTAGGAAAAAGGTGAAAGTGGTGTCAATAGAGGACAAGATGATGGAAAACCGACTAAGATGGTTTGGCCATGTAAAAAGGAGACATATGGACGCACCGGTTAGGAGGCTGGAGACCTAGGCAACAAAAAAGGTTGCTAGGGGTAGAAGGAGACCAAAACAGACATGGCTGAGAGTGATACAGCACGATATGAGATTTCTCGGGCTGGATGAGGGAATGATGACGAAGATGGCACAATGGAGGGCAGTGATACATGTGGATTTTTAGTATTTGACGTTATTTGAGATATTTAATGCTTTTATTTATTTATTTTTTTAAAATTATTTATCTTTTCGGATTTATTACATCTTTTTACCAACAACTTTCTCATATATTAATTCTTGGTTCATTTTTAAGATATTCTGGACCCTTAAGTTTTACTTCGGTTTTAAAAATCGTTGTAATCTTTAATCTCAATTTAAATTCTAAGTTTTTATAAAAGAAATCCGGACTTCGACTTTAAAACCTATATAAGTTTACCTGGCTTTTGTACTATGGTTCACTCTCCTTTTGTTTTTCACTTTTACTTTCTATTTTTTCGCATTGAGGTGTGCGTTCACCCATGGACGGTTCCAAAGGATGATTCATGTCAGCCGGCCCCAAATCATTTTGGGATTAAGGCTCTGATGTTGTTATTGTTGTAATAAAATAAAATTGTTATTAAATTATAGACTATAAGTTGTTAAATTTTTCATAATAATATGATTACTTTAGAAAATAACTTAATCCATACTTACAATTAGGTTCATGGCAAAAAAAAAATCATTAAAAAACTTATAAAACAAAATCCGTAGTTTTATGCTAAAAAATACTTTCATAAAAAAAAACATACTAACTTTACTCAATTCTCTTTGACTAGTTTTCCATTTCAATTTTTTTTTTGTTTCATTCAAAAATAATGGGGTGAAATATTAAACATTAATGAGCTGTCGATTTAGATAATATCCTAAAAAATAAATATGCACTGCGCGGGATCTATACTAGTATTATATTAAAGAATTTTCTCAATCGCAATTATCTTCACCACTTATCTAAAAAAGTACATCCCAAAAATATTAATTACTGTAATTTTGTAAAATGTGATAATCTTCCTAAATACTACACCAAAACACAATATTTATTAAAATTCATGCTTTTAGTAAATGTAATGAACTAATGATACAGTAGACACAAATATTCTAAGTTAAGCTGTGAATCTTATTCGTATGTGAAAATATTAAGATTCATGGTTTTCAGAATAATTTTTTCTGTATTCTAAGTTTTAAATCTTTCAAAAGAAAACGTGATTATAGTGGAGTGAGGATTGAGCCTAGTTGGATCGAATAATCTATGATTATCCTATTGATCGGTAAAACAGCTTATGAGTTGTCATGTTATTTAGGGTTTTCTATTTATTAGTATCTAAACCCCAATTTAATCCATCTAACCTAATATCTCACTAGGGTTTCGTGAAGAGGAATTGGGCTTATGAGCCGTTTTCTCTTATACATGATAATCCCTTGTGCAAAATAAGAATTAGAGTAAATCTCAAGATAATATTTGTTAGAGATATTTTATCTCCTCATATTATCTTAATTATTCTTTTCTATCTTCTAAGATATTATTGGACTAAATAAAAGAGGATTTTATTCTTTTTCTTGTGGAAAACTCCACAGCACTTATTAGGGTTTCGACTAAATCATAGATCTCCTCTCTACTATATATACACGAGTACTCCAACATTTAAAACCAACTTTTCATGCTATAAAAATTTTCTGCAAACAAATCGAGTAAACTTCACATTTAATCGAGGAAACATATTTTGTTTTGTATACAGAAATTATTTAGAAAAGTCGTTCTTCATATTTCTAAAAATTACGTTATTGGATAATAGTGCTTAGATTCGTTCTATACGTTCAACTGTGTGAACATCGAAAGAACAATCAAACACTTTCTTCTTATTAGCGTAAGATTAGTCGAGTATTTAACGATAATCAAAGTGAGTTACAACTAGAGTTAGTTGTACGAGTGAATTGATAATTTTGTAATCCGTAGAAAGGTACTAAAATTATTAATCGAGAATAGTAGACGTAGGTTTCGACTTGTGAAACTGAACCACTTCAAAAACCCACATGTCTCTTGCATTCTTTCCTTGTTTTGTTTCTTTACATTTTGCAACGTTAATTGATTAGTCGAGTTTAATTCATAAACATCGAATAATCTATTGACACACACGCTACATACGGATAATCGAAAAAGTGGGCATACTTTATCATACTCAATTCAACCCCCCCCGGAGTATTTCGGATCGATAGACTCTTCACACACCTAATCGCTCGGCAACTTAACTCAAGACCTGAGCATGACATGACCCAATATAACCTAACCCGTATATTTATTGTTGCAATTTGATTATTCTCCATAAATAACTTGATAGTAGTTGACCTGGAAATGAGCTGAACTCGAAATGACTCAACCCCACCTGAGTTCTTGCAAATCCGAAAATTCACCTAGCCTGAAATGACCCTATCCGATCCCAATCCAATTCAATTTAGTTTCATTCAGTTCAATTTAGCTCAATTCAATCCAATTAAGTTCAATTAAACTCGTATTAAAAAAAAAAAAAAAAAAAAAAAAAAAAAAAAAAAAAAAAAAAAAAAAAGGGGGCCAGAGTCTATAGGAAAGAGTAAAATGTATTTTGGATGTAGTTCATAAGCTAGTTTTGATTCGCCAAAGCATGAGAAAGTGATGGTGTATATTATCTGCGGAAATTAGATTGGAAGACACCCAGAGTTGAGAGTTGAATACAAAACACACAGAAATGAGTTACTGCTTCCTTCACTCTCCTCCACTTCATCACTTGCTTCCTCTTCATCATCCCCCTTCTTCTTCTTCTTTTCCATTTTTACCCCTCACTTCTCGTCCACTCTTCTTCCACCATCTTCGTAATGTGGAGGGTAAAAGAAGGAATAACACAATTTCTACAATGGCTTCCCCGAATCAACAGCAACTGGGGCCCTCTGACATTCATTTCGATAAAAGGAGAGCTTTACTCTTTCTCGGCTTCTCTGCTCTTCCCTTTTTACCCTTGAACATCCAAACTTTTCAAGTCTTTGCTTCTGGTAATTCCCTTTTTCTGATTTATTTATTTTTGGTTCAAATGAGCGCACTTATGTCGCGGGTGAGAACTTCATGGTTGGAGTTAAAAAAAGCTCTTCTTGTTCTGATTTATTGAACTGAGTATTGATTATTTTACCTATGATTGCTATGAATTTGTTGGGTTTCTAGTGTGATGGCTGCTTTTTAATTGTACTCTGACTAGTACTACTGCTGCAAATTTGATATTGGTTCTTTCTTTGTTGGAATTAATTTAAAGGCTAGCTATGTAGTCGGAATTTCATTGCATCGTTAGAGGAGCCTTCCATTGCCCTATAAGAGAATCCCCCCATTATTGGCAATATCTCAAGTTTCGGATACCCCACCCCTTAGGGCTTGTTTTGTTTAACAAGACGGAATGGAATGGAATGGAGTTTGATAGTAAAATCTAAATCCATACTTGAATTTGTCAGAGAGGGGAATGAAGTGGAGTTAGAATCCATTAGATATGTAACTCCATTCCAAATCACCCCAACCAAACAATGGAATGAACCAAATCCATTCCATTCCGTTTTAAAGGAGCCAACCAAACACCCCCTTAAACTCTCAAACCTCTAATGTATAGACCCAAACAAGTTCCATTCCAAAACCTTTTGGGATTTGGATGACTAACTCCTTGTTTTAAACAATATAGTTTTAAAAAGCGCGCCTTGGATGAGGCACTAGCCAAAACGCCTTTGTGCATTTTAAGGTCTGCCTTTTAGATAAGGCTCACCTAAAATGAGGATAACTAGTACGCATTTTCGATATCTTTTTCTTCTAGATATTTAATTACGTCATCTCTTTTCCTAGTTATTCCAAAATTTTACTCGTTTACATGTTAGCCAACTTGAAAACTCGTTTAACGCCTTGGTGCGGTTTGTGCCTCTTCAAACTAAGAATTTAGGGTATGTTTGGATAATACTCCGTAGAACTTAGAGTCTTAGAGCTGGTTTGGATAAAAATAGACAATTAAATCTTTTTGCTTATAGTTTAAAAAACTTTAATATTCTTCTGATTATGTAAAGGCAAAGCTAGTTGCTTCATCAACTTATTTAATGATCATGTGGCATTTGACTAGATCATCTAGGTTTCTATTATCTGAGAATCTCTTGCATACTCTGCTATATAGAATTTCCACTCATAATTGAATATTTGCATATTCTGAGGACCATTATTAACCTCATGGTTCATTGGTTCTTCATATTCAGACAGTGAGCTTAGCCTTTTAAGTTGACTGTTAATCCGTTCATTTTGTTGCAGAAAAGGAAGGAAGCAATGGAAAAGAGAACCAGGAGGAGGTTTGAATACAACTTCTTTACTAAGTGATAGTGATACAATTTTCCCCGATTATTGCTACATATTTGTCTAGTTATTTTATTTGCTGAAGTGAAAAAATTATGGGCAGCAAAACCGTCAAAAAAGTCCACCATCAAATCCTATTCTCTCTCTTTTGAACGCGATTGGACTTCTGAGTGCTGGAGTGCTTGCTGCACTTTATTCATTGGCTCAAAAGGACAAGGAAACATCAGAGGCAGTCATTGAATCTGTAAGCAATCATCAATCTGCTTTCTTTTTATACGCAAAAGATGCTTATTGAGCTTTTGTAAAAATTTCTTCTGGCAGTTCTTTTTATTGAGCTCAAAGGGCACTAGTTATTCCCTTCATTCCCACTGTCCCATTTGTATCGTCTAACTGTCTTAACCAATATTTATCTACCCCATTGTAGTGTGCCAATCATTTAAGTTTTTACTTTTCAAGTCACCAGAACTATGTAGTAGAATTTTGTTTAAAAAAGTAAATTTTAGATCACCCTTGTTAATATTTCTCTTTTACATGTTCCAGTTTGTGTTGTAAAGTGAACAAAAGTAGATTCAACCTTTTTCCTCGACTGTCTTGAGTTTCTTACATAGGAAGTCCCTTTTTAAAAATAGAAAAATGATTTAATTTATTCGATGTTCGACAGAAGTGATATTTCCGTCGCCCGAACTGAACATTACCCATCTCCTGACTCCTTCTCTTGTCCCCTAAACCTAGAACACGCCGGGCAACTCGAAATGCAATGTAAGCACTAGGAGTCAGTGACAAACCCATCGAAACAATAAAATTGACAGAGTTATAGTTGGATATCTGCTAGATAAGCTAAGAATTGGGTAACAGAGATCAAGTATGTTAAGAATCCTGTAGGCTGTAGCTAGTAAACAACACCACTACCTCATTACAAGAATGGAAGACTCCTGCGTATTGGGGTAGTGGGTGAAACGTACTTACCTAGAGTTGAGTCAGTTGACAATGCAGAAACTAGAAGGGCTGTTTCCATATGATTATGATGCATAGTGGAAATTGATAATATCTTATAAGAAATTCAATCAGTTTAGTGAGTCATTGCTTTGTCCATTACATTCCAAAGCCAGTGAATATAGTGACTATTTGACTACATCGGAAAATAGAAAAATGAAATGTAGCTAGGTAGTGTGGATATTTTGATTTTGTCACACAAAATTGTCAATTGTGCTTCAATCATGTAGTCATCTGTACCTTATATATGGGCCAGCGCTAATTCCACGGGACCTAATGCACAAGAAAGCCACATAAAAATATAAAATAACAAAATTACCTTACCCAATAACTGTGGCGATAGAATATTCTGCAGTGGCATTATGCCCTTATATTTGACAGTGCAATTTTGCAAATGAACCCAAATGGTAGTTTAGTATCGTTTTATTATTTTTCAAGTGCACGAAACATGGGCAAAATCTACAACATTGGTTTGCTACTTTCCGTTATAGAGCCTACCACAGTTCATAGTTGTCCCATGCCTTTCTAGTGTCTGTTTTAGCTTGGTTGGAGACCATCATTATGCATGGAATTGATTTTGCATCGAGAAAGTTGTCCCATGCCTTTCTAGTGTCTGTTTTAGCTTTCATATTGTCAATGCAATACCTTTTCCAAAACATGATTGGGTGTTTTACATCGCGGACTGTTCCATCATAATGTTTGTCTGGAACCTGCAGCTGAACTCCCAACTAAAAGGAAAGGATGCCATCATTGTTTCCATGGAGAAGAACTTTCAGTCGATATTATCGAATACACAGGAAGAACAGAACAAGCTGCTTAGTAAGGCCAAGGAAGAACAGCTGTCCCTGGTTACTCGTTTAGAATCGGCAAACAGTACGATTACCGGCCTCGGTCGAGAATTACAAAGTGAAAAAAAGAATATAGAACAGCTTCGAGGTGACATTGAAAGTCTCAAGAAGGAACTTGGAAATTCTATAATGGAGAAAGGGGCACTTGAAGAGATACTAAAGGAGAAGGATAGCTCGATTGCTGTCTTGAAAGAAAGAGTAAACTTTTTGAGCTCAGAATTGAAGGAGAAAGAAGAAGTTGTAACACATCTTAGCTCTGAACTTGCCCGAAAGGATTCGGACTTGAGTAATTTGAATACCTCCTATAAAAAAAACATGGATGAGCTTGATGGACTTAATTCAGCGATTTCGAGTTTGAAAAGAGATTTCTTGAATGCCCAAAAAGAATTAGAGCAGAAGAATGGTATCTTAGAAGGTTTAAATGATAGAATAAATTCATTGACAGTTGAGCGAGAAAATTTGACGATTAAACTCGAGACTCTTCAGAATGAGTACGATGATTTCAGGTCATCTTCCGAGAAGAAAGCAGCGGCTGATATAAAACTCCTGCAAGAGAGAGAGCAAGAACTGTTAGATATGAAGGAAAAGTTTGAAATAACTGTGGATAAAGTTAAAGATAAGGAAGCCGAGATAGATGAATTATCAAAAAGTAGGGACATTTTACAGAAGATGCTCAATCTAGAAGCAGAAAGAGTGCAAAATTTGAATGACGAGCTCCTATTGAAAAAAGAGGAACTTGGGGTATCACAGAATGAGGCTAGTAAACTACAAGGGCTTTTAGTCGAATCTAAAGGAGTTTGCTCAAAACTTGAGGCCGAACTCTCTGAATTTAAGGCTCATTTATCCGAAACTAGATCTTCAATGGAGAAGAAGTTGAGTGAGCCACAAGATCATATTGGTGCATTAACTGTGGAGTTAAGTTCTGTGAAGGAAGAACTAAACAACAGTAAAGACGAACTTCAAGAAAAGTCCAGTGAATTGGCAGCAAAATCTGAGAGTTATGACAACCTACAGAAGGAATTACTTGAGGTTTACAAGAAGACAGAAAATCTTACCAGTGATCTGAAAGAGGAAAGAAATTTGATTGCCGCGTTGAATAGTGAATTACAGGGTTTGGAGAAGGATATATTGAAAGACAGAGAAACCCGAAAAATTCTTGAAACAGATCTTGAAGGGGCTACCAAATCCCTTGACGAGATGAACAAAACAACATTGATTCTTTCTAAGGAGCTTGAGATGTCTAAATCCCAAATTTCCACGCTTGAAGAAGAGAAGGAATTGCTCTTAAATTCTTTAGAAAAAGAAAAGCAATTGACCCGAGAGGCCCGGGAAAACCTTGAAGATGCACATAGTTTAGTCATGAGGCTAGGAAGTGAGAGGGAGAGCTTGGAGAAAAGAGCTAGAAAACTGGAAGAAGATTTAGCCTCTACAAAGGGTGAAATTTTGCGGTTGAGGGCTCAAGCAAATTCCTCGAAAACTGTTGTGAACAATGAATTACCTAATGAAGGAGATGATACTGTTGTTATTAGTCAGTCCAAGAGAAAACCCAAAACTGCTGCTAAAAAGGTAGTCAAACAACCAACCGAAACCATTGTTAACGGTGGATTTGGGGAAGAAGCCGAACCTTCTGGTAACAGTAACCCTCAGCAAAAACCCGAAGCTATTGAGGCTTCAAATGGGGCTGAACCTGTAAAGAAAATTACTCGGAGAAGGAGGACAAAATAAGCATGTCAGGAATTCTCCCTCTGTTTCACACTTTCACTCACCTCATATTATGGCCTTGAGGTTGTACTATGTTCGGCTTTTGTTGATATCATGCATGAGAATTGTTATGCCAGTGTTAAGGCTGACTTGATTTGTGTAAATTCTTTTTTAATTTTTGAGTGTAGCAATTTAACTGCTGCTACTGCTACTGCTACTGCTATTCCCTGTTGTGTATTTTGATTTTTGACACTAATTGATGTCATTCCCCACCCTAAATTGTCAAACCTGTCCAATACAGGTTTTGCTCGGTCCAACAATGGCACCGCCTAACATGGTCAGTATAGTCTAACTTGACGTAAATGCATGAGTAGCCTTTTTGTGACAGTTTGAAAAGTTAGGGATGGAGATCTGAAAGTATAAAAATAATAAGGGCTCGAAAAAAATACGACCACAGTGGGAGTCGAACCCACGACCTTTTGATCCGAAGTCAAACGCGCTAATCCACTGCGCTATGCGGTCATATGTTGTATACTTCGTAATTGTGAAACATATACACACTGTATTAAACAATCAGATTTTTTGCAGAAGCAGCAAAGTTGAAACCCAGTTTGTAAAAATTGTAATCTCATTTGATTAGCAATCACTCCATATACGCATTTTTCATCATAGACTGTCCCGAAGCAAAATGGGTGTGGAGTGGACGGAAAATGAATCCCGAGGGCAAAGTGTTTCCCGTCCAACATGCTATTATTCTGTTGATAAAAAAGGTAGTTAACCAGTCTGAAATCATAAAAAGGTTAGGTTTAATTTTGTGTGACAATATTTCAAATGATCAAAATCGACGTGCTGTGTTTTCTTGTAGAATTTGAACAACCATTAAGCATGGTGAGGATTTGGGAATGCTAGGTTTTAAAATAGTCGGGTTAATTGATTTATTTGTCTACACTATGTGGCGAAAATTCAATTTTCAATTTGGTGTATTCGGAAACAAATACCTGTGTGCTGACAACACATGGGTAAGGTTGTATACATCCAGCCATTTGCGGGAGCTTTTGAGACACTACTCCCTAGCAATGTTGTTGCCGTTTGGTGCAAATTAATTTGGAATCTGGATAACCCATTAACATGCATTCATTCTCTTGTGGGTTTCTTGCAAATCAAGTCTGTTGGGAATTTGCTCTCCAGATGTGCAATTTTAGCTGTCTTCTGGTGCATCTGGGTTGAACAAAATGGTTACTTTTATTCCGAATGTAGTCACTCCTTGGTTTAAGTTGTAATTTTAGAATCACTTTGTGCCAAAGCAGTGAGTTTCTTTAAGAGGATGCATTTCACATTCCCTCAAAAGGTTTGGAATCATGTGTTGCTTAACTATAGACGCAATTTTATGTCATTTAAATTTGGAGAAGGGGGAGGAAGGGGTGACTGGGGTGTAGAATCAGTGTTGCATGGGTCAGTGACCAGTTTGGTAAAAAGAAATTGGGCTTAAACATAAAGCATCATGACCAAGTTCTCTAATGAACTCTGTCCCAGTTTGAACGATTCAGTTCGAGGATTGGCCAGTCGAACTGCAAACAATGGGACCATGTGTAGAACAGGAGTACCCATGTAAGCGCAATCTTCAATGGTTCAAGATTCCACCAAATGGCTGTAAGACCGCCTTGTACAAGAATTTGTTGGGGATCAAACTGAATTGGAAAGACAAATGCTGGAAAACAAGGATGTCATTCCGTAGTGAAGGGAGGGTGGGTCAAGGAGATGGAGGATAATAAGAGAAAAAAATAGAAAGAGTTCCATCATATTCAGTTGTTTCTGCCTTTCTGGGATTAGTTCATTTGCTTTGGCTGATATTGGTTGATATACACCAGCAGCAGTGAGGTGTCCCAGTTCCTTAGTCAACTTTCTAGTACAGTTTACAAGGCTTCATTACACTTGTTGGCCTTTTTTTTGTTTCCCCGTTAGTTAGTCGTTCTTGAGGATATGTTCCGGACTTCCGTTTACCTTGGTTCAAGGGATTTTGAGCTATTTGTTACTTCGTATTCAAAGCTTTCTGCGAATCGACAATTTTTTATTTTTTCTATTATAAACTTTCATTTCAATGAATTCTTTTTCATTCCTTATTTGTTGAAAGTTCGGATATCTTCCTGATTTTCATCAACTCTTGCTGCTGACATTCATATACTGTACATTGGGAAGTTGAGAATCCGTAAATCTTTGTCGTAACTTTCTGGTTTTGACTGCCGGCTAGCGTTGATGCCTTTGGATCTACGTTCAGCTTCTTGGCTCTTTACTAAGACATGCTATTACTTGAGTAGCATTTATGATAAGACATTAACCGACTGAAATTATGATGGTTTCAGATACTATATGACAAAGGAGATTGTAAATGATGGCTGCTGGTGGTCATCTTTGCCTAAAGAAATTCGTGGAGAAAGCGTATGGAAAATTCTGTTATCAAGTTGTATATTATACGTGGATAATTGAACGGAACGCTTATATTGCTGCATTTAGGTATGTTCTTTAAATACTCCGTATCTGGTAGGGCATGAACGTGGTCCTTATTTCATTGCCATTTACAATGTACTCAAATTCATTGCCTCTTTTTTTAGCTTCCGCTGTAATTTTTGTAAGATGAGGCATAAGCGCGTATAATTATAAATACAAACGGGTGGAATTTCAAAGCTGAGATTTATAGGACTACCTAAATCTCTAGTCTCTACCAGTAGGATGATACCTCATTTGTGTTTTTGCCATATAATCTTGTCCTCAAAACACTCCCATGAATCACTATGGAGTCTAAGTAAGTGGTCAGGCCCAGTGGTGCAGGGAGAGGAGGGGACATGCCTCGAACAACTGCTATAAAGTTGAAAATTGGTAAAATTTCATTAAAAAATATCCGTGTCTGTCGCTCCCACTAGATTTGTGAAATTGTTGTTTTCATCTTGACCCTAGGCTTGGATTCTACTCTTGCTAAGCTCTTCCTATAAGTGTATAACCTCCATTTGTACTGATTGACTCATTTCTTTAGTATTTGAGCCGCTTGCTCCATGAAGCTAGAAGCCAAGGGGAAAGAAGTAAAGAACATGACCTTAGACACAAGTCTTATAAATGAGCTTTAATCCCAAATTTAGACCACACCAACTACCCTAAGACTTTGATTATGTAAGGTACTCTAATGATTGAAAAGGAAGAATTCCAAAAATAGGAAGAGCATATATTTATACCTAAAAATAGAAAAAGGTAAAGTTGACTTGCCTGGTCCATCCATTGTGGAATTGGGTAATTAACCCATTAATATAATTCTGCAATTTCATTTTTGACAGTTTCACTTGTGAATTTGCGATTCACACAGTATGTGCCAATTTTGATGGCTCTTTCTTTTCATCTTAAAGTTTGTTGCTTTGAATATTCTCCACTTGAACTACTAGCACCTCATGTCGATTTCTCATTCGTGCCTAAGTCTCCTGCTTTTTAGTTTTCCAGAAACGTCTCTCTCTGATGTCTGATTTCGGTTCGGTGTAGTTCACTATAATATTTGACCAAATATGTGAAAGGGATTTCAGAAATGTACTTTGTAGTAAATTGGAGTGAGTATAAGAAGTATCAAGCTAGAGTAACCTTGTAAATGGTACTCACTTAAGAAGAGTATGGTAAAATTTCTGATGGAATTACAACAGATTAATCTATTATTACAACGAGGTCTTAAATTCGATTATCTTGAATCTAGCAAGGGATTCTTGTGTTATAGTCCGATGTTTAAGGTCGATCATCTACTCAACAATTTTAAGTTTTAATTCTCTAGGTTTGAGTAGAGTTTTGCTGAGCTTTTTATCCTATACGCCTACCTAACTCGAATTCTGACTTAACTGAAGAAAATGTTTAGTCAGAAAAAGGTAGTAAAAGAAAATGTTTGAATCAAATATTTATGTGGTTTTAAATGTTTGATACGAAACAAGTACATGAAGAGTTGTTATTTTACTCCTCGTTCCTGGGTTTGGCTGGTAGATCAAGCAGGGCGTGGTTCAGGCAGGAGGTTCTACCACTGCAGGGCATACGTACTAAGAATGCCTAATACTTGGTACTAAGAATGCATCACAGAAAACTACTGCACAATCTCAAGTTGAGTCGTTAGCAGGGGCGAATCTACGTAGTTGCAAAGCAGTTAATGTATTATACAACCGATTGTATATACAACTTATTATTCAGTGTTGTGGAGCTTTGTTACAAAGTTGTCGAGCTCTATTAACAAAATTATCGAGTTATCATACAAAGTTGTTGAGCTTAACAGAATAATTATTACTCAATAACTTCGTAAAATAGCTCAATAACATGTAAAATAACTCAACAACTTTGTGTGAGAGCTCGATAACTTTGACGCGGTTGTACATAGCTCTTATACAACCAGTTGTAGGATAATATTTGTGGTTGCAAAGGGTGGCAAATGCAACCCCAAACTGAAAAATATCGGCTGCAATGCTTGGTTTCTGCAACCCCAAATAATTGTTATAGATAAATACAAACCAGTGCATACAAACAATGTACAAACTTTAATGTATCTGGTGGCAAAGACTTTGGTTATTTATGTAGGAGACCCGAGTTCGATTATTGCTTGAAGCATTTCTCCCATTTTTTTTTTATTTAAAGAGTGTTGTAGCACTATGGGAATAAAAAGATCGTAAATAAAAAGGTGTCTTCAGATTTTTTTTTTTCTTATTTACCTTTTAAATGTTTTTTCTTCAAACTATCTTATTATGATTGAATCTTCCGAGCGTTCTATTAGAGACTACAATATTTATTTTCATCGTCTTTGTTATGCAAATCTTTTGAATTAAAGGCCAATAATTCAGCATACAAGTAAAAATACGTTGAAAATATTATATAAGTAAGTTAATTGATCGTCTTTCTCAAAAAAACTAAGGTTAACCGATGTATCGATATTTATAAGGCCCCAAAAAGTTTCGAATTTTTCGCTATCCCAAATTAAAAATCCTGGCTTCGCCCCTGGTCGTTAGTAACTGTGAGGTTGGGGTCATACGTATATGATTGTATACCGCACTGAAATAATCAATAAACTCATTAAAATAGTAGAAGATGTTTTGTGATCAATTGTTTGGCACTACACAATGACTTGACTCAAATTCTAAAATATGTAACCTTTACTACTTTTTGGTTTGCCAATTTGTAATGGATGGATACTGGAGTTGTCGAAAAGGATAGTTCAACTTATTAATTCTTATTATGAAGCCTAATTTCCCCCTCTTTGTTTTTTTTCCGGCTGGAATCGAGAAGATCTTTTTTAAAAGACGGTAAGAGTTTCAAATAATTTAAGGAAAAATAAGTCACAACTCACAATGGTGGTTTTGTTTGTATTGTCACTCTTTTGTCTTCCATTTCATTAGCTTTGTTGGCTAATGTTGTTTTGGTTCATTGTCATTCCTTTGGTGCTGCTTTATAGCAATTTAGATCCCGCACAATGAATGCGCGGTATTTATAGAATTTCTATTTTTTAATTATTTAATCATGCTAAATTAACACATCATTAATTTTTCATATTTCCCGTCATTATATTTTGATATGAGGAAAAAAATTGAACTGTAAAATTATTCAAGAAATCTGAGTAAAATTGAACTATAAAATAATAGTGGAACCTCATTAATTGTTCATTTTTCACGTAATTGTATCTTGTTCCGAGCAAAAAAAAAATTGAAACTAAAAATTAACCCAAGAGAATTGAGTAATCTACTGAATTTTAATGATTATATAATGAAATACATTATAATTAATAATTTCCTTATTTAGTGAATACAATTAAATTATTAATAGCTTCCTTATTTACAAAAAATGCTTTTTAGAGGGAAGTCTGTGTGTTCACCTATTCTTTTAGTAAATAGAGGATGAATCCTACTTGGAGGCGTTAGCTTAGAGTAGGTTAGTTCAAGACCTTCAAGTAAGCACCACTGCACCAGTAAGGTAGCAATATACTTCCTTCGTACCACACCAATGATAATATTGACTTTTTTCACACTTCTCGAGACACGTTTTGAAACGTGAATATCTATAGTTATATATTATTAAAAATTATAAAAATTTGGTATTCTTATAGCATTCATGACGATAAATAAAAAAAGATCTCACATGACTATATTTTGTCTTATAGATTAAGAATAATATCGAAGATTTCCTACAACCATAAATAGTACCAAGATTCTCAATGTTACTATTGGTTTGGTATGAAGGGAGTAGCAAAGAGTAGATAAGATAGAACGACCGTTTTGTTAGTCACGTTCATATTCAAAGCGCTTATCTTGCTTTTTTAATTAGGAGAATGAGTGACTCGTCTTAATGATGAGAAGGCAATCTTGTTTGGCATCTTCAATCTTCATGTCACTCTCATTTTTATACCTGTAAATGATTCTCTTCCAATAAAGTTTAATTAATGGTAGGGTGTTATATAGTTTGTCACTATTTGGTCTTAAAGTTTCCTTAAGAATCATGTCAAGTTATTTTTCACTTTTTATTTCTTAAAGCATATCTCTTTTATTTCAATGACCTAAACAGAGAGACTTCAGAATATCATCTTAAGGGTGGTTATGTCTCCGATAAAACGTAAATAGGATGACAAACATAATAACTTTTTATACTTGGTAAACCTCAACTCATGATCAAATTGATAAACTATTACGAAGTACTCCATATACTGACAACTTAACCGTTTAAAATTAAAGAAAACCTTCTCAGAATCTTGTTAATGGGTATCTCATTCTTCTCAATAATTAATATTTACTTTTACGGTAATGATGTCTATTTTTGCCTATTCTTCCTACTTTTGCCGCTTCTCACTTTAAAAAAAAGTGAAAATTGATCATGCTCACTTTTTTTTGTACGGTAAAACTCCTATTTAGTCTAATTTTTTTTAAAACTCCCATTTTCTTTCTGTAAAATTTTACATCAATTGTCCATTTAGCCAAAAACAAGTGTATTTTTCCAGGGAGTTTTATTCATGAAATATCTTTACTTTTGTCATAAAGTAACTTTTGGTTGAAGGAAAGAACATATAACAAAAGCGAGAATTTTGCCAAAAAAAAAAAAAAGAGAAAAAATGAGTTATGGAAAAGTGGCGGAGAATGAAATTTCTCTTTTGAAAAATGTTATTTTCAAATTCATATACAATCAAATTTCACTACTATATGACAGATGTCAATTAATTCAATAGGTAAAGTTGTTATATACGTGAGCCCATAACAAGAGTTCGAAACCTGTATGCCTCAATTTCATTTCGGTGGCTCCCTTTAACCTGTATGCAAGGTTAAGTTAAACCTTGAGATCTCAGACAAGATTGAAGTATGTTTAACAGTAGTGTATGCGAAAGAGAAAAAGTCAGCTCAAATTGAGACTTTGTAAAACTCTCCTTAGAAGAACCTGAAACTACAAGGTTTACATTTATGCAGTAATTATTACATCGCATTTAACAGGCCGGTTAAACAACTCTTCTTTACCTAGTTCTAACTCTAATCATTCTAATTTTCAGATATATTTAATTACTACACCCTCTTTTGAGGCTCTTCAAGGTTGATTCTTCCACGACGAGGAGATATCTGCTACCGCTTCTCCAACTGATAAGTATAGTCCTTGCGATCCAAAGGATTCCAACACCTTTGATTGTTCTAGCTTCTCAGTTACATTAGCAGCAGGATTCGTCAACACCAGCTGTAATGATTTCCTTTCCATCGTTTTCCTCAGCTCTCCTACAAGTTCTATCCCGCTTGTGTCGATAGATGATACGGCTGCAAGAAGGAAAGAAAAAAAAAACAGCAAATCGGTTATATATGTCAATCTTTCATGCCTTGATAAATAAAACTACTAAAAGAAAATAATCTTCTTACAAGTCATATCTAAGATCACATATTTGATCTCGCGCTCGTTGTTGGCTTTGACACGTTCCTCCTCTTCTCTAACCCATCTATTAATCCTGCTTGGGTAAAACATCCCAAGTTAACATTCATTTCGACCTGTTTAAAAAATCTAGAGTTGAACAAGATTAGGGAAAAGTTTCTTCACCTTTCTTGTATATAAGTCGAGTTTGCAAAGTAGATTGGAGACTCAATGGAGAGAATTATAAAAGAAGGAACCCTTAGTGCATCTTTATATCTTCCGAGGCTCTGGTAGATCTGTGTACCAGGAATGTATCCTAGTACTGTCGTGTTTGGCCTTGTGACATGCAGGAGAATTTTGAAGACTGATACCCCAACCTGAAATTTTAACATAGTTAGGAAATATATATATATATATTCCGGAAGAGAACTGACTTGCAGAAGTTTTGAAATTTGACAGAATAAAAGTAAATCCTTAAAAGAGGCATTCGCATCAAGGATATAGTTTACTTACAGAGATGGCGAGACCAAGTGGGACCGATACGAAAAGTACACCGAAGAAGGAGCTCATACAGGCCAAGAAATCGAGTTTATCGACTTTCCACAGACGAAAGGCAGCCTGATAATCGATCAAACCGATCACTGCAGTGATTATTATAGCAGCTAAGATGACGGTGGGGGTGTAATGAAACAATGGCATGAGGAATAGAAGTGTCACTAGAACTGCTGATGCCATGACTATGTTTGATAATGCAGTCTTAGCTCCTGCATTGTAGTTCACAGCAGACCGAGAAAATGATCCTGCAAATCATGGGTTTAAGAATTAGTCAACAATGAAACTACTGAGATTTTTTCATTTTTCTGGGGCTTGCACAATCTGGTTTGGTCAGGATTTGAACTGAGTATGACTACAAGAGCGCTAATCCCGTACTGGTAAAAACGATTGATTTTAGTACCTGTGGTAACATAGCAGGAGGAGCAAGAGCCAGCCATGTTCATGAGACCAATGGCCATCATTTCCTTATTTCCATCAACTTGGTAGTTGTCAATGGCTGCAAATGTTCTCCCTACAGCAATTCCTTCCTACATAGTACAAGGGAAGAAAGGCTGTTTTTATACAGCAGAATTTGAACACTTCCAAGAGTAACTTCATGGGTACTTTTTATAATAAAAGGGATGATAGTAACTTACGGTGAGGGCAAGAATGCCACTAACAATGCCGGTTTTGATTGCAAGAGCTAGGAATGATCCATTAAAGTACAGCATGTTTGACGAAGGTGGATTAAGTCCCTTGGGCAAATAACCAATCTACTAGTTGAAAATACAAATATTAATCACATGAACCTCTTTTTGATACACGAATTCAAGAAATCATATCGAAGAAAGACTGTTCTTACGATTGGGATCTGGCGTGAGGTGGGTTTGATAGTAAATACTATGATGGTCGAGAGGACAACTGACATTAGAGGTGCTGCTGCAGATATCCAAAACAGCTTCGGCTTTCTGGCACTCTAAAACAAAAGCGCAGGAAAAAAGATGTGTCAACCTACGAATTTTCTCTGCAAATATCGGTTTCTGTTATAAATTTCAGTGGCTTAATCATTACGAACCCAAAAACTTACTATTTGCCTTGATGCTAGAAGAAAGAAGAGGAAACTAAAACCCATCAAAATTGTTTGCCATGACCACTGCAATAAAAAAAAAACAATGAAATTACGAAAATGGCCTTCCATGCATGTGATCGATCGATCATCTTGTATATTTGGTTGAACATTGAGGAAATAAAAAGACAGTAGTACCTCATGTCTGTACTGAAGAACAGAGGACAAAACAGGGATAAGCTGCATTTGTGTAGTGAAGTGAACCATCCCAAGTAACCCTTTTAGCTGTTGTAATGATACTATTACTGCTGCTCCGGCCATGAACCCAATCAAGGTTGCTTTTGACAGAAAATCTATTACAAATCCCAACCTGTAATTAAATCCGACCACTTATTATTATTATTATTATTATTATTAGAAATATCGGACCATTGTCCTAAAAAAAAAAAAAGAGAAAAACTCAGAATGAGACTGTTATACACATACAATGGTTCAATTTATGGTTTATTACTTGCTCGGTTTATTTACAAGGTTATTCAAACAAATGGTTTATTTACAAGGTTATTCAAACGTATAAGCATTTCCGGTTTACGTAAATACAACTTTTTTGTAAATGGTTTGATGAAAACTATTTGTTAAATTCTTTGTTCATAGCGGATAGTCCCAAACATACTAAGCCCGCAAATTGTTTATAACTTGCTTGATATATTCGGGTCTGAACTTATCTCTAATTATCTGATAAATTCCGAGAAAGAAAAGAAGTTATACATAACGTGATGATGTTGGATTTCTCCTGGAATATTTTCCACCGATTATTCCCAAACAAAATTAATATAGAATCTAACATTCTAACCTTGCAATAACTAATCCGAAAGCGACAGGAAAAAAGTAGTATGATCAAAGTTTTAAGTAAAACACATTTTATTATGTAAGCAAGTGAATGGATAACTGAAGAGGAGCGTCTTACATAAAAATTTGACGTACCTGAGGAAACCAAGAGATGCCTGGAAGACACCAGCAAAAAAGGTAGAAGTAAAAGCAAGCTTAAGGTAGAGAATAGGTTGTTGTGTAGGAGATACAACTTCACTCAGCATTGTTCCCATTACTAATGATGCTATTGAAACTGGGCCCACTGCTAAATGCCTTGAACTTCCAAGTATTGAGTATATCAATGGTGGCACAAAACTTGAATCTGCATTTACCAAAACCAAAAACAACGACGCTAATTTTATTATAAGACCATCATACGTATGAATAGAAATATGTGACCATTTTTTTTTTTTAATAAATACATGTCATGTTTATCACATTGTTTCTATTCATCTAAAATGACCATATCATTATCATTGCTTCTCTGCTTTTTGTCAGGCTTTATCGTCGTAAGAGGTCAAATATGCGCAACTTTCTTCCTATAAATTTTAGATAAACTTAGTCCTTCTAAAACATTTATTTATTTATTTATTTATTTATTTATTTATTTATTTATTTATTTATTTATTTCAAAAAGAATTATTTTCCCCACGTTAATTTCTTGAGTTGTTGCTATCTAGTGGAATCTATCACTATTACAATTGAGCTTGCCCTTATGTAATATCAGGTGTCCATATCATTGTACATCCCAGTGAATGAAAATATTTCATTTTTATTTTACTCATATTCAGAAATTTCAAATGTTTTGATTTTAAGTATACGATGATATGGTATACCAGAAATGTACTGAAGAAATTTTCATCCCTTCATCGACTTACTTAAATGGATTTTATATATAAAGTTGGTCCAAAAGCAAAGTAAATAAAGAGACGGGACATGAGTATCATTTGAGAGCATGGACAATCTAACATGATCATATGGACATACTTCCCTTTCTTGGTCTAAATACTAAAACTAAAGAGGTAAACAAATGAACAATAACTTACAAAGGCCTATGATGGGCGGCAAATTAGCAAGCTTTGCATAGCTAATTCCCTGTATTACAAACAATGAACATGTATATTAGAATAAATAGTAATTACTTCCTTTGTTCATTTCATTTGTTTACCTTCTTTATTCTTCGTCGGGGTTATTTTAATTAAATGTAAACAAATAATTGAAACGGAGGGAGTATAAACCAGCCATCACACCTTTAATTATAAAGATCATACACTAGTACAGTACTATTCTTATCTTCTAACAAAACTCAAATTGTTATTTTGTTCATTAATTTCAAGAAACACATTTTTTGGATAAATTTCTTGACTAAAATATTAACAGTTTCTGCATGTTATTATTAATGCTTCTTTGATTCAAATAAGCATATTCTTGGAATCTTGATGCATGAAAAACACGATCATACAATTTAATGCCCTCATAAAAACAATAACAAAGTTTTAATAAATTTCCAAGAAGAAGAATATTGCCTAAGTGTTAATTATTTTTAAAAACATAACGTACATACATACGTTATACGTACCTGTGGAATAGCAAGGCTAGCAATGGTGAGACCGGAAATAAGGTCAGACCGTAAGAGATTAAGAGAGTAATTAGGACCCCATTGAAACACAGGGAAGAAAAACTGTAAAGCAAGAACAAATTTCTTAACACAAGTTTGGTTCTTGAATTTGTCAAGTGGATTATCAGGGAAGAATATCTCTGATAACCTAAGTTTGAGTTTCTGAAAGGTGCTTCTTTTCGGAGGAAGGCAAACTTGATGTATCTCAACACATGGATCTGTGTTTGGTAATTGTGTCATTTGTGTTGGATTATTTGTTTCGTTTGGGAGAATGTTTATTGTTGTTTCATAACATGCATGCCTATTATTATTATTATTATTATTATTATTATTATTATTATTATTATTATTATTATTATTATTATTATTATTATGGCTTGAGAAGTCTTCCACTCTATTTGAGTTTACTCCCATTTTTTTTTAGGTGTTTGGGTTGTGATTGTTTTTGAGTTGAGTAGGGAGAATTGAAGTGGGATTTATAGGAGTTTTTTGATCAAAAAAGTGGATTCATGGGTGTATGTGGGGGAGTGGGGGCAATGTGAGTGGAGTAGCTAGTAAAGGGTAGTTTGGTCATTTAGTGTGTATGTTAACTCAAGGTTGTGGACCAATTACATTTGCATTACAATTTTGACACAATGCTACACTTGAAAGGTGACTCATGCCATCATGCAAGAATTATTGAGCAATTTGGCCATATTGGATTAGGGTTATTCGAGTAATTGTAACATGGTAAAAGAAAAAAAAAAAGAAAAAAAGGTGTTTTGGACGCGATAAGCAAGGCAAAAGTTAAGAAAAAATTCTAGAGGTTTGTTATTGCAACAAGTCTATCTTGTGACGGACAGATCCGTCATAAGCTTGTGACGGATATGCTTGCAACGGATATGCCCGTCATAAATGAGAATTTGTGATGTTATTGTATGTATAAAAATAATATTCCTAGTTTTTTTATAACTTAAAAGAAGTCATTTTTAAATTGGAATCTTTGTATACTGTATATTCCTGGTATTTGGTTAAACATGGGAGAATAGTTTATAGTTTATACTCATGTAATGTCAAAGGTGTAAAAAGTGTGTAGTAGTAACTTAATAGATGTTGTAAGTCGTGTTCATATAAGCTCAAGGTCGACATTAAAATCTAACTTTGATTTCAATCTTAATTCAAAAGTCGTCTAGCATAAAAAATTAGAAGTTGAACTTTGCTCAAATTAACGAAATATAAAGTTTGGCACACATATCTTGGCTCAATTCAATTTATGGAACGGAAAGGACATATACTATTTTAAAAGGAACATGGGTAAAGATGGAAGAACATCTTTACACATATCTTTACACATGTCCGCACCAACATTAATAATACGAGGCTTTTTAGAAGGAATCCAAGAGTTAATTCGTGAGAGGTTCGTAACAAAGGCGCAATAAGAGGTATTAACGCTCCCCCACAACAAGTGGATCAGAGCCCATGGTCGACTTGGACTAGACACAAGAAGAAACATAAAGCTAAAAACTTGAAGGTGACGTAACTATAAGGCGTGGAACTCCTAACCTCGAGGGAGAGCTAATATGTTTGCGAAAGCGACGGCGACATGAATCTCATGACTCTGAGACGGGGATGTCCAAGAGAAGAATGTCAATGACCCAGCGTGGTGTGTTGAAGCTTAACGGAGGCAAAAAAAAAAAAAAAAGTTTCATGCGGTAAGTCCAAATTAGACAGTCCGATATGGCGCGTTGAGATCTAAGGTATATTGGAGGCAGAGGCGTGAAGGAACACATGGATCCCTGGTGGGACACATGGTGTGTCGGTTAAAGAGGGGTTATCAAGACTTGGAGAATTCCTTGGGTGCCGCCTACAAACTGGGGTTGCATGGTTTGGAGAGTTCTACATGGAGGTCATGGTACGAGTTAAGATGATGTTCCCTGATTAGAAGGGAGGAGTGTTAGGGTGAAAACTAAGGAAAATAAAAGGGCGCCACCCTCTCACATGGGGTGAGTGGGGACCCCTTCAATTAATAATGCATGTGAGAGGGTGACACTCAATTTGGGCGCCACCCGGTGGCGCCCTATCACTGTCCGAAAACTAATGTCCTATATCACTAGTGTAAAGATTAAAGAAAATATTTATAAGTGTCCGCCAAAACTAATAGTACGAGACCTTTTAGGGAGGAGTCAAGGGTAAATTCTTGAAGGCTTGGCTCAAAGTGAACAATGTCTTATTATTATGGACTGGACACCAACGCAACAGATGCCCAAAACAAAAGATATTAACGCTTCCGCATAATAAGTACAAATTAGTTCAATTCTTCAACACTATACTTCGTATCGTCATGAAATATGAACCCTAATTACTCATATATCATCTTCAAGCAACCCATTAACGAACATGTCCACTCCATTTGTTGTCCAAAAAAATTAAGTATGCTTGGTTAATTGGTAATTGGATCAGGTTCGGGTTACTGCGATGATGACTCAATAAAAACATAAATTGTTTAATAAGACTATCTTATAACATAAGACCAGTCCATTAATTAGAGCCCAATGCACATGGAATAAAAAATAATGATAATAATAAGAGTCTTCCAACTGCTCCGGATCCGTGTCTTTAGCCTCTTCAGTTTTGCAACAACCCCATTCCCCAGCATATGAAACCTCCGCCTAAACCACCGTCCCATGCTTGCGAATCAATGATGATCAGGCACCAAGCTTGTTAATGGATGATGATTTGACGTAACCCTTCCCCAAAAATAAGACCATGAGTTTTGAACATAAAAACCTTTGTAGTCAAATTCCTTGATTTTAAACTAAAAACCCTTATGTATATAAAAATAAAACAAGCTTATTAAAACATTGAGTTATCAAACTAAATCTACTAGGCATTAATGTAAAACTCCCACTTTATAAAAATAGGGTAGATTTCCAAATTTTTGATGAAGTAATAAAAGACTTGTTTACATTAAAATTTACGAAACATTCAAATTATAATGATACGTTATGAAGATAAAATTATTAGTTATCAAATTAAGTTAGCCAATAAAAAAGAATATACAAAAGGTGTAACTTTGAACTTGAAAACTGAAATTTTCAATTTAAGATCATGAATGGTCAAGTAAAGCAACTAATTATCAAAAGTTAAAAGTTCAAAGTTTGATCATGACATTATTCCTTTCTAAAAGAGCGTTTCGAACCTAATAAACGGAGATCGCATCATCGTGGCAGTGGACGTTCTAATTCTTTCCTGTGAATTGATCCGTTTAACGGAAGGTGGTTAGGCGACGGTAGAGCATGAGCGGAGTGGCAATGGCCAACAACGTGGGACTGAATTGAGGGTGAGGACTATAAAGGTGGTGGGGAAGACGATCTGGTAATGGAGAGGTGAACACGTCTAATTAAGGCTCTGTTCTTTTGGATTGAAATTGTCTGAACTGAACTGAACTGAACTTAATAGAGTTGAACTGAACTGAATTGAACTGAACTTAATAGAGTTGAACTGAACTGAACTGAACTGAATAGAGCTGAACTGAACTGGACTGAACTGAACTGAACTGAAATGAACTGAACTGAAATAAAAATAAAAGATAATAATAAAAATAATAATAATAATAATTAATATAATAACAATAATACCAATAATAATAATAAATATTATAATAATATTATTCATTATTATTAATAATATATTAATATAATATTATAATAATCTAATAAGTTACATAAAAAATAAAATAGTAATATAATAATAAACTAGGTTTGTGACCCGTGAAATTCACGGGTTTATCTGTTTTAGTTTTGATATTTTTATCGTATTGTTAATATTTGTTCGAGCAATTAGTTGTTGATCCATTTAAAAATATACAGTCTTGAAATACATAGAAATTAGTTAGTTAATACCTTATTTCTTTGACAACTTTGGTTTATTTTTTTAAATCGAATCCTGCAAGTGACAATGTGGTAGCTATTAATTTTGAGAAACTTGACAACAGAGCAATGACAAAGACGACTCATTATATATACGTGTGTTTTACTCCGCAATATAATAAAGTGAGTTTTTTAAATATTAAAAGTTGAAACCATCCGTATATAATAGATTCCGTATGGAAAAATCTTCAATGACGCTTTATAAAGTTGTAAACTCAATACCTCAGTTCAGTCATCTCCAAATTATTTCCAGACCTCTCCATCAACCCTCCCATAGAAATATCTTTGAAGCCTTATCACCACTTGCATGCTTCAAATATTATTTACATCCGAAAAACATTTATTATATCGATAGAAAAATATTAGATACGATACAACGGTATGGTCGGTATCTACTCCATGTATTACAACTTAAATTTCCATTTCAATTTCTCAATAATCTAAAAAACTATATTCCCTAAATTCGAATTCCAAAAGGTTCATTAATTTTTTTAAGTTCCTTATTACTATTTCAAGAATCTGATCCATCTCTTGTTATACTTATGCCCACGATCCTATATAAAAATAAAAATAGTATTAAAGACTATAAAATAATCTATTCCGGTTTTGAAAAAAAAAACATATAAACTTAAAAATATACGGATTAAAATTTAGAAATCATACTATTTAATATTTATTTGAAGGTTCACTTTCGCTTCCTTTTAGTACGCTTCCTTTTAGTATATGCCTTGATAATAGTTCATATGAAAAGAAAAAGAAAAATATATGTTAGAGATGATTATACTCATGAATACAAAAATACAAATTCAAATAGGTTGATCGGGAAAGCATAATAGTAAAATTACGCAACAATATACACTTAATAACAAATTTAAAGAAATATTATAAGATCTTCATTTTGAGATTAACGATCATCTTATAATGGTTAAAAAAAAGCATAAACCACTTAAAAAAGTAGAGTAAATTTTATAGAAAAACAATCAAAAGGTGGGAGTTGGAGAAAACTTAAATTGGAAGAGAAAATGACATAATTAAAATGATTAATTATTGTCATGATGGTTCAAAAAGTAAATTGTGAAATTTTAAAGATTTTTCATTCATTTATTTGTACTTATTTATTTACCATTAATTATGAGAATAGTTTTTTTTTTTTTTTTTTTTTTTTAGGAAATTATGAGAGTAAGTTTTATGTATTATTCTTGTTTTGACCAAAAAAACACATAAACTTAAAAACGTACGAAGTAGAATTTAGAAATCATACTATTTAATATTTACCCGAAAGTTCACTTTCGCTTCCTTTTATTACATGTCTTGATAATAGTTCATATAAAATGAAAAAAAAATATGTTAGAGATGATTATAGTCGTGAATATAAAAATACAAATTCAAATAGGTTGATTAGGAAAGTATAATAGTAAAATTATACCACAATATACGTTTAATAACAAATTAAAAGAAATATTATAAGACTTCTATTTTGAGATCAACAATCATCCATTACTTATCAGTTTCTACCTTACTTTTTTCCTTTAATTTTACCTCAGTTTCATGCCTTTTGTATCTCTTCCCTCTTCAGATTACCCACGTGATGGTTTGCCTTATCTGCATTTACATACGTTTCATGGTGCTTTAAAGTTATATAAAAAATACATTGACCAAAAGATAAAACATCAACGTGGCAAAAACTTGACAAACGAATCAAAATATTGTCACATGTAAGTCACTTAAATTAAACCAACTGGAAACATGAATTAAACCATAAAATACAATCCACAACAATACTCGACAATAATACTCAATATAATCAATATAATCAAATAAATAAATTAAACCATAAAATACAATCCACAACTTAGAAACTCATGACAAATGGACAAATTTTAAATAAATAAAGTGAATAAAAACTATTATAGATATTGTAGGTTTTATAGTCATTACACAACCATAAATTCCCATATTTTAATTTAATTTTTAATTTATTTTGTGGTATTATTAAATTAGATAATTGATTGCCAATGACATTAAGAGATGAATTAAATAGGATAAAATGTTAATGAAAATTATGGGTGTTGAGTAATCTAAGGAGTTTTAATAAAATTATTAACATATTATATTACAAAAAATAATTAAATAGGAAAAAACTTTTAATTAATTTGGTGTGTGTTAAGTATTATGAAGAGTTTTAATCAATTTATTACCATGTTTAATTTAAAAAAAAAAAATTAAATCGGAAAATGTTAATAATGGTGGGTGTTCAGTAATATGAAGAGGTTAAATTAATTTATTAACAGGTTTTATTACAAAATTTTTAAAAACAATGAATTAAATAGGAAAATATTAATAATGGTGAGTGTTTAGTAATATGAAAAGGTCTAATTAATTCCTTAACATGTTTTATTACAAAAATTTCAATTAAATTTCAATTTGACTAAAAATTATGAAATTTATTAACATGTTTTATTACAAAAATTTCAATTAAAATGTCAATATTAATTATAAATTATGAAATTTGATGTAAATTTGTAAGGGTTATATAAATGTTGGAAGACAATATATTTAATATACAAAATTAATTTAAGAATAATGATAATATCCTTTCATATTATAGATATAAATGAATTACATTAATTTATAGATAAATGATTTAAATTAATGTCATGTAATAATAAATTGATAATCCATGTCACATTAATTCGCCATGTCACATTAAAAATATGCAACATCACATTTAAATATGCCACGTCACATTAAATTTTAATCTAGGTGGCTTTTTGAATCCTACGTGACTTTGTCTAGGTGGCGTTTATTTGTGATTTTAGGGTAGCCTTTTAATTATATTTTATAGATATAGTAATAATAATAATATATTAGTATATAAATGATAATATTATAATATATTAATTAATATAACATATTAATAATAATAACTAAAAAATAAATATGATAAGTACAATATAAATATCATAAATAATAATAATAATAATAATAATATAAATAATAATAATAATAATAGATGTAATATAATAATTTATTAATATAATAATAATAAATATGTTATTAATAATATTAATAAAAATAAATATATTAATAAAATAATGATAATAATAATAATAATAATAATAATAATAATAATAATAATAATAATAATAATAATAATAATAATAATAATCTCTTCCCCATCTTTTCCACTGGTACAAGGTTTACAATCGCGGACAAGGTTTGGTTAAGAAGCAGCGTAGATGTGCTTTGATGTGTGCTCTTTACCTTGTATGGCATGAAAGGAACAAGCGCATCTTCAAAGGCATACAAGCTACCCCTGTCACTATTATTCGCAAGATCAAAGTGTTGGTTCTTCTTAGGCTATCTTCCCTTTGAATTGGTTTTGTAAATTTTCGTTCTGGTTTTCCTTTTGGTTGTTTATGTTATAAGGTGGCTATTCTGGCTCCCTTGTAGGTAATCAGGATCTTGTACGAAAAAACTCTTTATCTTAATATATTGATCCTGCTTTCCTGCAAAAAAAATAAAAAAAAATAATAAAAAAAAAAAATAAATAATAATAATAATAATAATAATAATAAATATTAATACTAGTAATATTGTCATTAATCATAATAATATAATAATAATGATAACAATAAGAATATAAAATAAGAATAATAATATTAATGTTGAATTAATGAATCCAAACTAAAATGAATCAACTCGATCTCGAATCGAATCGAATCAATCGAATTGAATTGAATCAACGGAATCAATCGAAATGAATCAATCAATCAACTTAATAGAGTGAATCAACAATCAACTTATTAGAACTGAAATTAAGTCCAAAACAACAGGGCCTAAGAGGGAGTTGTAATTTGTGTTTCTTATTTCCTTTCTTAATGGGTTAAAAATCTAATTTCTTTCTTATTAGGCCCGTCCTATGCTATAGGACGGTCCTATAGGAGAGTTACTGCAATAAAAATTGACACGACCGTAATCCCGACACTATCCAATACATTTGTCCGATCTTAGTACAAATGAACCATGCCTAATATTTTTAGAGGATGGATGGATATTTTAGGGTCGAGTGATCCCACATTTATTATGACAGTCTAAATCTTGTTTTCTATGATTTATGCCTTTTTTTTATACGAGTAGTTCGTAGGTCAGTTGATCAATCCATGAAAGTAAGGGAGGGGGATGAAAATCGTACCAACTATTCACTCAAACATAAAGAAAATCGTACCTACTATTACTAGGGACGACCAAGAAATTTATACTTGAGGATTACACAATTCAAAAGAGAATTTGAAAAGATCTTAACAAGATTCAGATTAAGAAAAATTGAAAAGATCTTAACTGGTTCAATTAAGAAAATTTCAGTAAAGTGCACGTGGAAATACACTAATAAAATTTAATAGACGTGGCAATTGTTCATTTGATTCAGGGTCGGATGGGTTAAACGTAGATATGTCAAACGGATCGGACGGACGAGTTTGGGTAAAATACAATTTGGGTCTATTTCGGGTTTATATGGGTTTTGGGTCGGGTTTTTGGTCAGCAATGGGTCTAAATAAGTTATTTTACAAATATTTATTTTCTTTAATAATAGTTATATAAGCCTATAGTTATTCTTAATTTTATAAACCTATATATTTATAACAGAATTTGGCTCAGATCGGGTCGGGTCAATTCGGGTTTGGGTTATTCTCGGGTCATATATTATCAAGTTACTTAGGGATAACGGGCCAGCTTTTAACAATAAAAATTCGAGTTAGGTCATATAGGGTGAGGTCAAGTTCGGGTATCAAGTCGAGTCATTCGGGGAGACTCAATTTTATAAGATCTACATTATATTATTAAGAATAAGCATTTATTGCTTAATATATTCAAGATCATGTTATACAAAATACTAGGTATTATCCCGCGCTTCGCGCGGCTTGTTTTAAATTTCTATTATTATAATTGAAGAAAAATAATATAGTTCATATATGACCTTTAATATTTTTGCTTATAAATAAAAAAAAAAATTTTTCTCAAATTTATTTTTTTAGGTATAAGTTGAATGTTTTAAAATAAAATACATACAATTTTAATTAAAACTAATAAATGATAATTAATTATGCATAATCAACGTTTATTTTATAAATAAATTTATGGGACTGATCAAATATCATATGAATGAAAATAAAATTTATTCAAATAATGCAACAATCAACATTAAGTTCTCAAATTATATCATTTCACGATACGTTATATTTCAAATCAATTAATATTTGCTCAAAATTATATGAATATAATTTTATGTAATTTTAATGTTTTTATGTATAATGTGTGATATTTTTGTATCAAACATATAGGGTCTAAACTCATCTTATTCAAATATTTTAATTGTGTCTTGCATGTGCTATGTGTCAAACATATATATAAGAAATTTGCAGCTTTTGTTTTAAAAAAAATATATATATATAATGGTGTTTAAGAGTTTACCTGTAAAATAATAGGTTGAACTTTCTCAAATATTATTTTTTTAGGTTTATTTTCAAAGTATTTAAACGATAACATATAATATATTTAATTAAAAGTAATATTTAGTTAGTCATAATCAATATTTTA